>NC_068940.1:5000-1220833 GCF_026419915.1 Harpia harpyja
TAAGTGCTGCAGTACTGCAAATTTTAAAGTTAAGCGCTGCAGTACTGAAAAATCTAAGTGCTGCAGTACTGCAAAATCTAAGTTAAGCGCTGCAGTACTGCAAAATCTAAGTTAAGCGCTGCAGTACTGCAAATTTTAAAGCGCTGCAGTACTGCAAATTTTAAAGTGCTGCAGTACTGCAAAATCTAAGTTAAGCGCTGCAGTACTGCAAATTTTAAAGCACTGCAGGACTGCAAAATCTAAGTTTTACAAAAGCAACTTTAAAGTTTTACAAAAGCAACTTTAAAGTTTTACAATAGCAACTTTAAAGTTTTACAATAGCAACTTTAAAGTTTTACAATAGCAACTTTAAAGTTTTACAATAGCAACTTTAAAGTTTTACAATAGCATTTCACAACAGCAACTTCAAAGTTTCACAACAGCAACTTCAAAGTTTCACAATAGCAACTTCAAAGTTTCACAACAGCAACTTCAAAGTTTTACAACAGCATTTCACAACACCAACTTTAAAGTTTTACAACAGCATTTCACAATAGCAACCTTAAAATTTTACAATACAGTTTCACAACTCCAACTTTAAAGTTTTACAACAGCATTTCACAATAGCAACCTTAAAATTTTACAATACAGTTTCACAACACCAACTTTAAAGTTTTACAATAGCAACTTTACAGTTTCACAACACCAACTTTAAAGTTTTACAATAGCAACTTTACAGTTTCACAACACAGTTTTACAATAGCAACTTTACAGTTTCACAACAGCATTTCACAATAGCAACCTTAAAATTTTACAACACAGTTTCACAATAACAACTTTAAAGTTTCACAACACCAACTTTAAAGTTTTACAACAGCATTTCACAATAGCAACCTTAAAATTTTACAATACAGTTTCACAACACAGTTTTACAATAGCAACTATACAGTTTCACAACACAGTTTTACAATAGCAACTTCTAAAATTTCTAAATTCTTCTAAAATTGCAATACAAAATGACTTCCACCATAATAGTAAATTTTTTATTTGTTTCACATTGCATTAAATTACAAAGTTTACAGAGCATTTTCCAAGTTTACAGAGCATTTTCCAAACTTATCAGTCTTTTCCACATTCCTCACTGCCATTACATCCGTCGCTGCACGTCCAGAAGTTTTCCTCCCCGAGGCGATGTTACCTCCACGATCCCTGTTCTCAAGCAGAAAACAAGTAAGCTCTTCTCCTCTTCACACACTGTCCGCTTCCACACCTAGACACAAAAATAAAAATTGAAAAATATAATTACAAACTACAAAGAGCACCCCAATATTTTACAAACACAACACAGAATAATACAGTTACATTCACACACTTCACAACCCTGGCCTACACAATGCTGGCCATCTAGTCCAACTCCCCCCACACCCTTCGCCGACAAAATCCTCTACTGTCTTCCAAAGACCATCCGCTAAACAACATAATTCCCTGTGCTAAGTGGCAATTACCACGTTCCAGGGGAGCGCGCTCCACGGGAACGCCGTTCCCCGGAGCATTGAAAAATTCACCCTGCCTGCCAAAACCCCGGCCCGAGCCTGACCCCCGTCCAAACATTGGCGATGAACATCGCCTCACAGAGCGGCCGGGACCGGGGAAAAAAAAACCCAGCCGGGGGGAAAAAAAAAAAAACCCCCCGGCTGGGGTTTTTTTATTCTACTTGTATTTTTTTTAATTCCCTGAAAAACATCTCAACTGTACAACCTGAAGGGAAAAAAAACCATTAAAAACCTAAACCACTTAACCCTACAAGGTGACAACACATTCACAACCACACTACGCATTAACATCACATTCACACCAGCCCTCGCTCTCAACTCATTCATCCAACTGCCTGCCACCCTCAAGGGGCCATCACCCCGTGCCTGCGGCACCGGGGGCCTCAAAAATCACCCTGCCTGCCAAAACCCTGGCCCGAGCCTGACCCCCGTCCGAACATTGGCGATGAACATCGCCTCACAGAGCGGCCGGGACCGGGGAAAAAAAAACCCAGCCGGGGGGGAAAAAAAAAAACCCCCCGGCTGGGGTTTTTTTATTCTACTTGTATTTTTTTTAATTCCCTGAAAAACATCTCAACTGTACAACCTGAAGGGAAAAAAAACCATTAAAAACCTAAACCACTTAACCCTACAAGGTGACAAGACATTCACAAGACACTACGCATTAACATCACATTCACACCAGCCCTCGCTCTCAACTCATTCATCCAACTGCCTGCCACCCTCAAGGGGCCATCGCCCCGTGCCTGCGGCACCGGGGGCCTCAAAAATCACCCTGCCTGCCAAAACCCCGGCCCGAGCCTGACCCCCGTCCAAACATTGGCGATGAACATCGCCTCACACAGCGGCCGGGACCGGGGAAAAAAAAACCCAGCCGGGGGGAAAAAAAAAAAACCCCCCGGCTGGGGTTTTTTTATTCTACTTGTATTTTTTTAAAATTCTAATTGCCTGAAAAACATCTCAACTGTACAACCTGAAAGGAAAAAACATTAAAAACCTAAACCACTTAACCCTACAAGGTAACACACATTCACAACACACCACTCATTCAGATCACAGGCACGCTAGCCCTCACACACAACTAACCCATCCTGCCGCCAAAGGGCATCAAGGGGCCATCGCCCCTTACCCGCAGCACCCGGGGTCTCAAAAATCAACCCCCAGCCCCAGCCCAACCTCCTTCCAAACTCCCCACAAACTATACTTCCATTACACCAACGCTTCAACACACACCATATGCACCATACATAGATTTTTCAACCCGATACTTAGCTTTCATAGCGGCACAAGTCACAGTCCAACCTCCGTAGGAGCCGCATCGCCTAAATGCGAGGTTCCTTCAATCGCCTCGTGCCCCGTGATCACCTGCAAAACCAACACACAAAACTGTTGAATAGACACTTCACCCTCAGCATAAAAAAATCCTGCACAGCTCCAAACTCCTACTTCCCACCTATTCCAAAAGCAAAAACCTCAGTGCCTTAACCATTTCTAGAACCTTACCACAAAGTGTCGACCTACACAATATTAACACCCATGCCCACTTACTGCCTTACTATATTCTACCCCACAAACCACTTGCAATCCACTCCACTACTGACATGCAATGACTGAAAAATCATTTAACCCTCAATGCTAACAATCTAGACATATCAGGATATCACCCATAGACTCCTACTGCTATTTCACCTACCCCTGACTCCACATCCCCGGGCAGAGCAGCTCCAAGCCAAACACACCCATGCACACAACACACACAACACAGAACACTAACAACAAGGGGATTCAAAGCGAGAGAAAACTCTCAGCAAGAAGAAGGACTCCCGGACGGGAGGTGCCATCCGGCAAGATGACCTACGGCGTCCAAAACCACGAAGCGAGGAGGCTCTACGACAGCCCCAAAGAAGAAGAGGCAAAACTAACGGCCCCTTACAAGATGGTACTGTCTAAACCAAGGTGATGGATGCGTAAGAAGCCCGTCATCAAGACCTAGGAACATCAAGAGGCAGGGAAGAACTCCCAGTCCAAGATGACACGCGGCTAGGCAGCAGAGCCGCCAAAGCAGCCTGGAAGAGCGCCGCAGAGGAGAACCGGCTGCTTCCTTCCAAAACCGATCCACGCTTTACAGCTCCGAGCGCAAGACAAGAAGCGCCCGATTGGCACCGGGCCGATGAGTACGGGCATTCGAGACCCTAGGGATGGCGCCCAAAGCGCCTGCCGCGCTCACTGAGCGCAAAGACTGATGACGGCATTGAGAGCCAACGAAGGTCTAAGGCACAGAAGACAGACTACACAAACCACACACCACCACAGACACAGGCTGGAACTGCCCTGCCCGGCACACGCTGCTCTCGTGCTGAAAAGCAACCCGCTCCCTTTGCCTGCCTAAAAGGGACTGCTCCTGGACAGCCCTGCCCTCCTACGCTAACTTTCAAACCCCTCCCTGCAATTCCCAGCTGTGTCCCTCCCTCCCAGCCTCTCCCCAGCCCGGGTCCCTCAACTTAACTTTCAGAAGGTCAAGGGTATGAATCCATCCTCCAACAAAAGTCACACGGCCTAACTGGGATGATCGGGCAGTCGCCAGGTTCCTCTTCATCACCTGCAATGAAGACAAAAAAAAAAAAAGCCAACAAAGTCAGGAGAGGCGGTAAGTAACCCATCGGCCAACACCAACTACTTTCCCCACCCCCCACTTAATCACACACACCACAGGGTTACGCCTACCTGCTCATTCCAGAGTCAGACCCTGCGGCCACCATCACTCCTGGTACCTGAGACAGCAAAACACACCAAATTAGCATAGCAGTCATGAGAAGTCACCAGCCCCATGCTCCTCCTCCCTCATCCACAGCTCACCTCAAACGCTCATCCCATTCCAAAGGTGGCCCGCACAGCGCCTGCAAAACAAAAGGCAAATGCTTAACTGAGCAACCACATAATACTTTGATATTCAACAGCAACCCGGCCCACAACCACCTCACCTTCTCAAACTCCTCATCGGCCTGCGACTTCGCCCCTCCGAGGCTGCGTGCTCCACCTGCAAAAGACAAATGACAAGGGATGCTTCCAACTTTGCCAACAATACGACACCTCCAAAGGAACAGTTCCTTTAACCCAGTAGTCACGACTCACCTTGCCCGGGACACCTCTGGTACCAATACCCCGCTTTGCTCCTTGCTTCGTACCTTCAAAATAAAAAGAAAAAAAGAACCCTATCAGCTACTCATAGAGCCACCGGCCACATCTTCCCTCTGATTCCACTCACGGACCCACCTTCTCGTGCTGCTTTGCTCCCCTCCTCCGTCGCTCTGTGGCACACAACTTGTCCCTCTGCATCTGAAAAAAAACCATATTCAACGAGTCACCTGGATGCACAGCAAGAGGTTCACAATTCCAGAGGTCTTGATGCCATCTGGGAAGACCATCTGGAGTCCAACTACAGCCTGCCATCTTAAAAAAAAAAAAAAAAAAGGGCCAAACTTTAAGCCCATCATATGCAAGCCTCAACACTTCAGAGGCTCAAATCTGCTTCAGTGCCCCTCAACAGCCCATGCCACACAGCTCCAATCATCTCCCTAAAACACTATTGGCATGGCTGTCCGCAAAGCCCGCCCACGGCTACTAGACCCAAGATAACTGTACAACCCTCACCTAAAGAATTAAGGCAAATCAACATTTCACCCATAGACTCCTACTGCTGTTCCACCTACCCCTGACTCTACATCCCCGGGCAGAGCAGCTCCAAGCCAAACACACCCATGCACACAACACACACCACTAACAACAAGGTGATTCAAAGAGAGAAAACTCTCAGCAAGAAGAAGGACTCCCGGACGGGAGGTGCCATCCGGCAAGATGACCTACGGCGTCCAAAACCACGAAGCGAGGAGGCTCTACGACAGCCCCAGAGAAGAAGAGGCAAAACTAACGGCCCCTTACAAGATGGTACTGTCTAAACCAAGGTGATGGATGCATAAGAAGCCCGTCATCAAGACCTAGGAACATCAAGATGCAGGGAAGAACTCCCAGTCCAAGACGACAGGCGGCTAGGCAGCAGAGCCGCCAAAGCAGCCTGGAAGAGCACCGCAGAGGAGAACCAGCTGGTTCCTTCCAAAACCGATCCACGCTTTAGAGCTCCGAGCGCAAGACAAGAAGCGCCCGATTGGCACCGGGCCGATGAGTACGGGCATTCGAGACCCTAGGGATGGCGCCCGAAGCGCCTGCCGCGCTCACTGAGCGCAAAGACTGATGACGGCATTGAGAGCCAACGAAGGTCTAAGGCACAGAAGACAGACTACACAAACCACACACCACCACAGACACAGGCTGGAACTGCCCTGCCCGGCACACGCTGCTCTCGTGCTGAAAAGCAACCCGCTCCCTTTGCCTGCCTAAAGGGGACTGCTCCTGGACAGCCCTGCCCTCCTACGCTAACTTTCAAACCCCTCCCTGCAATTCCCAGCTGTGTCCCTCCCTCCCAGCCTCTCCCCAGCCCGGGTCCCTCAACTTAACTTTCAGAGGGCCAAGGGTATGAATCCATCCTCCCCAAAAATCACACGGCCTAACTGGGATGATCGGGCAGTCGCCAGGTTCCTCTTCATCACCTGCAGTGAAGACAAAAAAAAAAAAAAAGCCAACAAAGTCAGAAGAGGCAGTAAGTAACCCATCGGCCAACACCAACTACTTTCCCAACCCCCCACTTAATCACACACACCACAGGGTTACGCCTACCTGCTCATTCCAGCGTCAGACCCTGCAGCCATCATCACTCATGGTACCTGAGACAGCAAGACACACCAAATTAGCATAGCAGTCATGAGAAGTCACCAGCCCCATTCTCTCCTCCCTAAGCCACAGCTCACCTCAAATGCTCATCCCATTCCAAATGTGGCCCGCACAGCGCCTGCAAAACAAAAGGTAAATCCTTAACCGAGCAGCCACCTAATACTTTGATATTCAACAGCAACCCAGCCCACAACCACCTCACCTTCTCAAACTCCTCATCGGCCTGCGGCTTGGCTCCTCCGAGGCTGCGTGCACCACCTGCAAAAACCAAAGCAGAAGACGCGTACTGAGAGGCTGCCCGAAACCTCAGCCCGCCCGGACCGATTCCCAACTTGCTCTCCTTTACCTTGGGCGCTCGACCACCCCGCTCTGTCATCAAGAGCTTGCCACGTCAAGGCCTGCATACCACCTGCAAAAGACAAATGACAAGGGATGTTTCCAACTTTGCCAACAATACGACACCTCCAAAGGAACAGTTCCTTTAACCCAGTAGTCACGACTCACCTTGCCCGGGACACCTCTGGTACCAATACCCCGCTTTGCTCCTTGCTTCATACCTTCAAAATAAAAGAAAAAAAGAACCCTATCAGCTACTCATAGAGCCACCGGCCACACCTTCCCTCTGATTCCACTCACAGACCCACCTTCTTACAGGGC
Organism: Harpia harpyja; assembly: GCF_026419915.1. Classification (NCBI taxonomy): domain Eukaryota; kingdom Metazoa; phylum Chordata; class Aves; order Accipitriformes; family Accipitridae; genus Harpia; species Harpia harpyja. The sequence goes on from NC_068940.1 coordinate 11,975, forward strand.
TCCGCTCCCCTCCTCCATCGCTCTGTGGCACACAACTTGTCCCTCTGCATCTGAAAAAAAAACCCCAGATATATTCAACAACAAGTCACCTGGATGCAGAGCAAGAGCTTCACAATTCCAGAGGTCTTGATTCCATCTAGGAAGACCATCTGGACTCCAACTACAGTCTGCAATCTTAAAAAAAAAAAAAAAAAGGCCAAACTTTAAGCCCATCACATGCAAGCCTCAACACCTTACAGACTCAAATCTGCTTCACTGCCCCTCAACAGCCCATGCCACACAGCTCCAATTATCTCCATAAAACACCATCAATGTGGCTGTCCACAGAGCCCACCAATGGCTACACAATCTCAGATGACTTTACAACCCTTGCCTAAACAATTAAGGCAAATCAACATTTCACCCATAGACTCCTACTGCTGTTCCACCTACCCCTGACTCTACAACCCCGGGCAGAGCAGCTCCAAGCCAAACACACCCATGCACACAACACACACAACACAGAACACTAACAACAAGGGGATTCAAAGCGAGAGAAAACTCTCAGCAAGAAGAAGGACTCCCAGACGGGAGGTGCCATCCGGCAAGATGACCTACGGCGTCCAAAACCACGAAGCGAGGAGGCTCTACGACAGCCCCAAAGAAGAAGAGGCAAAACTAACGGCCCCTTACAAGATGGTACTGTCTAAACCAAGGTGATGGATGCGTAAGAAGCCCGTCATCAAGACCTAGGAACATCAAGATGCAGGGAAGAACTCCCAGTCCAAGACGACAGGCGGCTAGGCAGCAGAGCCGCCAAAGCAGCCTGGAAGAGCGCCGCAGAGGAGAACCGGCTGGTTCCTTCCAAAAACCGATCCACGCTTTAGAGCTCCGAGCGCAAGACAAGAAGCGCCCGATTGGCACCGGGCCGATGAGTACGGGCATTCAAAACCCTAAGGGTGGCGCCCAAAGCGCCTGCCGCGCTCCCTGAGCGCAAAGACTGATGATGGCATTGAGAGCCAACGAAGGTCTAAGGCACAGAAGACAGACTACACAAACCACACACCACCACAGACACAGGCTGGAACTGCCCTGCCCGGCACACGCTGCTCTCGTGCTGAAAAGCAACCCGCTCCCTTCGTCTGCCCGAACGGGACTGCTCCTGGACAGCCCTGCCCTCCTACGCTAACTTTCAAACCCCTCCCTGCAATTCCCAGCTGTGTCCCTCCCTCCCAGCCTCTCCCCAGCCCGGGTCCCTCAACTTAACTTTCAGAAGGTCAAGGGTATGAATCCATCCTCCACCAAAAGTCACACGGCCTAACTGGGATGATCCGGCAGTCGCCAGGTTCCTCTTCATCACCTGCAGTGAAGACAAAAAAAAAAAACCAACAAACTCAGAAGAGGCGGTAAGTAACCCATCGGCCAACACCAACTACTTTCCCAACCCCCCACTTAATTACACACACCACAGGGTTACGCCTACCTGCTCATTCCAGAGTCAGACCCTGCAGCCACCATCACTCATGGTACCTGAGACAGCAAAACACACCAAATTAGCATAGCAGTCATGAGAAGTCACCAGCCCCATGCTCCTCCTCCCTCATCCACAGCTCACCTCAAACGCTCATCCCATTCCAAAGGTGGCCCACACAGCGCCTGCAAAACAAAAGGCAAATGCTTAACTGAGCAACCACATAATACTTTGATATTCAACAGCAACCCGGCCCACAACCACCTCACCTTCTCAAACTCCTCATCGGCCTGCGACTTCGCCCCTCCGAGGCTGTGTGCTCCACCTGCAAAAGACAAATGACAAGGGATGTTTCCAACTTTGCCAACAACATGACACCTCCAAAGGAACAGTTCCTTTAACCCAGTAGTCACGACTCACCTTGCCCGGGACACCTCTGGTACCAATACTCCGCTTTGCTCCTTGCTTCGTACCTTCAAAATAAAAAGAAAAAAAGAACCCTATCAGCTACTCATAGAGCCACCGGCCACATCTTCCCTCTGATTCCACTCACGGACCCACCTTCTTGTGCTGCTTCGCTCCCCTCCTCCGTCGCTCTGTGGCACACAACTTGTCCCTCTGCATCTGAAAAAAAACCATATTCGAGTCACCTGGATGCACAGCAAGAGCTTCACAATTCCAGAGGTCTTGATGCCATCTGGGAAGACCATCTGGAGTCCAACTACAGCCTGCCATCTTAAAAAAAAAAAAAAAAGGGCCAAACTTTAAGCCCATCATATGCAAGCCTCAACACTTCAGAGGCTCAAATCTGCTTCAGTGCCCCTCAACAGCCCGTGCCACACAGCTCCAATCATCTCCCTAAAACACTATTGGCATGGCTGTCCGCAAAGCCCGCCCACGGCTACTAGACCCAAGATAACTGTACAACCCTCACCTAAAGAATTAAGGCAAATCAACATTTCACCCATAGACTCCTACTGCTGTTCCACCTACCCCTGACTCTACAACCCCGGGCAGAGCAGCTCCAAGCCAAACACACCCATGCACACAACACACACCACTAACAACAAGGTGATTCAAAGAGAGAAAACTCTCAGCAAGAAGAAGGACTCCCAGACGGGAGGTGCCATCCGGCAAGATGACCTACGGCGTCCAAAACCACGAAGCGAGGAGGCTCTACGACAGCCCCAGAGAAGAAGAGGCAAAACTAACGGCCCCTTACAAGATGGTACTGTCTAAACCAAGGTGATGGATGTGTAAGAAGCCCGTCATCAAGACCTAGGAACATCAAGATGCAGGGAAGAACTCCCAGTCCAAGACGACAGGCGGCTAGGCAGCAGAGCCGCCAAAGCAGCCTGGAAGAGCGCCGCAGAGGAGAACCGGCTGGTTCCTTCCAAAACCGATCCACGCTTTAGAGCTCCGAGCGCAAGACAAGAAGCGCCCGATTGGCACCGGGCCGATGAGTACGGGCATTCAAAACCCTAAGGGTGGCGCCCGAAGCGCCTGCCGCGCTCCCTGAGCGCAAAGACTGATGACGGCATTGAGAGCCAACGAAGGTCTAAGGCACAGAAGACAGACTACACAAACCACACACCACCACAGACACAGGTCGGAACTGCCCTGCCCGGCACACGCTGCTCTCGTGCTGAAAAGCAACCCGCTCCCTTCGTCTGCCCGAACGGGACTGCTCCTGGACAGCCCTGCCCTCCTACGCTAACTTTCAAACCCCTCCCTGCAATTCCCAGCTGTGTCCCTCCCTCCCAGCCTCTCCCCAGCCCGGGTCCCTCAACTTAACTTTCAGAGGGCCAAGGGTACGAATCCATCCTCCAACAAAAGTCACACGGCCTAACTGGGATGATCCGGCAGTCGCCAGGTTCCTCTTCATCACCTGCAGTGAAGACAAAAAAAAAAAAAAGCCAACAAAGTCAGAAGAGGCAGTAAGTAACCCATCGGCCAACACCAACTACTTTCCCAACCCCCCACTTAATCACACACACCACAGGGTTACGCCTACCTGCTCATTCCAGAGTCAGACCCTGCAGCCATCATCACTCATGGTACCTGAGACAGCAAGACACACCAAATTAGCATAGCAGTCATGAGAAGTCACCAGCCCCATTCTCTCCTCACTAATCCACAACTCACCTCAAATGCTCATCCCATTCCAAATGTGGCCCGCACAGCGCCTGCAAAACAAAAGGTAAATCCTTAACCGAGCAGCCACCTAATACTTTGATATTCAACAGCAACCCAGCCCACAACCACCTCACCTTCTCAAACTCCTCATCGGCCTGCGGCTTGGCTCCTCCGAGGCTGCGTGCACCACCTGCAAAAACCAAAGCAGAAGACGCGTACTGAGAGGCTGCCCGAAACCTCAGCCCGCCCGGACCGATTCCCAACTTGCTCTCCTTTACCTTGGGCGCTCGACCACCCCCGCTCTGTCATCAAGAGCTTGCCACGTCAAGGCCTGCATACCACCTGCAAAAGACAAATGACAAGGGATGTTTCCAACTTTGCCAACAATAAGACACCTCCAAAGGAACAGTTCCTTTAACCCAGTAGTCACGACTCACCTTGCCCGGGACACCTCTGGTACCAATACCCCGCTTTGCTCCTTGCTTCATACCTTCAAAATAAAAGAAAAAAAGAACCCTATCAGCTACTCATAGAGCCACCGGCCACACCTTCCCTCTGATTCCACTCACAGACCCACCTTCTTACAGGGCTCCGCTCCCCTCCTCCATCGCTCTGTGGCACACAACTTGTCCCTCTGCATCTGAAAAAAAAACCCCAGATATATTCAACAACAAGTCACCTGGATGCAGAGCAAGAGCTTCACAATTCCAGAGGTCTTGATTCCATCTAGGAAGACCATCTGGAGTCCAACTACAGTCTGCCATCTTAAAAAAAAAAAAAAAAAAGGCCAAACTTTAAGCCCATCACATGCAAGCCTCAACACCTTACAGACTCAAATCTGCTTCACTGCCCCTCAACAGCCCATGCCACACAGCTCCAATTATCTCCATAAAACACCATCAATGTGGCTGTCCACAGAGCCCACCAATGGCTACACAATCTCAGATGACTTTACAACCCTTGCCTAAACAATTAAGGCAAATCAACATTTCACCCATAGACTCCTACTGCTGTTCCACCTACCCCTGACTCTACATCCCCGGGCACAGCAGCTCCAAGCCAAACACACCCATGCACACAACACACACCACTAACAACAAGGTGATTCAAAGTGAGAGAAAACTCTCAGCAAGAAGGACACCCGGACGGGAGGTGCCATCCGGCAAGATGACCTACGGCGTCCAAAACCACGAAGCGAGGAGGCTCTACGACAGCCCCAAAGAAGAATAGGCAAAACTAACGGCCCCTTACAAGACGGTACTGTCTAAACCAAGGTGATGGATGCGTAAGAAGCCCGTCATCAAGACCTAGGAACATCAAGATGCAGGGAAGAACTCCCAGTCCAAGACGACAGGCGGCTAGGCAGCAGAGCCGCCAAAGCAGCCTGGAAGAGCGCCGCAGAGGAGAACCGGCTGGTTCCTTCCAAAACCGATCCACGCTTTAGAGCTCCGAGTGCAAGAAAAAAAGCACCCGATTGGCACCGGGCCGATGAGTACGGGCATTCGAGACCCTAGGGATGGCGCCCGAAGCGCCTGCCGCGCTCCCTGAGCGCAAAGACTGATGACGGCATTGAGAGCCAACGAAGGTCTAAGGCACAGAAGACAGACTACACAAACCACACACCACCACAGACACAGGCTGGAACTGCCCTGCCCGGCACACGCTGCTCTCGTGCTGAAAAGCAACCCGCTCCCTTTGCCTGCCTAAAGGGGACTGCTCCTGGACAGCCCTGCCCTCCTACGCTAACTTTCAAACCCCTCCCTGCAATTCCCAGCTGTGTCCCTCCCTCCCAGCCTCTCCCCAGCCCGGGTCCCTCAACTTAACTTTCAGAGGGCCAAGGGTACGAATCCATCCTCCCCAAAAATCACACGGCCTAACTGGGATGATCCGGCAGTCGCCAGGTTCCTCTTCATCACCTGCAGTGAAGACAAAAAAAAAAAAAGCCAAAGTCAGGATAGGCAATAAGTAACCCATCGGCCAACACCAACTACTTTCCCAACCCCCCACTTAATCACACACACCACAGGGTTACGCCTACCTGCTCATTCCAGAGTCAGACCCTGCGGCCATCATCACTCATGGTACCTGAGACGGCAAGACACACCAAATTAGCATAGCAGTCATGAGAAGTCACCAGCCCCATGCTCCTCCTCCCTCATCCACAACTCACCTCAAATGCTCATCCCATTCCAAAGGTAGCCCACACAGCACCTGCAAAAGAAAAAGGTAAATGTTTAATTAACCACCCAATTAGCTAATCAAGACCTACCCAGCCCACAACCACCTCACCTTCTCAAACTCCTCATCGGCCTGCGGCTTGGCTCCTCCGAGGCTGCGTGCACCACCTGCAAAAACCAAAGCACAAGACGCATGCTGAGACACCGCCCGAAACCTCAGCCCGCCCGCACCGATTCCCAACTTGCTCTCCTTTACCTCAGCCGCTCACATGCCCCACCTGTGCCGTCGACAGCTTGCCACATCGAGGCCTGTGTACCACCTGCAAAACACAAATGACAAGGGATGCTTCCAACTCTGCTAACAATACAACGCTACCAAAGAAATGATTGCTTCAACCCATTAGTCACAGCTCACCTTGCCCGAGTCGCCTCCGCTGCTGATAGCCCACTTCGCTCCTTGCTTTGCACCTTCAGAATAAAAGAAAAAAAAGAACCCTTATGAACTAGTCATAGAGCCACCAGCTCCATCTTCCCTCTGACTCCACTCACAGACCCACCTCCTCACAGCGCTCCGCTCCCCTCCTCCGTAGCTCTGGTGCACGCATCTTGTCTCTCTGCATCTGAAAGAGAAACCCATATTGAACGAGTCAGCCTGGATGCAGAGCAAGAGCTTAACAACTCCAGCTACAGCAAGCCATTTTAAAAAAACAAAACAAAACAAAAAAACCAGAGCCAAACTTTAAGCCCATCACATGCAAGCCTCAACACCTTACAGACTCAAATCCGCTTCACCACCCCTCAAGAGCCTCTGCCACATGGCTACAATCAATTCCATAAAAAACTCTCAACATTGCTGTCCACACAGCCCACCAATGCCTACTCAATCCCAGATGACCGTACAACCCTTGCCTAAACAATTAAGGCAAATCAACATTTCACCCTTAGACTCTTATTGCTGTTCCACCTACCCCTGACTCTACATCCCCGGGCAGAGCAGCTCCAAGCCAAACACACCTGTGCACAGACCAACACAACACAGAACGGTACAGACAAGGTGATTCAAAGAGAGAGAAAACTCTCAGCAAGAAGGACTCCCGGACGGGAGGTGCCATCCGGCAAGATGACCTACGGCGTCCAAAACACTGAGGCAAGGAGGCTCTACGGCAGACCCTGAGGAGTCCGACGTAACGGCCTGTTAAAAGACAGCACTGTCAAAACCAAGAGGATGGATGTACAAGAAGCCTGTCATCAAGACCTAGGAACATCAAGATGCGGGGAAGAACTCCCAGTCCAAGAAAATGGATGGCTAGAGAGTGGAGCTGCCGACGCAGCCCGGAAGAATGCCGCGAGAGAGGACCGACCGGAATCTGCCGAGACCGATCCGTGCTTTAGAGCTGCAAATGCAAAAAAAGAAACGCTCCAATGGCACTGTGCCGATGAGTTCGGGCATTCGAGACCCTAGGGACGGCGCCTAAAGCGCGTGCCACGCTCCCCCGGCGCAAAGCGCAATGAGGACATTGAGACCCGCAAAAGGTCTAAGGGACAGAAGACAGACTACACAAACTGCACACCACCGCAGACAAAGGCTGGAACTGCCCTGCCCGGCACACGCTGGTCTCGTGCTGAAAAGCAACCCGCTCCCTTCGCCTGCCCAAACGGCACTGCTCCTGGACGGGCCTCTCTCCTGCGCTACCTTTAAAACCCCTCCCTGCAATTCCCAGCTTCGTTCCTCCCTCCCAGCCTCTGCCCAGCCCTGGTCCCTCAACTTAACTTTCAGAGGGCCGTGGGTCTCAAACCATCCTCCACAAAAACCACACAGGCTAACTGGGATGTTCCTCAAGGTGACACATTGGTCTTCAACATCTGCAATGAAACAAACAAACAAAAAAATCAGAAAAGGGAGTAAGCATCCCGCCGGCCAACACCAACTACTTGCCCAACTCCCCCCTCCTCATAAGCACCACCGTGTTTGCTTCCCCGCTCGTTCCAGCTCCGCTACTTGCCCACAAAATAAAGTCAAGCCCCAAGGCTTGTAATCTACGAGGGGCCTGCCGCAAGCTGCAAAGGTTCTAGGGACAACACGGCGTTCTGTGGGCAATGAGGAAAGGTGACGAGGCATCCCAGAGCCTGAAAGGCGCTGTGCCTCCTGGCCCTTCTGCTTTCTTCAGAAGTACTAAAACTCCATATATGGATGCATACAAGATGTTCACTCTAACCCCTGCTAAACAACGTCATCGTCGGTCCCGTTAAGAGAGATATCAGCAACTTACACAGCATACAGCAGAACTGGTGAAATAAAACAAGGTTCCGTTTTCAATAAAGTTGGGGATTCCAGGAAAACACAATGCATGAAGAATTAAAAAAAAACCCAAACAAACAATGCATACTATTAAACCAACTTTCTACCCCTGAACACTCAAAACAAAATTGCTGACCTGAAAAAAAGAAAGGAAAAAAAGAAAAAAAAGCTGCACACAAGTGTTACTTTCTACTACACATGCTGCCAAACCTTAACCGGTCCTGAAGGTCTTACCTCGAGCAGACACCTCTTCCCAAAGAGCTGAGCCAGCTCAAAAGCTACAAAGGATTCAAGGATGAGCTGAGCACCAACACCAGAGAAACCCAGGAGCACAATGAGCTCCCTCAGCAGAGGCTGTGGCTCAAATACCCCGAGCCTCCGCCCACCACCCTTCCCACAATCCCCTGGGAAAGGGGAAGGGCAAACCACCAGAAGGTATAAAGTCAGCTGGAGGAGCAGCAGGAGTGTTCTTACCTGCCTTAAATTTACAGTAAGCGAGACCCTGAACAGAGAAAGCGACCTTTACTGGCAATGACGCTACCTGCTCCTGTACTACAGCTACAACTATTGCATCGGCAACGTGACCGGGTAAGGAGTTAAACTTAATTTTGCTGAGGCGTAGACAGAAAAAGATAGATGTGCCTCTAAACTAGGTAGGAAACTAGCTCATTAAATGCAATAACAATATAGTTATTAAAATCACATCAATCGGCGGCGAGGCCAGCAGACGCAATGGTAAGTCGGCGGCTAAGCGCTACGTTGAGGCGGACCGGGAGGTTCCCGAGGCCCGGGAGCCCCGGGGAAGAGCAGAGGGACGGTGCAGAGCCGGCAGCTCTCGTAAGAGAGGCTGACGCGGCGTGGGCGTTGCCAGGGGCGACTGCGGGAGATTTAAATGGCCCTGAGGAGCGCCAGCGACCAAGAGCGTGGCAAACAGGGCGTGGCGTGTCAGGGCGTGGTGCGGCAGTTTGCGCGGCAGTTCGGGCAGGTAGGGCGCAGCCCCCCCCTTCCCAGCTCGAGAAGGCTACTGAAGCGGTGGACGTCGGCCTCAGAAGGAGACCCCGATATGGCTGCCGCTCGGGTGAAAGCCATTGCTAGGAAAAACGTGGCGATGCAGACAGAGCTCCCGTGTAAATGTGCAGCTGTCCAGGTCTCTGGCTGCAGGGAGCGCCTGAGTCTATCAGAAATGATGGAGGTCAGCGGGGACGCCTCTTGTGTGAGCTGTGACCAGGTGAGTGATTTGCTCAGCCTGGTGGTAGAACTGAAGGAAGAAGTGGAAAGGTTGAGGAGTATCAGGGAGCGTGAGAGGGAGATAGATTGGTGGACCCACACCCTACCGTCCCTGAGGCAGACGCAGCAGACGGAGGCTCCGCGAGAAGCGGAGGTTCCCCTGCCCCCTTGCCACCAGGCAGGAGGGGACCTAAGAGTTGGAGGGGAATGGATACAGGTCCCTGCTCGGGGAGGCAGGCGAGTCCCCTCCCGGTCTCCCTCACCTTCCCGGTTGCCCCTACGCAACAGGTATGGGGCTCTGGAACTTGAGGACCGGGTCTGTGAAGATCAGGGTGTAGGTGAAGCCCTATCCAGGGAGGTGCCTAGGCTCAGTCGGGCAGCCCCACGCATTCTCGCAGCCTGTGAAAAAAGAAAAAGGAGGGTAATTGTCATAGGCGACTCCCTTCTGAGGGGGACAGAGGGCCCAATATGCGGTCCTGACCCGTCCCACAGGGAAGTCTGCTGCCTCCCTGGGGCCCGGGTAAAAGACATTACCAGGGAACTCCCGGGTCTGGTTCGGACCTCTGATTATTACCCATTGCTGGTTGTGCAGGTTGGCAGTGATGAGATTGCAGGGAGAAATCCAAAGGCAATCGAAAGGGACTTCGGGGCACTGGGGCAATTGGTGGAAGGAGCACAGGGAGTGTTTTCCTCAATCCCTTAGTGGCAGGGAAATATACTGAAAGGAACAGGAAAACACACCTGGTTAATATGTGGCTCAGAGGCTGGTGCCGTCGGTGGTGTTTTGGGTTTTTTGATCGTGGGGAGTTTTTCGTGGCACCGGGCTTGCTAGCGACAGATGGTAGGTATCCAGCTATCTCAAAGGGGTAAAAGAATCCTCGCTCGTGAGATGGCGGGGCTCATAGAGAGGGCTTTAAACTAGGTTTGAAGGGGGTAAGGGATAAGGCTAGGTGCACCAGAGATGAGCCTGGGGGCAGCGTGCCAATATTAGGGGTGGATTCGATAGGCCAGCTCAAATGCATCTACGCCGATGCACGCGGCACGGGCGATAAACAGGAGGAGCTGGAAGCCATCGTGCGGCCGGATAGATACGACTTAGTCGCCATCACGGAAACACGGTGGGACGACTCCCGTGACCGGAGCGCTGCGATGGATGGCTATAAGCTCTTCAGAAGGGATAGGCGAGGTAGAAACGGTGGTGGGGTGGCTCTCTCTGTTAGGGAGGGTTTGGACTGTACGGAGCTACACGATTGTGATGACAAGGTGGAGTGCTTATGGGTGAGGATGAGAGGGAAGGCCGATAAGGCAGATATCGTGCTGGGAGTCTGTTATAGACCGCCCGACCACGTTGAAGAGACGGATGAATCGTTCTACAAGCGGCTGGCGGTAGTCTTAGAATCGTGTGCCCTTGTTCTCGTGGGGGACTTCAACTTTCCAGACGTCCGCTGGAAATACGCCACAGCAGAGAGTAAACAGTCTAGGAGGTTCCTGGAGTGCGTGGAAGATAACTTCCCGACGCAGCCGGTAGGTGAGCCCACCAGGGGAGGAGCCTTGCTAGATCTATTGTTTACGAACAGGGAAGGACTGGTGGGAGGTGCGATGGTCGGAGGCCGTCTTGGGCTTAGCGACTGTGAAATGATAGAATTCTCAATTCTTGGTGAGGCAAGGAAGGGGGTCAGCAAAACCACCGCTATGGACTTCCGGAGGGCAAACTTTGGCCTCTTTGAGGCACCGGTTGAGAGAGTCCCTTGGGAGACGGTCCTGAAGGGCAAAAGGGGTCCAGGAGGGATGGACGTTCTTTAAGAAGGCAATCTTAACGGCTCAGGACCAGGCTATTCCCCCGTGCCGCGAGTCAAACCGCCGAGGAAAACGACCGGCCTGGCTGAACGGGGAGCTTTTGCTAGGAGTCAGGACAAAAAGGAGAGTTTATCAACTCTGGAAGAAAGGGCGAGCAACTTGGGAGTACAGGGATCTTGTTAGGTCATGCGCAGAGGAAATTAGAAAGGCAAAAGCTCAGCTAGGACTAAATCTGGCTGCTGTTGTAAGAGACAACAAAAAATGTTTTTACAAATACGGTAACAGTAAAAAAAATCCCAAGGAGAATATCTATCCTTTAATGGATACAGAAGGGAACGTTGCCACCAGAGATGAGGAAAAGGCTGAGGTACTTAATGCCTTCTTGGCCTCAGTCTTTAATAGGGAGACCAGTTATCCTCAGGGTACTCTGCCTCCTGAGCTGGAAGATGAGGATGAAGAGCAGAATATAACCCCCCTTAATCCAAGAGGAAATAGTTAGTGACCTACTACGCCCTCTGGACGCTCACAAATCTGTGGGACCAGATGGAATCCATCCAAGAGTACTGAGGGAACTGGCGGAGGTGCTTGCCAAGCCGCTCTCCATCATCTCTGGGCGATCCTGGTCAACGGGGGAGGTCCCAGAGGACTGGAGGCTTGCCGGCGTGACGCCCATTAACAAGAAGGGTCGGAGGGAGGATCCGGGGAACTACGGGCCTGTCAGCCCGACCTCGGTACCGGGGAAGATTATGGAATGGTTTGTCCTGAGAGCGCTCGCGTGGCAAGTCCGGGACGAGCAGGGGATCGGGCCCGGTCAGCGTGGGTTTACGAAAGGCAGGTCCTGCTTGACCAACATGATCTCCTTCTATGACCAGGCGACCCGCCTAGCGGATGAGGGAAAGGCTGTGGATGCTACCTACCTTGACTTCAGCAAGGCCTTTGACGCTGTCTCTCATGGCATACTCCTTGAGAAGCTGGCGTCTCGTGGCTTGGACAAGTGTACTCTTTGCTGGGTGAAAAAGTGTCTGGATGGACGAGCCCAGAGGGTTGTGGTGAATGGGATTAAATCCGGTTGGCGGCGGGTCGCTAGTGGTGTTCCCCAGGGCTCGGTGTTGGGCCCGGTTCTGTTTAATATCTTTATCGATGATTTGGATGAGGAGATCGAGTGCACCCTCAGCAAGTTTGCAGACGACACCAAGTTGGGAGGCAGGGTCGATCTGCTTGAGGGTAGGAAGGCTCTATAGAGAGATCTGGACAGGCTGGATCGATGGGCCGAGGCCAATTGTATGAGGTTCAACGAGGCCGAGTGCCGGGTCCTCCGCTTCGGTCACGGCGACCCCGTGCGGCGCTATGGGCTTGGGGAAGAGCGGCTGGAAAGCTGCCTGGCAGAGAAAGACCCGGGTGTGCTGGTTGACAGCCGGCTGAATATGAGCCAGCAGTGTGCCCAGGTGGCCGGGAAGGCCAACGGCATCCTGGCCTGTACCAGAAATAGTGTGGCCGGCGGGAGCAGGGAGGTAATTGTTCCCCTGTATTCGGCACTGGTGAGGCCGCACCTCGAGTACTGCGTTCAGTTTTGGGCCCCTTGCTACGGGAAAGACGTTGAGGTGCTGGAACGTGTCCAGAAAAGGGCAACCGAGTTGGTGAGGGGCCTGGAGCGTAAGTCTTATGAGGAGCGGCTAAGGGAGCTGGGGCGGTTTCGTCTGGAGAAAAGGAGGCTGAGGGGAGACCTTATCGCTCTCTACAACTACCTAAAGGGGGGGTGTAGCGAGGTGGGTGCTGGTCTCCTCTAGCAGGTGGCTGGAGATAGGACGAGAGGAAATGGAGGTCCCTGGAGGTATTAAAAAAGTGTGTAGACGAGGTACTCCAGAACATGGTTTAGTGGGCATGGATGATGGTGGGACTCGATGATCTTGAAGGTCTTTTCCAACCTCAATGATTCTATGATTCCACATGCCGAGGAGACCCTCTAAAGCCAGGGGATGAACTAAGAGAAGGGGAAAAAAAAAAAGACATAAAGAAAATTTAAAAAGCATCAAGGTATGTGACAAACAAGAAAGAATTAAAAACAAGGGATAGACAGCTTGATAAAAGTAGACACGCAAAGAAAATTTTAAAAGCGAGCAGATAGAATACAGGAAAAAAGTAAATAATAGAGACAAAAGCGTGTAGAAGTGAACACAAACAAAAATTCAAAAGTGAAAACAGGAAAAAATGAAAAAATAGCAAAACCCCCTAAATAGACAGAGACAGAGAGAGAAAATTTTAAAAGCAATGGGATACAGGACAGACTAGAAGGAATTCAAAAATAAAGACGGTGAACTGGCTACAAGTAGATGAGGAAAGAAAATTTAAAAGCGACAGAGCACAGGACAGACGGGAAATAATTAATAAACAGGGAGAGAGATCATGATTAAAGTAGACATAGACTGAAAAATGTATAAGCGAGAGGATACAGGAAACGGGAAAAAAATTAGGAAATAGGGAGAGAAAACGTGATAAAAGTACACCTAGAAACAAAATTTCACAACAAAAAGAATTATGAGAGTACAAAATTGAAAATTAGGGACAGCTAACTAGATAAAAGTAGACATAGAAACAAAATTTAGAAAGCAACGTAATTCATGACAGACAGGAAAGAACTGAAAACCAGGAACAGGGATCAGAGTAGAAGGAAACATTGAAAGACAATTTTAAAAGTGACGGGGTATATGGAAGCAAGGGAGGAATTAAAATCTAGGGAAAGGGAGCGAGATAAAGGGAATTGTTGAAAGATAAATTAAATAGCAAAGGGGTATAAGAAATATAGGGAAGAAATAAAAAATCAAGAAAGGAAGCCAGATAGAGGGAGACATAGAAGGAATTTTAAAAAGCAGCTGAGTACAAGAAACACAGACAAGAATAAAAATACAAGGACGAGGAGATGGATAGAGGACAATGTAGACAGGAAACTTAAACGGCGATTGGGTACAAGAAGCAAAAGATGGATAATAATTTAAAAATAGGGACAGGGAGATGGATAGAAGGAACCATAAAAAGCAAAAAGTGATGGGGTACAGGAGAGAGAGAGGAATTTTAAAAAGGGTTGGGGCATCAGAGGGAGGGAAACATAGAAAGAGAAATTAAAATGCAACTGGGTACAAGAAACATGGGAAAGCAGTAAAAAATAGGAGCCACAGAGAGGGAAACGTAGGAAAAAAAATGTATAGATGAAGTGGTACAGGGCAGAGTTGGCAGAAGAGTAACAAGTTTTGGAGAGCCAGGCAGGCAGGTGGGCTGGTGGAGGGAGAGGCGGAAGGAGGGACAGGCAGGGAGGCGGACAGAGATCTGGGGAAGGGCGGCAGAGACGGAGCGGGATGCACGCGACAGAATGCGTGACTCTCCGCAGCTCCCGACGCCGGTGGGAGACATTCACCGCCCCGATGCTTTTCTCTCCGCCTCGGCGGCAGGTGCCTCGACGCTCCTCTCCCGTGAGGCTTCCCGGTGGCTTGTGCGCGCGGCTGACGGAGGCGCCGTGCGCTGCTGGCGCGCTCTGCCGGGGATGGCTCGGAGGGATACTTCCTCGCCGCGGGGGCTGGCTGTTCCTTGCTGGACGTGGCTGCCTGCGGGACCCCCTTGGATTCCCTCCTCGGATGGTTCACCTTCGTCAGCTCCCTCAGGTGGGTGTGCCTGGGCAGACCCTTCCCCAGCTAAAGGGAGGGATTCAAAAATAGGGACAGTGAGCTGGATCGAGGGGGACATAGAAATAAAACTTAAAAAGCAATAGGGTATGAGGCAGATAGGAAAACATTAAGAAATAAAGGCAGGGAGACGGACTGGGGGATACATAGAAACAAACAAGAAAGCAGCAGGGTACAGGAAACAAGAAACAATTTAAAACCAGGGACAGGGAGGAAGAGAGAGGGAGAAATAGAAAAAAAATTCAAAAAGCGACGGGGTACGATTCACATGGGTGCAAATTAAAAAATAAGGCCGGGGAGCTGGGGAGAGACATACGTATAAAGCAAATTTTAAAACTGACAGGGTAAAGGAAAGAGTGAGAAGAAATAAAGAAGAGGAAGAGGGAGCTAGATAGAGGGAGGCATAGAAAGAAAGTTTGACAAGAAATGAGGTAAAGAGCAGAGGGAGTTTCCTGGTTTTGGCTAGAATAGAGATAATTTTCTTCCTAGTAGCTGGTATAGTGCTGTAGTTTGCATTTAGCATGACAATAATGTTGATAAAACAGTGATGTTTTAGTTGTCACGAGGCAGTGTTTATACTAAGTTGAGGACGTTGCAGCTTCTCATACTGCCCTGCCAGTGGAGGCTGGGAGTCCACACAGCTGGGACAGCTGACCCAAACGAGCCAAAAGGGTATTCCATAGCATATGATGTCCTGCCCAGTATATCAACTGGGGAAGCTGGCCAGGGGATGCCGCAGGCAGGGGATTGGCTGGGCACCGGTCGGTGGGTGGTGAGCAAATGTTTATTTGTTAATGCGTGTAAGTCCTGGGAGTGAGTCTGCTCCGGGGCTCGGTGCCCGTACGCTCGCCCTTCCCCTGGGACAACTTGGCAGTTGTTACTGCGGCAGCAGATACAGAGAATGAAAATACAGCGTTGGGGAGCAAGAGAGAGGAACAGAAAGAGAAAAATAAAATGAGGGAGAAAGGCTGAGGAGCAGAGAAGGAAAAGTACAGGGAAAAGGACAGTGAGATGGAGAAATCAATAAAAAAGGGATGAGGAGCCCCGCAGGGACGTGGCAGAAGAAACACAGGGTCGGGGAGCATCACGCAGCCCCGCTCGCCTTCTCCCTCGGCGCAGTCGCGGCCCGGCAGAGCTCGGCAACTGCTCCGCTCCTCCCTTGGCCTCTCTGCAGCCAGCCAGGGCAGGGCAGTGCTGGCCCCTCTGCAGGCAGCCACCCCGTTAGAGGGAGGGGCTGTCACCATCATCCTCACTGCCTGCACCTGAGGCTCCTCCAGCCCTGGCCCACAGCTGGAGCCCAGCAGGACCACCAGGGGGCCATCACCCGACCCCCACAATGCATCACCTCCTCCCCTGGACTCCCTCGCAGCCCCTCGCTCTGTGCAAAGGGAGCACAAAGGAGACGGCGAGTGTTTATGCAGTCATGCGTGTAATAAGTTCTGGGAGCGAGTCTGCTCAGGGCCGCCAAAGCTCCCCCTGCCCCTGGGACTCCTTGGCAGTCAGTTGGTTGGCTTCTGGGCTGATGAGCTGGTGGGCAGAGGTGGAGGCTGCCAAAAATGACCAGGGTGCTGCACGCTAGATGAGAGGATAAAAGTGGCAGCCTGCTGGAGAGTGGGGGTGTAATCAGAAAGCATGAGGCAGAGAACGGGACAGCGAGCCCGACAGGGATGGAGAAAGACGCAGCAGGGAGAGGAGGAAGAGATAACGGGACAGTGACTGACAAGGAAGGATGGGGAGCAGGATGGAGATGCAGAAAAAAACTGGTGTAGGCAGCATGACAGAGAGGGAGTTAAAAAGAACAAGGGTGCGCAGCTGGACTGAGAGAGATGAGGAAAGAAAAAGTGACAAGAAACAGGGCACAGACAGAGGAATGAAACAACAGGGAGTCAGGACAGCAAATGATGGAGGGAAGGGGCAGGAGGGTGGGAAACAACACAAAACAAACAACATAGCTACACACACTACAGGGAAGAATTAAGAAGGGGTAACAGGGAGGAATTAAGGAAGAGGGACAGAGAGCTTGCCAGAGAGAGGTGAAGAAAGGCAAAAGATCGTACGTGTGACAGGGCACACAGGGAGGAATTGAGAAACCAGGGACAGGGAGCTGGACAGAAAGAGAGGAAGAAATAAAACGGGAAAAAGCAACAGGCCACAGGGCAGAGAGAGAGGAATTGATAAATAAAGGACAGGGGACCAGACAGAGCATGATAGAGAACAGAAAAAACCAGCAGTGGGCTACAGGGAGGAGGAAGGAATTAAAGAACAGGGAGTGGGAGCCGGACAGAGACATAGAGAAAGCAGAGGGGGAAGCAATGGGCTAAAAGACATGGAGGGAGGAAGTAAAAACTAGTGTCAGGGAGCCAGGCAAGAGAGATGGGAAAAGACAAATACTGTGGGGCTATGAGACAGAGACTGTGGAGTTAAAATGCAGAGAGGGAGCCCAACAGAGAGAGGGGGAGCCCAACGGGGGGGGGGCAACAGAGAAGAGGGGACCAACAGGAGGCGGGGGGCAACGGGGAGGGGGGCAGCAGAGAGAGGCGGAGCCCAGCCGAGACAGGGGGAGCCAGGGGGAAGTCCAGACATGCTATGCGGGCCAGAGGGAGGAATTAAGAACTGGGGACAGGGAGCCAGACAGAGAGAGATGGAAATCGCGGGGAATAGCTCTGGGCGCAGGAAGGAGGAGGAATTAATAAATAGGGACAGGGAGCTGGACAGAGAGGGTTGGAGAAAGGCAAAAATATCGGCATGGTACAGGGCAGAAAGGAAGATTTTAAAAATGGGGGCAGTGAGACTGACGTAGAGAGATGGAGAAAAGAAAAAAGCGACGAGCTATGCGGAAGAGAGGGAGGAATTAAAAAACAGGGCCGGGAAGCAAGAAAGAGCAAGGTGGAGAGCAAGGTGGAGAAAGGCGAGGGGGAACCCGAGGGTCAACAGGACAGAGTGGGAGGAATTAAAAGTGAGGGACTGGGAAAGGAGAGTCAACGAAAGAAACAGAATCACAATGTGCTGCAGAACCGAGAAGGAAGAAACTGAACAACGGGGACGGGGAGCCAGAGAAAGAAAGAATAGCGATGGGCTACAGGACAGAGAGGGAGGAATGAAAAAATAGAGATCGGGGGTTGGACAGAGAGAGATGGAGAAAGAGAAAATAGCCAGGGGCAACAGGGCAGAGAGAGGGGAGGGAGGAAGGAAAAAACAGGGATCCAGAGCCAAACACAGAGAGAGACGGCACAAGAAAGTTATAGCGACGGGCTACAGGGAGGAGAGAGGAATGAAAAGATAGGGACAGGGGGCCAGATGCAGGGCAACACACACGGGATGTATAGCAACAGCCAGAGGGTGGAGAGGGAGGAATTAAAATGGCGACAGGGAAGCAGAGGTGGTGGTGGTGGGACAAATAAGGGGCAGGGGGAAGAAAGACAGGCTGCGGGGAAGAGAAGGAGGAATTAAAAAAATTGGTATCCAAGGCTGGACAGAGAGACAGAGAAAGAAAAAAATTGAAAAATAGTAAGAGGGAGCCAGCTAGAGATACAGAGAAAGGACAAAAACGCGATGAGCACCAAGACAGAGAGGGAGGGATTTCAAAACGGAAGGGACCGGGAGCCATGCAGAGAAAGACAAAGGGAAGATAGCGGCAGGCTGCAGGGCAGCGAGGGAAGAATTAAAAAGTAGGTACAGGGAGCTGGACAGAGAGCAACGGAGAAAGAAAGAAAAAAACCCCAAACCACCCTGCAACAGGCTACAGGGCAGAGAGGGAGCGATTAAAGACTCAAGCCAGGGAGCAGGATAGAGAATGCAAAAATAGCAACGGGCCGCAGGGCAGAGAGGGAGGAATTACAAAACAGGGGCGGGGAGCTGGACAGGAGAGAAATGAGGAAAGATCAATAACAACATTGTGCTACAAGCCAAGAGGGAGAAACTGAAAAATAGGGACCGAGAGCCAGAAAAAGGAGAGGCAGAGAAAGAACAAATCACAGTAGGCCACAGGGCAGAGAAGGAGAACTTTAAAGAGCGATGTGTACAGGGCAAAGAAGGAGGGAATTTTTTTTTTTTAAGTAAAAACAGGGAGCTGGACAGAGAGACACCGAGAAAGAAAAAACAGCAATGGGCTACAAGACAGACAGGGAGGAATTAAAAAATCCTGGTAGTGAGCCAGAGAGAGAGAGCGCACGCAAAAGAAATGAAATTGCAATGTGGCACAGGGCAAAGAAAGAGAAAATTGAAAAACAGGGCCTGGGAACTGGAAAGAGAGAGCCGGGGCGGGGGGGAAGCTGCTCTAGGGCAGAGAGGGAGGAATGAAAAAACAGGGGCAGGGAGCCAGAGAGAGAGAGAGACGAAGAAAGACAACTTGAAAAGCGGTGCTCTGCAGGGCAGAGGGGGAGGAATTTTAAAAAAGAAATCAGGATCTTGAGCTGGACCGAGAGAGACAGAGAAAATTAAAATGTTGATGGGTACCAGGGCAGAGGTGGAGGAAACAAAAAACAGGGGCAGGGAGGCAGATTGGAGAGACTGAAAGGGGCAAAAGTCCTGACAGGCTTCTAGAGAGAGAGAGGGGGGTGAAATAAAAATTAGAAAGAGGAGAGTTGGACAGAGAGAGACAGAGAAAGAAAAAAGGCTACAACGAGCTATCAGGCGTGTATCAGGCAGAGGAGGAGAGTTTAGAAATGGGGACAGTAAGATGGACAGAAAGGAAAGAAGCAACGGGCGATGTAGCAGATAGGGCGGAATGAAGAAAGAGGAATGGGGAGCCAGACAAACCGAGATGGGGATAGAAAAATATAGTGACGGTCTAGGAGGCAGAAAGAGAAGACTTAGAAAACCAGGAACAGGAAGCAAGAGAGAGTGACATGGAGAAAGGAAAAAATACTGATGGGTAACAAGACAAAGAGGAGGGAATTCAAAATGAGGGGCTGGGAGCAGGATAAAGACAGATGGAGAAAGAAAAAGATGCGTGATGTGCTGCAGAGCCAAGAAGGGAGACCTTGAACGATAGGGAGCCAGACACAGCAAAAATACCGATGAGCTGCAGGACAGAGAGGGAAGAATGCAAAAATAGTGGCTAGGAGCAAGACAGAGAAGGAAAGAGTTAGCTATGGGCTACAGGTCAGAGACAGCGAAGACCTAAAAGATATGGACAGGGAACTGCTCAGAGAAAAATGGAAAAAGGAGGTACAGGGGAGGAAAAAATGGGGTAAGGGAGGGCCCGGGACGCCCAAGAGGAGTGACAGGGCCCTGAGGGCCCAGGGCTCACCGCAGCTTTCGCTCTTGACGCTGCCGGGAGAATTTGCCAGTTCAGCTGCTTCTTTCTCCTCCTCTCCTCCCTTCCTCTTCTGTTAACTCCGGTCGCTTGGCTATCCTCCACCTAAGAGAATACACGGGTGTCTCACAGCTGTTACGAGACAAAGCTTCCTAGACGCGTAGTCTCGCTCCCTCGTGTGGTACACGCAGGAGTAGGACGGAGGGAGAGAGAGAAAGAAGGCAGGAAACAAGCCAGAAAGACTGAGGAAAAACGAGACGGCAATCATGACAAAGGGATGGAGAGATAAAAACCAGTTCCGGGATGAGAAAAAAAGCCAGGGAGCGGGACAGAGGGGTATAATGCAACAGCGAGCTGGGCAGGGGCATATAGCGAGAAACGATGGAACAGGCAGTATGGGCATGTACAGACAAAAAGTTAGGGGGAGGATGGAAGACAGAGAGAATAAGAGAAAAGGGACGGGGCATAGATGGAGAGAGGAATATTAGAGACAGAGAGAGGCGGAGAGGGACAGGACCGAGGCAGAGAGATGGAGAAAGAAAAAAATTGGTGATGGGCAGCAGGCCAGAGGGACAAGGAAAGACAGGAGGAAGGACAGCTGGATATAGAAAACAGGTAAGAGACAGAGAGCCAGAAAGTGGGATACTGCAAAAGAGAGCGGGATGGGGATTGGGACGCTGGCATAGGGAGGCAACGAGAGCAACAGAGAAAATGGGGATGGAGAGTGGGATGGAAAGCGAAGCAACAAATAATAGGGCCGGGGAGCAGGATAGAGGGCGAGAGAGAGTGAAGGGGGGACAGGTAAGACAACAGATCATTAAAGAAAATGAAAGGAACAGCACAGAGGGTCACAGAGAAAAAGAGAGGGAGAGCAAAAAGGAAAAAATAAGATGAGGGAGAAGGACTGAGCAGCAGAGAGAAAAAGGACGGAGACAGAGAAAACAAAGACTGGAGGCAGAACAAAGGGAAAGATTGACAAGGACAGGGAGCGGGATAAAGGGATGGAAAATGAAGAAATAGCGATGGGCAGCAGGATAGAGCAAGAGAGAGGAAAAGAGCAAGAAGAGCAAAATAAGGACTATGACAGAAAGATGTAGAGAGAAAGACCAGGGCACGTCATAAGGGTAGAAAGAAAAAAAGAGGGATGGGGAGCAAGACAGCGTGATAGGGAGGGAGAGGGATGCGAGGATACGGCACGACACAGGCACGGGGAAGAAGAAAGAATGACACGAGAGAAAGCGGGGGATAGGGAGCAGGAGAGATGGAGAACGAAAAAATGGCAACGTGCAGAAGAACAGAAATATAAAAAATTAAAAAATGCTTATAGGGAGCAGGACAAAAGGACAAAGCAAGAGGAAAAATCAATGGGGAGAAGGATGAGTAACACACAGCAAGATACTGGGGGAGTGAGAGCGAGGGAACACGCAGCAGGACACAGGGATGAAGAAAGAAAACATAGGGAGAGGAAGAAAAGCTGAGTAATCAACAGAGAAGGGGGGAAAAAGGGAACTGGACAGACTTGGGCAGCAGGACAGAGACATGGAGAAAGAAAAAACAGAGACAAGGACAGAGGTATAGAGAGGCAAAGAGAGGGAGGGGACGGAGACAGCGGGGTGTAAACAGAGAGGAACGGCATGTGGTACGCAAGATAGCAGAGCGAGAGGTACAAGGAAGCAGAAAGAATAACAGAGAAGAAACAAGGGGGATGGGGACCAGGTCAGAGAGCTGGAGAAAGACAAAATACTGATGGGGAGCAGGATGGGAGAATGGAGCCAAAAGAGATGAATGGGAAACAGGGCAGTGGGATGCAGACAGCAAAAATAATGATACGCACCAGGACAGAGAAATGAGGGACAGGGAACAGGATAGAGGAATGGAAAGAAAAAATACTAATGAGCAACAGGACAAAGGATATAGAGCAAAAGGAGGAAAAAAGGAAGGGGGAAGGGAGAAAGTAATGGGGATAGAAAGCGCGATACACAGAGACAAAAAGCAGGACAAGCAACGGGACTGGCGGCAGTGGAGGGAACCAGATGCAGATTAAGAACTAGATGGAGGGGGGGAAAAAACAGACAGAGATGGAGGAAGAAAAAGTAGGGGCAGAGTAGGGAAAAGAGAAAAGAAAAAAGGGACACCTAGCTGGACAGGCAGCTATAACTAGAAACAAGGAGACAGGCAGCGGGACAGAGGGATAAAGGCAGAAAAAACTGTGAGAGGAAGCAGGATGGACAGTGAAACAAAAAAAGGGGCAGGGAGCGGCACTGAGAAATGGAGAAGGAAGCATTAGGGGCAGAGGGAGGAAAAGGCAGGTTGGAGGAAGGACAGAGAGCAAAAGAGAACGACAGAACTTGGACAAAGAGTGGGAGAAAGAAATACCAGTGACGAGCAGCAGGCCAGAGGCAGAGGTGGCACAGGGAAGGAAGGACAAGAGGAAGGAGATAGGGATACCGAAAACAAGCGAGGGACAGACAAGCGAGGGACAGGGTGCAAGAAAATGGATACAGAGAAAAAGAGAGGGATGGGGAGAAGGACACTGGGATAGAGAGAGAACGACAGGAAGAATGATAGGGAGATGGAGCCAGAGGAAAAACAGGGACCAAAATCAGGACAGAGAAATGGAAACAGAAAATGAGGAAAATTAGGGTTGGGGAGCGGGACAGAGGGGTGGAGAGACAGCAAAGGACTCGAGGATAACAACAGAGAAAGAGGGAGGGAGAGAGGGAAGGAGGGACGGGCAGCAGCACGGTGGGATGGAGAAAGAGAGGCAGGGGGAGTGGGGCAGAGAAATGGAGAAAGAAAATACAGTGATGGGGAGCGAGACAGAGGAGTAGAAAGAGAAAAATAAGACAAGGGAGAAGACCGAGGAGCAAAGAGAGAGGAAAGGTCAAAAGAAAAGGTCAGATAGGTAGGGAAATCAAGAAAGAGAGAGATGGAACAAGAAGATGTAGGGTCAGTAAACAGGACAGAGATGGGGGTAGAAAGAGAGAACAAACAAAGGAGGAATGACAACTATGACAGAGCACAGGGCATACAGACAGAGACAGAAAAAGGACAGGGAATGAGAAAGAAAGAAAGGTTCAGATCTGTACAAAGAGATTAAGAAGTGGGGGGGGGGGAAAGCAACGGGCTAGAGCAGAGAGAGGTGAGGAGGAGAAAAAAAGGCCAGGGAGCGGGACAGAGGAGGAGAGAAAGGAGAAAAGGGAGAACCAGGTGGACAGGGAGATATAGCAAGAAACAACTGGGCAGGCAGCAGGATAGAGAAATAAAGATGGAAAAAGATGGGGACAGGAAGCGGGACAGAGGAACAGTGAGAGGAAACAAGGGGCAGGCAGCAGGACAGCGGTAGAGAAAGCAGCATTGGGGCAGAAGGCTAGAAAGAGAAAAAAGAAAGACAGAAAGCAGAATGCGGGATGGGGTGAGGGGGAAAGAAGGACAAGGAGCAGGACACAGCATCAGACAGGAACAGTGAGCGAGACAAGGTGATACAGAGAGGAAAAAAAGGGCCAGGGAAACAGGACAAAGTGAAAGACAGGCAAAATTAAAAGACATGGAGCAGGACAGAGACAGAGTGAGAAAAGATAGCGACAAGGAACAGGACAGAGCATCAAAGAATAAGAAAAACTGCAGAGGGAATAAGACAGAGAAATGGAGAAGGGAGGCAAGGAGAAGGACACAGAAAAGGGCCAGGGTGGGTAGGATCCAGGGAACTACAGGCCTGTCAGCCTGACCTCAGTACCGGGGAAGATTATGGAGCGGTTCGTCTTGAGTGCGCTCACGTGGCACGTGCGGGACAACCAGGGGATCGGGCCCAGCCGGCGTGGGTTCATGAAAAGCGGGTCCTGCTTGACCAACCTGATCTCCTTCTATGACCAGGCGACACGCCTAGTGGATGAGGGAAAGGTTGTGGATGTTACCTACCTTGACTTCGGCAAGGCCTTTGACGCTGTCTCTCATGGCATGCTCCTTGAGAGGCTGGCAGCTCATGGCTTAGACAGGTGTACTCTTCGCTGGGTAAAAAAAACTAGCTGGATGACTGAGCCTAGACAGTTGTGGTGAAGAGGGTTAAATCTGGTTGACTAACGGTCACAAGTGGTGTTCCCCAGGGCTCGGTGTTGGGCCAGTTCTCTTTAGTATCTTTATCATCAATGATCTAGATAAGGGGCTTGAGTGTACCCTCAGTAAGTTTGCAGATGACACCAAGTTGGGAGGGAGGGCTGCTCTACTTGAGGGTAGGAAGGCTCTACAGAGGGATCTGGACAGGCTGGATCGATGGGCCAAGGCTAATCGCATGACGTTCAGCGAGGCCAAGTACCCGTTCCCATGCTTCAGTCGCAACGACCCCGTGCAGCGCTACGGGCTTGGGGAAGAGCGGCTGGAAAGCTGCCCGGCGGAAAAAGACCTGGGGGTGCTGGTTAATAGCTGGCAGAATATGAGCCAGAAACAGTGTGGCCAGCAGGAGCAGAAAAGCGATTGTTCCCCTGTGTTCGGCACTGGTGAGGCCGCACCTCGAGTACTGCGTTCGGTTTTGGGGCCCTCGCTATGGGAAAGACATTGAGGTGCTGGAACGTGTCCAGAGAAGGGCAACTGAGTTGGTGAGGGGCCTGGAGCATAAGTCTTATGAGGAGCGGCTAAGGGAATTGGGATGGTTTAGTCTGGAGAAAAAGAGGCTGAAGGGAAACCTTATCGCTCTCTACAACTACCTAAAGGGGGGTTGAAGTGAGGCGGTGCTGGTCTTTTCTATCAAGTAACTAGAGATAGGACGAGAGAAAATGGGCTGAAGTTGCGCTGGGGAGGTTTAGATTGGATATCAGAAAAAATTTCTTTACTGAGATGGTTGTCAGGCATTAGAACAGGCTGCCTAGGGTAGTGATGGAGTCACTATCCCTGGAGGTGTTCAAAAAACAGGTAGACGTGGCATTTTGGGACATGATTGGTGGGCGTGGTCATGTTGGGTTGATGGTTGGACTTAATGATCTTAGAGGTCTTTTCCAAATTTCGTGATTTGATTCGATTTGATTCTATTCTAGGGAGCAGAACAGAGATGTAGCAAGAAAGGAAAAAAGGAAGGGAAGGAGAACAAAGGGAGAGAGAGACAAGGACTGGAAGAAGGACAAAGGGATGGAAGAGGAAAAAAATAGTGATAGGCTGCAGGACAGAGATGGAGAAGTTAAAAAAAAGACACAGGGAACATGACAGAACGAGAGTGAGAAAAAAGGGACAGAGAGCAGGACAGCACTGGAGGAAAAAACAACTGTGATAGGCAGTGAGAGAGAGATATAGAGGAAGAGAGAAAAGAGAGAAGGGACAGCTAGCAAGGATGTAAGAGGGAATAGAACAGAGAAATACAGAAAAGATAGCAAGAGGAAGCAGGGCAGAGGGACAGCAGTAGAAGAAAAAAGGGACAGGGATCTGGACAGATGGAGAGAAAAAAGCAGGAGGAACAGATACAACATGATATGATGGGACAGGAAGTAAGACAGAGTGACAGATGAGAATAATGACAAGAGATAGAGAGAGACTGTGAGAAACACAGGAGGTCGGAGAAAGAGAGGTATTAGGACCCCTGCAGAGAAATAGAAGACGTAAATAGAAAGAGTAGGGAGCACCACAAAGGGTCAGAGAAAGAGAAGAGCAGGAAGAAGAACGGGGACAGGGAGATACAGAATGAAAAAAAACCCAGATATTATACACATATTATCCAGTAACCAAGCCCATTTCAGAGGTACACACTATCTGAGCCCATTTCAGTGCCGCGCCCGAGCCCATTTCAAAGTTACACACTGCCCGAGCCCATTTCGGCACCGCACCGCGCCCGAGCCCACTTCGGCAACGCACACTACCCGAGCCCATTTCAAAGTTACACTGTAGCCGAGCCCATTTCGGCGACGCGCCGCACCGCGCCCGAGCCCATTTCGGCGCCGCACACTACCCGAGCCCATTTCAAAGTTACACTGTAGCCGAGCCCATTTCGGCGACGTGCCGCACCACGCCCGAGCCCATTTCGGCGCTGCACCGCGCCCGAGCCCATTTCGGCAACGCACACTACCCGAGCCCATTTCGGCGACGCACCGCGCCCGAGCCCATTTCGGCGACGCACCGCGCCCGAGCCCATTTCGGCATCGCACACTACCCGAGCCCATTTCAAAGTTACACTGTAGCCGAGCCCATTTCGGCAACGCACCGCACCCGAGCCCATTTCGGCGCCGCACACTACCCGAGCCCATTTCGGCGCCGCACACTACCCGAGCCCATTTCGGCGACGCACCGCGCCCGAGCCCATTTCAAAGTTACACTGTAGACGAGCCCATTTCGGCGCCGCACCGCGCCCGAGCCCGTTTCGGCGCCGCACCGCACCGCGCCCGAGCCCATTTCAGCGCCGCACACTACCCGAACCCATTTCGGCAGCGCACCGCGCCCGAGCCCATTTCGGCGCCGCACCGCACCGCGCCCGAGCCCATTTCGGCGCCGCACACTACCCGAGCCAATTTCAAAGTTACACTGTAGCCGAGCCCATTTCGGCAGCGCACCGCGCCCGAGCCCATTTCGGCGCCGCACACTACCCGAGCCCATTTCAAAGTTACACTGTAGCCGAGCCCATTTCGGCAGCGCACCGCACCCGAGCCCGAGCCCATTTCGGCGCCGCACACTGCCCAAGCCCATTTCAAAGTTACACTGTAGCCGAGCCCATTTCGGCAGCGCACCGTGCCCGAGCAAATTTCAAAGTTACACAGTACCCGAGCCCATGTCACAGTTACATAGCTACAGCACCACCTTCAAAGTTGTGCAATTACTAGAGCCAGTAATGCGCACCCTTTCTATTAACCCATCAGCAGCTACATTTACCTCGAGGTATCTACAACTCTCCCTTGGATGCCTAATTCTAATGAACACTTTCACTTACTTAAACAGCTAAGTTGACCTATGGGCACTAAACACACATGCTTCGCTCTGCACTTGCTTTTGTGACTGCCGTTAGTACTGTGACTCTCACAAGGAGACCTAATTACCTGCCTTTTTTTCATTTTATTTTTGTTTCATTTGGTCCATTACTGACTCCACGTACATTCAGCTGTGTCAGTATTTACAGTCCAATTCTACAATGTACTTTTACTACAATGTATAGAAAAGAGTTATGGCCGCATTGGTCAAATATTTGCCACTATTAGTTTCATTCCTCTTTTAATCATTATTTTTACAAATACATTTAAACTCCAAAACTTTAGCATTACCTTAAGAAGAATTGCCACTATATAGTGCCTGCAATTCTCTACGGAGTGGTCTTTTCCACATTCCTCGCTCCCGTTACGTCTGTCGCTTCACGTCCAGAGGTTTTCCTCCCCGAGGTGACGTTACCTCCACGATCCCTGTTCCCAAGCTGAAAACGAGTGAGCTCTGCTCATCTTGACAGACTGTCCACTTCCACACCTAGGCACAAAAATAAAAATTGAAAAATATCATTACATCACAAACTACAAAGACCACCCAAAGATTTGAGAAACCCACCACGGAAAAATACAGTTACACTCACCCACTTCACAACCCTGGCCTACTCAATGCTGGCTATCTACTCCAACTCCACACCCCCCCCCCCCCCCCGCAAAATCCTCAACTGTGTTCCAAAGACCATCCACTGAACAAAATAATTCCCTGTGCTAAGTGGCAATTACCACATTCCAGGGCAGCGCTCCATGGGAACGCTATTCCCGGGAGCCTTGAAAAAAATCGCCCTGCCTGTGAAAACCCTGGCCCGAGCCAGACCCCGGTCCGAACATTGGGGATCAGCATCGCCTCATGGAGCGGCTAGGACCAGGGGAAAAAAAAAGTGGGAGGGGGGGCCGGAACGGGATGGGACGACACCAAAAACCAACCTATATCGCAGCTGGGTTTTTTTAATTCTAATTTTTTTTTTCTCTAATTCCCTGAAAAACATCTCAACTCTACGTCCAACCTGAAAAAAAAAAACATAAAAAGGCTAAACCACATAACCCTACAAGGTTACACATGTTCACAACACACCACTCATTCAGATCGCATACATGCCAGCCCTCAACTCTCAAATCATCCATGCAACTGCCCACCACCATCAAAGGGCCATCACCCCGTGCCTGTGGCACCGGGGGACTCAAAAATCGCCCTACCTGCAAAAACCCTGGCCCGAGCCCACTCCCCTTCCAAACTACCCTTCCGTTACACCAATGTTTCAACACACACCATCATCTCCACCATCCGTGCATTTTCAACCCGATACTTAGCTTTCACAGTGCCACATGTCACAGTCCAATCTCCGTAGCAGCCATGTCACCTAAACACAAGGTTCCTTCAAGCACCTCGTGCCCTGTCATCGCCTGCAAAAACAACACACAAAGCTTTTTATTAAGACACTTCATCCTTGAGAGAGAAGTCCTCCACCGCTCCCCTCCCCTGCTTCCCACCTATTCCAAAAATAACACATTCTCACAGTCAGTGTCCTCCATGGCACTTGAAAAAACAGAGCATCACAAACACAGAGCTGTCCCAAAGTTACCGATCGCTCCGAGGCCCGTCACGCTGCTACTCGGACCTCGAGGCCTTGACCGTTTCTAGAGGCTTGCCACAAAGCATCCGCATAAACAATATGAACACCATTGCCCAGTTACTGCCTTACTCTATGCTAGTTCACAGTCCAATTGCGATCCACTCAACTCCTTGCTTGCAAAGAACCCAAAGTCATTAAGCTTTCTATGCTGTCTCTACAATGACATACAATACACACACAAACATAGAGCCATGCAATTCGCGTGCAAATATAATGCCATACAAGGCAGTACTCTTATCTCAGTCAAGACAAAAATCTCAGAGCACTGCCATACCAGACAAAACAGGACAGGGCCAATGCAAGAGACTCTCAGATGACAGTCAATACGAGTGCAGACCAAAACAATACAAAACCAATACAGACCCATAGAATGCAAGGCAGTCTCAGATGGCGCTCAATACAAGTACGGAGCACTGCAATACAAAACACTATGCAGGGCCATGCAAAGCGAGACAGTCTCAGATGGCAAACAATGCAAGTACAGAACACTACAACGCAAACCAATATCGAGCAATACAATGCAAGATAGTCTCAGATGATAGTCAATACAAGCACAGAGCACTACAATATCAGAAAAAACCACAATAAAGGTCATACAATGCGAGACAAGTCTCACGTGACAGTCAATACAAATACAGAGCAAAACAACGCAAGACAAAGGCAAATACAGATCAATACAAAGCAAAAAAACCCGCAAAGCACAGCAAAGCAAAGCAATCTCATAGAGCCACCGGCCGCATCTTCCCTCCGACTCCACTCCCGGACCCACCTCCTTACGGTGCTCCGCTGCCTTCCCCCGTTGCTCTGTGGCACACATCTTGTCCCTCCGCGTGTGAAAAAAAACCCCATATTGAACAAGTCACCTGGATGCAGAGCAAGAGCTTCACCACTCCAGAGGTCTTGATTCCATCTACGAAGACCATCTGGAGTCCAACTACAGCCTGCCATTTAAAAAAAAAAAAAAAAAAAAAAAAAAAAGAAACCCAACCAAAAAAAGACCAGCGCCAAACTTTAAGCCCATCACGTGCAAGACTTAACACCTTAGAGATTCAAATCCGCTTCACTGCCCCTCAACAGCCCCTGCCACACGGTTCCAATCGTCTCGGTAAAACACTATCGGCACGGCTGCCCACACAGGCCGCCAACGGCTACTCGAGCTGAGATGACTGTACAACCCTCACCTGGACGGTCTAGGCACATCAACATTTCACCCATAGACTCTTATCGCTGTTCCACCTACCCCTGACTCTACATCCCCGGGCAGAGCAGCTCCAAGCCAAACACGCCTGTGCGCAGAACCTCGCCACGTGGAACGCTACCAACGAGGCGATTCAAAGAGAGAGAAAACTCACAGCAAAAAGAATGACCTCCGGACGGGAGGCGCCGTCGGGCAAGACGACCTATGGGGCCCGCAACCGTGAGGCCGGGAAGCAATACGGCAGACCCCGAGGAGTAAAACGTAACGGCCCTTACAACATGGCACTATCAAAACCCAGACGATGGATGCGCCAGAAGCCAGGCGTTTTAGACGTAAGGACGTCAGGATGCGGGGAAGAAGTCCCAGTCCGAGAAAATGGACGGCAAGAGAGTGGAGCTGCCGACGCAGCCCGGAAGAACGCCGCAAGAGAGGACCGACCGGAAGCTGCCGAGACCAATCCACGCTTTAGAGCTCCGAACGCAAGAAAAGAAGCACCTGATTGGCACCGGGCTGATGAGTACGAGCATTCGAGACCCCAGGGACGGTGCCCAAAGCGCATGCCGCGCTCCTCCGGCGCCAAGCGTGACGAGGACATCGAGACCCGAGGAAGGTCTAAGCACAGAAGACAGACTACACAAACTACACACCACCGTGGACACAGGCCGGAACTGCCCTGCCCGGCACACACAGGTCTCGCGCTGAAAAGCAACCCGGTCCCTTCGCCTGCTCAAAGGGGACTGCTTTGGGACAGCCCTCTCTCCTGCACTAACTTTAAAACCCCTCCCTGCAATTCCCAGCTTCGTCCCTTCCTCCCAGCCTCTCCCCAGCCCTGGTCCCTCAACTTAGCTTTCAGAGGGCCGACGGTCTGAATCCATTATCCAGAAAAACCACACGGGCTAACTGGGATATTCCTGCAGTCGCCAGGCTCCGCTTCGTCATCTGCAGGTAAAAAAAAAAAAACAACAAACCACCAAACCAACCAACCAACCCACCCAAACCAAACCAGAAAAGGGAGTAAGCATCCCATCGGCCAACGCCAACTGCTTCCCCGACTTCCCGCTCCTCACAAGTGCCACCGCGTTACGCTTACTCGCTCATTGCGGAGTCGGACCCTGCGGCTGTCGTCGCTCGTGGTACCAAAGATACAGAGAGACACGAACGTGAAGAGTCGCCAGCCCCACGCTCCTCCTCGCTAATCCACAGCTCACCTCAAACGCTCATCCCATTGCAAAGGTGGCCTGCACAGCGCCTCCAAAACAAAAAGGAAAGGCTTAACCGAGGGGCCACGTAATACTTTGCTATTCAACACCAACCCGGCCGACGACCGCCTCACCTTCTCGGACCGCTCGTCGGCCTGTGCCTTCGCCCCTCCGAGGCTGCGTGCGCCACCTGCAAAAACCAAAGCAGAAGACGCATGCCGAGACACCGCCCGAAACCTCAGCCCGCCCGCACCGATTCCCATCTCCCTCTCCTTTCCCTCGCCCGCCCCGCCTCTGCCATCGACAGCTTGCCACGTCGAGGCCTGCGTACCGCCTGCAAAAGGCAAACGACAAGGGACTCTTCCAACTCTGCCAACGATACCACACCTCAAAAGGAACTGTTGCTTCACCCCTTTAGTCATGGCTCACTTTGTCCAAGTCACCTCTGGTGCCGAGATCCCGCTTCGCACCTTCAAAATAAAAGAAAAAACCCCAAACCTATAAACTAGCCATAGAGCCACTGGCCACATCTTCCCTGCAACTCCACTCACAGACCCACCTTCTAGCGGTGCTCTACTTCCCTCCTCTGTCACTCTTCGGCACGCATCTTGTCCCTCCTCATCTGAAAAAGAAAATTACTGAACAAGTCACCTGGATGCAAAGCAAGAGCTTAACAATTCCAGAGGTCTTGATTCCATCTAGGAATACCATCTGGAATCCAACTACAGCCTACCATAAAAAAAAAAAAAAAAAAAGGCCAAACTTTAAGCCCATCACGTGCGAGACTTAACACCTTTAGAGATTCAAATCCGCTTCACTACCCCTCAACAACCCCTGCCACACGGCTCCAATCGTCTCCGTAAAACACTATCGACGTGGCTGTCCACACAGCCCGCCGACGGCTACTCGAGCCGAGATGACTGTACAATCCGTGCCTAAACGGTCTAGGCACATCAACATTTCACCGATAGACTCTTATCGCTGTTCCACCTACCCCTGACTCTACATCCCCAGGCAGAGCAGCTCCAAGCCAAACACACTTGCCTACTCACACGCAGGGGGCAGGGAAGAATGGCCAGCGCTCGCCAAACAGGGGTTCAGGGAGGAAATGCCCACACCCACCGACTTGGGGGGGTATGGGTGAATATAAACCACTGCAGACAGGCAGGAGGAGCAGAAGAGAGGAGACACCAACCGACGGACACGCCGGAGCACGGTGGGGGGACATATGGACCAAGGGACAGGCGAGGCAGGGGGAGACACCGACTGACGGACAAGCAAGGGGGGGGGGGAGTTAACAACTGACGGACGCAAAAAGAGAGAGGAGAGACACTGACTGATGGAAACACAAGGAATGGGGAAACACAGACCGACAGACAGGCGGGACAGGGCAAGACACTGATGGACAAGCAAGGCAGGGCAAAACGCTCACCGATGGACACACGAGGAGGGGTGAGACACCGACTGACGGACACACCGAGCGGGGATCGAGAGAAAACCACTGACAGAAACACCGGGGGAGAGGAAAGACACTCACCCACAGACGCATGGGGGAGGAAAGACACCAACCCACGGACAAGTGATACCGAAAAGCCGGTCAACGAAACTCTCCAAGACTCATTTTGGACTGCTAGAAAGCAGGCATTCTTTATTGCAGCGCTGGATACACGGGGGATAATTCCACCTAGCGTGCATACCACAGCTTTAGCACAAACAGGTTATATAGAATAACTAATTGCATATTAACCAGATTAGTATACATATTCATAGAAATGATTATAATTGATTATCATAGCACTGCCTACATCCGATCACGCGTAACAAAGGATCCATTTGAGTCGAAGGGCTGCTTTTACAACCACCGACCCATTTGAAGTTCTCGTTGGCTGTCCTCCAAGTCTTTATTCTTGTCCTTGTTCTTTCAACATTGTTCTCATCTAGCGCACAGGAACATCTACTCCTAAGTGCAAAGAACGGCGAAACTTAGGAGTAACTACTTCTACTAGTTAATTGCTCAGCTATACTTTTGTCTATTGTTTCAATCATAGTGTTAGTAGAAGATTTCCAATCATTATTTACCAAATCTCACTTTTACAGTCACCTAGCAGCAAACCAGTCTCCATGGCTGGTACAAAATATTAAAACCATCAAAATATTTAGACATACCATACAGAACGTACGGAAATATGCTACCAATTCCCCCCCCCTTCCCGCTTGAGGCTACTAATTCTTTTAGTAGTCTCGCTTGAACAGAGATCGTGCCGCAGCTCGTTTAAGACAGCTAAAAGCGACACAGATTATAACAATGATGATAACTACTTCTCTTGCTTCGTTGGGGCGACAAGGGAAAGCTTCAGGCTACCCGGTAAAGGTATCGACTAGAACTGGGATATATCAGTATCCCTCTTTTTGAAGCAATTCTGTAAAATCAATTTGCCAATATTTTCCTGGAGACTTTCCTCGCTTAGTCATTCCAAAAAGGATTTTATTATTGGTTTGGGGATTATTACATATACAAACCTACTTGTAATTATTCGGATACTTTTTATCATATCTCTATTCAAAATACACGTTTGTAAATGTTTAACAAGGTTTTCTGTTCCCCAGTGTACTTTGCTATGTTCAGCCCGGGCAATTTCTCTCATTGTTGCGGGTGGGACGCTTATTTAACCTGTTGGTGTTAACGGCCCATCCTGTTTCATTTTTGTTAGCCTGCAATTTAAGAATTAGTTCTTCACCTTTTTCATTATAACTTGGAACACCTTTAGGTAAATTTACACTTGCTCTGGAACTAGTGCTAGGATGCCTTTTTCTGCAGCTTCTTTAGCAGCTCTAGCAGTCAACTGGTTACCTGTTTCAGGGACGGTCCTACCCGACTGATGTGCTTTACGGTGCATTATCACGACTGCTGTTGGCTTTGGAATGGCTTCAAACAATTTCAGCATTTGTTCTGCATGCTGAATGGTGATTCCTTGTGGAGATAACAGTCCTCTTTCTTTCCATATTGCTCCACGCGCATGTACTACTCCAAAAGCATACTTTGAGTCTGTCCAAATGTTGACTTGCTTTCCTTGACTTAGTTCCAGTGCTCGAGTAAGAGCTATCAATTAAGCCTTTTGGGCAGATGCATTTGAAGGCAAAGCTCGCGATTCAATTACCTTCTCGGTAGCAGTTACCGCGTATCCTGATAAACGTTTTCCTTCACGGATGAAACCGCTTCCGTCGGTATATACTTCCCAATCCGTTTCTTCAGGTGGCGCATCTCGGAGATCCGGTCGGCCGGAGTAGACTTCTTCAATTGTCTGCAGGCAGTCATGTTCCAGTTCTCCTTCAACCTGATCGGTTGTTAAAAACACAGCAGGGTCAACGATAGGAGTACTTTTTAAGGAAACATCATCTTGCTCCAGCAACACCACTTGGTATTTCGGCATTCTACTAGGGGATAACCAACGCCCCCCTTTCTGTTCGAGCACAGCGATCACTATGTGGGGAACATACGCTGCAATTCTGTCCTAGGGTGAACTTACGAGCTTCTTGGATCAATAGCGCAGTTGTAGCGACGGCACTCGGACGACCGGGCCATCCCAGACTCACATTGTCTAATTGCTTTGAGAAGTAGGCCACAGCTCGCCGACTTGGTCCCAGATATTGGGCCGGCACACCCAGAGCTATACCTTTTCTTTCATGAGTAAAAAGTTCAAATGTCTTTGTGAGATCTGGCAGGCCTTGGGCTGGCGCCTCCATTAAAGCCCGTTTTAGTTGTTTGAAAGCAGCTTTCCTGGCACCAGTCCAATCTATAAATCCGTTGTTTGAGGTTTTGAGCTGCTCCTATAAAGGTCGGACCAGCAAGCTGTAATTTGCAATCCACAGGCGACACCACCCGACCGTTCCCAGAAACGCTCGCAATTCTTTCAGAGTCTTGGCCTCGGGGACATGATAAATTGTCTTCTTTCTCTCGGTTCCTAATTGTCTCTGTCCTTTCAGGATTTCCAAACCCAAATAAGTTACTTCTCTCTGGGTTATTTGGGCTTTTTCTTTTGACACTCGATAGCCACCGATTCCCAAAAACTTCAAAAGGCTAAGAGTTAACTTGGTGCATGGTTCTTCTGTCTCGGCTGCAATTATTAGATCACCCGCATATTGCAACAAGATTCCTTGATTATTTTCTTTCTTCCAAATCTCTAATTCTCATGCCAATTGACTTCCAAAAATGGTAGGGCTGTTCTTAAAGCCTTGAGGCAAGACTGTCCACATATACTGGGGTGCTTCCTGACACCTCCTGCCCTCCATTTGCACCCCTGAACCCCCTTCAGTGGCTGCTCCTCAGGAGCCACTCTTCTGAGCCACATCCCAAATTCTGGGGACACCTCCTAACTCACAACTTCCCAGAGACTCTGAGCTCTGCTACGTGCCCACAAAGTCAAGTCCCGAGGCTTATAACCTACGAGGGGCCTGCCACAAGCTGCAAAGTTTCTAGGGACAACATGGCATTCTGTGGGCAATGAGGAAAGGCAATGAGGCATCCCAGACCCTAAAAGACACTATGCCTTATGGCCCTGCTGCCTTCTTGAGAACTACTAAAGCTCCATAGACACATGCATACAAGACGCTCACCCTAACCCCTACTAAATAATGTCACCATCGGTCCTATTAAGAGAGATAGTATCAGCAACTTACACAGAATACAGCAAAGCTGGTGAAAAAAACAAGGTTCCATTTTCAATAAAGTCGGGAATTCCAGGAAAACACAATGCATCGAGAACTAAAAAAAAAACCAAAACAATGCATACTATTAAACCATCTCACCACCCCTGAACGCTCAAAACAAAATTACTGACCTGAAAAAAAAAGAAATAAAAGCTACATACAAGTGTTACTTTCTACCACACATGCTGCTGGACCTTGACTGGTCCTGAAGCTCTTACCTCAGGCAGACACCTCTTCCCAGAGAGCTGAGCCAGCTCAAAAGCTGCAAAGGACTCAAGAGCTGAGCACCAACACCACAAAAACCCAGGAGCACAATGAACTCCCCCAGCAGAGGCTGTGGTTCATATACCCCGTGGCCCTGCCCACCACCCTTCCCACATTCACCTGGGAAAGGGGAAGGGCAAACCACCAGAACTTACAATGTCAGCTGGAGGAGCAGCAGCAGTGTTCTCACCTGCCTTAAATTTAGAGCAAGCAAAGCCCTGAACAGAGAAAGCGATCCTTACTAGCAAAAACGATACCTGCTTTTGTACTACAGCTACAACTATAGCATCGGCAACGTGACCGGGTAGGGAATTAAACTTAATTTTTCTGGGGCGTAGATAGAAAAAGATAGATGTCCTTCTAAACGATGTAAGAAACTAGCTCATTAAATGCAATAACAAAGCTGTTACCAAAATTGAAGTGCTTGAGTTTCCTATAAAAAAAGCCAAAATGCTGTAGGGTTACGCTTCATTTCTAGCAAGGCTGTGCATACCAATTTCTAGCAAGGCTGCACGCACCGCCTAACTTCTACCAGAACTACCTTGTGGATAGGACTGAATCACAAACCAGAATTACATTCCTTAAGAATCCCTTCTCAAAAATATCTCTGGTTGCAAAGTAAGTTATTTACGGTAAATCGCTGACATTTCAGGGTCGCTATGATCGTCTCTCTGACTGACTCCCTTAAGAGAACTAGATGATTCCCAAAGGACAGAAACCACCAAAAAACCATGGAAATACAAGATACGTACCAGGAACTGTATGAAGCAGCCTAATTAATACCTTACTAGCTAAAGCAAAACTAAATTGCAAAACACAATAAACACCACCACGGGAGATGTGTCGATAAAAATAGATGAAGGCTATTGCCTCCTCTGAAAAACTCAAGAGAAGATCTAAGCTGACGATAGACATCTTTGGGGTACCAGACACCAAACAGAAACATACTGTAAGGTGGGAAAAAAAAAAAGACTGCTTTGGACCACAAAGATGGCTTTGGAAAAGGCTCCAGTAGAGCAAGAGGCATCGTCGCAGGGATTAGAGAGATCCGGAAGGGGCCAGAGAGACCAAAGAAGCCTTGGGGGTGCAAGGAGCTCAAAAGGGAATTGAACAAAGAACAGGTGTCCTCAGGGGATCGGGGACCAAATGGAGGTGCACCAAACGGATGACGGGACAGAAAGACCCACCGGGGTACCGGATATGGACTCAGCAAGGGTTTTTTACAACACGTTTTTTTACAACACGGTTTTTTTACAACACTGTTTTACAACAGTTTTTTACAACAGTTTTTCACGTTTTTTTACAACAGGTTTTCACAACATGTTTTTTTCACAACACAGTTTTACAACAGCAACTTCCAGGTTAAACAATAGGTTTACAATACAGTTTTACAACTCAGTTTTACAGTAGCTACCCTAAAGCTTCACAACACGTTTCTACAACGCAGTTGTTTCCAACACATTTGTTTCTACAACGCAGTTGTTTCCAACACATTTGTTTCTACAACGCAGTTATTTCCAACACTGTTTTTACAAAAGTTATTTCCAACACTGTTTTTTCAACACGTTTTTTACAACACAGTTTTACAACAGCAACTTCAAAGTTTTACAATACTTTTACAACACAGTTTTACAACAGCAACCCTAAAGTTTCATAACACGTTTTCCACAACACAGTTTTTTTACAACACAGTTTTACAACAGCAACTTCAAAGTTTTACAATACTTTTACAGCACAGTTTGACAGTAGCAACCCTAAAGTTTCACAACACGTTTTTACGCCGCCATTTTTCCGACACGTTTTTTACGCCGCTGTTTGTTTACAATTTTTTTCACCACACACTTTTTTTCCAACACGTGCTTTACCACACACTTTTTTTCCAACACGTGCTTTACCACACACTTTTTCCAACACCTGTTTTACACACAGGTTTTCCAACACCTGTTTTACACACAGGTTTTCCAACACAGTTTTACAATAGTTTTATACAATACAGTTTTTTACAACACGTTTTTTACAACACGTTTTTTACAACACGTTTTTTACAACACGTTTTTTACAACACGTTTTTTACAACACGTTTTTTACAACACGTTTTTTACAACACGTTTTTTACAACAGCAACTTCAAAGTTTTACAATAGTTTTACAATACAGTTTTACAGTAGCAACCTTAAAGTTTTACAATACCATTTTTCAATACAGTTTTAGAGTAGCAACCCTAAAGTTTCATATGTTTTTTTACACCACGTGTTTTTCCAACATGTTTTTTACAACACAGTTTTTTTACAATTTTTTTTACCACACAGTTTTTCCAACACGTTTTTTACCACACAGTTTTTCCAACAAAAGATAGCAAGAGGAAGCAGTGCAGAGGGACAGCAGCAGAAGAAAAAAGGAACAGGGATCTGGACAGATGGAGAGAAAAAAGCAGGAGGAACAGATACAACATGATACAATGGGACAGGAAGTAAGACAGAGTGACAGATGAGATTAATGACAAGAGATAGAGAGGGACTGTGAGAAACACAGGAGGTTGCATAGAGAGAGGTATTAGGACCCCTGCAGAGAAATAGAAGACATGAATAAAAAGAGTAGGGAGCACCACAAAGGGTCAGAGAAAGAGAAGAACAGGAAGAAGAACGGGAACAGTGAGATACAGAATGAAAAAAACCCCAGATATTATACCCATATTATCCAGTAACCAAGCCCATTTCAGAGTTACACACTACCCGAGCCCATTTCAGCTCCGCTCCCGAGCCAATTTTGGCGCCGCACAGTGCCGAGCCCATTTCAAAGTTACACTGTAGCCGAGCCCATTTCAGCAGCACACCACGCACTAGCAAATTTCAAAGTTACACAGTACCCGAGCCCATTTCACAGTTACGTAGCTACAGCACCAATTTCAAAGTTGTGCAATTACTAGAGCCAGTATGCGCACCCTTTCTATTAACCCATCCGCAGCTACATTTACCTCGAGGTATCTACAACTCTCCCTTGGATGCCTAATTCTAATGAACACTTTCACTTACTTAAACAGCTAAGTTGACCTATGGGCACTAAACACACATGCTTCGCTCTGCACTTGCCTGTGATTGCCATTAGTACTGTGACTCTCACAAGGAGACCTAATTACCTGCCTTTTTTTCATTTTATTTTTGTTTCATTTGGTCCATTACTGACTCCACGTACATTCAGCTGTGTCAGTATTTACAGTCCAATTCTACAATGTACTTTTACTACAATGTATAGAAAAGAGTTATGGCCGCATTGGTCAAATATTTGCCACTGTTAGTTTCATTCCTCTTTTAATCATTATTTTTACAAATACATTTAAACTCCAAAACTTTAGCATTACCTTAACAAGAATTGCCACTATATAGTGCCTGCAATTCTCTACGGAGTGGTCTTTTCCACATTCCTCGCTCCCATTACGTCTGTCGCTTCACGTCCAGGGGTTTTCCTCCCCGAGGTGACGTTACCTCCACGATCCCTGTTCCCAAGCTGAAAACGAGTGAGCTCTGCTCATCTTGACAGACTGTCCACTTCCACACCTAGGCACAAAAATAAAAATTGAAAAATATCATTACATCACAAACTACGAAGACCACCCAAAGATTTGAGAAACCCACCACGGAAAAATACAGTTACACTCACCCGCTTCACAACCCTGGCCTACTCAATGCTGGCTATCTACTCCAACCCCCGCCCCCCCGCAAAATCCTCAACTGTGTTCCAAAGACCATCCGCTGAACAAAATAATTCCCTGTGCTAAGTGGCAATTACCACATTCCAGGGCAGCGCTCCATGGGAACACCATTCCCGGGAGCCTTGAAAAAAATCGCCCTGCCTGTGAAAACCCTGGCCTGAGCCGGACCCCGGTCCGAACATTGGGGATCAGCATCGCCTCATGGAGCGGCTAGGACCAGGGGATAAAAAAAAAAAAAGGGGGGGGGGGGGCACGGAACGGGATGGGACGACACCAAAAACCAACCTATATCGCAGCTGGGGTTTTTTTATTCTAATTTTTTTTTCTCTCTAATTCCCTGAAAAACATCTCAACTCTACATCCAACCTGAAAGGAAAAAACATAAAAAGGCTAAACCACATAACCCTACAAGGTTACACATGTTTGCAACACACCACTCATTCAGATCGCATACATGCCAGCCCTCACTCTCAAATCATCCATGCAACTGCCCACCACCATCAAAGGGCCATCACCCCGTGCCTGCGGCACCGGGGGACTCAAAAATCGCCCTACCTGCAAAAACCCTGGCCCGAGCCCACTCCCCTTCCAAACTACCCTTCCGTTACACCAATGTTTCAACACACACCATCATCTCCACCATCCGTGCATTTTCAACCCGATACTTAGCTTTCACAGTGCCACATGTCACAGTCCAATCTCCGTAGCAGCCATGTCACCTAAACACAAGGTTCCTTCAAGCACCTCGTGCCCTGTCATCGCCTGCAAAAACAACACACAAAGCTTTTTATTAGACACTTCATCCTTGAGAGAGAAGTCCTCCACCGCTCCCCTCCCCTGCTTCCCACCTATTCCAAAAATAACACATTCTCACAGTCAGTGTCCTCCATGGCACTTGAAAAAACAGAGCATCACAAACACAGAGCTGTCCCAAAGTTACCGATCGCTCCGAGGCCCGTCACGCTGCTACTCGGACCTCGAGGCCTTGACCATTTCTAGAGGCTTGCCACAAAGCATCCGCATAAACAACACCATTGCCCAGTTACTACCTTACTCTATGCTAGTTCACAGTCCAATTGCGATCCACTCAACTCCTTGCATGCAAAGAACCCAAAGTCATTAAGCTTTCTATGCTGTCTCTGCAATGACATACAATACACACACAAACATAGAGCCATGCAATTCGCATGCAAATATAATGCCATACAAGGCAGTACTCTTATCTCAGTCAAGACAAAAATCTCAGAGCACTGCCATACCAGACAAAACAGGACAGGGCCAATGCAAGAGACTCTCAGATGACAGTCAATACGAGTGCAGACCAAAACAATACAAAACCAATACAGACCCATAGAATGCAAGGCAGTCTCAGATGGCACTCAATACAAGTACAGAGCACTGCAATACAAAACACAATGCAGGGCCATGCAAAGCGAGACAGTCTCAGATGGCAAACAATGCAAGTACAAAACACTACAACGCAAACCAATATCGAGCAATACAATGCAAGATAGTCTCAGATGACAGTCAATACAAGCACAGAGCACTACAATGTCAGAAAAAAACACAATAAAGGTCATACAAACCGAGACAGTCTCACGTGGCAGTCAATACAAATACAGAGCAAAACAACGCAAGACAAAGGCAAATACAGATCAATGCAAAGCAAAAAAACCCGCAAAGCACAGCAATCTCATAGAGCCACCGGCCGCATCTTCCCTCCGACTCCACTCCCGGACCCACCTCCTTACGGCACTCCGCTGCCTTCCCCCGTTGCTCTGTGGCACACATCTTGTTCCTCCGCATCTAAAAAAAAAAAAAACATATTCAACGAGTCACCTGGATGCAGAGCAAGACCTTAACAACTCCAGAGGTCTTGATTCCATCTACGAAGACCATCTGGAGTCCAACTACAGCCTGCCATTTAAAAAGAAAACAAACAAACAAACAAAAACCCAAAACACCAACCAAAAAAAAACCAGGGCGAAACATTAAGCCCATCACATGCGAGACTTAACACCTTAGAGATTCAAATCCGCTTCACTACCCCTCAACAACCCCTGCCACACGGCTCCAATCGTCTCCGTAAAACACTATCGGCACGGCTGCCCACACAGCCTGCCAACGGCTACTCGAGCCGAGATGACTGTACAACCCTCACCTGGACGGTCTAGGCACATCAACATTTCACCCATAGACTCTTATCGCTGTTCCACCTACCCCTGACTCTACATCCCTGGGCAGAGCAGCTCCAAGCCAAACACGCCTGTGCGCAGAACCTTGCCACGTGGAACGCTACCAACGAGGCGATTCAAAGAGAGAGAAAACTCTCAGCAAGAAGAATGACCTCTGGACGGGAGGCGCCGTCGGGCAAGACGACCTATGGGGCCCGCAACCGTGAGGCTGGGAAGCAATACGGCAGACCCCGAGGAGTTGAACGTAACGGCCCTTACAACATGGCACTGTCAAAACCCAGATGACGGATGCGCCAGAAGCCTGGCGTCTGAGACCTAAGGACGTCAGGATGCGGGGAAGAAGTCCCAGTCCGAGAAAACGGACGGCAAGAGAGCGGAGCTGCCGACGCAGCCCGGAAGAACGCCGCAAGAGAGGACCGACCGGAAGCTGCCGAGACCAATCCACGCTTTAGAGCTCCGAACGCAAGAAAAGAAGCACCTGATTGGCACCGGGCTGATGAGTACGAGCATTCGAGACCCCAGGGACGGCGCCCGAAGCGCATGCCACGCTCCTCCGGCGCCAAGCGTGACGAGGACATCGAGACCCGAGGAAGGTCTAAGCACAGAAGACAGACTACACAAACTACACACCACCGCGGATGCAGGCCGGAACTGCCCTGCCCGGCACACGCAGGTCTCGCGCTGAAAAGCAACCCGCTCCCTTCGCCTGCGCAAAGGGGACTGCTTTGGGACAGCCCTCTCTCCTGCACTAACTTTAAAACCCCTCCCTGCAATTCCCAGCTTCGTCCCTTCCTCCCAGCCTCTCCCCAGCCCTGGTCCCTCAACTTAGCTTGCAGAGGGCCGACGGTCTGAATCCATTATCCAGAAAAACCACACGGGCTAACTGGGATATTCCTGCAGTCACCAGGCTCCTCTTCGTCATCTGCAGGTAAAAAAAAAAACCAAACAAACAAACCAACCAACCCACCCACCCAAACCAAACCAGAAAATGTAGTAAGCATCCCATCGGCCAACGCCAACTGCTTCCCCGACTTCCCGCTCCTCACAAGTGCCACCGCGTTACGCTTACTCGCTCATTGCGGAGTCGGACCCTGCGGCCGTCGTCGCTCGTGGTACCAAAGATACAGAGAGACGCGAACGTGAAGAGTCACCAGCCCCACGCTCCTCCTCGCTAATCCACAGCTCACCTCAAACGCTCATCCCATTGCAAAGGCGGCCTGCACAGCGCCTCCAAAACAAAAAGGAAAGGCTTAACCGAGGGGCCACGTAATACTTTGCTATTCAAC
This sequence comes from Harpia harpyja, assembly GCF_026419915.1. Classification (NCBI taxonomy): domain Eukaryota; kingdom Metazoa; phylum Chordata; class Aves; order Accipitriformes; family Accipitridae; genus Harpia; species Harpia harpyja. Next base: position 55,124 of record NC_068940.1, read on the forward strand.
ACCGACCCGGCCGACGACCGCCTCACCTTCTCGGACCGCTCGTCGGCCTGCGCCTTCGCCCCTCCGAGGCTGCGTGCGCCACCTGCAAAAACCAAAGCAGAAGACGCATGCCGAGACACCGCCCGAAACCTCAGCCCGCCCGCACCGATTCCCATCTCCCTCTCCTTTCCCTCGCCCGCCCCGCCTCTGCCATCGACAGCTTGCCACGTCGAGGCCTGCGTACCGCCTGCAAAAGGCAAACGACAAGGGACTCTTCCAACTCTGCCAACGATACCACACCTCAAAAGGAACTGTTGCTTCACCCCTTCAGTCATGGCTCAGCTTGTCCAAGTCACCTCTGGTGCCGAGATCCCGCTTCGCACCTTCAAAATAAAAGAAAAAAACCCCAAACCTATAAACTAGTCATAGAGCCACCGGCCACATCTTCCCTGCAACTCCACTCACAGACCCACCTTCTTGCAGTGCTCTGCTTCCCTCCTCTGTCACTCTTTGGCACGCATCTTGTCCCTCCTCATCTGAAAAAGAAAATTACTGAACAAGTCACCTAGATGCAAAGCAAGAGCTTAACGATTCCAGAGGTCTTGATTCCATCTAGGAATACCACCTGGAATCCAACTACAGCCTACCATAAAAAAAAAAAGGCCAAACTTTAAGCCCACCACATGCAAGACTTAACACCTTTAGAGATTCAAATCCGCTTCACTGCTCCTCAACAACCCCTGCCACATGGCTCCAATCGTCTCCGTAAAACACTATCGACGTGGCTGTCCACACAGCCCACCCATGGCTACTCGAGCCGAGATGACTGTACAATCCGTGCCTAAACGGTCTAGGCACATCAACATTTCACCCGTAAACACTTGTTTCTATTCCACCTACATGACTCTACATCCCCAGGCAGAGCAACTCCAAGCCAAACACACATGCCTACTCACACGCAGGGGGCAGGGAAGAATGGCCAGCGCTCGCCAAACAGGGGTTCAGGGAGGAAATGCCCACACTCACTGACTTGGGGGGGTATGGGTGAATATAAACCACTGCAGACAGGCAGGAGGAGCAGAAGAGAGGAGACACCAACCGACGGACACAACAGAGCGGGGATCAGACACCGACCGACGAACACGCCGGAGCGGGGTGGGGGGGCGTATGGACCAAGGGACAGGCGAGGCAGGGGGAGACACCGACTGATGGACAAGCAAGGGGGGAGGGGGGGGGAAGTTAACAACTGACAGACAAGCAAGGGGGGGTGGGGGGGAGTTAACAACTGACGGACACAAAAAGAGAGAGGAGAGACACTGACTGACGGAGACACAAGGAATACGGAGACACAGACCGACAGACAGGCAGGACGGGACGAGACACTGACCGATGGACAAGCAAGGCAGGGCAAAACGCTCACCGATGGACACGCAAGGTTTGGTGAGACACCGACTGACAGACACACGGAGCAGGGATCGAGAGAAAACCACCGACAGAAACACCGGGAGAGAGGAAAGACACTCACGCACAGACGCATGGGGGAGGAAAGACACCAACCCACGGACAAGTGATACCGAAAAGCCGGTCAAAGAAACTCTCCAAGACTCGTTTTGGACTGCTAGAAAGCAGGCATTCTTTATTGCAGCGCTGGATACACGGGGGATAATTCCACCTAGCGTGCATACCACAGCTTTAGCACAAACAGGTTATATGGAATAACTAATTGCATATTAACCAGATTAGTATACATATTCATAGAAATGATTGTAAGTGATTATCATAGCACTGCCTACATCCGATCACACGTAACGAAGGATCCATTTGAGTCGAAGGGCTGCTTTTACAACCACCGACCCATTTGAACTTCTCGTTGGCTGTCCTCCAAGTCTTTATTCTTGTTCTTGTTCTTTCATCTTGAAGCTTAACGCAGTTTCAATCACATGCGGTCTGTTTCAACATTGTTCTCATCTAGTGTGCAGGATCGTCTAGTCCTAAGAGCAAAGAACGGCAAAACTTAGCAGTAACTACTTCTACTAGTTAATTGCTCAGCTATACTTTTGTCTATTGTTTCAATCATAGTGTTAGTAGAAGATTTCCAATCATTATTTACCAAATCTCACTTTTACAGTCACCTAGCAGCAAACCAGTCTCCACGGCTGGTACAAAATATTAAAACCATCAAAATATTTAGACATACCATACAGAACGTACGGAAATATGCTACCAATTCCCCCCCCCTTCCTGCTTGAGGCTAATTCTTTTAGTAGTCTCGCTTGAACAGAGATCGTGCCGCAGCTCGTTTAAGACAGCTAAAAGCGACACAGATTATAACAATGATGATAACTACTTCTCTTGCTTCGTTGGGGCGACAAGGGAAAGCTTCAGGCTACCCGGTAAAGGTATCGACTAGAACTGGGATATATCAGTATCCCTCTTTTTGAAGGAATTCTGTGAAATCAATTTGCCAATATTGTCCTGGAGAATTTCCTCGCTTAGTCATTCCAAAAAGGATTTTATTATTGGTTTGGGGATTATTGCATATACAAACCTACTTGTAATTATTCGAATACTTTTTATCATATCTCTATTCAAAATACAGGTTTGTAAATGTTTAACAAGGTTTTCTGTTCCCCAATGTACTTTGCTATGTTCAGCCGGGGCAATTTCTCTCATTGTTGCGGGTGGGACGCTTATTTAACCTGTTGGTGTTAACGGCCCATTCTGTTTCATTTTTGTTAGCCTGCAATTTAAGAATTAGTTCTTCACCTTTTTCATTATAACTTGGAGCATCTTTAGGTAAATTTATGCTTGCTCTGGAACTAGTGCTAGGATGCCTTTTTCTGCAGCCTCTTTAGCAGCTCTAGCAGTCAACTGGTTACCTGTCACAGGGACAGTCCTACCCGACTGACGTGCTTTACAGAGCATTATCACGACGGCTGTTGGCTTTGGAATGGCTTCGAACAATTTCAGCATTTGTTCTGCATGCTGAATGGTGATTCCTTGTGCAGATAGCAGTCCTCTTTCTTTCCACGCTGCTCCACACGCACGTACTACTCCAGAAGCATACTTTGAGTCTGTCCCAATGTTGATTTGCTTTCCTTGACTGAGTTCCAGTGCTCGAGTAAGAGCTATCAATTCAGCCTTTTAGGCAGATACATTTGAAGGCAAAGCTTGCGATTTAACTACCTTCTCAGTAGCGGTTACCGCGTATCCTGATAAACGTTTTCCTTCACGGATGAAACCGCTTCCGTCGGTATATACTTCCCAATCCGTTTCTTCCGCTGGTGCATCTCGGAGATCCGGTCGGCCGGAGTAGACTTCTTCAATTGTCTGCAGGCAGTCATGTTCCGGTTCTCCTTCAACCTGATCGGTTGTTAAAAACACAGCAGGGTCAATGATAGGAGTACTTTTTAAGGAAACATCATCTTGCTCCAGCAACACCACTTGGTATTTCGGCATTCTACTAGGGGATAACCAACGCCCCCCTTTCTGTTTGAGCACAGCGATCACTATGTGGGGAACATACACTGCAATTCTCTGTCCTGGGGTGAACTTACGAGTTTCTTGGATCAATAGCGCAGTTGCAGCGACGGCTCTCAGACGACCGGGCCATCCCAGACTCACGTTGTCTAATTGCTTTGAGAAGTAGGCCACAGCTCGCCGACTTGGTCCCAGATGTTGGGCCGGCACACCCAGAGCTATACCTTTTCTTTCATGAGTAAAAAGTTCAAATGTCTTTGTGAGATCTGGCAGGCCTTGGGCTGGCGCCTCCATTAAAGCCCGTTTTAGTTGTTTGAAAGCAGCTTTCCTGGCACCATTCCAATCTATAAATCCGTTGTTTGAGGTTTTGAGCTGCTCCTATAAAGGTCGGACCAGCAAGCTGTAATTTGCAATCCACAGGCGACACCACCCGACCGTTCCCAGAAACGCTCGCAACTCTTTCAGAGTCTTGGCCTCGGGGACATGACAAATTGTCGTCTTTCTCTCGGTTCCTAATTGTCTCTGTCCTTTCAGGATTTCCAAACCCAAATAAGTTACTTCTCTCTGGGTTATCTGGGCTTTTTCTTTTGACACTCGATAGCCACCGATTCCCAAACACTTCAAAAGGCTAAGAGTTAACTTGGTGCATGGTTCTTCTGTCTCGGCTGCAAGTAATAGATCACCCACATATTGCAACAAGATTCCTTGATTATTGTCTTTCTTCCAAATCTCTAATTCTCAAGCCAATTGACTTCCAAAAATGGTAGGGCTGTTCTTAAAGCCTTGAGGCAAGACTGTCCACATAAATTGGGGTGCTTCCTGACACCTCCTGCCCTCCATTTGCACCCCGGAACCCCCTTCAGTGGCTGCTCCTCAGGAGCCGCTCTTCTGAGCCACATCCCAAATTCTGGGGACACTCCTAACTCACAACTTCCCAGAGACTCTGAGCTCTGCTACGTGCCCACAAAGTCAAGTCCCGAGGCTTATAACCTACGAGGGGCCTGCCACAAGCTGCAAAGTTTCTAGGGACAACATGGCATACTGTGGGCAATGAGGAAAGGCGACGAGGCATCCCAGACCCTAAAAGACACTGCTGCCTTCTTAAGAACTACTAAAACTCCATAGACACACGCATACAAGACGTTCACCCTAACCCCTACGAAATAATGTCACCATCAGTCCTGTTAAGAAAGATAGTATCAGCAACTTACACAGAATACAGCAAGACTGGTGAAAAAAATGAGGTTCCATTTTCAATAAAGTCAGGAATTCCAGGAAAACACAATGCATCGAGAATTAAAAAAAGAAACAAAACAATGCATACTATTAAACCATCTCACCACCCCTGAACACTCAAAACAAAATTACTGACCTGAAAAAAAAAGAAAAAAAAGCTACATACAAGTGTTACTTTCTACCACACATGCTGCTGGACCTCGACTGGTCCTCAAGCTCTTACCTCAGGCAGACACCTCTTCCCAAAGAGCTGAGCCAGCTCAAAAGCTGCAAAGGACTCAAGAGCTGAGCACCAACACCAGAAAAACCCAGGAGCACAATGAACTCCCCCAGCAGAGGCTGTGGCTCATATACCCCGTGGCCCTGCCCACCACCCTTCCCACAATCACCTGGGAAAGGGGAAGGGCAAACCACCAGAACTTACAATGTCAGCTGGAGGAGCAGCAGCAGTGTTCTCGCCTGCCTTAAATTTACAGCAAGCAAAGCCCTGAACAGAGAAAGCAATCCTTACTAGCAAAAACGATACCTGCTTTTGTACTACAGCTACAACTATGGCATCGGCAACGTGACCGGGTAGGGAATTAAACTTAATTTTTCTGGGGCGTAGATAGAAAAAGATAGATGTCCCTCTAAACTATATAAGAAACTAGCTCATTAAATGCAATAACAATGCTGTTATCGAAATTGAAGTGCTTGAGTTTCCTATAAAAAAAGCCAAAATGCTGTAGGGTTACGCTTCATTTCTAGCAAGGCTGTGCATACCAATTTCTAGCAAGGCTGCACGTACCGCCTAACTTCTACCAGAACTACCTTCTGGATAGGACTGAATCACAAAGCAGAATTAGATTCCTTAAGAATCCCTTCTCAAAAATATCCCTGGTTGCAAAGTAAGTTATTTACGGTAAATCGCTGATATTTCAGAGTCGCTATGATTGTCTCTCTGACTGACTCCCTTAAGAGACCTAGATGATTCCCAAAGGACAGAAACCACCAAAAAACCATGGAAATACAAGATACGTACCAGGAGCTGTATGAAGCCGCCTAATTAACACCTAACTAGCTAAAGCAAAACTAAACTGCAAAACACAATAAACACCACCACGGGAGATGTGTCGATAAAAATAGATGAAGGCTATTGCCTCCTCTGAAAAACTCAAGAGCAGATCTAAGCTGACGATAGACATCTTTGGGGTACCAGACACCAAACAGAAATATACTGTAAGGTGGAAAAAAAAAAAAGACTGCTTTGGACCACAAAGATGGCTTTGGAAAAGGCTCCAATAGAGCAAGAGGCATTGTCGCAGGGATTAGAGAGATCCAGAAGGGGCCAGAGACACCGAAGAAGCCTTGGGGGTGCAAGGAGCTCAAAAGGGAATTGAACAAAGAACAGGCGTCCTCAGGGGATCGGGGACCAAATGAAGGTGCACCAAACGGATGACAGGACAGAAAGACCCACCGGGTAACAGATATGGACTCAGCAAGGGTTCCAAGGACAAAAGAGGGGTGCAGAGCACCCTCCCCATCTAAAATGGGGCTCTAGGGCATAGGGGATGTTTCGTGAGAGCTTGGCAAAGGGAGAGGAGGAGTCCCGAGGGGCCCTGAGAGACCAGAGCAGCCTCATAGGAAACAATGAGGAACCCCAAAGGGGATTTCAACAAAGAAAGAAGGGAGGCTCCGATGGAACGAGAGAGATACAAAGGGAGATCAAGTGCTACGAAGTGCCGGGGAGATCAAGGAAGGTCTCGGGAGGCATCGTAACTGCGAGGCGAGGAGCGTCGAGGAGGGCTGCCTGTCGCACTAGTGGTATGAGTCTGATGCGTGGCTGGGGGGGCCGTCCCGTTGAGTCACGAGGTTCAGAAAGGACGTGCTTGCTTTCTAAACTCCTTCTCAGAGAGGAGTCTAGGTGCAGCTAGGTTCAGTCTTAGCCTCAGACTTGGTAAACAGTTCGTGTCTAAAGGATCGTGTGTATAGGCACTTACCAGAGTCAACGTTTGCCTGTCAGAGCCTTCTCAGAGTCTTTCACTGAAACAGCTTTGCAAAGTTGAAAAGATAGAGAAGTTATTAAGGTGACAGATATAACAAGTTCAGAATCGCTGTTGAGAAAAACACTTACTGCAAAAATCAAGCTCGAGTTAATAGTTCAGTGCTGTTGCTAGAGACGCTTTCGCAGGTAACTTCCGACATAGCTGAAGGCTCAAATCTTACCAAAGAGGTGTTCCTGCCTGGGGAGGAGAGAGGTCCGGGCCTGTCGACCTGGCCGGTAGTTGAAGTTCTCATCCTTCAAATGAAGGATTCTAAAGGCCAAATTTATGCTCTCGTGAGGTGCGACTAAGTCAATTATCATGTGCCGATTGGCCCTCAGCGAGGCTCGCAGCTTGCAAGGTCGGTGGGGCGTGGTGAGTCGCTATGGGAGCCGAGGAATTCTGTGCCTATTTACGAGAGTCTTTCTAGCTTTACCAAAGCTAGAGTTTCGCCTCACCTCAGGTGTCGCTCGGCAGCTTTAGACCACGCCATCTTATCTCACCAGGTAAGCAAACCCCGCTACTCCCCGTCGGCTCACGGCGATCTCTGCATTCGGCACCGACGACTCCGGGATCACACGCCAATGGACAAAAGAAGGCTTAGGGACGACAAGGAGGAACTCGGGGGATCATCTGAGCAGAGTACAGATGGTCTCGGGCGGCCGGGGACCGAACACGGGGATTCTAGACGGCGCAGAGGAACAAATGAGTGCTCTAGGGCTCAAAGATGGCCTCACCTAAAGTGCTACTCGGGAGGCATCGCGACTCGGAGAAGAAATGTCCCGAGGGAGCCAGAGAGACAGAAAAAGGATTGGGGACACAACAATTAAATCCAGAGGGGATCCAAACCCAGTAAACATATCATCAGAAGACCAGGGAACGAATAGAGGCATGGCTAGAGGGAAGAGAGGACAGTGTGTCTGGACCAGGTCACAGATACGGACTCAGGAGGTCCTCTGAAGGAACGAGAGGGACGTGACGTCCGCTACAACACTAAAAGTGTGCTAAGGCAACCTCAAAGGCATCGATAGGCATCGTGACACCGTTACGGGGGCCGTGATTGGGCGAAAGACGCCAAAGGCAGCTCAGGGACACGAGGAGGAAGCGCAGAGGAGATGCGAACAGAGTACAGGCATCCTCGGGAGGCTGGGGACCAAATGGAGGCACCCTAGAGAGCAGAGATGATGATAAGAGCGCTCTGAGGCACAAACAAACCCACAGACGGGTTTCTGAGGGAATGAGAGAGGATCAAAGTCCGCTACAGAGCTAAAACAAGGCTGTGGTACACCAAGACGGTCTCGGGATGCACGGTGACTGGGAGCAGAGTGCGGCGACCGAATCAAGCGCTCGAGCTCTCTGTGCAAGATTCCCTTTATTTCACTAAAAGATCAAACTTATATATGTTTCAACAAAGATCTAGGAAGAACTAACGGCATACAGCCAATACTACCAACACAGGAGGGCATATCTGGCCCAGCTGGGATGTTTGCCAGTCCTCAGAACAGTTAAAGATAAAAACATTCCATACACATACTCGTGACTGTCTTCAGCCACATCTTCCCAGACCTACACAAGGCCATCCTCCAACCTGACCTTGTAAAACTAGTTCTTCAAAGGCTTGGCAAACATGCAGCACAACAAATTCTAACGGTCACTCTTGAAAACAAATGCCGGGTGTTCCGAGCTGCCCCCACACAGGGGGGTTGGGAAGGGCTCAAAGGGGTAAGAGAGATTGAAAGGGAAGTGCTACCAAAATGCTGTGCAGCATAAGGAAGGTCTCGGGAGGCATCCTAGATGACACAGAGAAGAAAAAGAACGCTCTTTCTTGGAAAGGGAGATCTTAGGACAGGGGCGGTTGCGACAAAACTAGTCCAAAGGGGGACTTCCTCGGCTAAAAGTGTGCCACAGGGAACATCTAAGACCTTGGGAGACATCGTGACAGTAGCAGAGGGCTTCCGAGAGGAACAGGCAAAAGAAGGCTCGAGGACACAATGAGATGTCCAGAGGGGATTTGAACAGACTACGGAGGTCCTCAGGAGACCAGGGACTCAACAGAGGTATCCTAGCTAGCATAGAGGACAGCAGGAACGTTCTGGAGTTGACAGATGGCATCGGGAAAGGTTCTCGGGGAGGGAGAAGGGCACAAAGCATGCTACAGAGCCAAAAGAGGGCCGTGGGGCACGAGGACGGCCTCAGGAGTCACGACGATGGCAGGAGAAGGGTGCCGAAAGCAAAAGAGAGACAGAAGGCGGCTCTGGGACACGACGCAATACTCAAGAAGGTGTCCCAGCCATGTATAGATGTCCTCAGGGGATGAGCGACTGAACGGAGACATCCTAGATAGCGGTGTATAAGGTAATATTAGAGCTCTGGGGCATTGGGGAAGCCCGAGGAAGGGTCCTGTCTGAGTAAGAGAGATACAAGGAGGCCTGCAGAGCTCAAAGGGTGCCACGGGGCACGGACGGTCTCAGGAAGCATCATGACGGGAATGAGAGGGCTCCGGGGGGCAGGAGGAATGTGGCCATAGAGACAAACAAAGGATTGCTGACACAATGAGGTACTCCGGAAGGGATCTGAACAGAGTACAGATGTCCTGAGGGGACCGGGGACCAAACGAAGGCATCCGACGTGGCAGAGGGGAAGGTAAGAGTGCTCTGCAGCACAATGAAAGCCTGAGAAAGAGCTTTTTCTGAAGAAGAAGGGTACAAAGCCTGCTGCAGAACTCTAGGAGGGCGATGGAACACAAAGACGCTCGTGGGAAGCGTCGTGATAGAAAGAGAGGGGTGCTGAGGTGGCCAGAGAGACAGAGGACGGCTCGAGGGCACAAAGGTACTCGGGAGGGGATTTGAACCCACTGGAGGCAAGCGAGACGGAGGAGAGGAAAGACTGCTCCGAGGAACAAGGGTGACCCGAGATGTTCTGACAAGCCGAGAGGGGTACAAATTATGCTCCAGAGATAACAGTGTGCCGAGGAGACCCTCTAAAGCCAGGGGATGAACTAAGAGAAGAGAGAAAAAAATGAAACACACAAAGAAAAGTTACAAAGCAACAGGGTATGTGACAAACAAGGAAGAATTAAAAAATAGGGATAGACAGCTTGATAAAAGCAGACACAGAAAGAAAACTTTAAAAGAAAAGGGGTACAAGGCAGAGGAGAAAAAAAATTAAAAATAGGGACAGAAAACTAGATAAAAGTAGACATTGGAAAAAAATGGAAAAATGAAGGCATTAAAGGAGGAAAACAAAAAATTAAAATAGGGACAACAAACTAAAGAAACAGAGACCTAGAAAGAAAATTGAAAAATGGAGAGATCATCCAACAGACAAGAAAGAATTAGATAGAGACAGGAACTAGATAGAAAGCGATGTAGAAAACACAACTTTAAAAAGCAACACGATAAAGGAAATAAAGGGAAAAATTAGGAAACAGGAACAGCCAACGTAAAGACATAGAAAAGACTTTTAAAAAGCGACAGGGTACGGCAAAAACTAGAATGAAATAAAAACTAAAGACAATGAACTGGATAAGAGTAGATAAAGGAAAAAAATTAAAAGTGACCTGACACAGGACAGACAGGAAATAATAAAAAAAATAGACACCTTGATAAAAGCAGACAGAGAAAGAAAATTTTTAAGGTGACAGCGTAGAAGACGGGGCCAAAAAGGAAATAATAGCAGCAAAACCACATAAAAGTGAACACAGAAACAAAAATTCAAAAGTGAAAACGGGAAAAAAAAAAAATAGTGACAAAACCTAAATAGACAGAGACACAGAGAGAAAATTTTAAAAGCAACCAGGTACAGGACAGACTAGAACGCATTAAAAAATAAAGATGGCGAACTGGGTAAAAATAGACAAAGAAAATTTAAAAGCGATGGGGTACGGGACAGACAGGCAACAATTAACAAACAGGAAGAGAGAACTCGATGAAAGGAGACATAGAGCAAAAAATTTATAAGCAACAGGATACAATAAATGGGAAAAAATTAACCAATAGGGAGAGAAAAGGAGATAAAGGTACACCCAGAAACAAAATATCACAACGAAAGGAATTATGACAGTAAAAATTAGAGCAATGGGGACAGTTAACTAGATACAAGTAGACGTAGAAAGAAAATTTAAAAAGCAATGCAGTTTGTGACAGATAGGAAAGAGTTAAAAAATAGAAACAGGGACTGCATAGAAGTAGACATAGAAAGAACATTTTAAAAGCAACACGATTAAGGAAGAAAGGGAAAAATTTAAAAAATAGGGACAGTGAACTAAACCGGAGACATGCAAAGTGAATTTAAAAACCGACAGGGTACACGACAGACGAGAAAGACTTAGACAATAGAGATGGGAGCTTGAGAAAAGTAGACATGGAAAGAAAATTTTAAAAGCGACAGTGCTAAAGAAAGACAAGGAACAATTAAAAAATAAAGACAGTGAAGGGGATAAAAATAGACGTAAAAAGGGCATTTTAAAAAAAGGATTAAGAAAATGAAGAGAAAAATTAGAAAATAAGGGCAATGAACTAAAACACAGACAAAGAAAGAAAATTTTAAAAGCAAAGGTGTATAGGACAGACAAGAAAAAAAATTAAAAATACAGACAGCGAACTGGATAAAAGGAAACAGAAAATATTAAAAGCAACAGGGATGAGGGAATGAAAGGAAAAAATTAAAACTAAATAAAGAGAAACATAGAAAGTAAATTTTTAAAGTGATGGGGATTAAGAGAGGAAGATATTAAGAAACAGAGACAGAAAACTCAATAACAGTAAACATACAAAAATTTTAAAAGCAATGGGACTAAGAAAGGAAAAAATTAAAAAATAGGGACAGCAAACTAAGTAAACGGAGACATAGCAAGTACATTTTAAAAGCGACACAGTACGTGACAGACAGGAAAAAAACAGAATATACGGATAGGGAGCTTGATAAATGTAGACATAGAAAGAGGTGGATAGAGGGAGACACAGAAATAAAACTTTAAAAGCAACAGCGTACAGGGCAGATAAGAAAACATTCAAATATGAAGACAGGGAGAGGGATGGGGGATACATAGAAACAAACTAGAAAGCAGCAGGGTACAGGAAACACAGGAAACAATTTAAAACTAGGGACAGGGAGGAAGAGAGAGGGAGAAACAGGAAAAAAATCAAAGCACGACAGGGTACGATTCACACGGATGCAAATTAAAAAATAAGGCCGGGGAGCTGGGGAGAGACATATGTATAAAGAAAATTTTAAAACCGACGGGGTAAAGGAAAAACCGAGAAGAAATAAAGAAGAGGAAAAGGGAGCCAGATAGAGGGAGGCATAGAAAGGAAGTTTGACAAGAAATGCAGTAAAGAGCAGAGGGACTTTCCTGGTTTCGGGCAGAATAAAGTTAATTTTCTTCCTAGTAGCTGGTATAGTGCTGTGGTTTGGATTGAGGACAACAATGTTGATAACACACTGATGTTTTAGTTGTCGCTAAGCAGTGTTTATACTAAGTCAAGGATGTTTCAGCTTCTCATACTGCCCTGCCAGTGGAGGCTGGGAGTCCACACAGCTGGGACAGCTGACCCAAATGAGCGAAAAGGGTATTCCATAGCATATGATGTCCTGCCCAGTATATCAACTGGGGAAGCTGGCCAGGGGATGCCGCAGCTCGGGGATTGGCTGGGCACCGGTCGGTGGGTGGTGAGCAAATGTTTATTCGTTAATGCGTGTAAGTCCTGGGAGTGAGTCTGCTCCGGGGCTCGGTGCCCGTACGCTCGCCCTTCCCCTGGGACAACTCGGCAGTCGTTACTGCGGCAGCAGATACAGAGAATGAAAATACAGCAATGGGGAGCAAGAGAGAGGAACAGAAAGAGAAAAATAAAATGAGGGAGAAAGGATGAGGAGCAGAGAAGGAAAAGTACAGGGAAGAGGACAGTGAGATTGAGAAATCAATAAAAAAGGGATGAGGAGCCCCGCAGGGACGTGGCAGAAGAAACACAGGGTCGGGGAGCATCACGCAGCCCCGCTCGACTTCACCCTCGGCGCAGTCGCGGCCCGGCAGAGCTCGGCAACTGCTCCGCTCCTCCCTCGACCTCTCTGCAGCCAGCCAGGGCAGGGCAGTGCTGGCCCCTCTGCAGGCAGCCACCCCATTAGAGGCAGGGACTGTCACCATCATCCTCACTGCCTGCACCTGAGGCTCCTCCAGCCCTGGCCCACAGCTAGAGCCCAGCAGGACCACCAGGGGGCCATCACCCGACCCCCACAATGCATCACCTCCTCCCCTGGACTCCCTCACAGCCCCTCGCTCTGTGCAAAGAGAGCACAAAGGAGACGGCGAGTGTTTATGCAGTCATGTGTGTAATAAGTTCTGGGAGCGAGTCTGCTCAGGGGCTCAGGGCCCCCAAAGCTCCCCCTGCCCCTGGGACTCCTTGGCAGTCAGTTGGTTGGCTCCTGGGCTGATGAGCTGGTGGGCAGAGGTGGAGGCTGCCAAAAATGACCAGGGTGCTGCACGCTAGAAGAGAGGAGAAAAGTGGCAGCCTGCTGGAGAGTGGGGGTGTAATCAGAAAGCATGAGGCAGAGAACGGGACAGTGAGCCTGACAGGGATGGAGAAAGTCGCAGCAGGGAGAGGAGGAAGAGAGAACGGGACAGTGACTGACAAGGAAGGATGGGGAGCAGGATGGAGATGCAGAAAAAAACTGGTGTAGGCAGCATGACAGAGAGGGAGTTAAAAAGAATAAGGGCGCAGAGCTGGACTGAGAGAGATGAGGAAAGAAAAAAGTGACAAGAAACAGGGCACAGACAGAGGAATGAAATAACAGGGAGTCAGGACAGCAAATGATGGAGGGAAGGGGCAGGGGGGTGGGAAACAACACAAAACAAACAACATAGCTACACACGCTACAGGGCAGAGAGGGAAGAATTAAGAAGGGGTAACAGGGAGGAATTAAGGAAGAGGGACAGAGAGCTTGCCAGAGAGAGGTGAAGAAAGGCAAAAGATCGTACGTGTGACAGGGCAGACAGGGAGGAATTGAGAAACCAGGGACAGGGAGCTGGACAGAAAGAGAGGAAGAAATAAAACGGGAAAAAGCAACAGGCCACAGGGCAGAGAGAGAGGAATTGATAAATAAAGGACAGGGGACCAGACAGAGCATGATAGAGAACAGAAAAAACCAGCAGTGGGCTACAGGGAGGAGGAAGGAATTAAAGAACAGGGAGTGGGAGCCGGACAGAGACATAGAGAAAGCAGAGGGGGAAGCAATGGGCTAAAAGACATGGAGGGAGGAAGTAAAAACTAGTGTCAGGGAGCCAGGCAAGAGAGATGGGAAAAGACAAATACTGTGGGGCTACAAGACAGAGACTGTGGAGTTAAAATGCAGAGAGGGAGCCCAACAGAGAGAGGGGGAGCCCAACGGGGGGGGGGGCAACAGAGAAGAGGGGACCAACAGGAGGCGGGGGGCAACGGGGAGGGGGGCAGCAGAGAGAGGGGGAGCCCAGCCGAGACAGGGGGAGCCAGGGGGAAGTCCAGACATGCTATGGGGGCCAGAGGGAGGAATTAAGAACTGGGGACAAGGAGCCAGACAGAGGGAGATGGAAATCGCGGGGAATAGCTCTGGGCGCAGGAAGGAGGAGGAATTAATAAATAGGGACAGGGAGCTGGACAGAGAGGGTTGGAGAAAGGCAAAAATATCGGCATGGTACAGGGCAGAAAGGAAGATTTTAAAAATGGGGGCAGTGAGACTGACGTAGAGAGATGGAGAAAAGAAAAAAGCGACGAGCTATGCGGAAGAGAGGGAGGAATTAAAAAACAGGGCCGGGAAGCAAGAAAGAGCAAGGTGGAGAGCAAGGTGGAGAAAGGCGAGGGGGAACCCGAGGGGCAACAGGACAGAGTGGGAGGAATTAAAAGTGAGGGACTGGGAAAGGAGAGTCAACGAAAGAAACAGAATCACAACGTGCTGCAGAACCGAGAAGGAAGAAACTGAACAACGGGGACGGGGAGCCAGAGAAAGAAAGAATAGCGATGGGCTACAGGACAGAGAGGGAGGAATGAAAAAATAGAGATCGGGGGTTGGACAGAGAGAGATGGAGAAAGAGAAAATAGCCAGGGGCAACAGGGCAGAGAGAGGGGAGGGAGGAAGGAAAAAACAGGGATCCAGAGCCAAACACAGAGAGAGACGGCACAAGAAAGTTATAGCGACGGGCTACAGGGAGGAGAGAGGAATGAAAAGATAGGGACAGGCGGCCAGATGCAGGGCAACACACACGGGATGTATAGCAACAGCCAGAGGGTGGAGAGGGAGGAATTAAAATGGCGACAGGGAAGCAGAGGTGGTGGTGGTGGGACAAATAAGGGGCAGGGGGAAGAAAGACAGGCTGCGGGGAAGAGAAGGAGGAATTAAAAAAATTGGTATCCAAGGCTGGACAGAGAGACAGAGAAAGAAAAAAATTGAAAAATAGTAAGAGGGAGCCAGCTAGAGATACAGAGAAAGGACAAAAACGCGATGAGCACCAAGACAGAGAGGGAGGGATTTCAAAACGGAAGGGACCGGGAGCCATGCAGAGAGAGACAAAGGGAAGATAGCGGCAGGCTGCAGGGCAGCGAGGGAAGAATTAAAAAGTAGGTACAGGGAGCTGGACAGAGAGCAACGGAGAAAGAAAGAAAAAAACCCCAAACCACCCTGCAACAGGCTACAGGGCAGAGAGGGAGCGATTAAAGACTCAAGCCAGGGAGCAGGATAGAGAATGCAAAAATAGCAACGGGCCGCAGGGCAGAGAGGGAGGAATTACAAAACAGGGGCGGGGAGCTGCACAAGAGAGAAATGAGGAAAGATCAATAACAACATTGTGCTACAAGCCAAGAGGGAGAAACTGAAAAATAGGGACCGAGAGCCAGAAAAAGGAGAGGCAGAGAAAGAACAAATCACAGTAGGCCACAGGGCAGAGAAGGAGAACTTTAAAGAGCGATGTGTACAGGGCAAAGAAGGAAGAAATTTTGTTTTTTTAAGTAAGGACAGGGAGCTGGACAGAGAGACACCGAGAAAGAAAAAACAGCAATGGGCTACAAGACAGACAGGGAGGAATTAAAAAATCCTGGTAGTGAGCCAGAGAGAGAGAGAGAGCACGCAAAAGAAATGAAATTGCAATGTGGCACAGGGCAAAGAAAGAGAAAATTGAAAAACAGGGCCTGGGAACTGGAAAGAGAGAGCCGGGGGGGGGGGGGGGAGCTGCTCTAGGGCAGAGAGGGAGGAATGAAAAAACAGGGGCAGGGAGCCAGAGAGAGAGAGAGAGAGACAAAGAAAGACAACTTGGAAAGCGGTGCTCTGCAGGGCAGAGGGGGGGGGATTTTAAAAAAGAAATCAGGATCTTGAGCTGGACCGAGAGAGACAGAGAAAATTAAAATGTTGATGGGTACCAGGGCAGAGGTGGAGGAAACAAAAAACAGGGGCAGGGAGGCAGATGGAGAGACTGAAAGGGGCAAAAGTCCTGACAGGCTTCTAGAGAGAGAGAGGGGGGTGAAATAAAAATTAGAAAGAGGAGAGTTGGACAGAGAAAGAAAAAAGGCTACAACGAGCTATCAGGCGTGTATCAGGCAGAGGAGGAAAGTTTAGAAATGGGGACAGTAAGATGGACAGAAAGGAAAGAAGCAACGGGCGATGTGGCAGATAGGGCGGAATGAAGAAAGAGGAATGGGGAGCCAGACAAACCGAGATGGGGATAGAAAAATATAGTGACGGTCTAGGAGGCAGAAAGAGAAGACTTAGAAAAACAGGAACAGGAAGCAAGAGAGAGTGACATGGAGAAAGGAAAAAATACTGATGGGCAACAAGACAAAGAGGAGGGAATTCAAAATGAGGGGCTGGGAGCAGGATAAAGACAGATGGAGAAAGAAAAAGATGCGTGATGTGCTGCAGAGCCAAGAAGGGAGACCTTGAACGACAGGGAGCCAGACACAGCAAAAATACCGATGAGCTGCAGGACAGAGAGGGAAGAATGCAAAAATAGTGGCTAGGAGCAAGACAGAGAAGGAAAGAGTTAGCTATGGGCTACAGGTCAGAGACAGCGAAGACCTAAAAGATATGGACAGGGAACTGCGCAGAGAAAAATGGAAAAAGGAGGTACAGGGGAGGAAAAAATGGGGTAAGGGAGGGCCCGGGACGCCCAAGAGGAGTGACAGGGCCCTGAGGGCCCAGGGCTCACCGCAGCTTTCGCTCTTGACGCTGCCGGGAGAATTTGCCAGTTCAGCTGCTTCTTTCTCCTCCTCTCCTCCCTTCCTCTTCTGTTAACTCCGGTCGCTTGGCTATCCTCCACCTAAGAGAATACACGGGTGTCTCACAGCTGTTACGAGACAAAGCTTCCTAGACGCGTAGTCTCGCTCCCTCGTGCAGTACACGCAGGAGTAGGACGGAGGGAGAGAGAGAAAGAAGGCAGGAAACAAGCCAGAAAGACTGAGGGAAAACGAGACGGCAATCATGACAAAGGGATGGAGAGATAAAAACCAGTTCCGGGATGAGAAAAAAAGCCAGGGAGCGGGACAGAGGGGTATAATGCAACAGCGAGCTGGGCAGGGGCATATAGCGAGAAACGATGGAACAGGCAGTATGGGCATGTACAGACAAAAAGTTAGGGGGAGGATGGAAGACAGAGAGAATAAGAGAAAAGGGACGGGGCATAGATGGAGAGAGGAATATTAGAGACAGAGAGAGGCGGAGAGGGACAGGACCGAGGCAGAGAGATGGAGAAAGAAAAAAATTGGTGATGGGCAGCAGGCCAGAGGGACAAGGAAAGACAGGAGGAAGGACAGCTGGATATAGAAAACAGGTAAGAGACAGAGAGCCAGAAAGTGGGATACTGCAAAAGAGAGCGGGATGGGGATTGGGACGCTGGCATAGGGAGGCAACGAGAGCAACAGAGAAAATGGGGATGGAGAGTGGGACGGAAAGTGAAGCAACAAATAATAGGGCCGGGGAGCAGGATAGAGGGCGAGAGACAGTGAAGGGGGGACAGGTAAGTCAACAGATCATTAAAGAAAATGAAAGGAACAGCACAGAGGGTCACAGAGAAAAAGAGAGGGAGAGCAAAAAGGAAAAAATAAGATGAGGGAGAAGGACTGAGCAGCAGAGAGAAAAAGGACGGAGACAGAGAAAACAAAGACTGGAGGCAGAACAAAGGGAAAGATTGACAAGGACAGGGAGCGGGATAAAGGGATGGAAAATGAAGAAATAGCGATGGGCAGCAGGATAGAGGAAGAGAGAGGAAAAGAGCAAGAAGAGCAAAATAAGGACTATGACAGAAAGATGTAGAGAGAAAGACCAGGGCACGTCATAAGGGTAGAAAGAAAAAAAGAGGGATGGGGAGCAAGACAGCGTGATAGGGAGGGAGAGGGATGCGAGGATACGGCACGACACAGGCACGGGGAAGAAGAAAGAATGACACGAGAGAAAGCGGGGGATAGGGAGCAGGAGAGATGGAGAACGAAAAAATGGCAACGTGCAGAAGAACAGAAATATAAAAAATTAAAAAATGCTTATAGGGAGCAGGACAAAAGGACAAAGCAAGAGGAAAAATCAACGGGGAGAAGGATGAGTAACACAGCAAGATACTGGGGGAGTGAGAGCGAGGGAACACGCAGCAGGACACAGGGATGAAGAAAGAAAAAATAGGGAGAGGAAGAAAAGCTGAGTAATCAACAGAGAAGGGGGGAAAAAGGGAACTGGACAGACTTGGGCAGCAGGACAGAGACATGGAGAAAGAAAAAACAGAGACAAGGACAGAGGGATAGAGAGGCAAAGAGAGGGAGGGGACGGAGACAGCGGGGTGTAAACAGAGAGGAACGGTATGTGGTACGCAAGATAGCAGAGCGAGAGGTACAAGGAAGCAGAAAGAATGACAGAGAAGAAACAAGGGGGATGGGGACCAGGTCAGAGAGCTGGAGAAAGACAAAATGCTAATGGGGAGCAGGATGGGAGAATGGAGCCAAAAGAGATGAATGGGAAACAGGGCAGTGGGATACAGACAGCAAAAATAACAATAGGCAACAGGACAGAGAAATTGACAGAGAAATGAGGGACAGGGAACAGGATAGAGGAATGGAAAGAAAAAATACTAACGAGCAACAGGACAAAAGATATAGAGAAAAAGGAGGAAAAAAGGAAGGGGGAAGAGAGAAAGTAATAGGGATAGAAAGCGTGAGACACAGAGAGACAAAAAAAGCAGGACAAGGAATGGGACTGGCGGCAGTGGAGGGAACCAGATGCAGATTAAGACAAAGAGGTGGAGGGGGAAAAAAAATGGACAGAGATGGAGGAAGAAAAAGTAGGGGCAGAGTAGGGAAAAGAGAAAAGAAAAAAGGGACACCTGGCTGGACAGGCAGCTATAACTAGAAACAAGGAGACAGGCAGCGGGACAGAGGGATAAAGGCAGAATAAACTGTGAGAGGAAGCAGGACGGACAGTGAGACAAAAAAAGGGGCATGAAGCAGCACTAAGAATTGGAGAAGGAAGCATTAGGGGCAGAGGGAGGAAAAGGCAGGTTGGAGGAAGGACAGAGAGCAAAAGAGAACGACAGAACTTGGACAAAGAGTGGGAGAAAGAAAAACCAGTGACGAGCAGCAGGCCAGAGGCAGAGGTGGCACAGGGAAGGAAGGACAAGAGGAAGGAGATAGGGATACCGAAAACAAGCGAGGGACAGACAAGCGAGGGACAGGGTGCAAGAAAATGGATACAGAGAAAAAGAGAGGGATGGGGAGAAGGACACTAGGATAGAGAAAGAACGACAGGAAGAATGATAGGGAGATGGAGCCAGAGGAAAAACAGGGACCAAACCAGGACAGAGAAATGGAAACAGAAAATGAGGAAAATTAGGGTTGGGGAGCGGGACAGAGGGGTGGAGAGACAACAAAGGACTCGAGGATAACAACAGAGAAAGAGGGAGGGAGAGAGGGAAGGAAGGACGGGCAGCAGCACGGTGGGATGGAGAAAGAGAGGCAGGGGGAGTGGGGCAGAGAAATGGAGAAAGAAAATACAGTGATGGGGAGCGAGACAGAGGAGTAGAAAGAGAAAAATAAGACAAGGGAGAAGACCGAGGAGCAAAGAGAGAGGAAAGGTCAAAAGAAAAGGTCAGAGAGGTAGAGAAATCAAGAAAGAGAGAGATGGAACAAGAAGATGTAGGGTCGGTAAACAGGACAGAGATGGGGGTAGAAAGAGAGAACAAACAAAGGAGGAATGACAACTATGACAGAGCACAGGGCATACAGACAGAGACAGAAAAAGGACAGGGAATGGGAAACAAAGAAAGGTTCAGATCTGTACAAAGAGATCAAGAAGGGGGGGGGGGGGGAGCAATGGGCTAGAGCAGAGAGAGGTTAAGAGGAGAAAAAAAGGGCCAGGGAGCGGGACAGAGGAGGAGAGAAAGGAGAAAAGGGAGAACCAGGTGGACAGGGAGATATAGCAAGAAACAACTGGGCAGGCAGCAGGATAGAGAAATAAAGATGGAAAAAGATGGGGACAGGAAGCGGGACAGAGGAACAGTGAGAGGAAACAAGGGGCAGGCAGCAGGACAGCGGTGGAGAAAGCAGCATTGGGGCAGAAGGCTAGAAAGAGAAAAAAGAAAGACAGAAAGCAGAATGCGGGATGGGGTGAGGGGGAAAGAAGGACAAGGAGCAGGACACAGTATCAGACAGGAACAGTGAGCGAGACAAGGTGATACAGAGAGGAAAAAAAGGGCCAGGGAAACAGGACAAAGTGAAAGACAGGCAAAATTAAAAGACATGGAGCAGGACAGAGACAGAGTGAGAAAAGATAGCGGCAAGGAACAGGACAGAGCATCAAAGAATAAGAAAAACTGCAGAGGGAATAAGATAGAGAAATGGAGAGGGGAGACAAGGAGAAGGACACAGAAAAGGGCCAGGGTGGGTAGGATCCAGGGAACTACAGCCCTGTCAGCCTGACCTCAGTACCGGGGAAGATTATGGAGCGGTTCGTCTTGAGTGCGCTCACATGGCACATGCGGGACAACCAGGGGATCGGGCCCAGCCGGCGTGGGTTCATGAAAAGCGGGTCCTGCTTGACCAACCTGATCTCTTCTATGACCAGGCGACGCGCCTAGTGGATGAGGGAAAGGTTGTGGATGTTACCTACCTTGCAAGGCCTTTGACGCTGTCTCTCGTGGCATACTCCTTGAGAGGCTGGCAGCTCATGGCTTAGACAGGTGTACTCTTCGCTGGGTAAAAAAAACTAGCTGGATGACTGAGCCTAGACAGTTGTGGTGAAGAGGGTTAAATCTGGTTGACTAACGGTCACAAGTGGTGTTCCCCAGGGCTCGGTGTTGGGCCAGTTCTCTTTAGTATCTTTATCATCAATGATCTAGATAAGGGGCTTGAGTGTACCCTCAGTAAGTTTGCAGATGACACCAAGTTGGGAGGGAGGGCTGCTCTACTTGAGGGTAGGAAGGCTCTACAGAGGGATCTGGACAGGCTGGATCGATGGGCCAAGGCTAATCGCATGACGTTCAGCGAGGCCAAGTACCCGTTCCCATGCTTCAGTCGCAACGACCCCGTGCAGCGCTACGGGCTTGGGGAAGAGCGGCTGGAAAGCTGCCCGGCGGAAAAAGACCTGGGGGTGCTGGTTAATAGCTGGCAGAATATGAGCCAGAAACAGTGTGGCCAGCAGGAGCAGAAAAGCGATTGTTCCCCTGTGTTCGGCACTGGTGAGGCCGCACCTCGAGTACTGCGTTCGGTTTTGGGGCCCTCGCTATGGGAAAGACATTGAGGTGCTGGAACGTGTCCAGAGAAGGGCAACTGAGTTGGTGAGGGGCCTGGAGCATAAGTCTTATGAGGAGCGGCTAAGGGAATTGGGATGGTTTAGTCTGGAGAAAAAGAGGCTGAAGGGAAACCTTATCGCTCTCTACAACTACCTAAAGGGGGGTTGAAGTGAGGCGGTGCTGGTCTTTTCTATCAAGTAACTAGAGATAGGACGAGAGAAAATGGGCTGAAGTTGCGCTGGGGAGGTTTAGATTGGATATCAGAAAAAATTTCTTTACTGAGATGGTTGTCAGGCATTAGAACAGGCTGCCTAGGGTAGTGATGGAGTCACTATCCCTGGAGGTGTTCAAAAAACAGGTAGACGTGGCATTTTGGGACATGATTGGTGGGCGTGGTCATGTTGGGTTGATGGTTGGACTTAATGATCTTAGAGGTCTTTTCCAAATTTCGTGATTTGATTCGATTTGATTCTATTCTAGGGAGCAGAACAGAGATGTAGCAAGAAAGGAAAAAAGGAAGGGAAGGAGAACAAAGGGAGAGAGAGACAAGGACTGGAAGAAGGACAAAGGGATGGAAGAGGAAAAAAATAGTGATAGGCTGCAGGACAGAGATGGAGAAGTTAAAAAAAAGACACAGGGAACATGACAGAACGAGAGTGAGAAAAAAGGGACAGAGAGCAGGACAGCACTGGAGGAAAAAACAACTGTGATAGGCAGTGAGAGAGAGATATAGAGGAAGAGAGAAAAGAGAGAAGGGACAGCTAGCAAGGATGTAAGAGGGAATAGAACAGAGAAATACAGAAAAGATAGCAAGAGGAAGCAGGGCAGAGGGACAGCAGTAGAAGAAAAAAGGGACAGGGATCTGGACAGATGGAGAGAAAAAAGCAGGAGGAACAGATACAACATGATATGATGGGACAGGAAGTAAGACAGAGTGACAGATGAGAATAATGACAAGAGATAGAGAGAGACTGTGAGAAACACAGGAGGTCGGAGAAAGAGAGGTATTAGGACCCCTGCAGAGAAATAGAAGACGTAAATAGAAAGAGTAGGGAGCACCACAAAGGGTCAGAGAAAGAGAAGAGCAGGAAGAAGAACGGGGACAGGGAGATACAGAATGAAAAAAAACCCAGATATTATACACATATTATCCAGTAACCAAGCCCATTTCAGAGGTACACACTATCTGAGCCCATTTCAGTGCCGCGCCCGAGCCCATTTCAAAGTTACACACTGCCCGAGCCCATTTCGGCACCGCACCGCGCCCGAGCCCACTTCGGCAACGCACACTACCCGAGCCCATTTCAAAGTTACACTGTAGCCGAGCCCATTTCGGCGACGCGCCGCACCGCGCCCGAGCCCATTTCGGCGCCGCACACTACCCGAGCCCATTTCAAAGTTACACTGTAGCCGAGCCCATTTCGGCGACGTGCCGCACCACGCCCGAGCCCATTTCGGCGCTGCACCGCGCCCGAGCCCATTTCGGCAACGCACACTACCCGAGCCCATTTCGGCGACGCACCGCGCCCGAGCCCATTTCGGCGACGCACCGCGCCCGAGCCCATTTCGGCATCGCACACTACCCGAGCCCATTTCAAAGTTACACTGTAGCCGAGCCCATTTCGGCAACGCACCGCACCCGAGCCCATTTCGGCGCCGCACACTACCCGAGCCCATTTCGGCGCCGCACACTACCCGAGCCCATTTCGGCGCCGCACACTACCCGAGCCCATTTCGGCGACGCACCGCGCCCGAGCCCATTTCAAAGTTACACTGTAGACGAGCCCATTTCGGCGCCGCACCGCGCCCGAGCCCGTTTCGGCGCCGCACCGCACCGCGCCCGAGCCCATTTCAGCGCCGCACACTACCCGAACCCATTTCGGCAGCGCACCGCGCCCGAGCCCATTTCGGCGCCGCACCGCACCGCGCCCGAGCCCATTTCGGCGCCGCACACTACCCGAGCCAATTTCAAAGTTACACTGTAGCCGAGCCCATTTCGGCAGCGCACCGCGCCCGAGCCCATTTCGGCGCCGCACACTACCCGAGCCCATTTCAAAGTTACACTGTAGCCGAGCCCATTTCGGCAGCGCACCGCACCCGAGCCCGAGCCCATTTCGGCGCCGCACACTGCCCAAGCCCATTTCAAAGTTACACTGTAGCCGAGCCCATTTCGGCAGCGCACCGTGCCCGAGCAAATTTCAAAGTTACACAGTACCCGAGCCCATGTCACAGTTACATAGCTACAGCACCACCTTCAAAGTTGTGCAATTACTAGAGCCAGTAATGCGCACCCTTTCTATTAACCCATCAGCAGCTACATTTACCTCGAGGTATCTACAACTCTCCCTTGGATGCCTAATTCTAATGAACACTTTCACTTACTTAAACAGCTAAGTTGACCTATGGGCACTAAACACACATGCTTCGCTCTGCACTTGCTTTTGTGACTGCCGTTAGTACTGTGACTCTCACAAGGAGACCTAATTACCTGCCTTTTTTTCATTTTATTTTTGTTTCATTTGGTCCATTACTGACTCCACGTACATTCAGCTGTGTCAGTATTTACAGTCCAATTCTACAATGTACTTTTACTACAATGTATAGAAAAGAGTTATGGCCGCATTGGTCAAATATTTGCCACTATTAGTTTCATTCCTCTTTTAATCATTATTTTTACAAATACATTTAAACTCCAAAACTTTAGCATTACCTTAAGAAGAATTGCCACTATATAGTGCCTGCAATTCTCTACGGAGTGGTCTTTTCCACATTCCTCGCTCCCGTTACGTCTGTCGCTTCACGTCCAGAGGTTTTCCTCCCCGAGGTGACGTTACCTCCACGATCCCTGTTCCCAAGCTGAAAACGAGTGAGCTCTGCTCATCTTGACAGACTGTCCACTTCCACACCTAGGCACAAAAATAAAAATTGAAAAATATCATTACATCACAAACTACAAAGACCACCCAAAGATTTGAGAAACCCACCACGGAAAAATACAGTTACACTCACCCACTTCACAACCCTGGCCTACTCAATGCTGGCTATCTACTCCAACTCCACACCCCCCCCCCCCCCCCGCAAAATCCTCAACTGTGTTCCAAAGACCATCCACTGAACAAAATAATTCCCTGTGCTAAGTGGCAATTACCACATTCCAGGGCAGCGCTCCATGGGAACGCTATTCCCGGGAGCCTTGAAAAAAATCGCCCTGCCTGTGAAAACCCTGGCCCGAGCCAGACCCCGGTCCGAACATTGGGGATCAGCATCGCCTCATGGAGCGGCTAGGACCAGGGGAAAAAAAAAGTGGGAGGGGGGGCCGGAACGGGATGGGACGACACCAAAAACCAACCTATATCGCAGCTGGGTTTTTTTAATTCTAATTTTTTTTTTCTCTAATTCCCTGAAAAACATCTCAACTCTACGTCCAACCTGAAAAAAAAAAACATAAAAAGGCTAAACCACATAACCCTACAAGGTTACACATGTTCACAACACACCACTCATTCAGATCGCATACATGCCAGCCCTCAACTCTCAAATCATCCATGCAACTGCCCACCACCATCAAAGGGCCATCACCCCGTGCCTGCGGCACCGGGGGACTCAAAAATCGCCCTACCTGCAAAAACCCTGGCCCGAGCCCACTCCCCTTCCAAACTACCCTTCCGTTACACCAATGTTTCAACACACACCATCATCTCCACCATCCGTGCATTTTCAACCCGATACTTAGCTTTCACAGTGCCACATGTCACAGTCCAATCTCCGTAGCAGCCATGTCACCTAAACACAAGGTTCCTTCAAGCACCTCGTGCCCTGTCATCGCCTGCAAAAACAACACACAAAGCTTTTTATTAAGACACTTCATCCTTGAGAGAGAAGTCCTCCACCGCTCCCCTCCCCTGCTTCCCACCTATTCCAAAAATAACACATTCTCACAGTCAGTGTCCTCCATGGCACTTGAAAAAACAGAGCATCACAAACACAGAGCTGTCCCAAAGTTACCGATCGCTCCGAGGCCCGTCACGCTGCTACTCGGACCTCGAGGCCTTGACCGTTTCTAGAGGCTTGCCACAAAGCATCCGCATAAACAATATGAACACCATTGCCCAGTTACTGCCTTACTCTATGCTAGTTCACAGTCCAATTGCGATCCACTCAACTCCTTGCTTGCAAAGAACCCAAAGTCATTAAGCTTTCTATGCTGTCTCTACAATGACATACAATACACACACAAACATAGAGCCATGCAATTCGCGTGCAAATATAATGCCATACAAGGCAGTACTCTTATCTCAGTCAAGACAAAAATCTCAGAGCACTGCCATACCAGACAAAACAGGACAGGGCCAATGCAAGAGACTCTCAGATGACAGTCAATACGAGTGCAGACCAAAACAATACAAAACCAATACAGACCCATAGAATGCAAGGCAGTCTCAGATGGCGCTCAATACAAGTACGGAGCACTGCAATACAAAACACTATGCAGGGCCATGCAAAGCGAGACAGTCTCAGATGGCAAACAATGCAAGTACAGAACACTACAACGCAAACCAATATCGAGCAATACAATGCAAGATAGTCTCAGATGATAGTCAATACAAGCACAGAGCACTACAATATCAGAAAAAACCACAATAAAGGTCATACAATGCGAGACAAGTCTCACGTGACAGTCAATACAAATACAGAGCAAAACAACGCAAGACAAAGGCAAATACAGATCAATACAAAGCAAAAAAACCCGCAAAGCACAGCAAAGCAAAGCAATCTCATAGAGCCACCGGCCGCATCTTCCCTCCGACTCCACTCCCGGAC
This sequence comes from Harpia harpyja, assembly GCF_026419915.1. Taxonomy (NCBI): domain Eukaryota; kingdom Metazoa; phylum Chordata; class Aves; order Accipitriformes; family Accipitridae; genus Harpia; species Harpia harpyja. Next base: position 81,386 of record NC_068940.1, read on the forward strand.
CCACCTCCTTACGGTGCTCCGCTGCCTTCCCCCGTTGCTCTGTGGCACACATCTTGTCCCTCCGCGTGTGAAAAAAAACCCCATATTGAACAAGTCACCTGGATGCAGAGCAAGAGCTTCACCACTCCAGAGGTCTTGATTCCATCTACGAAGACCATCTGGAGTCCAACTACAGCCTGCCATTTAAAAAAAAAAAAAAAAAAAAAAAAAAAAGAAACCCAACCAAAAAAAGACCAGCGCCAAACTTTAAGCCCATCACGTGCAAGACTTAACACCTTAGAGATTCAAATCCGCTTCACTGCCCCTCAACAGCCCCTGCCACACGGTTCCAATCGTCTCGGTAAAACACTATCGGCACGGCTGCCCACACAGGCCGCCAACGGCTACTCGAGCTGAGATGACTGTACAACCCTCACCTGGACGGTCTAGGCACATCAACATTTCACCCATAGACTCTTATCGCTGTTCCACCTACCCCTGACTCTACATCCCCGGGCAGAGCAGCTCCAAGCCAAACACGCCTGTGCGCAGAACCTCGCCACGTGGAACGCTACCAACGAGGCGATTCAAAGAGAGAGAAAACTCACAGCAAAAAGAATGACCTCCGGACGGGAGGCGCCGTCGGGCAAGACGACCTATGGGGCCCGCAACCGTGAGGCCGGGAAGCAATACGGCAGACCCCGAGGAGTAAAACGTAACGGCCCTTACAACATGGCACTATCAAAACCCAGACGATGGATGCGCCAGAAGCCAGGCGTTTTAGACGTAAGGACGTCAGGATGCGGGGAAGAAGTCCCAGTCCGAGAAAATGGACGGCAAGAGAGTGGAGCTGCCGACGCAGCCCGGAAGAACGCCGCAAGAGAGGACCGACCGGAAGCTGCCGAGACCAATCCACGCTTTAGAGCTCCGAACGCAAGAAAAGAAGCACCTGATTGGCACCGGGCTGATGAGTACGAGCATTCGAGACCCCAGGGACGGTGCCCAAAGCGCATGCCGCGCTCCTCCGGCGCCAAGCGTGACGAGGACATCGAGACCCGAGGAAGGTCTAAGCACAGAAGACAGACTACACAAACTACACACCACCGTGGACACAGGCCGGAACTGCCCTGCCCGGCACACACAGGTCTCGCGCTGAAAAGCAACCCGGTCCCTTCGCCTGCTCAAAGGGGACTGCTTTGGGACAGCCCTCTCTCCTGCACTAACTTTAAAACCCCTCCCTGCAATTCCCAGCTTCGTCCCTTCCTCCCAGCCTCTCCCCAGCCCTGGTCCCTCAACTTAGCTTTCAGAGGGCCGACGGTCTGAATCCATTATCCAGAAAAACCACACGGGCTAACTGGGATATTCCTGCAGTCGCCAGGCTCCGCTTCGTCATCTGCAGGTAAAAAAAAAAAAACAACAAACCACCAAACCAACCAACCAACCCACCCAAACCAAACCAGAAAAGGGAGTAAGCATCCCATCGGCCAACGCCAACTGCTTCCCCGACTTCCCGCTCCTCACAAGTGCCACCGCGTTACGCTTACTCGCTCATTGCGGAGTCGGACCCTGCGGCTGTCGTCGCTCGTGGTACCAAAGATACAGAGAGACACGAACGTGAAGAGTCGCCAGCCCCACGCTCCTCCTCGCTAATCCACAGCTCACCTCAAACGCTCATCCCATTGCAAAGGTGGCCTGCACAGCGCCTCCAAAACAAAAAGGAAAGGCTTAACCGAGGGGCCACGTAATACTTTGCTATTCAACACCAACCCGGCCGACGACCGCCTCACCTTCTCGGACCGCTCGTCGGCCTGTGCCTTCGCCCCTCCGAGGCTGCGTGCGCCACCTGCAAAAACCAAAGCAGAAGACGCATGCCGAGACACCGCCCGAAACCTCAGCCCGCCCGCACCGATTCCCATCTCCCTCTCCTTTCCCTCGCCCGCCCCGCCTCTGCCATCGACAGCTTGCCACGTCGAGGCCTGCGTACCGCCTGCAAAAGGCAAACGACAAGGGACTCTTCCAACTCTGCCAACGATACCACACCTCAAAAGGAACTGTTGCTTCACCCCTTTAGTCATGGCTCACTTTGTCCAAGTCACCTCTGGTGCCGAGATCCCGCTTCGCACCTTCAAAATAAAAGAAAAAACCCCAAACCTATAAACTAGCCATAGAGCCACTGGCCACATCTTCCCTGCAACTCCACTCACAGACCCACCTTCTAGCGGTGCTCTACTTCCCTCCTCTGTCACTCTTCGGCACGCATCTTGTCCCTCCTCATCTGAAAAAGAAAATTACTGAACAAGTCACCTGGATGCAAAGCAAGAGCTTAACAATTCCAGAGGTCTTGATTCCATCTAGGAATACCATCTGGAATCCAACTACAGCCTACCATAAAAAAAAAAAAAAAAAAAGGCCAAACTTTAAGCCCATCACGTGCGAGACTTAACACCTTTAGAGATTCAAATCCGCTTCACTACCCCTCAACAACCCCTGCCACACGGCTCCAATCGTCTCCGTAAAACACTATCGACGTGGCTGTCCACACAGCCCGCCGACGGCTACTCGAGCCGAGATGACTGTACAATCCGTGCCTAAACGGTCTAGGCACATCAACATTTCACCGATAGACTCTTATCGCTGTTCCACCTACCCCTGACTCTACATCCCCAGGCAGAGCAGCTCCAAGCCAAACACACTTGCCTACTCACACGCAGGGGGCAGGGAAGAATGGCCAGCGCTCGCCAAACAGGGGTTCAGGGAGGAAATGCCCACACCCACCGACTTGGGGGGGTATGGGTGAATATAAACCACTGCAGACAGGCAGGAGGAGCAGAAGAGAGGAGACACCAACCGACGGACACGCCGGAGCACGGTGGGGGGACATATGGACCAAGGGACAGGCGAGGCAGGGGGAGACACCGACTGACGGACAAGCAAGGGGGGGGGGGAGTTAACAACTGACGGACGCAAAAAGAGAGAGGAGAGACACTGACTGATGGAAACACAAGGAATGGGGAAACACAGACCGACAGACAGGCGGGACAGGGCAAGACACTGATGGACAAGCAAGGCAGGGCAAAACGCTCACCGATGGACACACGAGGAGGGGTGAGACACCGACTGACGGACACACCGAGCGGGGATCGAGAGAAAACCACTGACAGAAACACCGGGGGAGAGGAAAGACACTCACCCACAGACGCATGGGGGAGGAAAGACACCAACCCACGGACAAGTGATACCGAAAAGCCGGTCAACGAAACTCTCCAAGACTCATTTTGGACTGCTAGAAAGCAGGCATTCTTTATTGCAGCGCTGGATACACGGGGGATAATTCCACCTAGCGTGCATACCACAGCTTTAGCACAAACAGGTTATATAGAATAACTAATTGCATATTAACCAGATTAGTATACATATTCATAGAAATGATTATAATTGATTATCATAGCACTGCCTACATCCGATCACGCGTAACAAAGGATCCATTTGAGTCGAAGGGCTGCTTTTACAACCACCGACCCATTTGAAGTTCTCGTTGGCTGTCCTCCAAGTCTTTATTCTTGTCCTTGTTCTTTCAACATTGTTCTCATCTAGCGCACAGGAACATCTACTCCTAAGTGCAAAGAACGGCGAAACTTAGGAGTAACTACTTCTACTAGTTAATTGCTCAGCTATACTTTTGTCTATTGTTTCAATCATAGTGTTAGTAGAAGATTTCCAATCATTATTTACCAAATCTCACTTTTACAGTCACCTAGCAGCAAACCAGTCTCCATGGCTGGTACAAAATATTAAAACCATCAAAATATTTAGACATACCATACAGAACGTACGGAAATATGCTACCAATTCCCCCCCCCTTCCCGCTTGAGGCTACTAATTCTTTTAGTAGTCTCGCTTGAACAGAGATCGTGCCGCAGCTCGTTTAAGACAGCTAAAAGCGACACAGATTATAACAATGATGATAACTACTTCTCTTGCTTCGTTGGGGCGACAAGGGAAAGCTTCAGGCTACCCGGTAAAGGTATCGACTAGAACTGGGATATATCAGTATCCCTCTTTTTGAAGCAATTCTGTAAAATCAATTTGCCAATATTTTCCTGGAGACTTTCCTCGCTTAGTCATTCCAAAAAGGATTTTATTATTGGTTTGGGGATTATTACATATACAAACCTACTTGTAATTATTCGGATACTTTTTATCATATCTCTATTCAAAATACACGTTTGTAAATGTTTAACAAGGTTTTCTGTTCCCCAGTGTACTTTGCTATGTTCAGCCCGGGCAATTTCTCTCATTGTTGCGGGTGGGACGCTTATTTAACCTGTTGGTGTTAACGGCCCATCCTGTTTCATTTTTGTTAGCCTGCAATTTAAGAATTAGTTCTTCACCTTTTTCATTATAACTTGGAACACCTTTAGGTAAATTTACACTTGCTCTGGAACTAGTGCTAGGATGCCTTTTTCTGCAGCTTCTTTAGCAGCTCTAGCAGTCAACTGGTTACCTGTTTCAGGGACGGTCCTACCCGACTGATGTGCTTTACGGTGCATTATCACGACTGCTGTTGGCTTTGGAATGGCTTCAAACAATTTCAGCATTTGTTCTGCATGCTGAATGGTGATTCCTTGTGGAGATAACAGTCCTCTTTCTTTCCATATTGCTCCACGCGCATGTACTACTCCAAAAGCATACTTTGAGTCTGTCCAAATGTTGACTTGCTTTCCTTGACTTAGTTCCAGTGCTCGAGTAAGAGCTATCAATTAAGCCTTTTGGGCAGATGCATTTGAAGGCAAAGCTCGCGATTCAATTACCTTCTCGGTAGCAGTTACCGCGTATCCTGATAAACGTTTTCCTTCACGGATGAAACCGCTTCCGTCGGTATATACTTCCCAATCCGTTTCTTCAGGTGGCGCATCTCGGAGATCCGGTCGGCCGGAGTAGACTTCTTCAATTGTCTGCAGGCAGTCATGTTCCAGTTCTCCTTCAACCTGATCGGTTGTTAAAAACACAGCAGGGTCAACGATAGGAGTACTTTTTAAGGAAACATCATCTTGCTCCAGCAACACCACTTGGTATTTCGGCATTCTACTAGGGGATAACCAACGCCCCCCTTTCTGTTCGAGCACAGCGATCACTATGTGGGGAACATACGCTGCAATTCTGTCCTAGGGTGAACTTACGAGCTTCTTGGATCAATAGCGCAGTTGTAGCGACGGCACTCGGACGACCGGGCCATCCCAGACTCACATTGTCTAATTGCTTTGAGAAGTAGGCCACAGCTCGCCGACTTGGTCCCAGATATTGGGCCGGCACACCCAGAGCTATACCTTTTCTTTCATGAGTAAAAAGTTCAAATGTCTTTGTGAGATCTGGCAGGCCTTGGGCTGGCGCCTCCATTAAAGCCCGTTTTAGTTGTTTGAAAGCAGCTTTCCTGGCACCAGTCCAATCTATAAATCCGTTGTTTGAGGTTTTGAGCTGCTCCTATAAAGGTCGGACCAGCAAGCTGTAATTTGCAATCCACAGGCGACACCACCCGACCGTTCCCAGAAACGCTCGCAATTCTTTCAGAGTCTTGGCCTCGGGGACATGATAAATTGTCTTCTTTCTCTCGGTTCCTAATTGTCTCTGTCCTTTCAGGATTTCCAAACCCAAATAAGTTACTTCTCTCTGGGTTATTTGGGCTTTTTCTTTTGACACTCGATAGCCACCGATTCCCAAAAACTTCAAAAGGCTAAGAGTTAACTTGGTGCATGGTTCTTCTGTCTCGGCTGCAATTATTAGATCACCCGCATATTGCAACAAGATTCCTTGATTATTTTCTTTCTTCCAAATCTCTAATTCTCATGCCAATTGACTTCCAAAAATGGTAGGGCTGTTCTTAAAGCCTTGAGGCAAGACTGTCCACATATACTGGGGTGCTTCCTGACACCTCCTGCCCTCCATTTGCACCCCTGAACCCCCTTCAGTGGCTGCTCCTCAGGAGCCACTCTTCTGAGCCACATCCCAAATTCTGGGGACACCTCCTAACTCACAACTTCCCAGAGACTCTGAGCTCTGCTACGTGCCCACAAAGTCAAGTCCCGAGGCTTATAACCTACGAGGGGCCTGCCACAAGCTGCAAAGTTTCTAGGGACAACATGGCATTCTGTGGGCAATGAGGAAAGGCAATGAGGCATCCCAGACCCTAAAAGACACTATGCCTTATGGCCCTGCTGCCTTCTTGAGAACTACTAAAGCTCCATAGACACATGCATACAAGACGCTCACCCTAACCCCTACTAAATAATGTCACCATCGGTCCTATTAAGAGAGATAGTATCAGCAACTTACACAGAATACAGCAAAGCTGGTGAAAAAAACAAGGTTCCATTTTCAATAAAGTCGGGAATTCCAGGAAAACACAATGCATCGAGAACTAAAAAAAAAACCAAAACAATGCATACTATTAAACCATCTCACCACCCCTGAACGCTCAAAACAAAATTACTGACCTGAAAAAAAAAGAAATAAAAGCTACATACAAGTGTTACTTTCTACCACACATGCTGCTGGACCTTGACTGGTCCTGAAGCTCTTACCTCAGGCAGACACCTCTTCCCAGAGAGCTGAGCCAGCTCAAAAGCTGCAAAGGACTCAAGAGCTGAGCACCAACACCACAAAAACCCAGGAGCACAATGAACTCCCCCAGCAGAGGCTGTGGTTCATATACCCCGTGGCCCTGCCCACCACCCTTCCCACATTCACCTGGGAAAGGGGAAGGGCAAACCACCAGAACTTACAATGTCAGCTGGAGGAGCAGCAGCAGTGTTCTCACCTGCCTTAAATTTAGAGCAAGCAAAGCCCTGAACAGAGAAAGCGATCCTTACTAGCAAAAACGATACCTGCTTTTGTACTACAGCTACAACTATAGCATCGGCAACGTGACCGGGTAGGGAATTAAACTTAATTTTTCTGGGGCGTAGATAGAAAAAGATAGATGTCCTTCTAAACGATGTAAGAAACTAGCTCATTAAATGCAATAACAAAGCTGTTACCAAAATTGAAGTGCTTGAGTTTCCTATAAAAAAAGCCAAAATGCTGTAGGGTTACGCTTCATTTCTAGCAAGGCTGTGCATACCAATTTCTAGCAAGGCTGCACGCACCGCCTAACTTCTACCAGAACTACCTTGTGGATAGGACTGAATCACAAACCAGAATTACATTCCTTAAGAATCCCTTCTCAAAAATATCTCTGGTTGCAAAGTAAGTTATTTACGGTAAATCGCTGACATTTCAGGGTCGCTATGATCGTCTCTCTGACTGACTCCCTTAAGAGAACTAGATGATTCCCAAAGGACAGAAACCACCAAAAAACCATGGAAATACAAGATACGTACCAGGAACTGTATGAAGCAGCCTAATTAATACCTTACTAGCTAAAGCAAAACTAAATTGCAAAACACAATAAACACCACCACGGGAGATGTGTCGATAAAAATAGATGAAGGCTATTGCCTCCTCTGAAAAACTCAAGAGAAGATCTAAGCTGACGATAGACATCTTTGGGGTACCAGACACCAAACAGAAACATACTGTAAGGTGGGAAAAAAAAAAAGACTGCTTTGGACCACAAAGATGGCTTTGGAAAAGGCTCCAGTAGAGCAAGAGGCATCGTCGCAGGGATTAGAGAGATCCGGAAGGGGCCAGAGAGACCAAAGAAGCCTTGGGGGTGCAAGGAGCTCAAAAGGGAATTGAACAAAGAACAGGTGTCCTCAGGGGATCGGGGACCAAATGGAGGTGCACCAAACGGATGACGGGACAGAAAGACCCACCGGGGTACCGGATATGGACTCAGCAAGGGTTTTTTACAACACGTTTTTTTACAACACGGTTTTTTTACAACACTGTTTTACAACAGTTTTTTACAACAGTTTTTCACGTTTTTTTACAACAGGTTTTCACAACATGTTTTTTTCACAACACAGTTTTACAACAGCAACTTCCAGGTTAAACAATAGGTTTACAATACAGTTTTACAACTCAGTTTTACAGTAGCTACCCTAAAGCTTCACAACACGTTTCTACAACGCAGTTGTTTCCAACACATTTGTTTCTACAACGCAGTTGTTTCCAACACATTTGTTTCTACAACGCAGTTATTTCCAACACTGTTTTTACAAAAGTTATTTCCAACACTGTTTTTTCAACACGTTTTTTACAACACAGTTTTACAACAGCAACTTCAAAGTTTTACAATACTTTTACAACACAGTTTTACAACAGCAACCCTAAAGTTTCATAACACGTTTTCCACAACACAGTTTTTTTACAACACAGTTTTACAACAGCAACTTCAAAGTTTTACAATACTTTTACAGCACAGTTTGACAGTAGCAACCCTAAAGTTTCACAACACGTTTTTACGCCGCCATTTTTCCGACACGTTTTTTACGCCGCTGTTTGTTTACAATTTTTTTCACCACACACTTTTTTTCCAACACGTGCTTTACCACACACTTTTTTTCCAACACGTGCTTTACCACACACTTTTTCCAACACCTGTTTTACACACAGGTTTTCCAACACCTGTTTTACACACAGGTTTTCCAACACAGTTTTACAATAGTTTTATACAATACAGTTTTTTACAACACGTTTTTTACAACACGTTTTTTACAACACGTTTTTTACAACACGTTTTTTACAACACGTTTTTTACAACACGTTTTTTACAACAGCAACTTCAAAGTTTTACAATAGTTTTACAATACAGTTTTACAGTAGCAACCTTAAAGTTTTACAATACCATTTTTCAATACAGTTTTAGAGTAGCAACCCTAAAGTTTCATATGTTTTTTTACACCACGTGTTTTTCCAACATGTTTTTTACAACACAGTTTTTTTACAATTTTTTTTACCACACAGTTTTTCCAACACGTTTTTTACCACACAGTTTTTCCAACAAAAGATAGCAAGAGGAAGCAGTGCAGAGGGACAGCAGCAGAAGAAAAAAGGAACAGGGATCTGGACAGATGGAGAGAAAAAAGCAGGAGGAACAGATACAACATGATACAATGGGACAGGAAGTAAGACAGAGTGACAGATGAGATTAATGACAAGAGATAGAGAGGGACTGTGAGAAACACAGGAGGTTGCATAGAGAGAGGTATTAGGACCCCTGCAGAGAAATAGAAGACATGAATAAAAAGAGTAGGGAGCACCACAAAGGGTCAGAGAAAGAGAAGAACAGGAAGAAGAACGGGAACAGTGAGATACAGAATGAAAAAAACCCCAGATATTATACCCATATTATCCAGTAACCAAGCCCATTTCAGAGTTACACACTACCCGAGCCCATTTCAGCTCCGCTCCCGAGCCAATTTTGGCGCCGCACAGTGCCGAGCCCATTTCAAAGTTACACTGTAGCCGAGCCCATTTCAGCAGCACACCACGCACTAGCAAATTTCAAAGTTACACAGTACCCGAGCCCATTTCACAGTTACGTAGCTACAGCACCAATTTCAAAGTTGTGCAATTACTAGAGCCAGTATGCGCACCCTTTCTATTAACCCATCCGCAGCTACATTTACCTCGAGGTATCTACAACTCTCCCTTGGATGCCTAATTCTAATGAACACTTTCACTTACTTAAACAGCTAAGTTGACCTATGGGCACTAAACACACATGCTTCGCTCTGCACTTGCCTGTGATTGCCATTAGTACTGTGACTCTCACAAGGAGACCTAATTACCTGCCTTTTTTTCATTTTATTTTTGTTTCATTTGGTCCATTACTGACTCCACGTACATTCAGCTGTGTCAGTATTTACAGTCCAATTCTACAATGTACTTTTACTACAATGTATAGAAAAGAGTTATGGCCGCATTGGTCAAATATTTGCCACTGTTAGTTTCATTCCTCTTTTAATCATTATTTTTACAAATACATTTAAACTCCAAAACTTTAGCATTACCTTAACAAGAATTGCCACTATATAGTGCCTGCAATTCTCTACGGAGTGGTCTTTTCCACATTCCTCGCTCCCATTACGTCTGTCGCTTCACGTCCAGGGGTTTTCCTCCCCGAGGTGACGTTACCTCCACGATCCCTGTTCCCAAGCTGAAAACGAGTGAGCTCTGCTCATCTTGACAGACTGTCCACTTCCACACCTAGGCACAAAAATAAAAATTGAAAAATATCATTACATCACAAACTACGAAGACCACCCAAAGATTTGAGAAACCCACCACGGAAAAATACAGTTACACTCACCCGCTTCACAACCCTGGCCTACTCAATGCTGGCTATCTACTCCAACCCCCGCCCCCCCGCAAAATCCTCAACTGTGTTCCAAAGACCATCCGCTGAACAAAATAATTCCCTGTGCTAAGTGGCAATTACCACATTCCAGGGCAGCGCTCCATGGGAACACCATTCCCGGGAGCCTTGAAAAAAATCGCCCTGCCTGTGAAAACCCTGGCCTGAGCCGGACCCCGGTCCGAACATTGGGGATCAGCATCGCCTCATGGAGCGGCTAGGACCAGGGGATAAAAAAAAAAAAAGGGGGGGGGGGGCACGGAACGGGATGGGACGACACCAAAAACCAACCTATATCGCAGCTGGGGTTTTTTTATTCTAATTTTTTTTTCTCTCTAATTCCCTGAAAAACATCTCAACTCTACATCCAACCTGAAAGGAAAAAACATAAAAAGGCTAAACCACATAACCCTACAAGGTTACACATGTTTGCAACACACCACTCATTCAGATCGCATACATGCCAGCCCTCACTCTCAAATCATCCATGCAACTGCCCACCACCATCAAAGGGCCATCACCCCGTGCCTGCGGCACCGGGGGACTCAAAAATCGCCCTACCTGCAAAAACCCTGGCCCGAGCCCACTCCCCTTCCAAACTACCCTTCCGTTACACCAATGTTTCAACACACACCATCATCTCCACCATCCGTGCATTTTCAACCCGATACTTAGCTTTCACAGTGCCACATGTCACAGTCCAATCTCCGTAGCAGCCATGTCACCTAAACACAAGGTTCCTTCAAGCACCTCGTGCCCTGTCATCGCCTGCAAAAACAACACACAAAGCTTTTTATTAGACACTTCATCCTTGAGAGAGAAGTCCTCCACCGCTCCCCTCCCCTGCTTCCCACCTATTCCAAAAATAACACATTCTCACAGTCAGTGTCCTCCATGGCACTTGAAAAAACAGAGCATCACAAACACAGAGCTGTCCCAAAGTTACCGATCGCTCCGAGGCCCGTCACGCTGCTACTCGGACCTCGAGGCCTTGACCATTTCTAGAGGCTTGCCACAAAGCATCCGCATAAACAACACCATTGCCCAGTTACTACCTTACTCTATGCTAGTTCACAGTCCAATTGCGATCCACTCAACTCCTTGCATGCAAAGAACCCAAAGTCATTAAGCTTTCTATGCTGTCTCTGCAATGACATACAATACACACACAAACATAGAGCCATGCAATTCGCATGCAAATATAATGCCATACAAGGCAGTACTCTTATCTCAGTCAAGACAAAAATCTCAGAGCACTGCCATACCAGACAAAACAGGACAGGGCCAATGCAAGAGACTCTCAGATGACAGTCAATACGAGTGCAGACCAAAACAATACAAAACCAATACAGACCCATAGAATGCAAGGCAGTCTCAGATGGCACTCAATACAAGTACAGAGCACTGCAATACAAAACACAATGCAGGGCCATGCAAAGCGAGACAGTCTCAGATGGCAAACAATGCAAGTACAAAACACTACAACGCAAACCAATATCGAGCAATACAATGCAAGATAGTCTCAGATGACAGTCAATACAAGCACAGAGCACTACAATGTCAGAAAAAAACACAATAAAGGTCATACAAACCGAGACAGTCTCACGTGGCAGTCAATACAAATACAGAGCAAAACAACGCAAGACAAAGGCAAATACAGATCAATGCAAAGCAAAAAAACCCGCAAAGCACAGCAATCTCATAGAGCCACCGGCCGCATCTTCCCTCCGACTCCACTCCCGGACCCACCTCCTTACGGCACTCCGCTGCCTTCCCCCGTTGCTCTGTGGCACACATCTTGTTCCTCCGCATCTAAAAAAAAAAAAAACATATTCAACGAGTCACCTGGATGCAGAGCAAGACCTTAACAACTCCAGAGGTCTTGATTCCATCTACGAAGACCATCTGGAGTCCAACTACAGCCTGCCATTTAAAAAGAAAACAAACAAACAAACAAAAACCCAAAACACCAACCAAAAAAAAACCAGGGCGAAACATTAAGCCCATCACATGCGAGACTTAACACCTTAGAGATTCAAATCCGCTTCACTACCCCTCAACAACCCCTGCCACACGGCTCCAATCGTCTCCGTAAAACACTATCGGCACGGCTGCCCACACAGCCTGCCAACGGCTACTCGAGCCGAGATGACTGTACAACCCTCACCTGGACGGTCTAGGCACATCAACATTTCACCCATAGACTCTTATCGCTGTTCCACCTACCCCTGACTCTACATCCCTGGGCAGAGCAGCTCCAAGCCAAACACGCCTGTGCGCAGAACCTTGCCACGTGGAACGCTACCAACGAGGCGATTCAAAGAGAGAGAAAACTCTCAGCAAGAAGAATGACCTCTGGACGGGAGGCGCCGTCGGGCAAGACGACCTATGGGGCCCGCAACCGTGAGGCTGGGAAGCAATACGGCAGACCCCGAGGAGTTGAACGTAACGGCCCTTACAACATGGCACTGTCAAAACCCAGATGACGGATGCGCCAGAAGCCTGGCGTCTGAGACCTAAGGACGTCAGGATGCGGGGAAGAAGTCCCAGTCCGAGAAAACGGACGGCAAGAGAGCGGAGCTGCCGACGCAGCCCGGAAGAACGCCGCAAGAGAGGACCGACCGGAAGCTGCCGAGACCAATCCACGCTTTAGAGCTCCGAACGCAAGAAAAGAAGCACCTGATTGGCACCGGGCTGATGAGTACGAGCATTCGAGACCCCAGGGACGGCGCCCGAAGCGCATGCCACGCTCCTCCGGCGCCAAGCGTGACGAGGACATCGAGACCCGAGGAAGGTCTAAGCACAGAAGACAGACTACACAAACTACACACCACCGCGGATGCAGGCCGGAACTGCCCTGCCCGGCACACGCAGGTCTCGCGCTGAAAAGCAACCCGCTCCCTTCGCCTGCGCAAAGGGGACTGCTTTGGGACAGCCCTCTCTCCTGCACTAACTTTAAAACCCCTCCCTGCAATTCCCAGCTTCGTCCCTTCCTCCCAGCCTCTCCCCAGCCCTGGTCCCTCAACTTAGCTTGCAGAGGGCCGACGGTCTGAATCCATTATCCAGAAAAACCACACGGGCTAACTGGGATATTCCTGCAGTCACCAGGCTCCTCTTCGTCATCTGCAGGTAAAAAAAAAAACCAAACAAACAAACCAACCAACCCACCCACCCAAACCAAACCAGAAAATGTAGTAAGCATCCCATCGGCCAACGCCAACTGCTTCCCCGACTTCCCGCTCCTCACAAGTGCCACCGCGTTACGCTTACTCGCTCATTGCGGAGTCGGACCCTGCGGCCGTCGTCGCTCGTGGTACCAAAGATACAGAGAGACGCGAACGTGAAGAGTCACCAGCCCCACGCTCCTCCTCGCTAATCCACAGCTCACCTCAAACGCTCATCCCATTGCAAAGGCGGCCTGCACAGCGCCTCCAAAACAAAAAGGAAAGGCTTAACCGAGGGGCCACGTAATACTTTGCTATTCAACACCGACCCGGCCGACGACCGCCTCACCTTCTCGGACCGCTCGTCGGCCTGCGCCTTCGCCCCTCCGAGGCTGCGTGCGCCACCTGCAAAAACCAAAGCAGAAGACGCATGCCGAGACACCGCCCGAAACCTCAGCCCGCCCGCACCGATTCCCATCTCCCTCTCCTTTCCCTCGCCCGCCCCGCCTCTGCCATCGACAGCTTGCCACGTCGAGGCCTGCGTACCGCCTGCAAAAGGCAAACGACAAGGGACTCTTCCAACTCTGCCAACGATACCACACCTCAAAAGGAACTGTTGCTTCACCCCTTCAGTCATGGCTCAGCTTGTCCAAGTCACCTCTGGTGCCGAGATCCCGCTTCGCACCTTCAAAATAAAAGAAAAAAACCCCAAACCTATAAACTAGTCATAGAGCCACCGGCCACATCTTCCCTGCAACTCCACTCACAGACCCACCTTCTTGCAGTGCTCTGCTTCCCTCCTCTGTCACTCTTTGGCACGCATCTTGTCCCTCCTCATCTGAAAAAGAAAATTACTGAACAAGTCACCTAGATGCAAAGCAAGAGCTTAACGATTCCAGAGGTCTTGATTCCATCTAGGAATACCACCTGGAATCCAACTACAGCCTACCATAAAAAAAAAAAGGCCAAACTTTAAGCCCACCACATGCAAGACTTAACACCTTTAGAGATTCAAATCCGCTTCACTGCTCCTCAACAACCCCTGCCACATGGCTCCAATCGTCTCCGTAAAACACTATCGACGTGGCTGTCCACACAGCCCACCCATGGCTACTCGAGCCGAGATGACTGTACAATCCGTGCCTAAACGGTCTAGGCACATCAACATTTCACCCGTAAACACTTGTTTCTATTCCACCTACATGACTCTACATCCCCAGGCAGAGCAACTCCAAGCCAAACACACATGCCTACTCACACGCAGGGGGCAGGGAAGAATGGCCAGCGCTCGCCAAACAGGGGTTCAGGGAGGAAATGCCCACACTCACTGACTTGGGGGGGTATGGGTGAATATAAACCACTGCAGACAGGCAGGAGGAGCAGAAGAGAGGAGACACCAACCGACGGACACAACAGAGCGGGGATCAGACACCGACCGACGAACACGCCGGAGCGGGGTGGGGGGGCGTATGGACCAAGGGACAGGCGAGGCAGGGGGAGACACCGACTGATGGACAAGCAAGGGGGGAGGGGGGGGGAAGTTAACAACTGACAGACAAGCAAGGGGGGGTGGGGGGGAGTTAACAACTGACGGACACAAAAAGAGAGAGGAGAGACACTGACTGACGGAGACACAAGGAATACGGAGACACAGACCGACAGACAGGCAGGACGGGACGAGACACTGACCGATGGACAAGCAAGGCAGGGCAAAACGCTCACCGATGGACACGCAAGGTTTGGTGAGACACCGACTGACAGACACACGGAGCAGGGATCGAGAGAAAACCACCGACAGAAACACCGGGAGAGAGGAAAGACACTCACGCACAGACGCATGGGGGAGGAAAGACACCAACCCACGGACAAGTGATACCGAAAAGCCGGTCAAAGAAACTCTCCAAGACTCGTTTTGGACTGCTAGAAAGCAGGCATTCTTTATTGCAGCGCTGGATACACGGGGGATAATTCCACCTAGCGTGCATACCACAGCTTTAGCACAAACAGGTTATATGGAATAACTAATTGCATATTAACCAGATTAGTATACATATTCATAGAAATGATTGTAAGTGATTATCATAGCACTGCCTACATCCGATCACACGTAACGAAGGATCCATTTGAGTCGAAGGGCTGCTTTTACAACCACCGACCCATTTGAACTTCTCGTTGGCTGTCCTCCAAGTCTTTATTCTTGTTCTTGTTCTTTCATCTTGAAGCTTAACGCAGTTTCAATCACATGCGGTCTGTTTCAACATTGTTCTCATCTAGTGTGCAGGATCGTCTAGTCCTAAGAGCAAAGAACGGCAAAACTTAGCAGTAACTACTTCTACTAGTTAATTGCTCAGCTATACTTTTGTCTATTGTTTCAATCATAGTGTTAGTAGAAGATTTCCAATCATTATTTACCAAATCTCACTTTTACAGTCACCTAGCAGCAAACCAGTCTCCACGGCTGGTACAAAATATTAAAACCATCAAAATATTTAGACATACCATACAGAACGTACGGAAATATGCTACCAATTCCCCCCCCCTTCCTGCTTGAGGCTAATTCTTTTAGTAGTCTCGCTTGAACAGAGATCGTGCCGCAGCTCGTTTAAGACAGCTAAAAGCGACACAGATTATAACAATGATGATAACTACTTCTCTTGCTTCGTTGGGGCGACAAGGGAAAGCTTCAGGCTACCCGGTAAAGGTATCGACTAGAACTGGGATATATCAGTATCCCTCTTTTTGAAGGAATTCTGTGAAATCAATTTGCCAATATTGTCCTGGAGAATTTCCTCGCTTAGTCATTCCAAAAAGGATTTTATTATTGGTTTGGGGATTATTGCATATACAAACCTACTTGTAATTATTCGAATACTTTTTATCATATCTCTATTCAAAATACAGGTTTGTAAATGTTTAACAAGGTTTTCTGTTCCCCAATGTACTTTGCTATGTTCAGCCGGGGCAATTTCTCTCATTGTTGCGGGTGGGACGCTTATTTAACCTGTTGGTGTTAACGGCCCATTCTGTTTCATTTTTGTTAGCCTGCAATTTAAGAATTAGTTCTTCACCTTTTTCATTATAACTTGGAGCATCTTTAGGTAAATTTATGCTTGCTCTGGAACTAGTGCTAGGATGCCTTTTTCTGCAGCCTCTTTAGCAGCTCTAGCAGTCAACTGGTTACCTGTCACAGGGACAGTCCTACCCGACTGACGTGCTTTACAGAGCATTATCACGACGGCTGTTGGCTTTGGAATGGCTTCGAACAATTTCAGCATTTGTTCTGCATGCTGAATGGTGATTCCTTGTGCAGATAGCAGTCCTCTTTCTTTCCACGCTGCTCCACACGCACGTACTACTCCAGAAGCATACTTTGAGTCTGTCCCAATGTTGATTTGCTTTCCTTGACTGAGTTCCAGTGCTCGAGTAAGAGCTATCAATTCAGCCTTTTAGGCAGATACATTTGAAGGCAAAGCTTGCGATTTAACTACCTTCTCAGTAGCGGTTACCGCGTATCCTGATAAACGTTTTCCTTCACGGATGAAACCGCTTCCGTCGGTATATACTTCCCAATCCGTTTCTTCCGCTGGTGCATCTCGGAGATCCGGTCGGCCGGAGTAGACTTCTTCAATTGTCTGCAGGCAGTCATGTTCCGGTTCTCCTTCAACCTGATCGGTTGTTAAAAACACAGCAGGGTCAATGATAGGAGTACTTTTTAAGGAAACATCATCTTGCTCCAGCAACACCACTTGGTATTTCGGCATTCTACTAGGGGATAACCAACGCCCCCCTTTCTGTTTGAGCACAGCGATCACTATGTGGGGAACATACACTGCAATTCTCTGTCCTGGGGTGAACTTACGAGTTTCTTGGATCAATAGCGCAGTTGCAGCGACGGCTCTCAGACGACCGGGCCATCCCAGACTCACGTTGTCTAATTGCTTTGAGAAGTAGGCCACAGCTCGCCGACTTGGTCCCAGATGTTGGGCCGGCACACCCAGAGCTATACCTTTTCTTTCATGAGTAAAAAGTTCAAATGTCTTTGTGAGATCTGGCAGGCCTTGGGCTGGCGCCTCCATTAAAGCCCGTTTTAGTTGTTTGAAAGCAGCTTTCCTGGCACCATTCCAATCTATAAATCCGTTGTTTGAGGTTTTGAGCTGCTCCTATAAAGGTCGGACCAGCAAGCTGTAATTTGCAATCCACAGGCGACACCACCCGACCGTTCCCAGAAACGCTCGCAACTCTTTCAGAGTCTTGGCCTCGGGGACATGACAAATTGTCGTCTTTCTCTCGGTTCCTAATTGTCTCTGTCCTTTCAGGATTTCCAAACCCAAATAAGTTACTTCTCTCTGGGTTATCTGGGCTTTTTCTTTTGACACTCGATAGCCACCGATTCCCAAACACTTCAAAAGGCTAAGAGTTAACTTGGTGCATGGTTCTTCTGTCTCGGCTGCAAGTAATAGATCACCCACATATTGCAACAAGATTCCTTGATTATTGTCTTTCTTCCAAATCTCTAATTCTCAAGCCAATTGACTTCCAAAAATGGTAGGGCTGTTCTTAAAGCCTTGAGGCAAGACTGTCCACATAAATTGGGGTGCTTCCTGACACCTCCTGCCCTCCATTTGCACCCCGGAACCCCCTTCAGTGGCTGCTCCTCAGGAGCCGCTCTTCTGAGCCACATCCCAAATTCTGGGGACACTCCTAACTCACAACTTCCCAGAGACTCTGAGCTCTGCTACGTGCCCACAAAGTCAAGTCCCGAGGCTTATAACCTACGAGGGGCCTGCCACAAGCTGCAAAGTTTCTAGGGACAACATGGCATACTGTGGGCAATGAGGAAAGGCGACGAGGCATCCCAGACCCTAAAAGACACTGCTGCCTTCTTAAGAACTACTAAAACTCCATAGACACACGCATACAAGACGTTCACCCTAACCCCTACGAAATAATGTCACCATCAGTCCTGTTAAGAAAGATAGTATCAGCAACTTACACAGAATACAGCAAGACTGGTGAAAAAAATGAGGTTCCATTTTCAATAAAGTCAGGAATTCCAGGAAAACACAATGCATCGAGAATTAAAAAAAGAAACAAAACAATGCATACTATTAAACCATCTCACCACCCCTGAACACTCAAAACAAAATTACTGACCTGAAAAAAAAAGAAAAAAAAGCTACATACAAGTGTTACTTTCTACCACACATGCTGCTGGACCTCGACTGGTCCTCAAGCTCTTACCTCAGGCAGACACCTCTTCCCAAAGAGCTGAGCCAGCTCAAAAGCTGCAAAGGACTCAAGAGCTGAGCACCAACACCAGAAAAACCCAGGAGCACAATGAACTCCCCCAGCAGAGGCTGTGGCTCATATACCCCGTGGCCCTGCCCACCACCCTTCCCACAATCACCTGGGAAAGGGGAAGGGCAAACCACCAGAACTTACAATGTCAGCTGGAGGAGCAGCAGCAGTGTTCTCGCCTGCCTTAAATTTACAGCAAGCAAAGCCCTGAACAGAGAAAGCAATCCTTACTAGCAAAAACGATACCTGCTTTTGTACTACAGCTACAACTATGGCATCGGCAACGTGACCGGGTAGGGAATTAAACTTAATTTTTCTGGGGCGTAGATAGAAAAAGATAGATGTCCCTCTAAACTATATAAGAAACTAGCTCATTAAATGCAATAACAATGCTGTTATCGAAATTGAAGTGCTTGAGTTTCCTATAAAAAAAGCCAAAATGCTGTAGGGTTACGCTTCATTTCTAGCAAGGCTGTGCATACCAATTTCTAGCAAGGCTGCACGTACCGCCTAACTTCTACCAGAACTACCTTCTGGATAGGACTGAATCACAAAGCAGAATTAGATTCCTTAAGAATCCCTTCTCAAAAATATCCCTGGTTGCAAAGTAAGTTATTTACGGTAAATCGCTGATATTTCAGAGTCGCTATGATTGTCTCTCTGACTGACTCCCTTAAGAGACCTAGATGATTCCCAAAGGACAGAAACCACCAAAAAACCATGGAAATACAAGATACGTACCAGGAGCTGTATGAAGCCGCCTAATTAACACCTAACTAGCTAAAGCAAAACTAAACTGCAAAACACAATAAACACCACCACGGGAGATGTGTCGATAAAAATAGATGAAGGCTATTGCCTCCTCTGAAAAACTCAAGAGCAGATCTAAGCTGACGATAGACATCTTTGGGGTACCAGACACCAAACAGAAATATACTGTAAGGTGGAAAAAAAAAAAAGACTGCTTTGGACCACAAAGATGGCTTTGGAAAAGGCTCCAATAGAGCAAGAGGCATTGTCGCAGGGATTAGAGAGATCCAGAAGGGGCCAGAGACACCGAAGAAGCCTTGGGGGTGCAAGGAGCTCAAAAGGGAATTGAACAAAGAACAGGCGTCCTCAGGGGATCGGGGACCAAATGAAGGTGCACCAAACGGATGACAGGACAGAAAGACCCACCGGGTAACAGATATGGACTCAGCAAGGGTTCCAAGGACAAAAGAGGGGTGCAGAGCACCCTCCCCATCTAAAATGGGGCTCTAGGGCATAGGGGATGTTTCGTGAGAGCTTGGCAAAGGGAGAGGAGGAGTCCCGAGGGGCCCTGAGAGACCAGAGCAGCCTCATAGGAAACAATGAGGAACCCCAAAGGGGATTTCAACAAAGAAAGAAGGGAGGCTCCGATGGAACGAGAGAGATACAAAGGGAGATCAAGTGCTACGAAGTGCCGGGGAGATCAAGGAAGGTCTCGGGAGGCATCGTAACTGCGAGGCGAGGAGCGTCGAGGAGGGCTGCCTGTCGCACTAGTGGTATGAGTCTGATGCGTGGCTGGGGGGGCCGTCCCGTTGAGTCACGAGGTTCAGAAAGGACGTGCTTGCTTTCTAAACTCCTTCTCAGAGAGGAGTCTAGGTGCAGCTAGGTTCAGTCTTAGCCTCAGACTTGGTAAACAGTTCGTGTCTAAAGGATCGTGTGTATAGGCACTTACCAGAGTCAACGTTTGCCTGTCAGAGCCTTCTCAGAGTCTTTCACTGAAACAGCTTTGCAAAGTTGAAAAGATAGAGAAGTTATTAAGGTGACAGATATAACAAGTTCAGAATCGCTGTTGAGAAAAACACTTACTGCAAAAATCAAGCTCGAGTTAATAGTTCAGTGCTGTTGCTAGAGACGCTTTCGCAGGTAACTTCCGACATAGCTGAAGGCTCAAATCTTACCAAAGAGGTGTTCCTGCCTGGGGAGGAGAGAGGTCCGGGCCTGTCGACCTGGCCGGTAGTTGAAGTTCTCATCCTTCAAATGAAGGATTCTAAAGGCCAAATTTATGCTCTCGTGAGGTGCGACTAAGTCAATTATCATGTGCCGATTGGCCCTCAGCGAGGCTCGCAGCTTGCAAGGTCGGTGGGGCGTGGTGAGTCGCTATGGGAGCCGAGGAATTCTGTGCCTATTTACGAGAGTCTTTCTAGCTTTACCAAAGCTAGAGTTTCGCCTCACCTCAGGTGTCGCTCGGCAGCTTTAGACCACGCCATCTTATCTCACCAGGTAAGCAAACCCCGCTACTCCCCGTCGGCTCACGGCGATCTCTGCATTCGGCACCGACGACTCCGGGATCACACGCCAATGGACAAAAGAAGGCTTAGGGACGACAAGGAGGAACTCGGGGGATCATCTGAGCAGAGTACAGATGGTCTCGGGCGGCCGGGGACCGAACACGGGGATTCTAGACGGCGCAGAGGAACAAATGAGTGCTCTAGGGCTCAAAGATGGCCTCACCTAAAGTGCTACGAGATGGACGTGGAGCACGACAAAGGTCTCGGGAGGCATCGCGACTCGGAGAAGAAATGTCCCGAGGGAGCCAGAGAGACAGAAAAAGGATTGGGGACACAACAATTAAATCCAGAGGGGATCCAAACCCAGTAAACATATCATCAGAAGACCAGGGAACGAATAGAGGCATGGCTAGAGGGAAGAGAGGACAGTGTGTCTGGACCAGGTCACAGATACGGACTCAGGAGGTCCTCTGAAGGAACGAGAGGGACGTGACGTCCGCTACAACACTAAAAGTGTGCTAAGGCAACCTCAAAGGCATCGATAGGCATCGTGACACCGTTACGGGGGCCGTGATTGGGCGAAAGACGCCAAAGGCAGCTCAGGGACACGAGGAGGAAGCGCAGAGGAGATGCGAACAGAGTACAGGCATCCTCGGGAGGCTGGGGACCAAATGGAGGCACCCTAGAGAGCAGAGATGATGATAAGAGCGCTCTGAGGCACAAACAAACCCACAGACGGGTTTCTGAGGGAATGAGAGAGGATCAAAGTCCGCTACAGAGCTAAAACAAGGCTGTGGTACACCAAGACGGTCTCGGGATGCACGGTGACTGGGAGCAGAGTGCGGCGACCGAATCAAGCGCTCGAGCTCTCTGTGCAAGATTCCCTTTATTTCACTAAAAGATCAAACTTATATATGTTTCAACAAAGATCTAGGAAGAACTAACGGCATACAGCCAATACTACCAACACAGGAGGGCATATCTGGCCCAGCTGGGATGTTTGCCAGTCCTCAGAACAGTTAAAGATAAAAACATTCCATACACATACTCGTGACTGTCTTCAGCCACATCTTCCCAGACCTACACAAGGCCATCCTCCAACCTGACCTTGTAAAACTAGTTCTTCAAAGGCTTGGCAAACATGCAGCACAACAAATTCTAACGGTCACTCTTGAAAACAAATGCCGGGTGTTCCGAGCTGCCCCCACACAGGGGGGTTGGGAAGGGCTCAAAGGGGTAAGAGAGATTGAAAGGGAAGTGCTACCAAAATGCTGTGCAGCATAAGGAAGGTCTCGGGAGGCATCCTAGATGACACAGAGAAGAAAAAGAACGCTCTTTCTTGGAAAGGGAGATCTTAGGACAGGGGCGGTTGCGACAAAACTAGTCCAAAGGGGGACTTCCTCGGCTAAAAGTGTGCCACAGGGAACATCTAAGACCTTGGGAGACATCGTGACAGTAGCAGAGGGCTTCCGAGAGGAACAGGCAAAAGAAGGCTCGAGGACACAATGAGATGTCCAGAGGGGATTTGAACAGACTACGGAGGTCCTCAGGAGACCAGGGACTCAACAGAGGTATCCTAGCTAGCATAGAGGACAGCAGGAACGTTCTGGAGTTGACAGATGGCATCGGGAAAGGTTCTCGGGGAGGGAGAAGGGCACAAAGCATGCTACAGAGCCAAAAGAGGGCCGTGGGGCACGAGGACGGCCTCAGGAGTCACGACGATGGCAGGAGAAGGGTGCCGAAAGCAAAAGAGAGACAGAAGGCGGCTCTGGGACACGACGCAATACTCAAGAAGGTGTCCCAGCCATGTATAGATGTCCTCAGGGGATGAGCGACTGAACGGAGACATCCTAGATAGCGGTGTATAAGGTAATATTAGAGCTCTGGGGCATTGGGGAAGCCCGAGGAAGGGTCCTGTCTGAGTAAGAGAGATACAAGGAGGCCTGCAGAGCTCAAAGGGTGCCACGGGGCACGGACGGTCTCAGGAAGCATCATGACGGGAATGAGAGGGCTCCGGGGGGCAGGAGGAATGTGGCCATAGAGACAAACAAAGGATTGCTGACACAATGAGGTACTCCGGAAGGGATCTGAACAGAGTACAGATGTCCTGAGGGGACCGGGGACCAAACGAAGGCATCCGACGTGGCAGAGGGGAAGGTAAGAGTGCTCTGCAGCACAATGAAAGCCTGAGAAAGAGCTTTTTCTGAAGAAGAAGGGTACAAAGCCTGCTGCAGAACTCTAGGAGGGCGATGGAACACAAAGACGCTCGTGGGAAGCGTCGTGATAGAAAGAGAGGGGTGCTGAGGTGGCCAGAGAGACAGAGGACGGCTCGAGGGCACAAAGGTACTCGGGAGGGGATTTGAACCCACTGGAGGCAAGCGAGACGGAGGAGAGGAAAGACTGCTCCGAGGAACAAGGGTGACCCGAGATGTTCTGACAAGCCGAGAGGGGTACAAATTATGCTCCAGAGATAACAGTGTGCCGAGGAGACCCTCTAAAGCCAGGGGATGAACTAAGAGAAGAGAGAAAAAAATGAAACACACAAAGAAAAGTTACAAAGCAACAGGGTATGTGACAAACAAGGAAGAATTAAAAAATAGGGATAGACAGCTTGATAAAAGCAGACACAGAAAGAAAACTTTAAAAGAAAAGGGGTACAAGGCAGAGGAGAAAAAAAATTAAAAATAGGGACAGAAAACTAGATAAAAGTAGACATTGGAAAAAAATGGAAAAATGAAGGCATTAAAGGAGGAAAACAAAAAATTAAAATAGGGACAACAAACTAAAGAAACAGAGACCTAGAAAGAAAATTGAAAAATGGAGAGATCATCCAACAGACAAGAAAGAATTAGATAGAGACAGGAACTAGATAGAAAGCGATGTAGAAAACACAACTTTAAAAAGCAACACGATAAAGGAAATAAAGGGAAAAATTAGGAAACAGGAACAGCCAACGTAAAGACATAGAAAAGACTTTTAAAAAGCGACAGGGTACGGCAAAAACTAGAATGAAATAAAAACTAAAGACAATGAACTGGATAAGAGTAGATAAAGGAAAAAAATTAAAAGTGACCTGACACAGGACAGACAGGAAATAATAAAAAAAATAGACACCTTGATAAAAGCAGACAGAGAAAGAAAATTTTTAAGGTGACAGCGTAGAAGACGGGGCCAAAAAGGAAATAATAGCAGCAAAACCACATAAAAGTGAACACAGAAACAAAAATTCAAAAGTGAAAACGGGAAAAAAAAAAAATAGTGACAAAACCTAAATAGACAGAGACACAGAGAGAAAATTTTAAAAGCAACCAGGTACAGGACAGACTAGAACGCATTAAAAAATAAAGATGGCGAACTGGGTAAAAATAGACAAAGAAAATTTAAAAGCGATGGGGTACGGGACAGACAGGCAACAATTAACAAACAGGAAGAGAGAACTCGATGAAAGGAGACATAGAGCAAAAAATTTATAAGCAACAGGATACAATAAATGGGAAAAAATTAACCAATAGGGAGAGAAAAGGAGATAAAGGTACACCCAGAAACAAAATATCACAACGAAAGGAATTATGACAGTAAAAATTAGAGCAATGGGGACAGTTAACTAGATACAAGTAGACGTAGAAAGAAAATTTAAAAAGCAATGCAGTTTGTGACAGATAGGAAAGAGTTAAAAAATAGAAACAGGGACTGCATAGAAGTAGACATAGAAAGAACATTTTAAAAGCAACACGATTAAGGAAGAAAGGGAAAAATTTAAAAAATAGGGACAGTGAACTAAACCGGAGACATGCAAAGTGAATTTAAAAACCGACAGGGTACACGACAGACGAGAAAGACTTAGACAATAGAGATGGGAGCTTGAGAAAAGTAGACATGGAAAGAAAATTTTAAAAGCGACAGTGCTAAAGAAAGACAAGGAACAATTAAAAAATAAAGACAGTGAAGGGGATAAAAATAGACGTAAAAAGGGCATTTTAAAAAAAGGATTAAGAAAATGAAGAGAAAAATTAGAAAATAAGGGCAATGAACTAAAACACAGACAAAGAAAGAAAATTTTAAAAGCAAAGGTGTATAGGACAGACAAGAAAAAAAATTAAAAATACAGACAGCGAACTGGATAAAAGGAAACAGAAAATATTAAAAGCAACAGGGATGAGGGAATGAAAGGAAAAAATTAAAACTAAATAAAGAGAAACATAGAAAGTAAATTTTTAAAGTGATGGGGATTAAGAGAGGAAGATATTAAGAAACAGAGACAGAAAACTCAATAACAGTAAACATACAAAAATTTTAAAAGCAATGGGACTAAGAAAGGAAAAAATTAAAAAATAGGGACAGCAAACTAAGTAAACGGAGACATAGCAAGTACATTTTAAAAGCGACACAGTACGTGACAGACAGGAAAAAAACAGAATATACGGATAGGGAGCTTGATAAATGTAGACATAGAAAGAGGTGGATAGAGGGAGACACAGAAATAAAACTTTAAAAGCAACAGCGTACAGGGCAGATAAGAAAACATTCAAATATGAAGACAGGGAGAGGGATGGGGGATACATAGAAACAAACTAGAAAGCAGCAGGGTACAGGAAACACAGGAAACAATTTAAAACTAGGGACAGGGAGGAAGAGAGAGGGAGAAACAGGAAAAAAATCAAAGCACGACAGGGTACGATTCACACGGATGCAAATTAAAAAATAAGGCCGGGGAGCTGGGGAGAGACATATGTATAAAGAAAATTTTAAAACCGACGGGGTAAAGGAAAAACCGAGAAGAAATAAAGAAGAGGAAAAGGGAGCCAGATAGAGGGAGGCATAGAAAGGAAGTTTGACAAGAAATGCAGTAAAGAGCAGAGGGACTTTCCTGGTTTCGGGCAGAATAAAGTTAATTTTCTTCCTAGTAGCTGGTATAGTGCTGTGGTTTGGATTGAGGACAACAATGTTGATAACACACTGATGTTTTAGTTGTCGCTAAGCAGTGTTTATACTAAGTCAAGGATGTTTCAGCTTCTCATACTGCCCTGCCAGTGGAGGCTGGGAGTCCACACAGCTGGGACAGCTGACCCAAATGAGCGAAAAGGGTATTCCATAGCATATGATGTCCTGCCCAGTATATCAACTGGGGAAGCTGGCCAGGGGATGCCGCAGCTCGGGGATTGGCTGGGCACCGGTCGGTGGGTGGTGAGCAAATGTTTATTCGTTAATGCGTGTAAGTCCTGGGAGTGAGTCTGCTCCGGGGCTCGGTGCCCGTACGCTCGCCCTTCCCCTGGGACAACTCGGCAGTCGTTACTGCGGCAGCAGATACAGAGAATGAAAATACAGCAATGGGGAGCAAGAGAGAGGAACAGAAAGAGAAAAATAAAATGAGGGAGAAAGGATGAGGAGCAGAGAAGGAAAAGTACAGGGAAGAGGACAGTGAGATTGAGAAATCAATAAAAAAGGGATGAGGAGCCCCGCAGGGACGTGGCAGAAGAAACACAGGGTCGGGGAGCATCACGCAGCCCCGCTCGACTTCACCCTCGGCGCAGTCGCGGCCCGGCAGAGCTCGGCAACTGCTCCGCTCCTCCCTCGACCTCTCTGCAGCCAGCCAGGGCAGGGCAGTGCTGGCCCCTCTGCAGGCAGCCACCCCATTAGAGGCAGGGACTGTCACCATCATCCTCACTGCCTGCACCTGAGGCTCCTCCAGCCCTGGCCCACAGCTAGAGCCCAGCAGGACCACCAGGGGGCCATCACCCGACCCCCACAATGCATCACCTCCTCCCCTGGACTCCCTCACAGCCCCTCGCTCTGTGCAAAGAGAGCACAAAGGAGACGGCGAGTGTTTATGCAGTCATGTGTGTAATAAGTTCTGGGAGCGAGTCTGCTCAGGGGCTCAGGGCCCCCAAAGCTCCCCCTGCCCCTGGGACTCCTTGGCAGTCAGTTGGTTGGCTCCTGGGCTGATGAGCTGGTGGGCAGAGGTGGAGGCTGCCAAAAATGACCAGGGTGCTGCACGCTAGAAGAGAGGAGAAAAGTGGCAGCCTGCTGGAGAGTGGGGGTGTAATCAGAAAGCATGAGGCAGAGAACGGGACAGTGAGCCTGACAGGGATGGAGAAAGTCGCAGCAGGGAGAGGAGGAAGAGAGAACGGGACAGTGACTGACAAGGAAGGATGGGGAGCAGGATGGAGATGCAGAAAAAAACTGGTGTAGGCAGCATGACAGAGAGGGAGTTAAAAAGAATAAGGGCGCAGAGCTGGACTGAGAGAGATGAGGAAAGAAAAAAGTGACAAGAAACAGGGCACAGACAGAGGAATGAAATAACAGGGAGTCAGGACAGCAAATGATGGAGGGAAGGGGCAGGGGGGTGGGAAACAACACAAAACAAACAACATAGCTACACACGCTACAGGGCAGAGAGGGAAGAATTAAGAAGGGGTAACAGGGAGGAATTAAGGAAGAGGGACAGAGAGCTTGCCAGAGAGAGGTGAAGAAAGGCAAAAGATCGTACGTGTGACAGGGCAGACAGGGAGGAATTGAGAAACCAGGGACAGGGAGCTGGACAGAAAGAGAGGAAGAAATAAAACGGGAAAAAGCAACAGGCCACAGGGCAGAGAGAGAGGAATTGATAAATAAAGGACAGGGGACCAGACAGAGCATGATAGAGAACAGAAAAAAACAGCAGTGGGCTACAGGGAGGAGGAAGGAATTAAAGAACAGGGAGTGGGAGCCGGACAGAGGCATAGAGAAAGCAGAGGGGGAAGCAATGGGCTAAAAGACATGTAGGGAGGAAGTAAAAACTAGTGTCAGGGAGCCAGGCAAGAGAGATGGGAAAAGACAAATACTGTGGGGCTATGAGACAGAGACTGTGGAGTTAAAATGCAGAGAGGGAGCCCAACAGAGAGAGGGGGAGCCAGGGGGAAGTCCAGACATGCTATGGGGGCCAGAGGGAGGAATTAAGAACTGGGGACAGGGAGCCAGACAGAGGGAGATGGAAATCACGGGGAATAGCTCTGGGCGCAGGAAGGAGGAGGAATTAACAAATAGGGACAGGGAGCTGGACAGAGAGGGTTGGAGAAAGGCAAAAATATCGGCATGGTACAGGACAGAAAGGAAGAATTTAAAAATGGGGGCAGTGAGACTGACGTAGAGAGATGGAGAAAAGAAAAAAGCGACGAGCTATGCAGAAGAGAGGGAAGAATTAAAAAACAGGGCCGGGAAGCAAGAAAAAGCAAGGTGGAGAGCACGGTGGAGAAAGGCGAGGGGGAACCCGAGGGGCAACAGGACAAGAGAGGGAGGAATTAAAAGTGAGGGACTGCGAAAGGAGAATCAACAAAAGAAACAGAATCGCAACGTGCTGCAGAACCGAGAAGGAAGAAACTGAACAACGGGGACGGGGAGCCAGAGAAAGAAAGAATAGCGATGGGCTACAGGACAGAGAGGGAGGAATGAAAAAATAGAGATCGGGGGTTGGGCAGAGAGAGATGGAGAAAGAGAAAGTAGCCAGGGGCAACAGGGCAGAGAGAGGGGAGGGAGGAAGGAAAAAACAGGGATCCAGAGCCAAACACAGAGAGAGACGGCACAAGAAAGTTATAGCGACGGGCTACAGGGAGGAGAGAGGAATGAAAAGAGAGGGACAGGGGGCCAGATGCAGGGCGACACACACGGGATCTATAGCAACAGCCAGAGAGTGGAGAGGGAGGAATTAAAATGGCGACAGGGAAGCAGAGGTAGTGGTGGTGAGACAAATAAGGGGGAGGAGGAAGAAAGACAGGCTGCGGGGAAGAGAAGGAGGAATTAAAAAAATTGGTATCCAAAGCTGGACAGAGACACAGAAAAAGAAAAAAATTGAAAAATAGTAAGAGGGAGCCAGCTAGAGATACAGAGAAAGGACAAAAATGCGATGAGCACCAAGACAGAGAGGGAGGGATTTCAAAACGGAAGGGACCGGGAGCCATGCAGAGAGAGACAGAGAAAGGGAAGATAGCGGCAGGCTGCAGGGCAGCGAGGGAAGAATTAAAAAGTAGGTACAGGGAGCTGGACAGAGAGCAACGGAGAAAGAAAGAAAAAAACCCCAAACCACCCTGCAACAGGCTACAGGGCAGAGAGGGAGCGATTAAAGACTCAAGCCAGGGAGCAGGATAGAGAATGCAAAAATAGCAACGGGCCGCAGGGCAGAGAGGGAGGAATTACAAAACAGGGGCGGGGAGCTGCACAAGAGAGAAATGAGGAAAGATCAATAACAACATTGTGCTACAAGCCAAGAGGGAGAAACTGAAAAATAGGGACCGAGAGCCAGAAAAAGGAGAGGCAGAGAAAGAACAAATCACAGTAGGCCACAGGGCAGAGAAGGAGAACTTTAAAGAGCGATGTGTACAGGGCAAAGAAGGAAGAAATTTTGTTTTTTTAAGTAAGGACAGGGAGCTGGACAGAGAGACACAGAGAAAGAAAAAACAGCAATGGGCTACAAGACAGACAGGGAGGAATTAAAAAATCCTGGTAGTGAGCCAGAGAGAGAGAGAGAGCACGCAAAAGAAATGAAATTGCAATGTGGCACAGGGCAAAGAAAGAGAAAATTGAAAAACAGGGCCTGGGAACTGGAAAGAGAGAGCCGGGGGGGGGGGGGGAAGCTGCTCTAGGGCAGAGAGAGAGGAATGAAAAAACAGGGGCAGGGAGCCAGAGAGAGAGAGAGAGAGACAAAGAAAGACAACTTGGAAAGCGGTGCTCTGCAGGGCAGAGGGGGGGGGATTTTAAAAAAGAAATCAGGATCTTGAGCTGGACCGAGAGAGACAGAGAAAATTAAAATGTTGATGGGTACCAGGGCAGAGGTGGGGGAAACAAAAAACAGGGGCAGGGAGGCAGATGGAGAGACTGAAAGGGGCAAAAGTCCTGACAGGCTTCTAGAGAGAGAGGGGGGGGGTGAAATAAAAATGAGAAAGAGGAGAGTTAGACAGAGAGAGACAGAGAAAGAAAAAAGGCTACAACGAGCTATCAGGCGTGTATCAGGCAGAGGAGAAGAGTTTAGAAATGGGGACAGTAAGATGGACAGAAAGGAAAGAAGCGACGGGCGATGTGGCAGATAGGGCGGAATGAAGAAAGAGGAATGGGGAGCCAGACAAACAGAGATGGGGATAGAAAAATATAGTGACGGTCTAGGGGGCAGAAAGAGAAGACTTAGAAAACCAGGAACAGGAAGCAAGAGAGAGTGACATGGAGAAAGGAAAAAATACTGATGGGTAACAAGACAAAGAGGAGGGAATTCAAAATGAGGGGCTGGGAGCAGGATAAAGACAGATGGAGAAAGAAAAAGATGCGTGATGTGCTGCAGAGCCAAGAAGGGAGACCTTGAACGACAGGGAGCCAGACAGAGTGAGCCAGAAACAGCAAAAATACCGATGAGCTGCAGGACAGAGAGGGAAGAATGCAAAAATAGTGGCTAGGAGCAAGACAGAGAAGGAAAGAGTTAGCTATGGGCTACAGGTCAGAGACAGAGAAGACCTAAAAGATAGGGACAGGGAACTGCTCAGAGAAAAATGGAAAAAGGAGGTACAGGGGAGGAAAAAATGGGGTAAGGGAGGGCCCGGGACGCCCAAGAGGGGTGACAGGGCCCTGAGGGCCCAGGGCTCACCGCAGCTTTCGCTCTTGACGCTGCCGGGAGAATTTGCCAGTTCAGCTGCTTCTTTCTCCTCCTCTCCTCCCTTCCTCTTCTGTTAACTCCGGTCGCTTGGCTATCCTCCACCTAAGAGAATACACGGGTGTCTCACAGCTGTTACGAGACAAAGCTTCCTAGACGCGTAGTCTCGCTCCCTCGTGCGGTACGCGCAGGAGTAGGACGGAGGGAGAGAGAGAAAGAAGGCAGGAAACAAGCCAGAAAGACTGAGGAAAAACGAGACGGCAATCATGACAAAGGGATGGAGAGATAAAAACCAGTTCCGGGATGAGAAAAAAAGCCAGGGAGCGGGACAGAGGGGTATAATGCAACAGCGAGCTGGGCAGGGGCATATAGCGAGAAACGATGGAACAGGCAGTATGGGCATGTACAGACAAAAAGTTAGGGGGAGGATGGAAGACAGAGAGAATAAGAGAAAAGGGACAGGGCATAGATGGAGAAAGGAATATTAGAGACAGGGAGAGGCGGAGAGGGACAGGACCGAGGCAGAGAGATGGAGAAAGAAAAAAATTGGTGATGGGCAGCAGGCCAGAGGGACAAGGAAAGACAGGAGGAAGGACAGCTGGATATAGAAAATAGGTAAGAGACAGAGAGCCAGAAAGTGGGATACTGCAAAAGAGAGCGGGATGGGGATTGGGACGCTGGCATAGGGAGGCAACGAGAGCAACAGAGAAAATGGGGACGGAGAGTGGGACGGAAAGCGAAGCAACAAATAATAGGGCTGGGGAGCAGGACGGAGGGCGAGAGACAGTGAGGGGGGGACAGGTAAGACAACAGATCATTAGAGAAAGAAAATGAAAGGAACAGCACAGAGGGTCACAGAGAAAAAGAGAGGGAGAGCAAAAAGGAAAAAATAAGATGAGGGAGAAGGACTGAGCAGCAGAGAGAAAAAGGACGGAGACAGAGAAAACAAAGACTGGAGGCAGAACAAAGGGAAAGATTGACAAAGACAGGGAGCGGGATAAAGGGATGGAAAATGAAGAAATAGCGATGGGCAGCAGGATAGAGGAAGAGAGAGGAAAAGAGCAAGAAGAGCAAAATAAGGACTATGACAGAAAGATGTAGAGAGAAAGACCAGGGCACGTCAAAAGGGTAGAAAGAAAAAAAGAGGGATGGGGAGCAAGACAGCGTGATAGGGAGGGAGAGGGATGCGAGGATACGGCACAACACAGGCACGGGGAAGAAGAAAGAATGACACGAGAGAAAGTGGGGGATAGGGAGCAGGAGAGATGGAGAACGAAAAAATGGCAACGTGCAGAAGAACAGAAATACAAAAAATTAAAAAATGCTTATAGGGAGCAGGACAAAAGGACAAAGCAAGAGGAAAAATCAACGGGCAGAAGGATGAATAACACACAGCAAGATACTGGGGGAGTGAGAGCAAGGGAACACGCAGCAGGACACAGGGATGAAGAAAGAAAACATAGGGAGAGGAAGAAAAGCTGAGTAATCAACAGAGAAGGGGGGAAAAAGGGAACTGGACAGACTTGGGCAGCAGGACAGAGACATGGAGAAAGAAAAAACAGAGACAAGGACAGAGGGATAGAGAGGCAAAGAGAGGGAGGGGACGGAGACAGCGGGGTGTAAACAGAGAGGAACGGCATGTGGTACGCAAGATAGCAGAGCGAGAGGTACAAGGAAGCAGAAAGAATAACAGAGAAGAAACAAGGGGGATGGGGACCAGGTCAGAGAGCTGGAGAAAGACAAAATACTGATGGGGAGCAGGATGGGAGAATGGAGCCAAAAGAGATGAATGGGAAACAGGGCAGTGGGATGCAGACAGCAAAAATAATGATACGCACCAGGACAGAGAAATGAGGGACAGGGAACAGGATAGAGGAATGGAAAGAAAAAATACTAATGAGCAACAGGACAAAGGATATAGAGCAAAAGGAGGAAAAAAGGAAGGGGGAAGGGAGAAAGTAATGGGGATAGAAAGCGCGATACACAGAGAGACAAAAAGCAGGACAAGCAACGGGACTGGCGGCAGTGGAGGGAACCAGATGCAGATTAAGAAAGAGATGGAGGGGGGGAAAAAACAGACAGAGATGGAGGAAGAAAAAGTAGGGGCAGAGTAGGGAAAAGAGAAAAGAAAAAAGGGACACCTAGCTGGACAGGCAGCTATAACTAGAAAAAAGGAGACAGGCAGCGGGACAGAGGGATAAAGGCAGAAAAAACTGTGAGAGGAAGCAGGATGGACAGTGAAACAAAAAAAGGGGCAGGGAGCGGCACTGAGAAATGGAGAAGGAAGCATTAGGGGCAGAGGGAGGAAAAGGCAGGTTGGAGGAAGGACAGAGAGCAAAAGAGAACGACAGAACTTGGACAAAGAGTGGGAGAAAGAAATACCAGTGACGAGCAGCAGGCCAGAGGCAGAGGTGGCACAGGGAAGGAAGGACAAGAGGAAGGAGATAGGGATACCGAAAACAAGCGAGGGACAGACAAGCGAGGGACAGGGTGCAAGAAAATGGATACAGAGAAAAAGAGAGGGATGGGGAGAAGGACACTGGGATAGAGAAAGAACGACAGGAAGAATGATAGGGAGATGGAGCCAGAGGAAAAACAGGGACCAAAATCAGGACAGAGAAATGGAAACAGAAAATGAGGAAAATTAGGGTTGGGGAGCGGGACAGAGGGGTGGAGAGACAGCAAAGGACTCGAGGATAACAACAGAGAAAGAGGGAGGGAGAGAGGGAAGGAGGGACGGGCAGCAGCACGGTGGGATGGAGAAAGAGAGGCAGGGGGAGTGGGGCAGAGAAATGGAGAAAGAAAATACAGTGATGGGGAGCGAGACAGAGGAGTAGAAAGAGAAAAATAAGACAAGGGAGAAGACCGAGGAGCAAAGAGAGAGGAAAGGTCAAAAGAAAAGGTCAGATAGGTAGGGAAATCAAGAAAGAGAGAGATGGAACAAGAAGATGTAGGGTCGGTAAACAGGACAGAGATGGGGGTAGAAAGAGAGACCAAACAAAGGAGGAATGACAACTATGACAGAGCACAGGGCATACAGACAGAGACAGAAAAAGGACAGGGAATGAGAAAGAAAGAAAGGTTCAGATCTGTACAAAGAGATTAAGAAGTGGGGGGGGGGGGAAAGCAACGGGCTAGAGCAGAGAGAGGTGAGGAGGAGAAAAAAAGGCCAGGGAGCGGGACAGAGGAGGAGAGAAAGGAGAAAAGGGAGAACCAGGTGGACAGGGAGATATAGCAAGAAACAACTGGGCAGGCAGCAGGATAGAGAAATAAAGATGGAAAAAGATGGGGACAGGAAGCGGGACAGAGGAACAGTGAGAGGAAACAAGGGGCAGGCAGCAGGACAGCGGTGGAGAAAGCAGCATTGGGGCAGAAGGCTAGAAAGAGAAAAAAGAAAGACAGAAAGCAGAATGCGGGATGGGGTGAGGGGGAAAGAAGGACAAGGAGCAGGACACAGCATCAGACAGGAACAGTGAGCGAGACAAGGTGATACAGAGAGGAAAAAAAGGGCCAGGGAAACAGGACAAAGTGAAAGACAGGCAAAATTAAAAGACATGGAGCAGGACAGAGACAGAGTGAGAAAAGATAGCGACAAGGAACAGGACAGAGCATCAAAGAATAAGAAAAACTGCAGAGGGAATAAGACAGAGAAATGGAGAAGGGAGGCAAGGAGAAGGACACAGAAAAGGGCCAGGGTGGGTAGGATCCAGGGAACTACAGGCCTGTCAGCCTGACCTCAGTACCGGGGAAGATTATGGAGCGGTTCGTCTTGAGTGCGCTCACGTGGCACATGCGGGACAACCAGGGGATCGGGCCCAGCCGGCGTGGGTTCATGAAAAGCGGGTCCTGCTTGACCAACCTGATCTCCTTCTATGACCAGGCGACACGCCTAGTGGATGAGGGAAAGGTTGTGGATGTTACCTACCTTGACTTCGGCAAGGCCTTTGACGCTGTCTCTCATGGCATGCTCCTTGAGAGGCTGGCAGCTCATGGCTTAGACAGGTGTACTCTTCGCTGGGTAAAAAAAACTAGCTGGATGACTGAGCCTAGACAGTTGTGGTGAACAGGGTTAAATCTGGTTGACTAACGGTCACAAGTGGTGTTCCCCAGGGCTCGGTGTTGGGCCAGTTCTCTTTAGTATCTTTATCATCAATGATCTAGATAAGGGGCTTGAGTGTACCCTCAGTAAGTTTGCAGATGACACCAAGTTGGGAGGGAGGGCTGCTCTACTTGAGGGTAGGAAGGCTCTACAGAGGGATCTGGACAGGCTGGATCGATGGGCCAAGGCTAATCGCATGACGTTCAGCGAGGCCAAGTACCCGTTCCCATGCTTCAGTCGCAACGACCCCGTGCAGCGCTACAGGCTTGGGGAAGAGCGGCTGGAAAGCTGCCCGGCGGAAAAAGACCTGGGGGTGCTGGTTAATAGCTGGCAGAATATGAGCCAGAAACAGTGTGGCCAGCAGGAGCAGAAAAGCGATTGTTCCCCTGTGTTCGGCACTGGTGAGGCCGCACCTCGAGTACTGCGTTCGGTTTTGGGGCCCTCGCTATGGGAAAGACATTGAGGTGCTGGAACGTGTCCAGAGAAGGGCAACTGAGTTGGTGAGGGGCCTGGAGCATAAGTCTTATGAGGAGCGGCTGAGGGAACTGGGGCAGTTTAGTCTGGAGAAAAAGAGGCTGAAGGGAAACCTTATTGCTCTCTACAACTACCTAAAGGGGGGTTGAAGTGAGGCGGTGCTGGTCTTTTCTATCAAGTAACTAGAGATAGGACGAGAGAAAATGGGCTGAAGTTGCGCTGGGGAGGTTTAGATTGGATATCAGAAAAAATTTCTTTACTGAGATGGTTGTCAGGCATTAGAACAGGCTGCCTAGGGTAGTGATGGAGTCACTATCCCTGGAGGTGTTCAAAAAACAGGTAGACGTGGCATTTTGGGACATGATTTAGTGGGCGTGGTCATGTTGGGTTGATGGTTGGACTTAATGATCTTAGAGGTCTTTTCCAAATTTCGTGATTTGATTCGATTTGATTCTATTCTAGGGAGCAGAACAGAGATGTAGCAAGAAAGGAAAAAAGGAAGGGAAGGAGAACAAAGGGAGAGAGAGACAAGGACTGGAAGAAGGACAAAGGGATGGAAGAGGAAAAAAATAGTGATAGGCAGCAGGACAGAGATGGAGAAGTTAAAAAAAAGACACAGGGAACATGACAGAACGAGAGTGAGAAAAAAGGGACAGAGAGCAGGACAGCACTGGAGGAAAAAACAACTGTGTTTGATAGGCAGTGAGAGAGAGATATAGAGGAAGAGAGAAAAGAGAAGGGACAGCTAGCAAGGATGTAAGAGGGAATAGAACAGAGAAATACAGAAAAGATAGCAAGAGGAAGCAGGGCAGAGGGACAGCAGTAGAAGAAAAAAGGGACAGGGATCTGGACAGATGGAGAGAAAAAAGCAGGAGGAACAGATACAACATGATATGATGGGACAGGAAGTAAGACAGAGTGACAGATGAGAATAATGACAAGAGATAGAGAGAGACTGAGAAACACAGGAGGTCGGAGAAAGAGAGGTATTAGGACCCCTGCAGAGAAATAGAAGACGTAAATAGAAAGAGTAGGGAGCACCACAAAGGGTCAGAGAAAGAGAAGAGCAGGAAGAAGAACGGGGACAGGGAGATACAGAATGAAAAAAAACCCCAGATATTATACACATATTATCCAGTAACCAAGCCCATTTCAGAGTTACACGCTATCTGAGCCCATTTCAGTGCCGCGCCCGAGCCCATTTCAAAGTTACACACTGCCCGAGCCCATTTTGGCGCCGCACCGTGCCCGAGCCCATTTTGGCGCCGCACCGTGCCCGAGCCCATTTTGGCGCCGCACCGTGCCCGAGCCCATTTTGGCGCCACACACTACCCGAGCCCATTTCAAAGTTACACTGTAGCCGAGCCCATTTCGGCAGCGCACCGCGCCCGAGCCCATTTCAGCACCGCACACTACCCGAGCCCATTTCAAAGTTACACTGTAGCCGAGCCCATTTCGGCAGCGCACTGCACCGCGCCCGAGCCCATTTCGGCGACGCACCGCGCCCGAGCCCATTTCAAAGTTACACTGTAGCCGAGCCCATTTCGGCGCCGCACCGCACCCGAGCCCATTTCGGCGCCGCACCGTGCCCGAGCCCATTTCAAAGTTACACTGTAGCCGAGCCCATTTCGGCACCGCACCGCGCCCGAGCCCATTTCGGCGCCGCACCGCGCCCGAGCCCGAGCCCATTTCGGCGACGCACACTACCCGAGCCCCTTTCAAAGTTACACTGTAGCCGAGCCCATTTCGGCACCGCACCGCACCCGAGCCCATTTCGGCGCCGCACCGCACCGCGCCCGAGCCCATTTCGGCGACGCACCGCACCGCGCCCGAGCCCATTTCGGCGCCGCACCGCACCCGAGCCCATTTCGGCGCCGCACCGCGCCCGAGCCCGAGCCCATTTCGGCGACGCACACTACCCGAGCCCATTTCAAAGTTACACTGTAGCCGAGCCCATTTCGGCAGCGCACCGCACCCGAGCCCATTTCGGCGCCGCACACTACCCGAGCCCATTTCAAAGTTACACTGTAGCCGAGCCCATTTCGGCAACGCACCGCACCCGAGCCCATTTCGGCGACGCACCGCGCCCGAGCCCATTTCGGCGACGCACCGCGCCCGAGCCCATTTCGGCGACGCACACTACCCGAGCCCATTTCAAAGTTACACTGTAGCCGAGCCCATTTCGGCAGGGCACCGTGCCCGAGCAAATTTCAAAGTTACACAGTACCCGAGCCCATGTCACAGTTACATAGCTACAGCACCCCCTTCAAAGTTGTGCAATTACTAGAGCCAGTAACGTGCACCCTTTCTATTAACCCATCAGCAGCTACATTTACCTCGAGGTATCTACAACTCTCCCTTGGATGCCTAATTCTAATGAACACTTTCACTTACTTAAACAGCTAAGTTGACCTATGGGCACTAAACACACATGCTTCGCTCTGCACTTGCCTTTGTGATTGCCGTTAGTACTGTGACTCTCACAAGGAGACCTAATTACCTGCCTTTTTTTCATTTTATTTTTGTTTCATTTGGTCCATTACTGACTCCACGTACATTCAGCTGTGTCAGTATTTACAGTCCAATTCTACAATGTACTTTTACTACAATGTATAGAAAAGAGTTATGGCCGCATTGGTCAAATATTTGCCACTATTAGTTTCATTCCTCTTTTAATCATTATTTCTACAAATACATTTAAACTCCAAAACTTTAGCATTACCTTAACAAGAATTGCCACTATATAGTGCCTGCAATTCTCTACGGAGTGGTCTTTTCCACATTCCTCGCTCCCGTTACGTCTGTCGCTTCACGTCCAGAGGTTTTCCTCCCCGAGGTGACGTTACTTCCACGATCCCTGTTCCCAAGCTGAAAACGAGTGAGCTCTGCTCATCTTGACAGACTGTCCACTTCCACACCTAGGCACAAAAATAAAAATTGAAAAATATCATTACATCACAAACTACAAAGACCACCCAAAGATTTGAGAAACCCACCACGGAAAAATACAGTTACACTCACCCACTTCACAACCCTGGCATACTCAATGCTGGCTATCTACTCCAACTCCACACCCCCCACCCCACCCCCCCCGCAAAATCCTCAACTGTCTTCCAAAGACCATCCGCTGAACAAAATAATTCCCTGTGCTAAGTGGCAATTACCACATTCCAGGGCAGCGCTCCATGGGAACGCTATTCCCGGGAGCCTTGAAAAAAATCGCCCTGCCTGTGAAAACCCTGACCCGAGCCGGACCCCGGTCCGAACATTGGCGATCAGCATCGCCTCATGGAGCGGCTAGGACCAGGGGATAAAAAAAAAAAAAGGGGGGGGGGGCACGGAACGGGATGGGACGACACCAAAAACCAACCTATATCGCAGCTGGGGTTTTTTTATTCTAATTTTTTTTTCTCTCTAATTCCCTGAAAAACATCTCAACTCTACGTCCAACCTGAAAAGAAAAAACATAAAAAGGCTAAACCACATAACCCTACAAGGTTACACATGTTCGCAACACACCACTCATTCAGATTGCATACATGCCAGCCCTCACTCTCAAATCATCCATGCAACTGCCCACCACCATCAAAGGGCCATCACCCCGTGCCTGCGGCACCGGGGGACTCAAAAATCGCCCTACCTGCAAAAACCCTGGCCCGAGCCCACTCCCCTTCCAAACTACCCTTCTGTTACACCAATGTTTCAACACACACCATCATCTCCACCATCCGTGCATTTTCAACCCGATACTTAGCTTTCACAGTGCCACATGTCACAGTCCAACCTCCGTAGCAGCCATGTCACCTAAACACAAGGTTCCTTCAAGCACCTCGTGCCCTGTCATCGCCTGCAAAAACAACACACAAAGCTTTTTATTAAGACACTTCATCCTTGAGAGAGAAGTCCTCCACCGCTCCCCTCCCCTGCTTCCCACCTATTCCAAAAATAACACATTCTCACAGTCAGTGTCCTCCATGGCACTTGAAAAAACAGAGCATCACAAACACAGAGCTGTCCCAAAGTTACCGATCGCTCCGAGGCCCGTCACGCTGCTACTCGGACCTCGAGGCCTTGACCGTTTCTAGAGGCTTGCCACAAAGCATCCGCATAAACAATATGAACCATTGCCCAGTTACTGCCTTACTCTATGCTAGTTCACAGTCCAATTGCGATCCACTCAACTCCTTGCTTGCAAAGAACCCAAAGTCATTAAGCTTTCTATGCTGACTCTGCAATGACATACGATACACACACAAACATAGAGCCATGCAATTCGCGTGCAAATATAATGCCATACAAGGCAGTACTCTTATCTCAGTCAAGACAAAAAAACTCAGAGCACTGCCATACCAGACAAAACAGGACAGGGCCAATGCAAGAGACTCTCAGATGACAGTCAATACGAGTGCAGACCAAAACAATACAAAACCAATACAGACCCATAGAATGCAAGGCAGTCTCAGATGGCACTCAATACAAGTACAGAGCACTGCAATACAAAACACAATGCAGGGCCATGAAAGCGAGACAGTCTCAGATGGCAAACAATGCAAGTACAGAACACTACAACGCAAACCAATATCGAGCAATACAATGCAAGATAGTCTCAGATGACAGTCAATACAAGCACAGAGCACTACAATGTCAGAAAAAAACACAATAAAGGTCATACAATGCGAGACAAGTCTCACGTGA
Organism: Harpia harpyja; assembly: GCF_026419915.1. NCBI lineage: Eukaryota > Metazoa > Chordata > Aves > Accipitriformes > Accipitridae > Harpia > Harpia harpyja. Next base: position 121,257 of record NC_068940.1, read on the forward strand.
CAGTCAATACAAATACAGAGCAAAACAACGCAAGACAAAGGCAAATACAGATCAATACAAAGCAAAAAAACCCACAAAGCACAGCAAAGCAAAGCAATCTCATAAAGCCACCGGCTGCATCTTCCCTCCAACTCCACTCCCGGACCCACCTCCTTACGGTGCTCCGCTGCCTTCCCCTGTTGCTCTGTGGCACACATCTTGTCCCTCCGCATCTGAAAAAAAACCCCATATTGAACAAGTCACCTGGATGCAGAGCAAGAGCTTCACCACTCCAGAGGTCTTGATTCCATCTACGAAGACCATGTGGAGTCCAACTACAGCCTGCCATTTAAAAAAAAACCAAAAAAAAAAAAAAAGAAAAGAAAAAGAAACCCAACCAAAAGAAGACCAGCGCCAAACTTTACGCTCATCACGTGCAAGACTTAACACCTTAGAGATTCAAATCCGCTTCACTGCCCCTCAACAGCCCCTGCCACACGGTTCCAATCATCTCTGTAAAACACTATCGGCACGGCTGCCCACACAGCCCGCCGACAGCTACTCAAGCCGAGATGACTATGCAACCCTCACCTGGACGGTCTAGGCACATCAACATTTCACCCGTAGACACTTATTTCTATTCCACCTACATGACTCTACATCCCCAGGCGGAGCAACTCCAAGCCAAACACACATGCCTACTCACACGCAGGGGGCAGGGAAGAATGGCCAGCGCTCGCCAAACAGGGGTTCAGGGAGGAAATGCCCACACCCACCGACTTGGGGGGGTATGGGTGAATATAAACCACTGCAGACAGGCAGGAGGAGCAGAAGAGAGGAGACACCGACCGACAGACACGCCGGAGCGGGGATCAGACACCGACCGACGGACACGCCGGAGCGGGGATCAGACACCGACCGACGGACACGCCGGAGCACGGTGGGGGGACATATGGACAAAGGGACAGGCGAGGCAGGGGGAGACACCGACTGACGGACAAGCAAGGGGGGGGGGGGAGTTAACAACTGACGGACACAAAAAGACAGAGGAGAGACACTGACTGATGGAAACACAAGAAATGGGGAGACACAGACCGACAGACAGGCGGGACGGGGCGAGACACTGACCGATGGACAAGCAAGGCAGGGCAAAATGCTCACCGATGGACACGCGAGGTGGGGTGAGACACTGACTGACGGACACACGGAGCGGGGATCGAGAGAAAACCACTGACAGAAACACCGGGGGAGAGGAAAGACACTCACCCACAGACGCATGGGGGAGGAAAGACACCAACCCACGGACAAGTGATACCGAAAAGCCGGTCAAAGAAACTCTCCAAGACTCGTTTTGGACTGCTAGAAAGCAGGCATTCTTTATTGCAGCGCTGGATACACGGGGGATAATTCCACCTAGCGTGCATACCACAGCTTTAGCACAAACAGGTTATATGGAATAACTAATTGCATATTAACCAGATTAGTATACATATTCATAGAAATGATTGTAAGTGATTATCATAGCGCTGCCTACATCCGATCACACGTAACGAAGGATCGATTTGAGTCGAAGGGCTGCTTTTACAACCACCGACCCATTTGAAGTTCTCGTTGGCTGTCCTCCAAGTCTTTATTCTTGTCCTTGTTCTTTCATCTTGAAGCTTAACGCAGTTTCAATCGCATGCGGTCTGTTTCAACATTGTTCTCATCTAGCGCACAGGAACATCTACTCCTAAGTGCAAAGAACGGCGAAACTTGGGAGTAACTACTTCTACTAGTTAATTGCTCAGCTATACTTTTGTCTATTGTTTCAATCATAGTGTTAGTAGAAGATTTCCAATCATTATTTACCAAATCTCACTTTTACAGTCACCTAGCAGCAAACCAGTCTCCATGGCTGGTACAAAATATTAAAACCATCAAAATATTTAGACATACCATACAGAACGTATGGAAATATGCTACCAATTCCCCCCCCCTTCCCGCTTGAGGCTACTAATTCTTTTAGTAGTCTCGCTTGAACAGAGATCGTGCCGCAGCTCGTTTAAGACAGCTAAAAGCGAGACAGATTATAACAATGATGATAACTACTTCTCTTGCTTCGTTGGGGCGACAAGGGAAAGCTTCAGGCTACCCGGTAAAGGTATCGACTAGAACTGGGATATATCAGTATCCCTCTTTTTGAAGCAATTCTGTAAAATCAATTTGCCAATATTGTCCTGGAGAATTTCCTTGCTTAGTCATTCCAAAAAGGATTTTATTATTGGTTTGGGGATTATTACATATACAAACCTACTTGTAATTATTCGGATACTTTTTATCATATCTCTATTCAAAATACACGTTTGTAAATGTTTAACAAGGTTTTCTGTTCCCCAGTGTACTTTGCTATGTTCAGCCGGGGCAATTTCTCTCATTGTTGCGGGTGGGACGCTTATTTAACCTGTTGGTGTTAACGGCCCATCCTGTTTCATTTTTGTTAGCCTGCAATTTAATAATTAGTTCTTCACCTTTTTCATTATAACTTGGAACACCTTTAGGTAAATTTACACTTGCTCTGGAACTAGTGCTAGGATGCCTTTTTCTGCAGCCTCTTTAGCAGCTCTAGCAGTCAACTGGTTACCTGTTTCAGGGACGGTCCTACCCGACTGATGTGCTTTACGGTGCATTATCACGACTGCTGTTGGCTTTGGAATAGCTTCAAACAATTTCAGCATTTGTTCTGCATGCTGAATGGTGATTCCTTGTGGAGATAACAGTCCTCTTTCTTTCCATATTGCTCCACGCGCATGTACTACTCCAAAAGCATACTTTGAGTCTGTCCAAATGTTGACTTGCTTTCCTTGACTTAGTTCCAGTGCTCGAGTAAGAGCTATCAATTCAGCTTTTTGGGCAGATGCATTTGAAGGCAAAGCTCGCGATTCAATTACCTTCTGGGTAGCGGTTACCGCGTATCCTGATAAACGTTTTCCTTCACGGATGAAACCGCTTCCGTCGGTATATACTTCCCAATCCGTTTCTTCAGGTGGCGCATCTCGGAGATCCGGTCGGCCGGAGTAGACTTCTTCAATTGTCTGCAGGCAGTCATGTTCCAGTTCTCCTTCAACCTGATCGGTTGTTAAAAACACAGCAGGGTCAACGATAGGAGTACTTTTTAAGGAAACATCATCTTGCTCCAGCAACACCACTTGGTATTTCGGCATTCTACTAGGGGATAACCAACGCCCCCCTTTCTGTTCGAGCACAGCGATCAGCATGTGGGGAACATACGCTGCAATTCTGTCCTAGGGTGAACTTACGAGCTTCTTGGATCAATAGCGCAGTTGCAGCGACGGCACTCGGACGACCGGGCCATCCCAGACTCACATTGTCTAATTGCTTTGAGAAGTAGGCCACAGCTCACCGACTTGGTCCCAGATATTGGGCCGGCACACCCAGAGCTATACCTTTTCTTTCATGAGTAAAAAGTTCAAATGTCTTTGTGAGATCTGGCAGGCCTTGGGCTGGCGCCTCCATTAAAGCCCGTTTTAGTTGTTTGAAAGCAGCTTTCCTGGCACCAGTCCAATCTATAAATCCGTTGTTTGAGGTTTTGAGCTGCTACTATAAAGGTCGGACCAGCAAGCTGTAATTTGCAATCCACAGGCGACACCACCCGACCGTTCCCAGAAACGCTCGCAACTCTTTCAGAGTCTTGGCCTCGGGGACATGATAAATTGTCTTCTTTCTCTCGGTTCCTAATTGTCTCTGTCCTTTCAGGATTTCCAAACCCAAATAAGTTACTTCTCTCTGGGTTATTTGGGCTTTTTCTTTTGACACTCGATAGCCACCGATTCCCAAAAACTTCAAAAGGCTAAGAGTTAACTTGGTGCATGGTTCTTCTGTCTCGGCTGCAAGTAATAGATCACCCACATATTGCAACAAGATTCCTTGATTATTGTCTTTCTTCCAAATCTCTAATTCTCAAGCCAATTAACTTCCAAAAATGGTAGGGCTGTTCTTAAAGCCTTGAGGCAAGACTGTCCACATAAATTGGGGTGCTTCCTGACACCTCCTGCCCTCCATTTGCACCCCGGAACCCCCTTCAGTGGCTGCTCCTCAGGAGCCGCTCTTCTGAGCCACATGCCAAATTCTGGGGACACTCCTAACTCACAACTTCCCAGAGAATCTGAGCTCTGCTACGTGCCCACAAAGTCAAGTCCCGAGGCTTATAACCTACGAGGGGCCTGCCACAAGCTGCAAAGTTTCTAGGGACAACATGGCATTCTGTGGGCAATGAGGAAAGGCGACGAGGCATCCCAGACCCTAAAAGACACTATGCCTTAAGGCCCTGCTGCCTTCTTGAGAACTACTAAAGCTCCATAGACACATGCATACAAGACGCTCACCCTAACCCCTACTAAATAATGTCACCATCGGTCCTATTAAGAGAGATAGTATCAGCAACTTACACAGAATACAGCAAAGCTGGTGAAAAAAACAAGGTTCCATTTTCAATAAAGTCAGGAATTCCAGGAAAACACAATGCATCGAGAACTAAAAAAAAAACCAAAACAATGCATACTATTAAACCATCTCACCACCCCTGAACACTCAAAACAAAATTACTGACCTGAAAAAAAAAGAAATAAAAGCTACATACAAGCGTTACTTTCTACCACACATGCTGCTGAACCTTGACTGGTCCTGAAGCTCTTACCTCAGGCAGACACCTCTTCCCAAAGAGCTGAGCCAGCTCAAAAGCTGCAAAGGACTCAAGAGATGAGCACCAACACCAGAAAAACCCAGGAGCACAATGAACTCCCTCAGCAGAGGCTGTGGTTCATATACCCTGTGGCCCTGCCCACCACCCTTCCCACATTCACCTGGGAAAGGGGAAGGGCAAACCACCAGAACTTACAATGTCAGCTGGAAGAGCAGCAGGAGTGTTCTCACCTGCCTTAAATTTAGAGCAAGCAAAGCCCTGAACAGAGAAAGCAATCCTTACTAGCAAAAACGATACCTGCTTTTGTACTACAGCTACAACTATGGCATCGGCAACGTGACCGGGTAGGGAATTAAACTTAATTTTTCTGGGGCGTAGATAGAAAAAGATAGATGTCCCTCTAAACAATGTAAGAAACTAGCTCATTAAATGCAATAACAAAGCTGTTATCAAAATTGAAGTGCTTGAGTTTCCTATAAAAAAAGCCAAAATGCTGTAGGGTTACGCTTCATTTCTAGCAAGGCTGTGCATACCAATTTCTAGCAAGGCTGCACGTACCGCCTAACTTCTACCAGAACTACCTTGTGGATAGGACTGAATCACAAACCAGAATTACATTCCTTAAGAATCCCTTCTCAAAAATATCTCTGGTTGCAAAGTAAGTTATTTACGGTAAATCGCTGACATTTCAGGGTCGCTATGATTGTCTCTCTGACTGACTCCCTTAAGAGAACTAGATGATTCCCAAAGGACAGAAACCACCAAAAAAACAGGGAAATTCAAGATACGTACCAGGAACTGTATGAAGCAGCCTAATTAATACCTTACTAGCTAAAGCAAAACTAAATTGCAAAACACAATAAACACCACCACGGGAGATGTGTCGATAAAAATAGATGAAGGCTATTGCCTCCTCTGAAAAACTCAAGAGAAGATCTAAGCTGACCATAGACATCTTTGGGGTACCAGACACCAAACAGAAACATACTGTAAGGTGGGAAAAAAAAAAAAAAAGACTGCTTTGGACCACAAAGATGGCTTTGGAAAAGGCTCCAGTAGAGCAAGAGGCATCGTCGCAGGGATTAGAGAGATCCGGAAGGGGCCAGAGAGACCAAAGAAGCCTTGGGGGTGCAAGGAGCTCAAAAGGGAATTGAACAAAGAACAGGTGTCCTCAGGGGATCGGGGACCAAATGGAGGTGCACCAAACGGATGACAGGACAGAAAGACCCACCGGGGTACCGGATATGGACTCAGCAAGGGTTTTTCACAACACGTTTTTTCACAACAGTTTTTCACAACATGTTTTTTCACAACATGTTTTTTCACAACACAGTTTTACAACAGCAACTTCAAAGTTTTACAATAGTTTTACAATACAGTTTTACAGTAGCAACCCTAAAGTTTCACACTTTTTTTACAACACGTTTTTTTGCAACACATTATTTGGCAACACCATTTTTTGGCAACACCGTTTTTTTACAGTACAGTTTTTTTACAGTACAGTTTTTTACAACACATTTTTCTACAACACGTTTTTTACAACACAGTTTTACAACAGCAACTTCCAGGTTTACAATAGGTTTACAATACAGTTTTACAATTCAGTTTTACAGTAGCTACCCTAAAGCTTCACAACACGCGTTTTTACACCACGTGTTTTTAAAACACATTTATTTTACAACACAGTTATTTCCAACACTGTTTTTACAAAACAGTTATTTCCAACAATGTTTTTTCAACACGTTTTTTACAACACTGGTTTTTACAACACAGTTTTACAACAGCAACTTCAAAGTTTTACAATAGTTTTACAATTCACTTTTACAGTAGCAACCCTAAACCTTCAGAACACGTTTTTTACAACACGGTTTTTTACAACACGGTTTTACAACAGCAACTTCAAAGTTTTACAATAGTTTTACAAAACGGTTTTACAATACAGTTTTACAGTAGCAACTCTGAAGTTTTTCAATACAGTTTCACAATACGCTTTTAGAGTAGCAACCCTAAAGTTTCACAACATGTTTTTTCACAACACGTTTTTTTACCATACTTTTTTACAACACAGTTATTTACAACACTATTTTTGCAACAAGATTTTTTAGCAACAGGGGTTTTTCGCAACACGGTTTTTTCACAACACGTTTTTTGCAACACGTTTTTCACAACACGTTTTTTGCAACACGTTTTTCACAACACGTTTTTTGCAACACGTTTTTCACAACACGTTTTTTCACACCACAGTGTTACACAACACAGTTTTACAACAGCAACTTCAAAGTTTTACAATAGTTTTACAATATAGTTTTACAACACGGTTTTACAACACAGTTTTACAGTAGCAACCCTAAAGTTTTACAATACCGTGTTTCAATACAGTTTTAGAGTAGCAACTGAAGTTTTACAATACGTTTTTAAGGTAGCAACCCTAAAGCTTCACAACACGTTTTTTTACAACACAGTTTTACACAACACAGTTTTCAAACAGCAACTTTAAAGTTTTACAGTACTTTTACAATACAGTTTTATAGTAGCAACCCTAAAGCTTCACAACACGTGTTTTTATACCACGTGTTTTAAAAACACAGTTTTTTACCCCACAGTTTTTCCCCACACAGTTATTTCAACACGTTTTTTCCAACACATTTTTTCCAACACAGTTTTCCAACACAGTTTTTCCAACACGGTTTTTTACAACGCGGTTTTACACCACGGTTTTTTACAACACAGTTGTTTTACAACAGTTTTTTCACAAGACGTTTTTACACAAGTTTTACACAACACAGTTTTACAACAGCAACTTCAAAGTTTTACAATAGTTTTACAATACAGTTTTAAAACACGGTTTTACAATACAGTTTTACAGCAGCAACTCTAAAATTTTACAATAACATTTTCCAATACAGTTTTAGAGTAGCAACCCTAAAGTTTCGCAACACGTTTTTCCACAACACGTTTTTTACAATACGATTTTTTACAACACATTATTTACAACAGTTTTTTGTGACAGTTTTTTCGCAACACACTTTTTCGCAACACACTTTTTCGCAACACACTTTTACAACAGCAACTTCAAGGTTTTACAATAGTTTTAAAACGCGGTTTTACAATACAGTTTTACAGTAGCCACCCTAACATTTTACAATACAGCGTTTCAATACAGTTTTACAGTAGCAACTAAAGTTTACAATACCGTTTTAAGGTAGCAACCCTAAAGCTTCACAACGCAGTTTTACACCACGCGGTTTTACACCAGCAACTACAAAGCTTCACAACGCAGTTTTACACCACGCGGTTTTACACCAGCAACTACAAAGCTTCACAACGCAGTTTTACACCACGCGGTTTTACACCAGCAACTACAAAGCTTCACAACGCAGTTTTACACCACGCGGTTTTACACCAGCAACTACAAAGTTTTACAATGCAGTTTTACAACACGGTTTTACAACTCAGCTTTACAATACCGTTTTAAGGTAGCAACCCTAAAGCTTCACCACGCCGTTTCTTCACCACGCCGTTTCTTCACCACGCCGTTTCTTCACAACACAATTATTTACGACTCAGTTTTACAACAGCAACTCCAATGTTTTACAATACTTTTACAATACAGTTTTACAACTCGGTTTTACAATACAGTTTTACAGTAGCAACCCTAAAGTTTTACAATACCGTGTTTCAATACAGTTTTAGAGTAGCTACCATAAAGCTTCACAACACTTGTTTTTACACCACGTGTTTTTAAAACACAGTTATTTACAACACCATTTTGTCAACACGTTTTCCACAACGCAGTTTTTTGTCAACACGTTTTCCACAACGCAGTTTTTTGTCAACACAGTTTTACAAGAGCAACTTCAAAGTTTTACAATACCATTTCTCAATACAGTTTTAGAGTAGCAACCCTAAAGTTTCACGTTTTTTTACAACACGTTTTTTTGCAACGCAGTTTTTTTACAACACGGTTTTTACAACACAGTTTTGCAACAGCAACTTCAAGGTTTTACAATAGGTTTGCAACACGGTTTTACAATACTGTTTTACAGTAGCTACCCTAAAGCTTCACAACACAGTTGGTTGTTGTTTCCAACGCGGTTTTGCACAACGCGGTTTTGCACAACGCGGTTTTGCACAACGCGGTTTTGCACAACGCGGTTTTGCACAACGCGGTTTTGCACCAGCAACTTCAAGGTTTTACAATAGGTTTGCAACACGGTTTTACAATACTGTTTTACAGTAGCTACCCTAAAGCTTCACAACGCAGTTGGTTGTTGTTTCCAACGCGTTTTTCTACAACGCGTTTTTCTACAACGCGTTTTTCTACAACACAGTTTTAGAGTAGCAACTAAAGTTTTACAATACCGTGTTTCAATACAGTTTTACGGTAGCTACCATAAAGCTTCACAACACTTGTTTTTACAACGCGCGCTTCTTTTTACAACGCAGTTATTTCCAGCACGTCGTTTTTACAACGCGCGCTTCTTTTTACAACGCAGTTATTTCCAGCACGTCGTTTTTACAACGCGCGCTTCTTTTTACAACGCAGTTATTTCCAGCACGTCGTTTTTACAACGCGCGCTTCTTTTTACAACGCAGTTATTTCCAGCACGTCGTTTTTACAACGCGCGCTTCTTTTTACAACGCAGTTATTTCCAGCACGTCGTTTTTACAACGCGCGCTTCTTTTTACAACGCAGTTATTTCCAACACGTCGTTTTTACAACGCGCGCTTCTTTTTACAACGCGCGGTTCTTTTTACAACGCGCGGTTCTTTTTACAACGCAGTTATTTCCAACACATTGTTTTTACAACAGCAACTTCAAAGTTTTACAATAGTTTTACAATTCAGTTTTACAGTAGCACCCCTAAACCTTCACAACACGGTTTTTTACAACACGGTTTTACAACAGCAACTTCAAAGTTTTATAATGGTTTTCGCAACACGGGTTTTAGAGTAGCAACCCTGAAGTTTTACAATAGCTTTACACAACAACAACTCAGCTTTACAGTAGCAACCCTAAAGCTTCACAACACGTTCCTCTACAACACACACGTTCCTCTACAACACGAACTACTTTCCCAACCCCCCACTTAATGACACATACCACAGTGTTATGCTTACCCGCTCATTCCAGAGTCAGAACCTACGATCATCGTCACTCATGGTACCTGAGATAGCAAGACACACAAAATTAGCATAGCACTCGTGAGAAGTCACCAGCCCCATACTCTTCCTCCCTAATCCACAGCTCACCTCAAACGCTCATCCAATTCCAAAGGTGGCCTGCACAGCGCGTCCAAAACAAAAGGGAAAAGCTTGAACCAAACTGCCCCATCATACTTCGATATACAACACCAACCCAGCCCACAACCACCTCACCTTCTCAGACTGCTCATCGGCCTGCGGCTTCGCCCCTCCAAGGCTGCGTGCGCCACCTGCAAAAAGCAAAGCAGAAGACGCATGCCGAGACACCACCCGAAACCTCAGCCCGCCCGCACCGATTCCCAACTCCCTCTCCTTTACCTTGGCCGCTCAACCACCCCACCTCTGCCATCGACAGCTTGCCACGTTGAAGCCTCCATACCACCTGCAAAAAACAAATAACAAGGGATGCTGCCAACTTCACCAACAATACACCACCTCCAAAGGAACCGTTGCTTCAACCCAGTAGTCATGGCTCAACTTGCCAAGTCACCTCCGGTGCTGACAGCCCGCTCCGCTCATTCCTTCGCACCTTCAAAATATAAAAAAAGTAAAAACCCTATCACCTAATCATAGAGCCACCGGCCGCATCTTCCCTCTGACTCCACTCACAGACCCACCTCCTTACGGCGCTCCGCTGCCTTTCCCCGTCGCTCTCTGGCACGCATCTTGTCCCTTCGCACCTAAAAAAAAAACCATATTGAACAAGTCACCTGGATGCAGAGCAAGAGCTTAACAACTCCAGAGGTCTTGATTCCATCTACAAAGACCATCTGGAGTCCAACTACAGCCTGCCATCTTAAAATGAAAACAAAACAAAAAAAAAAACCACGCCAACCAAAAAAAACCCAGGGCAAAACTTTAAGCCCATCACGTGCAAGACTTAACACCTTAGAGATTCAAATCCACTTCACTACCCCTCAACAGCCCCTGCCACACGGCTCCAATCGTCTCCGTAAAACACTATCGGCACGGCTGTCCACACAGCCCACCGACGCCTACTTGAGCTGAGATGACTGTACGACCCTCACCTAAACAGTCTAGGCACATCATTTCACCTATAGACTCTTATCGCTGTTCCACCTACCCCTGACTCTACATCCCCGGGCAGAGCAGCTCCAAGCCAAACACACCCATGCGCAGAACCTCGCCACGTGGAACGCTACCAACGAGGCGATTCAAAGAGAGAGAAAACTCTCAGCAAAAAGAATGACCCCCGGACGGGAGGCGCCGTCGGGCAAGATGACCTACGGGGCCGCCACCGTGAGGCCAGGAGGCTCTACGGCAGACCCCGAGGAGAGGAGTCGAACGTAACACCCCATTACAAGACGGCACTGTCAAAACCCAGATGACGGATGTGCCAGAAGCCTGGCGTCAAGACCTAAGGACGTCAGGATGCGGGGAAGAAGTCCCAGTCCGAGAAAACGGATGGCTAGAGAGCGGGGCTGCCGACGCAGAAGAGGACCGACCGGAACCCGCCGAGACCGATCCACGCTTTAGAGCTCCGAGCGCAAGAAAAGAAGCACCCGATTAGCACCGGGCCGATGAGTACGGGCATTCGAGACCCTAGGGACGGCGCCCAAAGCGCATGCCACGCTCCTCCGGCGCAAAGCGCGACGAGGACATCGAGACCCGAGGAAGGTCGAAGGCACAGAAGACAGACTACGCAAACTACACACCACTGCGGACACAGGTCGGAACTGCCCTGCCCGGCACACGCAGGTCTCGCGCTGAAAAGCAACCCGCTCCCTTTGCCTGCCTAAAGGGGACTGCTTTGGGACAGCCCTCTCTCCTGCGCTAACTTTAAAACCCCTCCCTCCCTGCAATTCCCAGCTTCGTCCCTTCCTCCCAGCCTCTCCCCAGCCCTGGTCCCTCAACGTAGCTTTCAGAGGGCCGAGGGGCTGAGTCCATCCTCCACAAAAACCACACAGGCTAACTGGGATGTTCCTCAAGGTGACACATTGGTCTTCAACATCTGCAATAGAACAAGCACAGAAAAAAAATAAACCAGAAAAGGGAGTAAGCATCCTGCCAGCCAACGCCAACTACTTCCCCAACTCCCCCCTCCTCACAAGCGCCACCGTGTTCACTTCCCCGCTCATTCCAGAATCAGACCCTGCAGCCATCGTCACTCGTGGTACCTAAGGTACCAAGACACACCAAATTAGCATGGCGCTCATGAGAAGTCATCGGCCCCACGCTCCTCCTCGCTAATCCACAGCTCTCCTCAAACGCTCATCCAATTCAAAGATAGCCCACACAGCGCCTCCAAAACAGAAGGTAAATGCTTAACCGAGCAGCCGCATAATACTTTGCTGTTCAACACTGACCCGACCGACAACCGCCTCACCTTCTCGGACCGCTCACTGGCATGCAGCTTTGCAGGAGACCTTATAGCAGACTTCATGGTATGTAAAGGGTGCCTATAAGAAACCTGGAGAGGCTCTTTTTACAAGGGTGTACAGCAATAGGACAAGGTGGTAACAACTTTAGTCCTAAAGAGGGTACATTTAGTTTAGGTGTTAGGAAGAAGTTTCTCACTATGGGTGGCGAGGCACTGGAACGGGTTGCCCAGAGAACCTGCGGATGCACCCTCCCTGGAAGCATTCGAGACCAGGTCAGATGGGGCTTTGAGCAACCTGGTCTTGCGGAAGGTGTCCCTACCCATTGCTGGGGGGGTTGGAACCAGAGGATCTTTATGGTCCCTTCCAACCCAAACCATTCTATGACATCCAAATTCAACTGCAAAACTCATCTGAGAAAGGCTGGTGAACCCTCCTCCCTTTCCCCATCAGTCCCAAAACTTTAGAAACCCCTTTTCTTCTTCTCAACTGTCAGGAAAGCAACCCCACTGCTTCCTGACACCTCCTGCCCTCCATTTGCACCCCTGAACCCCCTTCAGTGGCTACTCCTCAGGAGCCGCTCTTCTGAGCCACATCCCAAATTCTGGGGGCACCTCCTAACTCACAACTTCCCAGAGACTCTGAGCTCTGCCACACGTCCACAAAATAAAGTTAAGTCCTAAGGCTTATAATCCACGAGGGGCTTGCCACAAGCTGCAAAGGTTCTAGGGACAACATGGCATTCTGTGGGCAATGAGGAAAGGTGACGAGGCATCCCAGGGCCTGAAAGGCACTGTGCCTCCTGGCCCTTCTGCTTTCTTCAGAAATACTAAAACTCCATATACAGATGCATATAAGATGTTCACTCTAACCCCTGCTAAACAACGTCATCATCGGTCCCGTTAAGAGAGATATCAGCAACTTACACAGCATACAGCAGAACTGGTGAAAAAAACAAGGTTCCGTTTTCAATAAAGTTGGGAATTCCAGGAAAACACAATGCATGAAGAATTAAAAAAAAAAAAAAAGCATACTATTAAACCCTCTTTCTACCCCTGAACACTCAAAACAAAATTACTGACCTGAAAAAAAGAGAGGAAAAAAAAAAGCTGCATACAAGTGTTACTTTTTACTACACATGCTGCTGAACCTTGACTGGTCCTGAAGCTCTTACCTCAGGCAGACACCTCTTCCCAAAGGGCTGAGCCAGCTCAAAAGCTGCAAAGGACCCAAGGAAGAGCTGAGCACCAACACCAGAGAAACCCAGGAGCACAATGAGCTCCCTCAGCAGAGGCTGTGGCTCAAATACCCTAACCCTCCACCCACCACCCTTAGCACAATCCCTTGGGAAAGGGGAAGGGCAAACCACCAGAAGGTATGAAGTCAGCTGGAGGAGCAGCAGCACTGTTCTCACCTGCCTTAAATTTACAGCAAGCAAAGCCCTGAACAGAGAAAGTAACCCCTGCAGGAAATGACACTACTTGCTCCTGTACTACAGCTACACCTATTGCATCAGCAATGTGACCGGGTAGAGAATTAAACTTAATTTTTCTGGGGTGTAGATAGAAAACAATATATGTCCTTCTAAACTATGTAAGAAACTAGCTCATTAAATGCAATGACAATGTTGTTATCAAAATTGATGTGCTTTAGTTTCCTATAAAAAAGCCAAAACACTCTGGGGTTATGCTTCATTTCTAGCAAGACTGTGCATACCACCTAACTTCTACCAGAACTACCTTCTGGACAGGAATGAATCAAAAAGCAGAATTAGATCCCTTAAGAATTCCATCTCCAAAATATCTCTGGTTGCAAAATAAATTATTTACTGTGAATAGCCAATGATTCAGAGTCCCCCTGAGCGTGTCTCCAACTGACTCCCTTAACAGAGGTACAAGAGTCCCAAAGCGCAAAAGACACCAAAAAAACATGGAAATACACAGGGGGGACCAGGCAGCAGCCATGCCCCACAGGGACAGGCTGGGGGCGTGGGGCAACAACGCCCCCTGCAGTCATGCAGCAAAGGGTCGGCAGCAGCCACGCCCCCCGCAGTTTACGTGGGGACAGCAGCCACAAATGACACCAAGAAAACATGGAACTTCAGGGATACCCGGTGGGTGGGGGGAAGGGGGTGACACCCCCACCAATCGACATGGGAAAAAACTCGCATGGAAGGTGGGTTAGATGGATAGTTTGGGGTGGAAAGATATGTGCGCAAGAACATGCACAGGATGGGGGGGGCATGCATGAGGTTTACCTTCACCAGGGGCTCCACCCACGTAATCCACAGTAGGTAAACTCGTCTGGGATAATCTCCAACAGCAATTCCACTCTGGGTTCTTGACCCAACGCCAGATAATCCACACTGCCTGCCCCATGGAGGGGGTGCTTCCCACAGGATGGGGCATCTGCTGAGCATCACCACACCCTTACGACAACACATCTGAAAAATTAAAATCACAAATTGTATTTCAGCATATTAAAAAAGTAACACCAAATGAGTAGAAGAATTCCAGCAAAGGGAGAGGCTAGCAGGTGCCCTAATTAGGACTCGAGCTAAACAGGTCAGCTCACAATACGACACATCCTTTAGAAGGTAGACTGATGAAAACTGGTTTGCTGCTAGATAACTGTATAAGTGAGATTTGATAAATGATCATATATTAACATTATGGTTGAAACAGTAGACAACGGGTAGCTGGGGACATAGTTACAAAAGTGTAGTCAAGTGATTAACTAGTAATTATTCATAAGTTTTGCAGTTCTTTGCTCTTATGACTAGATGGTCCTGTACACTAGATGAGAACAATGCTGAAACTGACCACATGTGATTGAAACTGCATTAAGCTTCAAGATCAAAGAACAAGGACAAGAATAAAGACTTCAAGGACAGCCAACAGGAACTTCAAATGGGTCGGTGGTCGTAAAAGCAGCCCTTTGCCTCAAATGGATCCTTCATTGCGTATGATAGGATGTAGGCAGTACTAAGATAATCAGTTGCAATCATTGTTATGTATATGTATACTAATCTGATTAATATGCAATTAGTTATTCTATATAACCTGTTTGTGCTAAAGCTGTGGTATGCACACTAGGTGGAAATATCCCCCGTGCATCCAGCGCTGCAATAAAGAATGCCTGCTTTCTAAAACTCCAAAACAAGTCTTAGAGAGTTTCTTTGACCGGCTTTTCAGTATCAGAGAGGTGCAATTGCAACAAAATGAGTCCAAAGGGGGCTTACAGAGCTAAAAGTGTGCTGCAGGGAAAATCTAAGACCTCGGGAGACATTGTGACAGTAGCAGAGGGCTTCTGAGAGGGACAGGCAAAAGAAGGCTCGAGGCCATGATGAAGAAGTCCAGAAGGGATTTGAATAGACTACAGGTGTCCTCAGGGGACTAGGGACTGAACAGAGGTATGCTAGCTAGCATAGAGGACAACATGAGCATTCTGGAGATGAAAGATGGCATCAGGAAAGGTTCTCAGGGAGGGAGAAGGGTGCAAAGTGCACAACAGAGCCAAAAGAGGGCTGTGGGGCACAAGGATGGCCTCAGGAGGCATGATGATGGGAGAAGAAGGGTGCTGAGAGTGAAAGACAGAAGGCAGCTCTGGGACACAATGCAAAACTCAAGAAGGTGTCCCAGCAATGTACAGATGTCCTCAGGGGATGAGCGACAGAATGGAGACATCCAAGATGGCAGTGAATAAGGTAAGAGTGCTCTGGGGCACAATGAAAGCCTCAGGAAGAATTGTCTCTGAATACGAAAGAAACAAAGCCTGCTACAGAACTCAAGGATAGCGATGGAACAGAAGGATGCTCGCAGGAAGCATTGTGACAGAAATAGAGGGGTGCTGAGGTAGACAGAGACACAGAAGAAGGCTCGAGGGCACAAAGATACTCGGGAGGAGATCTGAACACGGTACAGGTATCATGAGGGAGACTGACCCACTGGAGGCAAGCGAGATGGAAGAGAGGACAAAAAGACTGCTCTGAGGAAGAGGCAACGTTCTGACAAACCAAGGGGGGTGCAAATTACACCCCAGAGATAAAAGCATGCCGAGGAGACCCTCTAAAGCCTGAGGATGAACCAAGAAAAGAGCCCCCCAAAAAATAAAAGTAGACATAGAAAGAAAATTTAAAAAAAATAAAAGGGTACAAGGCACAGGAGAAAAATTTAAAAATAGGGACAGAAAACTACATAAAAGTAGACATAGAAAAGAAATTCAAGAAGGAAGGCATTAAAGGAGGAAAAAAATTTAAAAATAGAGACAACAAACTAAGTAAATGGAGACATAAAGAAAATTCTAAAATTGACAGCCTACCCAACTGTTGTGGTTTAACCCCAGCCAGCAACTAAGCAGCCGCTCGCTCACTCCCACCACCACCCAGTGGGTTAGGGGAGAGAATCGAGGGGAAAAAAAAAAAGTAAAACTTGTGGGTTGATATAAAGACAGTTTAATAGGACAGAAATGAAGATAATAATAAAATAATTGGAGATAATAATATACAAAACATAATACTTGGAGATAATATACAAAACAAGCGATGTGCAATGCAATTGCTCACCGCTCACCTACCGATGCCCAGTTAGTTCCCAAGCAGCGATCTGGGGCCCCTGCTCCCCACCCCCAGCCAACTCCCCCCAGTTTATATACTGTGCATGACATCATAAGGTACGGAATATCCCTTTGGCCAGTTTAGGTCAGCTGTCCTGGCTGTGTCCCCTCCCAACTTCTTGTGCCCCTCCAGCCTTCTTGCTGGCTGGGCATGAGAAGCTGAAAAATACTTGACTTGTTTTAAATACTACTTAGCAACAACTGAAAACACCAGTGTGTTATTGTCGTGGTTTCAGCCCAGCCGGTAACAAAGCACCACGCAGCCGCTCGCTCACTCCTCCCACCCCCTCCGGTGGGATAGGGAGGAGACGGAGGAGAGAAAAGAAAAAAAACCTGGAACCTCGAGGGTTGAGATAAGGGCAGTTTACTGGGACAAACAACAACGGTACTAATGAAAGAATATACAAAAAGTGTGATGCACAGTGCAACTGCTCACCACCCGGAACGCGACGCTCCACCACTTCCCCCACAGAAAGTCCAGAGCGCTCCCCCCGGCCCGCTCCCCATTTATATACCAAGCATGATGTCACATGGTATGGAATAGCTCCTTGGCTAGTTCAGGTCAGCTGCCCCGGCTATGCCCCCCCACCTCCCAGGTTCCTGTAAAAATTAACTCTATCCCAGCTGAACCCAGGACAGTTATCAACATTCTTCTCAAAATAAATCCAAACCATAACACTATACCAGCTACTAGAAAGAAAATTAACTCTGTCCCAGCCAAAATCAGGACACCAACAGACAAGAAAGAATTAAAAAGTAGGGACAGGAGGTAGATAAAAGCAGATGTAGAGAAAAAAAAAAATTAAAGCGCAACAAGATTAAGAAAATAAAGGAAAAAAAATGGGAACATCAAACTAAAACAAAATTTTAAAAGTGACAGCATTTTTAAATTACACAGCACAGACTAGAATAAAATATAAAGACAGTGAACTGGATAAAAGTAGATAAAAAAATAAAAGCAACAGGACACAGGAAATAAAAAAATAGGGTTAGACATCTTGATAAAAGTAGACATAGAAAATTTTAAAAGTCATAACAGAGAACAGATAGGAAAAAAGGAAACAATAGAGACAGAAAAATACATAAAAGTGAACAAAGAAACAAAATTCAAAAGTGAAGGCATTAAGAGAGGAAAAAATTTTAAAATAGCAAAAACCCCTAAATAGACGGTGTGAGAGGCTGAAAGAGTTAATGTCTCAAACATCATGGTGGGGCAAGTTCTGCTTAACAACAAACTCTGCATAACAAGGAACCCTGCATAGCAAGGAACCACAGGTGAAAAGAAGCGGATCAGCACCCATCAGCAACAGGAGGGGAAGGGCATGCCAGAGGGTGCACAGCTCCCTGTTCTGATAATGCTGTTCTGATATGCTGAGCAGGACAGCTCACCATGCATGACAAAAGATCACATCTGCAGGGAAGGGGAAGTTACCCCCCAAACGACCCCCAAGTCCCAAAGGCTCACACACCACTCACTTATGACACCTAATTAACCTAACAAGTTTGAGTGCCTGCCCGAAGGAGGGGCAAGGACGATAAAAGGACACAAACTGAAGCCCCAGGTGTGCAAGTCCAGCAGGACTGGACCCCTCAGTTGACTGAACCAATGCTGCACCCAGGACTGGTGAAATCTTTCTCTTCTCTCTGTCTTGTTTCTCTCTTTCTTTTTCCTTTTCTATAATCCCTACATTTTATCCCTGTAAACATAAACCGTTGACCAAGTCTGGGACTAGGAGTGAATCCAGCTGCCCCCAGGCTCCTCTGTGAGAAGGAGTCTAGAAAGCAAAGGGGTCTGCTCTGAACCTCGTGACTCGACCGGAGGGCTCTCCTTCTTGTCTTCCCTGAAGTGATCCCAAAATAAGCAAGGCCTGTAGTATATGTTTGGTGATGTAGGGTTAGCACAGGTTACACAGTTTACTGATGTAGTTTCATGCCAATTTTTGTGGTGAGCGAATAAAGTTGAGTTTTGTGAGTTAAAGGATCCCTAGTGTCGTTTCACTTTAATCCTGACCTGGGAACCAGCAAACCTGAGTTGTCATCCTGAGAAAGTGAGATGTGACAGACGAAGGCATAGAAAGAAAATTTTAAAAGCAACTGAGTATGGGACATACTAGAATGGATTAAAAAATAAAGACAGCAAACTGGCTAAAAATAGACGAGGAAAGAAAATTTAAAAGAGATGGGGTACAGGACAGACAGGAAAATTTAAAAAAAGGGAGTGACATCTTGATAAAAGTAGACATAGAACGGAAATTTTAAAAGTGACAAGATACAGTAAACAGGAAAAAATTAAAAATAGGGACAGAAAACAAGATAAAAGTACACCTAGAAAAAAAGATTTGAAAAGTAAAAGAATTACGAGAGAAAAAATTGAAAAATAGGGACAGTGAACTACATAAAAGTAGACATAGAAAATTTTAAAAGCAATGCAGTTCATGACACAGGAAAGAATTAAAAAATAGAAACAGTTACTGGATAAAAGAAGACATAGAAAGACCATTTTAAAAGCACAGCATTAAGGAATTAAAGGGAAAAAAATAGGGACAGCAAACTAAAACAGACAGGAAATTTTAAAAGCAATGGAGTCTAAGACAAAGGAAAAAATTTAAAAATATTGATAGGCTGAAAAAGAGAGAGATACATAGAAAGTAAATTTTAAAAGTGATGCGGTATAGGACAGACAGGAAAGAATTAAAAACCAGTAATATGCAGCATCATAAAAGTAGACATAGAAGGAAAATTTAAAAAGTGATGGGGTACAGGACAGGAAAGAATTAAAAAATAGGGACAGAACTGGTTAACAGAGATAGAAAATTTTAAAAAGTGATGGGAATAAGGAAAAATGGAAAAGAATGAAAAATAGGGACAGCGAACTAAAGAAATAAAGATGTAGAACCAAAATCTAAAAAGCAACAGGCTACAGGACAGACAAGAAAGTATTAAACAATAGTGACAGCACACTAAATAGAGAAATAGAAAGGAAATGTAAAAGTGATGGAGTGCGAGACAGCGGAAAAATTAAAAAACAAAGTGAACTGGATAAAAGGTGACACAGAAAGAAAATTTTAACAGTGACAGCATTAAAGAAAGGCTAGGAAAAAAAATAAAAAATAAGGATAGGGTGAATAATAGAGAGACACAGAGAAAGAAAATGTAAGAAGTGACAGGGTACACGACAGCCAGGAAAGAATCAAAAAGCTGTGATACACTGCTTGATAAAAGTAGACATAGAAGGAAAATTTAAAAAATTATGGCATACAGGACAGGAAAGATATTTAAAAATAGGGAGAGAAAAATAGATAAAGAGAGATGGAAAGAAAATTTTTAAAACAATGAGGTGCAAGACAGAGATGAAAAAACTAAAAATATATAGACAGTTGAACTGTATAAAACTAGCCATAGAAAGAAAATTTAAAAAGCAACTGCTTACAGGACATACAGGAAAGAATTAAAAAATAGGGACAGCAAACAAACAGACACAGAAAGAAAATGTTAAAAGTGAGATGGTACAGGACAGAGGATAAAATTAAAAAACAAAGACAGTGAATAGGTTAAAGTAGGCATAGAAAGCAAATTGGAAAAAAGTGACAGGTGTCATGGTTTAACCCCAGCTGGCAACTAAGCACCACCCAGCCGCTTGCTCGCTGCCCCCCTGCAGTGGGATGGGGGAGAAAAACCAGAAAAAAAGTAAAACTCACAGGTTGAGATAAAGCCAGTTTAATAGGTAAAGCAGAAGCCACGCGCACGAGCAAAGCAAGACAAGGAATTCATTCCTTGAAGCGTCCCGTCAGCAGGCGGGTGTTCAGCCATCTCCAGGAAAGCAGGGCTCCATCATGCGTAACGGTTACGTGGGAAGACAAATGCCATCGCTCTGAATGTCCCCCCTTCCTTCTCCTTCCCCCAGCTTTATATGCTGAGCATGACATCGTATGGTCTGGAACAGCCCTTGGGTCAGTTGGGGTCAGCTGTCCCAGCTGTGTCCCCTCCCAGCTCCTTGTTCAGCCCCAGCCTGCTCACTGGTGGGGCAGGGTGGGAAGCAGAACAGCCCTTGACTCTGAGCAAGCACTGCTCAGCAATAACAAAAACATCCCTGTGTTATCAACACTGTTTTCAGCACAACTCCAAAACGTAGCCCCATACTAGCTACTGGGAGGAAAATCAACTCTATCCCAGCCCAAACCAGCACAACAGGGTACATGACAGAGACAAAAGAATTAAAAAATAGGGACAGCTAACTAAACAAACAGACATAGGAAGAAAATTTAAAAGGTGATGGGCTACATGACAGACAGGAATAACTTAAAGACAGTGAATAGGTTAAAGTAGACATAGAAAGAAAAAGTAAAAAGCAACGGGGTACACAATAGTGAGGAAAGAATTAAAAAACAGTGATACACAGCTCGATAGAAGTAGACATAGAAGGAAAATTTAAGAAGTGATTGGGTACAGGACAGAAAAAATTTTAAAAATAGCCACAGTGAACTAAAACTGAGAAATATAAAGGAAATTTAAAAGTATCACAGGGGCACAGGACAGAGAGATAAAAAATAAAGACAGTAAACTGGATAAAAGTAGACATAGAAAGCAAATTTTCAAAGCAACAGGGTACACAACAGACAGGAAATAATGAAAAAATAGCAACAGGCAGCTTCATAAATGTAGATGTAGCATCGTGGTTTAACCCTGGCTGGCAACTAAGTACCATACAGCTGCTCACTTACTCCCTCCTACAGTGGGATAGGGGGAGAATCAGGAGGGTAAATGTGAGAAACTCATGGGTTGATATAAAAAGTTTAATAATTAAAAAGACTTTTTTTTAAAAGTTGTAACAGAAAAAAAAAACCCAGCAAATGAAAACATTTGCTTACCACCAACTGACCGATGCCCAGCCAGTCTCAAGCAACTGGGTACAGGACAAAGAGGGAAGAATTAAAATATAGGGTCAGGGAGACAGAGAGGGGAAAACATAGAAATTAAATTTTAAAAGTAATGGGGTACAAGGCGGTGCAGAAAAAATAAAAAACAGGGAGAAGCAGCTGGTTAGAGAGAGGCATATTAAACATTTAAAAGGCAACAGGGTACTGGGCAGAGTTGACAGAAGAATAACAAGTTTTGAGGAGCCATACACATAGGTGGGCAGGCAGAGAGGGAGACGGAGGAAGGGAGGCGGAGGTGGGCCAGGATGTAGAGGAGAGGATGTGCGACTCACCACAGCTCCTGGTGCCGGCAGGAGACCTTCACCGCCCCGACGTTTCTCTCTCTGCCTCTGCCCCTTCCTCCTCCCCAGTGCCGGCTGCCTGACCCTCACCCACTCGGCAGCACGCAGCGGACGCCTCAATGCTCCTCATCCACAAGGCTTCCTTGATACATGGCAGCTCACGCATGTAGCCAACAGAGGCCAGGAACAGCTCAGAGGGATCCTTCCTTGCCACGGGGACTGGCCATTCCTTGCTGCAGGCACCTACCAGCCAGACCCCCTTGCACTCCCTCCTCGGCCAGTTCCCCTGCCCAGGCAGCCCCCTTTACAGCTGGAGCCCCTTCACACAGCAGGGCCAGCCCCATCCTCAACCTCACTGGCCACACCTGGGGCCATCCCAGCCCCAGCTGGAGCCCATCAGGAACAGGGGCCATTGCCAAAGCCCCACAGCATATTATCCCTGCCCCTGCACCTACCCACATCCAGGGACACAGAGGAGGCAGGAAAAATTTATTCATTAATGCATATAAGAAATCCTGGCAATGAGTTGGCTACAAGGCTCAGTGCCCAAAGGCAGCAGGATGGGGTGATAAAAGGGAAGAGTAAAGCAGGAGGAAGGACAGAGGGACACAGAGGTGCAAGACAGGGAGCCAGAAAATGGGATGCTGGGAACAAGAGAGGGACGAGAAGCAGGAAAACAGTGTAGAGAGAGAAGCACAGAGAGACTGAGCAAAACAACAGGGATGGAGATGGAGGAATAAATAATAGGAAGTGGGGGAGAGAAGGTGAAGGGACTGGCAGGACAACAAGATAAAGACAGGACAAGGGACAGGGAAACATTCTCAAGTGATATGGGAGAAGAAACAGCAAGAACTAGAAAACAGAAACAGGGAGCCAGGTAGAGAGAAAATTTTCAAAAAGCAACAGCATATGAGAAACATAGGCAAGAACTAACAAATAGGCACAGGGAGACAGAAAGAGGGAGAGGTAGAAAGAAAATCTAAGAAGTGACAGGGTACAGGACAGAGAGGGAAGAGTTAAGAACTAGAGACAGGGAGATGGATAGAAGGAAACAGAAAATTTTGAAAGCAACAGGGTACAAGAATCAAAAAGTAGGTACATGGAGCTGCATAGAGGGAGACATAAGAACGAAATTTGAAAAGCAACAGGGTGAGAAATTAAAATAAGGTCAGGGAGACAAAAAGAAGGAAAAGTAGCAAGAAAATTTAAAAAGCAACTGGGTTTAAGAAACATGCAAGAATTTAAATAAGGATGGAGAAGTAGAAAGTTTCAAAAGTGACGACATACAAGAAACATAGGCCAGATTTTAAAAATAGGGACAGGGAGCCTGAGAGAAGGAAACTGTGGTGGGTTGACCTTGGCTGGCTGACGAGCGTCCACCAAGCCACTCTACCATTCCCCCTCCTCAACAAGACCGGAGGGTAGAAAATACAACAAAAAAGCTTGTGGGTCAAGATAAGGACAGAGCAATCACTCACCAATTACTGTCACAGGCAAAACAGACTCGACTTGGGGAAATTAATTTATTGTCAGTCAAAATCAGAGTACAATACGAACAAATCTGAAAAACACCTTCCCCCCACCCCTCTCTTTTTTTCCTGGGCTCATCTTCACTCCTGACTTCTCTACCTCCTCCTACCGAGCAGCACAGGGGGAGAAGGGGGGGGGGGTTGCAGTCAGTTCATCACAAGTTGTCTCTGCTGCTCCTTCCTTCTTTGTGCTCTTCTTCTGTTCCAGTGTGGTGTCACTCCCATGGGGCCGCAGGTCCTGCCAGAAAACCTGCTCCAGTGTGGGCTCCTCTCCACAGCGTCACAGCCTCCTTCGGGTGAATCCGCCTGCTCTGGCGAGGGGTCCTCCATCGGCTGCAGGGTGCATATCTGCTCCGCCATGGACCTCCGTGGGCTGCAGGGGGACAGCCTGTGTCACCATGGTCTTCACTGCAGGCTGCAGGGGAATCTCTGCTTTAGGACCTGGATCACCACCTCCTTTTTCTTCTTCACTGACCTTGGTGTCTGCAGGACTGACAGCTTCTGCACAGCTTTTTTTTAGCCCTTCTTAAATATCACAGAGGTGCTACCAGCGTTGCTGGTTGGCTCAGCTTTGACCAGTAGCAGCTCCATCTTGGAGCTGGAACTGGCTGTGCCCAACATGGGGGCAAGTCCTGGTGTCTTCTCACAGAACCCACCCCTGCAGCCCCTATCCACTCCCCTGCCCCAGCTTGCCACACAAACTCACTACAACAGTGATCGGCTACAGGGCAGAGAGGCGGGATTGAAAAGTAAGGAAAGGGAGACAGAGAGAGACAGGGTGGGGAAATAGCAATGGGCTACAGGACAGAGAGGAGGAACTAATAAAAAAGGAGAGGGTACCAGACAGAGAGATGGATAAAAACAAATATTAGTGATGAGCCACAGGGCAAACGGAAGAATTAAAAAACGGGACAGTGAGGTAGATGAGAGAGACTGAGAAATATCAAAAACACTGATGATCTAAAGGGGAGAGAGAGGGGAAATAAAGAATAGGGACAGGGAACCAGACAGAGAGAGAATAATAAAGACAAAAATGGGCTATGGGACAGTGAGGGAAGAAGTTAAAACATAGGGACAGGGACCTGGAACAAGAGAATCTAAGAAAGTAAAAGTGTATCCAGAATACAGGGCAGAGAAAGGAATTTAAAAATAGAGACACAGCATCAGACAGGTGAGAGCGGTGGGAATTGTGAAGGGCTAAAGGGCAGACAGGGAGGAATTAACAAGATTGGGATAAGAAGACAGACGGATAGATGGAGAAAGACAAAGGAGTGATGGGCTGCAAGGCAAAGACAGAGAATAAAAAAAAGAGGGATGGGACAGGTCAGAAGTGCAGAGAGAAAAAGAAAACAGAGAGGCAGAACAACAGAGAAAGAGGGGGACTTAGAGAACAAGAAAGGGAGAGGTACAGAAAAAAAAAAAACACAAAAAAATTAAAGCAGTGAGAGAAAGAGAAGGTGGGGGCAGGGAGGGACTGAGATGCAGAAGAGGGGTGACACAGCCCCAGGGGTCCAGGACTCGCTGTACCTCCTGCTGTTGGAGCTGCTGGGAGAATTTGACAGTTCAGACATGTCTGTCTCTCTCTCCCTCTCCCTTCCTCCTCTGTAGCTGCACTCACTTGACTGTCATCCACCTAAGAGAATAGATTGGTGTCTTCCAGCTCTTACAATATGAGGCTTCCTAGAAACACAGCCTCACATGCACACACACTACATGGCTGTACTGTGGTTTTGGTTATGCATACAGACCCTGCCGTGCACACTGGTGATCGGACCTGCTGAGGACTACACTAGGAAGGATCCATCCTCACCTGGAGAGGCAGGCTATCTCCTGTCTGCAGCTGGTGGCTGGATCCTCTTTATTTTATTCTTCAGCAGCTTTACCATTCTGTGGCCTCTCCAGCTTCAGCGTCAGCTTCAGCAGCTCCTGTCCACAGCCAGTAAGCGCTCCACCTGTCCCTCTGCGCTCCCGCGCCGCGAGGAGAGGGAGGCCAGGCAGAGACAGCCCACGCAAGCCTGAGGCTGCTGCAGTCAACGGCATCCCCAGGGGACGAACAGACAACCGCACCCACAGCGTGGCCTCTGGGAGAGGGAAAGAGGCAGCAGTGACCATTATTACCGCAGCTCGACCCTGGCCGGAGCCCCTCCTTCCGCAGACGCCACTCATTCCCCGCGCCGCTGCTAACGGCACCCCCGTTAAGGGAGACTCCAGACCACCGCAGGGCCAGCTTGCTGCCCTCGCGACAGGGCTCGGGGGCTGCCTGCGGCTACAGCGCAGGCTTCAGGGGAGGGGCTGGAGCAGGGGGCAGCCGCACGGGCCGAGCGGGGCCGGGGGAGCTCTGGCGACTCGGGCGGGCGCCCGCTGGCCGCGCCTGGGGGGTGCCCGCCTCCGTCCCCTCTTCCCTTCTACCGGCTCTCTCTCGGGGAACTCCCCGGCGCTGCCCTGGCCCGGCTCGCCTCCGGCGGACCGGCAGCCTGCCGCGGCGGCCGCTTCGCAGCTTCCCGTCCCGCCAGCCCCGGGCGGCCAGCGGGCAGGAGGCACCCCTCGCCCTCGCCCCCGCCCCCGCCCCCGCCGGAGGGGATCGCTCGCCTCACCCGCGGTCCCGGCGCTCGCCCGCTGCCGCCGAGACCCGCGCGCCGCCACGCTGCTCCCGGGGACCGCGCATGCGCCGGAGGGGCCGGAGCCGGCGCGCCAACGCCGGGCTGCCCCACGCGCAGGACGGCGCATGCGCCCGGGAGGGCTGGTCGGGGAGCGGGCGCAGCGGGAAGCCCGCGGAAAACCACGCGAAACCGGCAACGCTCCTGAGTCTGACCTGGTCGCACTCCGGGGGCCGCGGCGGCGGCAGCAGCAGCGAGGACTACGCCGCGCCCGAGAGCCACGCGGCTGCCCGGCCGCCGAGTCCGCGGAAACTACAGCTCCCGGCATGCTCCGAGGGGACGCCGCTTCCGTTTCCGCCCACCCCCACGCCGGCGCAGCCGCAGTCCCCGCCGAGCCCCCAGCGCCGCTCCGGGCAGCTCCGGCGCGCTCCCGCCGCCGGCTCCGGACAGTCCCCGCCGCCGGCTCCGGCACGGCGCGGCACCCCCCGCCCGGCTCCGGCTCCGGTCAGTCCCCGTCGCCGCCGCTCCGGCACGGCGCGGCACCCCCCGCCCGGCTCCGGGCAGCGCCCGCCGCCGCCGCTCCGGCACGGCGCGGCACCCCCCGCCCGGCTCCGGGCAGCGCCCGCCGCCGCCGCTCCGGCACGGCGCGGCACCCCCCGCCCGGCTCCGGGCAGCGCCCGCCGCCGCCGCTCCGGCACGGCGCGGCACCCCCCGCCCGGCTCCGGCTCCGGTCAGTCCCCGTCGCCGCCGCTCCGGCACGGCGCGGCACCCCCCGCCCGGCTCCGGGCAGCGCCCGCCGCCGCCGCTCCGGCACGGCGCGGCCCCGCCCCGCTGCCGCTCCGCGCGTCCGGCACGGACCCCGCCGTCCTCCTCGGGGCTTTCCCCGGGACCCGCCGGGCGATCGCGCAAGCCCCGCCACGGGGCCCGGGCCCCCCCCGGCCCACGTGCTCCCGGCCCCCCGCGAGCCCCCAGGGCCCCGGCCCCCCCCCCCGGCCTCGGCACAGGCGGCCCCCACCTCCCCCGGGCCACCCCCGCCTGGGACGGTCGCGGTCCGAGGGGCGCCCGGCCCCGCTCACCTTCTCCCGAGGGGCAGCCGCAGCCCGGCCACCGCTCTGCTCTGCTCCGCTCCGCTCCGCTCCGCTCCTGCCTGGGCTCCCACCGGCCCCGCCGCGGCCCCTCCCCCGGCAGCCCCCCCTTCCCAGGGAGGGGCCGTCGCCATCAGCCTCACTGCCCGCACCTGGGGCTCCTCCAGCCCCGGCCCGCAGCTGCGGTACCGAAATCCCGAATAAAACTCCACAACACCCATGGGAAGTTCAGAAGCAGGCGCTTCGTTTATGGAATGAAAGATGTCAAAGTAAGATGACTCTTGACGAGCTGTTCACTGGGGTAAAAATACAGATTTTAATACCCGTCTTATTTTAGTTCTAAGACTTGGCAATTGCCAGGTATCATCTTTTCGATTTACCCAGGTCCACCGCCGAGGCCACAAGGGAGATTTCTTCCAGAGAGAGGATAGAGTTATTAAGTCTAAAGTCCATTATTTGCTTTTGTCCTTCAGGAAGAGGTGAGTGGAGCATCTATCATCACTATTCACCCACACAGTTAACCCTAAACTTTTCACCTGTCCTTTAATACAGTCACTTCCAAGCTAATTTTTTTCCATTATTAAGAGGGGACCCAGGATCATTTAAAATATTATTCTACTTTCTACAAATACATGCCCCATCTTAGAGCTTTAGCTACTAGAGAAAGTCTTTGGATTTTGGGGTCAGAGGAGTTGCAAGTCTAAACTTTCATACCCTTCTCTTTAGGATGTGCGATTTTTCTCTGTATGTCTAAACCAATCTAAATTTCCCTAGATGGTCCTGACTCTGGGTGGATCTAACAAGGATCCTGGAACTCCAGTAAATTCTAAACATGGTTTTATATTTTAAATATGGTCCCAAGTTCCTTTCTGCACTTGTCTCTACGGTTTTGGCAACTGACAGCCCCAAGGGGTCTTTGTACAAGTTTCTCCCGAAGGGCGATAAATTTATTCTTTTGTCCGTGAGGTGGATGCTTTGGTAATGTTATAATTCAAAATGCTATAATTCCTTCTTTCAAATTTAAAAAAATAATTGCCTTTTAAATCCATCCAATTTAATTTGCTAAAATGATTCTCATTGTTCTACGTCTTTTCTCAAGTTTTGGTTAAATTCAGTGTCAGTATTCTCCACGGAACTAGATTTTCATCTGACTTTGGAATCGGAAGGCAGGCTGTTATCGAGGTTAAATTTTGTGTCTTTACAAAACTTCGAATCAATTCCAAAACTAGAATTTTTTTTTTTAATCAAAATTACAGAAACGGTTAATATCAAGATTAATAGCTCAAACAATAATTGTTTCATTTTGTTTATCTTATGTTTAGAACCCCTCAAAAAAAATACTTAAACCCTATAACACACAAAAAGATTACTGCCCTTGACAATATTCCTAATAGCAACCCCAATATTATAAACTTTACACAATTGTTTTCCCAAATAGATAACGTGAAACTTACTTATAGGTTTTCAGTTTCAAAGGGCCAGTTTCTTTAGACTTCCAATTTCCTGTTGGTGCTTTCTTTAGTCTTGAATAATGAAGCCAAGGTTCTTCGCCCAGACCTTTACTGCTCTAAGTGTTGTTAAAATGACTCGATACGGTCCTTTCCACTTCTCAGTGATTTTATATATATTCAATCTCCTGGTCGGAAGGGATGCGCTGCTACGTCCAATTCTAAGGGTCCAGCTGCGGAGACATACTGACGAAGTTCTTGAAAAGAATTTCTCAAAGAATTCATAACACCTTTTAAAAACATATCTCCAAAGCCACTCCAGATACTCAGAACATAGGACTCTTGATACGGTCTTTCATATAACATTGCATAATGACTTAAATTTTCTCTCTCTTCTGGCTATACTCTGATTCTTAATAGAGCCATGGGTAAGGCTTTAACCCATGTGAGTGAGGTTTCCTGACAAATTTTACTCAACCGTTTCTTGAGGGTATAGTTCATTCTTTCTCCCCACCCCCCCCCCCCGCCCCCTTGCTTGTGGTCTATATGGGGTGTGATAGTCTCAATCTATAGATAATACTTTGCTCGACTTGTCTCATCATCTTTGCTATGAAATGAGGGCCATTGTCAGATGACATTCTTACAGGCACCCCATAGTTTGGTATTATCTCTCTGAGCAAGACTTTAACTACTTCTCTTGCTTTGTCGGTGTGACAAGGGAAAGCCTCGGGCCACCCAGTAAAGATATCCACTAAAACTAGGGTAGATCCTTCTTTTCAAGGCAATTCTATAAAATCAATTTGCTAGTATCCCCCTAAAAAATTTCCTTATTTAATAATTCCAAAGATAATCTTATTACTGATTTGGGGATCATTTTATATATAAATTTCACATCCGCTTATAATTGTTTAAACAATCTTTGTCATATTTTACTTTCTGTTCCCCGATATACTTTGTTATGTTCAGCTCGGGCAATTTCTCTTATTATTGTGGGCGGGACTATTATTTGACCTGTCGGTGTTACAGCCTGTCCTGTTTCATTTTGTTAGCCTGCAATCTAACAATTAATTCTTCCATCTTTTTCATTATAATTTGGAGTTTCTTTAGGCAATTTTATACTTTTCTCTGGAACTAGCGCTAGGATGCCTTTTTCTGCAGCCTCTTTAGCAGCTTTATCAGCCAGTCGGTTACCTGCGTTAGGAACAGTCTTACCTAACTGGTGCGCTTTACAGCGCGTTATCGTGACTGCTGTTGGTTTTTGAACGGTTTCTAACAATTTCGGTATTTGTTCTGCATGCTGAATGGTGGTTCCTTGTGCAGATAACAGTCCTCTCTCTCTCTCCATATTGCTCCATGCGCACGTACTACTCCAAAAGCGTACTTTGAGTCTGTCCAAATGTTGACTCGCTTTCCTTGACTTAGTTCCAGAGCTCGAATAAGAGCTATCAATTCAGCCTTTTGGGCAGATGTCATCGAAGGCAAAGTTCGCAACGCAATTACCTCCTCGGTTGTTATTGTCTATCTGGATAAACGTTTTCCTTCACAGATGAAACCGCTTCCGTCGGTATACAGTTCCCAGTCTGCTGCTTCTAGCGGCACATCTCAGAGATCCAGTCAGCTGGGGTAAACTCTTTCGATTGTCTGCAAGCAGTCACGTTCCAGTTCTCCTTTAACTTGATCAGTTGTTGAAAACGCAACAGGGTTAACGGTGGTAGTAGTTTTTAAGTAAACATCATCTTGTTCCAGCAACACCACTCGGTATTTCAGCATTCTGCTAGGGGATAACCAATGCCCCCCTTTCTGTTTTAGCGCAACAGTTATCGTATGGGAAACGTACAGCGATCCTTTGTCCTCAGGTGAACTTAGGAGCTTCCTGGATCAGTAGCGCAGTTGCAGCGACGGCTCTCAGACGACCAGAGCATCCCAGACTCACGTGATCTAATCGCTTCGAGAAGCAGGCCACAGCTCGCCCACTTGGCCCTAAATATTGGGCCGGGATGCCCAGGGCTATACCTCTTCTTTCGCGAGTGAAAAGTTCAAATGTCTTTGTGAGATCCGGCAGGCCTAGGGCTGGCACCCCTATTACAGCCTGTTTCAATTCCTTGAAAGTAGCTTTCTCGGCATCAGTCCAATCCATTGTTTGAGGTTTTGAGCTGCTCCTATAAAGGTCGGACCCGCAAGCCACAACTGATAATCGACAGGTGACACCACGCAACCGTTCCCGGAAATGCTCTTCATTAATTTGTTAGTCTTAGGTTCGGGGAGACGACAAATTGCCTCTTTGCTCTCAGTTCCTAATTGTCTCTGTCCTTTTAGGATTTTAAAACTCAAATAAGTTTCTTCTTTCTGGGTTATTTGGGTTTTTTCTTTTGACACTCGCTATCCACTGATTCCCAAAGAGTTCAAAAAGTTAATAGTTAACTTTGTGCATTGTTCTTCCATCTCAGCTACAATTAACAGATCATCCATACATTTCAACAAGATTTCTTGATTATTTTCTTTCTTCCAAAGCTCTAATTCTCGTGCCAATGGATTTCCAAAGATGGTAAGACTATTCTTAAAGCCTTGAGGCAAGACTGTCCGTGTATATTGTCTTTTTCTCCCAGTCTCAGGATTTTCCCATTCAAAAGCAAAAAGCTCTTGACTGTTGGGATCCAAGGGAATACAGAAAAAGGCATCTTTTCAGTCTAACACTGTGAACCATTCTCGTTTCTCTGTTAGGGTTGTTAACAAAGTATAAGGATTTGCTACTACCGGATGAATATCTTGTACTATTTGATTTATTGCTCTGAGGTGTTGAACTAATCTATAATCTTTTTCATTAGCCTTTTAACAGGCAAGGTCGGGGTGTTATATTTGGATTCACATTCTGTTAACAATTTATATCTTAAAAATTTTTGTATTATCAATACTAACCCTTTCCGGCTTTCCAGTTTTAGGGGCTATGGCTTAATTCTTAGCGGATTCGATCCTGGCTTTAAATCCAGTCTCACAGGTTCTGCTTTTTGGATTTACCGGGAACTTCACAGTCCAGACGATTGGAATTACAGCATTATACTTTGACTGGTATGATCTTCTGCTTTCGGTAACCATCCTGTAACAACAAAGCCACTGCTTCGATACGTTTAGTTTCTGGAATTAAAATTTTAATCTCTCCATTTTTTAATTTAATTTCTGCCTCTAAGTTCTCCAGTAGATCTCCCCTTAACAGGAGTTTAGGAGAATTTGGCACATACAAAAACTGCTGAGTGACCCATTGCTTTCCTAATTTCATTGTTAAAGATTTAAAGAAGGGTCTAGTTTCTCGTTCACTTGTTGCACCAACACCACCAATTTCTTCAAAACTTAACTCTCCCTCTAAGGTATTTAAAACTGAAAAGGTGACTCTAGCGTCAATTCATATTCAATTTTCTGTTCTCCCAGTTTAGCTGTAACCAGAGCTTCTGCTGGGAGACTCCCCTCCGGTCCCCGTCAGCTGCGTTCACTTAAAAAGAACAAATCGACATATGGCACTTCATTCCATTTACTCTCTCTCCTACAAAACAACAGTAATTGCAATATAGTATTATAACTCAAAGTTCTGTTTGTTTCCCATTTTTCCTGCAATTCACCCCAGTGTGCCAACAAACATCCCAACGGTGATGTTTTTGGTATCTTTTCATCAGCAGTTCTATTTCCTGCACTCTTATTCTTAAACAATTTTGCTAGTGCCATTATACTTATATACATTCAAATCCCAAATCCCAAACAAACGCAAATGACAGCTGTCCCAAATAATACACAAAGTCCAACCCAGCAATAGCTTTCGCTTACGACTTAGGGGCAGACGCCTAGGCTTCCACTGCAAACGGGTACCCTCCAAGCCCCAACCCTGCGAAGCTTTCGCCGCGCCTCACGGGCAGGCTTTCCAAACAAATTCCAAAGCAGCAGCGCCTTACCTTTTTTCCAGGGAACGCCGCGAGGAGCTTTGTGAGTCGAGGGCGATGGTTCTCCCCGAGAATACCTCGGCGCCGGCCGGAGTTCGATCGACACTCGATCTCGTCCAGTCTCACTCGCAAGGTCCCGTCTGGGTCGCCAAAACCGTTACCGAAATCCGGAATAGAACTCCTTAACACCAACGTGAAGTTAAGAAGCGGGCACTTAGTTTATCGCAGCGCTGGGGACACGGGGGATCGCTCCTCCAAAGGCGTGTCCCACTTAGTATCAAAATCCGTCAGTTTTTACAGACTTTTTCTGTCAGGTCATTGTTACATAAGCTCTTTCCATAAAAAGGCATACTATGCTCGTTCTTAAATTTAACCTTTCTAAGGATTGGTCCTTTGATTATATAACCTTATCAATATTCTTCTTTAAAAACAATCATTGGTCAGTTACACTTAGCTCTACTGACTGGAATCTTCGATACTCAAATCAAGATGGGAAGGGTAAGGGGGTTTCCAAGCCGCAAACTGGCGTCCACGACGGTTTCCTTCGTTTCTTGAAACGGAACATAGGAAAACCTGTAACTTCCTGGTGAGGTTTCTAGGGTTAGCTATTTCCAACCTTAACAATATTAAGGTTCCGATAGTCACACGTAACGCAGTTCCTAAAGTTTCTATGGCTACGTTTCAAACGTAACAGTCCTATACGTTACGCTTCACAATTTTACTTCTTAATCAAACCTAACTCTTCTACGTGATTAAATTTTGATTTCTTTACCAGAATATTTGCAACAGCTGGAGCCCAGCAGGAACAGGGGGGGCACGGCCCGACCCCCCCCAGCGCCTCACCTCCTCCTCCCCTGGGCTCCCTCACGGCCCCTCGCCCCGTGCAAAGGGAGCGCAAACGCAGCCCGGAGGGCAACGGGGCCGGCCGGCCGGCGTCCGTTCGGTCAGTCGTGCGCCTAACGAGTCCTGCCAGCGAGTCCGCTCCGGGGCTCGGGGCCCCCCCCGACGCTCCCCCTGCCCCTGGGACACCTCTGATAGCATATTTCCGTACATTCTGTATGGCACGTCTAAATAGTTTTGGATGGTTTTAATATTTTGTACCAGCCGTGGAAACTGGTTTGCTGCTAGGTGACTGTAAAAGTGAGATTTAGTAAATAATTATTAGAAATCTTACACTAACGCGATGATTGAAACAATAGACAAAAGTATAGCCAAGCAATTAACTAGCAGAGGTAGGTACTCCTAAGTTTTGCAGTTCTTTGCTCTTATGACTAGATGAGAACAATGCTGAAACTGACCGCATGCGATTGAAACTGCGTTAAGCTTCAAGATCAGAGAACCAAGGACAAGAATAAAGACTTCAAGGACAGCCAGCAAGAACTTCAAATGGGTCGGTGGTCGCAAAAGCAGCCCTTCGTCTCAGATGGATCCTTCATTGCGCGTGATCGGATGTAGGCAGTGCTATGATAATCAGTTGCCATCATTTTTATGTATACGTATACTAATCTGATTCATGTGCAATTAGTTAGTCTATATGACCTGTTTGTGCTAAAGGTGTGGCACGCACGCTAGGTGGAACTATCCCCCGTGCATCCAGCGCTGCAATGAAGAATGCCTGCTTTCTAAAACGCCAAAACGAGCCTTAGAGAGTTTCTTGGACCGGCTTTTCAGTATCAGAGGTACAAGGGAGGAAAGGAAAAAAAAAAAAAAGCAGCGGTGTGGGAAAGAGAGGGGCAGGGAGGGACCAGAACGCAGAAGAGGGGAGAGAGAGACAGGGCCCCGAGGGCCCGGGGCTCACCACAGCTCTCTTTCTTGGCGCTGCCAGCAGACTTTGCCAGTTCAGACGCTTCTTTCGGCTCCTCTCCCGCTCCCCTCCTCTTCCGTAACTCCGGCTGCACGGCCGTCCTCCCCCTAGGAGAACACGCGTCTCACGGGTCTTGCAAGACGAGGCTTCCTGGGCACGGAGCCTCGCTCGCCCGCACGCCACGCGGCCGCACCGCACCGTACCGTCGGTGCTGCGTACGGACCCTGCGGTGCACCCTGGCGGTCTGACCTGCTGTGGACTACGAAGAGGGATCCTTCCACACGCGGAGAGGCAGGCGCTCTCTTGCCTGCAGCGGGAGGCAGCTGCCGGCCGGGCGGCCGGCCGGCCTTCCATTTCTTCTTCTCTACCTTTTTCTGGCCTCTCCAGCTTCAGCCGCAGCAGCTCCTGCCCACAGCCAGTAAGTGCCCTGCCTGTCCCTTTGTGCTCCCACGCCATGCCACGCCGCGCCACGCCGCGCGGAGAGGGAGGCCAGGCAGAGACAGCCCATGCAAGCTTTCCTTTCCGGCGGCGTTTCCTTACCGGGAGGAAGCGAGGAGCGCGGCGGCACCTCCCGCCGGCGCCGCATTGCCGGTACCGTCGGACGGCACGTGCGGGACGGGGGCAGCCCCGCGCACTCGCAGCCCCCGAGCTGCAGTACCGAACGTTGGTCACGAGGTGGCGGAAGAGAGCGGCGGCGAAAGGCGCCGCCAGCGCGCATGCGCGGATCCCGAGCTCCTGTGCCGCGTTCTGGTTGCCAGGCAACAGCAGGAGGGCTGCAAAACGCGCAACCGCGCATGCGCGGCTCCCGAACGCCAGGACCGCCTTCTGGTTGCTAGGCAACAGCAGGAGTGCCGTAAACCGCGCCACCGCGCACGCGCGGTTGCCGAGGCGTCGTGTCGCGCTACGGTTGCTAGGCAACAGCGGCGAGGGCCGTAACAGGCGCACCGCGCATGCGCGCCTCCGCTCTGCCGTACAGCGTCTCGGTTGCTAGGCAACAGCACGAGCGCCGTAAACCGCCCCACCGCGCACGCGCGGTTGCAGAGGCGTCGTGTCGCGCTACGGTTGCTAGGCAACAGCGGCGAGCGCCGTAAAAGGCGCACCGCGCATGCGCGGTTTCCGAGCTGCCGTACAGCGTCTCGGTTGCTAGGCAACAGCACGAGCGCCGTAAACCGCGCCACCGCGCACGCGCGGTTGCCGAGGCGTCGTGTCGCGCTACGGTTGCTAGGCAACAGCGGCGAGCGCCGTAAAAGGCGCACCGCGCATGCGCGGTTTCCGACCTGCCTTACAGCGCCTCGGTTGCTAGGCAACAGCACGAGCGCCGTAAACCCCGCCATCGCGCATGCGCGGTTGCCGAGGCGTCGTGTCGCGCTACGGTTGCTGGGCAACAGCGGCGAGCGCCGTAAAAGGCGCGCCGCGCATGCGCGGTTTCCGACCTGCCTTACAGCATCCTCGTTGCTAGGCAACAGCACGCGGGTCGTAAACCGCCCCACCGCGCATGCGCGGTTGCCGAGGCGTCGTGTCGCGCTACGGTTGCTAGGCAACAGCGGCGAGCGCCGTAAAAGGAGCAGCGCGCATGCGCGCCTCCGCGCTGCCGTACAGCATCTCGTTGCTAGGCAACAGCACGCGGGCCGTAAACTGCGCTACCGCGCATGCGCGGTTGCCGAGGCGTCGTGTCGCGCTACCGTTGCTGGGCAACAGCGGCGAGCGCCGTAAAAGGAGCAGCGCGCATGCGCGCCTCCGAGCTGCCGTACAGCGTCTTGGTTGCTAGGCAACAGCACGAGCGCCGTAAACCCCGCCACCGCGCATGCGCGGTTGCCGAGGCGTCGTGTCGCGCTACGGTTGCTGGGCAACAGCGGCGAGCGCCGTAAAAGGCGCACCGCGCATGCGCGGTTTCCGACCTGCCTGACAGCATCCTCGTTG
The DNA here is from genome assembly GCF_026419915.1 of Harpia harpyja. Classification (NCBI taxonomy): domain Eukaryota; kingdom Metazoa; phylum Chordata; class Aves; order Accipitriformes; family Accipitridae; genus Harpia; species Harpia harpyja. The sequence goes on from NC_068940.1 coordinate 157,623, forward strand.
CTAGGCAACAGCACGAGCGCCGTAAACCGCGCCACCGCGCATGCGCGGTTGCCGAGGCGTCGCGTCGCGCTACGGTTGCTGGGCAACAGCGGCGAGCGCCGTAAAAGGAGCAGCGCGCATGCGCGCCGCCCCAGCTGCCGTACAGCCTCTCCCTTACCAGGCAACAGCGGGGGCCCAGCCACACGCGCCACCGCGCATGCGCGCCTCCCGAACGCCAGTTCCCACCTTCGCTCGCCGGGCAGCAGCACCCCCGCAACGATCCTCTTCTGAGCATCAGCTGGATGAGACACCACTGACAGCTCAGCCCAGTAGAGACCAGCCACAGGCGGCAGCTACTTACTGGGGGCACAGGGCTTACGTTTCCCTGCCCTTTCCCCACTTGCAGCCCGGGCAGTCCTCTTCATTGCCTCCGTTCCAAAAAGCACCCGAGTGGCTGGAGCCTTTACAGCAGTCAAGCGCAAACAACAGACAATGTGGGCGGTCGCTTCTGTCCCTGCCCCCCCACCCCATTCTCTAGAGAGGAGAAGCAGCACAGGGAACCTGCAAACGGCAGGGGGGGTTGCCCTGGACCAAGCCCTAGGGACTGCTGTACCCGTCTGCACGTGGCATCAGGGTTGTGGGAGGGACAGCAGCCAGTCAACAGATACTGGCGAGAGATTTAAAAAAAACAAAAAAAAAATAACACCTGGTTCAGGTGACAGCCTGAAGGCAGGCCACGAGAGACCCAAAGCTGCTTCGTGCCAGAGGGGCAGCTCTGTTCAGCAGGAAACGGCGCGTCCCAGCGGACCAGATGCGAGCGGCCGACCTGCAAGTGAGCGATACCCTGGCGATCCTGGGGCTCTCTTGGGGTGGGCGCACCTTTCCTCACCTCTGTGCTATCACAACTCTGCTCTCCTAATCCTGCACGCACGCAAGGCTTCTTGGGCGGGGCTTGTCTCTTATGGAAGAGACGCTGCACGGTGTTACTTACCGCCCTGCCCTCCGGCGTGCAAAGTAATTAGACGGGAAGCAGGGAAAGCAAAAGAGGCGCGTCGGGATATTAGATGTCCTCAGCAGATGACCGTAGAGCCCTCGAGGTTCCACCTTTGCTCCCTACAGGAGCGTGGCTCCGCACTCCTTGCCGCTCCCGCCAGCAAGCGTCACAATTGCCCTTTGCTGCCTGCAACGCGCAGTACCTGCACGGCCCGAGTACTGCTGCTTACGGAGCAAGAGGCGCTCGCTATAAAGCGGCAATGAAGAACAAGGACGGCCCGTCAAGACGGCAGGAGGAACACAGAGAGCCTCCAGCATTAGCCAGGCAGGGCTTCCAACTCACCCCGTGTCGTGGTTTAACGCCAGCCGGCAACGAAGCCCCACGCGACCGCTCACTCGCTCCCCCGCCCCCAGTGGGACGGGGAGACAATCGGAAGGGCGGAAGTGGGAAAACTCGTGGCTTGAAACAAAAACAGTTGAATCATTAAAAAGAAACAACAACAACAACAACAACTTGTAAGGAAAAGAAGAAAAAAAATGACAGAGAATGGGGTGCAGGCAGCATGCCAGGGGTCTGAAGCCTGACGGATGATGGGGGGGGGGTGGGTGTGTGGAATACGGAGGAGGGAAGCGGGGGGGGGGCAGGAGATAGGAGAGCAGGGGATGCGGGGGGAAACAACTCGCGTGGGTGAAGGGGGCGGGCCGGAGCAACAGGGGGGCATATGGGGGAGAAACACACACGGCGGGAGGGTAGGGGAGGGTACAAAGGTGCACGGGGGGACACGGGTGGGGATGACCTACCCCAGGGAGTCCACCCGGGATGATCCACAGCAGGTAACTCACCTGGGATAACCCGCAACAGAGAATCCACACCGGGAGGACCCCCAGCAATGCCCCTCAAACTGCCTGTGCTTCACCCCCAATCTTCCCCAAACTGGGGAGTTTTCTGCTTTTTCAAAATACTCAGTTTGGGGTGTGTTTCAGTGCTTTTCCACAACATAAAAAGGGGAGATCTTTTGGTTGTGGTTTTGTGCATGAAAACGGGGTGGGTTTTTTTGCTTTCCAGCTGCGCAAATCCAGGCGGATTTGGCTTTCCCAGGAGTCCCAAATTCGTTCGGTTTTTTCCCGTTGCAGACCCAGAATCAGGGGGTTTGGGGTTGTCCTGGTTTCGGCTGGAATAAAGTTAATTTTCTTCTGAGTAGCTGGTACAGGGCCATTTTGGATTTAGGATGAGAAAAATGTTGACAACACACCGACGCTTTAGTTGTTGCTAAGCAGTGTTTATACTAAGTCAAGGACCTTCCAGCTTCTCATACCGCCCTGCCAGCGGAGGCTGGGGGTGCACAAGAAGAGTCGCTGAGCTAAAGGAGGATTCCAGGTAAACAGGTCAGCTCGAAATACACCACCTCCTTTAAAAGTTAAGAGCGATTTGAACGCTTAAAATCAGCATTCAGGCTAATCGATACCATTTTGAACACCTTCTTAGCATACAAGTAAACACTCTCGCCGGTGTTGGAAAACGTCTCCTCCCTTCCTTACAGCACTGCTGCAGGGAGATAACCCTGGGAGGCTGCGGGACGAGGTCGTACGCAATCAGAATCTACGCTTACGGATCCACCGCAACAGCTACAGCCCTTGCGCTGCTGCTGCTGCTTTGCATCTTGCTCGTTTGGTGAATAAAGCTGAAAGTGAAGTGGAAAACTTCAAAAAGCAAAATGAAAAATAAAGAATAAATCTCAATAATTCACTTTACACTAAAAGGGTGTGCCCATGTTTATATACATCCAATAAAAATACATTATTGAAGCAGTAACTCACCAAAACCACCTCAGGACTCACTGTCACTAGTTACAAGGCTGCTGATGCTTCCTGGGAAAACCTGGAAAACACACGGAAGCGCCGCCAGTTTGTCCTGTTTTGTCCGCGTCTCTTCTTTGACCTTGATTGCTTTTAGTACAGGTGCTAGTTATCTCAGTAAGGTTGTCGAGTACTCCTATAAGATATTTAAAAAAACTCATTGACTGCAGAAGCATAAAGCTTTTATCGTGAAAACAAAGCCCGTTTCTTCTGAACAGCTGAACTCTTACGAACAGTTTCTCCCCTCTTTTAGTACAAAATTATTTTCACGGTATCATTTACTAGTAAGCGCACGGAAACAGAAGATTACGTGCTTTCAGGAAGAGGAAATAGACAGAGGGAAGTCAACCTGGCGTAGGCGTAACGTGCTCCAGAACAGACCTTAGTTTTAGTATTCGTATTAAAATATTTCACAGAAAAAATGTGGAAGGAGAGTTGGCACATTCTTAATGTTAACTTTAAAGTCCATACTACAAGTACCTTTGGAAAAATGCAGACACGCATCGTAGGCGTACCTTGTACTTGCAGACCACTACGGAATCTTTCCATCTGTCTTGTACTTTCACGGCAGAAGAAAGGGCAACCACGGTGAAATGGTGGCAGCTGACATCCACCTGAGAGAGGGGGAAAAAAAAAACCCAACAAACAAAAAAACAAAACAAAACAAAACTTTAGCATAAAACTGGGTAGGAATCCAAAGCTGCCTTTTTTTGTGAAGGTTTGTGAAGACAGTACGACTGAGCAGAGCAAAAACTATTTTTGCATCATCTTCGGTACAGCGGTTGACACAGGCCACTAGAGCTTTTGCATTTTTCAGACAACCGTGCCTTTTTTTATTTTTTTTTTATTTTTTTTGACTCATTGGTAACTTTAGTTTCACTAGAACTCCCTTTCCTAGATACACGCAGGTGACAGACATAGAGACCTACATACATTTTCTCAAGCCTTAGTATAGCCAAGACTTCATCACCCTATATGTCCCAAGCCGAGTATTTTTGCTAAAGAGCACAGCAACACATCTGTCCTTGTGAACTGCCTCGTTGCAAAAAAGGAATGATTTTTTCCAGGCCGTTGCTCCAAACGGTCAAGATCTTTTAAAACCGCAGTTGTGCCACCAAACCCGCTCAGGGTCCCTCCTAGCTTTTGACTGCCCTGAGATTTAACAGGCACACGCTCCATTCCATCTTCCAACAGCAAAAATACATTAACGCTCTCGGACCCAGAGCGCGACCCTACGGATGTCCACACACTCACCCCTTGCCGTTTTGATGAGGAGCCACCGAGCATCCCTGCGAGCACAGCTGCACGCGCCAGATCGGTTTCACCTACGCCGCCAGTTACCGGTTTCGGTGAATGTAGTTTCTGACGCTTTAAACCGAAAACCGTATCTCGGTGCTTCGCCACAGTAGAAACGACCCATCGCTAGAATGCTACAAAAACGCAGTAACACAAGTTGCAAACCCACAGCAGCAACAGCTCCAGAAATATTTAGACCAGGAACAAGGGAGAAAAATAAAACAGCTTCATCTCACGCACAGGGGAGCGGCAGGCAGAGAAAAGGGTCGGCATTCTGAGCCCTTACAGAAAACGGGCATTCTCCTTCCATTCCTCAGCCCGTCCGTTAAGGTCTCAATACCGCAACGCTACTACGGCAACGTCGAGAGTAGGGAACAACAGCCCTGCCGCTGGACGTGCCATTGACCCATGCTATTTACGTAGCAGGATGCGTACGCAGAGGGACGCGTTTTGCCACACACAACCCTGAACTTCCTGAAAGTTTACGTTTACCAAAAAAAGCCATTTGGAACATATTGCCAAACAACATTTGGCAATAAAGCTTTGATGCGTTTGACACACGCAAATTTTTGGTCACTTGCTATTTGCTTCCTGTTGCTGCTGCTGTTCTTCCTTCAGAAATTCTACTTGTAGCCAAGTTATTCACTACTGGTTCAAGCATTTGCCTTCCTGGTATTACCAGCACATTCACAGAGGCAAGTAACTTAATTGCTCTTCTACGATTGTCCAAATGACAATTACAGCCATGAAAGAGAAGGAGAGGTCAGGCAGCAGAAGAGCTCTGCAGGCTGGCACCAGTCAATAATGCACTCTTTAAAAACAAACAACAACAAAACAAAACCGTGACCCTGTATCCTTTTTTTTTTTTTTTTTTTCTTTCAGAGCTCATCCCTGCCTCAGCATTTTGTCTCGTCAGAGCATGAAGCGCAGGTGACCCGTGCCCTGACGACTTTTGCGTGTGATGAATGCCTGTTCAGAAATAGTCCAGATCTGCAGGACTGGTGTCATTTTTATGGTTTTAATCATCATAACTCAGATTTTATTTACTCACGCATTTGTGAGGAAACTAATTCACTTTTAGACACTGCCTCTCCTTTTTTTTGGGGGGGGGGGGGGGGGGGGGGGCAGGAGGGGGGGTGGAATGTGCTAGAGACTGAAAAAAATTACGATTCAGAGCTCCCAACCATGACAGAGTGGTGGAGAAAGCAATGAAAGCAAAGACCAACAGCAGCAACATTAACTGAAAGTTGGCTTTAATTCCGATCACGTACTTAAGCGACTCTCCAAGTCTACGCCTCGGTCCGATGAACGACTAGTCCTTTTTTGGAAGGACAAACTTTTTTACTTAAAAGGCCTAGACTGAAGACTCCGCTGAACGGAATGGGGATTGTGCCACGGGACAACACGCCATCACCACTCTTAATGGGGAAGAAAAAAAAAATAAAATACAAATAAAAATCAAGTTTAAGTACCAGTTTCCATCATGTTTCACCCATTACATCTCTACTGGCATCTAGGTGCTCAAAAGTGAACTACAGGGACACCACATATTCCTAAAAATTCAGTTATACATAAAAAAATAAAAGGCTATCTCCAACTTGCCCATAAAATCAGTATGAACAGAGAGAAGAGAAACACTCGACCCTAAAGAAGCTAACAGGCAGCTCTGAATTTACCAGACATGAATTTTCGTTCTTTCACCTGAAACACAAACATATCAAGGGACCAGTTCAGGAACCGGGCACGATCTGTTACAGCAATTTTTCCATCAGCTCTTCTGCACTAGCAGCAAATTTGCCTTTTCTGTGGGTTTAACGTGGAGCATCTGTAGTGCCCTCGAACTCGCAAGTGTTTCTCTCCGCTCCCCCAGCCCGATACGTGCGATTACCTGAGCAGCAAGCGGAATTAACCACGCAGGATTTTCTTCGTGTGACGCGGAAGGTGACGCTGGGAAAAGAGGAGACAAAGGAATGAACCTGCTTGTCACACCCAGCCAACGGTGAAAAGACAGGGGAGGATTCTGCCGGAAGGGCTCTGCACCCCAGGAGCTCCCACCGGCCGGTTTCTCTCCCCTTTGCCCGGTACCGAGGGGACGACGACACCTCGCCCGCGCCCCCTGGCGGGGGGGGGCTGCCCCAGGAGAGCCGGGGGACCCCCACCTCGCTTCCGCCCGCGGGAACGGACCGGGCGAGACCCTCCACGCAGAGAGAGGAGCGTGGCGTGGATCGCATCCCCGAGGGAAGAGGCCGGGCTCCCCGCTGGCAGAAGGACAACTCACCTCCCCGCTGCTCGGAGCCGCTCGCTGCGGACAGCCCTGCCTGCGCCCGGCCGCTCTTCGGCCGTGCCGGGAGCGCGGTCCGGCCGACGGATGCTCCAGCGAAAAGACGCTCCAGCTCATCGCGGCTCCTGCTCGTTACAGCCGCAGGTACTTTTGCCTCTGGCTAACGCACGCTCCAGACAGCGGACACCCCGCCTCGTTCCAGCTCCCGCTTGCTACGGTTCTGGCTCACTGAAGCCCCAGCTCCGCACTGAAGCTCCGGCTGATTTCAGCTGCTTCTCCTTACAAGCTCCAGCTATGTGCAACGGCCTGGGCTTTCCATAAGGTTGTATATCAACTGCTGTCAAAACCGGAGCATTAGGATTAAACATCAGAGTTACACGCCATATAAATATGCGTTAGTTTGGGCGATTAATTACTGAACAACTATTCTGAGCAGCGCAGAAAGAAGAGCTGCACTCAAAGAGGGCACGTGGGGTCTGAAAAGCGCCTTTCCCCCCCACAGACCATCGCAGATGTTGAGTTCGGCCGGCTGCGTGCCGGCCTCCCGAACTTCGGCGTCCGACACAACCAGACCCCCATCTCCGGGGAGGGTCCACGCGCCCTGCCCACCCCCTGCTTCCCCCCGCAGCTCCCCACACCCTCCCACCCGCCTGCCAAACCAGCCAAGCCGGCTCCCGCTTTTGGCCCCCACGCCGGCTGACTCGGGGCCCATTTGGGAGCCAGAAAACCCGGCTGCCGAGCCTGTTCTCAAGGCCCAAAAACGCAGGGCCGGACCTCTGTTTCTGGGCCCAAAGCCGCGCAGCAGCTCGGTCTGTTTCCGAGCCCCAAAATCAGCCAGGCGAGCCTGTTGTCAAGCCCCAGGAACAGAAAACTTGTTCTCCATTTCTGACCCTGCAGCGCCCACGGGCGACGCCGAGCGTAGCCACCCCACAGCCCTGCACCCCCGGGGCCCCACGCGCAGTTTTGGGGAGTGCTCGGGACCGGCGGAGGGCCCGGCCCCACGCCTCTGCGGGGCAGCCCCAGCACAGGCAGGGCGTCGCTTCACGATCGCCGTTTCAGGCTTTATTTCCCCGCCACGGCCGGCACGGCCAGGCCCCCACCCCAAACCCCCGAGCCGAAGCACCCCCGCGGGTAGCCGGGCCCAGCCACCCGGAAAACAAGAAAACCAAAGAGGGAACAAGACAGAGAACGTGGGGAAAGGCAAGGAGACGGACACAGAAACAGAGAGAGCGCGAGAGGGATAGGGAGCAGGACAGAGAGATGGAGCAAGAAAGGAAAAAGGGACGGGAGGCAGAACCAAGGGAAAGAGACACAAGGACGGGGAGCAGGACAAAGGGACGGAAGAGAAAAAAAAAAAAACAGCGACGGGCTGCAGGACAGAGATGAAGGGATTAAATAGACACAGGGAGCACGACAGAAGGACAGGGAGAGACAAAAGGGACAAAGAGCAGGCCAGCAGCGGAGGGGAGAAAACCAACTGCGATGGGCAGTGGGAGAGAGATACGGAAAAAGAAAAAAATACTGAGGAGCAGAACAAAGAAAGAAGAGACAGCTAGCTGGACAGGGGGACACAGTTAGAAAGGATGGGAGAGGGAACGGGGCACAGAGAGACAGACAGAAAAGGTAGCGAAAGAAAGCAAGGCAGAGGGACAGCAAGGCGGGGCGGGGGGGAAGGGACAGGGGTCTGGACAGATAAGCAGCAGGGACAGAGAAATAAGCAGCAGGGACAGAGGAAAAGAGACAGAAAGAGGGACAGGGAACATGGCAGAGAAGGACAAATCAGGACAGCGGCAGGACGGAGATAAAAAACTGGGACGGTCCTCAGGACAGAGAGGAATACAAATACGAGCAGGGAGCGGGACAAAGGGATACAGCGAGAAACGACGGGACAGGAAGCAAGACAGAGCGACAGACAAGAACAATGGCAACGAGAGAGAGAGAAAGAGAGAGACCGTGAGAAGCACAGGGGGTTGGGGAATTTAGAAAGAGAAGTATCAGGAGCCCTGCAGAGAGAGGGAGGGTGAATAAAAAAGGGGCAGGAAGCAGCACAAAGGGTCAGAGAGAGTAAGAGATGAACAGGAAGGAGGACGGGAATGACAAAAATAAACAGCAACAGCGAGCAAGACAAAGGGATAGAGAGAGAAAGAGAAAGTAGAAAGAAGAGAGAGAGGAAGGCAGGGACACAGAGCGGCACGTACAGGCGCAGAGAGGAAAAGAATGCCAGGGAACAGGCCAGAGAAATTGGGAGGCGGGGAAAGAGGTGGATGCAGATCAGGACAAGGAGATGGAAAAGGAAAAAACAGCGACTGGCTGCGGGACAAAGACGGGGGGCGGCAGGGGAGGAAGAGGGAGAGGGAGCAGGACGAGAACGCAGAGAGAAAAAGGAAGGGGGGCAGTCGACCAAGAGAGAGAAAGGGGAAGAAGAAGAGGGAGCAGGACAAGAGAAGAGACAGAAGAGGAGAGGTACAGGGAAGAAAAAAAAAAAAAAACAAAAAAACCCACAAACACCACCCAAAAAACCCCAAACGTCACAGCAGCATGGGAAAGCGAGGGGGCCAGGAGAGGGGGAGGGAGGGACCGGGACGCACAAGAGGAGCGACAGGGCCTCGAGGGCCCAGGACTCACCGGAGCTCTCGCTCTTGGAGCTGCCAGGAGACCTTGCCAGCTCAGACGCTTCTTTCTCCTTCTCTCCTCCCTTCCTCTTCTGGAACTCCCGTCGCTTGGCTGTCCTCCATGTAACGGAACACGCGAGCGTCTCACAGCTCTTACGAGATGAGGCCTCCTAGACACGTAGCCTCGCAAGCCTGAGGCTGCTGCAGTCAACGGCATCCCCAGGGGACGAACGGACAACCGCACCCACAGCGTGGCCTCTGGGAGAGGGAAAGAGGCAGCAGTGACCGTTATTACCGCAGCTCGACCCTGGCTGGAGCCCCTCCTTCCGCAGGGCTTCCGCAGACGCCGCTCGTTCCCCGCGCCGCTGCTAACGGCACCCCCGTTAAGGGAGACTCCAGACCACCGCAGGGCCAGCTTGCTGCCCTCGCGACAGGGCTCGGGGGCTGCCTGCGGCTACAGCGCAGGCTTCAGGGGAGGGGCTGGAGCTGGGGGCAGCCGCACGGGCCGAGCGGGGCCGGGGGAGCTCTGGCGACTCGGGCGGGCGCCCGCTGGCCGCGCCTGGGGGGTGCCCGCCTCCGTCCCCTCTTCCCTTCTACCGGCTCTCTCTCGGGGAACTCCCCGGCGCTGCCCTGGCCCGGCTCGCCTCCGGCGGACCGGCAGCCTGCCGCGGCGGCCGCTTCGCAGCTTCCCGTCCCGCCAGCCCCGGGCGGCCAGCGGGCAGGAGGCACCCCTCGCCCTCGCCCCCGCCCCCGCCCCCGCCGGAGGGGATCGCTCGCCTCACCCGCGGTCCCGGCGCTCGCCCGCTGCCGCCGAGACCCGCGCGCCGCCACGCTGCTCCCGGGGACCGCGCATGCGCCGGAGGGGCCGGAGCCGGCGCGCCAACGCCGGGCTGCCCCACGCGCAGGACGGCGCATGCGCCCGGGAGGGCTGGTCGGGGAGCGGGCGCAGCGGGAAGCCCGCGGAAAACCACGCGAAACCGGCAACGCTCCTGAGTCTGACCTGGTCGCACTCCGGGGGCCGCGGCGGCGGCAGCAGCGAGGACTACGCCGCGCCCGAGAGCCACGCGGCTGCCCGGCCGCCGAGTCCGCGGAAACTACAGCTCCCGGCATGCTCCGAGGGGACGCCGCTTCCGTTTCCGCCCACCCCCACGCCGGCGCAGCCGCAGTCCCCGCCGAGCCCCCAGCGCCGCTCCGGGCAGCTCCGGCGCGCTCCCGCCGCCGGCTCCGGACAGTCCCCGCCGCCGGCTCCGGCACGGCGCGGCACCCCCCGCCCGGCTCCGGCTCCGGTCAGTCCCCGTCGCCGCCGCTCCGGCACGGCGCGGCACCCCCCGCCCGGCTCCGGGCAGCGCCCGCCGCCGCCGCTCCGGCACGGCGCGGCCCCGCCCCGCTGCCGCTCCGCGCGTCCGGCACGGACCCCGCCGTCCTCCTCGGGGCTTTCCCCGGGACCCGCCGGGCGATCGCGCAAGCCCCGCCACGGGGCCCGGGCCCCCCCCGGCCCACGTGCTCCCGGCCCCCCGCGAGCCCCCAGGGCCCCGGCCCCCCCCCCCGGCCTCGGCACAGGCGGCCCCCACCTCCCCCGGGCCACCCCCGCCTGGGACGGTCGCGGTCCGAGGGGCGCCCGGCCCCGCTCACCTTCTCCCGAGGGGCAGCCGCAGCCCGGCCACCGCTCTGCTCTGCTCTGCTCCTGCCTGGGCTCCCACCGGCCCCGCCGCGGCCCCTCCCCCGGCAGCCCCCCCTTCCCAGGGAGGGGCCGTCGCCATCAGCCTCACTGCCCGCACCTGGGGCTCCTCCAGCCCCGGCCCGCAGCTGCGGTACCGAAATCCCGAATAAAACTCCACAACACCCATGGGAAGTTCAGAAGCAGGCGCTTCGTTTATGGAATGAAAGATGTCAAAGTAAGATGACTCTTGACGAGCTGTTCACTGGGGTAAAAATACAGATTTTAATACCCGTCTTATTTTAGTTCTAAGACTTGGCAATTGCCAGGTATCATCTTTTCGATTTACCCAGGTCCACCGCCGAGGCCACAAGGGAGATTTCTTCCAGAGAGAGGATAGAGTTATTAAGTCTAAAGTCCATTATTTGCTTTTGTCCTTCAGGAAGAGGTGAGTGGAGCATCTATCATCACTATTCACCCACACAGTTAACCCTAAACTTTTCACCTGTCCTTTAATACAGTCACTTCCAAGCTAATTTTTTTCCATTATTAAGAGGGGACCCAGGATCATTTAAAATATTATTCTACTTTCTACAAATACATGCCCCATCTTAGAGCTTTAGCTACTAGAGAAAGTCTTTGGATTTTGGGGTCAGAGGAGTTGCAAGTCTAAACTTTCATACCCTTCTCTTTAGGATGTGCGATTTTTCTCTGTATGTCTAAACCAATCTAAATTTCCCTAGATGGTCCTGACTCTGGGTGGATCTAACAAGGATCCTGGAACTCCAGTAAATTCTAAACATGGTTTTATATTTTAAATATGGTCCCAAGTTCCTTTCTGCACTTGTCTCTACGGTTTTGGCAACTGACAGCCCCAAGGGGTCTTTGTACAAGTTTCTCCCGAAGGGCGATAAATTTATTCTTTTGTCCGTGAGGTGGATGCTTTGGTAATGTTATAATTCAAAATGCTATAATTCCTTCTTTCAAATTTAAAAAAATAATTGCCTTTTAAATCCATCCAATTTAATTTGCTAAAATGATTCTCATTGTTCTACGTCTTTTCTCAAGTTTTGGTTAAATTCAGTGTCAGTATTCTCCACGGAACTAGATTTTCATCTGACTTTGGAATCGGAAGGCAGGCTGTTATCGAGGTTAAATTTTGTGTCTTTACAAAACTTCGAATCAATTCCAAAACTAGAATTTTTTTTTTTAATCAAAATTACAGAAACGGTTAATATCAAGATTAATAGCTCAAACAATAATTGTTTCATTTTGTTTATCTTATGTTTAGAACCCCTCAAAAAAAATACTTAAACCCTATAACACACAAAAAGATTACTGCCCTTGACAATATTCCTAATAGCAACCCCAATATTATAAACTTTACACAATTGTTTTCCCAAATAGATAACGTGAAACTTACTTATAGGTTTTCAGTTTCAAAGGGCCAGTTTCTTTAGACTTCCAATTTCCTGTTGGTGCTTTCTTTAGTCTTGAATAATGAAGCCAAGGTTCTTCGCCCAGACCTTTACTGCTCTAAGTGTTGTTAAAATGACTCGATACGGTCCTTTCCACTTCTCAGTGATTTTATATATATTCAATCTCCTGGTCGGAAGGGATGCGCTGCTACGTCCAATTCTAAGGGTCCAGCTGCGGAGACATACTGACGAAGTTCTTGAAAAGAATTTCTCAAAGAATTCATAACACCTTTTAAAAACATATCTCCAAAGCCACTCCAGATACTCAGAACATAGGACTCTTGATACGGTCTTTCATATAACATTGCATAATGACTTAAATTTTCTCTCTCTTCTGGCTATACTCTGATTCTTAATAGAGCCATGGGTAAGGCTTTAACCCATGTGAGTGAGGTTTCCTGACAAATTTTACTCAACCGTTGCTTGAGGGTATAGTTCATTCTTTCTCCCCACCCCCCCCCCCCCGCCCCCTTGCTTGTGGTCTATATGGGGTGTGATAGTCTCAATCTATAGATAATACTTTGCTCGACTTGTCTCATCATCTTTGCTATGAAATGAGGGCCATTGTCAGATGACATTCTTACAGGCACCCCATAGTTTGGTATTATCTCTCTGAGCAAGACTTTAACTACTTCTCTTGCTTTGTCGGTGTGACAAGGGAAAGCCTCGGGCCACCCAGTAAAGATATCCACTAAAACTAGGGTAGATCCTTCTTTTCAAGGCAATTCTATAAAATCAATTTGCTAGTATCCCCCTAAAAAATTTCCTTATTTAATAATTCCAAAGATAATCTTATTACTGATTTGGGGATCATTTTATATATAAATTTCACATCCGCTTATAATTGTTTAAACAATCTTTGTCATATTTTACTTTCTGTTCCCCGATATACTTTGTTATGTTCAGCTCGGGCAATTTCTCTTATTATTGTGGGCGGGACTATTATTTGACCTGTCGGTGTTACAGCCTGTCCTGTTTCATTTTGTTAGCCTGCAATCTAACAATTAATTCTTCCATCTTTTTCATTATAATTTGGAGTTTCTTTAGGCAATTTTATACTTTTCTCTGGAACTAGCGCTAGGATGCCTTTTTCTGCAGCCTCTTTAGCAGCTTTATCAGCCAGTCGGTTACCTGCGTTAGGAACAGTCTTACCTAACTGGTGCGCTTTACAGCGCGTTATCGTGACTGCTGTTGGTTTTTGAACGGTTTCTAACAATTTCGGTATTTGTTCTGCATGCTGAATGGTGGTTCCTTGTGCAGATAACAGTCCTCTCTCTCTCTCCATATTGCTCCATGCGCACGTACTACTCCAAAAGCGTACTTTGAGTCTGTCCAAATGTTGACTCGCTTTCCTTGACTTAGTTCCAGAGCTCGAATAAGAGCTATCAATTCAGCCTTTTGGGCAGATGTCATCGAAGGCAAAGTTCGCAACGCAATTACCTCCTCGGTTGTTATTGTCTATCTGGATAAACGTTTTCCTTCACAGATGAAACCGCTTCCGTCGGTATACAGTTCCCAGTCTGCTGCTTCTAGCGGCACATCTCAGAGATCCAGTCAGCTGGGGTAAACTCTTTCGATTGTCTGCAAGCAGTCACGTTCCAGTTCTCCTTTAACTTGATCAGTTGTTGAAAACGCAACAGGGTTAACGGTGGTAGTAGTTTTTAAGTAAACATCATCTTGTTCCAGCAACACCACTCGGTATTTCAGCATTCTGCTAGGGGATAACCAATGCCCCCCTTTCTGTTTTAGCGCAACAGTTATCGTATGGGAAACGTACAGCGATCCTTTGTCCTCAGGTGAACTTAGGAGCTTCCTGGATCAGTAGCGCAGTTGCAGCGACGGCTCTCAGACGACCAGAGCATCCCAGACTCACGTGATCTAATCGCTTCGAGAAGCAGGCCACAGCTCGCCCACTTGGCCCTAAATATTGGGCCGGGATGCCCAGGGCTATACCTCTTCTTTCGCGAGTGAAAAGTTCAAATGTCTTTGTGAGATCCGGCAGGCCTAGGGCTGGCACCCCTATTACAGCCTGTTTCAATTCCTTGAAAGTAGCTTTCTCGGCATCAGTCCAATCCATTGTTTGAGGTTTTGAGCTGCTCCTATAAAGGTCGGACCCGCAAGCCACAACTGATAATCGACAGGTGACACCACGCAACCGTTCCCGGAAATGCTCTTCATTAATTTGTTAGTCTTAGGTTCGGGGAGACGACAAATTGCCTCTTTGCTCTCAGTTCCTAATTGTCTCTGTCCTTTTAGGATTTTAAAACTCAAATAAGTTTCTTCTTTCTGGGTTATTTGGGTTTTTTCTTTTGACACTCGCTATCCACTGATTCCCAAAGAGTTCAAAAAGTTAATAGTTAACTTTGTGCATTGTTCTTCCATCTCAGCTACAATTAACAGATCATCCATACATTTCAACAAGATTTCTTGATTATTTTCTTTCTTCCAAAGCTCTAATTCTCGTGCCAATGGATTTCCAAAGATGGTAAGACTATTCTTAAAGCCTTGAGGCAAGACTGTCCGTGTATATTGTCTTTTTCTCCCAGTCTCAGGATTTTCCCATTCAAAAGCAAAAAGCTCTTGACTGTTGGGATCCAAGGGAATACAGAAAAAGGCATCTTTTCAGTCTAACACTGTGAACCATTCTCGTTTCTCTGTTAGGGTTGTTAACAAAGTATAAGGATTTGCTACTACCGGATGAATATCTTGTACTATTTGATTTATTGCTCTGAGGTGTTGAACTAATCTATAATCTTTTTCATTAGCCTTTTAACAGGCAAGGTCGGGGTGTTATATTTGGATTCACATTCTGTTAACAATTTATATCTTAAAAATTTTTGTATTATCAATACTAACCCTTTCCGGCTTTCCAGTTTTAGGGGCTATGGCTTAATTCTTAGTGGATTCGATCCTGGCTTTAAATCCAGTCTCACAGGTTCTGCTTTTTGGATTTACCGGGAACTTCACAGTCCAGACGATTGGAATTACAGCATTATACTTTGACTGGTATGATCTTCTGCTTTCGGTAACCATCCTGTAACAACAAAGCCACTGCTTCGATACGTTTAGTTTCTGGAATTAAAATTTTAATCTCTCCATTTTTTAATTTAATTTCTGCCTCTAAGTTCTCCAGTAGATCTCCCCTTAACAGGAGTTTAGGAGAATTTGGCACATACAAAAACTGCTGAGTGACCCATTGCTTTCCTAATTTCATTGTTAAAGATTTAAAGAAGGGTCTAGTTTCTCGTTCACTTGTTGCACCAACACCACCAATTTCTTCAAAACTTAACTCTCCCTCTAAGGTATTTAAAACTGAAAAGGTGACTCTAGCGTCAATTCATATTCAATTTTCTGTTCTCCCAGTTTAGCTGTAACCAGAGCTTCTGCTGGGAGACTCCCCTCCGGTCCCCGTCAGCTGCGTTCACTTAAAAAGAACAAATCGACATATGGCACTTCATTCCATTTACTCTCTCTCCTACAAAACAACAGTAATTGCAATATAGTATTATAACTCAAAGTTCTGTTTGTTTCCCATTTTTCCTGCAATTCACCCCAGTGTGCCAACAAACATCCCAACGGTGATGTTTTTGGTATCTTTTCATCAGCAGTTCTATTTCCTGCACTCTTATTCTTAAACAATTTTGCTAGTGCCATTATACTTATATACATTCAAATCCCAAATCCCAAACAAACGCAAATGACAGCTGTCCCAAATAATACACAAAGTCCAACCCAGCAATAGCTTTCGCTTACGACTTAGGGGCAGACGCCTAGGCTTCCACTGCAAACGGGTACCCTCCAAGCCCCAACCCTGCGAAGCTTTCGCCGCGCCTCACGGGCAGGCTTTCCAAACAAATTCCAAAGCAGCAGCGCCTTACCTTTTTTCCAGGGAACGCCGCGAGGAGCTTTGTGAGTCGAGGGCGATGGTTCTCCCCGAGAATACCTCGGCGCCGGCCGGAGTTCGATCGACACTCGATCTCGTCCAGTCTCACTCGCAAGGTCCCGTCTGGGTCGCCAAAACCGTTACCGAAATCCGGAATAGAACTCCTTAACACCAACGTGAAGTTAAGAAGCGGGCACTTAGTTTATCGCAGCGCTGGGGACACGGGGGATCGCTCCTCCAAAGGCGTGTCCCACTTAGTATCAAAATCCGTCAGTTTTTACAGACTTTTTCTGTCAGGTCATTGTTACATAAGCTCTTTCCATAAAAAGGCATACTATGCTCGTTCTTAAATTTAACCTTTCTAAGGATTGGTCCTTTGATTATATAACCTTATCAATATTCTTCTTTAAAAACAATCATTGGTCAGTTACACTTAGCTCTACTGACTGGAATCTTCGATACTCAAATCAAGATGGGAAGGGTAAGGGGGTTTCCAAGCCGCAAACTGGCGTCCACGACGGTTTCCTTCGTTTCTTGAAACGGAACATAGGAAAACCTGTAACTTCCTGGTGAGGTTTCTAGGGTTAGCTATTTCCAACCTTAACAATATTAAGGTTCCGATAGTCACACGTAACGCAGTTCCTAAAGTTTCTATGGCTACGTTTCAAACGTAACAGTCCTATACGTTACGCTTCACAATTTTACTTCTTAATCAAACCTAACTCTTCTACGTGATTAAATTTTGATTTCTTTACCAGAATATTTGCAACAGCTGGAGCCCAGCAGGAACAGGGGGGGCACGGCCCGACCCCCCCCAGCGCCTCACCTCCTCCTCCCCTGGGCTCCCTCACGGCCCCTCGCCCCGTGCAAAGGGAGCGCAAACGCAGCCCGGAGGGCAACGGGGCCGGCCGGCCGGCGTCCGTTCGGTCAGTCGCGCGCCTAACGAGTCCTGCCAGCGAGTCCGCTCCGGGGCTCGGGGCCCCCCCCGACGCTCCCCCTGCCCCTGGGACACCTCTGATAGCATATTTCCGTACATTCTGTATGGCACGTCTAAATAGTTCTGGATGGTTTTAATATTTTGTACCAGCCGTGGAAACTGGTTTGCTGCTAGGTGACTGTAAAAGTGAGATTTAGTAAATAATTATTAGAAATCTTACACTAACGCGATGATTGAAACAATAGACAAAAGTATAGCCAAGCAATTAACTAGCAGAGGTAGGTACTCCTAAGTTTTGCAGTTCTTTGCTCTTATGACTAGATGAGAACAATGCTGAAACTGACCGCATGCGATTGAAACTGCGTTAAGCTTCAAGATCAGAGAACCAAGGACAAGAATAAAGACTTCAAGGACAGCCAGCAAGAACTTCAAATGGGTCGGTGGTCGCAAAAGCAGCCCTTCGTCTCAGATGGATCCTTCATTGCGCGTGATCGGATGTAGGCAGTGCTATGATAATCAGTTGCCATCATTTTTATGTATACATATACTAATCTGATTCATATGCAATTAGTTAGTCTATATGACCTGTTTGTGCTAAAGGTGTGGCACGCACGCTAGGTGGAACTATCCCCCGTGCATCCAGCGCTGCAATGAAGAATGCCTGCTTTCTAAAACGCCAAAACGAGCCTTAGAGAGTTTCTTGGACCGGCTTTTCAGTATCAGAGGTACAAGGGAGGAAAGGAAAAAAAAAAAAAAGCAGCGGTGTGGGAAAGAGAGGGGCAGGGAGGGACCAGAACGCAGAAGAGGGGAGAGAGAGACAGGGCCCCGAGGGCCCGGGGCTCACCACAGCTCTCTTTCTTGGCGCTGCCAGCAGACTTTGCCAGTTCAGACGCTTCTTTCGGCTCCTCTCCCGCTCCCCTCCTCTTCCGTAACTCCGGCTGCACGGCCGTCCTCCCCCTAGGAGAACACGCGTCTCACGGGTCTTGCAAGACGAGGCTTCCTGGGCACGGAGCCTCGCTCGCCCGCACGCCACGCGGCCGTACCGCACCGTACCGTCGGTGCTGCGTACGGACCCTGCGGTGCACCCTGGCGGTCTGACCTGCTGTGGGCTACGAAGAGGGATCCTTCCACACGCGGAGAGGCAGGCGCTCTCTTGCCTGCAGCGGGAGGCAGCTGCCGGCCGGGCGGCCGGCCGGCCTTCCATTTCTTCTTCTCTACCTTTCTCTGGCCTCTCCAGCTTCAGCCGCAGCAGCTCCTGCCCACAGCCAGTAAGTGCCCTGCCTGTCCCTTTGTGCTCCCACGCCATGCCGCGCCGCGCCGCGCCGCGCGGAGAGGGAGGCCAGGCAGAGACAGCCCATGCAAGCTTTCCTTTCCGGCGGCGTTTCCTTACCGGGAGGAAGCGAGGAGCGCGGCGGCACCTCCCGCCGGCGCCGCATTGCCGGTACCGTCGGACGGCACGTGCGGGACGGGGGCAGCCCTGCGCACTCGCAGCCTCCGAGCTGCAGTACCGAACGTTGGTCACGAGGTGGCGGAAGAGAGCGGCGGCGAAAGGCGCCGCCAGCGCGCATGCGCGGATCCCGAGCTCCTGTGCCGCGTTCTGGTTGCCAGGCAACAGCAGGAGGGCTGCAAAACGCGCAACCGCGCATGCGCGGCTCCCGAACGCCAGGACCGCCTTCTGGTTGCTAGGCAACAGCAGGAGTGCCGTAAACCGCGCCACCGCGCATGCGCGGTTGCCGAGGCGTCGTGTCGCGCTACGGTTGCTAGGCAACAGCGGCGAGGGCCGTAACAGGCGCACCGCGCATGCGCGCCTCCGCTCTGCCGTACAGCGTCTCGGTTGCTAGGCAACAGCACGAGCGCCGTAAACCGCCCCACCGCGCACGCGCGGTTGCCGAGGCGTCGTGTCGCGCTACGGTTGCTAGGCAACAGCGGCGAGCGCCGTAAAAGGCGCACCGCGCATGCGCGGTTTCCGAGCTGCCGTACAGCGTCTCGGTTGCTAGGCAACAGCACGAGCGCCGTAAACCGCGCCACCGCGCATGCGCGGTTGCCGAGGCGTCGTGTCGCGCTACGGTTGCTAGGCAACAGCGGCGAGCGCCGTAAAAGGCGCGCCGCGCATGCGCGGTTTCCGACCTGCCTTACAGCGCCTCGGTTGCTAGACAACAGCACGAGCGCCGTAAACCCCGCCATCGCGCATGCGCGGTTGCCGAGGCGTCGTGTCGCGCTACGGTTGCTAGGCAACAGCGGCGAGCGCCGTAAAAGGCGCGCCGCGCATGCGCGGTTTCCGACCTGCCTGACAGCATCCTCGTTGCTAGGCAACAGCACGAGCGCCGTAAACCGCGCCACCGCGCATGCGCGGTTGCAGAGGCGTCGTGTCGCGCTACGGTTGCTAGGCAACAGCGGCGAGCGCCGTAAAAGGCGCGCCGCGCATGCGCGGTTTCCGACCTGCCTTACAGCATCCTCGTTGCTAGGCAACAGCACGCGGGTCGTAAACCGCCCCACCGCGCATGCGCGGTTGCCGAGGCGTCGTGTCGCGCTACGGTTGCTAGGCAACAGCGGCGAGCGCCGTAAAAGGAGCAGCGCGCATGCGCGCCTCCGCGCTGCCGTACAGCATCTCGTTGCTAGGCAACAGCACGCGGGCCGTAAACTGCGCTACCGCGCATGCGCGGTTGCCGAGGCGTCGTGTCGCGCTACCGTTGCTGGGCAACAGCGGCGAGCGCCGTAAAAGGAGCAGCGCGAATGCGCGCCTCCGAGCTGCCGTACAGCGTCTTGGTTGCTAGGCAACAGCACGAGCGCCGTAAACCCCGCCACCGCGCATGCGCGGTTGCCGAGGCGTCGTGTCGCGCTACGGTTGCTAGGCAACAGCGGCGAGCGCCGTAAAAGGCGCACCGCGCATGCGCGGTTTCCGACCTGCCTTACAGCATCCTCGTTGCTAGGCAACAGCACGAGCACCGTAAACCGCCCCACCGCGCATGCGCGGTTGCCGAGGCGTCGTGTCGCGCTACGGTTGCTAGGCAACAGCGGCGAGCGCCGTAAAAGTCACAGCGCGCATGCGCGCCTCCGCGCTGCCGTACAGCGTCTCGTTGCTAGGCAACAGCACGCGGGCCGTAAACTGCGCCACCGCGCATGCGCGGTTGCCGAGGCGTCGTGTCGCGCTACGGTTGCTAGGCAACAGCGGCGAGCGCCGTAAAAGGCGCGCCGCGCATGCGCGGTTTCCGACCTGCCTTACAGCGCCTCGGTTGCTAGGCAACAGCACGAGCGCCGTAAAACCCGCCATCGCGCATGCGCGGTTGCCGAGGCGTCGTGTCGCGCTACGGTTGCTGGGCAACAGCGGCGAGCGCCGTAAAAGGCGCACCGCGCATGCGCGGTTTCCGACCTGCCTGACAGCATCCTCGTTGCTAGGCAACAGCACGAGCGCCGTAAACCGCGCCACCGCGCATGCGCGGTTGCCGAGGCGTCGCGTCGCGCTACGGTTGCTGGGCAACAGCGGCGAGCGCCGTAAAAGGAGCAGCGCGCATGCGCGCCGCCCCAGCTGCCGTACAGCCTCTCCCTTACCAGGCAACAGCGGGGGCCCAGCCACACGCGCCACCGCGCATGCGCGCCTCCCGAACGCCAGTTCCCACCTTCGCTCGCCGGGCAGCAGCACCCCCGCAACGATCCTCTTCTGAGCATCAGCTGGATGAGACACCACTGACAGCTCAGCCCAGTAGAGACCAGCCACAGGCGGCAGCTACTTACTGGGGGCACAGGGCTTACGTTTCCCTGCCCTTTCCCCACTCGCAGCCCGGGCAGTCCTCTTCATTGCCTCCGTTCCAAAAAGCACCCGAGTGGCTGGAGCCTTTACAGCAGTCAAGCGCAAACAACAGACAATGTGGGCGGTCGCTTCTGTCCCTGCCCCCCCACCCCATTCTCTAGAGAGGAGAAGCAGCACAGGGAACCTGCAAACGGCAGGGGGGGTTGCCCTGGACCAAGCCCTAGGGACTGCTGTACCCGTCTGCACGTGGCATCAGGGTTGTGGGAGGGACAGCAGCCAGTCAACAGATACTGGCGAGAGATTTAAAAAAAACAAAAAAAAAATAACGCCTGGTTCAGGTGACAGCCTGAAGGCAGGCCACGAGAGACCCAAAGCTGCTTCGTGCCAGAGGGGCAGCTCTGTTCAGCAGGAAACGGCGCGTCCCAGCGGACCAGATGCGAGCGGCCGACCTGCAAGTGAGCGATACCCTGGCGATCCTGGGGCTCTCTTGGGGTGGGCGCACCTTTCCTCACCTCTGTGCTATCACAACTCTGCTCTCCTAATCCTGCACGCACGCAAGGCTTCTTGGGCGGGGCTTGTCTCTTATGGAAGAGACGCTGCACGGTGTTACTTACCGCCCTGCCCTCCGGCGTGCAAAGTAATTAGACGGGAAGCAGGGAAAGCAAAAGAGGCGCGTCGGGATATTAGATGTCCTCAGCAGATGACCGTAGAGCCCTCGAGGTTCCACCTTTGCTCCCTACAGGAGCGTGGCTCCGCACTCCTTGCCGCTCCCGCCAGCAAGCGTCACAATTGCCCTTTGCTGCCTGCAACGCGCAGTACCTGCACGGCCCGAGTACTGCTGCTTACGGAGCAAGAGGCGCTCGCTATAAAGCGGCAATGAAGAACAAGGACGGCCCGTCAAGACGGCAGGAGGAACACAGAGAGCCTCCAGCATTAGCCAGGCAGGGCTTCCAACTCACCCCGTGTCGTGGTTTAACGCCAGCCGGCAACGAAGCCCCACGCGACCGCTCACTCGCTCCCCCGCCCCCAGTGGGACGGGGAGACAATCGGAAGGGCGGAAGTGGGAAAACTCGTGGCTTGAAACAAAAACAGTTGAATCATTAAAAAGAAACAACAACAACAACAACAACAACTTGTAAGGAAAAGAAGAAAAAAAATGACAGAGAATGGGGTGCAGGCAGCATGCCAGGGGTCTGAAGCCTGACGGATGATGGGGGGGGGGGTGGGTGTGTGGAATACGGAGGAGGGAAGCGGGGGGGGGGGCAGGAGATAGGAGAGCAGGGGATGCGGGGGGAAACAACTCGCGTGGGTGAAGGGGGCGGGCCGGAGCAACAGGGGGGCATATGGGGGAGAAACACACACGGCGGGAGGGTAGGGGAGGGTACAAAGGTGCACGGGGGGACACGGGTGGGGATGACCTACCCCAGGGAGTCCACCCGGGATGATCCACAGCAGGTAACTCACCTGGGATAACCCGCAACAGAGAATCCACACCGGGAGGACCCCCAGCAATGCCCCTCAAACTGCCTGTGCTTCACCCCCAATCTTCCCCAAACTGGGGAGTTTTCTGCTTTTTCAAAATACTCAGTTTGGGGTGTGTTTCAGTGCTTTTCCACAACATAAAAAGGGGAGATCTTTTGGTTGTGGTTTTGTGCATGAAAACGGGGTGGGTTTTTTTGCTTTCCAGCTGCGCAAATCCAGGCGGATTTGGCTTTCCCAGGAGTCCCAAATTCGTTCGGTTTTTTCCCGTTGCAGACCCAGAATCAGGGGGTTTGGGGTTGTCCTGGTTTCGGCTGGAATAAAGTTAATTTTCTTCTGAGTAGCTGGTACAGGGCCATTTTGGATTTAGGATGAGAACAATGTTGACAACACACCGACGCTTTAGTTGTTGCTAAGCAGTGTTTATACTAAGTCAAGGACCTTCCAGCTTCTCATACCGCCCTGCCAGCGGAGGCTGGGGGTGCACAAGAAGAGTCGCTGAGCTAAAGGAGGATTCCAGGTAAACAGGTCAGCTCGAAATACACCACCTCCTTTAAAAGTTAAGAGCGATTTGAACGCTTAAAATCAGCATTCAGGCTAATCGATACCATTTTGAACACCTTCTTAGCATACAAGTAAACACTCTCGCCGGTGTTGGAAAACGTCTCCTCCCTTCCTTACAGCACTGCTGCAGGGAGATAACCCTGGGAGGCTGCGGGACGAGGTCGTACGCAATCAGAATCTACGCTTACGGATCCACCGCAACAGCTACAGCCCTTGCGCTGCTGCTGCTGCTTTGCATCTTGCTCGTTTGGTGAATAAAGCTGAAAGTGAAGTGGAAAACTTCAAAAAGCAAAATGAAAAATAAAGAATAAATCTCAATAATTCACTTTACACTAAAAGGGTGTGCCCATGTTTATATACATCCAATAAAAATACATTATTGAAGCAGTAACTCACCAAAACCACCTCAGGACTCACTGTCACTAGTTACAAGGCTGCTGATGCTTCCTGGGAAAACCTGGAAAACACACGGAAGCGCCGCCAGTTTGTCCTGTTTTGTCCGCGTCTCTTCTTTGACCTTGATTGCTTTTAGTACAGGTGCTAGTTATCTCAGTAAGGTTGTCGAGTACTCCTATAAGATATTTAAAAAAACTCATTGACTGCAGAAGCATAAAGCTTTTATCGTGAAAACAAAGCCCGTTTCTTCTGAACAGCTGAACTCTTACGAACAGTTTCTCCCCTCTTTTAGTACAAAATTATTTTCACGGTATCATTTACTAGTAAGCGCACGGAAACAGAAGATTACGTGCTTTCAGGAAGAGGAAATAGACAGAGGGAAGTCAACCTGGCGTAGGCGTAACGTGCTCCAGAACAGACCTTAGTTTTAGTATTCGTATTAAAATATTTCACAGAAAAAATGTGGAAGGAGAGTTGGCACATTCTTAATGTTAACTTTAAAGTCCATACTACAAGTACCTTTGGAAAAATGCAGACACGCATCGTAGGCGTACCTTGTACTTGCAGACCACTACGGAATCTTTCCATCTGTCTTGTACTTTCACGGCAGAAGAAAGGGCAACCACGGTGAAATGGTGGCAGCTGACATCCACCTGAGAGAGGGGGAAAAAAAAAACCCAACAAACAAAAAAACAAAACAAAACAAAACTTTAGCATAAAACTGGGTAGGAATCCAAAGCTGCCTTTTTTTGTGAAGGTTTGTGAAGACAGTACGACTGAGCAGAGCAAAAACTATTTTTGCATCATCTTCGGTACAGCGGTTGACACAGGCCACTAGAGCTTTTGCATTTTTCAGACAACCGTGCCTTTTTTTATTTTTTTTTTATTTTTTTTGACTCATTGGTAACTTTAGTTTCACTAGAACTCCCTTTCCTAGATACACGCAGGTGACAGACATAGAGACCTACATACATTTTCTCAAGCCTTAGTATAGCCAAGACTTCATCACCCTATATGTCCCAAGCCGAGTATTTTTGCTAAAGAGCACAGCAACACATCTGTCCTTGTGAACTGCCTCGTTGCAAAAAAGGAATGATTTTTTCCAGGCCGTTGCTCCAAACGGTCAAGATCTTTTAAAACCGCAGTTGTGCCACCAAACCCGCTCAGGGTCCCTCCTAGCTTTTGACTGCCCTGAGATTTAACAGGCACACGCTCCATTCCATCTTCCAACAGCAAAAATACATTAACGCTCTCGGACCCAGAGCGCGACCCTACGGATGTCCACACACTCACCCCTTGCCGTTTTGATGAGGAGCCACCGAGCATCCCTGCGAGCACAGCTGCACGCGCCAGATCGGTTTCACCTACGCCGCCAGTTACCGGTTTCGGTGAATGTAGTTTCTGACGCTTTAAACCGAAAACCGTATCTCGGTGCTTCGCCACAGTAGAAACGACCCATCGCTAGAATGCTACAAAAACGCAGTAACACAAG
The DNA here is from genome assembly GCF_026419915.1 of Harpia harpyja. Classification (NCBI taxonomy): domain Eukaryota; kingdom Metazoa; phylum Chordata; class Aves; order Accipitriformes; family Accipitridae; genus Harpia; species Harpia harpyja. Next base: position 182,275 of record NC_068940.1, read on the forward strand.
TTGCAAACCCACAGCAGCAACAGCTCCAGAAATATTTAGACCAGGAACAAGGGAGAAAAATAAAACAGCTTCATCTCACGCACAGGGGAGCGGCAGGCAGAGAAAAGGGTCGGCATTCTGAGCCCTTACAGAAAACGGGCATTCTCCTTCCATTCCTCAGCCCGTCCGTTAAGGTCTCAATACCGCAACGCTACTACGGCAACGTCGAGAGTAGGGAACAACAGCCCTGCCGCTGGACGTGCCATTGACCCATGCTATTTACGTAGCAGGATGCGTACGCAGAGGGACGCGTTTTGCCACACACAACCCTGAACTTCCTGAAAGTTTACGTTTACCAAAAAAAGCCATTTGGAACATATTGCCAAACAACATTTGGCAATAAAGCTTTGATGCGTTTGACACACGCAAATTTTTGGTCACTTGCTATTTGCTTCCTGTTGCTGCTGCTGTTCTTCCTTCAGAAATTCTACTTGTAGCCAAGTTATTCACTACTGGTTCAAGCATTTGCCTTCCTGGTATTACCAGCACATTCACAGAGGCAAGTAACTTAATTGCTCTTCTACGATTGTCCAAATGACAATTACAGCCATGAAAGAGAAGGAGAGGTCAGGCAGCAGAAGAGCTCTGCAGGCTGGCACCAGTCAATAATGCACTCTTTAAAAACAAACAACAACAAAACAAAACCGTGACCCTGTATCCTTTTTTTTTTTTTTTTTTCTTTCAGAGCTCATCCCTGCCTCAGCATTTTGTCTCATCAGAGCATGAAGCGCAGGTGACCCGTGCCCTGACGACTTTTGCGTGTGATGAATGCCTGTTCAGAAATAGTCCAGATCTGCAGGACTGGTGTCATTTTTATGGTTTTAATCATCATAACTCAGATTTTATTTACTCACGCATTTGTGAGGAAACTAATTCACTTTTAGACACTGCCTCTCCTTTTTTTTGGGGGGGGGGGGGGGGGGCAGGAGGGGGGGTGGAATGTGCTAGAGACTGAAAAAAATTACGATTCAGAGCTCCCAACCATGACAGAGTGGTGGAGAAAGCAATGAAAGCAAAGACCAACAGCAGCAACATTAACTGAAAGTTGGCTTTAATTCCGATCACGTACTTAAGCGACTCTCCAAGTCTACGCCTCGGTCCGATGAACGACTAGTCCTTTTTTGGAAGGACAAACTTTTTTACTTAAAAGGCCTAGACTGAAGACTCCGCTGAACGGAATGGGGATTGTGCCACGGGACAACACGCCATCACCACTCTTAATGGGGAAGAAAAAAAAAATAAAATACAAATAAAAATCAAGTTTAAGTACCAGTTTCCATCATGTTTCACCCATTACATCTCTACTGGCATCTAGGTGCTCAAAAGTGAACTACAGGGACACCACATATTCCTAAAAATTCAGTTATACATAAAAAAATAAAAGGCTATCTCCAACTTGCCCATAAAATCAGTATGAACAGAGAGAAGAGAAACACTCGACCCTAAAGAAGCTAACAGGCAGCTCTGAATTTACCAGACATGAATTTTCGTTCTTTCACCTGAAACACAAACATATCAAGGGACCAGTTCAGGAACCGGGCACGATCTGTTACAGCAATTTTTCCATCAGCTCTTCTGCACTAGCAGCAAATTTGCCTTTTCTGTGGGTTTAACGTGGAGCATCTGTAGTGCCCTCGAACTCGCAAGTGTTTCTCTCCGCTCCCCCAGCCCGATACGTGCGATTACCTGAGCAGCAAGCGGAATTAACCACGCAGGATTTTCTTCGTGTGACGCGGAAGGTGACGCTGGGAAAAGAGGAGACAAAGGAATGAACCTGCTTGTCACACCCAGCCAACGGTGAAAAGACAGGGGAGGATTCTGCCGGAAGGGCTCTGCACCCCAGGAGCTCCCACCGGCCGGTTTCTCTCCCCTTTGCCCGGTACCGAGGGGACGACGACACCTCGCCCGCGCCCCCTGGCGGGGGGGGGCTGCCCCAGGAGAGCCGGGGGACCCCCACCTCGCTTCCGCCCGCGGGAACGGACCGGGCGAGACCCTCCACGCAGAGAGAGGAGCGTGGCGTGGATCGCATCCCCGAGGGAAGAGGCCGGGCTCCCCGCTGGCAGAAGGACAACTCACCTCCCCGCTGCTCGGAGCCGCTCGCTGCGGACAGCCCTGCCTGCGCCCGGCCGCTCTTCGGCCGTGCCGGGAGCGCGGTCTGGCCGACGGATGCTCCAGCGAAAAGACGCTCCAGCTCATCGCGGCTCCTGCTCGTTACAGCCGCAGGTACTTTTGCCTCTGGCTAACGCACGCTCCAGACAGCGGACACCCCGCCTCGTTCCAGCTCCCGCTTGCTACGGTTCTGGCTCACTGAAGCCCCAGCTCCGCACTGAAGCTCCGGCTGATTTCAGCTGCTTCTCCTTACAAGCTCCAGCTATGTGCAACGGCCTGGGCTTTCCATAAGGTTGTATATCAACTGCTGTCAAAACCGGAGCATTAGGATTAAACATCAGAGTTACACGCCATATAAATATGCGTTAGTTTGGGCGATTAATTACTGAACAACTATTCTGAGCAGCGCAGAAAGAAGAGCTGCACTCAAAGAGGGCACGTGGGGTCTGAAAAGCGCCTTTCCCCCCCACAGACCATCGCAGATGTTGAGTTCGGCCGGCTGCGTGCCGGCCTCCCGAACTTCGGCGTCCGACACAACCAGACCCCCATCTCCGGGGAGGATCCACGCGCCCTGCCCACCCCCTGCTTCCCCCCGCAGCTCCCCACACCCTCCCACCCGCCTGCCAAACCAGCCAAGCCGGCTCCCGCTTTTGGCCCCCACGCCGGCTGACTCGGGGCCCATTTGGGAGCCAGAAAACCCGGCTGCCGAGCCTGTTCTCAAGGCCCAAAAACGCAGGGCCGGACCTCTGTTTCTGGGCCCAAAGCCGCGCAGCAGCTCGGTCTGTTTCCGAGCCCCAAAATCAGCCAGGCGAGCCTGTTGTCAAGCCCCAGGAACAGAAAACTTGTTCTCCATTTCTGACCCTGCAGCGCCCACGGGCGACGCCGAGCGTAGCCACCCCACAGCCCTGCACCCCCGGGGCCCCACGCGCAGTTTTGGGGAGTGCTCGGGACCGGCGGAGGGCCCGGCCCCACGCCTCTGCGGGGCAGCCCCAGCACAGGCAGGGCGTCGCTTCACGATCGCCGTTTCAGGCTTTATTTCCCCGCCACGGCCGGCACGGCCAGGCCCCCACCCCAAACCCCCGAGCCGAAGCACCCCCGCGGGTAGCCGGGCCCAGCCACCCGGAAAACAAGAAAACCAAAGAGGGAACAAGACAGAGAACGTGGGGAAAGGCAAGGAGACGGACACAGAAACAGAGAGAGCGCGAGAGGGATAGGGAGCAGGACAGAGAGATGGAGCAAGAAAGGAAAAAGGGACGGGAGGCAGAACCAAGGGAAAGAGACACAAGGACGGGGAGCAGGACAAAGGGACGGAAGAGAAAAAAAAAAAAACAGCGACGGGCTGCAGGACAGAGATGAAGGGATTAAATAGACACAGGGAGCACGACAGAAGGACAGGGAGAGACAAAAGGGACAAAGAGCAGGCCAGCAGCGGAGGGGAGAAAACCAACTGCGATGGGCAGTGGGAGAGAGATACGGAAAAAGAAAAAAATACTGAGGAGCAGAACAAAGAAAGAAGAGACAGCTAGCTGGACAGGGGGACACAGTTAGAAAGGATGGGAGAGGGAACGGGGCACAGAGAGACAGACAGAAAAGGTAGCGAAAGAAAGCAAGGCAGAGGGACAGCAAGGCGGGGCGGGGGGGAAGGGACAGGGGTCTGGACAGATGGAGAAATAAGCAGCAGGGACAGAGGAAAAGAGACAGAAAGAGGGACAGGGAACATGGCAGAGAAGGACAAATCAGGACAGCGGCAGGACGGAGATAAAAAACTGGGACGGTCCTCAGGACAGAGAGGAATACAAATACGAGCAGGGAGCGGGACAAAGGGATACAGCGAGAAACGACGGGACAGGAAGCAAGACAGAGCGACAGACAAGAACAATGGCAACGAGAGAGAGAGAAAGAGAGAGACCGTGAGAAGCACAGGGGGTTGGGGAATTTAGAAAGAGAAGTATCAGGAGCCCTGCAGAGAGAGGGAGGGTGAATAAAAAAGGGGCAGGAAGCAGCACAAAGGGTCAGAGAGAGTAAGAGATGAACAGGAAGGAGGACGGGAATGACAAAAATAAACAGCAACAGCGAGCAAGACAAAGGGATAGAGAGAGAAAGAGAAAGTAGAAAGAAGAGAGAGAGGAAGGCAGGGACACAGAGCGGCACGTACAGGCGCAGAGAGGAAAAGAATGCCAGGGAACAGGCCAGAGAAATTGGGAGGCGGGGAAAGAGGTGGATGCAGATCAGGACAAGGAGATGGAAAAGGAAAAAACAGCGACTGGCTGCGGGACAAAGACGGGGGGCGGCAGGGGAGGAAGAGGGAGAGGGAGCAGGACGAGAACGCAGAGAGAAAAAGGAAGGGGGGCAGTCGACCAAGAGAGAGAAAGGGGAAGAAGAAGAGGGAGCAGGACAAGAGAAGAGACAGAAGAGGAGAGGTACAGGGAAGAAAAAAAAAAAAAAACAAAAAAACCCACAAACACCACCCAAAAAACCCCAAACGTCACAGCAGCATGGGAAAGCGAGGGGGCCAGGAGAGGGGGAGGGAGGGACCGGGACGCACAAGAGGAGCGACAGGGCCTCGAGGGCCCAGGACTCACCGGAGCTCTCGCTCTTGGAGCTGCCAGGAGACCTTGCCAGCTCAGACGCTTCTTTCTCCTTCTCTCCTCCCTTCCTCTTCTGGAACTCCCGTCGCTTGGCTGTCCTCCATGTAACGGAACACGCGAGCGTCTCACAGCTCTTACGAGATGAGGCCTCCTAGACACGTAGCCTCGCAAGCCTGAGGCTGCTGCAGTCAACGGCATCCCCAGGGGACGAACGGACAACCGCACCCACAGCGTGGCCTCTGGGAGAGGGAAAGAGGCAGCAGTGACCGTTATTACCGCAGCTCGACCCTGGCTGGAGCCCCTCCTTCCGCAGGGCTTCCGCAGACGCCGCTCGTTCCCCGCGCCGCTGCTAACGGCACCCCCGTTAAGGGAGACTCCAGACCACCGCAGGGCCAGCTTGCTGCCCTCGCGACAGGGCTCGGGGGCTGCCTGCGGCTACAGCGCAGGCTTCAGGGGAGGGGCTGGAGCTGGGGGCAGCCGCACGGGCCGAGCGGGGCCGGGGGAGCTCTGGCGACTCGGGCGGGCGCCCGCTGGCCGCGCCTGGGGGGTGCCCGCCTCCGTCCCCTCTTCCCTTCTACCGGCTCTCTCTCGGGGAACTCCCCGGCGCTGCCCTGGCCCGGCTCGCCTCCGGCGGACCGGCAGCCTGCCGCGGCGGCCGCTTCGCAGCTTCCCGTCCCGCCAGCCCCGGGCGGCCAGCGGGCAGGAGGCACCCCTCGCCCTCGCCCCCGCCCCCGCCCCCGCCGGAGGGGATCGCTCGCCTCACCCGCGGTCCCGGCGCTCGCCCGCTGCCGCCGAGACCCGCGCGCCGCCACGCTGCTCCCGGGGACCGCGCATGCGCCGGAGGGGCCGGAGCCGGCGCGCCAACGCCGGGCTGCCCCACGCGCAGGACGGCGCATGCGCCCGGGAGGGCTGGTCGGGGAGCGGGCGCAGCGGGAAGCCCGCGGAAAACCACGCGAAACCGGCAACGCTCCTGAGTCTGACCTGGTCGCACTCCGGGGGCCGCGGCGGCGGCAGCAGCGAGGACTACGCCGCGCCCGAGAGCCACGCGGCTGCCCGGCCGCCGAGTCCGCGGAAACTACAGCTCCCGGCATGCTCCGAGGGGACGCCGCTTCCGTTTCCGCCCACCCCCACGCCGGCGCAGCCGCAGTCCCCGCCGAGCCCCCAGCGCCGCTCCGGGCAGCTCCGGCGCGCTCCCGCCGCCGGCTCCGGACAGTCCCCGCCGCCGGCTCCGGCACGGCGCGGCACCCCCCGCCCGGCTCCGGCTCCGGTCAGTCCCCGTCGCCGCCGCTCCGGCACGGCGCGGCACCCCCCGCCCGGCTCCGGGCAGCGCCCGCCGCCGCCGCTCCGGCACGGCGCGGCCCCGCCCCGCTGCCGCTCCGCGCGTCCGGCACGGACCCCGCCGTCCTCCTCGGGGCTTTCCCCGGGACCCGCCGGGCGATCGCGCAAGCCCCGCCACGGGGCCCGGGCCCCCCCCGGCCCACGTGCTCCCGGCCCCCCGCGAGCCCCCAGGGCCCCGGCCCCCCCCCCGGCCTCGGCACAGGCGGCCCCCACCTCCCCCGGGCCACCCCCGCCTGGGACGGTCGCGGTCCGAGGGGCGCCCGGCCCCGCTCACCTTCTCCCGAGGGGCAGCCGCAGCCCGGCCACCGCTCTGCTCTGCTCCGCTCCGCTCCGCTCCGCTCCTGCCTGGGCTCCCACCGGCCCCGCCGCGGCCCCTCCCCCGGCAGCCCCCCCTTCCCAGGGAGGGGCCGTCGCCATCAGCCTCACTGCCCGCACCTGGGGCTCCTCCAGCCCCGGCCCGCAGCTGCGGTACCGAAATCCCGAATAAAACTCCACAACACCCATGGGAAGTTCAGAAGCAGGCGCTTCGTTTATGGAATGAAAGATGTCAAAGTAAGATGACTCTTGACGAGCTGTTCACTGGGGTAAAAATACAGATTTTAATACCCGTCTTATTTTAGTTCTAAGACTTGGCAATTGCCAGGTATCATCTTTTCGATTTACCCAGGTCCACCGCCGAGGCCACAAGGGAGATTTCTTCCAGAGAGAGGATAGAGTTATTAAGTCTAAAGTCCATTATTTGCTTTTGTCCTTCAGGAAGAGGTGAGTGGAGCATCTATCATCACTATTCACCCACACAGTTAACCCTAAACTTTTCACCTGTCCTTTAATACAGTCACTTCCAAGCTAATTTTTTTCCATTATTAAGAGGGGACCCAGGATCATTTAAAATATTATTCTACTTTCTACAAATACATGCCCCATCTTAGAGCTTTAGCTACTAGAGAAAGTCTTTGGATTTTGGGGTCAGAGGAGTTGCAAGTCTAAACTTTCATACCCTTCTCTTTAGGATGTGCGATTTTTCTCTGTATGTCTAAACCAATCTAAATTTCCCTAGATGGTCCTGACTCTGGGTGGATCTAACAAGGATCCTGGAACTCCAGTAAATTCTAAACATGGTTTTATATTTTAAATATGGTCCCAAGTTCCTTTCTGCACTTGTCTCTACGGTTTTGGCAACTGACAGCCCCAAGGGGTCTTTGTACAAGTTTCTCCCGAAGGGCGATAAATTTATTCTTTTGTCCGTGAGGTGGATGCTTTGGTAATGTTATAATTCAAAATGCTATAATTCCTTCTTTCAAATTTAAAAAAATAATTGCCTTTTAAATCCATCCAATTTAATTTGCTAAAATGATTCTCATTGTTCTACGTCTTTTCTCAAGTTTTGGTTAAATTCAGTGTCAGTATTCTCCACGGAACTAGATTTTCATCTGACTTTGGAATCGGAAGGCAGGCTGTTATCGAGGTTAAATTTTGTGTCTTTACAAAACTTCGAATCAATTCCAAAACTAGAATTTTTTTTTTTAATCAAAATTACAGAAACGGTTAATATCAAGATTAATAGCTCAAACAATAATTGTTTCATTTTGTTTATCTTATGTTTAGAACCCCTCAAAAAAAATACTTAAACCCTATAACACACAAAAAGATTACTGCCCTTGACAATATTCCTAATAGCAACCCCAATATTATAAACTTTACACAATTGTTTTCCCAAATAGATAACGTGAAACTTACTTATAGGTTTTCAGTTTCAAAGGGCCAGTTTCTTTAGACTTCCAATTTCCTGTTGGTGCTTTCTTTAGTCTTGAATAATGAAGCCAAGGTTCTTCGCCCAGACCTTTACTGCTCTAAGTGTTGTTAAAATGACTCGATACGGTCCTTTCCACTTCTCAGTGATTTTATATATATTCAATCTCCTGGTCGGAAGGGATGCGCTGCTACGTCCAATTCTAAGGGTCCAGCTGCGGAGACATACTGACGAAGTTCTTGAAAAGAATTTCTCAAAGAATTCATAACACCTTTTAAAAACATATCTCCAAAGCCACTCCAGATACTCAGAACATAGGACTCTTGATACGGTCTTTCATATAACATTGCATAATGACTTAAATTTTCTCTCTCTTCTGGCTATACTCTGATTCTTAATAGAGCCATGGGTAAGGCTTTAACCCATGTGAGTGAGGTTTCCTGACAAATTTTACTCAACCGTTGCTTGAGGGTATAGTTCATTCTTTCTCCCCACCCCCCCCCCCCCGCCCCCTTGCTTGTGGTCTATATGGGGTGTGATAGTCTCAATCTATAGATAATACTTTGCTCGACTTGTCTCATCATCTTTGCTATGAAATGAGGGCCATTGTCAGATGACATTCTTACAGGCACCCCATAGTTTGGTATTATCTCTCTGAGCAAGACTTTAACTACTTCTCTTGCTTTGTCGGTGTGACAAGGGAAAGCCTCGGGCCACCCAGTAAAGATATCCACTAAAACTAGGGTAGATCCTTCTTTTCAAGGCAATTCTATAAAATCAATTTGCTAGTATCCCCCTAAAAAATTTCCTTATTTAATAATTCCAAAGATAATCTTATTACTGATTTGGGGATCATTTTATATATAAATTTCACATCCGCTTATAATTGTTTAAACAATCTTTGTCATATTTTACTTTCTGTTCCCCGATATACTTTGTTATGTTCAGCTCGGGCAATTTCTCTTATTATTGTGGGCGGGACTATTATTTGACCTGTCGGTGTTACAGCCTGTCCTGTTTCATTTTGTTAGCCTGCAATCTAACAATTAATTCTTCCATCTTTTTCATTATAATTTGGAGTTTCTTTAGGCAATTTTATACTTTTCTCTGGAACTAGCGCTAGGATGCCTTTTTCTGCAGCCTCTTTAGCAGCTTTATCAGCCAGTCGGTTACCTGCGTTAGGAACAGTCTTACCTAACTGGTGCGCTTTACAGCGCGTTATCGTGACTGCTGTTGGTTTTTGAACGGTTTCTAACAATTTCGGTATTTGTTCTGCATGCTGAATGGTGGTTCCTTGTGCAGATAACAGTCCTCTCTCTCTCTCCATATTGCTCCATGCGCACGTACTACTCCAAAAGCGTACTTTGAGTCTGTCCAAATGTTGACTCGCTTTCCTTGACTTAGTTCCAGAGCTCGAATAAGAGCTATCAATTCAGCCTTTTGGGCAGATGTCATCGAAGGCAAAGTTCGCAACGCAATTACCTCCTCGGTTGTTATTGTCTATCTGGATAAACGTTTTCCTTCACAGATGAAACCGCTTCCGTCGGTATACAGTTCCCAGTCTGCTGCTTCTAGCGGCACATCTCAGAGATCCAGTCAGCTGGGGTAAACTCTTTCGATTGTCTGCAAGCAGTCACGTTCCAGTTCTCCTTTAACTTGATCAGTTGTTGAAAACGCAACAGGGTTAACGGTGGTAGTAGTTTTTAAGTAAACATCATCTTGTTCCAGCAACACCACTCGGTATTTCAGCATTCTGCTAGGGGATAACCAATGCCCCCCTTTCTGTTTTAGCGCAACAGTTATCGTATGGGAAACGTACAGCGATCCTTTGTCCTCAGGTGAACTTAGGAGCTTCCTGGATCAGTAGCGCAGTTGCAGCGACGGCTCTCAGACGACCAGAGCATCCCAGACTCACGTGATCTAATCGCTTCGAGAAGCAGGCCACAGCTCGCCCACTTGGCCCTAAATATTGGGCCGGGATGCCCAGGGCTATACCTCTTCTTTCGCGAGTGAAAAGTTCAAATGTCTTTGTGAGATCCGGCAGGCCTAGGGCTGGCACCCCTATTACAGCCTGTTTCAATTCCTTGAAAGTAGCTTTCTCGGCATCAGTCCAATCCATTGTTTGAGGTTTTGAGCTGCTCCTATAAAGGTCGGACCCGCAAGCCACAACTGATAATCGACAGGTGACACCACGCAACCGTTCCCGGAAATGCTCTTCATTAATTTGTTAGTCTTAGGTTCGGGGAGACGACAAATTGCCTCTTTGCTCTCAGTTCCTAATTGTCTCTGTCCTTTTAGGATTTTAAAACTCAAATAAGTTTCTTCTTTCTGGGTTATTTGGGTTTTTTCTTTTGACACTCGCTATCCACTGATTCCCAAAGAGTTCAAAAAGTTAATAGTTAACTTTGTGCATTGTTCTTCCATCTCAGCTACAATTAACAGATCATCCATACATTTCAACAAGATTTCTTGATTATTTTCTTTCTTCCAAAGCTCTAATTCTCGTGCCAATGGATTTCCAAAGATGGTAAGACTATTCTTAAAGCCTTGAGGCAAGACTGTCCGTGTATATTGTCTTTTTCTCCCAGTCTCAGGATTTTCCCATTCAAAAGCAAAAAGCTCTTGACTGTTGGGATCCAAGGGAATACAGAAAAAGGCATCTTTTCAGTCTAACACTGTGAACCATTCTCGTTTCTCTGTTAGGGTTGTTAACAAAGTATAAGGATTTGCTACTACCGGATGAATATCTTGTACTATTTGATTTATTGCTCTGAGGTGTTGAACTAATCTATAATCTTTTTCATTAGCCTTTTAACAGGCAAGGTCGGGGTGTTATATTTGGATTCACATTCTGTTAACAATTTATATCTTAAAAATTTTTGTATTATCAATACTAACCCTTTCCGGCTTTCCAGTTTTAGGGGCTATGGCTTAATTCTTAGCGGATTCGATCCTGGCTTTAAATCCAGTCTCACAGGTTCTGCTTTTTGGATTTACCGGGAACTTCCCAGTCCAGACGATTGGAATTACAGCATTATACTTTGACTGGTATGATCTTCTGCTTTCGGTAACCATCCTGTAACAACAAAGCCACTGCTTCGATACGTTTAGTTTCTGGAATTAAAATTTTAATCTCTCCATTTTTTAATTTAATTTCTGCCTCTAAGTTCTCCAGTAGATCTCCCCTTAACAGGAGTTTAGGAGAATTTGGCACATACAAAAACTGCTGAGTGACCCATTGCTTTCCTAATTTCATTGTTAAAGATTTAAAGAAGGGTCTAGTTTCTCGTTCACTTGTTGCACCAACACCACCAATTTCTTCAAAACTTAACTCTCCCTCTAAGGTATTTAAAACTGAAAAGGTGACTCTAGCGTCAATTCATATTCAATTTTCTGTTCTCCCAGTTTAGCTGTAACCAGAGCTTCTGCTGGGAGACTCCCCTCCGGTCCCCGTCAGCTGCGTTCACTTAAAAAGAACAAATCGACATATGGCACTTCATTCCATTTACTCTCTCTCCTACAAAACAACAGTAATTGCAATATAGTATTATAACTCAAAGTTCTGTTTGTTTCCCATTTTTCCTGCAATTCACCCCAGTGTGCCAACAAACATCCCAACGGTGATGTTTTTGGTATCTTTTCATCAGCAGTTCTATTTCCTGCACTCTTATTCTTAAACAATTTTGCTAGTGCCATTATACTTATATACATTCAAATCCCAAATCCCAAACAAACGCAAATGACAGCTGTCCCAAATAATACACAAAGTCCAACCCAGCAATAGCTTTCGCTTACGACTTAGGGGCAGACGCCTAGGCTTCCACTGCAAACGGGTACCCTCCAAGCCCCAACCCTGCGAAGCTTTCGCCGCGCCTCACGGGCAGGCTTTCCAAACAAATTCCAAAGCAGCAGCGCCTTACCTTTTTTCCAGGGAACGCCGCGAGGAGCTTTGTGAGTCGAGGGCGATGGTTCTCCCCGAGAATACCTCGGCGCCGGCCGGAGTTCGATCGACACTCGATCTCGTCCAGTCTCACTCGCAAGGTCCCGTCTGGGTCGCCAAAACCGTTACCGAAATCCGGAATAGAACTCCTTAACACCAACGTGAAGTTAAGAAGCGGGCACTTAGTTTATCGCAGCGCTGGGGACACGGGGGATCGCTCCTCCAAAGGCGTGTCCCACTTAGTATCAAAATCCGTCAGTTTTTACAGACTTTTTCTGTCAGGTCATTGTTACATAAGCTCTTTCCATAAAAAGGCATACTATGCTCGTTCTTAAATTTAACCTTTCTAAGGATTGGTCCTTTGATTATATAACCTTATCAATATTCTTCTTTAAAAACAATCATTGGTCAGTTACACTTAGCTCTACTGACTGGAATCTTCGATACTCAAATCAAGATGGGAAGGGTAAGGGGGTTTCCAAGCCGCAAACTGGCGTCCACGACGGTTTCCTTCGTTTCTTGAAACGGAACATAGGAAAACCTGTAACTTCCTGGTGAGGTTTCTAGGGTTAGCTATTTCCAACCTTAACAATATTAAGGTTCCGATAGTCACACGTAACGCAGTTCCTAAAGTTTCTATGGCTACGTTTCAAACGTAACAGTCCTATACGTTACGCTTCACAATTTTACTTCTTAATCAAACCTAACTCTTCTACGTGATTAAATTTTGATTTCTTTACCAGAATATTTGCAACAGCTGGAGCCCAGCAGGAACAGGGGGGGCACGGCCCGACCCCCCCCAGCGCCTCACCTCCTCCTCCCCTGGGCTCCCTCACGGCCCCTCGCCCCGTGCAAAGGGAGCGCAAACGCAGCCCGGAGGGCAACGGGGCCGGCCGGCCGGCGTCCGTTCGGTCAGTCGCGCGCCTAACGAGTCCTGCCAGCGAGTCCGCTCCGGGGCTCGGGGCCCCCCCCGACGCTCCCCCTGCCCCTGGGACACCTCTGATAGCATATTTCCGTACATTCTGTATGGCACGTCTAAATAGTTCTGGATGGTTTTAATATTTTGTACCAGCCGTGGAAACTGGTTTGCTGCTAGGTGACTGTAAAAGTGAGATTTAGTAAATAATTATTAGAAATCTTACACTAACGCGATGATTGAAACAATAGACAAAAGTATAGCCAAGCAATTAACTAGCAGAGGTAGGTACTCCTAAGTTTTGCAGTTCTTTGCTCTTATGACTAGATGAGAACAATGCTGAAACTGACCGCATGCGATTGAAACTGCGTTAAGCTTCAAGATCAGAGAACCAAGGACAAGAATAAAGACTTCAAGGACAGCCAGCAAGAACTTCAAATGGGTCGGTGGTCGCAAAAGCAGCCCTTTGTCTCAGATGGATCCTTCATTGCGCGTGATCGGATGTAGGCAGTGCTATGATAATCAGTTGCCATCATTTTTATGTATACGTATACTAATCTGATTCATATGCAATTAGTTAGTCTATATGACCTGTTTGTGCTAAAGGTGTGGCACGCACGCTAGGTGGAACTATCCCCCGTGCATCCAGCGCTGCAATGAAGAATGCCTGCTTTCTAAAACGCCAAAACGAGCCTTAGAGAGTTTCTTGGACCGGCTTTTCAGTATCAGAGGTACAAGGGAGGAAAGGAAAAAAAAAAAAAAGCAGCGGTGTGGGAAAGAGAGGGGCAGGGAGGGACCAGAACGCAGAAGAGGGGAGAGAGAGACAGGGCCCCGAGGGCCCGGGGCTCACCACAGCTCTCTTTCTTGGCGCTGCCAGCAGACTTTGCCAGTTCAGACGCTTCTTTCGGCTCCTCTCCCGCTCCCCTCCTCTTCCGTAACTCCGGCTGCACGGCCGTCCTCCCCCTAGGAGAACACGCGTCTCACGGGTCTTGCAAGACGAGGCTTCCTGGGCACGGAGCCTCGCTCGCCCGCACGCCACGCGGCCGCACCGCACCGTACCGTCGGTGCTGCGTACGGACCCTGCGGTGCACCCTGGCGGTCTGACCTGCTGTGGACTACGAAGAGGGATCCTTCCACACGCGGAGAGGCAGGCGCTCTCTTGCCTGCAGCGGGAGGCAGCTGCCGGCCGGGCGGCCGGCCGGCCTTCCATTTCTTCTTCTCTACCTTTCTCTGGCCTCTCCAGCTTCAGCCGCAGCAGCTCCTGCCCACAGCCAGTAAGTGCCCTGCCTGTCCCTTTGTGCTCCCACGCCATGCCGCGCCGCGCCGCGCCGCGCGGAGAGGGAGGCCAGGCAGAGACAGCCCATGCAAGCTTTCCTTTCCGGCGGCGTTTCCTTACCGGGAGGAAGCGAGGAGCGCGGCGGCACCTCCCGCCGGCGCCGCATTGCCGTTACCGTCGGACGGCACGTGCGGGACGGGGGCAGCCCCGCGCACTCGCAGCCTCCGAGCTGCAGTACCGAACGTTGGTCACGAGGTGGCGGAAGAGAGCGGCGGCGAAAGGCGCCGCCAGCGCGCATGCGCGGATCCCGAGCTCCTGTGCCGCGTTCTGGTTGCCAGGCAACAGCAGGAGGGCTGCAAAACGCGCAACCGCGCATGCGCGGCTCCCGAACGCCAGGACCGCCTTCTGGTTGCTAGGCAACAGCAGGAGTGCCGTAAACCGCGCCACCGCGCATGCGCGGTTGCCGAGGCGTCGTGTCGCGCTACGGTTGCTAGGCAACAGCGGCGAGGGCCGTAACAGGCGCACCGCGCATGCGCGCCTCCGCTCTGCCGTACAGCGTCTCGGTTGCTAGGCAACAGCACGAGCGCCGTAAACCGCCCCACCGCGCACGCGCGGTTGCCGAGGCGTCGTGTCGCGCTACGGTTGCTAGGCAACAGCGGCGAGCGCCGTAAAAGGCGCACCGCGCATGCGCGGTTTCCGAGCTGCCGTACAGCGTCTCGGTTGCTAGGCAACAGCACGAGCGCCGTAAACCGCGCCACCGCGCACGCGCGGTTGCCGAGGCGTCGTGTCGCGCTACGGTTGCTAGGCAACAGCGGCGAGCGCCGTAAAAGGCGCGCCGCGCATGCGCGGTTTCCGACCTGCCTTACAGCGCCTCGGTTGCTAGACAACAGCACGAGCGCCGTAAACCCCGCCATCGCGCATGCGCGGTTGCCGAGGCGTCGTGTCGCGCTACGGTTGCTAGGCAACAGCGGCGAGCGCCGTAAAAGGCGCGCCGCGCATGCGCGGTTTCCGACCTGCCTGACAGCATCCTCGTTGCTAGGCAACAGCACGAGCGCCGTAAACCGCGCCACCGCGCATGCGCGGTTGCAGAGGCGTCGTGTCGCGCTACGGTTGCTAGGCAACAGCGGCGAGCGCCGTAAAAGGCGCGCCGCGCATGCGCGGTTTCCGACCTGCCTTACAGCATCCTCGTTGCTAGGCAACAGCACGCGGGTCGTAAACCGCCCCACCGCGCATGCGCGGTTGCCGAGGCGTCGTGTCGCGCTACGGTTGCTAGGCAACAGCGGCGAGCGCCGTAAAAGGAGCAGCGCGCATGCGCGCCTCCGCGCTGCCGTACAGCATCTCGTTGCTAGGCAACAGCACGCGGGCCGTAAACTGCGCTACCGCGCATGCGCGGTTGCCGAGGCGTCGTGTCGCGCTACGGTTGCTGGGCAACAGCGGCGAGCGCCGTAAAAGGCGCACCGCGCATGCGCGGTTTCCGACCTGCCTGACAGCATCCTCGTTGCTAGGCAACAGCACGAGCGCCGTAAACCGCGCCACCGCGCATGCGCGGTTGCCGAGGCGTCGCGTCGCGCTACGGTTGCTGGGCAACAGCGGCGAGCGCCGTAAAAGGAGCAGCGCGCATGCGCGCCGCCCCAGCTGCCGTACAGCCTCTCCCTTACCAGGCAACAGCGGGGGCCCAGCCACACGCGCCACCGCGCATGCGCGCCTCCCGAACGCCAGTTCCCACCTTCGCTCGCCGGGCAGCAGCACCCCCGCAACGATCCTCTTCTGAGCATCAGCTGGATGAGACACCACTGACAGCTCAGCCCAGTAGAGACCAGCCACAGGCGGCAGCTACTTACTGGGGGCACAGGGCTTACGTTTCCCTGCCCTTTCCCCACTCGCAGCCCGGGCAGTCCTCTTCATTGCCTCCGTTCCAAAAAGCACCCGAGTGGCTGGAGCCTTTACAGCAGTCAAGCGCAAACAACAGACAATGTGGGCGGTCGCTTCTGTCCCTGCCCCCCCACCCCATTCTCTAGAGAGGAGAAGCAGCACAGGGAACCTGCAAACGGCAGGGGGGGTTGCCCTGGACCAAGCCCTAGGGACTGCTGTACCCGTCTGCACGTGGCATCAGGGTTGTGGGAGGGACAGCAGCCAGTCAACAGATACTGGCGAGAGATTTAAAAAAAACAAAAAAAAAATAACGCCTGGTTCAGGTGACAGCCTGAAGGCAGGCCACGAGAGACCCAAAGCTGCTTCGTGCCAGAGGGGCAGCTCTGTTCAGCAGGAAACGGCGCGTCCCAGCGGACCAGATGCGAGCGGCCGACCTGCAAGTGAGCGATACCCTGGCGATCCTGGGGCTCTCTTGGGGTGGGCGCACCTTTCCTCACCTCTGTGCTATCACAACTCTGCTCTCCTAATCCTGCACGCACGCAAGGCTTCTTGGGCGGGGCTTGTCTCTTATGGAAGAGACGCTGCACGGTGTTACTTACCGCCCTGCCCTCCGGCGTGCAAAGTAATTAGACGGGAAGCAGGGAAAGCAAAAGAGGCGCGTCGGGATATTAGATGTCCTCAGCAGATGACCGTAGAGCCCTCGAGGTTCCACCTTTGCTCCCTACAGGAGCGTGGCTCCGCACTCCTTGCCGCTCCCGCCAGCAAGCGTCACAATTGCCCTTTGCTGCCTGCAACGCGCAGTACCTGCACGGCCCGAGTACTGCTGCTTACGGAGCAAGAGGCGCTCGCTATAAAGCGGCAATGAAGAACAAGGACGGCCCGTCAAGACGGCAGGAGGAACACAGAGAGCCTCCAGCATTAGCCAGGCAGGGCTTCCAACTCACCCCGTGTCGTGGTTTAACGCCAGCCGGCAACGAAGCCCCACGCGACCGCTCACTCGCTCCCCCGCCCCCAGTGGGACGGGGAGACAATCGGAAGGGCGGAAGTGGGAAAACTCGTGGCTTGAAACAAAAACAGTTGAATCATTAAAAAGAAACAACAACAACAACAACAACTTGTAAGGAAAAGAAGAAAAAAAATGACAGAGAATGGGGTGCAGGCAGCATGCCAGGGGTCTGAAGCCTGACGGATGATGGGGGGGGGGTGGGTGTGTGGAATACGGAGGAGGGAAGCGGGGGGGGGGGCAGGAGATAGGAGAGCAGGGGATGCGGGGGGAAACAACTCGCGTGGGTGAAGGGGGCGGGCCGGAGCAACAGGGGGGCATATGGGGGAGAAACACACACGGCGGGAGGGTAGGGGAGGGTACAAAGGTGCACGGGGGGACACGGGTGGGGATGACCTACCCCAGGGAGTCCACCCGGGATGATCCACAGCAGGTAACTCACCTGGGATAACCCGCAACAGAGAATCCACACCGGGAGGACCCCCAGCAATGCCCCTCAAACTGCCTGTGCTTCACCCCCAATCTTCCCCAAACTGGGGAGTTTTCTGCTTTTTCAAAATACTCAGTTTGGGGTGTGTTTCAGTGCTTTTCCACAACATAAAAAGGGGAGATCTTTTGGTTGTGGTTTTGTGCATGAAAACGGGGTGGGTTTTTTTGCTTTCCAGCTGCGCAAATCCAGGCGGATTTGGCTTTCCCAGGAGTCCCAAATTCGTTCGGTTTTTTCCCGTTGCAGACCCAGAATCAGGGGGTTTGGGGTTGTCCTGGTTTCGGCTGGAATAAAGTTAATTTTCTTCTGAGTAGCTGGTACAGGGCCATTTTGGATTTAGGATGAGAACAATGTTGACAACACACCGACGCTTTAGTTGTTGCTAAGCAGTGTTTATACTAAGTCAAGGACCTTCCAGCTTCTCATACCGCCCTGCCAGCGGAGGCTGGGGGTGCACAAGAAGAGTCGCTGAGCTAAAGGAGGATTCCAGGTAAACAGGTCAGCTCGAAATACACCACCTCCTTTAAAAGTTAAGAGCGATTTGAACGCTTAAAATCAGCATTCAGGCTAATCGATACCATTTTGAACACCTTCTTAGCATACAAGTAAACACTCTCGCCGGTGTTGGAAAACGTCTCCTCCCTTCCTTACAGCACTGCTGCAGGGAGATAACCCTGGGAGGCTGCGGGACGAGGTCGTACGCAATCAGAATCTACGCTTACGGATCCACCGCAACAGCTACAGCCCTTGCGCTGCTGCTGCTGCTTTGCATCTTGCTCGTTTGGTGAATAAAGCTGAAAGTGAAGTGGAAAACTTCAAAAAGCAAAATGAAAAATAAAGAATAAATCTCAATAATTCACTTTACACTAAAAGGGTGTGCCCATGTTTATATACATCCAATAAAAATACATTATTGAAGCAGTAACTCACCAAAACCACCTCAGGACTCACTGTCACTAGTTACAAGGCTGCTGATGCTTCCTGGGAAAACCTGGAAAACACACGGAAGCGCCGCCAGTTTGTCCTGTTTTGTCCGCGTCTCTTCTTTGACCTTGATTGCTTTTAGTACAGGTGCTAGTTATCTCAGTAAGGTTGTCGAGTACTCCTATAAGATATTTAAAAAAACTCATTGACTGCAGAAGCATAAAGCTTTTATCGTGAAAACAAAGCCCGTTTCTTCTGAACAGCTGAACTCTTACGAACAGTTTCTCCCCTCTTTTAGTACAAAATTATTTTCACGGTATCATTTACTAGTAAGCGCACGGAAACAGAAGATTACGTGCTTTCAGGAAGAGGAAATAGACAGAGGGAAGTCAACCTGGCGTAGGCGTAACGTGCTCCAGAACAGACCTTAGTTTTAGTATTCGTATTAAAATATTTCACAGAAAAAATGTGGAAGGAGAGTTGGCACATTCTTAATGTTAACTTTAAAGTCCATACTACAAGTACCTTTGGAAAAATGCAGACACGCATCGTAGGCGTACCTTGTACTTGCAGACCACTACGGAATCTTTCCATCTGTCTTGTACTTTCACGGCAGAAGAAAGGGCAACCACGGTGAAATGGTGGCAGCTGACATCCACCTGAGAGAGGGGGAAAAAAAAAACCCAACAAACAAAAAAACAAAACAAAACAAAACTTTAGCATAAAACTGGGTAGGAATCCAAAGCTGCCTTTTTTTGTGAAGGTTTGTGAAGACAGTACGACTGAGCAGAGCAAAAACTATTTTTGCATCATCTTCGGTACAGCGGTTGACACAGGCCACTAGAGCTTTTGCATTTTTCAGACAACCGTGCCTTTTTTTATTTTTTTTTTATTTTTTTTGACTCATTGGTAACTTTAGTTTCACTAGAACTCCCTTTCCTAGATACACGCAGGTGACAGACATAGAGACCTACATACATTTTCTCAAGCCTTAGTATAGCCAAGACTTCATCACCCTATATGTCCCAAGCCGAGTATTTTTGCTAAAGAGCACAGCAACACATCTGTCCTTGTGAACTGCCTCGTTGCAAAAAAGGAATGATTTTTTCCAGGCCGTTGCTCCAAACGGTCAAGATCTTTTAAAACCGCAGTTGTGCCACCAAACCCGCTCAGGGTCCCTCCTAGCTTTTGACTGCCCTGAGATTTAACAGGCACACGCTCCATTCCATCTTCCAACAGCAAAAATACATTAACGCTCTCGGACCCAGAGCGCGACCCTACGGATGTCCACACACTCACCCCTTGCCGTTTTGATGAGGAGCCACCGAGCATCCCTGCGAGCACAGCTGCACGCGCCAGATCGGTTTCACCTACGCCGCCAGTTACCGGTTTCGGTGAATGTAGTTTCTGACGCTTTAAACCGAAAACCGTATCTCGGTGCTTCGCCACAGTAGAAACGACCCATCGCTAGAATGCTACAAAAACGCAGTAACACAAGTTGCAAACCCACAGCAGCAACAGCTCCAGAAATATTTAGACCAGGAACAAGGGAGAAAAATAAAACAGCTTCATCTCACGCACAGGGGAGCGGCAGGCAGAGAAAAGGGTCGGCATTCTGAGCCCTTACAGAAAACGGGCATTCTCCTTCCATTCCTCAGCCCGTCCGTTAAGGTCTCAATACCGCAACGCTACTACGGCAACGTCGAGAGTAGGGAACAACAGCCCTGCCGCTGGACGTGCCATTGACCCATGCTATTTACGTAGCAGGATGCGTACGCAGAGGGACGCGTTTTGCCACACACAACCCTGAACTTCCTGAAAGTTTACGTTTACCAAAAAAAGCCATTTGGAACATATTGCCAAACAACATTTGGCAATAAAGCTTTGATGCGTTTGACACACGCAAATTTTTGGTCACTTGCTATTTGCTTCCTGTTGCTGCTGCTGTTCTTCCTTCAGAAATTCTACTTGTAGCCAAGTTATTCACTACTGGTTCAAGCATTTGCCTTCCTGGTATTACCAGCACATTCACAGAGGCAAGTAACTTAATTGCTCTTCTACGATTGTCCAAATGACAATTACAGCCATGAAAGAGAAGGAGAGGTCAGGCAGCAGAAGAGCTCTGCAGGCTGGCACCAGTCAATAATGCACTCTTTAAAAACAAACAACAACAAAACAAAACCGTGACCCTGTATCCTTTTTTTTTTTTTTTTTTTCTTTCAGAGCTCATCCCTGCCTCAGCATTTTGTCTCATCAGAGCATGAAGCGCAGGTGACCCGTGCCCTGACGACTTTTGCGTGTGATGAATGCCTGTTCAGAAATAGTCCAGATCTGCAGGACTGGTGTCATTTTTATGGTTTTAATCATCATAACTCAGATTTTATTTACTCACGCATTTGTGAGGAAACTAATTCACTTTTAGACACTGCCTCTCCTTTTTTTTGGGGGGGGGGGGGGGGGGGGGGCAGGAGGGGGGGTGGAATGTGCTAGAGACTGAAAAAAATTACGATTCAGAGCTCCCAACCATGACAGAGTGGTGGAGAAAGCAATGAAAGCAAAGACCAACAGCAGCAACATTAACTGAAAGTTGGCTTTAATTCCGATCACGTACTTAAGCGACTCTCCAAGTCTACGCCTCGGTCCGATGAACGACTAGTCCTTTTTTGGAAGGACAAACTTTTTTACTTAAAAGGCCTAGACTGAAGACTCCGCTGAACGGAATGGGGATTGTGCCACGGGACAACACGCCATCACCACTCTTAATGGGGAAGAAAAAAAAAATAAAATACAAATAAAAATCAAGTTTAAGTACCAGTTTCCATCATGTTTCACCCATTACATCTCTACTGGCATCTAGGTGCTCAAAAGTGAACTACAGGGACACCACATATTCCTAAAAATTCAGTTATACATAAAAAAATAAAAGGCTATCTCCAACTTGCCCATAAAATCAGTATGAACAGAGAGAAGAGAAACACTCGACCCTAAAGAAGCTAACAGGCAGCTCTGAATTTACCAGACATGA
The DNA here is from genome assembly GCF_026419915.1 of Harpia harpyja. Lineage (NCBI taxonomy): Eukaryota > Metazoa > Chordata > Aves > Accipitriformes > Accipitridae > Harpia > Harpia harpyja. The sequence continues at coordinate 203,542 of NC_068940.1, forward strand.
ATTTTCGTTCTTTCACCTGAAACACAAACATATCAAGGGACCAGTTCAGGAACCGGGCACGATCTGTTACAGCAATTTTTCCATCAGCTCTTCTGCACTAGCAGCAAATTTGCCTTTTCTGTGGGTTTAACGTGGAGCATCTGTAGTGCCCTCGAACTCGCAAGTGTTTCTCTCCGCTCCCCCAGCCCGATACGTGCGATTACCTGAGCAGCAAGCGGAATTAACCACGCAGGATTTTCTTCGTGTGACGCGGAAGGTGACGCTGGGAAAAGAGGAGACAAAGGAATGAACCTGCTTGTCACACCCAGCCAACGGTGAAAAGACAGGGGAGGATTCTGCCGGAAGGGCTCTGCACCCCAGGAGCTCCCACCGGCCGGTTTCTCTCCCCTTTGCCCGGTACCGAGGGGACGACGACACCTCGCCCGCGCCCCCTGGCGGGGGGGGGCTGCCCCAGGAGAGCCGGGGGACCCCCACCTCGCTTCCGCCCGCGGGAACGGACCGGGCGAGACCCTCCACGCAGAGAGAGGAGCGTGGCGTGGATCGCATCCCCGAGGGAAGAGGCCGGGCTCCCCGCTGGCAGAAGGACAACTCACCTCCCCGCTGCTCGGAGCCGCTCGCTGCGGACAGCCCTGCCTGCGCCCGGCCGCTCTTCGGCCGTGCCGGGAGCGCGGTCCGGCCGACGGATGCTCCAGCGAAAAGACGCTCCAGCTCATCGCGGCTCCTGCTCGTTACAGCCGCAGGTACTTTTGCCTCTGGCTAACGCACGCTCCAGACAGCGGACACCCCGCCTCGTTCCAGCTCCCGCTTGCTACGGTTCTGGCTCACTGAAGCCCCAGCTCCGCACTGAAGCTCCGGCTGATTTCAGCTGCTTCTCCTTACAAGCTCCAGCTATGTGCAACGGCCTGGGCTTTCCATAAGGTTGTATATCAACTGCTGTCAAAACCGGAGCATTAGGATTAAACATCAGAGTTACACGCCATATAAATATGCGTTAGTTTGGGCGATTAATTACTGAACAACTATTCTGAGCAGCGCAGAAAGAAGAGCTGCACTCAAAGAGGGCACGTGGGGTCTGAAAAGCGCCTTTCCCCCCCACAGACCATCGCAGATGTTGAGTTCGGCCGGCTGCGTGCCGGCCTCCCGAACTTCGGCGTCCGACACAACCAGACCCCCATCTCCGGGGAGGGTCCACGCGCCCTGCCCACCCCCTGCTTCCCCCCGCAGCTCCCCACACCCTCCCACCCGCCTGCCAAACCAGCCAAGCCGGCTCCCGCTTTTGGCCCCCACGCCGGCTGACTCGGGGCCCATTTGGGAGCCAGAAAACCCGGCTGCCGAGCCTGTTCTCAAGGCCCAAAAACGCAGGGCCGGACCTCTGTTTCTGGGCCCAAAGCCGCGCAGCAGCTCGGTCTGTTTCCGAGCCCCAAAATCAGCCAGGCGAGCCTGTTGTCAAGCCCCAGGAACAGAAAACTTGTTCTCCATTTCTGACCCTGCAGCGCCCACGGGCGACGCCGAGCGTAGCCACCCCACAGCCCTGCACCCCCGGGGCCCCACGCGCAGTTTTGGGGAGTGCTCGGGACCGGCGGAGGGCCCGGCCCCACGCCTCTGCGGGGCAGCCCCAGCACAGGCAGGGCGTCGCTTCACGATCGCCGTTTCAGGCTTTATTTCCCCGCCACGGCCGGCACGGCCAGGCCCCCACCCCAAACCCCCGAGCCGAAGCACCCCCGCGGGTAGCCGGGCCCAGCCACCCGGAAAACAAGAAAACCAAAGAGGGAACAAGACAGAGAACGTGGGGAAAGGCAAGGAGACGGACACAGAAACAGAGAGAGCGCGAGAGGGATAGGGAGCAGGACAGAGAGATGGAGCAAGAAAGGAAAAAGGGACGGGAGGCAGAACCAAGGGAAAGAGACACAAGGACGGGGAGCAGGACAAAGGGACGGAAGAGAAAAAAAAAAAAACAGCGACGGGCTGCAGGACAGAGATGAAGGGATTAAATAGACACAGGGAGCACGACAGAAGGACAGGGAGAGACAAAAGGGACAAAGAGCAGGCCAGCAGCGGAGGGGAGAAAACCAACTGCGATGGGCAGTGGGAGAGAGATACGGAAAAAGAAAAAAATACTGAGGAGCAGAACAAAGAAAGAAGAGACAGCTAGCTGGACAGGGGGACACAGTTAGAAAGGATGGGAGAGGGAACGGGGCACAGAGAGACAGACAGAAAAGGTAGCGAAAGAAAGCAAGGCAGAGGGACAGCAAGGCGGGGCGGGGGGGAAGGGACAGGGGTCTGGACAGATGGAGAAATAAGCAGCAGGGACAGAGGAAAAGAGACAGAAAGAGGGACAGGGAACATGGCAGAGAAGGACAAATCAGGACAGCGGCAGGACGGAGATAAAAAACTGGGACGGTCCTCAGGACAGAGAGGAATACAAATACGAGCAGGGAGCGGGACAAAGGGATACAGCGAGAAACGACGGGACAGGAAGCAAGACAGAGCGACAGACAAGAACAATGGCAACGAGAGAGAGAGAAAGAGAGAGACCGTGAGAAGCACAGGGGGTTGGGGAATTTAGAAAGAGAAGTATCAGGAGCCCTGCAGAGAGAGGGAGGGTGAATAAAAAAGGGGCAGGAAGCAGCACAAAGGGTCAGAGAGAGTAAGAGATGAACAGGAAGGAGGACGGGAATGACAAAAATAAACAGCAACAGCGAGCAAGACAAAGGGATAGAGAGAGAAAGAGAAAGTAGAAAGAAGAGAGAGAGGAAGGCAGGGACACAGAGCGGCACGTACAGGCGCAGAGAGGAAAAGAATGCCAGGGAACAGGCCAGAGAAATTGGGAGGCGGGGAAAGAGGTGGATGCAGATCAGGACAAGGAGATGGAAAAGGAAAAAACAGCGACTGGCTGCGGGACAAAGACGGGGGGCGGCAGGGGAGGAAGAGGGAGAGGGAGCAGGACGAGAACGCAGAGAGAAAAAGGAAGGGGGGCAGTCGACCAAGAGAGAGAAAGGGGAAGAAGAAGAGGGAGCAGGACAAGAGAAGAGACAGAAGAGGAGAGGTACAGGGAAGAAAAAAAAAAAAAAACAAAAAAACCCACAAACACCACCCAAAAAACCCCAAACGTCACAGCAGCATGGGAAAGCGAGGGGGCCAGGAGAGGGGGAGGGAGGGACCGGGACGCACAAGAGGAGCGACAGGGCCTCGAGGGCCCAGGACTCACCGGAGCTCTCGCTCTTGGAGCTGCCAGGAGACCTTGCCAGCTCAGACGCTTCTTTCTCCTTCTCTCCTCCCTTCCTCTTCTGGAACTCCCGTCGCTTGGCTGTCCTCCATGTAACGGAACACGCGAGCGTCTCACAGCTCTTACGAGATGAGGCCTCCTAGACACGTAGCCTCGCAAGCCTGAGGCTGCTGCAGTCAACGGCATCCCCAGGGGACGAACGGACAACCGCACCCACAGCGTGGCCTCTGGGAGAGGGAAAGAGGCAGCAGTGACCGTTATTACCGCAGCTCGACCCTGGCTGGAGCCCCTCCTTCCGCAGGGCTTCCGCAGACGCCGCTCGTTCCCCGCGCCGCTGCTAACGGCACCCCCGTTAAGGGAGACTCCAGACCACCGCAGGGCCAGCTTGCTGCCCTCGCGACAGGGCTCGGGGGCTGCCTGCGGCTACAGCGCAGGCTTCAGGGGAGGGGCTGGAGCTGGGGGCAGCCGCACGGGCCGAGCGGGGCCGGGGGAGCTCTGGCGACTCGGGCGGGCGCCCGCTGGCCGCGCCTGGGGGGTGCCCGCCTCCGTCCCCTCTTCCCTTCTACCGGCTCTCTCTCGGGGAACTCCCCGGCGCTGCCCTGGCCCGGCTCGCCTCCGGCGGACCGGCAGCCTGCCGCGGCGGCCGCTTCGCAGCTTCCCGTCCCGCCAGCCCCGGGCGGCCAGCGGGCAGGAGGCACCCCTCGCCCTCGCCCCCGCCCCCGCCCCCGCCGGAGGGGATCGCTCGCCTCACCCGCGGTCCCGGCGCTCGCCCGCTGCCGCCGAGACCCGCGCGCCGCCACGCTGCTCCCGGGGACCGCGCATGCGCCGGAGGGGCCGGAGCCGGCGCGCCAACGCCGGGCTGCCCCACGCGCAGGACGGCGCATGCGCCCGGGAGGGCTGGTCGGGGAGCGGGCGCAGCGGGAAGCCCGCGGAAAACCACGCGAAACCGGCAACGCTCCTGAGTCTGACCTGGTCGCACTCCGGGGGCCGCGGCGGCGGCAGCAGCGAGGACTACGCCGCGCCCGAGAGCCACGCGGCTGCCCGGCCGCCGAGTCCGCGGAAACTACAGCTCCCGGCATGCTCCGAGGGGACGCCGCTTCCGTTTCCGCCCACCCCCACGCCGGCGCAGCCGCAGTCCCCGCCGAGCCCCCAGCGCCGCTCCGGGCAGCTCCGGCGCGCTCCCGCCGCCGGCTCCGGACAGTCCCCGCCGCCGGCTCCGGCACGGCGCGGCACCCCCCGCCCGGCTCCGGCTCCGGTCAGTCCCCGTCGCCGCCGCTCCGGCACGGCGCGGCACCCCCCGCCCGGCTCCGGGCAGCGCCCGCCGCCGCCGCTCCGGCACGGCGCGGCCCCGCCCCGCTGCCGCTCCGCGCGTCCGGCACGGACCCCGCCGTCCTCCTCGGGGCTTTCCCCGGGACCCGCCGGGCGATCGCGCAAGCCCCGCCACGGGGCCCGGGCCCCCCCCGGCCCACGTGCTCCCGGCCCCCCGCGAGCCCCCAGGGCCCCGGCCCCCCCCCCGGCCTCGGCACAGGCGGCCCCCACCTCCCCCGGGCCACCCCCGCCTGGGACGGTCGCGGTCCGAGGGGCGCCCGGCCCCGCTCACCTTCTCCCGAGGGGCAGCCGCAGCCCGGCCACCGCTCTGCTCTGCTCCGCTCCGCTCCGCTCCGCTCCTGCCTGGGCTCCCACCGGCCCCGCCGCGGCCCCTCCCCCGGCAGCCCCCCCTTCCCAGGGAGGGGCCGTCGCCATCAGCCTCACTGCCCGCACCTGGGGCTCCTCCAGCCCCGGCCCGCAGCTGCGGTACCGAAATCCCGAATAAAACTCCACAACACCCATGGGAAGTTCAGAAGCAGGCGCTTCGTTTATGGAATGAAAGATGTCAAAGTAAGATGACTCTTGACGAGCTGTTCACTGGGGTAAAAATACAGATTTTAATACCCGTCTTATTTTAGTTCTAAGACTTGGCAATTGCCAGGTATCATCTTTTCGATTTACCCAGGTCCACCGCCGAGGCCACAAGGGAGATTTCTTCCAGAGAGAGGATAGAGTTATTAAGTCTAAAGTCCATTATTTGCTTTTGTCCTTCAGGAAGAGGTGAGTGGAGCATCTATCATCACTATTCACCCACACAGTTAACCCTAAACTTTTCACCTGTCCTTTAATACAGTCACTTCCAAGCTAATTTTTTTCCATTATTAAGAGGGGACCCAGGATCATTTAAAATATTATTCTACTTTCTACAAATACATGCCCCATCTTAGAGCTTTAGCTACTAGAGAAAGTCTTTGGATTTTGGGGTCAGAGGAGTTGCAAGTCTAAACTTTCATACCCTTCTCTTTAGGATGTGCGATTTTTCTCTGTATGTCTAAACCAATCTAAATTTCCCTAGATGGTCCTGACTCTGGGTGGATCTAACAAGGATCCTGGAACTCCAGTAAATTCTAAACATGGTTTTATATTTTAAATATGGTCCCAAGTTCCTTTCTGCACTTGTCTCTACGGTTTTGGCAACTGACAGCCCCAAGGGGTCTTTGTACAAGTTTCTCCCGAAGGGCGATAAATTTATTCTTTTGTCCGTGAGGTGGATGCTTTGGTAATGTTATAATTCAAAATGCTATAATTCCTTCTTTCAAATTTAAAAAAATAATTGCCTTTTAAATCCATCCAATTTAATTTGCTAAAATGATTCTCATTGTTCTACGTCTTTTCTCAAGTTTTGGTTAAATTCAGTGTCAGTATTCTCCACGGAACTAGATTTTCCTCTGACTTTGGAATCGGAAGGCAGGCTGTTATCGAGGTTAAATTTTGTGTCTTTACAAAACTTCGAATCAATTCCAAAACTAGAATTTTTTTTTTTAATCAAAATTACAGAAACGGTTAATATCAAGATTAATAGCTCAAACAATAATTGTTTCATTTTGTTTATCTTATGTTTAGAACCCCTCAAAAAAAATACTTAAACCCTATAACACACAAAAAGATTACTGCCCTTGACAATATTCCTAATAGCAACCCCAATATTATAAACTTTACACAATTGTTTTCCCAAATAGATAACGTGAAACTTACTTATAGGTTTTCAGTTTCAAAGGGCCAGTTTCTTTAGACTTCCAATTTCCTGTTGGTGCTTTCTTTAGTCTTGAATAATGAAGCCAAGGTTCTTCGCCCAGACCTTTACTGCTCTAAGTGTTGTTAAAATGACTCGATACGGTCCTTTCCACTTCTCAGTGATTTTATATATATTCAATCTCCTGGTCGGAAGGGATGCGCTGCTACGTCCAATTCTAAGGGTCCAGCTGCGGAGACATACTGACGAAGTTCTTGAAAAGAATTTCTCAAAGAATTCATAACACCTTTTAAAAACATATCTCCAAAGCCACTCCAGATACTCAGAACATAGGACTCTTGATACGGTCTTTCATATAACATTGCATAATGACTTAAATTTTCTCTCTCTTCTGGCTATACTCTGATTCTTAATAGAGCCATGGGTAAGGCTTTAACCCATGTGAGTGAGGTTTCCTGACAAATTTTACTCAACCGTTGCTTGAGGGTATAGTTCATTCTTTCTCCCCACCCCCCCCCCCCGCCCCCTTGCTTGTGGTCTATATGGGGTGTGATAGTCTCAATCTATAGATAATACTTTGCTCGACTTGTCTCATCATCTTTGCTATGAAATGAGGGCCATTGTCAGATGACATTCTTACAGGCACCCCATAGTTTGGTATTATCTCTCTGAGCAAGACTTTAACTACTTCTCTTGCTTTGTCGGTGTGACAAGGGAAAGCCTCGGGCCACCCAGTAAAGATATCCACTAAAACTAGGGTAGATCCTTCTTTTCAAGGCAATTCTATAAAATCAATTTGCTAGTATCCCCCTAAAAAATTTCCTTATTTAATAATTCCAAAGATAATCTTATTACTGATTTGGGGATCATTTTATATATAAATTTCACATCCGCTTATAATTGTTTAAACAATCTTTGTCATATTTTACTTTCTGTTCCCCGATATACTTTGTTATGTTCAGCTCGGGCAATTTCTCTTATTATTGTGGGCGGGACTATTATTTGACCTGTCGGTGTTACAGCCTGTCCTGTTTCATTTTGTTAGCCTGCAATCTAACAATTAATTCTTCCATCTTTTTCATTATAATTTGGAGTTTCTTTAGGCAATTTTATACTTTTCTCTGGAACTAGCGCTAGGATGCCTTTTTCTGCAGCCTCTTTAGCAGCTTTATCAGCCAGTCGGTTACCTGCGTTAGGAACAGTCTTACCTAACTGGTGCGCTTTACAGCGCGTTATCGTGACTGCTGTTGGTTTTTGAACGGTTTCTAACAATTTCGGTATTTGTTCTGCATGCTGAATGGTGGTTCCTTGTGCAGATAACAGTCCTCTCTCTCTCTCCATATTGCTCCATGCGCACGTACTACTCCAAAAGCGTACTTTGAGTCTGTCCAAATGTTGACTCGCTTTCCTTGACTTAGTTCCAGAGCTCGAATAAGAGCTATCAATTCAGCCTTTTGGGCAGATGTCATCGAAGGCAAAGTTCGCAACGCAATTACCTCCTCGGTTGTTATTGTCTATCTGGATAAACGTTTTCCTTCACAGATGAAACCGCTTCCGTCGGTATACAGTTCCCAGTCTGCTGCTTCTAGCGGCACATCTCAGAGATCCAGTCAGCTGGGGTAAACTCTTTCGATTGTCTGCAAGCAGTCACGTTCCAGTTCTCCTTTAACTTGATCAGTTGTTGAAAACGCAACAGGGTTAACGGTGGTAGTAGTTTTTAAGTAAACATCATCTTGTTCCAGCAACACCACTCGGTATTTCAGCATTCTGCTAGGGGATAACCAATGCCCCCCTTTCTGTTTTAGCGCAACAGTTATCGTATGGGAAACGTACAGCGATCCTTTGTCCTCAGGTGAACTTAGGAGCTTCCTGGATCAGTAGCGCAGTTGCAGCGACGGCTCTCAGACGACCAGAGCATCCCAGACTCACGTGATCTAATCGCTTCGAGAAGCAGGCCACAGCTCGCCCACTTGGCCCTAAATATTGGGCCGGGATGCCCAGGGCTATACCTCTTCTTTCGCGAGTGAAAAGTTCAAATGTCTTTGTGAGATCCGGCAGGCCTAGGGCTGGCACCCCTATTACAGCCTGTTTCAATTCCTTGAAAGTAGCTTTCTCGGCATCAGTCCAATCCATTGTTTGAGGTTTTGAGCTGCTCCTATAAAGGTCGGACCCGCAAGCCACAACTGATAATCGACAGGTGACACCACGCAACCGTTCCCGGAAATGCTCTTCATTAATTTGTTAGTCTTAGGTTCGGGGAGACGACAAATTGCCTCTTTGCTCTCAGTTCCTAATTGTCTCTGTCCTTTTAGGATTTTAAAACTCAAATAAGTTTCTTCTTTCTGGGTTATTTGGGTTTTTTCTTTTGACACTCGCTATCCACTGATTCCCAAAGAGTTCAAAAAGTTAATAGTTAACTTTGTGCATTGTTCTTCCATCTCAGCTACAATTAACAGATCATCCATACATTTCAACAAGATTTCTTGATTATTTTCTTTCTTCCAAAGCTCTAATTCTCGTGCCAATGGATTTCCAAAGATGGTAAGACTATTCTTAAAGCCTTGAGGCAAGACTGTCCGTGTATATTGTCTTTTTCTCCCAGTCTCAGGATTTTCCCATTCAAAAGCAAAAAGCTCTTGACTGTTGGGATCCAAGGGAATACAGAAAAAGGCATCTTTTCAGTCTAACACTGTGAACCATTCTCGTTTCTCTGTTAGGGTTGTTAACAAAGTATAAGGATTTGCTACTACCGGATGAATATCTTGTACTATTTGATTTATTGCTCTGAGGTGTTGAACTAATCTATAATCTTTTTCATTAGCCTTTTAACAGGCAAGGTCGGGGTGTTATATTTGGATTCACATTCTGTTAACAATTTATATCTTAAAAATTTTTGTATTATCAATACTAACCCTTTCCGGCTTTCCAGTTTTAGGGGCTATGGCTTAATTCTTAGCGGATTCGATCCTGGCTTTAAATCCAGTCTCACAGGTTCTGCTTTTTGGATTTACCGGGAACTTCCCAGTCCAGACGATTGGAATTACAGCATTATACTTTGACTGGTATGATCTTCTGCTTTCGGTAACCATCCTGTAACAACAAAGCCACTGCTTCGATACGTTTAGTTTCTGGAATTAAAATTTTAATCTCTCCATTTTTTAATTTAATTTCTGCCTCTAAGTTCTCCAGTAGATCTCCCCTTAACAGGAGTTTAGGAGAATTTGGCACATACAAAAACTGCTGAGTGACCCATTGCTTTCCTAATTTCATTGTTAAAGATTTAAAGAAGGGTCTAGTTTCTCGTTCACTTGTTGCACCAACACCACCAATTTCTTCAAAACTTAACTCTCCCTCTAAGGTATTTAAAACTGAAAAGGTGACTCTAGCGTCAATTCATATTCAATTTTCTGTTCTCCCAGTTTAGCTGTAACCAGAGCTTCTGCTGGGAGACTCCCCTCCGGTCCCCGTCAGCTGCGTTCACTTAAAAAGAACAAATCGACATATGGCACTTCATTCCATTTACTCTCTCTCCTACAAAACAACAGTAATTGCAATATAGTATTATAACTCAAAGTTCTGTTTGTTTCCCATTTTTCCTGCAATTCACCCCAGTGTGCCAACAAACATCCCAACGGTGATGTTTTTGGTATCTTTTCATCAGCAGTTCTATTTCCTGCACTCTTATTCTTAAACAATTTTGCTAGTGCCATTATACTTATATACATTCAAATCCCAAATCCCAAACAAACGCAAATGACAGCTGTCCCAAATAATACACAAAGTCCAACCCAGCAATAGCTTTCGCTTACGACTTAGGGGCAGACGCCTAGGCTTCCACTGCAAACGGGTACCCTCCAAGCCCCAACCCTGCGAAGCTTTCGCCGCGCCTCACGGGCAGGCTTTCCAAACAAATTCCAAAGCAGCAGCGCCTTACCTTTTTTCCAGGGAACGCCGCGAGGAGCTTTGTGAGTCGAGGGCGATGGTTCTCCCCGAGAATACCTCGGCGCCGGCCGGAGTTCGATCGACACTCGATCTCGTCCAGTCTCACTCGCAAGGTCCCGTCTGGGTCGCCAAAACCGTTACCGAAATCCGGAATAGAACTCCTTAACACCAACGTGAAGTTAAGAAGCGGGCACTTAGTTTATCGCAGCGCTGGGGACACGGGGGATCGCTCCTCCAAAGGCGTGTCCCACTTAGTATCAAAATCCGTCAGTTTTTACAGACTTTTTCTGTCAGGTCATTGTTACATAAGCTCTTTCCATAAAAAGGCATACTATGCTCGTTCTTAAATTTAACCTTTCTAAGGATTGGTCCTTTGATTATATAACCTTATCAATATTCTTCTTTAAAAACAATCATTGGTCAGTTACACTTAGCTCTACTGACTGGAATCTTCGATACTCAAATCAAGATGGGAAGGGTAAGGGGGTTTCCAAGCCGCAAACTGGCGTCCACGACGGTTTCCTTCGTTTCTTGAAACGGAACATAGGAAAACCTGTAACTTCCTGGTGAGGTTTCTAGGGTTAGCTATTTCCAACCTTAACAATATTAAGGTTCCGATAGTCACACGTAACGCAGTTCCTAAAGTTTCTATGGCTACGTTTCAAACGTAACAGTCCTATACGTTACGCTTCACAATTTTACTTCTTAATCAAACCTAACTCTTCTACGTGATTAAATTTTGATTTCTTTACCAGAATATTTGCAACAGCTGGAGCCCAGCAGGAACAGGGGGGGCACGGCCCGACCCCCCCCAGCGCCTCACCTCCTCCTCCCCTGGGCTCCCTCACGGCCCCTCGCCCCGTGCAAAGGGAGCGCAAACGCAGCCCGGAGGGCAACGGGGCCGGCCGGCCGGCGTCCGTTCGGTCAGTCGCGCGCCTAACGAGTCCTGCCAGCGAGTCCGCTCCGGGGCTCGGGGCCCCCCCCGACGCTCCCCCTGCCCCTGGGACACCTCTGATAGCATATTTCCGTACATTCTGTATGGCACGTCTAAATAGTTCTGGATGGTTTTAATATTTTGTACCAGCCGTGGAAACTGGTTTGCTGCTAGGTGACTGTAAAAGTGAGATTTAGTAAATAATTATTAGAAATCTTACACTAACGCGATGATTGAAACAATAGACAAAAGTATAGCCAAGCAATTAACTAGCAGAGGTAGGTACTCCTAAGTTTTGCAGTTCTTTGCTCTTATGACTAGATGAGAACAATGCTGAAACTGACCGCATGCGATTGAAACTGCGTTAAGCTTCAAGATCAGAGAACCAAGGACAAGAATAAAGACTTCAAGGACAGCCAGCAAGAACTTCAAATGGGTCGGTGGTCGCAAAAGCAGCCCTTCGTCTCAGATGGATCCTTCATTGCGCGTGATCGGATGTAGGCAGTGCTATGATAATCAGTTGCCATCATTTTTATGTATACGTATACTAATCTGATTCATATGCAATTAGTTAGTCTATATGACCTGTTTGTGCTAAAGGTGTGGCACGCACGCTAGGTGGAACTATCCCCCGTGCATCCAGCGCTGCAATGAAGAATGCCTGCTTTCTAAAACGCCAAAACGAGCCTTAGAGAGTTTCTTGGACCGGCTTTTCAGTATCAGAGGTACAAGGGAGGAAAGGAAAAAAAAAAAAAAGCAGCGGTGTGGGAAAGAGAGGGGCAGGGAGGGACCAGAACGCAGAAGAGGGGAGAGAGAGACAGGGCCCCGAGGGCCCGGGGCTCACCACAGCTCTCTTTCTTGGCGCTGCCAGCAGACTTTGCCAGTTCAGACGCTTCTTTCGGCTCCTCTCCCGCTCCCCTCCTCTTCCGTAACTCCGGCTGCACGGCCGTCCTCCCCCTAGGAGAACACGCGTCTCACGGGTCTTGCAAGACGAGGCTTCCTGGGCACGGAGCCTCGCTCGCCCGCACGCCACGCGGCCGCACCGCACCGTACCGTCGGTGCTGCGTACGGACCCTGCGGTGCACCCTGGTGGTCTGACCTGCTGTGGACTACGAAGAGGGATCCTTCCACACGCGGAGAGGCAGGCGCTCTCTTGCCTGCAGCGGGAGGCAGCTGCCGGCCGGGCGGCCGGCCGGCCTTCCATTTCTTCTTCTCTACCTTTCTCTGGCCTCTCCAGCTTCAGCCGCAGCAGCTCCTGCCCACAGCCAGTAAGTGCCCTGCCTGTCCCTTTGTGCTCCCACGCCATGCCGCGCCGCGCCGCGCCGCGCCGCGCGGAGAGGGAGGCCAGGCAGAGACAGCCCATGCAAGCTTTCCTTTCCGGCGGCGTTTCCTTACCGGGAGGAAGCGAGGAGCGCGGCGGCACCTCCCGCCGGCGCCGCATTGCCGGTACCGTCGGACGGCACGTGCGGGACGGGGGCAGCCCCGCGCACTCGCAGCCTCCGAGCTGCAGTACCGAACGTTGGTCACGAGGTGGCGGAAGAGAGCGGCGGCGAAAGGCGCCGCCAGCGCGCATGCGCGGATCCCGAGCTCCTGTGCCGCGTTCTGGTTGCCAGGCAACAGCAGGAGGGCTGCAAAACGCGCAACCGCGCATGCGCGGCTCCCGAACGCCAGGACCGCCTTCTGGTTGCTAGGCAACAGCAGGAGTGCCGTAAACCGCGCCACCGCGCATGCGCGGTTGCCGAGGCGTCGTGTCGCGCTACGGTTGCTAGGCAACAGCGGCGAGGGCCGTAACAGGCGCACCGCGCATGCGCGCCTCCGCTCTGCCGTACAGCGTCTCGGTTGCTAGGCAACAGCACGAGCGCCGTAAACCGCCCCACCGCGCACGCGCGGTTGCCGAGGCGTCGTGTCGCGCTACGGTTGCTAGGCAACAGCGGCGAGCGCCGTAAAAGGCGCACCGCGCATGCGCGGTTTCCGAGCTGCCGTACAGCGTCTCGGTTGCTAGGCAACAGCACGAGCGCCGTAAACCGCGCCACCGCGCATGCGCGGTTGCCGAGGCGTCGTGTCGCGCTACGGTTGCTAGGCAACAGCGGCGAGCGCCGTAAAAGGCGCGCCGCGCATGCGCGGTTTCCGACCTGCCTTACAGCGCCTCGGTTGCTAGACAACAGCACGAGCGCCGTAAACCCCGCCATCGCGCATGCGCGGTTGCCGAGGCGTCGTGTCGCGCTACGGTTGCTAGGCAACAGCGGCGAGCGCCGTAAAAGGCGCGCCGCGCATGCGCGGTTTCCGACCTGCCTTACAGCATCCTCGTTGCTAGGCAACAGCACGAGCGCCGTAAACCGCGCCACCGCGCATGCGCGGTTGCAGAGGCGTCGTGTCGCGCTACGGTTGCTAGGCAACAGCGGCGAGCGCCGTAAAAGGCGCGCCGCGCATGCGCGGTTTCCGACCTGCCTTACAGCATCCTCGTTGCTAGGCAACAGCACGCGGGTCGTAAACCGCCCCACCGCGCATGCGCGGTTGCCGAGGCGTCGTGTCGCGCTACGGTTGCTAGGCAACAGCGGCGAGCGCCGTAAAAGGAGCAGCGCGCATGCGCGCCTCCGCGCTGCCGTACAGCATCTCGTTGCTAGGCAACAGCACGCGGGCCGTAAACTGCGCTACCGCGCATGCGCGGTTGCCGAGGCGTCGTGTCGCGCTACGGTTGCTGGGCAACAGCGGCGAGCGCCGTAAAAGGCGCACCGCGCATGCGCGGTTTCCGACCTGCCTGACAGCATCCTCGTTGCTAGGCAACAGCACGAGCGCCGTAAACCGCGCCACCGCGCATGCGCGGTTGCCGAGGCGTCGCGTCGCGCTACGGTTGCTGGGCAACAGCGGCGAGCGCCGTAAAAGGAGCAGCGCGCATGCGCGCCGCCCCAGCTGCCGTACAGCCTCTCCCTTACCAGGCAACAGCGGGGGCCCAGCCACACGCGCCACCGCGCATGCGCGCCTCCCGAACGCCAGTTCCCACCTTCGCTCGCCGGGCAGCAGCACCCCCGCAACGATCCTCTTCTGAGCATCAGCTGGATGAGACACCACTGACAGCTCAGCCCAGTAGAGACCAGCCACAGGCGGCAGCTACTTACTGGGGGCACAGGGCTTACGTTTCCCTGCCCTTTCCCCACTCGCAGCCCGGGCAGTCCTCTTCATTGCCTCCGTTCCAAAAAGCACCCGAGTGGCTGGAGCCTTTACAGCAGTCAAGCGCAAACAACAGACAATGTGGGCGGTCGCTTCTGTCCCTGCCCCCCCACCCCATTCTCTAGAGAGGAGAAGCAGCACAGGGAACCTGCAAACGGCAGGGGGGGTTGCCCTGGACCAAGCCCTAGGGACTGCTGTACCCGTCTGCACGTGGCATCAGGGTTGTGGGAGGGACAGCAGCCAGTCAACAGATACTGGCGAGAGATTTAAAAAAAACAAAAAAAAAATAACGCCTGGTTCAGGTGACAGCCTGAAGGCAGGCCACGAGAGACCCAAAGCTGCTTCGTGCCAGAGGGGCAGCTCTGTTCAGCAGGAAACGGCGCGTCCCAGCGGACCAGATGCGAGCGGCCGACCTGCAAGTGAGCGATACCCTGGCGATCCTGGGGCTCTCTTGGGGTGGGCGCACCTTTCCTCACCTCTGTGCTATCACAACTCTGCTCTCCTAATCCTGCACGCACGCAAGGCTTCTTGGGCGGGGCTTGTCTCTTATGGAAGAGACGCTGCACGGTGTTACTTACCGCCCTGCCCTCCGGCGTGCAAAGTAATTAGACGGGAAGCAGGGAAAGCAAAAGAGGCGCGTCGGGATATTAGATGTCCTCAGCAGATGACCGTAGAGCCCTCGAGGTTCCACCTTTGCTCCCTACAGGAGCGTGGCTCCGCACTCCTTGCCGCTCCCGCCAGCAAGCGTCACAATTGCCCTTTGCTGCCTGCAACGCGCAGTACCTGCACGGCCCGAGTACTGCTGCTTACGGAGCAAGAGGCGCTCGCTATAAAGCGGCAATGAAGAACAAGGACGGCCCGTCAAGACGGCAGGAGGAACACAGAGAGCCTCCAGCATTAGCCAGGCAGGGCTTCCAACTCACCCCGTGTCGTGGTTTAACGCCAGCCGGCAACGAAGCCCCACGCGACCGCTCACTCGCTCCCCCGCCCCCAGTGGGACGGGGAGACAATCGGAAGGGCGGAAGTGGGAAAACTCGTGGCTTGAAACAAAAACAGTTGAATCATTAAAAAGAAACAACAACAACAACAACAACTTGTAAGGAAAAGAAGAAAAAAAATGACAGAGAATGGGGTGCAGGCAGCATGCCAGGGGTCTGAAGCCTGACGGATGATGGGGGGGGGGTGGGTGTGTGGAATACGGAGGAGGGAAGCGGGGGGGGGGGCAGGAGATAGGAGAGCAGGGGATGCGGGGGGAAACAACTCGCGTGGGTGAAGGGGGCGGGCCGGAGCAACAGGGGGGCATATGGGGGAGAAACACACACGGCGGGAGGGTAGGGGAGGGTACAAAGGTGCACGGGGGGACACGGGTGGGGATGACCTACCCCAGGGAGTCCACCCGGGATGATCCACAGCAGGTAACTCACCTGGGATAACCCGCAACAGAGAATCCACACCGGGAGGACCCCCAGCAATGCCCCTCAAACTGCCTGTGCTTCACCCCCAATCTTCCCCAAACTGGGGAGTTTTCTGCTTTTTCAAAATACTCAGTTTGGGGTGTGTTTCAGTGCTTTTCCACAACATAAAAAGGGGAGATCTTTTGGTTGTGGTTTTGTGCATGAAAACGGGGTGGGTTTTTTTGCTTTCCAGCTGCGCAAATCCAGGCGGATTTGGCTTTCCCAGGAGTCCCAAATTCGTTCGGTTTTTTCCCGTTGCAGACCCAGAATCAGGGGGTTTGGGGTTGTCCTGGTTTCGGCTGGAATAAAGTTAATTTTCTTCTGAGTAGCTGGTACAGGGCCATTTTGGATTTAGGATGAGAACAATGTTGACAACACACCGACGCTTTAGTTGTTGCTAAGCAGTGTTTATACTAAGTCAAGGACCTTCCAGCTTCTCATACCGCCCTGCCAGCGGAGGCTGGGGGTGCACAAGAAGAGTCGCTGAGCTAAAGGAGGATTCCAGGTAAACAGGTCAGCTCGAAATACACCACCTCCTTTAAAAGTTAAGAGCGATTTGAACGCTTAAAATCAGCATTCAGGCTAATCGATACCATTTTGAACACCTTCTTAGCATACAAGTAAACACTCTCGCCGGTGTTGGAAAACGTCTCCTCCCTTCCTTACAGCACTGCTGCAGGGAGATAACCCTGGGAGGCTGCGGGACGAGGTCGTACGCAATCAGAATCTACGCTTACGGATCCACCGCAACAGCTACAGCCCTTGCGCTGCTGCTGCTGCTTTGCATCTTGCTCGTTTGGTGAATAAAGCTGAAAGTGAAGTGGAAAACTTCAAAAAGCAAAATGAAAAATAAAGAATAAATCTCAATAATTCACTTTACACTAAAAGGGTGTGCCCATGTTTATATACATCCAATAAAAATACATTATTGAAGCAGTAACTCACCAAAACCACCTCAGGACTCACTGTCACTAGTTACAAGGCTGCTGATGCTTCCTGGGAAAACCTGGAAAACACACGGAAGCGCCGCCAGTTTGTCCTGTTTTGTCCGCGTCTCTTCTTTGACCTTGATTGCTTTTAGTACAGGTGCTAGTTATCTCAGTAAGGTTGTCGAGTACTCCTATAAGATATTTAAAAAAACTCATTGACTGCAGAAGCATAAAGCTTTTATCGTGAAAACAAAGCCCGTTTCTTCTGAACAGCTGAACTCTTACGAACAGTTTCTCCCCTCTTTTAGTACAAAATTATTTTCACGGTATCATTTACTAGTAAGCGCACGGAAACAGAAGATTACGTGCTTTCAGGAAGAGGAAATAGACAGAGGGAAGTCAACCTGGCGTAGGCGTAACGTGCTCCAGAACAGACCTTAGTTTTAGTATTCGTATTAAAATATTTCACAGAAAAAATGTGGAAGGAGAGTTGGCACATTCTTAATGTTAACTTTAAAGTCCATACTACAAGTACCTTTGGAAAAATGCAGACACGCATCGTAGGCGTACCTTGTACTTGCAGACCACTACGGAATCTTTCCATCTGTCTTGTACTTTCACGGCAGAAGAAAGGGCAACCACGGTGAAATGGTGGCAGCTGACATCCACCTGAGAGAGGGGGAAAAAAAAAACCCAACAAACAAAAAAACAAAACAAAACAAAACTTTAGCATAAAACTGGGTAGGAATCCAAAGCTGCCTTTTTTTGTGAAGGTTTGTGAAGACAGTACGACTGAGCAGAGCAAAAACTATTTTTGCATCATCTTCGGTACAGCGGTTGACACAGGCCACTAGAGCTTTTGCATTTTTCAGACAACCGTGCCTTTTTTTATTTTTTTTTTATTTTTTTTGACTCATTGGTAACTTTAGTTTCACTAGAACTCCCTTTCCTAGATACACGCAGGTGACAGACATAGAGACCTACATACATTTTCTCAAGCCTTAGTATAGCCAAGACTTCATCACCCTATATGTCCCAAGCCGAGTATTTTTGCTAAAGAGCACAGCAACACATCTGTCCTTGTGAACTGCCTCGTTGCAAAAAAGGAATGATTTTTTCCAGGCCGTTGCTCCAAACGGTCAAGATCTTTTAAAACCGCAGTTGTGCCACCAAACCCGCTCAGGGTCCCTCCTAGCTTTTGACTGCCCTGAGATTTAACAGGCACACGCTCCATTCCATCTTCCAACAGCAAAAATACATTAACGCTCTCGGACCCAGAGCGCGACCCTACGGATGTCCACACACTCACCCCTTGCCGTTTTGATGAGGAGCCACCGAGCATCCCTGCGAGCACAGCTGCACGCGCCAGATCGGTTTCACCTACGCCGCCAGTTACCGGTTTCGGTGAATGTAGTTTCTGACGCTTTAAACCGAAAACCGTATCTCGGTGCTTCGCCACAGTAGAAACGACCCATCGCTAGAATGCTACAAAAACGCAGTAACACAAGTTGCAAACCCACAGCAGCAACAGCTCCAGAAATATTTAGACCAGGAACAAGGGAGAAAAATAAAACAGCTTCATCTCACGCACAGGGGAGCGGCAGGCAGAGAAAAGGGTCGGCATTCTGAGCCCTTACAGAAAACGGGCATTCTCCTTCCATTCCTCAGCCCGTCCGTTAAGGTCTCAATACCGCAACGCTACTACGGCAACGTCGAGAGTAGGGAACAACAGCCCTGCCGCTGGACGTGCCATTGACCCATGCTATTTACGTAGCAGGATGCGTACGCAGAGGGACGCGTTTTGCCACACACAACCCTGAACTTCCTGAAAGTTTACGTTTACCAAAAAAAGCCATTTGGAACATATTGCCAAACAACATTTGGCAATAAAGCTTTGATGCGTTTGACACACGCAAATTTTTGGTCACTTGCTATTTGCTTCCTGTTGCTGCTGCTGTTCTTCCTTCAGAAATTCTACTTGTAGCCAAGTTATTCACTACTGGTTCAAGCATTTGCCTTCCTGGTATTACCAGCACATTCACAGAGGCAAGTAACTTAATTGCTCTTCTACGATTGTCCAAATGACAATTACAGCCATGAAAGAGAAGGAGAGGTCAGGCAGCAGAAGAGCTCTGCAGGCTGGCACCAGTCAATAATGCACTCTTTAAAAACAAACAACAACAAAACAAAACCGTGACCCTGTATCCTTTTTTTTTTTTTTTTTTTCTTTCAGAGCTCATCCCTGCCTCAGCATTTTGTCTCATCAGAGCATGAAGCGCAGGTGACCCGTGCCCTGACGACTTTTGCGTGTGATGAATGCCTGTTCAGAAATAGTCCAGATCTGCAGGACTGGTGTCATTTTTATGGTTTTAATCATCATAACTCAGATTTTATTTACTCACGCATTTGTGAGGAAACTAATTCACTTTTAGACACTGCCTCTCCTTTTTTTTGGGGGGGGGGGGGGGGGGGGGGGCAGGAGGGGGGGTGGAATGTGCTAGAGACTGAAAAAAATTACGATTCAGAGCTCCCAACCATGACAGAGTGGTGGAGAAAGCAATGAAAGCAAAGACCAACAGCAGCAACATTAACTGAAAGTTGGCTTTAATTCCGATCACGTACTTAAGCGACTCTCCAAGTCTACGCCTCGGTCCGATGAACGACTAGTCCTTTTTTGGAAGGACAAACTTTTTTACTTAAAAGGCCTAGACTGAAGACTCCGCTGAACGGAATGGGGATTGTGCCACGGGACAACACGCCATCACCACTCTTAATGGGGAAGAAAAAAAAAATAAAATACAAATAAAAATCAAGTTTAAGTACCAGTTTCCATCATGTTTCACCCATTACATCTCTACTGGCATCTAGGTGCTCAAAAGTGAACTACAGGGACACCACATATTCCTAAAAATTCAGTTATACATAAAAAAATAAAAGGCTATCTCCAACTTGCCCATAAAATCAGTATGAACAGAGAGAAGAGAAACACTCGACCCTAAAGAAGCTAACAGGCAGCTCTGAATTTACCAGACATGAATTTTCGTTCTTTCACCTGAAACACAAACATATCAAGGGACCAGTTCAGGAACCGGGCACGATCTGTTACAGCAATTTTTCCATCAGCTCTTCTGCACTAGCAGCAAATTTGCCTTTTCTGTGGGTTTAACGTGGAGCATCTGTAGTGCCCTCGAACTCGCAAGTGTTTCTCTCCGCTCCCCCAGCCCGATACGTGCGATTACCTGAGCAGCAAGCGGAATTAACCACGCAGGATTTTCTTCGTGTGACGCGGAAGGTGACGCTGGGAAAAGAGGAGACAAAGGAATGAACCTGCTTGTCACACCCAGCCAACGGTGAAAAGACAGGGGAGGATTCTGCCGGAAGGGCTCTGCACCCCAGGAGCTCCCACCGGCCGGTTTCTCTCCCCTTTGCCCGGTACCGAGGGGACGACGACACCTCGCCCGCGCCCCCTGGCGGGGGGGGGGCTGCCCCAGGAGAGCCGGGGGACCCCCACCTCGCTTCCGCCCGCGGGAACGGACCGGGCGAGACCCTCCACGCAGAGAGAGGAGCGTGGCGTGGATCGCATCCCCGAGGGAAGAGGCCGGGCTCCCCGCTGGCAGAAGGACAACTCACCTCCCCGCTGCTCGGAGCCGCTCGCTGCGGACAGCCCTGCCTGCGCCCGGCCGCTCTTCGGCCGTGCCGGGAGCGCGGTCCGGCCGACGGATGCTCCAGCGAAAAGACGCTCCAGCTCATCGCGGCTCCTGCTCGTTACAGCCGCAGGTACTTTTGCCTCTGGCTAACGCACGCTCCAGACAGCGGACACCCCGCCTCGTTCCAGCTCCCGCTTGCTACGGTTCTGGCTCACTGAAGCCCCAGCTCCGCACTGAAGCTCCGGCTGATTTCAGCTGCTTCTCCTTACAAGCTCCAGCTATGTGCAACGGCCTGGGCTTTCCATAAGGTTGTATATCAACTGCTGTCAAAACCGGAGCATTAGGATTAAACATCAGAGTTACACGCCATATAAATATGCGTTAGTTTGGGCGATTAATTACTGAACAACTATTCTGAGCAGCGCAGAAAGAAGAGCTGCACTCAAAGAGGGCACGTGGGGTCTGAAAAGCGCCTTTCCCCCCCACAGACCATCGCAGATGTTGAGTTCGGCCGGCTGCGTGCCGGCCTCCCGAACTTCGGCGTCCGACACAACCAGACCCCCATCTCCGGGGAGGGTCCACGCGCCCTGCCCACCCCCTGCTTCCCCCCGCAGCTCCCCACACCCTCCCACCCGCCTGCCAAACCAGCCAAGCCGGCTCCCGCTTTTGGCCCCCACGCCGGCTGACTCGGGGCCCATTTGGGAGCCAGAAAACCCGGCTGCCGAGCCTGTTCTCAAGGCCCAAAAACGCAGGGCCGGACCTCTGTTTCTGGGCCCAAAGCCGCGCAGCAGCTCGGTCTGTTTCCGAGCCCCAAAATCAGCCAGGCGAGCCTGTTGTCAAGCCCCAGGAACAGAAAACTTGTTCTCCATTTCTGACCCTGCAGCGCCCACGGGCGACGCCGAGCGTAGCCACCCCACAGCCCTGCACCCCCGGGGCCCCACGCGCAGTTTTGGGGAGTGCTCGGGACCGGCGGAGGGCCCGGCCCCACGCCTCTGCGGGGCAGCCCCAGCACAGGCAGGGCGTCGCTTCACGATCGCCGTTTCAGGCTTTATTTCCCCGCCACGGCCGGCACGGCCAGGCCCCCACCCCAAACCCCCGAGCCGAAGCACCCCCGCGGGTAGCCGGGCCCAGCCACCCGGAAAACAAGAAAACCAAAGAGGGAACAAGACAGAGAACGTGGGGAAAGGCAAGGAGACGGACACAGAAACAGAGAGAGCGCGAGAGGGATAGGGAGCAGGACAGAGAGATGGAGCAAGAAAGGAAAAAGGGACGGGAGGCAGAACCAAGGGAAAGAGACACAAGGACGGGGAGCAGGACAAAGGGACGGAAGAGAAAAAAAAAAAAACAGCGACGGGCTGCAGGACAGAGATGAAGGGATTAAATAGACACAGGGAGCACGACAGAAGGACAGGGAGAGACAAAAGGGACAAAGAGCAGGCCAGCAGCGGAGGGGAGAAAACCAACTGCGATGGGCAGTGGGAGAGAGATACGGAAAAAGAAAAAAATACTGAGGAGCAGAACAAAGAAAGAAGAGACAGCTAGCTGGACAGGGGGACACAGTTAGAAAGGATGGGAGAGGGAACGGGGCACAGAGAGACAGACAGAAAAGGTAGCGAAAGAAAGCAAGGCAGAGGGACAGCAAGGCGGGGCGGGGGGGAAGGGACAGGGGTCTGGACAGATGGAGAAATAAGCAGCAGGGACAGAGGAAAAGAGACAGAAAGAGGGACAGGGAACATGGCAGAGAAGGACAAATCAGGACAGCGGCAGGACGGAGATAAAAAACTGGGACGGTCCTCAGGACAGAGAGGAATACAAATACGAGCAGGGAGCGGGACAAAGGGATACAGCGAGAAACGACGGGACAGGAAGCAAGACAGAGCGACAGACAAGAACAATGGCAACGAGAGAGAGAGAAAGAGAGAGACCGTGAGAAGCACAGGGGGTTGGGGAATTTAGAAAGAGAAGTATCAGGAGCCCTGCAGAGAGAGGGAGGGTGAATAAAAAAGGGGCAGGAAGCAGCACAAAGGGTCAGAGAGAGTAAGAGATGAACAGGAAGGAGGACGGGAATGACAAAAATAAACAGCAACAGCGAGCAAGACAAAGGGATAGAGAGAGAAAGAGAAAGTAGAAAGAAGAGAGAGAGGAAGGCAGGGACACAGAGCGGCACGTACAGGCGCAGAGAGGAAAAGAATGCCAGGGAACAGGCCAGAGAAATTGGGAGGCGGGGAAAGAGGTGGATGCAGATCAGGACAAGGAGATGGAAAAGGAAAAAACAGCGACTGGCTGCGGGACAAAGACGGGGGGCGGCAGGGGAGGAAGAGGGAGAGGGAGCAGGACGAGAACGCAGAGAGAAAAAGGAAGGGGGGCAGTCGACCAAGAGAGAGAAAGGGGAAGAAGAAGAGGGAGCAGGACAAGAGAAGAGACAGAAGAGGAGAGGTACAGGGAAGAAAAAAAAAAAAAAACAAAAAAACCCACAAACACCACCCAAAAAACCCCAAACGTCACAGCAGCATGGGAAAGCGAGGGGGCCAGGAGAGGGGGAGGGAGGGACCGGGACGCACAAGAGGAGCGACAGGGCCTCGAGGGCCCAGGACTCACCGGAGCTCTCGCTCTTGGAGCTGCCAGGAGACCTTGCCAGCTCAGACGCTTCTTTCTCCTTCTCTCCTCCCTTCCTCTTCTGGAACTCCCGTCGCTTGGCTGTCCTCCATGTAACGGAACACGCGAGCGTCTCACAGCTCTTACGAGATGAGGCCTCCTAGACACGTAGCCTCGCAAGCCTGAGGCTGCTGCAGTCAACGGCATCCCCAGGGGACGAACGGACAACCGCACCCACAGCGTGGCCTCTGGGAGAGGGAAAGAGGCAGCAGTGACCGTTATTACCGCAGCTCGACCCTGGCTGGAGCCCCTCCTTCCGCAGGGCTTCCGCAGACGCCGCTCGTTCCCCGCGCCGCTGCTAACGGCACCCCCGTTAAGGGAGACTCCAGACCACCGCAGGGCCAGCTTGCTGCCCTCGCGACAGGGCTCGGGGGCTGCCTGCGGCTACAGCGCAGGCTTCAGGGGAGGGGCTGGAGCTGGGGGCAGCCGCACGGGCCGAGCGGGGCCGGGGGAGCTCTGGCGACTCGGGCGGGCGCCCGCTGGCCGCGCCTGGGGGGTGCCCGCCTCCGTCCCCTCTTCCCTTCTACCGGCTCTCTCTCGGGGAACTCCCCGGCGCTGCCCTGGCCCGGCTCGCCTCCGGCGGACCGGCAGCCTGCCGCGGCGGCCGCTTCGCAGCTTCCCGTCCCGCCAGCCCCGGGCGGCCAGCGGGCAGGAGGCACCCCTCGCCCTCGCCCCCGCCCCCGCCCCCGCCGGAGGGGATCGCTCGCCTCACCCGCGGTCCCGGCGCTCGCCCGCTGCCGCCGAGACCCGCGCGCCGCCACGCTGCTCCCGGGGACCGCGCATGCGCCGGAGGGGCCGGAGCCGGCGCGCCAACGCCGGGCTGCCCCACGCGCAGGACGGCGCATGCGCCCGGGAGGGCTGGTCGGGGAGCGGGCGCAGCGGGAAGCCCGCGGAAAACCACGCGAAACCGGCAACGCTCCTGAGTCTGACCTGGTCGCACTCCGGGGGCCGCGGCGGCGGCAGCAGCGAGGACTACGCCGCGCCCGAGAGCCACGCGGCTGCCCGGCCGCCGAGTCCGCGGAAACTACAGCTCCCGGCATGCTCCGAGGGGACGCCGCTTCCGTTTCCGCCCACCCCCACGCCGGCGCAGCCGCAGTCCCCGCCGAGCCCCCAGCGCCGCTCCGGGCAGCTCCGGCGCGCTCCCGCCGCCGGCTCCGGACAGTCCCCGCCGCCGGCTCCGGCACGGCGCGGCACCCCCCGCCCGGCTCCGGCTCCGGTCAGTCCCCGTCGCCGCCGCTCCGGCACGGCGCGGCACCCCCCGCCCGGCTCCGGGCAGCGCCCGCCGCCGCCGCTCCGGCACGGCGCGGCCCCGCCCCGCTGCCGCTCCGCGCGTCCGGCACGGACCCCGCCGTCCTCCTCGGGGCTTTCCCCGGGACCCGCCGGGCGATCGCGCAAGCCCCGCCACGGGGCCCGGGCCCCCCCCGGCCCACGTGCTCCCGGCCCCCCGCGAGCCCCCAGGGCCCCGGCCCCCCCCCCCGGCCTCGGCACAGGCGGCCCCCACCTCCCCCGGGCCACCCCCGCCTGGGACGGTCGCGGTCCGAGGGGCGCCCGGCCCCGCTCACCTTCTCCCGAGGGGCAGCCGCAGCCCGGCCACCGCTCTGCTCTGCTCCGCTCCGCTCCGCTCCGCTCCTGCCTGGGCTCCCACCGGCCCCGCCGCGGCCCCTCCCCCGGCAGCCCCCCCTTCCCAGGGAGGGGCCGTCGCCATCAGCCTCACTGCCCGCACCTGGGGCTCCTCCAGCCCCGGCCCGCAGCTGCGGTACCGAAATCCCGAATAAAACTCCACAACACCCATGGGAAGTTCAGAAGCAGGCGCTTCGTTTATGGAATGAAAGATGTCAAAGTAAGATGACTCTTGACGAGCTGTTCACTGGGGTAAAAATACAGATTTTAATACCCGTCTTATTTTAGTTCTAAGACTTGGCAATTGCCAGGTATCATCTTTTCGATTTACCCAGGTCCACCGCCGAGGCCACAAGGGAGATTTCTTCCAGAGAGAGGATAGAGTTATTAAGTCTAAAGTCCATTATTTGCTTTTGTCCTTCAGGAAGAGGTGAGTGGAGCATCTATCATCACTATTCACCCACACAGTTAACCCTAAACTTTTCACCTGTCCTTTAATACAGTCACTTCCAAGCTAATTTTTTTCCATTATTAAGAGGGGACCCAGGATCATTTAAAATATTATTCTACTTTCTACAAATACATGCCCCATCTTAGAGCTTTAGCTACTAGAGAAAGTCTTTGGATTTTGGGGTCAGAGGAGTTGCAAGTCTAAACTTTCATACCCTTCTCTTTAGGATGTGCGATTTTTCTCTGTATGTCTAAACCAATCTAAATTTCCCTAGATGGTCCTGACTCTGGGTGGATCTAACAAGGATCCTGGAACTCCAGTAAATTCTAAACATGGTTTTATATTTTAAATATGGTCCCAAGTTCCTTTCTGCACTTGTCTCTACGGTTTTGGCAACTGACAGCCCCAAGGGGTCTTTGTACAAGTTTCTCCCGAAGGGCGATAAATTTATTCTTTTGTCCGTGAGGTGGATGCTTTGGTAATGTTATAATTCAAAATGCTATAATTCCTTCTTTCAAATTTAAAAAAATAATTGCCTTTTAAATCCATCCAATTTAATTTGCTAAAATGATTCTCATTGTTCTACGTCTTTTCTCAAGTTTTGGTTAAATTCAGTGTCAGTATTCTCCACGGAACTAGATTTTCATCTGACTTTGGAATCGGAAGGCAGGCTGTTATCGAGGTTAAATTTTGTGTCTTTACAAAACTTCGAATCAATTCCAAAACTAGAATTTTTTTTTTTAATCAAAATTACAGAAACGGTTAATATCAAGATTAATAGCTCAAACAATAATTGTTTCATTTTGTTTATCTTATGTTTAGAACCCCTCAAAAAAAATACTTAAACCCTATAACACACAAAAAGATTACTGCCCTTGACAATATTCCTAATAGCAACCCCAATATTATAAACTTTACACAATTGTTTTCCCAAATAGATAACGTGAAACTTACTTATAGGTTTTCAGTTTCAAAGGGCCAGTTTCTTTAGACTTCCAATTTCCTGTTGGTGCTTTCTTTAGTCTTGAATAATGAAGCCAAGGTTCTTCGCCCAGACCTTTACTGCTCTAAGTGTTGTTAAAATGACTCGATACGGTCCTTTCCACTTCTCAGTGATTTTATATATATTCAATCTCCTGGTCGGAAGGGATGCGCTGCTACGTCCAATTCTAAGGGTCCAGCTGCGGAGACATACTGACGAAGTTCTTGAAAAGAATTTCTCAAAGAATTCATAACACCTTTTAAAAACATATCTCCAAAGCCACTCCAGATACTCAGAACATAGGACTCTTGATACGGTCTTTCATATAACATTGCATAATGACTTAAATTTTCTCTCTCTTCTGGCTATACTCTGATTCTTAATAGAGCCATGGGTAAGGCTTTAACCCATGTGAGTGAGGTTTCCTGACAAATTTTACTCAACCGTTGCTTGAGGGTATAGTTCATTCTTTCTCCCCACCCCCCCCCCCCCGCCCCCTTGCTTGTGGTCTATATGGGGTGTGATAGTCTCAATCTATAGATAATACTTTGCTCGACTTGTCTCATCATCTTTGCTATGAAATGAGGGCCATTGTCAGATGACATTCTTACAGGCACCCCATAGTTTGGTATTATCTCTCTGAGCAAGACTTTAACTACTTCTCTTGCTTTGTCGGTGTGACAAGGGAAAGCCTCGGGCCACCCAGTAAAGATATCCACTAAAACTAGGGTAGATCCTTCTTTTCAAGGCAATTCTATAAAATCAATTTGCTAGTATCCCCCTAAAAAATTTCCTTATTTAATAATTCCAAAGATAATCTTATTACTGATTTGGGGATCATTTTATATATAAATTTCACATCCGCTTATAATTGTTTAAACAATCTTTGTCATATTTTACTTTCTGTTCCCCGATATACTTTGTTATGTTCAGCTCGGGCAATTTCTCTTATTATTGTGGGCGGGACTATTATTTGACCTGTCGGTGTTACAGCCTGTCCTGTTTCATTTTGTTAGCCTGCAATCTAACAATTAATTCTTCCATCTTTTTCATTATAATTTGGAGTTTCTTTAGGCAATTTTATACTTTTCTCTGGAACTAGCGCTAGGATGCCTTTTTCTGCAGCCTCTTTAGCAGCTTTATCAGCCAGTCGGTTACCTGCGTTAGGAACAGTCTTACCTAACTGGTGCGCTTTACAGCGCGTTATCGTGACTGCTGTTGGTTTTTGAACGGTTTCTAACAATTTCGGTATTTGTTCTGCATGCTGAATGGTGGTTCCTTGTGCAGATAACAGTCCTCTCTCTCTCTCCATATTGCTCCATGCGCACGTACTACTCCAAAAGCGTACTTTGAGTCTGTCCAAATGTTGACTCGCTTTCCTTGACTTAGTTCCAGAGCTCGAATAAGAGCTATCAATTCAGCCTTTTGGGCAGATGTCATCGAAGGCAAAGTTCGCAACGCAATTACCTCCTCGGTTGTTATTGTCTATCTGGATAAACGTTTTCCTTCACAGATGAAACCGCTTCCGTCGGTATACAGTTCCCAGTCTGCTGCTTCTAGCGGCACATCTCAGAGATCCAGTCAGCTGGGGTAAACTCTTTCGATTGTCTGCAAGCAGTCACGTTCCAGTTCTCCTTTAACTTGATCAGTTGTTGAAAACGCAACAGGGTTAACGGTGGTAGTAGTTTTTAAGTAAACATCATCTTGTTCCAGCAACACCACTCGGTATTTCAGCATTCTGCTAGGGGATAACCAATGCCCCCCTTTCTGTTTTAGCGCAACAGTTATCGTATGGGAAACGTACAGCGATCCTTTGTCCTCAGGTGAACTTAGGAGCTTCCTGGATCAGTAGCGCAGTTGCAGCGACGGCTCTCAGACGACCAGAGCATCCCAGACTCACGTGATCTAATCGCTTCGAGAAGCAGGCCACAGCTCGCCCACTTGGCCCTAAATATTGGGCCGGGATGCCCAGGGCTATACCTCTTCTTTCGCGAGTGAAAAGTTCAAATGTCTTTGTGAGATCCGGCAGGCCTAGGGCTGGCACCCCTATTACAGCCTGTTTCAATTCCTTGAAAGTAGCTTTCTCGGCATCAGTCCAATCCATTGTTTGAGGTTTTGAGCTGCTCCTATAAAGGTCGGACCCGCAAGCCACAACTGATAATCGACAGGTGACACCACGCAACCGTTCCCGGAAATGCTCTTCATTAATTTGTTAGTCTTAGGTTCGGGGAGACGACAAATTGCCTCTTTGCTCTCAGTTCCTAATTGTCTCTGTCCTTTTAGGATTTTAAAACTCAAATAAGTTTCTTCTTTCTGGGTTATTTGGGTTTTTTCTTTTGACACTCGCTATCCACTGATTCCCAAAGAGTTCAAAAAGTTAATAGTTAACTTTGTGCATTGTTCTTCCATCTCAGCTACAATTAACAGATCATCCATACATTTCAACAAGATTTCTTGATTATTTTCTTTCTTCCAAAGCTCTAATTCTCGTGCCAATGGATTTCCAAAGATGGTAAGACTATTCTTAAAGCCTTGAGGCAAGACTGTCCGTGTATATTGTCTTTTTCTCCCAGTCTCAGGATTTTCCCATTCAAAAGCAAAAAGCTCTTGACTGTTGGGATCCAAGGGAATACAGAAAAAGGCATCTTTTCAGTCTAACACTGTGAACCATTCTCGTTTCTCTGTTAGGGTTGTTAACAAAGTATAAGGATTTGCTACTACCGGATGAATATCTTGTACTATTTGATTTATTGCTCTGAGGTGTTGAACTAATCTATAATCTTTTTCATTAGCCTTTTAACAGGCAAGGTCGGGGTGTTATATTTGGATTCACATTCTGTTAACAATTTATATCTTAAAAATTTTTGTATTATCAATACTAACCCTTTCCGGCTTTCCAGTTTTAGGGGCTATGGCTTAATTCTTAGCGGATTCGATCCTGGCTTTAAATCCAGTCTCACAGGTTCTGCTTTTTGGATTTACCGGGAACTTCCCAGTCCAGACGATTGGAATTACAGCATTATACTTTGACTGGTATGATCTTCTGCTTTCGGTAACCATCCTGTAACAACAAAGCCACTGCTTCGATACGTTTAGTTTCTGGAATTAAAATTTTAATCTCTCCATTTTTTAATTTAATTTCTGCCTCTAAGTTCTCCAGTAGATCTCCCCTTAACAGGAGTTTAGGAGAATTTGGCACATACAAAAACTGCTGAGTGACCCATTGCTTTCCTAATTTCATTGTTAAAGATTTAAAGAAGGGTCTAGTTTCTCGTTCACTTGTTGCACCAACACCACCAATTTCTTCAAAACTTAACTCTCCCTCTAAGGTATTTAAAACTGAAAAGGTGACTCTAGCGTCAATTCATATTCAATTTTCTGTTCTCCCAGTTTAGCTGTAACCAGAGCTTCTGCTGGGAGACTCCCCTCCGGTCCCCGTCAGCTGCGTTCACTTAAAAAGAACAAATCGACATATGGCACTTCATTCCATTTACTCTCTCTCCTACAAAACAACAGTAATTGCAATATAGTATTATAACTCAAAGTTCTGTTTGTTTCCCATTTTTCCTGCAATTCACCCCAGTGTGCCAACAAACATCCCAACGGTGATGTTTTTGGTATCTTTTCATCAGCAGTTCTATTTCCTGCACTCTTATTCTTAAACAATTTTGCTAGTGCCATTATACTTATATACATTCAAATCCCAAATCCCAAACAAACGCAAATGACAGCTGTCCCAAATAATACACAAAGTCCAACCCAGCAATAGCTTTCGCTTACGACTTAGGGGCAGACGCCTAGGCTTCCACTGCAAACGGGTACCCTCCAAGCCCCAACCCTGCGAAGCTTTCGCCGCGCCTCACGGGCAGGCTTTCCAAACAAATTCCAAAGCAGCAGCGCCTTACCTTTTTTCCAGGGAACGCCGCGAGGAGCTTTGTGAGTCGAGGGCGATGGTTCTCCCCGAGAATACCTCGGCGCCGGCCGGAGTTCGATCGACACTCGATCTCGTCCAGTCTCACTCGCAAGGTCCCGTCTGGGTCGCCAAAACCGTTACCGAAATCCGGAATAGAACTCCTTAACACCAACGTGAAGTTAAGAAGCGGGCACTTAGTTTATCGCAGCGCTGGGGACACGGGGGATCGCTCCTCCAAAGGCGTGTCCCACTTAGTATCAAAATCCGTCAGTTTTTACAGACTTTTTCTGTCAGGTCATTGTTACATAAGCTCTTTCCATAAAAAGGCATACTATGCTCGTTCTTAAATTTAACCTTTCTAAGGATTGGTCCTTTGATTATATAACCTTATCAATATTCTTCTTTAAAAACAATCATTGGTCAGTTACACTTAGCTCTACTGACTGGAATCTTCGATACTCAAATCAAGATGGGAAGGGTAAGGGGGTTTCCAAGCCGCAAACTGGCGTCCACGACGGTTTCCTTCGTTTCTTGAAACGGAACATAGGAAAACCTGTAACTTCCTGGTGAGGTTTCTAGGGTTAGCTATTTCCAACCTTAACAATATTAAGGTTCCGATAGTCACACGTAACGCAGTTCCTAAAGTTTCTATGGCTACGTTTCAAACGTAACAGTCCTATACGTTACGCTTCACAATTTTACTTCTTAATCAAACCTAACTCTTCTACGTGATTAAATTTTGATTTCTTTACCAGAATATTTGCAACAGCTGGAGCCCAGCAGGAACAGGGGGGGCACGGCCCGACCCCCCCCAGCGCCTCACCTCCTCCTCCCCTGGGCTCCCTCACGGCCCCTCGCCCCGTGCAAAGGGAGCGCAAACGCAGCCCGGAGGGCAACGGGGCCGGCCGGCCGGCGTCCGTTCGGTCAGTCGCGCGCCTAACGAGTCCTGCCAGCGAGTCCGCTCCGGGGCTCGGGGCCCCCCCCCGACGCTCCCCCTGCCCCTGGGACACCTCTGATAGCATATTTCCGTACATTCTGTATGGCACGTCTAAATAGTTCTGGATGGTTTTAATATTTTGTACCAGCCGTGGAAACTGGTTTGCTGCTAGGTGACTGTAAAAGTGAGATTTAGTAAATAATTATTAGAAATCTTACACTAACGCGATGATTGAAACAATAGATAAAAGTATAGCCAAGCAATTAACTAGCAGAGGTAGGTACTCCTAAGTTTTGCAGTTCTTTGCTCTTATGACTAGATGAGAACAATGCTGAAACTGACCGCATGCGATTGAAACTGCGTTAAGCTTCAAGATCAGAGAACCAAGGACAAGAATAAAGACTTCAAGGACAGCCAGCAAGAACTTCAAATGGGTCGGTGGTCGCAAAAGCAGCCCTTCGTCTCAGATGGATCCTTCATTGCGCGTGATCGGATGTAGGCAGTGCTATGATAATCAGTTGCCATCATTTTTATGTATACGTATACTAATCTGATTCATATGCAATTAGTTAGTCTATATGACCTGTTTGTGCTAAAGGTGTGGCACGCACGCTAGGTGGAACTATCCCCCGTGCATCCAGCGCTGCAATGAAGAATGCCTGCTTTCTAAAACGCCAAAACGAGCCTTAGAGAGTTTCTTGGACCGGCTTTTCAGTATCAGAGGTACAAGGGAGGAAAGGAAAAAAAAAAAAAAGCAGCGGTGTGGGAAAGAGAGGGGCAGGGAGGGACCAGAACGCAGAAGAGGGGAGAGAGAGACAGGGCCCCGAGGGCCCGGGGCTCACCACAGCTCTCTTTCTTGGCGCTGCCAGCAGACTTTGCCAGTTCAGACGCTTCTTTCGGCTCCTCTCCCGCTCCCCTCCTCTTCCGTAACTCCGGCTGCACGGCCGTCCTCCCCCTAGGAGAACACGCGTCTCACGGGTCTTGCAAGACGAGGCTTCCTGGGCACGGAGCCTCGCTCGCCCGCACGCCACGCGGCCGCACCGCACCGTACCGTCGGTGCTGCGTACGGACCCTGCGGTGCACCCTGGCGGTCTGACCTGCTGTGGACTACGAAGAGGGATCCTTCCACACGCGGAGAGGCAGGCGCTCTCTTGCCTGCAGCGGGAGGCAGCTGCCGGCCGGGCGGCCGGCCGGCCTTCCATTTCTTCTTCTCTACCTTTCTCTGGCCTCTCCAGCTTCAGCCGCAGCAGCTCCTGCCCACAGCCAGTAAGTGCCCTGCCTGTCCCTTTGTGCTCCCACGCCATGCCGCGCCGCGCCGCGCCGCGCCGCGCGGAGAGGGAGGCCAGGCAGAGACAGCCCATGCAAGCTTTCCTTTCCGGCGGCGTTTCCTTACCGGGAGGAAGCGAGGAGCGCGGCGGCACCTCCCGCCGGCGCCGCATTGCCGGTACCGTCGGACGGCACGTGCGGGACGGGGGCAGCCCCGCGCACTCGCAGCCTCCGAGCTGCAGTACCGAACGTTGGTCACGAGGTGGCGGAAGAGAGCGGCGGCGAAAGGCGCCGCCAGCGCGCATGCGCGGATCCCGAGCTCCTGTGCCGCGTTCTGGTTGCCAGGCAACAGCAGGAGGGCTGCAAAACGCGCAACCGCGCATGCGCGGCTCCCGAACGCCAGGACCGCCTTCTGGTTGCTAGGCAACAGCAGGAGTGCCGTAAACCGCGCCACCGCGCATGCGCGGTTGCCGAGGCGTCGTGTCGCGCTACGGTTGCTAGGCAACAGCGGCGAGGGCCGTAACAGGCGCACCGCGCATGCGCGCCTCCGCTCTGCCGTACAGCGTCTCGGTTGCTAGGCAACAGCACGAGCGCCGTAAACCGCCCCACCGCGCACGCGCGGTTGCCGAGGCGTCGTGTCGCGCTACGGTTGCTAGGCAACAGCGGCGAGCGCCGTAAAAGGCGCACCGCGCATGCGCGGTTTCCGAGCTGCCGTACAGCGTCTCGGTTGCTAGGCAACAGCACGAGCGCCGTAAACCGCGCCACCGCGCATGCGCGGTTGCCGAGGCGTCGTGTCGCGCTACGGTTGCTAGGCAACAGCGGCGAGCGCCGTAAAAGGCGCACCGCGCATGCGCGGTTTCCGACCTGCCTGACAGCATCCTCGTTGCTAGGCAACAGCACGAGCGCCGTAAACCGCGCCACCGCGCATGCGCGGTTGCCGAGGCGTCGCGTCGCGCTACGGTTGCTGGGCAACAGCGGCGAGCGCCGTAAAAGGAGCAGCGCGCATGCGCGCCGCCCCAGCTGCCGTACAGCCTCTCCCTTACCAGGCAACAGCGGGGGCCCAGCCACACGCGCCACCGCGCATGCGCGCCTCCCGAACGCCAGTTCCCACCTTCGCTCGCCGGGCAGCAGCACCCCCGCAACGATCCTCTTCTGAGCATCAGCTGGATGAGACACCACTGACAGCTCAGCCCAGTAGAGACCAGCCACAGGCGGCAGCTACTTACTGGGGGCACAGGGCTTACGTTTCCCTGCCCTTTCCCCACTCGCAGCCCGGGCAGTCCTCTTCATTGCCTCCGTTCCAAAAAGCACCCGAGTGGCTGGAGCCTTTACAGCAGTCAAGCGCAAACAACAGACAATGTGGGCGGTCGCTTCTGTCCCTGCCCCCCCACCCCATTCTCTAGAGAGGAGAAGCAGCACAGGGAACCTGCAAACGGCAGGGGGGGTTGCCCTGGACCAAGCCCTAGGGACTGCTGTACCCGTCTGCACGTGGCATCAGGGTTGTGGGAGGGACAGCAGCCAGTCAACAGATACTGGCGAGAGATTTAAAAAAAACAAAAAAAAAATAACGCCTGGTTCAGGTGACAGCCTGAAGGCAGGCCACGAGAGACCCAAAGCTGCTTCGTGCCAGAGGGGCAGCTCTGTTCAGCAGGAAACGGCGCGTCCCAGCGGACCAGATGCGAGCGGCCGACCTGCAAGTGAGCGATACCCTGGCGATCCTGGGGCTCTCTTGGGGTGGGCGCACCTTTCCTCACCTCTGTGCTATCACAACTCTGCTCTCCTAATCCTGCACGCACGCAAGGCTTCTTGGGCGGGGCTTGTCTCTTATGGAAGAGACGCTGCACGGTGTTACTTACCGCCCTGCCCTCCGGCGTGCAAAGTAATTAGACGGGAAGCAGGGAAAGCAAAAGAGGCGCGTCGGGATATTAGATGTCCTCAGCAGATGACCGTAGAGCCCTCGAGGTTCCACCTTTGCTCCCTACAGGAGCGTGGCTCCGCACTCCTTGCCGCTCCCGCCAGCAAGCGTCACAATTGCCCTTTGCTGCCTGCAACGCGCAGTACCTGCACGGCCCGAGTACTGCTGCTTACGGAGCAAGAGGCGCTCGCTATAAAGCGGCAATGAAGAACAAGGACGGCCCGTCAAGACGGCAGGAGGAACACAGAGAGCCTCCAGCATTAGCCAGGCAGGGCTTCCAACTCACCCCGTGTCGTGGTTTAACGCCAGCCGGCAACGAAGCCCCACGCGACCGCTCACTCGCTCCCCCGCCCCCAGTGGGACGGGGAGACAATCGGAAGGGCGGAAGTGGGAAAACTCGTGGCTTGAAACAAAAACAGTTGAATCATTAAAAAGAAACAACAACAACAACAACAACAACTTGTAAGGAAAAGAAGAAAAAAAATGACAGAGAATGGGGTGCAGGCAGCATGCCAGGGGTCTGAAGCCTGACGGATGATGGGGGGGGGGTGGGTGTGTGGAATACGGAGGAGGGAAGCGGGGGGGGGGGCAGGAGATAGGAGAGCAGGGGATGCGGGGGGAAACAACTCGCGTGGGTGAAGGGGGCGGGCCGGAGCAACAGGGGGGCATATGGGGGAGAAACACACACGGCGGGAGGGTAGGGGAGGGTACAAAGGTGCACGGGGGGACACGGGTGGGGATGACCTACCCCAGGGAGTCCACCCGGGATGATCCACAGCAGGTAACTCACCTGGGATAACCCGCAACAGAGAATCCACACCGGGAGGACCCCCAGCAATGCCCCTCAAACTGCCTGTGCTTCACCCCCAATCTTCCCCAAACTGGGGAGTTTTCTGCTTTTTCAAAATACTCAGTTTGGGGTGTGTTTCAGTGCTTTTCCACAACATAAAAAGGGGAGATCTTTTGGTTGTGGTTTTGTGCATGAAAACGGGGTGGGTTTTTTTGCTTTCCAGCTGCGCAAATCCAGGCGGATTTGGCTTTCCCAGGAGTCCCAAATTCGTTCGGTTTTTTCCCGTTGCAGACCCAGAATCAGGGGGTTTGGGGTTGTCCTGGTTTCGGCTGGAATAAAGTTAATTTTCTTCTGAGTAGCTGGTACAGGGCCATTTTGGATTTAGGATGAGAACAATGTTGACAACACACCGACGCTTTAGTTGTTGCTAAGCAGTGTTTATACTAAGTCAAGGACCTTCCAGCTTCTCATACCGCCCTGCCAGCGGAGGCTGGGGGTGCACAAGAAGAGTCGCTGAGCTAAAGGAGGATTCCAGGTAAACAGGTCAGCTCGAAATACACCACCTCCTTTAAAAGTTAAGAGCGATTTGAACGCTTAAAATCAGCATTCAGGCTAATCGATACCATTTTGAACACCTTCTTAGCATACAAGTAAACACTCTCGCCGGTGTTGGAAAACGTCTCCTCCCTTCCTTACAGCACTGCTGCAGGGAGATAACCCTGGGAGGCTGCGGGACGAGGTCGTACGCAATCAGAATCTACGCTTACGGATCCACCGCAACAGCTACAGCCCTTGCGCTGCTGCTGCTGCTTTGCATCTTGCTCGTTTGGTGAATAAAGCTGAAAGTGAAGTGGAAAACTTCAAAAAGCAAAATGAAAAATAAAGAATAAATCTCAATAATTCACTTTACACTAAAAGGGTGTGCCCATGTTTATATACATCCAATAAAAATACATTATTGAAGCAGTAACTCACCAAAACCACCTCAGGACTCACTGTCACTAGTTACAAGGCTGCTGATGCTTCCTGGGAAAACCTGGAAAACACACGGAAGCGCCGCCAGTTTGTCCTGTTTTGTCCGCGTCTCTTCTTTGACCTTGATTGCTTTTAGTACAGGTGCTAGTTATCTCAGTAAGGTTGTCGAGTACTCCTATAAGATATTTAAAAAAACTCATTGACTGCAGAAGCATAAAGCTTTTATCGTGAAAACAAAGCCCGTTTCTTCTGAACAGCTGAACTCTTACGAACAGTTTCTCCCCTCTTTTAGTACAAAATTATTTTCACGGTATCATTTACTAGTAAGCGCACGGAAACAGAAGATTACGTGCTTTCAGGAAGAGGAAATAGACAGAGGGAAGTCAACCTGGCGTAGGCGTAACGTGCTCCAGAACAGACCTTAGTTTTAGTATTCGTATTAAAATATTTCACAGAAAAAATGTGGAAGGAGAGTTGGCACATTCTTAATGTTAACTTTAAAGTCCATACTACAAGTACCTTTGGAAAAATGCAGACACGCATCGTAGGCGTACCTTGTACTTGCAGACCACTACGGAATCTTTCCATCTGTCTTGTACTTTCACGGCAGAAGAAAGGGCAACCACGGTGAAATGGTGGCAGCTGACATCCACCTGAGAGAGGGGGAAAAAAAAAACCCAACAAACAAAAAAACAAAACAAAACAAAACTTTAGCATAAAACTGGGTAGGAATCCAAAGCTGCCTTTTTTTGTGAAGGTTTGTGAAGACAGTACGACTGAGCAGAGCAAAAACTATTTTTGCATCATCTTCGGTACAGCGGTTGACACAGGCCACTAGAGCTTTTGCATTTTTCAGACAACCGTGCCTTTTTTTATTTTTTTTTTATTTTTTTTGACTCATTGGTAACTTTAGTTTCACTAGAACTCCCTTTCCTAGATACACGCAGGTGACAGACATAGAGACCTACATACATTTTCTCAAGCCTTAGTATAGCCAAGACTTCATCACCCTATATGTCCCAAGCCGAGTATTTTTGCTAAAGAGCACAGCAACACATCTGTCCTTGTGAACTGCCTCGTTGCAAAAAAGGAATGATTTTTTCCAGGCCGTTGCTCCAAACGGTCAAGATCTTTTAAAACCGCAGTTGTGCCACCAAACCCGCTCAGGGTCCCTCCTAGCTTTTGACTGCCCTGAGATTTAACAGGCACACGCTCCATTCCATCTTCCAACAGCAAAAATACATTAACGCTCTCGGACCCAGAGCGCGACCCTACGGATGTCCACACACTCACCCCTTGCCGTTTTGATGAGGAGCCACCGAGCATCCCTGCGAGCACAGCTGCACGCGCCAGATCGGTTTCACCTACGCCGCCAGTTACCGGTTTCGGTGAATGTAGTTTCTGACGCTTTAAACCGAAAACCGTATCTCGGTGCTTCGCCACAGTAGAAACGACCCATCGCTAGAATGCTACAAAAACGCAGTAACACAAGTTGCAAACCCACAGCAGCAACAGCTCCAGAAATATTTAGACCAGGAACAAGGGAGAAAAATAAAACAGCTTCATCTCACGCACAGGGGAGCGGCAGGCAGAGAAAAGGGTCGGCATTCTGAGCCCTTACAGAAAACGGGCATTCTCCTTCCATTCCTCAGCCCGTCCGTTAAGGTCTCAATACCGCAACGCTACTACGGCAACGTCGAGAGTAGGGAACAACAGCCCTGCCGCTGGACGTGCCATTGACCCATGCTATTTACGTAGCAGGATGCGTACGCAGAGGGACGCGTTTTGCCACACACAACCCTGAACTTCCTGAAAGTTTACGTTTACCAAAAAAAGCCATTTGGAACATATTGCCAAACAACATTTGGCAATAAAGCTTTGATGCGTTTGACACACGCAAATTTTTGGTCACTTGCTATTTGCTTCCTGTTGCTGCTGCTGTTCTTCCTTCAGAAATTCTACTTGTAGCCAAGTTATTCACTACTGGTTCAAGCATTTGCCTTCCTGGTATTACCAGCACATTCACAGAGGCAAGTAACTTAATTGCTCTTCTACGATTGTCCAAATGACAATTACAGCCATGAAAGAGAAGGAGAGGTCAGGCAGCAGAAGAGCTCTGCAGGCTGGCACCAGTCAATAATGCACTCTTTAAAAACAAACAACAACAAAACAAAACCGTGACCCTGTATCCTTTTTTTTTTTTTTTTTTTCTTTCAGAGCTCATCCCTGCCTCAGCATTTTGTCTCATCAGAGCATGAAGCGCAGGTGACCCGTGCCCTGACGACTTTTGCGTGTGATGAATGCCTGTTCAGAAATAGTCCAGATCTGCAGGACTGGTGTCATTTTTATGGTTTTAATCATCATAACTCAGATTTTATTTACTCACGCATTTGTGAGGAAACTAATTCACTTTTAGACACTGCCTCTCCTTTTTTTTGGGGGGGGGGGGGGGGGGGGGGGCAGGAGGGGGGGTGGAATGTGCTAGAGACTGAAAAAAATTACGATTCAGAGCTCCCAACCATGACAGAGTGGTGGAGAAAGCAATGAAAGCAAAGACCAACAGCAGCAACATTAACTGAAAGTTGGCTTTAATTCCGATCACGTACTTAAGCGACTCTCCAAGTCTACGCCTCGGTCCGATGAACGACTAGTCCTTTTTTGGAAGGACAAACTTTTTTACTTAAAAGGCCTAGACTGAAGACTCCGCTGAACGGAATGGGGATTGTGCCACGGGACAACACGCCATCACCACTCTTAATGGGGAAGAAAAAAAAAATAAAATACAAATAAAAATCAAGTTTAAGTACCAGTTTCCATCATGTTTCACCCATTACATCTCTACTGGCATCTAGGTGCTCAAAAGTGAACTACAGGGACACCACATATTCCTAAAAATTCAGTTATACATAAAAAAATAAAAGGCTATCTCCAACTTGCCCATAAAATCAGTATGAACAGAGAGAAGAGAAACACTCGACCCTAAAGAAGCTAACAGGCAGCTCTGAATTTACCAGACATGAATTTTCGTTCTTTCACCTGAAACACAAACATATCAAGGGACCAGTTCAGGAACCGGGCACGATCTGTTACAGCAATTTTTCCATCAGCTCTTCTGCACTAGCAGCAAATTTGCCTTTTCTGTGGGTTTAACGTGGAGCATCTGTAGTGCCCTCGAACTCGCAAGTGTTTCTCTCCGCTCCCCCAGCCCGATACGTGCGATTACCTGAGCAGCAAGCGGAATTAACCACGCAGGATTTTCTTCGTGTGACGCGGAAGGTGACGCTGGGAAAAGAGGAGACAAAGGAATGAACCTGCTTGTCACACCCAGCCAACGGTGAAAAGACAGGGGAGGATTCTGCCGGAAGGGCTCTGCACCCCAGGAGCTCCCACCGGCCGGTTTCTCTCCCCTTTGCCCGGTACCGAGGGGACGACGACACCTCGCCCGCGCCCCCTGGCGGGGGGGGGGCTGCCCCAGGAGAGCCGGGGGACCCCCACCTCGCTTCCGCCCGCGGGAACGGACCGGGCGAGACCCTCCACGCAGAGAGAGGAGCGTGGCGTGGATCGCATCCCCGAGGGAAGAGGCCGGGCTCCCCGCTGGCAGAAGGACAACTCACCTCCCCGCTGCTCGGAGCCGCTCGCTGCGGACAGCCCTGCCTGCGCCCGGCCGCTCTTCGGCCGTGCCGGGAGCGCGGTCCGGCCGACGGATGCTCCAGCGAAAAGACGCTCCAGCTCATCGCGGCTCCTGCTCGTTACAGCCGCAGGTACTTTTGCCTCTGGCTAACGCACGCTCCAGACAGCGGACACCCCGCCTCGTTCCAGCTCCCGCTTGCTACGGTTCTGGCTCACTGAAGCCCCAGCTCCGCACTGAAGCTCCGGCTGATTTCAGCTGCTTCTCCTTACAAGCTCCAGCTATGTGCAACGGCCTGGGCTTTCCATAAGGTTGTATATCAACTGCTGTCAAAACCGGAGCATTAGGATTAAACATCAGAGTTACACGCCATATAAATATGCGTTAGTTTGGGCGATTAATTACTGAACAACTATTCTGAGCAGCGCAGAAAGAAGAGCTGCACTCAAAGAGGGCACGTGGGGTCTGAAAAGCGCCTTTCCCCCCCACAGACCATCGCAGATGTTGAGTTCGGCCGGCTGCGTGCCGGCCTCCCGAACTTCGGCGTCCGACACAACCAGACCCCCATCTCCGGGGAGGGTCCACGCGCCCTGCCCACCCCCTGCTTCCCCCCGCAGCTCCCCACACCCTCCCACCCGCCTGCCAAACCAGCCAAGCCGGCTCCCGCTTTTGGCCCCCACGCCGGCTGACTCGGGGCCCATTTGGGAGCCAGAAAACCCGGCTGCCGAGCCTGTTCTCAAGGCCCAAAAACGCAGGGCCGGACCTCTGTTTCTGGGCCCAAAGCCGCGCAGCAGCTCGGTCTGTTTCCGAGCCCCAAAATCAGCCAGGCGAGCCTGTTGTCAAGCCCCAGGAACAGAAAACTTGTTCTCCATTTCTGACCCTGCAGCGCCCACGGGCGACGCCGAGCGTAGCCACCCCACAGCCCTGCACCCCCGGGGCCCCACGCGCAGTTTTGGGGAGTGCTCGGGACCGGCGGAGGGCCCGGCCCCACGCCTCTGCGGGGCAGCCCCAGCACAGGCAGGGCGTCGCTTCACGATCGCCGTTTCAGGCTTTATTTCCCCGCCACGGCCGGCACGGCCAGGCCCCCACCCCAAACCCCCGAGCCGAAGCACCCCCGCGGGTAGCCGGGCCCAGCCACCCGGAAAACAAGAAAACCAAAGAGGGAACAAGACAGAGAACGTGGGGAAAGGCAAGGAGACGGACACAGAAACAGAGAGAGCGCGAGAGGGATAGGGAGCAGGACAGAGAGATGGAGCAAGAAAGGAAAAAGGGACGGGAGGCAGAACCAAGGGAAAGAGACACAAGGACGGGGAGCAGGACAAAGGGACGGAAGAGAAAAAAAAAAAAACAGCGACGGGCTGCAGGACAGAGATGAAGGGATTAAATAGACACAGGGAGCACGACAGAAGGACAGGGAGAGACAAAAGGGACAAAGAGCAGGCCAGCAGCGGAGGGGAGAAAACCAACTGCGATGGGCAGTGGGAGAGAGATACGGAAAAAGAAAAAAATACTGAGGAGCAGAACAAAGAAAGAAGAGACAGCTAGCTGGACAGGGGGACACAGTTAGAAAGGATGGGAGAGGGAACGGGGCACAGAGAGACAGACAGAAAAGGTAGCGAAAGAAAGCAAGGCAGAGGGACAGCAAGGCGGGGCGGGGGGGAAGGGACAGGGGTCTGGACAGATGGAGAAATAAGCAGCAGGGACAGAGGAAAAGAGACAGAAAGAGGGACAGGGAACATGGCAGAGAAGGACAAATCAGGACAGCGGCAGGACGGAGATAAAAAACTGGGACGGTCCTCAGGACAGAGAGGAATACAAATACGAGCAGGGAGCGGGACAAAGGGATACAGCGAGAAACGACGGGACAGGAAGCAAGACAGAGCGACAGACAAGAACAATGGCAACGAGAGAGAGAGAAAGAGAGAGACCGTGAGAAGCACAGGGGGTTGGGGAATTTAGAAAGAGAAGTATCAGGAGCCCTGCAGAGAGAGGGAGGGTGAATAAAAAAGGGGCAGGAAGCAGCACAAAGGGTCAGAGAGAGTAAGAGATGAACAGGAAGGAGGACGGGAATGACAAAAATAAACAGCAACAGCGAGCAAGACAAAGGGATAGAGAGAGAAAGAGAAAGTAGAAAGAAGAGAGAGAGGAAGGCAGGGACACAGAGCGGCACGTACAGGCGCAGAGAGGAAAAGAATGCCAGGGAACAGGCCAGAGAAATTGGGAGGCGGGGAAAGAGGTGGATGCAGATCAGGACAAGGAGATGGAAAAGGAAAAAACAGCGACTGGCTGCGGGACAAAGACGGGGGGCGGCAGGGGAGGAAGAGGGAGAGGGAGCAGGACGAGAACGCAGAGAGAAAAAGGAAGGGGGGCAGTCGACCAAGAGAGAGAAAGGGGAAGAAGAAGAGGGAGCAGGACAAGAGAAGAGACAGAAGAGGAGAGGTACAGGGAAGAAAAAAAAAAAAAAACAAAAAAACCCACAAACACCACCCAAAAAACCCCAAACGTCACAGCAGCATGGGAAAGCGAGGGGGCCAGGAGAGGGGGAGGGAGGGACCGGGACGCACAAGAGGAGCGACAGGGCCTCGAGGGCCCAGGACTCACCGGAGCTCTCGCTCTTGGAGCTGCCAGGAGACCTTGCCAGCTCAGACGCTTCTTTCTCCTTCTCTCCTCCCTTCCTCTTCTGGAACTCCCGTCGCTTGGCTGTCCTCCATGTAACGGAACACGCGAGCGTCTCACAGCTCTTACGAGATGAGGCCTCCTAGACACGTAGCCTCGCAAGCCTGAGGCTGCTGCAGTCAACGGCATCCCCAGGGGACGAACGGACAACCGCACCCACAGCGTGGCCTCTGGGAGAGGGAAAGAGGCAGCAGTGACCGTTATTACCGCAGCTCGACCCTGGCTGGAGCCCCTCCTTCCGCAGGGCTTCCGCAGACGCCGCTCGTTCCCCGCGCCGCTGCTAACGGCACCCCCGTTAAGGGAGACTCCAGACCACCGCAGGGCCAGCTTGCTGCCCTCGCGACAGGGCTCGGGGGCTGCCTGCGGCTACAGCGCAGGCTTCAGGGGAGGGGCTGGAGCTGGGGGCAGCCGCACGGGCCGAGCGGGGCCGGGGGAGCTCTGGCGACTCGGGCGGGCGCCCGCTGGCCGCGCCTGGGGGGTGCCCGCCTCCGTCCCCTCTTCCCTTCTACCGGCTCTCTCTCGGGGAACTCCCCGGCGCTGCCCTGGCCCGGCTCGCCTCCGGCGGACCGGCAGCCTGCCGCGGCGGCCGCTTCGCAGCTTCCCGTCCCGCCAGCCCCGGGCGGCCAGCGGGCAGGAGGCACCCCTCGCCCTCGCCCCCGCCCCCGCCCCCGCCGGAGGGGATCGCTCGCCTCACCCGCGGTCCCGGCGCTCGCCCGCTGCCGCCGAGACCCGCGCGCCGCCACGCTGCTCCCGGGGACCGCGCATGCGCCGGAGGGGCCGGAGCCGGCGCGCCAACGCCGGGCTGCCCCACGCGCAGGACGGCGCATGCGCCCGGGAGGGCTGGTCGGGGAGCGGGCGCAGCGGGAAGCCCGCGGAAAACCACGCGAAACCGGCAACGCTCCTGAGTCTGACCTGGTCGCACTCCGGGGGCCGCGGCGGCGGCAGCAGCGAGGACTACGCCGCGCCCGAGAGCCACGCGGCTGCCCGGCCGCCGAGTCCGCGGAAACTACAGCTCCCGGCATGCTCCGAGGGGACGCCGCTTCCGTTTCCGCCCACCCCCACGCCGGCGCAGCCGCAGTCCCCGCCGAGCCCCCAGCGCCGCTCCGGGCAGCTCCGGCGCGCTCCCGCCGCCGGCTCCGGACAGTCCCCGCCGCCGGCTCCGGCACGGCGCGGCACCCCCCGCCCGGCTCCGGCTCCGGTCAGTCCCCGTCGCCGCCGCTCCGGCACGGCGCGGCACCCCCCGCCCGGCTCCGGGCAGCGCCCGCCGCCGCCGCTCCGGCACGGCGCGGCCCCGCCCCGCTGCCGCTCCGCGCGTCCGGCACGGACCCCGCCGTCCTCCTCGGGGCTTTCCCCGGGACCCGCCGGGCGATCGCGCAAGCCCCGCCACGGGGCCCGGGCCCCCCCCGGCCCACGTGCTCCCGGCCCCCCGCGAGCCCCCAGGGCCCCGGCCCCCCCCCCGGCCTCGGCACAGGCGGCCCCCACCTCCCCCGGGCCACCCCCGCCTGGGACGGTCGCGGTCCGAGGGGCGCCCGGCCCCGCTCACCTTCTCCCGAGGGGCAGCCGCAGCCCGGCCACCGCTCTGCTCTGCTCCGCTCCGCTCCGCTCCGCTCCTGCCTGGGCTCCCACCGGCCCCGCCGCGGCCCCTCCCCCGGCAGCCCCCCCTTCCCAGGGAGGGGCCGTCGCCATCAGCCTCACTGCCCGCACCTGGGGCTCCTCCAGCCCCGGCCCGCAGCTGCGGTACCGAAATCCCGAATAAAACTCCACAACACCCATGGGAAGTTCAGAAGCAGGCGCTTCGTTTATGGAATGAAAGATGTCAAAGTAAGATGACTCTTGACGAGCTGTTCACTGGGGTAAAAATACAGATTTTAATACCCGTCTTATTTTAGTTCTAAGACTTGGCAATTGCCAGGTATCATCTTTTCGATTTACCCAGGTCCACCGCCGAGGCCACAAGGGAGATTTCTTCCAGAGAGAGGATAGAGTTATTAAGTCTAAAGT
Organism: Harpia harpyja; assembly: GCF_026419915.1. Classification (NCBI taxonomy): domain Eukaryota; kingdom Metazoa; phylum Chordata; class Aves; order Accipitriformes; family Accipitridae; genus Harpia; species Harpia harpyja. The sequence goes on from NC_068940.1 coordinate 247,712, forward strand.
CCATTATTTGCTTTTGTCCTTCAGGAAGAGGTGAGTGGAGCATCTATCATCACTATTCACCCACACAGTTAACCCTAAACTTTTCACCTGTCCTTTAATACAGTCACTTCCAAGCTAATTTTTTTCCATTATTAAGAGGGGACCCAGGATCATTTAAAATATTATTCTACTTTCTACAAATACATGCCCCATCTTAGAGCTTTAGCTACTAGAGAAAGTCTTTGGATTTTGGGGTCAGAGGAGTTGCAAGTCTAAACTTTCATACCCTTCTCTTTAGGATGTGCGATTTTTCTCTGTATGTCTAAACCAATCTAAATTTCCCTAGATGGTCCTGACTCTGGGTGGATCTAACAAGGATCCTGGAACTCCAGTAAATTCTAAACATCGTTTTATATTTTAAATATGGTCCCAAGTTCCTTTCTGCACTTGTCTCTACGGTTTTGGCAACTGACAGCCCCAAGGGGTCTTTGTACAAGTTTCTCCCGAAGGGCGATAAATTTATTCTTTTGTCCGTGAGGTGGATGCTTTGGTAATGTTATAATTCAAAATGCTATAATTCCTTCTTTCAAATTTAAAAAAATAATTGCCTTTTAAATCCATCCAATTTAATTTGCTAAAATGATTCTCATTGTTCTACGTCTTTTCTCAAGTTTTGGTTAAATTCAGTGTCAGTATTCTCCACGGAACTAGATTTTCATCTGACTTTGGAATCGGAAGGCAGGCTGTTATCGAGGTTAAATTTTGTGTCTTTACAAAACTTCGAATCAATTCCAAAACTAGAATTTTTTTTTTTAATCAAAATTACAGAAACGGTTAATATCAAGATTAATAGCTCAAACAATAATTGTTTCATTTTGTTTATCTTATGTTTAGAACCCCTCAAAAAAAATACTTAAACCCTATAACACACAAAAAGATTACTGCCCTTGACAATATTCCTAATAGCAACCCCAATATTATAAACTTTACACAATTGTTTTCCCAAATAGATAACGTGAAACTTACTTATAGGTTTTCAGTTTCAAAGGGCCAGTTTCTTTAGACTTCCAATTTCCTGTTGGTGCTTTCTTTAGTCTTGAATAATGAAGCCAAGGTTCTTCGCCCAGACCTTTACTGCTCTAAGTGTTGTTAAAATGACTCGATACGGTCCTTTCCACTTCTCAGTGATTTTATATATATTCAATCTCCTGGTCGGAAGGGATGCGCTGCTACGTCCAATTCTAAGGGTCCAGCTGCGGAGACATACTGACGAAGTTCTTGAAAAGAATTTCTCAAAGAATTCATAACACCTTTTAAAAACATATCTCCAAAGCCACTCCAGATACTCAGAACATAGGACTCTTGATACGGTCTTTCATATAACATTGCATAATGACTTAAATTTTCTCTCTCTTCTGGCTATACTCTGATTCTTAATAGAGCCATGGGTAAGGCTTTAACCCATGTGAGTGAGGTTTCCTGACAAATTTTACTCAACCGTTGCTTGAGGGTATAGTTCATTCTTTCTCCCCACCCCCCCCCCCCCCCCACCCCCTTGCTTGTGGTCTATATGGGGTGTGATAGTCTCAATCTATAGATAATACTTTGCTCGACTTGTCTCATCATCTTTGCTATGAAATGAGGGCCATTGTCAGATGACATTCTTACAGGCACCCCATAGTTTGGTATTATCTCTCTGAGCAAGACTTTAACTACTTCTCTTGCTTTGTCGGTGTGACAAGGGAAAGCCTCGGGCCACCCAGTAAAGATATCCACTAAAACTAGGGTAGATCCTTCTTTTCAAGGCAATTCTATAAAATCAATTTGCTAGTATCCCCCTAAAAAATTTCCTTATTTAATAATTCCAAAGATAATCTTATTACTGATTTGGGGATCATTTTATATATAAATTTCACATCCGCTTATAATTGTTTAAACAATCTTTGTCATATTTTACTTTCTGTTCCCCGATATACTTTGTTATGTTCAGCTCGGGCAATTTCTCTTATTATTGTGGGCGGGACTATTATTTGACCTGTCGGTGTTACAGCCTGTCCTGTTTCATTTTGTTAGCCTGCAATCTAACAATTAATTCTTCCATCTTTTTCATTATAATTTGGAGTTTCTTTAGGCAATTTTATACTTTTCTCTGGAACTAGCGCTAGGATGCCTTTTTCTGCAGCCTCTTTAGCAGCTTTATCAGCCAGTCGGTTACCTGCGTTAGGAACAGTCTTACCTAACTGGTGCGCTTTACAGCGCGTTATCGTGACTGCTGTTGGTTTTTGAACGGTTTCTAACAATTTCGGTATTTGTTCTGCATGCTGAATGGTGGTTCCTTGTGCAGATAACAGTCCTCTCTCTCTCTCCATATTGCTCCATGCGCACGTACTACTCCAAAAGCGTACTTTGAGTCTGTCCAAATGTTGACTCGCTTTCCTTGACTTAGTTCCAGAGCTCGAATAAGAGCTATCAATTCAGCCTTTTGGGCAGATGTCATCGAAGGCAAAGTTCGCAACGCAATTACCTCCTCGGTTGTTATTGTCTATCTGGATAAACGTTTTCCTTCACAGATGAAACCGCTTCCGTCGGTATACAGTTCCCAGTCTGCTGCTTCTAGCGGCACATCTCAGAGATCCAGTCAGCTGGGGTAAACTCTTTCGATTGTCTGCAAGCAGTCACGTTCCAGTTCTCCTTTAACTTGATCAGTTGTTGAAAACGCAACAGGGTTAACGGTGGTAGTAGTTTTTAAGTAAACATCATCTTGTTCCAGCAACACCACTCGGTATTTCAGCATTCTGCTAGGGGATAACCAATGCCCCCCTTTCTGTTTTAGCGCAACAGTTATCGTATGGGAAACGTACAGCGATCCTTTGTCCTCAGGTGAACCTAGGAGCTTCCTGGATCAGTAGCGCAGTTGCAGCGACGGCTCTCAGACGACCAGAGCATCCCAGACTCACGTGATCTAATCGCTTCGAGAAGCAGGCCACAGCTCGCCCACTTGGCCCTAAATATTGGGCCGGGATGCCCAGGGCTATACCTCTTCTTTCGCGAGTGAAAAGTTCAAATGTCTTTGTGAGATCCGGCAGGCCTAGGGCTGGCACCCCTATTACAGCCTGTTTCAATTCCTTGAAAGTAGCTTTCTCGGCATCAGTCCAATCCATTGTTTGAGGTTTTGAGCTGCTCCTATAAAGGTCGGACCCGCAAGCCACAACTGATAATCGACAGGTGACACCACGCAACCGTTCCCGGAAATGCTCTTCATTAATTTGTTAGTCTTAGGTTCGGGGAGACGACAAATTGCCTCTTTGCTCTCAGTTCCTAATTGTCTCTGTCCTTTTAGGATTTTAAAACTCAAATAAGTTTCTTCTTTCTGGGTTATTTGGGTTTTTTCTTTTGACACTCGCTATCCACTGATTCCCAAAGAGTTCAAAAAGTTAATAGTTAACTTTGTGCATTGTTCTTCCATCTCAGCTACAATTAACAGATCATCCATACATTTCAACAAGATTTCTTGATTATTTTCTTTCTTCCAAAGCTCTAATTCTCGTGCCAATGGATTTCCAAAGATGGTAAGACTATTCTTAAAGCCTTGAGGCAAGACTGTCCGTGTATATTGTCTTTTTCTCCCAGTCTCAGGATTTTCCCATTCAAAAGCAAAAAGCTCTTGACTGTTGGGATCCAAGGGAATACAGAAAAAGGCATCTTTTCAGTCTAACACTGTGAACCATTCTCGTTTCTCTGTTAGGGTTGTTAACAAAGTATAAGGATTTGCTACTACCGGATGAATATCTTGTACTATTTGATTTATTGCTCTGAGGTGTTGAACTAATCTATAATCTTTTTCATTAGCCTTTTAACAGGCAAGGTCGGGGTGTTATATTTGGATTCACATTCTGTTAACAATTTATATCTTAAAAATTTTTGTATTATCAATACTAACCCTTTCCGGCTTTCCAGTTTTAGGGGCTATGGCTTAATTCTTAGCGGATTCGATCCTGGCTTTAAATCCAGTCTCACAGGTTCTGCTTTTTGGATTTACCGGGAACTTCCCAGTCCAGACGATTGGAATTACAGCATTATACTTTGACTGGTATGATCTTCTGCTTTCGGTAACCATCCTGTAACAACAAAGCCACTGCTTCGATACGTTTAGTTTCTGGAATTAAAATTTTAATCTCTCCATTTTTTAATTTAATTTCTGCCTCTAAGTTCTCCAGTAGATCTCCCCTTAACAGGAGTTTAGGAGAATTTGGCACATACAAAAACTGCTGAGTGACCCATTGCTTTCCTAATTTCATTGTTAAAGATTTAAAGAAGGGTCTAGTTTCTCGTTCACTTGTTGCACCAACACCACCAATTTCTTCAAAACTTAACTCTCCCTCTAAGGTATTTAAAACTGAAAAGGTGACTCTAGCGTCAATTCATATTCAATTTTCTGTTCTCCCAGTTTAGCTGTAACCAGAGCTTCTGCTGGGAGACTCCCCTCCGGTCCCCGTCAGCTGCGTTCACTTAAAAAGAACAAATCGACATATGGCACTTCATTCCATTTACTCTCTCTCCTACAAAACAACAGTAATTGCAATATAGTATTATAACTCAAAGTTCTGTTTGTTTCCCATTTTTCCTGCAATTCACCCCAGTGTGCCAACAAACATCCCAACGGTGATGTTTTTGGTATCTTTTCATCAGCAGTTCTATTTCCTGCACTCTTATTCTTAAACAATTTTGCTAGTGCCATTATACTTATATACATTCAAATCCCAAATCCCAAACAAACGCAAATGACAGCTGTCCCAAATAATACACAAAGTCCAACCCAGCAATAGCTTTCGCTTACGACTTAGGGGCAGACGCCTAGGCTTCCACTGCAAACGGGTACCCTCCAAGCCCCAACCCTGCGAAGCTTTCGCCGCGCCTCACGGGCAGGCTTTCCAAACAAATTCCAAAGCAGCAGCGCCTTACCTTTTTTCCAGGGAACGCCGCGAGGAGCTTTGTGAGTCGAGGGCGATGGTTCTCCCCGAGAATACCTCGGCGCCGGCCGGAGTTCGATCGACACTCGATCTCGTCCAGTCTCACTCGCAAGGTCCCGTCTGGGTCGCCAAAACCGTTACCGAAATCCGGAATAGAACTCCTTAACACCAACGTGAAGTTAAGAAGCGGGCACTTAGTTTATCGCAGCGCTGGGGACACGGGGGATCGCTCCTCCAAAGGCGTGTCCCACTTAGTATCAAAATCCGTCAGTTTTTACAGACTTTTTCTGTCAGGTCATTGTTACATAAGCTCTTTCCATAAAAAGGCATACTATGCTCGTTCTTAAATTTAACCTTTCTAAGGATTGGTCCTTTGATTATATAACCTTATCAATATTCTTCTTTAAAAACAATCATTGGTCAGTTACACTTAGCTCTACTGACTGGAATCTTCGATACTCAAATCAAGATGGGAAGGGTAAGGGGGTTTCCAAGCCGCAAACTGGCGTCCACGACGGTTTCCTTCGTTTCTTGAAACGGAACATAGGAAAACCTGTAACTTCCTGGTGAGGTTTCTAGGGTTAGCTATTTCCAACCTTAACAATATTAAGGTTCCGATAGTCACACGTAACGCAGTTCCTAAAGTTTCTATGGCTACGTTTCAAACGTAACAGTCCTATACGTTACGCTTCACAATTTTACTTCTTAATCAAACCTAACTCTTCTACGTGATTAAATTTTGATTTCTTTACCAGAATATTTGCAACAGCTGGAGCCCAGCAGGAACAGGGGGGGCACGGCCCGACCCCCCCCAGCGCCTCACCTCCTCCTCCCCTGGGCTCCCTCACGGCCCCTCGCCCCGTGCAAAGGGAGCGCAAACGCAGCCCGGAGGGCAACGGGGCCGGCCGGCCGGCGTCCGTTCGGTCAGTCGCGCGCCTAACGAGTCCTGCCAGCGAGTCCGCTCCGGGGCTCGGGGCCCCCCCCGACGCTCCCCCTGCCCCTGGGACACCTCTGATAGCATATTTCCGTACATTCTGTATGGCACGTCTAAATAGTTCTGGATGGTTTTAATATTTTGTACCAGCCGTGGAAACTGGTTTGCTGCTAGGTGACTGTAAAAGTGAGATTTAGTAAATAATTATTAGAAATCTTACACTAACGCGATGATTGAAACAATAGACAAAAGTATAGCCAAGCAATTAACTAGCAGAGGTAGGTACTCCTAAGTTTTGCAGTTCTTTGCTCTTATGACTAGATGAGAACAATGCTGAAACTGACCGCATGCGATTGAAACTGCGTTAAGCTTCAAGATCAGAGAACCAAGGACAAGAATAAAGACTTCAAGGACAGCCAGCAAGAACTTCAAATGGGTCGGTGGTCGCAAAAGCAGCCCTTCGTCTCAGATGGATCCTTCATTGCGCGTGATCGGATGTAGGCAGTGCTATGATAATCAGTTGCCATCATTTTTATGTATACGTATACTAATCTGATTCATATGCAATTAGTTAGTCTATATGACCTGTTTGTGCTAAAGGTGTGGCACGCACGCTAGGTGGAACTATCCCCCGTGCATCCAGCGCTGCAATGAAGAATGCCTGCTTTCTAAAACGCCAAAACGAGCCTTAGAGAGTTTCTTGGACCGGCTTTTCAGTATCAGAGGTACAAGGGAGGAAAGGAAAAAAAAAAAAAAGCAGCGGTGTGGGAAAGAGAGGGGCAGGGAGGGACCAGAACGCAGAAGAGGGGAGAGAGAGACAGGGCCCCGAGGGCCCGGGGCTCACCACAGCTCTCTTTCTTGGCGCTGCCAGCAGACTTTGCCAGTTCAGACGCTTCTTTCGGCTCCTCTCCCGCTCCCCTCCTCTTCCGTAACTCCGGCTGCACGGCCGTCCTCCCCCTAGGAGAACACGCGTCTCACGGGTCTTGCAAGACGAGGCTTCCTGGGCACGGAGCCTCGCTCGCCCGCACGCCACGCGGCCGTACCGCACCGCACCGTCGGTGCTGCGTACGGACCCTGCGGTGCACCCTGGCGGTCTGACCTGCTGTGGGCTACGAAGAGGGATCCTTCCACACGCGGAGAGGCAGGCGCTCTCTTGCCTGCAGCGGGAGGCAGCTGCCGGCCGGGCGGCCGGCCGGCCTTCCATTTCTTCTTCTCTACCTTTCTCTGGCCTCTCCAGCTTCAGCCGCAGCAGCTCCTGCCCACAGCCAGTAAGTGCCCTGCCTGTCCCTTTGTGCTCCCACGCCATGCCGCGCCGCGCCGCGCCGCGCGGAGAGGGAGGCCAGGCAGAGACAGCCCATGCAAGCTTTCCTTTCCGGCGGCGTTTCCTTACCGGGAGGAAGCGAGGAGCGCGGCGGCACCTCCCGCCGGCGCCGCATTGCCGGTACCGTCGGACGGCACGTGCGGGACGGGGGCAGCCCCGCGCACTCGCAGCCTCCGAGCTGCAGTACCGAACGTTGGTCGCAGGGTGGCAGCGGCGAGCGCTTGGCACGAGGCGCCAGCGCGGCTGCCCAGCGGCAGTACCGAACATTGGTCACGAGGCGGCGGAAGAGAGCGGCGGCGACGGGCGCTGCCAGCGCGCATGCGCGGATCCCAAACGCCAGGACCGCGTTTCGGTTGCCAGGCAACAGCAGGGGCCCAGCCACAGGCGCCACCGCGCATGCGCGCCTCCCGAACGCCAGTTCCCACCTTCGCTCGCCGGGCAGCAGCACCCCCGCAACGATCCTCTTCTGAGCATCAGCTGGATGAGACACCACTGACAGCTCAGCCCAGTAGAGACCAGCCACAGGCGGCAGCTACTTACTGGGGGCACAGGGCTTACGTTTCCCTGCCCTTTCCCCACTCGCAGCCCGGGCAGTCCTCTTCATTGCCTCCGTTCCAAAAAGCACCCGAGTGGCTGGAGCCTTTACAGCAGTCAAGCGCAAACAACAGACAATGTGGGCGGTCGCTTCTGTCCCTGCCCCCCCACCCCATTCTCTAGAGAGGAGAAGCAGCACAGGGAACCTGCAAACGGCAGGGGGGGTTGCCCTGGACCAAGCCCTAGGGACTGCTGTACCCGTCTGCACGTGGCATCAGGGTTGTGGGAGGGACAGCAGCCAGTCAACAGATACTGGCGAGAGATTTAAAAAAAACAAAAAAAAAATAACGCCTGGTTCAGGTGACAGCCTGAAGGCAGGCCACGAGAGACCCAAAGCTGCTTCGTGCCAGAGGGGCAGCTCTGTTCAGCAGGAAACGGCGCGTCCCAGCGGACCAGATGCGAGCGGCCGACCTGCAAGTGAGCGATACCCTGGCGATCCTGGGGCTCTCTTGGGGTGGGCGCACCTTTCCTCACCTCTGTGCTATCACAACTCTGCTCTCCTAATCCTGCACGCACGCAAGGCTTCTTGGGCGGGGCTTGTCTCTTATGGAAGAGACGCTGCACGGTGTTACTTACCGCCCTGCCCTCCGGCGTGCAAAGTAATTAGACGGGAAGCAGGGAAAGCAAAAGAGGCGCGTCGGGATATTAGATGTCCTCAGCAGATGACCGTAGAGCCCTCGAGGTTCCACCTTTGCTCCCTACAGGAGCGTGGCTCCGCACTCCTTGCCGCTCCCGCCAGCAAGCGTCACAATTGCCCTTTGCTGCCTGCAACGCGCAGTACCTGCACGGCCCGAGTACTGCTGCTTACGGAGCAAGAGGCGCTCGCTATAAAGCGGCAATGAAGAACAAGGACGGCCCGTCAAGACGGCAGGAGGAACACAGAGAGCCTCCAGCATTAGCCAGGCAGGGCTTCCAACTCACCCCGTGTCGTGGTTTAACGCCAGCCGGCAACGAAGCCCCACGCGACCGCTCACTCGCTCCCCCGCCCCCAGTGGGACGGGGAGACAATCGGAAGGGCGGAAGTGGGAAAACTCGTGGCTTGAAACAAAAACAGTTGAATCATTAAAAAGAAACAACAACAACAACAACAACAACTTGTAAGGAAAAGAAGAAAAAAAATGACAGAGAATGGGGTGCAGGCAGCATGCCAGGGGTCTGAAGCCTGACGGATGATGGGGGGGGGGTGGGTGTGTGGAATACGGAGGAGGGAAGCGGGGGGGGGGGCAGGAGATAGGAGAGCAGGGGATGCGGGGGGAAACAACTCGCGTGGGTGAAGGGGGCGGGCCGGAGCAACAGGGGGGCATATGGGGGAGAAACACACACGGCGGGAGGGTAGGGGAGGGTACAAAGGTGCACGGGGGGACACGGGTGGGGATGACCTACCCCAGGGAGTCCACCCGGGATGATCCACAGCAGGTAACTCACCTGGGATAACCCGCAACAGAGAATCCACACCGGGAGGACCCCCAGCAATGCCCCTCAAACTGCCTGTGCTTCACCCCCAATCTTCCCCAAACTGGGGAGTTTTCTGCTTTTTCAAAATACTCAGTTTGGGGTGTGTTTCAGTGCTTTTCCACAACATAAAAAGGGGAGATCTTTTGGTTGTGGTTTTGTGCATGAAAACGGGGTGGGTTTTTTTGCTTTCCAGCTGCGCAAATCCAGGCGGATTTGGCTTTCCCAGGAGTCCCAAATTCGTTCGGTTTTTTCCCGTTGCAGACCCAGAATCAGGGGGTTTGGGGTTGTCCTGGTTTCGGCTGGAATAAAGTTAATTTTCTTCTGAGTAGCTGGTACAGGGCCATTTTGGATTTAGGATGAGAACAATGTTGACAACACACCGACGCTTTAGTTGTTGCTAAGCAGTGTTTATACTAAGTCAAGGACCTTCCAGCTTCTCATACCGCCCTGCCAGCGGAGGCTGGGGGTGCACAAGAAGAGTCGCTGAGCTAAAGGAGGATTCCAGGTAAACAGGTCAGCTCGAAATACACCACCTCCTTTAAAAGTTAAGAGCGATTTGAACGCTTAAAATCAGCATTCAGGCTAATCGATACCATTTTGAACACCTTCTTAGCATACAAGTAAACACTCTCGCCGGTGTTGGAAAACGTCTCCTCCCTTCCTTACAGCACTGCTGCAGGGAGATAACCCTGGGAGGCTGCGGGACGAGGTCGTACGCAATCAGAATCTACGCTTACGGATCCACCGCAACAGCTACAGCCCTTGCGCTGCTGCTGCTGCTTTGCATCTTGCTCGTTTGGTGAATAAAGCTGAAAGTGAAGTGGAAAACTTCAAAAAGCAAAATGAAAAATAAAGAATAAATCTCAATAATTCACTTTACACTAAAAGGGTGTGCCCATGTTTATATACATCCAATAAAAATACATTATTGAAGCAGTAACTCACCAAAACCACCTCAGGACTCACTGTCACTAGTTACAAGGCTGCTGATGCTTCCTGGGAAAACCTGGAAAACACACGGAAGCGCCGCCAGTTTGTCCTGTTTTGTCCGCGTCTCTTCTTTGACCTTGATTGCTTTTAGTACAGGTGCTAGTTATCTCAGTAAGGTTGTCGAGTACTCCTATAAGATATTTAAAAAAACTCATTGACTGCAGAAGCATAAAGCTTTTATCGTGAAAACAAAGCCCGTTTCTTCTGAACAGCTGAACTCTTACGAACAGTTTCTCCCCTCTTTTAGTACAAAATTATTTTCACGGTATCATTTACTAGTAAGCGCACGGAAACAGAAGATTACGTGCTTTCAGGAAGAGGAAATAGACAGAGGGAAGTCAACCTGGCGTAGGCGTAACGTGCTCCAGAACAGACCTTAGTTTTAGTATTCGTATTAAAATATTTCACAGAAAAAATGTGGAAGGAGAGTTGGCACATTCTTAATGTTAACTTTAAAGTCCATACTACAAGTACCTTTGGAAAAATGCAGACACGCATCGTAGGCGTACCTTGTACTTGCAGACCACTACGGAATCTTTCCATCTGTCTTGTACTTTCACGGCAGAAGAAAGGGCAACCACGGTGAAATGGTGGCAGCTGACATCCACCTGAGAGAGGGGAAAAACAAACAAACAAACAAACAAACAAACAAACAACTTTAGCATAAAACTGGGTAGGAATCCAAAGCTGCCTTTTTTTGTGAAGGTTTGTGAAGACAGTACGACTGAGCAGAGCAAAAAGTATTTTTGCATCATCTTCGGTACAGGTGTTGACACAGGCCACTAGAGCTTTTGCATTTTTCAGACAACCGTGCCTTTTTTTTTTTTTTTGACTCATTGGTAACTTTAGTTTCACTAGAACTCACTTTCCTAGATACACGCAGGTGACAGACATAGAGACCTACATACATTTTCTCAAGCCTTAGCATAGCCAAGACTTCATCACCCTGTATGTCCCAAGTTGAGTATTTTTGCTAAAGAGCACAGCAACACATCTGTCCTTGTGAACTGCCTCATTGCAAAACAGGAATGATTTTGCAATCAAAAAAAAATAAAAAAAAATGCTCAATCGAGCATGGTGAGTTTATGTTATTTCAAGGATTTGCTACAACATCTGTGCCTTTTTTGACCCAATACTGCAAGCCTTTTAAAGCCATACACTTTTTTCTTCTCCCCTCCAATGAACCAGTCTGAGACTCTGTAGAGCACAGGATTATTGCACTATAATATAAGGTATTAATATAGCAGCAAAGCAGTCTTCCTTGCTGGAATACCTACCTAGCCTTCCTACCACGATAATATTGTTTCATAATGTGTGTACTGGAATGAAAACGCTCATAAATGCACATGGATATTTGCTAACTGCAGCTATTTTTGCAGTGCTGATCCCTCTAATATCGAGGCAGATGTAACGACAGCCACCCGTGTACTTCTATGAGTCTGTGCAATGTTTAGTTTGTTAATGGACTGGAGAGTGATTTCTGATGATGATTCATGCCTTATCAGAAAGCGAAGAAGTGGATGTGGAAATGGCAGGAGAGACTGGGAGCTTAAGTTTATAAATAATGGTGGCATCTGACAGTTCATCCAGTCTCAATGGAAACTGTCTGGGAACAGCGCTAAGCACTGGATCTCGGTGAACAGTCAGAGTAGGGTGGGAGAAGGCACCGTGGCTTTATTCAGATCTTCCCTTGAGTTGACTTAAGTAAGAGTGGACGAAAACCCTCTTGTAAAGAAGCACTTTTGCATCTTCCTCCAGACTTTGAGGGGTTTTGCCTTTTTATTTATACTAATGTACAGTCTTAAAAATATTTTCCCCTGGAAAAGTATATCGATCTATGTGTTTCTTACTTATCGAAGTGTGTTAACATTAACTATTAGATAAAGAAGCTCTGTTGTATCAGCACCACTAGACGAATATTGTTACGGAACTGTATGGAAGTGGTGGTATAATTTAACTATGATTGCTCAGACAATCGTAGCAGGTTATTTTTATCAAAAGAATTGGTGCTGACTTGGAGTTGCTAACACTTAGGGAAGCTCATTTTATGAAGCATAAAAGCATGGGTAAAACAAGTGTGTTAAAGGTGATGGTAGGATGGGGTTCAATGTGAGCCTTACATGCTAGGTGAGATTTCATAAAGCAGACAACCAAGTAGATGGCTTCCTTGTGAACTGGTATGCATCTGGGATTAATTTAGGGACTAATACCATTGGGATTAACTTCGGGACTAATGCCATTGCACAGTTGTGGCCTGATTGTACATTTACCTTAAAGACATTTTTTTAAATAGGAAGCTGAGGATTCAACTCAATTCGTACAAGTCCCTGTTTCCTCTGAGAAATACTAAGTTTTTGCTGTAAAACTAAAAGATGCCCAAGCTGAAAGAGCCTTAGCTTTCAAACAAAATCAGTGCTTTCCAGGGGAAACATCCATAGACTCTTTAAAGATGTTTTTGTAGATCCCTTCACACATCCTCTGCAAAACTACTCCTTTTTTTTCCTAAACAGCTCTATTGGCAGTGTAATTTCTTCGACTGCCAAAACACCATTTTGAAATGCAATTGCTAAACTGCTGTGCAACTTTGGACAAGGCACCTTTAAATTACTTTCTGTCAAATTCCAACAAAGTGGGAAAAACTATTTCTTTTTCTCTGCTCACATTCTGAATGAGAATAGCATAGTTCAGCTGGAAGGGACCTACAAGTCCCTACTAGTCCTCCTGCCTGACCGCTTCATGGCTGACCAAAAGTTCCAAGCATGGTATTAAGGGCATTGTCCAAATGCCTCTTCAACACTGACAGGCATGGGGCATCCACCACCTCTCCAGGAAGCCTGTTTCAGGGTGTGACCACCCTCTTGGGAAAGAAATGTCTCCTCACGTCAAGTCCAAACCTCCCCTGACACTGTAGCAGCAAATGTCCCTTGGTGCATTGGTAAGGAACGGTGAGGAAACCATGCGTGCTCTCTACATCTCTGCAGAGTTCCTGCAGAGGGAACCAAACCCCTGTCTTTCAGCTCTGGCATCGCCACAACCAAAGGAATGTCTGTGGCATAAATGCCCTTATTTACATAGTCTGAAGGTAGAGATCAATTTTGGCACCAAGGTACAAAATGGCAAGGAGAGTACCTCTCTTAAACTTTGAGTACTCAAAATACTAAATCCTAAAGGAAAAGGAGACTTGCCAGGGTTTGAGGTAAGATCTGAACATCTTCCCACAAACCGAGGTAGGCAAAGAACTCTCGGAAAGCTTCAAGTCACAAAGGAGCTCTGAAGCTTTTACCCCGTGGCTGAAGTGCATTTTGTACCCCGTATAAACACGGCCAACGGGTGCGTTTAATAGACAGGCTGCGCAGCTTGCTTTCAGCGGGAGAAGGGGATGTGATGGCGACAGCAGCAATGGGCTAGTTTTGCCCAATTGGAAGAGTTGTCCTTTGCCTGGCTGGGCTTTGGTCACAGATCCAAATGATCCAGGTCTGAATACGACCAACCTTTCGTTCCAGCACACCAGTGTAACCTCCACTCACATGTTTTTAAAAGCCTGTGTTATTCCTTTGGCGGTCTTTTGGCACCGTCCATCCCAGCCTACGGCTCTCATTACACTTTGGCTTTCCTCCAGGCTGAAGCTACTGAAACCATCCCCTATTATCCCCCTGGAAAAGGGTTTGTGTCCCTGCTCCTCCTGGCTGCGGGGCCGCATAGGCTTTAGCTCTGGCGCAGAGAGGGGACGGCTAATAGGGGTGGTCTCAGGGCTGCATGCTTGTTTTCTGCCATGGCCTGAGAGAAGACGAACAGCACCAGGCTTGGCCTTGGGAGCCAAGTGGCAGAGCAGGGGTCGGGGACACCCAGCAGCTGGGCCCAGGGCATGGCCACCAAGGGCACGGAGAGACCCCCGGGCCTCCTGGGCACAGGGACTGCCTCGAGACCAGCACCCCAAAGGCCTTCCTCCGAAGGATGCTGGGCCGAGGGGCGGCGGGCAGGGCTGCGCACGGGGGCCCCCTCACCCCCGTGTCGCAGTGCCACCACCCGGCAACGCAGCAGTCACAATGCCCCGGGGCAGTATAAAAGGGGCAGCCTCCCCTGTCCCACTGCCAGTCCGCCTGGCAGGCGGCCCAGAGACAGCCCAGACGAAGTCCGCGAGGAGCCGCTGGAATTACTTGCCGGGGGCTGAGGGAGGACGACCGGCGGCTGCACCAGGCTGCTGGAGACGAGAAGAACCACCAAGCCCTGGAGGTGCCCGAGGCCATCAGGCTTTTTTGGATGGATAGCTGTGGCAAGACCAAGGGAATGCCTTCTTGAGGAGCGCTGCAGAGCTCGCCGTCCTCACTCCCTGCGGAACCAGTGGCAGCAGCCGTAAGAAGAGGGATGCAGAGATGTTGCTGGGATCCCAGTGCCTTGGAGCACCCGCTGGCGGCCCGAAGGCACGGGAAGGATTCTTGCCCCCAAGGTCCATCAGGCCGCGGGCATTTGGCCACTCTCGGAAGCCCCCGAGATGGCTCCAGGTTGAGGGAGAACAGGGCTCGGGCATCCCCTGGGAGGCGTGACCAGCCTGTGGGACCAGGAGGCAGGTCTTGCTCACGTGCTCAGGGAATAGCCGATCGCCAGCTCTGGGGTCAGGAAGGAATTTTCCCCCGGGGCAGATTGGCACTGGGCCCCGGGGGTTTTTTGCCTTCCTCTGCAGCACTGAGCAGGACCACTTGTCAGGGCTCCTCCGGTCCGTTGTGGCTAGGTTACTGCCTGCTGCTCGTGCACCACGAAGATGGCCTCTCGTGCCCTGCAGCTGGGGGGAGGAAGGCTTTTTTTCCCCCACGGTGGGCTAGTGAGTGTCCCCGGGGGTTTTTTGCCTTCCTCTGCAGCACTGAGCACGGCCCCTCGCCAGGGCTCCTTTGGGCCATTGTGGCTAGGTGCCCGCTGCTCGTGCTCCACGAAGGTGGCCCTCGTGCCCCGCATGCGGGGGGAGGAAGCTTTCTGGCTCCCACGGCGGGCTCCAAGGGATGC
The DNA here is from genome assembly GCF_026419915.1 of Harpia harpyja. NCBI lineage: Eukaryota > Metazoa > Chordata > Aves > Accipitriformes > Accipitridae > Harpia > Harpia harpyja. The sequence goes on from NC_068940.1 coordinate 262,953, forward strand.
TCCCGGGGGGTTGCTTCTTGTCCTCTGTAGCACTGAGCACAGCCCCTTGTCAGGGCTCCTCTGGGCCCTTTCGCCTAGGTCCTTGCCTGCTGCTCTTGCACCTCCGAGGCACCGCTCATGCCCTGGCTCTCTCGGGCTCTCTTGCCCAGTGCAAGTCTGGAGCGGGAGCGAGCTCTGCTCTTCCCTTAGCTCCATTTCCCCAGGGGTTCTGGCTTGGGCAAAACAGCCTGTGCTTGGAAGGGCTCCAGGCTCGCTGCCCCATCAGGAGCTGCCACTTTCCAGCTCTCCCTGCATGCAAGCTGTCTTGGCCAAGCAGCACAGCGGAGCAAGTTTTGGAAGGCAAAAATTGTGCTTGTCATCGATATGTGACATAGTTTTGAAAATACCCTACAGCACCACACACACCTTCTTCTACATTTGTGTGTGGTCGGTGCCGATGCTCATTCTTCAGGTTCTCACTCTTCAGGAAGCAGGGACTGCTTGGCCTGTATTCCCGCCGCTGCTTTCTGTGTCTCTGTGGCTTTCCTTTGCCAGACTGCAAGGGATGTTTTTTTCAAGCTCAGCTGAAGAATGCATCAGCCTGCTCCTGGCTACACATGCATGTAGTGTTCATGCTTGTGAGCACTGGCTATGAAATGGATTCAGAAACATTAATAAAATAAAATAAAATAAAATAAAATAAAATAAAATACTGTTTCCACTTGTAATCTTTTTGATCTGTGTCTCTGAAAGTGTTTTTAGAGCTGTTTTCTGCTGTGTTTTGGTATTTTGTGATGATATATAGAGGCAGTTCTTCACAGACGCAACATGTATATTGAGGCAAATTGATGTGGCCCCATGACAGAGTGACTGCTGCATGAAGTTAATTATTTTTGTCCAGTGCATCTGACTGAGCTTTTAAAGGCATACACAGAGGCTGTGGTGAGGCTTGGCCACTTCCTCTATTGGGATGTCGTGCTCTAAGGTAATTCAAGATTAGGTTCATGATGCCTGATTCCTGGATATCAGCACAGAACAAGCTCAAACGTAGCCGCTCAACACAGGGGAAAACAAGAAAATAACTCTGAGTAACTTCTTACATTATTTTTGGTCTAAATCTTTTCACTCCTACATTGTTTTAAATAAGAAAACCCTAAGCTTCTTTTCCTAAAATAATGTTTGCACAGCAGAGGGAGCTGCAAGTTTAAAAAAATATATTCAGGGTGTTGTTGCCTGTAAAGGTGAGAAATGTGGGTGAAATGATGCATGAGGTTTTAGCATTACAGGTCAGGAAGATGCTGGACATTTATTCCAAGCTATTAAGTGAAATGGGTCAGAGGATTTTAAGTCAGTGGTGTTAATGGTCTTACCTGGGAGCACTACCATGCAGAACATGACAGCAGAGTAGAGGCAACGTGCTGCTCAATCATATGCTTTGAAGCTGAGTCTATTAAACTACATCTTACCTTGATGCTGTTTATGTTCAGAAGTACTCATTTAATGGAACAATCTAAATGAGATATATACGTATAAGAGAAATTTTTCAGTTACTTTTTTATGCTTTGAGAATTAAATAATCTTTCCAGATTCTTTAACTGTTGAGGTTTTTTTCATCATCTGTGTACTTTAGTTGCTGTCAAACTGGTTTCAGTTGAGCCCGGTACTCAGTCCATCAGAACTGCAAGTATAAAGACACGTGTACTTGCCCCTGAGTCTGTTTTCGTGAAAATGATTCAGGTTAACCTCTCATTCTCCCACCTCCATAAGATTATTTATGCTAAGCCCATTTTGATAAAACCAGGCAAGGGAGGGGCTGCATGTTTAGCTGATCTGGTAGATCTGGAAGAAAGTATAAACCAGTGTTCTCTCTTGCCTTCCCAGAGCTACAGGCACCACGCATGCTCCAATGAAAAGTCCCTCGAGTGGTGTTTATTTCCAATACATATGGGAATGATCAGGAAACCCTCCAAAGAACAAAATGCCCCACTTTCTTCACTGTCCTTTGCTGTGTTAGAAAAATGACCTGCCTGGCAGCAGCCCTACCTGATCCTGCCATTTCAGTGGCATTTCTGAACATGTGCAGAGGAGCACGGGGCAGTGTCTGCTCTGCTGAGGGCAGAACGCCTTTCGAGCAATTTGGCTGGGGCTCAGCTGCTTCCTTAATTGCAGAGAGGGGCCAGCTTAACCTGCCGCCTTTTGGGGCATGTCTGCTGCATTCCCTCCCCTGGGTGGGAGCAGCAGAGTAGAGCAGAGGGCAGAGGAGGTGAGGAGACCCCCTCAAGCAGCTTGGGTGCATCATGATACCACATCTGACAAAAGCCACTGTGACCTCTGTGGGTGTGAGTCCTTATGGCTCTTACAGTCAGGGAAGCCTCATTTTCCTTCATATCCTTTATTTGTTTGAGGATTAAAGAGGTCTAGGGGTAATGTAAGTGTACAAATATGTTAACGAAAGGCAGAGGAGGCGACAGCTTTGAAGAATCCTGTAAATGAAGACAAGAAGTTTGAAAAAACAAATTTAAGCTGTAGGATTTTCTTAATGTGATGAGCTGGTGGGATTGTGTGAACTGATGGCAAAAGTGGTTATTGTGAATTGAATTAATGGGGGATTTGATAGAACAAGAGCTCTAGCTCCATGTACAGTCACACCTCAGGCAGGGGGAGAGGAAGGCATGAAAAAGATCAACACTGATTTGTGAGCTTAAATATGAGCTTAAATTTGTGAGCAGCATTTTGGAAACAGAAATTGTCACTTTCACGTCAGATTTATGCTGTTGTTGCATGTATTATTGAAAGAGCTGGCATTACAATCTATTATTTAATCATCGTAAATCATTCATTCTTCTGCTGTTTCTCGGCAGGCACCTGCAGGAGTGACAGTTTAGGCTGTTACCACAGGGTGTCTCTCACTGGTAAAGTTTGGCATCCTATCCGTTATGATCCATATAATCTCCAGGCTGATAATTACTTTCTCTTATTTGGTCAAGATAATTCCCTTCAAAGGACTTCTTTCATTAAGCAAATCCATTAATATGCTCTCTAGATAATATTAATGCTTCTTTGCTTGAGTCTTCTCAGTTACTGTTTGGACAGCACATTTTTCTATAGTTATCAAGGAAGATCGGCGTCTTTTGAAGTTTAATTTAATGGAAGCCCTTCTATCAGTTAATTAATATTTGCTAGGTTCCAGAACAAATTAATTGAGAGAAGTAAATCTATATGTCATTGTTGCAGGAAACATCTGTGCCCATCTCTTACACAGACCAATTTCATGCAAATCCATGGAAGCGTTCAGCTGAGGAAGTGTCTCACGCTCGGGCTCTCTGAGCCCATCTCACAAACTGTCCCAGTGCTGCCCAAAATGCTGGTTTCATACTCAGCAAAACAAACAAATGGAAGAAATGTTGTTCAGGAAATTATGATCTTTGTCTTCATTTCTTCCAGGAATGGAGGAAATACTACAAGAAATCCGTTAAAGGAAATGTATTCCTTTAAGAGACGGAATTGCTGTCTCAACCCATGAACACAGCTTTCCTCACAAGCTCAATCGTAGGCATTTATTTTATTCAGAATTAGAATAGCAATGTTCTGAAGAGTAGACAAAAAATAAACAGCTATTGTTCCGATAGAGGAATAGTTGGGACACCTGTGCCGAAGACAGAGCAAGTTAAAAATATTTGGAGGTAATAGTGTCTTTTAAAAGTAGTTGCCTAATTTATGGTGTGCACAGGTCTACGCTTCCCCCCCCCCAGCATCAGCTTTAAGCATTTCTGGGTAAGTATAATTGTATTTTTGTTTTGGGTTATTCTGTTTGGAGCTGGTTTTGAAAATCCCATTTATTTAAGCTCTGATGGATGATTGATGCAAACAACACACTTGCAACAGCAGTGCAAAAAACCCGCCTTGCACATGTTCAACACTGTTTGACTTTACTGTGAACTTTAAATCTTGGTTTGGCTTTTGGGTTGGGAGAGATTTCATGTTTTCTGATACCTCTTGCTTCCCCTAGTGCAGCACTGTACTTTTTACACCGGGCTTTGCTTCAAGTATTGCTGTTACCCTCACCAACATCAAGCAGTAAATTCCACCTGAAATCATGGAGCTGCCACTAATTAATCAACTGGCTGGTACAGTAGATGCAGATGGTGAGTGTGCATGCGTGCAGGTGGTACACCGCCTGCTGTGCCTGTCATCCACTTACTCACGTCCTTCCTCTGATGCAGAAATCTCAGGAGACAATGGTAAAGTTAGCTTGCCTTTGGAATATTTACATCTGTATCAACCAACAAAATAGCTGCCTATCTCAATTAATCTAAGTTATTTAAAGTATTCATGCTCATCTATGCTAGTTGTTCACTTCCCTTCCATGGAACAATTTAGTGTCTGGTAAATTTAACTCGTTATGGGGACTATTGCTATCTTGTTTTGTTGTTTCCGATCTTTTCTATGTTGAAAACAAAAAGGAACAACAGTAAGAAGAGATCCTGTTTAAGATTTCACTGATACTTCCATGAGACGCAGAACATTGTACTACTAGAGTTTAAAACAGTGAGAGATTTTTACAGCAAATCAATTAAATATGAAGGGCTGGATATTCTATTAAAGGTAACTTTATGAAGAACAAAACCTTTCATAAACAGCAAACATTTGAAAAGAGAATCTTTCCTTTGTTCTATATTTTATACTTTTATTTGAGGATAGATATTATTTCATGTTAACTAACCCATAAACACACACTTTACTTTTCTTAATAATAGCTGGAATTTCCTTAAAATGTAGGTTAATTCTCAGTGAATCAGATATTGAGCACACCTGGCTCAGCAGCATATGCTGCTGTTTGATGTAGGGCAAAGATAGCAAGTGCCACCAAGATGAATCTTCAACTCACTGTTCCTACCCATGTCCTGTTCTTATTTTTGTGCTGCTCCAGATGTTTGAGACATGTCATTTTCTCAAATGAGAGTTACAGTCACTTGGCACACTGAGCTACTGAGCAGATGCCATCTTTTCTGTAAGTGCAATAAACTCAATTAAACCTTTAATTGATGCATGCATAAATGCAAACAGTAGTTTCATTGTTATGTGGGGGAAATAATTGGTCTCCTTTATTGAAGTCATTTGGAGGGAATCCCAAGGCTTATGAAAGTATGTGCTCAAAGGGTGTAAAAACCCTCATGGATGGATACATTTGAGATCCCTGGAAAGATCTATACAGTGATGGAAAACAGAAGCAATGATGTGTCTCTGACACATCACCTTTCTTTCCCCCCTTCCCTTTTTCAACGGCAGTGACAATCAGTGATGTGCTTTAGGCACACTGCCAACGAATTTTCTCCAAATTTCCCATTAAGAAGTAAAAGTATTTACTGTGCATCACTTCTCAGTCAGGGGAAAGGGAGGTAGTACTAGTAAAGTAGATGCATGACACTGGGGAAGCTCTCTGGGTCTTCTCCTCGAGTAATGGAAGCTGGAGCTCTGCACCATTGCACTGCAAGGGAAATTGGCCAAGTAAAACACCGTGAGGCAATCTTTGCGCCTGGGTTCATGTCATACGCAATTTGTAGCACATGCTGTGAGATGTGTCTGTGGAAGTTGGTGTAAGTGATCTGTGCAGGAACCAGGGTTGCCTTTGGGCTTTAAAGATGACAAGATTAAAATAGGATGAATTATAGAATCATAGAATCATTTCGGTTGGAAAAGACCTTCGAGATCATCGAGTCCAACCATTAACCATGCCCCCTAAACCATGCCCTGGAGTACCCTGTCCACTCGCTTTTTTAATACCTCCAGGGATGGTGACTCAACCACTTCCCTGGGCAGCCCATTCCAATGTTTGACAACCCTCTCAGTAAAAAAATTTTTCCTAATATCTAACCTAAATCTCCCTTGCCTCAACTTGAGGCCATTTCCTCTTGTCCTATCTCCAGCCACCTGACAGAAGAGACCAACCCCCACCTCACTACAACCCCCTTTCAGGTAGTTGTAGAGAGCGATAAGGTCTCCCCTCAGCCTCCTCTTTTCTAGACTGAACAGCCCCAGCTCCCTCAGCCGCTCCTCATCAGACTTGTGCTCCAGGCCCCTCACCAGCTTGGTTGCCCTTCTCTGGACACGCTCCAGCACCTCCATGTCTTTCCTGCAGTGAGGGGCCCAAAACTGAACACAGGACTCGAGGTGCGGCCTCACCAGTGCCCAGTACAGGGGAACAACCACCTCCCTGCTCCTGCTGGCCACACTGTTCCTGATACAGGCCAGGATGCCGTTGGCCTTCTTGGCCACCTGGGCACACTGCTGGCTCATATTCAGCCGGCTGTCAACCAGCACCCCCAGGTCTTTCTCTGCCGGGCAGCTTTCCAGCCGCTCTTCCCCAAGCCTGTAGCGCTGCGTGGGGTTGCCGTGACCCAAGTGCAGGACCCGGCACTCGGCCTTGTTGAACCTCATACAACTGGCCTCAGCCCATCGATCCAGCCTGTCCAGATCTCTCTGTAGAGCCTCCCTACCCTCAAGCAGATCGACCCTGCCTCCCAACTTGGTGTTGTCTGCAAACTTGCTGAGGGTGCACTCGATCCCCTCATCCAAATCATCGATAAAGATATTAAACAGAACAGGGCCCAACACCAAGCCCTGGGGAACACCACTTGTGACCCGCCGCCAACTGGATTTCACCCCATTCACCACGACCCTCTGGGCTCGGCCATCCAGCCAGTTTTTCACCCAGGGAATAGTGCACTTATCCAGGCCACGAGACGAAATCTAACTGCGTGAATATAATAGCGGGTTGAACTCAGCCTTAATGAAAACATGGAAGGTTTTTTTATTTTCTATTTTATTTTAGAAGGAGAACTACAGTAGGAATTAGGACTGGAAAATTACAAATGTTATGTATTGCACTCATTTTCTGCCTCCAAATAGCCTTTTATTTACTATGGCAATATCTTCCATTTTATGTAGTGCTGCATTTTTCCATGGAATGGAAATTTATGAAAATTCCCATCTAAGAAGTGTCCTAGGATCTGTCTTGCTCAGCCCTAAAGCCAGTCTTTCATGCACCTGAGAAGGACAATTAGTCCGTTTTCATGCTAAGGAGGTGCTGGATGGTTCATAATTGCACTGATCAGAACCCATGTGTGGAGTCAGAAATCCTGGGCTCAGACCGAACTTGCATAGGCTTTGCTGCTTTCTGTTGCAGGTAGGTTTATGTTGGTACTGTGTGCTGCTTCACCAATCTCTGCAGAGTCAGCTGAATTTCAAAGGTTATAAAATGATCCTTGAATATTCCTTCAGATGGCTGCAAGAGTATTGGTGACTCAGCCCTGCAAGATTTCAGACTTCAGCTATGTAAGATTTTGTATGAAGAGAAATTGTAACAGTGTTATTTAAAAAAAAAAAAAAAAAAAGGTGTGTGTTTCCATCTCTCTTCTTGTACCTTTCTCCCTGATTTTCCAAGCTGAGTTATTTCTCAGAGACACAACCATGCATGGAGACAGTCTACATACTCCCTTGCTGGCATTTCCCAGAGTGCTCAGACAGCCTGTCATGAAAAAATAAATGCAATTTCTGAGTAAAAATCCAGGGCCTCTAGAACGTAACTGACAGTGAAGTGTTTAAAAACCCATAAATTAATTTTGGCTTTATTTAGTCTAGAAGGAATAGAGCGTTGTGTGCCATTTGCTAATGTTTACATTAAAAACGAAGGCATGATTTGTTTCCCATGCCTGAGCCAAATTACAAAGCCTTTCTGTTACGCCAAAGCTTCTGCCCGGTATGGAAAAAGAATAGCTGTGCGCAACAGGAAGAGAAGATCACGGCATGTATGACGTACAGTCACCAGCAGCCTTGAGATGCTACTTTTGATAAGAGAAAGACAGCTGGGAATCAGCGAGACATCCCAGCTCTTACAGATTTGCGCTCAGGTCCTTTGATGAGAGCCTTTTGTACCGCCGGCTGTAAAACAAGGGGTGGGCATCTTGGTGGAGGACACTTGACTGGGGAGCTTCCCTTCAGCAGAGAGAGAGGAGACAGCATTTGCCATCCTCCCATAAAATCTGTCTGCTTTCCCTTGATCTCCATCACAACACATGCGGAACCATTTTTATTAGTCGTAGGTATTGGTGTTGATGGTGCAGGATATACATGTAGCTTGAATTTTTTTTTGCATCCAGACAATCTACTGTACTAGAAACTAGTATGGAAACAAAGTAATTGAATGTTCTGGTTCCTTCAAACAAAGCCCACATGCTGTGCTGGTGGGAAGGCTGTCATGTCATAGCTAGGTATGTAAAATAAAATGGTCTCAGAGGTGCTGAATACTCACAGCTTGGCACCTCTGAAATAGAGTGCGGTTTGAAACATGTACGCACTGCTTAGATGCTTTGCTCTGAACATGGGAACTCTGCTGAAACCACAGAGCACGTTCACCCATGGCTTAAAAAACGAAGTTTTAGGAGGTGAAGGCTGGCAAAATATTTGTGCACTTCCCTAATCCATGTCTGCCCTTACATAAAAAAATTAAGATCTTTACGTACAAAAATGTCCTCCTTTTCTCCCCCTTCAGTTCAGGTAGTACAGGCATAAAGAGTTTCAGCTCATCAAATTTGACTGACTTAAAATCAGTTTGGCTTTTACGTGCAGTCAATATACCATAGCGTGGCCTTTGAGTCACAGGAAGAAGCCTTTTTTTTTAACTATCTTTTTTTTAGTGTGCTTGTACATTTCCTATAATGATGGCAAAAAGACAGGAGAAAAGATTTGTGTGGAATTACACAAGCAGAATATAAGGGAGGAAATTATTTTAATGACCTGCAGATGCCTTTTAGTTTTTTAAATTTCTGGAGCAGGAAAGGTATGCTCCTAGGAGCACTGAATGGGAAAGATGACCTACTTTAGTTCAAAACCACAGGTGAACTGAACCTGCTTTTTCAAACCTCACTCCAGCAAGCAATCCCATTAAAATGTGGTCTTAAAATCTTAATGTATCTTTAATACAAAACTGCTGTGCTAGGAAGAGAAGAAGGAAACTTTCCATCCAACACTGGACCAGGCCTCTCCAGGCAGGCAAGCGGCTGCTCTATCCGGGCTGATACTTGAGGCGACAAGGAAAGGCAATGTTGCTTTCCATAGTGTAAGGTCTTCAGCTTTTTGTTAATTTATTTTATTATTTTTTACTTTTATTTTTTAGTTTCTGTTGGATCAGTTTAACCTCTGGAGCAGGAGAGTTATTACCTTACCTCACACTGCCCTGAACACTCTAGTGCTCATGATAATACCCATCCTGGATGGCTTGACTCCTTCCACCTCTTCTCATCTCAGACTCCTTGGGAACTTTCCATGCTGAAACGACTACCTACCTGTCTATTGCTATCTTTTTTTTTTTTAGTCAATGGCTTATTGGCAGATTTAAGTATTCTAAAACAATGCCTTAAGTAATGTGATTGCAGCACTGCCTGCAGGGTACCTGAAAAGGGGTTAGTGTGATCTCTGGAGGTTGTATGTTGGGAAATTACAACAGTCTATGGTTTTGAGGTTATTGTTACTGCATGTTGTCAGGGATGGGGTTCAGAGCTTTGCACAGCAAAGGGCATTTACAGCATTTCTTGTTTGAAAGTAAACCAGGTTTCCGCTGCTGGTGTAGAGACATGATGCTACTAAGGCAGATTTGCAGAATAAAAAGGTTTGCAGCCTTTCTGGAGTACATTTATGGGCATTACTGCAACAGAGGGGGAGGGGCAGTCTTAATGAAAACCTTCAAACAGCCAAAGTTGCCTCTTGCTGATGGTTCTAATGCTGTGACGGTTTTGTTCAGATACACCTGTGAATCAGACTTACTCATTTTAGATCACGTTGCTGAAGATACCACCTAGCATAGTTGGCTTGTGATTCAATACAACACTCCAAATTAGTGCATTTACCTATAAATTTTAGCTGTTGTTCTACCTCAAAGATACTGTTTGCACCTTCATACTACCTGCTGCAAGCATAAAACTAGAAGGGCTTGCTGAATCTTGATAGTTGGAAGCAGTAACATTCGCTTTTAAAATTTGCCAGTTTCTCATCTGAAACAGGAGGAGAAAACAAATACAAAAGATGTAAAGGAAAATTGTCAGCATTATCTCCATACGTGACATTGTCTCTTATGTGACAAAAAATGTTGCCTGTATATTGTATATTGTATAATATAGTGTATATTGTTTGATGTATAATATTGCACATAAAGCCCAATAGGTCCTAACCCTCCCACAGATCAGTCCAAATTCTTTCATATACTAATTGTAACTTCAGATATTGCCAGCAACAGATTTTATGAGGGAAATCAAGATCTTACTGTTAGGAAGGATGCCATAGCACATCTGTGGTGTACGCACCTTCACACTTGTCACTTCACTGTAGTCCCTTCTGGCAGGGACAGCTCGCAAACGCTCCTTACAAAGCAGAAGTGGCAGCCCCTCCACTGAAGGATGGTCTCCCTGAGCTATGGTTTATGACATTTTACAAGATTCGCTTTCAGCCAAGGGGAAAAAGTGGCACACAAATGATAGGAGGTTCATTACAACTGACACACTTAAATGTCTGCAGAGCTATTGCAACACTGTGGATTCCCAAGGCTGGGGACCTGCAGTTTCCCATTTTCCATTTCCTTCAGCCTAGATGACAACATAAATGACACAGAGTTTGTGGATTGAGTAGTTTGCTTTCAGAGACAGGTGCAATGGGTAATCCTGCTACTGTGTTGGGGTCCCACTCTCCAGACGAGTTTGAAAGCCCCGTGCTATGCAAGTGTACAACGTCAATGTGAACAACCTGACTGATACATTGAAGTACTCTTTGTTCTCGTGTACGGTGTGAAAATCTTTTTGAAATTTGAAGTTTCCTGGTACGTTTGACCTTTAACAATGGCAGTGATTTAATGTTCTGCCAAAAGGCAGTTACTAAGGTGGAGTGTCCACGTACCTAGAAACGCACTCCGGCTCTTCATTACTGAGCAGCACAATTATTTTTAGCTAAGAAAAGGCTTCTTTAGCAGCTCCTCAGTCCGGCGTTTCTTGCTGGAGATGCTCATTTCCTAGAGAGAGAGCTCCAGGAACACATCCTTTAAATATTGATGAAAATGAGCAGCCGCACCATTCTCTGAGAAGAGCCACGCAGGGATGAAGCGGCAGCGTAAGAATAGATGAAGCGTTTTCTCAGAGCTCCTGGCTGCTCTGCTCTGGTGCTGCGGGGTTAGGCTAGCTTGCTGCCCGCGTTCAGCCGTAAACATTAAGCACGACGACACGTGGGTGCCACGCAAGCCGAACCGAAAGGCCTGCGGGTGGGCTAACGCAGGTTAACTCACGCCTTTGCCCCCACCGCGCGGGTGCCGTGGCGGGCTGGCACAGGCCGCTCCGGCTCCCAGGGCGGGGGCCGAGGAGTCCCCGAGCCCCTCGGACACTGGGGACCAGCACCTTCCCCGCGTGGGGGGGGGGGGAGTGGGGGGGTGTCCTCCTCCCTCCGGCCCCCTCCCCCGGCCCCGTGGGTCGGGAGCGGCATCCCTCGTGTGCGGAGACGCGCGCGCGCGCGCGCTCACACTCAAACGTGCCGCCTCCCCCCGCCCGTGGGGTCCGCCCCCCCCCCCCCCCCCCCCGGCGCAGGGAGCACCCCGGGGGCGGGGGGAGCTGCTCCCCTCCGCCCCCGCCGCCGCCGCCGCCCGGGGCTGGACGGCGAGGCATGAAGAAGAGCCTCCCCGGCGGGGAGGCCGAGGCGGGTCCGGGCCCTGCGCGGCGGCGGAGCGGCCGCCCCATGCGGGCTCCGTCCCCCCGCGGCCCCTCGCCGCCGCCGCCGCCCGCGCCGGGATGGAGGCGCCGGGATGGTGCCGCCGGCGGCAGCTCCCCGTCCTGCTGCTGTGGGGTAAGTGGCGGGCGGCTTGGCCGAGGGCGTCCCGGCAGCCGTGCGGCCGGGCTCGCCGCTGCCTTCCCGGGACGCCGGCGGCTGCCTCGCGGGGACCGGCCGAGCTTCCTCGCGGCGTGTGCGCGGCCCCCGCGGGCAGCGGTTTCTGCCGAGGCGCGGGGGTGCAGTTCGGGAGAGACGTGAGGTTCGCCCCCCCCCCCCCCCCCCCCCCGGCCCCGCTTTGCAAGAGCATCCCTTGGCGAGCGGGCTTTTCTCCGGGGAGCGGGCGGGCGGGGCCCCGCGGGCGGCTCCGGCGGCGCCGCGGGGGGGGGCGCTTTCCCTGCGGGGCTCTCCGTGCCGGGACGGGAGCCGAGCGGAGCGGCGGCTTCGCGGCCGGAGCGTTTCGGCCGGGCGCAGCGTCTGCGCCGGTGGCCCGGTCCAGCCCAGCATCCCGCCGCCAGCTGGCTGTCGGCGGCGGGCAGCCCCGGAACACGGCACGGGGCGCGCAGCCCCCCCCGCAGAAAGCACCGCACCGGCTTCTGGCGTTAGTGGGCTTTCCGCCTCGGATCGCCGCTCCGATTCGGGGGAGGCAGGGTTGGCCGCTGGGGAAGGTTTTCGGCTTCGGGCGAGGGGTTGGCTCCCGTTAAGAGAGGTTGAGCTACAGGCAGATGTAAAAGTGCAGATGTCCTTCAGATCTTTCACTTAATGTAAGGGTAACTCTACTGCTAGATAACCTTTGGGGATTTTTTTGCTGGTTTTTATTTTGGTTTGTTTTTGGTTTTTTTTTTCCGTTGTCAGGTAGCTTGTTTAGGCCTCCCGGATTTAAATGTGTTGCAGTCAGATTAAAAGTTGCTGGGAGAAGTCAGTTCTGATCTTCTTCGCTCAACGGTAAACCCAGAGATGTCGTTAATTCCCCGTGAGCCACAGATAGGGGAGAAGAAAATCAGGCCTCGTACGTTTAGAAGGTTTATCTCAGGACTTTATAACTTTGTCTGCTAACTTTATGCCCCTTCTGAAGTACAAAGCTGGTAAACACTGGACATCTTTCTACGAAAAGGCCCACAAATAAATGGATAGTTGTATTGACGGTGTTCAGTAGCATCATCTTGACCTGGTCTGTCAAAAGAATGACGTGTCAAATGCATAAATTTTCTGATTCTCTGTGGCTGGAGGACTGCTAAAATCTTATCTTAATTGCTCAGATTTTTTGTCATTTCCCAGCCGAAAAGGAATAAAAAAATGGCCAACCCCTGTCTTGACAGGTGGAAGATTTATTTAGTCTTGAACTTGGGGAACCAGGCAGTAATCTTTTTGTATGGGGAGACATCCTTATGTTACTGTGAATTTTACAAAGCAAAATTGCTCACTGGAGATTTATTTTCGGAGAACGAGTGGAGTGAAAGATGCTACCAGAGTGAAGCTAGGTATTTTTTTAAATTCTGGAGTAATCTTTATAAGTATGTTTATGTATACCCATATAGAGAGGGATGCTGTGATTCTTATCTGGAGCAGTTTTCCTATGCAGATTTCAAAGACTGTCTATCGTTGTTCACATTTCATAATCCTGTTTCACAGCAGTTAGCGAAGCTTAGCATTTTGGCCATCGGTGAACAACCAGACAGTTGGAAAGCTGGGAACAGAGCCTGGCTCCAGGCCCCCGTTCTTACTTGCTATTTTAAAGACCATACCTCATCCTGCAAACAATAATGAAAAAGCTGTGTATTGAAGTCCATATACTGTAAGGTCGGGAGCTCCCCTTGCATGGAACATGGGGTCTGTAACTCCCGGGGAGTTTGGACTCTAATGAGGAAAAAAAACAAGCAGGAAACAATTTTATTGGGTTAAAGTTTGAAAACTAAATCAAGTTTTTTTTCCGTTATTTTCTTATGAATATGTCATGCTGTTCTGCAGCTGCGAAGGGTGGAACAAAGAAAGGGAAGACTGTTGTAGGAGTCCTGAATTTAATAGACCCAGGCGGGAGTGCATGTAAAACAAATAAACCTTTGCAAAGCAGAACATCTGATTTTGAGACAGACCAAAGAGTTTTAACAAAAACGCTTCTCTACCAAAACGATGCTTCATTTTCTAAAGACACAATTTTCAACACCAGGCAACCAGGAAGACAGCAGACTCCATCCCACCCTGAAAGCAAAGCGTTGAGTGTAAATGCAACCTCTGCTGCAACTTGCTGTTGGATCCAGATATCCTTCCCACCATCCTTCACCCTTTCTGTGTCTCCCGATTCCTTTTTCGGGAAGATGTTGCCCTTTTCCTGAGGTCTGCATGTACAACAGGGGACAGGTTCGTCTTACATCCACTTAGCAGGGCGAATTTTCTGTCCGAGTTCGGTTGTCTGTGGTGACTGCCAGTGGACTGCAGGTGGTAGCACAGAGCATCAAATGCCATCTCCAGCTGGCTTGGTCCCAGCAGCCGGGAGGAATGGCGCTCGGTGTTTGAAGGTAACTCCAGATTGAAAGTGGGAAGGAGGAAAATGGGTTTTCTGAACCCGATTTACACCAATGAGATCCAATCCTGGAAACCATTTAGCTAGCAAACTCTCTTAAATTAGTAAGATTTCCCTACGTACATAGTAGTTAGGGTTTTAAATACCTTTGAGGTCTGAGGGCTTAGCTTTTAGGTTTATTTTAGCCAAACCTGTCAGGCAAACCCTCAGAGGCTGTGAAGTGAAGCTAGAAGTCTATACTGAGATAGACAGGTATTGCTATAGGTGCAGATACAGACAAACCATGAGATTTTAAGGAAAGGGTCTTGGGCGTGACTGGGTTGGCTCAAGGGGAACTGTGGGAGGTTTTGCCAATTAAGTTGTGTTTAAATATCGCAGCACCAGTGGGTTTTGTACATTTGTTGTTTTGGTTTCTCCCACCTCTCTACTGATAACAGATATGATTCATGGCTTGGAGGCAAACAAATCAAATTCCAGTTTTTCTTACCAAGGAAAGAAATGCAGTGAGGGGGGCCTTTACAAAACACCATTTGCTACCATCTGTGTCTTTGCTATTGAAATTAGTGCTTGAGAGAGAGGTATGAAGAAAGCAAACTGTGTTCTCATTTAGGGCTCGTAAAGAGATTAATTTTCACAAACATAATGAAGCCTGTTTTAATTCGCACCTTTTTATTTTAGCAAAAGCTGTCACATGAACCATCTTATTTCAGAATAGAAGAAGTGTATTATTTTGTGTTTTATGAAAACAGCCTGTGCTTTTTTCTAAAATAAGAGTCTCTTCACAGCCAGGCTTGCATTGAGATAAACTAGAAAATGTAAATGAAAAAAAAGTCATTATTTTAATGTGACTGTATATGTAGAACAACGTAAAAGCTTCCTGAAGAACTTTTGGCTCGTTTGGGAGGAAGATGTGTGGGTATGAGGAAATAAAGGAGTAGGAAAGCAGAATAGGAGAAAGCTTTCTTTTCCACAAGTTTTTAGGCTTGATCTCCGTTCATATGCTGGCTTCCCTGAAACCAGTCTGAAAGGAGGAGGCAACTTTGTTCCTCTCTAAAGGCTTTAAAAGAAAATGCAATGGCACTGTTAGAAGTGGTCTGACGGCTAGAGAGGGTCCCAGCCTTCGTCTTGAGAACAGCTTGATGTGACCTACCCATATTGGCTTGAACAAGGGGCATGTCTGCAAAACAGCTGGTGGCCTCGGTTTACCCTCTGGAAAACAGAATTTTGTCTGTGTGAAGCCAGACTGATGGCCTTCTGCAGATGGGATGTCAATTGCTTCACCTGTGCTCCAAGCCAGGGAGACTCTGATCTGAAGAGGACAATGTGATAGGCATTGCTGGGGCCCTTGCACAGCACTGGGCTGACGAAAGCACATCTTGTTTGCATCTAACCAGATTAAGCTGAGTAAGCAAAGGACTATGCAGAAGCACCGCACCCTACAATAAAGTATCATCTGTCTTACTACTTTCACACCCTAATAAATGTGACTAATTTGCCCTTATTTTGGAGAGCATGATCTGGGGAAAAATTCTGTGGGCAGTGTGAGAAGAAATACTGTAATTCACATTGGCCAGTAATGACTGTCACTTCTTATGGGAAC
Organism: Harpia harpyja; assembly: GCF_026419915.1. Lineage (NCBI taxonomy): Eukaryota > Metazoa > Chordata > Aves > Accipitriformes > Accipitridae > Harpia > Harpia harpyja. The sequence continues at coordinate 278,852 of NC_068940.1, forward strand.
TTGGAGTTTTGTTTCCAAATGTTGGAAGTGACAGATTTCTTTTGCATCCCTTTTTGTGCAGAGAGATTGATGCTAGAGCCTCTGATCTTTAGAAAATATTCTTGCATTTTTGTTGTCTCAAAATACATCGTTTGAGATTTGACAGGGTGTGCAGCTCTTGGTCTGTGTAGCCCTCCTGTCTTCAGCAGAAATGAAAAGAGAGTTCACAGCCGTACAGTATTGCGAAGAGATGAGGAGATACTGGGACAGAAATAGCATCTTGTAGACGTCTTTCAACTACTCATCAATAGGACAAGAAGTCCAGGTTTCTTCCAAGACTTAAGCTCTTGGACTTTAACTTTGGTCTTGCTCACCCTCTGTGCACTGGAGAACATCTTCAGGGCTGTGAGGAAGATGTCCTCCTGATGCAGTGGTGCAAAGGCCACGCGGGTGCTTGCAGTTAGTCTCATCATCTGAAGAGACTCGGCTGTTTCTGGGGTACCTGGACATATTCTGCAGCTTTGGAGCGGAGGGGGCCCTTTGCTCGAAGGGTGTCTCGGCCTGGGCATTAGGGCTTTGCTGCCTGGTAGCCACACGGGACTGTGGAACAGATTTTCTCTTCACGTTTGTTTTTGGCAAGTGGCTGCAAATGTTATGCTGTCCTTCCACACCTCTTTGAGTCCATGAGCTGTTCCAGCTTTACTCCTCAAGGACCTCCATGTATCAAGAACATAACATGTCCAATTTAGTATCAGAAGAGGTTTCTTTAAATGTATTTAGCAATGTGTGATGTACACTTATTATGATACAGCATTAAGCTTACATGTTCAAGTGAAATAGGAAAAATAAATTTGTTTTGGCTTTCAGTGAGGAGATGCTCAAAGCTAATATTTCTGTGGAGACATTGATTGTCATACAGCATGTGTGAAATCTCCTCTATTCCTATTTTATTTTTAGAAAAGCAGATCAATATATAGTTTTTTATAAGCTAAATACATACTTCAAGATAACTCAAAGTCAGAAGTTGCTGTATCATATTAAAATATCATGGAAATGTCCTTCCTTATTTTTGACCAGTGGACCTAGGCTGGATTTGCATTCAGGGAAGCCAACTTTTGCTGTAAGTTAATGTTGCTGCTGAACATATTTCCAGGGGTAGGTTTGGGGTGGGAAGTGTTCTGCCATAAAATACTTAGTGATGCACAGTGAAGTAGAGGTAGTGTTGCTGGAATAACCATTGGTCTGGTTTCTGTATAAGTAGCTCTAGTGTAAACCAGAAACACCAAGAAAGTCAGAGCAATGTGAAGGAAAGGTCAAAGGAGAATTAAGCTCCTCAAAATATTTGTGTTTTCATGTCTTTCTGCATTTTAAGATTTTGGAAAGAAATGTTAATGCTCTTTTGCATTTAATTAAATATTTTTAATAATGGGGGAAAAAAGCTCCCTCTGTGTAGTAATGTAACATTTTAAGTCTGGTATTTTCAGTGAGTTTTAATTAAAGTGGGTTCCAACTCTTCTGTTTCTTACCTTTCTGGTAGGGCAGTACAGAACAGGTAGAATGTGCGTTGCAACATCATAAGGATGTTTGATCCTATACTGGTCTGCTGAAGATTTTGGCTGTTGCACGCCAAGTATGCCTTAGACATATTTGAGTTTTCTTTTCCTCCCAGCTACTTCATACTTTATCATGCAATGAATTATAAAAAACCTTGTCAAAGAAATAAAAAATGTTAGCAGAAACAATCCAAAATAAACACCTCCTGTAGGAAGTGGGGGATTCTCCATCACTTGCAGTCTTGAAATCTAAACTGGAAATGTTTATGAAGAATATCCTGTCATATGAACAGCTGTTATTGGCTTGGTACAGAAATTATTGGAAGACTTTCTTTACCTTGTGTTACAAAAGGGGTAGATCTGGATGATCCAAGCAATTCCTTCTGACCTTGGAGTGTATCGCTCCACAGGGTTTTAAAATAAAGCTGTTTCTAAGTTTGTGAAGAAAAGAATTGTTGACACATTTGCAAAATGAGAAAGAGGAAAGTTCTCGTTCTTCCCTACTCCCCTTTCTACTCATTTCTTGCATGACTCCAAAATCCTGAGAAGGATTTTCCTCAGACTTTAGGGGAAAAAAAGTTCACCCCAATATGGGAGCAAAACTATGGAAAATTTCAACCCAAGAAGAATGTCTCCAAGACTGTGAAAGCAGGCAGATTTAGATAAACTGTTTTGCAGCTTCACTGATGGTATTTGAGCTAAACAAACCCTTTATGTTCTATAGATCAATAGAGAATAACCCATATTCAGATTATGTCTACAGTTGCATTTTAGTTCCTGGGTTTTGGGCTGAAAGACCTGAATACGCAATGAAGTAGCTGGAAGTGTATGGAGTGCTCTTTTCTCTCTGCAAGGGTGAGTTAAAGCACACCACTTACTCCTCAGGGTATCAGTATAGAGTTATGTAAAAGCTCCCATAAGCAATGCAGGGAGGTTGGTTTTATGCAAAACTAAGCAGCCAGCTCTAATGCCACTAATTGAAGCCCCAGTGCATTGGGTTTGCATGGCAAGGTTTGTTAGCCGGTGGGCTACAGGGGTGGCTTTCTGTGAGAAGCTGCTGGAAAATTCCCCCATGTCCGACAGAGCCAATACCAGCCGGCTCCAAGTCAGACCCGCCGCTGGCCAAGGCCGAGCCCATCAGTGACGGAGGTAGCGCCTCTGGGAGAACGTATTTAAGAAAGGGAAAAAAACCTGCTGCACAACAGCAACTGGAAGAGAGGAGTGAGAACGTGTAAGAGAAACAACCCTGCAGACCCCCAGGTCAGTGCAGAAGGAGGGGCAGGAGATGCTCCAGGCGCCGGAGCAGAGATTCCCCTGCGGCCCGTGGGGAAGACCATGGTGAGGCAGGCTGTCCCCCTGCAGCCCAGGGAGGTCCATGGTGGAGCAGATCTCCACCTGCAGCCCATGGAGGACCCCACGCTGGAGCAGGGGGATGCCCAAAGGAGGCTGTGACCCCGTGGGAAGCCCATGCTGGAGCAGGCTCCTGGCAGGACCTGCGGATCTGTGGAGAGAGGAGCCCACACCAGGGAAGTTTGTGAAGAACTGCAACCCACGGAAAGGACCCACATTGGAGAAGTTTGTGAAGGACTGTGTCCCCTGGGAGGGACACCACAGTGGAGCAGGGGCCGAGTGCGGAGTCCTCCTCCCCCTGAGGAGGAAGGAGCGGCAGAGACAACGTGTGGCGAGGTGACCCCAACCCCCATTCCCCGTCCCCCTGTGCTGCTGGGGGGGGGTAGGTAGAGAATTCAGTGGAGTTGTGCCCAGGAAGGAGAGAGGGCTGGGAGGAAGGTGTTTTAAGATTTGGTTTTTATTTCTCATTACCCTACTCTGATTTTAATTGGCAATAAATTAAATTAATTTCCCCAAGTCATGTCTGTTTTGCCCATGATGGTAATTGGTTGAGTGACCTCTCCCTGTCCTTATCTCAACCCATGAGCATTTCGTTATATGTTCTCTGCCCTGTCCAGCTGAGGAGGGGGAGTGATAGAGCGGCTTTGGTGGGCACCTGACATCCAGCCAAAGTCAACCCACCACACCCAGTTGCAAAAGAGAAGTGTTAGCTGAGGAGTCAGTCACGCAATAATACAGTTAGCTCTGATGCTTTTTTTGAATAGTGGGACATAAATTTTTTTGCAGCTGGCTTTATGCAGATGTTTATTTCTGTAAACCTCAAAAGGAGCTTTAGCTTCATTTTCAAATTATTGAAGGCTTTTTTATTGTTTATAGGGTGAAAGCCTGAGAAAAAGCCTCTGCGAAGAAGGTTTGGATAGCGACCACAATAGGGTGGCTGTGCATCAGGGGACTCCGGGCTATGGATCAGCCATCCCAGAGCTGAAAAATGTGCAGACCTGAAGATCATCTTAGGAGCCTGCTCTTCATTGTTGGTCATGTTCACTTTCAACCTGGCTCCAGAAATAGCAATGAATGATTTCTTCTTCACGCCCTAGCAATTCTCTTAGCTCAGGAAGAAATACAGTATAACATTTTTCTGCACGGTGTTTACTTTTTTTGGTTTTCCATACTTGTCAATGGGCATATTCCTAGCACAGTCTTCCTTTTCCTATGTAAATGTAAGCAGTGGTGATCTGCTGTTGTTGAAATGTCTTTTGGTCTTGGGCTGGTTGAGAAAAAAAGGTCAGACATACTACCCTCTCTTTAAATTTTCTTAATAAAATACTGACATGAAAGAAAAACAGGATAGAGATTATTAATGGTTGTAAAGAAAACTTTAATTTAAAGATTTTACTGTCTTGTTATTTTATGTATACCTCTGTTACTGTAAGTTTTTTATGGAACACTTGCTAGTAAAAGCTTTGTTTCTATTATTCAGGAGTAATTGTCATCAACTTTCAGTACAATGTTAATGTATGAAGGTAGTAGATGGTGGAAAGAAGAAAGAGAAGTTTAAACCTTTCACTGTCATAGCCTCTTACTCCTTTAGTGGCACATGCTATTTGAAAAACAAAGCAAAAGAACTGTGCTAAGAAATGTGAAATGGAAGTAAACACAGAAAGTGCAAACTGAGAAGCACTGGGTTCTGCATGAGCAGCTAGATATGCCCTGCCTTGCTGGCTGGGCAGCATGCCTTGAGGGGGGATAGCTGGGAATTTGTGCTCCTCTGGGGTTCAGTTCTGTTCCTCAGATCTACTGAGAGCAACAATTTACTCCAGGATTGGCCTAAGTAATTTCCTATACCAGAATCTGCTGCTGTGCAAAGTTTCCTGCGTGGATATCCATCCAGGGAAAATTGCGGTGTGCAGGGATCACGCTGCCATGCCAGGCTGGCAAGGATCTGTTTTCAGTGTTTATTCCTTGGAGCAAGGATGCTGTTGTGAAGAGCCACGCATACCTGTATAGCCACATAAGTAGATATGTGAAGCTCTGAGGTTTTGGTAGCGTTTTAATGCTCTTGTGAGTTCTTTGTGGCAATATGTCATTTAAAATATACTGTGATTGTGTATCCAGTGCTCTGGAGCACTGGTAGGTGAGTTGGGCTACTGAAGAAAAACAACGCATGTTTGAATGGTCAGGCCAACTTATTATTTCATGGTAGGCGTAGAATTAACTGAAAATATGACTCCATTGCAATTATGTTGATGTAATGCCTCGACATGGTATGTAACAGCATTAGGAGTCTGCGAGAGGAGTACACACGGCATCAAGAGAAGGTGGATGTGCAGGGTGGGGATTTTTGTTGTCTGGTCAGAAAAGGAAAAAAACATTTTCCCATGCCTTCTATGATGGCAGTATCTTGATTTAAATGTTCTGCCTGTCAAGGGAAGAAGAAACTTTTAATGTCTTCAAGTATCCCATGGTTTTAAACACTTCCTCAGGAGGGAGTGTGCCGTGACCCTCATCTGTGAGACCTTCATGGGTCATTTCCCCTTCCCAAGGTTATTTAAAAAAAAAAAAAAAAGGGAAAAAAAAAAAAAGTCGTTTGACTTCTCTTTCAGACTACTCCATAGGAGCAGATTAGAGTCCTTATTTGCCTTGAGGGACTTGTGTTTTACACTCATTCACAGGTGGCTAGGTATAGAGTAAAGCCAGTATTGTGCTGACCTTATGTTTCCTTATTATAGGGAAACCTTATGTCACATCACATTTTCTTTTGTGTTTTCCTGCCTTTTTGACTAATGGCAGACAGCTGGGTTACAATAACGAGCACCCATGAGATCAAATATGTCCTTGCAGGTGATCAGGTGGTACGGACTGAGGTCCTGGATGCAGATGGCCAACTTCGGGGGCTGTCACAGTTCTCATGTGGGCTGGCGGTGTATGTCTCTCCATAGTAATTGCAAGCTGTCTGGCCTTTTAGGGGGAATAAATCTGAACTATGCCACCTCATTTGTTGATGTATCTTTCCCATAAATTGCACAGCAGACACATTTCACAATTATCTTTTAGACAGAGAGATTGTCATGTTCTTTAGCTGCTTTGTTAACATTTTCTGAGAGAAGGAGGTAGTGGTGAGACAGAGGTCCTGGCACCAGACTGCTGCTGGCTCACACTGTACTCAGTGTGACGCTGGTTCCTGCTTGTGACCTTAGACCAATTTTTTGCTAGTTCTGTCATTATTTCCGTAGTTGATATAAAATGGAGACTGCAGTAGCGGTACCTCAAGGCTGTAATGAACCTGAAGAAGTGCAGAAGTTTCGGGGATAAAAAAGAAGATTTTCACTTTCTCTTGCTAGAAGTGTATTTATCTGTAATCATAAATTATTAAAAGCTATGATCTGGTTGGTTTAGAGGTTATACATCTGTGTGACAACCACTGTATCCCAAGACCCAGAAGACCAGGTCTCGCAGGCAGAAGTTGGATGAAAACAAGGAGCATGAAGCCTTTGGAAGGCCTGTAGATACATCCTGAGTAACAATCTTTTCATAACGACCTGGGGAACACCCACAGAAGTGAATTCGGTCAATTTGGGTTTGTTAGGAAAGCTGTTCTGCTTGTCTCTGCTGGCCGTAGGCTGTAGCACCTCCTGAGGAGTGTAGTCCTCTGGAGGTCTCTTCCAGCCACTTTAAATCAGACTGTGGTCCCTGTATTGTTGCTGAATGTAATCTTTAAACAGTTTCTAAAGCCACAAATTTCTTTCTACTCTAGAAACAAATGTACTCCTCTTATTCTTCTTCAATTTTCCTCTCTGGAAGGATGGATCTTGAGTTGGGATTTTTCTCAAGGATCACATTTGTCTATACCACTCTTCTAAAAGAGTGTGAAGAGAGTTTACTTCAAGCAATTGATTCTGCTGTAGGAATATTTAGTTCATCCACTGTCTGAAAGTCAGTAGCTGAAAAAACCTGTTTTATACTTCAAGTACACAGTGCTTCATCAAAAACATAACAGGAAAAAAAAGAAGTGAAGAAAACATTATGTGACATTGCAGGTTGAGTCACGAACTTCCATTACAATATAGATCTTAGCATTCAGTTGATTGCTAAGTAATCCCTTCCTTAAGTCTGTCGTTGAACCAGTATGGTTTATTTAAATATTTATTTAATAAATAAATAATTAGTAATTAATAAATAAATATTGAATTAAAAATATGGGTTATATATTTATTTAAATAAAACATACTGGTTTCAAACAAAATAGCAGAAAACCCATCCAACACCTCTGGAAGTAGACATAGGCTATTGAGAAATTGCGAAGCATTATTTCTATACTTCCAGCAGTAATTTAAGAACATCACAAAGGAATGTAAAGAACAATAATTTGTATTCCTGCTCTGAAAAATTCCCCATTGAAGTACGAGTTCAGAATAATTATCACATTTCCAGCAGTCACTGGAAAGCTGAGGAACTCTGAACCAGTGTGAGACTGAATAGTTGATGCCCACCGTAATGTTCTCCATTGATTTGCACTGATGAAATGAAAAAGCTTAAATTGCTTCCTTTCATGCTTTTCTTGATCTGCAGGAAGAAGACTCTAATGTCCAAAATTGTTAACTGTCTAAAATTACGTTACCAATTCAAAGCAATAATGTAATGCCTCAAACTGTGATAAAGGACAGCATTGAACTGCACTTTTAGTTTTGAATATTACATTTCCATGGCTAATATACATCTTCCATGCAGCTGACACAAGGGAAAAAAACCAAGGTATTAAAAAGGATTCAGCATCAAAGCAGGGGATAATGAAAAGCTGGCTTCTGTGTTATGCTAGCTCTCTAGATAACTTCTTTGACATAGGGAGAGATCAATCCACCCTGCCAACAAGTTTACCTTGCTCCTGCATCTCCATGTGCTGAGGCATGTTTTTTCTGGGCCAATTTTGAATGCAAGTGTAACACTTCTTTCAAGTACTATATTTATTGCAAGCTTCTGTTTATTCCCAGCATCCTTCCTTTGTGTTGGGTTCCTGTCATTGCCTGGCTCTGCGAACTTCAGTTGCCTCATTTCCTCGGTTGCTTTCACACTATGTGATGATGTTCTTGCATCCTGTCCCCCCCTCCAGGTCCTGCTCCTCTTATAAAGAAAAGTGTCAAAGGGACAGTTAGTAGCTGCAAACAAAAGATGACCTTCTGAGGCACATATATTGTAGCAAGTGTTATTTAAAGATTGGCAGGTGGGACTTTAGTTTTTGTACCAATAGCATTATTTCTTCTTCCTGTACTTTTACAACAGCCTCTAGACTTGAAACAATACAATCATTCATGTTAGCTTTCTCTCTGAGGGTGGGCCACCTGAGAAGATGTGCTTTGTTTTCCCCATAAATGCAGGTATACATTTCACTGTGTAGCAGGTAGAGATATCCAGCTGGACCAGTTTTTGAATCATCTTTGTTAAGCCCAGGTAGAAGGCTGTGCTTTGCTGGCCACTTGCTGACCTGCTGTCAGGATTCTCAACGCATTAACAGCACCCTGAACAGCCCCGCCAAGATCTCCCTTGCCCCCTGCCTGGGTGCCCCATCGTGCCCTGAGCTACGTCAGAAGCGGTCCTGGCTTACTGGCTGTTTTCCTGGATGTGCTCTGGACCCACGTACTGGGTCGCCTTGTCTCCCATCCTGTATCTGGCCCTATCTCCTTCTGCTGTTGTCTGCACACCCTGGTTCATCCCCTTCCATGTTGGAGCCGTTGATGGAGCCCGTTTCCCACCCGTGGCCCTGCCTGCCTCAGGGGACGCCGCTGGGGTCACCCCAGCTCATCACCAATTTTTTCTTCCCCAGTGTGTTTCAGACTTTTTCATAGCAGAAGTTTAGGCTTTGCCCATCTCTATAGCAATTTCATGCTAAATTATCACTTCATTGTCTCTGTTGAGGGTTTAACATCCTAGTGTGATTAGCTGGAATAAAAATTTGGCTCACAGAAGTAATTTTTCATTTGAAAAATAACCCAGAGCTGCAGTTTGTGGGGGTACGAAGTAGGCTGGTAAGGGCAGTAAGGATAAAGGCTTAGATCCTTAAGCACAGGCTGCAGCAGGGGGAGGACCAGCTAGCTCCCTACAAGAGTTGAGCAAGGTGTCTTGTGTGGCTGTTGAGAAATACATTGCTTCAAGCTTCCACAGCCCTGTAGGAAGCTATCTGTGTTAAGACTTTTCTCTTTGAGTTGCAGGCAGTGACACTGTGGGTGTTAAGTCAGCTCTGTTTCAGTAACTCAGTGTCCTGGTTTTGGCTGGGTTAGAGTTAATTTTCTTTCCAGTAGCTGGTATAGTGTTATGTCTTGGATTCAATATGAGAAGAATGCTGATAACACACTGATGTTTTCAGTTGTTGCTAAGCAGTGTTTAGACTAAGTCAAGGATTTTTCAGCTTCTCACGCCCAGCCAGCGAGAAGGCTGGAGGGGCACAAGGACTTGGGAGGGGACACAGCCAGGACAGCTGACCCAAACTGGCCAAAGGGGTATTCCATACCATGTGACATCATGCCCAATATATGAACTGGGGGGAGTTGGCCAGGGTGGGGCAGATCGCTGCTCAGGAACTAACTGGGCATCGGTCGGTGAATGGTGAGCAATTGCATTATGCATCACTTGTTTTGTATATTCCAATTCTTTTATCATTATTATTATTATTTTCTTCCTTTCTGTCCTATTAAAATGTTCGTATCTCAGCCCATGAGTTTTACCTTTTTCCTTCTGATTCTCTCCCCCATCCCACTGGGGCAGGGGGGAGTGAGTGAGCGGCTGTGTGGTGCTGAGTTGCTGGCTGGGGTTAAACCACAATACTTGGTTATCATGTCTGATAAGTCAATGTATGTCAGTCAGCTCCTCAGCGGACTGACAAGGTCAAAACTCAATGAATGCTCTTTTATAGTAGCTAAGGATCAGCCCCTTTTCTCCCAACAGCTGGCATAGCAAACCTTGGCTTTTAGCTGAAAGGACAGAAATGGTAAGTCCTTTCACGTGTTTCTCTTGCTGTCAGGACCAGTTTCTGCACTCTCAGCTCTGTGGCCATATCCTTACCTGGTCCACCTCCGCCCCTCCTGCCAGCACTGTGCTTGTGTTGGTGGTACAAAACTGTGTGCCCTAACGTGATGCAAAATTGGAAGAGAGAGATGTGCCTTCAAGAAGTGCTTCTGATGGTATTTGACTGAAGCTAGGTATAGAGATTATGCAGGGAAAGAAGTGGGTTTGATGAAATATATCTGAAGAAACTGTTTTGTCTTACAGTCCTATTATTCAGAGCAGGAGAGCTCAGACCTTTGTGGGACCTTTGTGGACTTTCCCATCAAGTTTCAGGATTGCTCAGCATCTTCAGAGTCTGAGGTGTCTTGGCCACATACATTTGACTTGCCCCCCATAGAGGGCTTTTAGAGAAGTCTTTGGAAGGCAGCCACGTGATGCTTGTGTTAGCTCATCTTTTCCTTCTGTTTTCATACAGACCCTAGTGAAATGAGGCTTTTGAGCTCGTAAATGCCCAGGCAGACGGATAATAGAGAAACCATACCCCAACTGTAACCAGTGTTTTTCTGATGGAGTAGGATGCCTCTTGACATTGTGTCAGAGCATAGGTGAAGTTATTTCCATGGGAGTTTCTCATGCATTAGATACCCTGAAGTGTCTGTGCATTCCTGCCAGAAAACCTGTAATGGTATAACTTGGGGTTTACATAAAAGATGGGTGAATTTCACATGATCTTTAATACCACCTATGCAACAGGTAACTTTATGTAACATTTAAATACTTGGAGAAACATTGGTACGCTTCTGTAACATCAATTTGTTCAGTATTTAAAATCAGATTTATAAAAGAAATGTGGGTAATAAGATTTATCAGTATGAAAAATGATAGTAATAGAGTATTAATCTCTCCTGTGTTTCCAGCAAATCATAGATGCATGACTGCAGAGCAGCAGTTGCCATTTCAAACTGCGGTTTTAATTGTTTTCATGAACTGTATGTCAGAGCAGGTCTTGCTGCTATCAATAAAACTTCAGATTCTGCAGAGAGGCAGATGTTTGGTTAGTGCATAACTTCCAATATAGATCTGATGTCCTGACGTATAGTTAAAGATCAGATGATGGTAATTGGCAGGATTGTCTTTAAAAAGAGGTAAGAAGTAGGGTCTTGACTTGAGGTTTAACTTGAAGTCATTATATGTTCTTTTTTTCTTAAAAAAAATTATGATTGATAAAAATATGGTTTTGAATCAGACATTGCAAATTTTGAAGAATATATATAGGATTACACTGATGTAGTTGCTGGTGAAAAACTGCATACAAACAAGAATTACTTGATATCTGTATTTTGAGAAAGTATTGGAGCCGCTCAAAAATCTTACTCTCCTGTCAGTAATTGCAGCATCCTGAAGAAATGTTCAGGCAAGGGAAAATAATATTCTAACATTTCCCTCGTATACTTATACAAGGTTTTCAGAATTATTGTTACAAAGTGTTTGGATGAACGTGCAGTAGGAAGAACACACAGCAATTCATATGCTGCTTCAGATTTATGAAGTAGTTGCAATACAAAGACTTTCAGTGCTGCTGTTAAGCCTCTGGGAAAAAATAACAGTGAATAATGAAAATATAGCAGAAAAATAAACATTGAGAAATACATATCCATTTCACAGAAAAACAGGGGTTTGTATACTTGAAAAATTATAGGACAGTTACCCTCTCATGTATCCCAATAGTGAATTTACATATTGCTGTGAATCCCATTCTGAATTCCCTTTTTAATGTCAGAACGATGTCTGTTTACAAAAGGATAGTAGAGATTAGATAATAAGTGGCTGCAGTGAAGGTCTAGGATCAGATTTTTTTCATATACAAGATTTTGAAGTAGGTTGTTAATAAAAACTAGGTTTTTTCCTGGTTTTCTTATTTTCTATTACTTTATCCTATTTTGCTTATCTTTTCTGTTTCTTTCCAAAGGCTCTTCAAACCTATTTTTACCCATCTTTCATTCGATGGTGCTTTTCTTCACCTCTTGCTCTGGCTCCAAGCTGGTTGGTCCCTTTCCATCTGATTCCACTAATGCTAGGGGTGATAATACATGCTGCCAGAGTGTGTGGAGAAAATAAAAGTTAAAGGCCATTGCTGCGGTCTGTTATTAACATGATTTAACTTGCAGGCAACTGGTACAGTTAAACTGAACCTCCTTTTGCGTCCCTTAAATGTTGGTTCAGGTAGGAGTGTATGGCAACTGTTTATTTTGGGATTATGGCAACATATTCCAACACTGTGACTCACTTTGCTTCCTCTGTGTATTTCTAATGAGATGTGATGGCATCAACCTTTCAAGAAATAAGCTGAACTTGCCCATTCTTAAAAGAGCTGCTGGAAAAGTCATACTTTTTGTATAAACTATCAAGGCCAACAAGCTGTAGTCTCCTGATTAAATCTTTGTTCTGCGTTGAATATCTGGGAGTAAAGAAAACAAAGAGGGCTGGGCATGATAGCACATGGTGGTCTGGATTGTTGTTTCACCCTTCTCTGAAGGACTCTTTTGGTTGAGGATAGGTGCAAAACCTCCTGTGTTACTTTGTTATAAGCAGATCAGAAAATGCAAAAAGCACGTTTTCCTGTGAGCAGGGGGATTTGTGAGCACAAACTTTATTCGGTGCTTGGTTTATCACAGCTTCCCTGCCTGACATTGGGGTAGTCACTCAACCTCTTGTCTGTAAAACATGGACATGTTGTTTTCTTCTACCAGTTCTCTCACATTGTAAATCCTGTTTTATTTGCCTCACCATGATCTCATGAGGACTACTGCAGCAATAACTGTGAAGGATCTAGAGATCAGTGACAAGAATTGATAGAATAAGAATTGGAGGTACAGTCTGTGGTCCTCAAGGGGAGCATCTAGGGCACCTATGGGCATCTAGACTGTTTCCTCAGAATGGATGGGGTTGGCTTCCCCGTAAAGTGTATGCTTTTAATTTGATCTTCAGTTTTCTGCAGTTCATAAGGCACATTTTCAAGTGAGGATTAAAGAAAAACCTACCCAGGGACTCAAGTATATTTACTAGTATAACAGCTAATAGCCTGGAAAGAAAAGTGCTCTATTTGTGAAAGAGATACAGCCATCAGAGTGTATAATGGAGTTTCAGCTCTGCGTGTTTGGATGCAACACAATTTTCTGATACATGGATTCCTGCTCTTCAGTTTCAGTACATTCTGGCTCATTAGTAACTAAGACAGAGATTAATGCTTGTCTGTAAGAAAAATATGTTCATTAGAAGGATCTAAATTGTTCTCAGATGTATGTACACAACAATTTGCAGTTAACTCAGTCGAGAGCTTGGTATACCTCCATGAGCGCACTGTCCAGATCAATATGATTGGGGCTGATATTCTGCTATGTATATCTTGATTCATTTTACTGGAGTGACGCGTAGGGTATAAACAAGGAGCAAGAGGCACCCATCTGTGTGAAATTACTCATTTCTGATGCGAGGTTAACACTATAAAGATTTGTCAGGAATTTTTTTCAGTGGGACATCAAAAATAATTTCCCTGTCCCTAATCCTTAACGTTGGAACCTACAGGAAAGAGTGGTGTGGACAGACCCGTAACCAGTCTGCATGACTCAGCCATTTAAAGGATAGATAAAAAAGAATTTAAAAACAGGATGTTCTCTGAATGTTCATTCTTCCATTCAGACACACTCTTTAATAAAACTGAAACTAATGTTTGAATGAATATTTTGAGTATTCTGTTGAAACCTAAATTATGCTCAAGTTTGCTTGTATCTGCACTAATTCTTTTATGTAATAGTATGGAAGTATCTAACTCATCTCTCTCTTTTTTCACCCCCCTAGTTAATGGTCTAATGACGCTTGGATTCACAGGTGAGCTTTAGTTCTAAAATTCAAACTTCTGTTTCTGTTTTGTTAATGGCAGCCATTGGAGAAACGCTTCCATCCTACCTGATTTCAGTTAGTCAACTGTCATGCATTTTTTACAGCTGGTCTTGTTCATCAGCTGTGTGAACTGAGAGTGGTGTTGTGTTTTGTAAAGGTCAGTCTCAATAGTGGTGGTAAAATTGTAGAATTATTTATAATTTTGAACCCCTTTGGCCAGGGATTTAGACAGAAACTCTTGTGTTGTCAGATTGTTCCTGTCAAATGACTCTATCAGAGCTTTTTCTATAACCCTGCAAAATACTGAAGCTCTAAAGAGAGCCAACCAAAACCACCAAGGCCGTGGAAAATCCATTTAAACACCCTGCTGGGAAGGATCTGGAGTAAATTGTCAGCACACATGACGTAATGGAGGAGAAACTTGTATTCTGTTGGATTTATAGGGTTATAAATTAAGTGATAGCTGGCTGTTTAGAACACCCTGCCAGGGAAGGCAGCTTTGCTTAACTTTTGTCAAAGCATCAATGCAGGATTGAAGTTGCCAGCTATGCAATTTTCATATCTGGTTTTGAATTCTGCCCAGCTTTAGTGTTCCTCTGCAGTTCTAGCTGTGGAAAGTATAACTTACAACTGCTGCAGCTGCCAAATGGATTGGCGGGAGCGCTTAAATAGGCAGGGTCCATGCTATCATGTTAACTTCCCAAGGACAAAATTACGCTGCCCCTGTTTTGTAACTTTCACCATTTCTCTCACTGGTGATTAACTGTAGTTCTGTTTTTTTTCTGACACGGATGAAAGCTTAGCATCAGCTTTAAGAGCTCTGACAGTCAGACATGACGAAGGAGGTAGGGTCAGGTTGCAGTGAGTCAGCCGTACGCCTGGAGAGGTTTGTGCTCTGAATGAAATAGTGGCTTAGGGTCTCCGGTGTGTCGCAGGCTGTCCAGTTATGGGCCTGCTGCTCTGCGAAAGTATGTGGAAGCCAAGTATTTCTTTGGTCAGATGTGATGGCTGTCTCTCGTTTGGCACATGGCATCACTGAGTTAGTGACTTCCCCAGCTAAGGAGTCAGCTGCGATAGCTGGAGTTAAATTGCAAAGCGCTCCTGCCCGGGCTCCAGAGGAGCCGTCTCCTTCGTGGGTGAGACACTTAATGTGCGCTCGAGCCTGTTTTACAATCACACGCCCCATTTCAAATGGAGGCGTTCACGTTTCTGATTGATGGCTGGGTCGTGATGTGAGGCCTGAAACCAGTCCATCTTGCCTTAGGCTTTTTTGGACTAATAGTAGGGAACAGTGCCCTGTTGAGAGCGAGGGCTGTGCCTGACTTCTCATCAAGCGAAGGCTTGCATGCTTTTGACCTCACTTTGCCTGGCAGCAGGTTTGGCTGTCACCACACAAAATTAGAACCACCAGCTCTGTTCAGCAATGATGGGATCCTGCTTTCAAAGTAACTAATAGAAGGAAAAGAAATACCTCCTCTCCCTGGTGTAAATAGGGTCTCCGTGAAAATGTAGGTTCAGAAGGAAAAGGTGCAAGACCTGATTCTACTTAGAGTTCTTTTTTCTGTGATTAAAAAAGGATGAAGCGGTCTGTTCTTCCTGGCTTTATTCTTAAAAAAAGCTGTTCCTCCAGAGTTCTCAGGAGGTTGCCTGACACACGGGTTTGTTAGGGTTACAGGTTTTTTTCAGGTAAAGCCTTTTCTCAGATTTGTGCTGCTGTAAAGAGAAGAAATCATCCTATTTTTTTTCTGACTGATTTAATTTAGGCATTTGTATTAAATATGTTGACATATATATACTTACAGGTAATCTTTAATGTTCTACAAAATGTATGCATTTTGTATGTAGAAGAACAATCAAAATAGTGGCATTTACAAAGGTATAGCAAGACATATTTAACTACTTAATAAAACCAAAATGTTTCAGCCTTATCAAAATAAAATGCTTTAGTTAGTCTGAATAGAATTTTTTCAGAATTTTAATTTTATAAGAAATACCAAAATACTATCTTTGTATTCCAATGCAGGCATGGGCTGGCCAAGAAAAAACTTTGACTCTAAATACTGTGGAGTTGCCATTACAGGTTGCAAAAGATACAGACTTGCTCAAGTAAAGGTTAACTCTTTCTTTGCAAGTAGCCGTATGCTGTAACATCAACATCTAATAATGGTAGATAATGCCTTTAGTGGATATCCTAAAGAAAAAGCTTGATTGTGAATTCCAGCCCTTTAGCTGGTAAGATATACAAATGTTTCTGATGTTGAAGTACATTTAGTCATACAGTTAGTTGAATGGGATGCATCTGTGTAAGCCTGAGAAGTGCTTTCTACACTGAAGTATATGATCAGTAACTCCAGTCAGCTTTTAAGTAAAAATGCAAATGGGTGATAGTAAGTTAGTATGAGTAGAAGCTAAGCAAGATTAGAAAAGTGACTAGGTAGGTTGCTCTATGCTAGGTCTAAAAGATGATACTATGTACGGTAACCTGTAGTATTATATACTGTTATGTTTTTAATAAATTTATGTAAAGGTGTATTTTATCCATTTTCTAAAATTGTTTAGAAAGTTGAATGTTAGGTTTCCAACAATGTAAGTGGCAATCAGAATTGTGTGAAGGAATTTGCGAGTGATGTGATCACACTTCTTCTATTTCAATGTTTGAGATTTAAGGTGCTTTCTGATTTTACCTAGGTGCACGTCAACAGACTAATCTCTGCAATGAATCTCTCATGTTAGAAAAGTTGCCTGCCTGTGGAAAATCCTTTGAAGAGATGATGAAGAAAGTGGACTCTAAAAAATGGTGCAACCTGACAGAATTTATCATGTAAGAGTTAGTTTTGGTTTTGGTAGTTCTCACCTTATAATGGTGTTTGTCATTTAAAAAAAAGGATCACCTCAAATACCAAGAACACTGTAATACCTACATCCTTAATAGATCCCTAATGCATGTAAAATATTTGTGTTCTGAATCAATTGAAATCCTCCTGTATTTGGTTGCCAGTTGCAGAGGCCTAAGCTGTAGCTCTTAAGTCCCTGCAATATGGCCACAGGCGCACAGAGAGACCCAGCTCTTAACTTGAAGAGTGCACAAAATAGACCAATTTAATGAAAACTAACCAGTGGGCTAATCAATACTAGCTGCTATTGCTTTTACCTCAGACAGTTGTGTTTATATTTAATCTATATTTCTGTGCATTTTAGGCAAGTGTTACTTAAGTCAATTTTTTTTTCTGTGAAACCACTAAAGCAATATGCTTTTAGAATCATGCTATTCTGTTTTCTCTGTTGGCAGCAATGCAGTTCCCTCCTCTGATTTCCTTTTTTCAGTAAGATGACAGGAACATTTCATCATACACTGTTTCAGAAATCCACCTCTTGTGTGAGATCATCCTGTCCAAATGTAAAATGATTTGTCCTATTGATCCCGCTGGAGTTCGTTTCTTTGCCTCCCAGATAGAATGGAGAGAGCGAGCACCACCCCTTTTGTTTGGATGTCTAAAACACTGCAAGACTGACAGTAGTGAGGGTGGCATTATTATTTTCTTACCTCTATTCCTGTTCTGTAGTTGCTGGAGGTGTTTAAACATCTCTCTATAAAGCTGCACGCTTCAAACTCTGCTCTGGAGGAAACTCACAGGGCTGGTGTAATTGGTGGTATTTTTGGCTTTGTGGAGCATCTGCTTCTTCAGAGCATGTCTGCTCATGCATAATGCTTGCTTTTCGGAAGCACTGAGTACCCTCTACACCAACTGAAATCAGAGGAACCGGCAGGTGTTCAGCACTTCAGAAAACGAGACTCAAGTGAATTAGCGCCGGTGTGGTATGAGCCAGCCTGCAGCAGAACATCTTCCTGGATTTGAAACTGTGCTGGTGCTGTTTCGGGGGCTGCTCCTGAGGCAGGGCAGCCACAAGCTAGCTGTCACCACACCTGTTACAGCGTCATTTAGCCCCAGATATGTGCTCGTCTCATATGATCATTGATCTTGTCTCCTATTTAGTATCACCTCATGTGATGCAAGATTTTGCAGTCACCTCATGCAAGATTTTACCTAGCTGATCACCAGTAGACGTGGTGGGTAACGAAATGTTGGACTGATGTGCTATGTTGCAGCAATTGCCCATGTTTCTCTCGCCACTGACACCTCTGTTGAGATGTCCCACCTGTTGATAATGTTTCATAATCTGACAGCATGTTAACAACTTAGATGCTATTCCTTCTTAGCACTTTTATTTGCATACCCTAGATGACTTTACAACCTTGCAACCTTTTAAGAGGTAGATTATTAAAACTTATGGCACCTGAGTGAAACGTGCACTCATGCAGCTCTCTCCAACCATGGGGAAGAGCAAGAGGAGGTAAGCCCTTCTTATCCAGCTTGCAGAAATTGCATTCATATCTGACAGAGAAATGTGTGTATACAAAGGAAAAGAAAATCCTTGCAATGCAGGTACTGGTAGATTTATTTAACAAATATCTGTATGTTATGGGGCAATAATTTTAATTTTCCAGTTCATCTAGGTACAAGTCGTTTTACTTATTTTGAAGGAAGCACTTTAATTTTGCTCCATTTGATCTTCATTACAATTGTATTATAATCACAAAACAGAGCTCTTTGCTGATACCTTGTTCATAATTGATAAGTGTCCTCAACTAATGGGACTACTTGCAGCAGAAAAAGGTACATACAGGAGTCAAAATATTAGACTCTGCCTTTGCTAATGCAGGTGAAAAAGCAGGCAGCTTTTCTCAAGCCTTGTGCTAAAGTTTCTTCAAGAGTTTGAATATTTTGGTGCAAGATTTTTCCAAGGTTTGGAGGTGACTGAAGTCTCTGAGTTCTACTGGCTTTCACGTAGAGTTAAGAATCCACCTTGCTTTTATCCTTTCCAATTGCACTTCCCCTTTAGTGTCATTTTCATTCCCTGTACAAGAAAATTCCTGCCTACCTATGGAGATTGTTTTGTCTGGAGAAATCAGTCAGTCTGAGGCTTTGCTCATTTTTCCCCATGTGCAGTACCAAAAGAAGAATTCCAGCCTCTTCCAAAACAAAGATGTTTTACATTTTTCAATAATACACAGTTTTTTAAAACTTCTTTCTATCACTTACATTTCAAGTTCTAGCTTGGGAGAGAGTAGGAGGAGGAATTTGTTTGGAATTTATTTCCTGAATCACGTATTAAGCAAGCATTATCAATCTGATTACAAATTTATCTTAAGGGTTCGTTGCACTGAAGGAACAGCTTATTTACCTCTACCTTTAAGAATTTTACTCTTTTGCGAACAGACGTTGTGATTTGATGTCATGCTTTATATAAGGGCTAATTTCTTCCAGCTCTTTGGAGGAACCCTGATGGATGGGACTGAAACGCTTCTTTATTTGGAGTATTCTGACAAATTAATGAAAAAATGGTATTTCTAGCCATGGTCACTTAAAATTCAGGTATTTAAACCTGGTAGTATTAGTTTACCCTGATTTTACATCTAGCCTCTAGCAGTAAAAATTAGTCAACTTGGATCACATAGTGGGTTAAAACTGTGAGGTTTGTATGAAGGAAACTGTTTCTTCATACGGTAATTTCTGCATGGTGCTTTTCACTTACAAAGATCTTGCAAAATTTGGCTTTGTATCTTATATCAAAATGTAATAATTTATGGAAAACTGCTTCTTTTCTCAACTCTTTGTTTTATGGAGGAGTTTTAGCTCTTCAGAGTAAATGGCTGTCCTTGGTTACGGGATTGTAAATAGCAATTATCTGCATTGCTTTGCTGTTTGGCGAAACAGTCATGAGAGAGATTTCAGTGACTTCAATTTGCTGTAACTTAATTATACTGTAAGATCTTCTGACAGCTCCGTTACTTATGTCTTAACTTTATACTTAACAAACTTGTGTTCTTTAAAAAGCAGCCTTTTGACTGATTTTAAACAGACGAGACTCTCGTGTGGCAGCTGGTACTGGAAACCAATATAAGAGTTTTAGCCTCCACAGCTGATCTTGATCTTGCTAGAAATGTATAACAATCACATATAAGCCTTAAAATCTCAGGTAAAGTTTTACAGAAGCGCTATCAGGAGACAGTTTCCCTATTAATTTTAGCATTTTTCTGTGAGGATTCATGCAGAAGTTAGGATACAAATACTCTGGGTCAGATTGTCCAAAGGTATTTGAAAGGTTAAATATGATGAGGGATCAAAGTGGGATTTTAAAATATCTTAAGTCCTTTAGCTGTGGTGGGTTTCAGTGGTTCTTGTTGGACACTAGAATATGAAGGACAACCAGAAACACCTTTCAAGAAAGGTAAAACCTTCAAAAAACAGCTGGAGACATTCATTGACAAAAGAGGAAGGGATCAGCTGTTCACAGTTTTGCTGATGCTTTTAGGCTATTCAGAGGGAGCCCTGAAGATGAAAATGCAAGTAGGTGGTTTAAATGACAGGAAATTATGGTACATGGCAAGTAAACAAGCAGAGACTGAAGTGTGGGTGAAAGCTATGGGGACTTAACAAAAGCAAATATGCTTTTCATTTGCTAGAAGACTGGAAATTACAGAAAGCTTTTTATTCTTAATGTGTAATACTTCTGTTATTTTATATATATTTATAATAACATATATATTATATATTACTGTTATCGATAAAATATATATTATATTTCTATATTATATTCTTAATATTTGGCAACTGCAGCTAAATATGTAAAATCTGCTACTGTCCACAAACCTAAGCCCATTATTAATGGTCAGATTTTTTTCACCATGCTCTGGAGATAAATCCTGGTCTGGTTACAATGGGACTGTGGTTGAAAGGCCAGGACTAATTCCCGAAGCCAGTGGCCAGATGAAGATAGGAGTACCCAGAGCTGTCTTACATGAACTTGAAAAAATGTTGCTTATTGTAGTTGCGTAGATTACTTTCTGTTCTTAGCTAATGAAAGTGTTTTCTAAATAATTCTAACTAGATCCTGGAAACACTTTAGGTAGAACAAACAGTCTCTAAACAAATCTTCATGTCTCTCCCAGCCCTAACCCCTATGGAAATACGGGCCTGAAATGTGCTAATGCTGGTTCTCAGCAGCTCATTAAGCTTTTGGCCTGCTCCCAAGCATCGGTATCTCCTCTCTCTTCTGCGTCCCCATTTTCCAAACATTTCTGAGTGTAGTTACTACCATTTCAGTGATTTTGAGGCCAGAGAGATGGCTATGGCCATCTGGTCTGCACTGTTAAATAATACAGGCTACACAATCTGCTCAGTAGTCACTATTTAAAACCCTGTAAGAGTGAGTGAGTATCTTATGGGAAGGTGTTGTGGTCGACTCTTCATTTAAAAGGTATCAAGTTAGTATTGATCATTTACATCTATAGACAGATTGTTCCAAAGGGTTCACTGTTCACAGTCAGAGGAAAATGTGTCTGTCTTCTCATCAGTTTGCCTGACTCCAGTTCCCAGCGATTATACCTTCTTACATATTTCCCTGATACAGTAAAATTCCTTCTTTTGTCAGAAATCCTTTTTTCCCAAGTAAATACAAATAAGTCACACTTAAGTCACCTCTCAATCACTTTTTTTTTTTTGATAAATTAAGATCAAAGTTTTACAGCCTGTCATGATAATGAATGTATTTCAGATTTCTTGAACCCTTTGCAAGTTTTGGCAGTTTTTCTTTTGTAGAGTGGATTCCAGTCTAGAATTGAACATTTCACCCAGCAGTAGTTTGCATAGTATTATGTATGGACTCCCTATTTTTTCCTCTAATCTTAATGGGTATTCAGCATTTTTCTTCTGCCAAAATATTTGTGTATTGCATTAACCCTCCTAGCTACCTTGTAATTCCAGGAGGACATGCTCTACAAGCTGTACATGATTTTAAGTCCTTCTCGGAGTGACTTGTAAGTGTGATGTACATTATTTGTTTCTGGATCTATCATCTTGCACTCACCAGTGTTAAAATGCATATGATTTAGGTAACTCCATGTTTGTAAGTCATCCAAATCAGTCTGTGTAACTACACCTACATCTTCTACTCCTTCTTCACTATTTACTATGCTATTTGCATACTTCAGCAAAAAGTATTTTTTTGCCTCACTTGGTTGGTTAAGATATTGGGCCAAAACTTTTGCACCTGCCTTCTATTAATGGCAATTACTTTTTTATAGTTAGTTTTCAAGTTCCATTTATTTTTAATTCAAGGACTACCATTGATTTTTAATGGGGTTTTTTTCATTGAAATGTTTTAAACAAAGTTTGATAAAACGTTCAGTCTTTAAACGTGAATGAATGAAATACAGTGATTATAAGGAAGCATGTGGTATCTGCTCACACAAAAGTCCCAAAAGATTAATTTGAAAAATCCATAAAAGTGTTTTTTGGACTGCATGTATGCATTTCTGGTTGATTGGCTGCTGTGAGATCAAACACTGTAGAGGTAAAAAGTACAGATCTATATGGCATGTCAATGCAAAAAGCTTTAGTACCAATGTGTACCAAAAAAGAGACATATGTAAAGAGCTGTGATTAATTAGAAAGTTTTACTTAGTATGTGATATCAAGTCTTGTTAGATTAACTTTATCTTTGCTATTGGTTAATCCTGTTTTGCATTCCTTATAGACAGTTATACTACTTTTTTTTCATAAGGGCATCCATTCAAAGAAAGCACTTTAAAAAAAAAACTGTCCAAATTGAACTATACTGTAGCACAAGCCAGTCAGCTTTCCTGATTTTACTACATCTTTATATCTAGAAATAAAGTATTTTCAGTGGTAGCAATAGGGCTAACAGCATTGCTCTCTGATATTCATGTACTCTTTTTGTTGACATACCACCAAACACCTCCTCTGTTTAGAAGTATGTGGACCTCCTTATCATTGGTTTGGGCTTGTAGTTTTTCTGCAGTAAAAATTCTTAGGCTGTAACAGAGAAATAATCAAGGGGTCACTACTGGAAGAGCGAAGATGACCATAACATAGGTATTTAGTTATAGGCCACCTCCTTTCTTTGAAATGTTAATATTTGATGCTTAGTTTTCTCAGCTGTCAGAAGGAACCTGTTTTGGGCAGAAGATGCACATTGTGTGTCTGGGGCACTGGGCAGCAGATGCCACTAAAGACCAGGACCCTATTGCCATCAATCAGGCAAGTGTATCAGGAACTCAAAATGAGGGCAGGATGCTGCATGATTCTGGACAGGGAACGATGTAGTAAAGAGAGCATCCTTCTGTCTCTGAGTAGAGCTGATCAGTCTCTCTCTGATGTCACTAGGGACAGGGATGGTAAACAAGCCCAGAAAATGATCTTCCTTCAAAGACCTTCCTTTCACCAAAGAGAAATGGATGCCTATATGTTTTGTACATGTCTTTTGCTGCACAGTTACTCAGTTGTATCCTTATGCATCTCGTCACTCCAACAGTCCTCTCTTAAACTGAGTCTCCACATAGACATGCCAGCTTGGAGTTGTCTAAGGAGCACATCCCCAGACTAATTTCTCTCGGATCCAAAGCAAACTATAGAGTGCTTTGCTTTAGCTGAATCAATAAATGAAATAACAGTTGATAACTTAATATCCAAAAGATAGTGCTGATAAGTAATTTCCAGTGTTTCTAGTCCTCTAAACATTTCCTGAGGGAACAGACCAGCCTCAGTAAGATTCATTTGCTATTGGACTGAAATGTAGGATTTGATTGTTATCTCTGATCTGGTCAAGTGTCATCCAGTTCAGTGTAAGGCATTCTGTTATTTCAAGCCAATACTACTGTTGCAGCAGTCATGTCACAAGTGTATAAGGTCGCATACCTGCTACCCTGGGAGCTCCCAGCCAATCATTCTGTGTTTGCCAGCCAAGGAATAGCTGCGGATCGAGTGGCCAAGGGTGAAATAGCAGTTTGTGTTTTGGAAAAGAGTTCTAGCAAAGTAGCGCATGTAACACATGTAAGATCTGGCTTTTCTGTTTCAGAAAAAGAATTTATTGTAACAGACTTCTTCCTGCAGTCCCTATATTTTTTTACCTCATCAAGCCTGTTGTCATGGCTCAGAGGGCCCCTAATTTGCTGTGAGGCAGTGGCTGTGCGGCACTGCTCTGTGGCACCTGCAAGATGTTACAATTCTTATTTTTCCAAAGTTTTAAATCTGAGTCCTTAGCAGAACAAGAGAGGGCAAAATTTTTCTTTAACTATATGTCTGAAGCTGATTCATTGCAAGTATGTGTGTACCTGGGGGAATTCCCTGCTCTGCTGTGAGCATGGTCCAAGGTCTGTCCCCACGCTTAACAACCATTTTATTTTCTGTACAGCCTCAGTGTAATTTTCCCAGAAACCTTTACATCAAAAATGAATTCTATAAACAGAAGCATTCAGTCCCATTGAATATGACAAAGTAGTCCACCCATGTTCTGTTCACGTGTTGAAGATTTGAAAAAGGAATTAAGGAAAAAAGATGGGTATGACTAGAGCCAAATTTGATCTAATCTTCTGGAAAAATAATCCTAAAACTGTTGCTCAATTTTAAAGTCAATGGGAGTTTTGCCTGTTACAATTTGGCCCAACTAAACTAAACTAAACCAATCATAAAAGTGCCTAGTTTTCTAAGAAACATAGTAAAATATTAAAGAAAAGGAGGCCAGATGACATTAAGATCAATGGGAAAACCAACTGTGGAAGAAACATGTGCAATTCAAGACGAAATTATATGCCCCCAGTTCTTAAAGCTTGGAGCCAATAACCTCTGCTGGCTGAGTGTGTATGTAAGAGTCCTTCAAACTGAGTCATTTTCTTGGTCAGTTGTGTAAGATTTTTTTCATCTTCCCCATTGACTGCTGCAAGAAGTCTGATCTAGATGGTGATCGGTGATTGCATCCAGCTGCTAATGTCAAAACATCTGCAGAAGAGCAACGTACTGTGAAAATCTCAGACAAACCACTGAATTTGTTTTGCAGCTAAGGTGAGGCACTAATTCGTGTGAGCTAATTTCTTCCTGCAGTAATGTGTCTCACAATTAGAAAGCAGACACCTTTGGCTCATTCTTTTCAACATTATCAGGAAAGCCTCAATTCTGGATTTTTGCATGTGATTTTCTCACACAAAAGACAAACTGGAGCTGCCTGGAGCTGGACCTTTGAGTGGCCAGCACACATGTGATTTTAGATCCAGAACAGTACTGATTAAAGGGAGTCCCACTCTTCCTCAGTTGTGCCATGTAGCGGTGTGTGCCTCTGTGTTAGGATTTATATCCCGGCAGACAGACTAGTACATTGGTTATGCTTTGTCTTGGACAAAGTCATGGTAAAATGCTGCAAATCACAAATGTGCTTGCAGGACAAAAGCTCACTGTATTGTTGCCTGGTCTCCAGGTTATCTTCTTCAATGTTTTCATGTAATGGTCTGTATGTGTCTGTATGTGAAGAGTAATTCCCTTTTTTGCCCAAAGATTTACTGGGGAAGGGAGCCAAAATTCCTTATTTAGCCTGCTGTAACCCCTCCCAATTTTGTCAGTCCAGATTTTGTAGAAGAAAATATTCTTTGTCAGCTTAGTTTCTCTGTGAAGGAAGGTTGTAGAAAGCTATACTTTATGTGGCCTCATGTCACTGTAATTTATTTACCATTAAGTGTTTGGTGCAGTATAGAAAAACAAGGACTTCTGTGGTAGATGCTAGCATTTTCTTCTTTAATAGGATGGTCTTCCTTTGGGCATCCCATACAGATACAGTTGCTGCTTTTTTTTAAGCTCTCAGTGAAATGCAGATAATGCTGATATTTCATCCGTTCTACATGTGTATTTCTTTCATCTCTTCACATATCAAAATGTACAGTAATTTTGTATTAAAAAATCCTTCTAAAAACTCCTAGAGGTCATGGCAGCAGTGGCAAAACCAGGCTGGCAATAATCACCCCCAAAAACCTATTGTTTTCCTTCTGTGACTCATGCCTTTCTTTTCAAAAGCAAAGAAAAGCAGCTTATAAATCAGTTAGGTGCGAGCAAGTAAAACAATGGAAAAGAACGTCCTATTTGAGCAGTTGTGTTGCCATCATGCTGGTAGCTGACAATAGCAGTTTTTCATTGCAGAAATAATAATGTTTGCCATCTATTATTTATAAAATTGGAAATAAAAGAACCCTACAGTTTATAAAGTCTCACCAGATTGCGAGGTGCAGGGCTGTGCTGAAAATGTGTATGTTCACCTGCTGTTTGGGATCAGCTGTTCTAGACACAAGGTTGCTGTGAACTTAAGGCAAAGGCACAGCTTGTCCCTGAATGAAGCTGTATTAGAATATCTTTAAGAGGAACTGCATTTCGGGTGAATCTCCATTACTTTCATATGAAATATATTAGCTTTGTTTTATGTTGTGTAGATAAGAGTATGTCCTGATGAATGTGAATAAAGTGGTTAGTTTGAAATCAGAGACCAGGATTCCACATGAGGCAAGAATACTCCATTACCGCATAATTGCTTTCCTCCTGATAGATGCAGAGGCTGAAATATGGTTACTTAATGGAGTTACAATTTTTCTCCTTTACTACATAGGAGAGGGAAAGACATTTTATACAACCCATGGCTGTGAAAATGAAATCTATATTTGATAATTCCAGATGAGGGCCTGAATAGGCTTATGGCTTTGGAAACTTGTTTCTAATATTTTTTCTCTCTTTAGTGCAAAGTTATGGCAATGCACTCCTAAATCTGTGTCTGCTGTGGCCACCTTCCATGATGCAGAAAGGTGGTGAAAAACATACATGAACATCGAATTTTTAATGAATTATTCTAAGTATGACTTCTGAATTTTAATGATGTATTAAGGACACTGGCATTTATGAATTCTGTGAAGACCTGCAGACCATTTTGCTTATAAATGCAAAGCCATAACTTTGGTCTGCAGCATATTGTAGAAATCTCTATGCTACAAACTAGCAAAGCCTTACCAGCTTTTCGTCTGATGAGATTTCTTGGATTTGCACTTTAGACACTGAAAAATCTTGCTTTTTGCCAAGAAAATCTTGCTTTGAAGAGCTTCCTTGAAACCAGTAAGTGGATTGAATGAACAGGATAAGGAGAAATTAGCCAATCTTTTTGAGAGGCTGCTGAATTAAATACACAAACTTCCAAGAGCTCAGATTTGGTGAACTAAAACAATGTTATTTGTTATTTATACCACAACACCTGTTGTAATAGCAGTCTACAAAGGCCTCAACTCAGAGACACCAGTGCTGAGGAATGGGGAGAAGAGAGAACAATTGGAGTTTGTTATTCATAAAGGATAACTGTTTCTTTCTTGTTAAACCAATGGAGACTCTGGGTCTGCCATTGAGAAAATGATGATGATTGTATCATGCCAAAATAGTGTGCTTTTGCAACCCATTCTCCATCTTTTCAAGGATTTTAGGAGCTCAAACCTTCCTGTTCTTCAATTTACAAAGAATTTTGCAAATCTCTGTGAAATTTCTATCCATGTGAGAAAAGAGAAGGATCTTCTGAGCCTGCTCTTAAGCAGGAAAAAAAAATCACCTTTTCATTACCAATAGCTGAAAACTCTTCAATTTTTAATATCACATTTCAAATTTTCAAGTGCTTTTTTCAACAAGTTTTGACATCTGTTATATTTATTTGTTATGAGTCATTGTTTTCAGAAAGAGAGTGAAATCTGGCATTTGCCCAAAGGTCACCAATGTAAATATCAATAATTTCTTCTTAAAGTTCTGAAAGACTTTTCATCACTGGTGAAGTTAAGGTCACCAGAAGACACCAGTTAGAATATTTTAGCAAGGGTGCTGTGAGTCAAATTGATGTGTATTGCAGCAAATGCATCGGACTAATGGCTTGTAGCTTGCACTCACAAAGTGGGATCAGTATGTCAGTGCTTACTTTATCAAGTCAATTAAAAAATAGTTCAAGATATAAGAATATAATAATCCTAATGAGTAAAGTCACTTGCAAATAAATAATGTAAGCAATTTAGAGGTGATGTTAGAAAGCACTCTGCTGTTAAATCTCATGACCGTCAGCTGATATGCCCTTTCAACACCTTTCATGCCCTCTTTGAATTTTACTGTGGCAAGATCAGTAATAGAAAGCAATCTTCATGGAGCTTATTATTAAAGGTTGTATTTCAAAATAAGCAATACATATGATTTCTGTCTAAAGTTACTTGGTGGTAAAATAGTATGGCATAACTGATAGAGTGGTATCAATTATGCAATGCAAATATCATGGACAGTGTATTTTTAGAGGCAGTGAAAATGAAAAGAAGATAAATGTGTTATGAAAATGAATACTTAATACAAACTTTTGTGGTTCTTCTGTTCTGGTTTGCAAGACAGTTTCTACATTCTTGTTTTCTAAACGGATCAACCACGAACATATAATAACCCAGATTAACTCAGCAGAGGCAAAAAAATAGATTTTCTTGCTTCAAGCTACATGTGGTATTAGTCATGTGGTTAACTGTTGACAGCACAACGAGGTATGAATTACTACTACCCATTTGTCCTGTATTCAGGGTCTTTTTTCAATTACAGAAGTTTATTATATAAAGATACTTTCAAAAAGTATTTTACACGGTTAATTGACAAGACTCTGGCATTTCTATTTATCCTTGCAAAACAGTATGTAATTCAATGTTGGAAAGTAGTTCCAAGACAAGAAATGCAGTGTTCTGCACTCTTAAGGAGATTAGTCACCTTCTTCAGCCTATTGTGTAATTTGCAAAGGGCAGACATATAAAAATGATAGAGGTACAGCAGCTTTGTAAAATTAAAGATTTCCTCTGTGATAAGAGCTGAGTGTATAAGGGGTGGAAAGAACAAAGGTTGCCAAGGCATAGTGCATAGGTGAACAATTAAAAGCACCATTTTTTTCAGTTTCAAGAAACTGATGTTTTACATTTTTCTCAGGTATACAAATGTCCTTCATACATTTCATTGACTGCTAAAATGTACCATTTCATATTAAGGTGAGTATCAGATTATAACATAGACATAGAAATGTTAAAATGAGCATTCTGACATCTAGAACTGGGTTCTGTATCTGCCTCCATTATGGAGCCTGTGGGACTGGGAGTTTTCACTGAGGCCCTGAATCTGATTTTTATCTGCAGGAAGGTAGCTTAAGAAGCAGGATGATCTTAAGATGGTCTCTATTATGTATAATTTATCATGTTGCACTGTAATCTATCATGGATTTTTACATCATATTACTGGGGAGTATATATACCTAATACATATCTAGGCTGGAGTCTAGTATACAGGTGTAAGGTATTAGTGTTACTACTTAGAAAAAAATAGGTACAAAAATGTAAGATTGTTCCTGCTTTTGAGTATTGCTGTGCAAGGAAAAAAAACAGGTTTTTTACCATCACTGTGAAAATAAGTAATTGTTTTCATCATCCAAAGAGCTCAGAAATTAAAACCGCTACTTGGCTAGTCAGTGCTTAAAAATTAACAGACCCCATAGTAGCTTTCTTGTACAAGGGTTTGTAGTCTTTCACAGGTGATGTGCCATATTACACTGTTCTTTCTCAAATTAAGGTAGAGCTTAGCAGGACCCAAGAAGCTGAGTAAACTCAGCAGAGCCCGGGGCTGAGAAGGAGCTGCCTCTCTTGGGTGACACTGTCAAGATGCTGGGTCCCCCTTCTTCTGATCTGCAGCCAGTCTTACAAAATCTCCTGACATAGTATTTTTTGCACCTGCTTAGGAGGCTGTTGGCTTCTCCTTAAGCAACTCCAGGGAGTGTTGCAACACTGAAGTCTTCCATAAACAGTTGTGGAGAAGGAGTAGGGCCCTTCAGGTCCACCATTTACTTCCATTGTCTGTATGAGATGTCAGAACAGACTCCAGAAGCCACGAAGCACAAGAAGTTATTTAAGGAGACGGCATGTGTC
Organism: Harpia harpyja; assembly: GCF_026419915.1. Taxonomy (NCBI): domain Eukaryota; kingdom Metazoa; phylum Chordata; class Aves; order Accipitriformes; family Accipitridae; genus Harpia; species Harpia harpyja. Next base: position 308,483 of record NC_068940.1, read on the forward strand.
TGTCTTTGCCTCCACGAGTAAGAGGGGAAGATGTAAGAAAGGAAAAAATCCACATTCTATGGTGTACAGGCTCTACCATCAAAGTCATGCTAAAACATAATCATGTACCTGAATAGTAGTTAAGCAGGACTTTTCCATACAAGGCTCTTCCCCTATCAGATCTTTTTGCTATACCTTAAGTTCTTTTCTAATGCTGTTGCTGTTACTGTTCCTCTGATTCTGTGGTTAATTTTTCATCAATTTGGGTCTTGTTTGTGAACTGTCCGTGTACAGATTGCAATTTTAAAGGATATGTTTATTATTCAAAACTGCAAAAAATCACTTGTTCATTAACTAGTCCAGTAGTTGACATGATCTGAAGTTTAAGATCTGTAATTAACTGCCTGATTTTTCACTCCCATTATTTGTGTTCTGCTTGGGAGAGGAAACAACTGCCACTCCTCTCCCAAAGCAAATGGATTTTCTGATTACAGGAATTTTATCAGTCTCTATAAACCCCATTTTCTGTAAATAATCACAAAAAAATCTACATTCTTGGCATGCTCATAAAAAGGAAGTAAGGAGGGGTATGGAAATTATGATGGAAAGTTCAACTTAGAAGCAGATGAATTGGTTTTTTATTTTGTTTATTTTTCACTCTGTGCACATGTTGCAGTGGGTGTTTCTCAAAGCGTAAGCCTGGTTGACCTGTGATTTCTGTTTCACAGCTGGATATCATCAGATATTTCTGTCCCCTGTTTCCACTTTAAGAAATGATGCTGTGGTGTTATAAAAGGCTTGTGCTACTTTGGACCAAGTGGAATCTAATAACAGCTTCCACTCAGCAGATGACACTTTAATATCCTCTTAAAAATGGAATCCAAAGCAGTTGTTTGTAGATGTAAGCTGGAATGAATGAGGAGAGCTCTTCTGTTATTTCTTTCCCTGTGAGTTTTTGTCTCCTGGTCAGAAAAATGACTATGTTCACAGGTGCCTGTTTTGAATAGCTGTCTGGAGGCCCAGCTGTGTAGAACTGATCTGGATTAGAGCCACATTTTCTCTGCTTGCGTGTCAGCTTGGTTCATCTAGATGGAAAGAAAAGCCTTGAGCTGCTGAGATGATACAGAGGATGAGCTGTGAATGACTAGCTCAGAGCAGCTCTGGGTGAGGGACTGGCTCTTCCCTCCTGACTCTGGCTCCTCCGCAGGTGTTCGAGGATTGGACTGAAGCCAGCTGAGCGTTTAATTTTGGAAGCAGTGGTGGAATAACAGTTTTAGCATGGAGTTAGAACGTTTTGAGGAAAGCAGTGATAAATAAGCCGTTATTCGTAGCAAACTTTACAAGGTGAATGAACAAAGCGACTGATGTGTTTGGGAGAAAGTAGAATTGTGTCAACAGATGACTGATGATAGTGACTTACCTGAATACCTGCATGCAATCAAGAGCATTTGCACTCAGGCTGACTGGAGGGAAGATTGTGCAAACCAATGGTGACTCTGATGGTAATGCTTTTGGGAAGTTGAGCTTAGGTAGATACAAGGATAGCATATTCGTTGCATGTTTCTCCATCACTGACAGTGGCATGCTTGCTTTTTTTATGATGCTTTTTTTTGCTACACAGAACAGGTGTGGGATTCATCTGTCCAATGTACTAGTTGTCCTGGACTCCCTTCCTAGTCGGTGGAAACTTAAGGAAGGTGTCTTAAAAGATGTCATATACATCATACCCTACAATTATTCCAGTGTCTCCACTGACTATAAAGGCAGCCTAATTTCTAAGCATGCAGAAGTTTGCTTTGAAATCTAACCTGACAAGAAATAGTGGGAATGCACCTTCAGATGATATTAGCTTCTCAGGGCTTTCATTTCTGTCATGCTTGGCCTTTGAAGGAGGATATGTGCTAAAAAATGCTAATGGTTTTCTTAATGAGACTGAAGAGAGAGGCAAAGCTGATGGGAAAGAAAAAATACCAGATCTTAGTCTGGTTTTGCCTTTGCCTTGACATATTGTGAAATAATCTGAATTGGATAGAGAAATAGCTGATTGTAATAGAGAAAAAGCAGATGAGGCAGCAGAGATTGTGCAACTGTGATTGTCAGCACTGAGAAGCATTTACTAGAAATCAAAAGATGGTCTGATCATTTGGGTCTGAATTTTGGAGTACTTCCTGCTTCCCTTCACATGTTCTAGTACAAGGATTAAAATTTTAGATGTAAAATTTTAAATACTGATGAGTATAGCAACACAAAAACATTTGATGTGTTTGAATGCTTGCCCTAGAAACATGCTGTCTCCTTTCACAAGAGGCCCAAGATGAAGGGCTTTCACTAGTTGACCAACTTGACAAAAAGTTTGAAACTTGATCCATAAGTAAGAGCTTTTAAAGTTTGCATTTAACTTACATAGACATGAGCCTGATTTGTTTGACTGTAAGGGATAGGTATGTAATGATTTGTGCTACTTGTAGTCAACTGATGTCACTTGACAGGTATGTGTGTGGTCTGGTAGAGAGTACACATCTGCAAAGGCAGGGTGTTCCCTAGTATGTTGTCTGGCCAGTTGTATTGTTACCTAGGAGATATTTTAATTGTGCAGCTGGCAGGAATTGTCACACATTAACCCTGTTAATTTCAGAATCATACCTCATTTTCTTTTGCCTTTCCTCCATTTTCCAGTTTTTGTACTTAAAATACAAGGTGTCTTGTGGATATATGTTTTTGTAAAGTTACAAACATTTTTCTAAAGAAAATGCTCTCAATTCAGATACCACTTTAAACCAGAGGGGAAAATTTATCTGAAACATATCATGGGTTGTTGTGGGTTAAGCCTGGTGGGCAGCTCAGCACGACACAGCTGCTCGCTCACTTCTCCTTCCCTGCACCCCAGTGGGGCAGGGAAAGAGGAAAGGAAGAATAAAAGCAAGAAAACTTGGGGGTCAAGGTAAAAGAAATAAAAAAATTAAATTCTTTGAAAAGTGAAGGGTAAGTGGAAAAAGAGAGAAGAAAACAAAACAAAACAAGTGATGCAAAGGCAATCACTCACCACTTCCCCTGGGTAGACCAAAGCCCAGCCAGTTCCCAAGCAAAAGGATGGCTAACCCCCCTAAAAACCTCTTTTCCCTTTTATTTCTGAGCATGATGTTATATGGTATGGAATATCTCTTTGGTTAGGTCGGGTCATCTACCCAGTTTTGTCCCCTGCCAGCCTATTGCACACCCACCAATCTATTCACTGCGGGGGCAGAGTGAGAAACAGAGAAGGCCTTGATGCTGTGCAAACACTGGTCAGCAAAAGCTAGAGTATTAGTGTGTTATCAGTACTGTTTTGGTCAAAATTCTAAAACAGCACCATATGAGCTGCTATGAAGAAAATTAACTCTATCCTAGTCAGACCTAGTACAATCTCTACCCTGTATTCCAAACCATTTATGTCCTGCTCAAGAAATACACTATCCAATACATCCTCATTAACCACCAGACCCCTTCCTGTCCTTCGATTTATACACAGATTTCATTCCCTTAGTCTATGGGTCATCCCTGTGAAATGTCCCTAACATGTCCACCGAGTTCCTTTAGTCCATGAGTTCTCTCTGTTATGGTGGTCACTCTGAACCAGAGAGGCATGTTGTGTTGAGTTACTGGATGTCAAAATCAGCTCAGGTTAGGTCACTGCTGCACTTGTTCGGCTTTTGCAAAGCTCTTTCTCTGTTGCTTTAGGTGATTCCTGCTGTGGTTCTTCCTAAAATATGCAACTCAAATCATGGGTTATTTTCCCCCAAGGTTAAATCTCCTTGAGGTACACACTGGATTTCCCCATCCTCCTGCATTACCTACCAAGTGTACTGGGTCCTGGCGCAAAAGCAATCCCATGAACAGGTTTGCCTTTTCCCAAGGGAGAAGCAAGCCATGCTGTCTTTCCTAGCCAGTTCCCCACATGCATTACAGGGACCTTATCTCCTTCTACAATGTGCAGAGGTTTTGTTCAGGCAGGCCCAGATCAGTTAGCTGATCCTCTGGTATTAACTAGCCAAGTGGCTTCTGCTAAATTTGCATCCTGCTCCCCATATGTCACAGCTCCCATCTCTTTCAGTATGGTCTTTGACAGTCCACTGTATCTTTCAGTCTTTCCGGTGGCTGGTGTATGATGGGGAATGTGGTACACCCAATCAGCACCATGTTCCTTGGCCCAGATACTAATGAGGTTGTTTTGGAAATGAGTCCCCTTATCTGACTCAATTCTTTCTGGGGTGCTGTGTTGCCACATAACTTGCTTTTCAAGGCCCAGGATGGGGTTTTGGGCAGTGGTTTGAGTTATAGGGTATGTTTCCAACCATCCAGTTTTTACTTCTACTATGGTAAGCGGATGATGGTTGCCTTGGCAAGTTTGTGGCAGTGTGATATAATCAATCTGCGAGGTCTCCCCTTACTGATATTGTAGCCACCACCCTTTATGCCAGAGAGGCTTTACTCGTGTGGCTCGCTTGATTACAGTGCATGTTTCACATTCATGAATAACCTGTGCAATGGCTTCAGTGGTTAGGTCCACCCCTCAATCTCGAGCCCAAATGTATGTTGCATCTCTCCCTGGATGTCCTGATGTTACCTGGGACCACCGAGCTGTAAATAGTTCACTCATGTTCCCAGCATCAGAGCAACCAGGAAGAAATTCGCTCACCTGGCTGATGGGTGACATCTTTTTGCCTGTCTCAGAGCTTGGTCATGGATAGGGACAAGATAGTTTGGGGCTCTTTTATGATTTCTATCTCTTTCCTCTCCTGTACTGCTGCAGAATAGGCTGCCTTTTCTGATTTTTCCTCTCTCCCCCTCTCAGGATGAGCTGCTTCTCCTCTTACTAACCGAATGGACCTCTGCTTCCACTGTTTCTACTTGACTACAGGAGCAACTATAATAGTTGAGGGTTAGGTCTCTGGTTTAGTCTCAGTACCTGTTTGTGTGGCCTCAGAGCAAGAGACCCTCTTCTCCATCTTTGGTTGTGTGGCCTCAGAGCAGGAGACCTTGCCCCTTTGAGGGTGCTGGACAGCAGCTTGATAGACATGGGCCAGGCCCCAACACAGCTTTAGAAGTTGCTGTGTTACATAGAAAAGTGTTGCCAAGCTTGTACCCGATAAGAGGAACAAGAGACACTAAGGAGTAGCGGACAAGGTATTTGATGAGCGCTGGAAACACAGGCCTTAATTCTTGACAGAGTTGTTTGGAAGCTCTATCCAAACTGCAGATGTTAGAGTTTAGGATTAAGGGACTAGGCACGCTGATGTAACCATTTAGCATTTCATGGGTCTTGGAAAGCAAACTAGAAAGGGGAAGATAAACAGCCATATTAAAACACCGCTTTGGAAGCAAAACCTGTGTGGTTCTGTCAAGGTGCTGATATTTATTTTTATATTATTTGTATGTCAGCATTCCAGGTGTGCATGTGAGGGCCTGAAATACAGCATTATCTTGAGGATCTATTCAACTTTAGAAGAAAAAGAACCTTAAGTGGAGGCACCTCCTCAGCCTTTGAGGAGATGTCAATACTTAGGAGGCTGCTCAAAAAGGCAGTAGCTTGAGTGCCTTTGAAAAGCAACTCTTGATTTACTCTCTTTTCTCTGAAAAGAGAATTGCATCCCTTGCTTTTTGTTTAACAAAGAGTGTTGCTCCTGCTGCTGTCCCCGTAGCTGCTGATTATTCCACTGCTCACAAGGCTTTTGGAAACAGTCTGGGAAATGTTCATGTGAGAGGTAGAGGTCAAGATTGCTGGCAGCCTCGGTTGCAGTGATCATGCCCTGGTGGAATTCATGATCTTGAGGAATAAGGGCCAAGTGAAGTGTAGAGTCAGGACCCTGAATTTTAGGAGAGCAAAGTGTCAGTTGTTTAAGGAATTAATGAATGGGTCCCCCTGGGAAACTGCCCTCAGGGGTAAAGGAGCAGAAGAGAGCTGGCAGCTCTTTAAGGACATTTTTCTTGGAGCACAAGAGCTCTCAATTCCTATGTGTAAGAAATCGGGCAAGGAAGGCAGGAGACCAGCATGGCTGAGTAAGGACATCCTGGTCAAATGGAAGCATAAGAAGGAAATGCACAGGCGGTGGAACCAGGGACAGGTATCCTCGGAAGAATATAGGGATGCTGCCCAGATGTGTAGGGATGCGATCAGGAAAGCTAAGGCACAGTTGGAGCTGAATTTGGCAAGGGATGCGAAGAATAAGAAGGGCTTCTACAGGTATGTTGGTAAGAAAAGGAAGATTAAAGAAAATATACCCACCTGATAAATAAGACAGGAAAACTGGTGACAAATGACATGGACCTGTTTTGTCATTTTAATTTTTAGGGGGACGTTAATCATCCCCATACAAACGGAAAGAAGGTCATATAGATATGTAAGCAAAAAACCTGTTTTCTAGCAGAAGTCCTTTCACCTTTCGGAAAGAGGTTTGGTTCGCTGGCAGAAGAGCTTTTCTTTTAAGTCTTGCCAAGCAGAAATGTGATACCTGCTCCCCATGAAAAGTATTCGGTGGTTGGAGACTGTTAAATGTTAAGTGAGAGAACAGGCTTCTGCAGCAATTCTGTTCCCTGTAACTTGTTCTGTGTATTGGCTGTTGTAATTCCCCTTCATCAGAGATGTCTAACAAAATGGCAGCCTGTGATATAGCCTCAAATAAAATAACAATTCTATGTAGTGTTGTATTGGTTTTGTGTGGCAAGGTTTTGGTAGCGGGTGGGGTTACAGGGGTGGCTTCTGTAAGAAGCTGCTGGAAGCTTCCCCTGTGTTCGACAGAGCCCATACCAGCCGGCTCTAAGACAGACCCGCCGCCGGCCAAGGCCAAGCCAATCAGCGATAGTGGTAACGCCTCTGTGATAACATTTTTAAGAAGGAAAAAAAGTTGGGACGGCGGTATTCGGCAGCCGGAGAGAGGAGTGAGAACATGTAAGAGAAACAACCCTGCGGACACCAAGGTCAGTGAAGAAGGAGGGGGAGGAGATGCTCCAGGCGCCGGAGCAGAGATTCCCCTGCAGCCCGTGGTGAAGACCATGGTGAGGCAGGCTGTCCCCCTGCAGTCCATGGAGGTCCACAGTGGAGCAGATATCCACCTGCAGCCCGTGGAGGACCCCACGCCGGAGCAGGTGGGTTCCCGAAGGAGGCTGTGACCCCGTGGGGGGCTCACGCTGGAGCAGTCTGTGCCTGAAGGACTGCACACTGTGGAAAGGACCCATGCTGGAGCAGTTCGTGAAGAACTGCAGCCCGTGGGAAGGACCCACGTTGGAGAAGTTCGTGGAGGACTGTCTCCCGTGGGTGGGACCCCACGCTGGAGCAGGGGAAGAGTGTGATGAGTCCTCCCCCTGAGGAGGATGAAGCGGCAGAAAATAACGTGTGATGAACTGACCGTAAACCCCATCCCCGTCCCCCTGTGCCGCTGGGGGGGTGGTAGAGAATCCGGGAGTGAAGTTGTGCCCGGGAAGAAGGGAGGGGTGGAGGGAAGGTGTTCTGAGATTTGGTTTTATTTCTCATTACCCTACTCCGGTTGATTTGTAATAAATCAAGTTAATTTTTCCCCAAACTGAGTCTGTTTTGCCCGTGACGGTAATTGGTGAGTGATCTCTCCTATCCTTATGTCGACCCACAAGCTCTTTGTTATATTTTCTCTCCCCTGTCCAGTTGAGAAGGAGGGGGAGTGATAGAACAGCTCTGGTGGGCACCTGGCATCCAGCCAGGGTTAACCCATCACAGTCTTTTTGGTGGAGAATGCGGGCAAGTGAGGAATTTGAGATAAGGATAGTAACTGAGAGAGGTAACGGGCAAAACATGGACTGAACGCAGCTAGAGAGTTAAGAGCTGCATGACGAGCGGGGAATTTTTATTGTTGTAATTGTGGTGAAGGGACGAGGGGTGGATTGTGTGTAAATTGTCCACTTTTTGTCGGTTTTGTGATGATATTATTTTGATTTTGGTGTGGGGAATTCTTTTTTGTTGATGTGAGTGAAGATTTTGTGTGATGAATGTAGATTTTAATGATAGTTCTTAAAAATGTGATGCACAGAGGCGAGGAAAAGACTGTGATGGGTTAACCCTGGCTGGATGCCAGGTGCCCACCAGAGCTGTTCTATCACTCCCCCTCCTTCTCAACTGGACAGGGGAGAGAAAATATAACAAAGAGCTTGTGGGTCGACATAAGGATAGGAGAGATCACTCACCAATTACCGTCACGGGCAAAACAGACTCAGTTTGGGGAAAAATTAACTTGATTTATTACAAATCAACCGGAGTAGGGTAATGAGAAATAAAACCAAATCTCAGAACACCTTCCCTCCACCCCTCCCTTCTTCCCGGGCACAACTTCACTCCCGGATTCTCTACCACCCCCCCAGCGGCACAGGGGGACGGGGATGGGGTTTACGGTCAGTTCATCACACGTTATTTTCTGCCGCTTCATCCTCCTCAGGGGGAGGACTCATCACACTCTTCCCCTGCTCCAGCGTGGGGTCCCACCCACGGGAGACAGTCCTCCACGAACTTCTCCAACGTGGGTCCTTCCCACGGGCTGCAGTTCTTCACGAACTGCTCCAGCATGGGTCCTTTCCACAGTGTGCAGTCCTTCAGGCACAGACTGCTCCAGCGTGAGCCCCCCACGGGGTCACAGCCTCCTTCGGGAACCCACCTGCTCCGGCGTGGGGTCCTCCACGGGCTGCAGGTGGATATCTGCTCCACTGTGGACCTCCATGGACTGCAGGGGGACAGCCTGCCTCACCATGGTCTTCACCACGGGCTGCAGGGGAATCTCTGCTCCGGCGCCTGGAGCATCTCCTCCCCCTCCTTCTTCACTGACCTTGGTGTCCGCAGGGTTGTTTCTCTTACATGTTCTCACTCCTCTCTCCGGCTGCCGAATACCGCCGTCCCAACTTTTTTTCCTTCTTAAAAATGTTATCACAGAGGCGTTACCACTATCGCTGATTGGCTTGGCCTTGGCCGGCGGCGGGTCTGTCTTAGAGCCGGCTGGTATGGGCTCTGTCGAACACAGGGGAAGCTTCCAGCAGCTTCTTACAGAAGCCACCCCTGTAACCCCACCCGCTACCAAAACCTTGCCACACAAAACCAATACAAGTGTCCTTGCTGCTAAACTGAAAATTTATTGCTTGCATGCACTGAAGATATTTTTTACTGATAAAATTTTCCCATTCTAGAGATGGCAAAATACAGCTAGAACATTATTTTTTTGAGAGAACTGTCCTTATGAAATATTTCTTCTCCTTAAAAACTATGTTATGTTACTCAGGTTTGGAAGTACTTAGTGCTTTTACAAAATCTAGCATTCAGACCCATTCTGCTTCAAAGTAATACTCTAATATGAATTAGTTAGGCTGATTTTTGGGGGAAGTGTGGGGTTTGTTTGTTTTTCTTAAAGAAGAATCACTGCTGAACAGTATTGAATTTTTCAGTATAATGCTCTTGTATCAAGATAACTGTCCTCACATAGGATGTTTAATGCAATTAAATTCTCTGAGCCACTGAGCTATCTTGTGCTTTGAACAATTTCTCCTTTCAAGATGCTGTTAAGTTGTGGTTTTTGTTCTCTACTGACTGTTTGCAAGCAAATACCTGTTTGTGCATGGGAAGTCCACAGCCACCTGTTACAGCATTTCAACTGGGAGGTAAAGAGCAATGCTGAGCAGGAAATAAGTGACAAGTGTAAGAGTTCATTTGAGTTTGGGGTGGTGGTATTTGACAATGCAGTGTCACCAGCTGATTTGTAAACTTGACACAACTGAGGTTTTCTACACACAGACAGTGCTTTGTGCAGTCAGAATACTCCAGGAAGGAAAACATCTATTTTGTAACAATAAGAACTCAAAATTTAGCCTTCATGGACATTGTTCAGGGTCCTTTAGTTTTATTATCCCTGACTCTGCTTACTTGAAGATATCAAGGAACATGTCAAGCCCCCTTTCCCTCAGTTGTTAGATTCATTTACATTCAGCTTTCTTTTTCTTGAAAGAAGATGGAGGGGCTATAGAAGTCTTGGAACAGTGAAGCTCAGTAATCTTGTACAAATGTTGCTATGGCATTCCTTAGACTTTCAGTGATATTGCTTTGAATATAAATGGGATAGGACTTGATCAACAAGGGCACTTACCGTAGCACTTGCTATTCTTCATTTCCAAGTAGTGCTGAAAACACAACTCACTTTTGCAGAAGCATGAAAATAAGTTTACTAAGATGTGATGTTCACTGTTTGCTACAATTCTGCAAATGAGATCACCATTCTTCAAATGAGAGCAAACAGGTTTTCTTCTCATTCATACGAATTATCGCTTTTGGAGTTGAGTAGGGACCTGAGGTTTGAGTTTCGGAAGAAAAGGAGTCTTGTGGTGGATGTGTCCACATAAAGCTGCAGTGCTAGCTGCAGTGTAATGTCAGCTCAACTGCCTGCCTTTAAAACCAGGTAGGTGGGAACAATCCCAGTCCACTCCATGGGAGAATGGAGGTGAGCAAAGCTGTCTGCAAAAATGAGATACACGGGCTTGTTCTGAGGTGCGTGTAGGTAAGGCTAAACTGTTTCTAATGTTCAGGGTGGCTAACTGAAAGTTACCGTGGTGTAACTGTATTGCACTGCGTTGGTTTAGTGGCTCAAGTATAAAGTGATCTACAGATTGAAATCTTTTTATTTGTGATTCATTTATCATAGGAATGAAGGTTATGGACTAATGTTGTATAATTGTAATTACAGAGAAAGTTGCTGTGTTAGAGTTACCTAAGTTCTTTCCAGGGAATGATTAGTGAGAAACGATTTTGTTGCTGCTTGGCCAAATTAATACTGTTCAGTCCTTTGCCACTTTATAGTATCAAAGGTAAGAGTTCTTTGACAACATTATGTGGGCTGTTTACAGGGAGGCTTTTTTACTGCTGTTCCCACTAGAACACCACCTCATTTATCTGGGTCTGGAATTGATGATTTAAATAGCAATGGAACATTACTGTTGAGGAATTCCATTCTAGGTCTGTGGTTTAGCTGCAATTTTGTTCTTCCTGTTGCTGAATTTGAGGGTTAGGATTTTTCAGTGTGTTCAGTGATTTGGCTGGAGAAGGAACACTGTTCCTACTGGAACACTACATTTTGTTAGACCTAAGTTTAGCAGAACATTGCTGCAGCTTAGCCGTAACCACTCCCACATTGGTTTGCCAGTAAAGCAGTTAATATCCATACTCATCTAGATTTTAATTTATATTTTGAAATAGATTAATAATAGTATGATTAATATGTTTGGTTTAATAGTAGGATTAATTCTTAAAGGATTAGGGGCTAGTTCATTGCTGTAGAGTTTGATGGAAAGGAGCACATCTTTTTTTTGCAAATTGGCAGGAGTTTTGCCAGGGACCAAAATGTTGGGGAAGGTGTCTTTGTGGTTTTGTGTGCATTTGTTTTGCTGTTGAGACTTAGTTATTCAAGAGAGTTGACTCGAAGCAGAGCCCCAGGCAAACTGCAAACTCTGCTCATGCAGGCTTCTAAGCTGCTCCCATGCATCATTTTACTTACTTTAAAGCTAGCAGCACAGTATATCTTTCCAAAAGCAAAGCTTTCCTCTGCATTGGGGGGGGGGGGGGGGAAGCCAATAGCACTAGGAGAGAGTAGAAAACAGTATCAGTTGGTAACACCCACCACTGCAATACTTCATATAATCTTAGGACAAACAGGCTTACGAAACAGATCTTGTGAGAAGTCTGACATGTTTTGAAAATACAGAAGTACCTAGCTACCCATGAGCAAGTACAAAACCTGCTTTTCGTGTGTCAAGGACCATGTTCCCTTTTTTGCAGCACCTGGAGAAGTGATGAGTGGTCACAGATGAGTTGATGGTGACAAGATTCCATAGGTGACAGCAAGCCTGGTGCGCAACCATTGCCGGGAGCAAAATTTTGCCTCTCACTAGGGAGGAAACTATTATCAGATGTCTATGTTTTTTTCTGTATTTAAGACTGGAATCAGTGCCCTGAGTTTATTCTGAAAGATCAGCTTCTTTAGGGCACATAAATGCTATTTGTCTCTTAAGAACGTTCCCGGTTCCATCTATATAAGAAACACTGAGATTTCTTTTTGTGCAGCTGAGCTGAACTCAGATGTCTCGTCTATTGTTAAATGGAATTATTTATTTCCTGACTTATTCTTTTTCTGCTATGAAATGTATGTTTTCCCAGACATCAAATATCTTTGATGAGGTCACCATTTTAATGAGAAACTGTGGAAGGGAGAAACAGTAGGTGTGAAAATTAAGTTTAACATAGTCACGAAAGTATTGAGAATTCTTAAATCTGTTTTACAGACTTACTTGCAGCATGTCTCAAAAGTATGATTTCAGTTTGTCAGGATATGCAAGTTTATGTAACATAAATTTCTTTTAGTGAGCTTTGCAGGAACTGTGCAGAACTTAAAATTGGCAAGCCATTTGTTGAATGTAGACAGGGATTTGATCTTCGGGTGAAAAATACAAACTTGATGCATTTGTAGGGGAATGAAGCAAGATGTAATGAGTCCCACCTCCATTTTGTGTCTGATTTCTGGTATTGTGGTGTGGTTCACTTGCTGTGCAATGCTCCAGAAGCTTTCTCTTCTGATAGCCCGTTATCAGGGCTCTGTTGAAGCATGCCAGGGGTCTCATCTGGCCTGTGTGCTGAGGTTTGCTTTTTGTAGAAATGAAGGGAGAGAGGAGGTGGGTAACTGTGCAGCATTCGTTTGTAACTGAGTCCCCCTTAACCTGGAAACTGTGTTGCAGTCTTCAGTAACATAAATGAAACTGGAAGTTTTATCAAAGCTTGCATGAACTTTGTGGGAGCAGAGCCTCTTGGATGTGCTCAGGACTGAGGTACAGGGTGTCTTTTATACTTTAAATTAAAGATGGTAGTTCATATATTCCTTATTTGCAAATGAGCAGCTCAGGTCTGTCACTTGTGTATCTCCTTCAGGCTGTTGCAATTTTGTGTATATTCTGAGATAATTGCTCAGCTGTAACTTTGCGCTTTGTTTTCTGTCTCTGAGTTCAGCATGGACAGCATTTTCCTTTCTTGACTGTATGTCAGGAAAGAGCAGAAGGAAGTTCAGGGCATCCTTCTGTTCCCCTCCTCTGTCAGGTTCTGGCGGACCTGGTGCTCCGTTGTCCAAGTAATCCCCAAAGACAGCTTTTCTGGAGCTCCACTTTCTGGCCTGATTTCCTAAAGAATTAAGTCATATGTAGTCATGCCATGTGCGCGTGTGTGTGTAGCCCCAACAGTGGAGATTTCACAAAGACAGAGTTGTTTTCAGTAGCCCAATTGCAGGATAAGAATCAGAGTCCTCATAAGCAGTGTAGATTGTATCTAGAGCCTGGTCCTGAGCCCAGAAGACCCAAGCTCTATTGCCAGTTCTGCCATGAACTACTCTGCTGCGGGCAAATTGTGATTCCATATTATGGTTCTATTTTCTCATCTAGAAAACAATCAGGACATTTGTTTTCTTTGCAATTTAATGAATGAAATGTATTAGATGACACATAGGTGTTATTAGCAATATGGTTTTTTGCCTATATCCATTAGTAAAAAATACAAACTACTAGAATGTTTGCGTAGAGAAGTCAATGTCTGAAGTAGCAGTCTGGCATGCTTTCTTTGTGTTACCATCCTTTATTTAGAAATTAGTTGTTTTATTTTAGCTAGCATTTCATAGCTGCTCTCTGACTTTGAAAGCAAAACTATACAGTTATCCATGCTGGTTTTATTTGTTTATTCCTTTTTCAGTGGTATCTGGTCTCTCACTGTCACTGCAGGGATACTTGCATGCATGACTTTTTGAGTACAGATGTTGTGAAGTGATACAGAAAATACGCCACATTTGTCTCGCACTTTTATTGCCGAAATTGTAAAGGGAAGGCTTTCATTGCTTTGTTTAACATGCTACCTACAGTTTGAGCAGCACAGCAAACAGGATTGAGATACAGCTACTGTAGGCTTTATTTTAACACTTACAAGGCAATCAATCAAATAATACAGGGATTGTTGTATACTTGGGAAGGTTTTGGACACCTAAACTGGGTGCCGACTATTTGTATATGACACATATGGTCTCTATTAAGGTAGTCATTAGAGACCGTATTGTCTTTTATTACACAGTATTTTCATGAGGTTGGGCTGGCAACACCTCTTCTTCATAAGCATCTGCAGGGCAAACCACCACAGTTCCTTGTGGTGCTCCAGCATCGTGCTGTACAGCATGATGGTTCAGAAACCAACTCATGAAGAGTGTGTATCATGGTGCTGGGGGAGGAGGAATACAGCAGAGTGTAGAAACCTTGTCATCTGTGCCAAGGTGAACTGCCCTTGCTTTTTGGTCATATGACCTGAATTTCTAAATACTTTGGGGATGATTGTAGCTGAAATTCAACTACAGAGACTTTCCTAGTCACCAAAAGAAAAGGAAAGAAAAAGGATTTACATATACCTCCCAGGGAATTCATGTGTGTCCAGTCATCTATTTTCTACTGACTGCAAAATAACACACATGATTTCAAGGGCTTTTAGTGACTGTCTTTAGGGATTCCACTAGCTGTAAAAATCTGTCTCTAAACAATTGCTGTAGATCTCATAAGGGCTTATGTCCCTCCAGGCCCACACTACACACTTAAGCTCTGCTCATAAAATAAAATTAAGCACAAAATATTAAACAAACAAATATGTCCCAAACAACCCTTCACACAAGACAGAAGAAAGAGGAAAAGTGGGGAAAATACATTGGAATTACTGTTATCATCATTAGCTGTAATATCATATTTTCTAAAATGAAAGGTACAATAGAGTAAAAAGGTACATTTTCAATTAATCTTCTTTCTCCTCCACACCAAAGTCTGTTTAAAACTTACTCTGCTTTCTTTCAGCTTTCAGTGAATAACGAATAGCCCTTCTTTACCCCTTGCTATTCTCTCTGTTTTCCATCAAATGTCAGTGTTACTACAATAGCTGCTGGTGTTGGACCAGGGCAGAGAGCAGGCATTAGATTTCCTAAATTAGTACCGAATCCTCAGTCCTGTTTGCACTGTTACATGTTAAGCTCATTCTGAATTGAGATGGCAGGGTTGCTGCTGCGAACCTGGGGACATCTGTTTACCAAGGAACTTGTTAACAAGCAACTTTGCTATGTCTCAGGAGCTTACACAGGAATGAGCTGCAGTTGCAACTGTGGTCTCTATCAGCTGCTCTGTCATCAAAGTTGTAATTCAAGTCAACTTTAGAAACTGAGCAGTGATGATTTAAAAGCAGTGAGTCACCGATGACCCTATTCTTACGATAAAGAAATGTACAGTTTTTAGCCAGAAATGCAAAGTGTCTGATGTGTGTGTTTAACATAGCAGCTTAATATTTGTTATGTCAAACTGGTGAAGGGATTTGCCTCAGTTTGGCAACTTCCAGGAGAATTCATGTTCACCACTAAAATAGCACATATTTCTTCATTGCTACTCTGAAAGCTAGCTCAAGAAGTATTTCTTTGGAGAACTTCGGCCTTCTTCATTTTAGTCTTTGTCCCTGATGAGTTCATGATTAAGTAATGTATTCTGACATAATTTGTTGCTCATGCAATAGTATAGTAAATGATGGTTGAGACAAACTGTATTAAAGCCACAGCTCTTGAGCCAGATCACTGCATAGAGCAGAGTAACACTGCAATGTTGTAATCATCTCTAAGGAGCAAAACAAACTCTTATCTGGATGATACAGTACATGAATGAATCTTTGCAAGCCAGACATTTGCAGAGTGTTTCAGCGTTTGGATTGCAGGATGCCAGGTCCATGTGCTGCTCTTGCATCCTGCATTTTCCTGTGCCCTCTGCAGTGCATTCCCTCTATCTATGTTTCTCTCTCAGCTGGAGAGGTGGGAATTTGTGAAGTGGCTGACAGCATCTGAGACCCAGTGCAGACTCTTCAGTATATTAAGTTAATCTTTTTCCTCACATCATCACTGATGGTGATGACTACTTAGGAGGTGCAGTGTATATATGAAGTTGGATGCATATGCTTAAGTTTTCGTGGGATTAGCATTTGCCTTTGCTTACTCTTGATTTTTGTCTAGTTCAAGGGAGTTATGGGACTGGCTGCTGTAGGCATGGCATAGTGATAGCTTCCGAGAATACTTCCCCTCTGAACTCATGTTCCCAATAATGGGCTGAGTTTACAACTAAATAATCATTAAAATAACCTCAGGAGTGGTAGAAGGCAAAGCCCACTTGCTAGTAGAAGCTTTTGGCTTGGTAAAATTCCAGTGCTACTAAATTTTTTATCTTTGTAACATAGTACCTGGTGTCATGCTACATTTCCCTCCTTGTTCTATATTTGCTTAATGTAGTAGTTTTTGTTGCTTATTGGAGATGGATATTAGGTATATAAACTACTGCATACATCTACAGTTGCTCTTTATATTTACATTTTCTTGCCGTATCTTTAGGAAATTAACAACCAATTAGTAATAATTGTGCATTTTAGGGTTTTCAGTTAGGTTTATTCAACCATTTTTCATTTTCCAGACAGCTGTTGATGTGAAGCCAAGGGTGGAGATCTGTAATTATTTCAAAGGACACCAGAATGTATTCATTATTTTCAACCCAAGTGAGTAAATCTGTCACAATGCCCATTATTTAGTGGCATGAGAGTAAACTATACTTTATAATGTCGTCATTAAACCAGCAAGGGTTTTTTTTACTTTTCCCCACACACACATTCATTTCTTCCCTTATGTTTTGTAATGCATTATTTTCTTCTGGCTGAATCTATATTGGAGATGCACAACAGCAGATCTGATCTGATTAGGGAGGTAGAAGTGTGTCTGTGAGAATACTTCTCTTGGCAGAAGATACGTGATTAAAGGAATGGTGAAGATACAGCCACAAATCTGTTTGAGAGATGTTGAATGAAAAAGCTCAGAAATATTCCACCATCTTTGTAGGATCATAGCTGATTATAAAACTAAAGCTTTCCTTTTAATGTGATGGTGAAACCTCAGGAGATAATCATCTTAAGGTTTGGATCCTTATTTGAAGTTCATCAAGACTGTTACACCCTTAAATTCTATAAAATCTGGCTGCATATTGTACAAGAATAGGCTTTTTTTTTGAGGTTGGTACTTCCTGCCTCCACTTCATCTGGAAATGCTGTAAGAAAAGCCTTTCTCTTCGTATGATATTTATATTTATTATTATTTCAGCATTTCTCATTCCAGACTGGGTGGAGGTTACAAGGATGATCATTCTTTGAACTCTAATTTAATATATTACTTTGTATAAAGAAATTCCTTGGTTGAACCATCTGGGGGAAAAAAAAGAGTTTTAAAACATCTTTATTAAAATACACCACATAACTTGTAGTATCCTGGAACAGTGCCTCTAGATTCCTGTCTAGGATTGTAGAGTAGCAGAAGGAGTGAGTGTCCCTGGAGTATCTATTACCTGATTTACATCAAGACTCGTTTATGCTAGAGAGAATTTTCCCCGTATTTTCTGAATACTTAGTGGACTCAAATTAACAAAAATGAACTCAAAATAACAAAAATTAACTCAAAATATACGTACCCTGCTGTACCCTTCCATAATTATATCACTAATCATGAAGCTGATTTATGTAAAATGGAACAGTGAAAGTGCAGTGATTATTTTGGTTTTTAATTCCTGACCCCTCTCATTAAGCAATAGCAAAACATCCATGACTGCATGTGTGCAGAGTGTCTCTGGGGTGGTCTATCCATGAGTGCTGAAGAGGTGGCAAAATTCTCTTACTGGAACTGCTGGTGGGTCTACTGGCTGCAGCCAGACAAATGCCTTCAAAAATTTGTCTTCAGTAACATGACATATGGTACATATGGTACTCTGCTTTTTGAGAATTGTTTGGGATTTTTTGAAAGAATTTTTCTTTGGAAAAGTGCTCATTTGTTGAAACTCTTAATGAAACAATCTATTTGTTTTCTTGGTCTCATGAAAATTTGGAGGGAGTTGTATTTTTTTTGTTTGTGAACCAATCATCTCTGCAGTTTTTCTGTGTGGGGATGTTGAGGAAGAAAGAGCAAGAATTTACCACATTCCTCCTTGGGGATGTGGGAAATTATGGATGAGATTCAAGCCCCCACTTAGACTGAGCAGTGCCCTGAGTGGTAGGCAACTGGGTACCCTGAGATGGGTGAGATGTAATACATCCAGCTGTCTATTTAAATAGTTTGAGTGGACACTCCATGAAACACTGTCCCATTAAGGCAAATGTGTGCACTAGCATTCCTGATAGTAACTGCCCATTGTCCAGGTTCTTGGTTGTAGGTAATATATATAAATACATTTTCTCACGGTAAAATAACTCACAAAATAAAATTTTCCACAGTTTTTACAAAAAGTAACTACACAATTGTTATTATCTGTTTTAGTGGAAACACAAAGTACAGGAGAAAAAGTGTTTGTGCTCTGAAAATGAAGTATTGTTCTAGAATATTGAAAATCATCTTTCATGACAAACGTGTTGCAGCTCAGAGGTTACTCCAAAACAGAATTAAGTATTTTTCATGTTCTCTGAAAGTGAGTATTTTCAATAATACACAGTATGACCAAGTAGTTTGTTCCTCAATAAAACTTACAATGATTGTCCTGAGGATATCGGGGGAAAGCATATATTTATATGAATTTTGGTGCTCAAACTATGCTTAGTTTTTGGGTTTTGGTACTGGCCTATAGAACTGAGTTGGAACTCACAGCTACATTAATTTTTCAGTCCACCGATCACAAAGCTTGTGACCTAACTGCCTGTGAATATACCTTTTCTGAGTATTTACTAACTAGGGTCCTTGTAGCTCGCCTGGAAAAGATGAAAATGTGACTCAGCACAGAGAATAATAATCTTCCCCCACCTCTTTATAATCCAAGAGGTGAAGGAGCTTGTGCTACTGTACTGCTCTCCAATTACTTGTTCTGGGAATAAGTAGAAAATGTCATTTCTCATTCTTTCCTTTCACAAAGCATGTAATTTTTATGCATTTGTGTTGAAGTACCTCCAGTTAGAGGCCAGGGAGTCTTTGGGATAGTCATTTTATTGGACAGAATGAAAAGGTTTCCTACTCTAGCATTTACCATTTGAATAAAGAGAATTACATAAGGCATAAGAGAATTAAGCATAGGAGAATCAAATTGGAATTAAATATCTATTAACCCCTACCCCCCTCTTAAAAAAACCCAACAACTTGCAAACCAATTGATCAACTACAGAACGCCTGTGCCATAGTAATGAGGATTCAGTTATTCCCTTCTGAGACAGCTGTTACACAGTACCATGCAGAGGATTTTTTTTTAACATGAACTTTCTGTTGCAGTGCATAAACTCTAAATTACTAAATTACATAAATATTTAAGTGACTTGAGCTTTACTGGCAGAGATGTAATTCTCAAATAATTAAGACTTTGTCTTATCTACATTTCACAATTGTGTGAAAAAAAGCGTTATAGTATAGTGCAAGTAGCTTTTTTTGAGAGAGAGAGGGTATGAGGGAAAATTGTAAGGAATTCAAACTATTAAGATAACATTTTTATTCTATTTTGGCTCTTAGGGATTCAGTCTTTCAAATACAATATAACTCCCTAATTATTTTTATCTGGCCTTTTGGCAACATTTAACCAGATTTTTCTAGCTATGTTGTACTTGAAATGCAAAATCAGTGGGAAATGTTGTTGTTTACACCATCTAACATTTATGGAAAAAAATCTACAGAATTCTTGGAAGAACACTGAACTTTCTATAGGATTTTACACCCAGGAAAAAATAAAATAAAAGAAGTAAAAAGAAAGGTTTCATATCATTAAGTCTTTCAGTTTAGGGTACTTTTATCTGAAGTCTGCTCAGGTCACCAGGATTTATTTTTAGTTTTGTTATTCTGCATGAACAGATGGGCAAATTGAGGTGGCTGTGGCAGCGGGGAGCTGAAGCGGCCATTGGTGGGACAAGCTTGCTCACCAGAGCGTGGCCCAGAGCAGGGCTGGAGCAGAGCCTGACGCTCACTGGAGCCCTGCCCGGTGCCTGTGCTAGACGGAGCACGGACCTGTCGGGGCAAGTGCATGCTATCTCTGCCGTGTCGGCATTGTAGCCTGTTGAACCCTGTAGGCATGCCTTTAGATGTATTATTCTTCGGGTCCTCTGGGACTGTCTCTCCCATATTCAGCTAGACATCTTCAGCTTCTAATTTAGTTCAAGGACATAAAGAATGGATGCTACCAGGTCACATGGAAGAATGACACTATTAAAATAACAAACAGCTAATATTTGTATTTTATTTTTAGCTTATTTCCTGTTGTTTTCCTGCGGCTGCTGACATTGTCACAAAAGCTTCCTTTCTAGTTGGTTTGCTTAAAATATACATACATTGTGCATTTATGCATCTGCATGCCAGAGCATCTGGGTGTGGACTTGTCAGATTGCCCACTGTATTCGCTTATGAATAAAGCGGCATCAGCTCAAACACCCTGAGAATGAGAACTGTGAGGAGGTTGCAGAAGGACCTTTCTGTGAGACTTTTTCTTTTTCTGTGAACACAGCCCTGAGAACGTAGATGCTCTGCAGCTTGTATTCTCAACCTATGTGCTTGTAGCATGGGCAGGCAGACATTTCCCCTGACAGACACGCAATAGACAGTGGACTTCAGTCTTGACCCAAATAATGAATTTCTCCCCTCCACTATTTCACAGCAAATGATTGAGCCAGCATTAGTCCCCTGTGGTACTTAATGTCAGAATGAGTCATTCATCAGGAGTTACCATATTTATACGTACTAAAAGGGAGGTTAGGACCTTCAGATAATAGTGCAGGATGCCATCCCTTGAGGTGTCATGTGGTTTCTTGCTCTCTCCTTTCTATTTTTAATTTCCCTTTGAAGTCAGTTTATTGACTCATGCGGGACTGAAAGAAAAATTTTAAAATGCAACAGACAATAATTCAGTTTCCTTATTTCTTGCCTTATTCATATACTGACCAGACACTCTTCGTCGTCTTAATTTCCGTCCTCCTCCCCCATACTCCATTCGCTTCCTGAATTTCTTTGGCTTGTGATAATACCACAAACCCCATCCAATTACTCATTTAGGCTTATTGTTTCCTTTTTTTTCCTGAGGGATAGCCAAGGCTCATAAATATAAGTTATCCCTGGACAGGTAAATTTCAGCACATGCTGTGTTGAAATCAAGTGTTAGGCATTATAAGGGGTTCCCAATCTTTCATGAGCATTGTGAACATGTGTAATTAGGAATGATTTTTTTTTTTTTTTTCCTGCTGGGCATTTGCTGGAGTTGGGGAATAAAGGTTATCAAAAGCTAACTTTCTGTGTGTTTATTTTCCCATCATCTTCTTACTGCCTGAGAGTACAACAGAACTGAAATTGTTACACAGTAATGGACGTTGTGGCTCGGTCCCAGTGTCACATCTTCATTTTTGCCACAACGTCAGGTCCGATGACAGATGAGGCACGAATTATCCATATGTTGCTCAAAATGTTCTGTTCTTGGCACATTTGTGTGTATGTTTTTTTAAAGATACTGTAGATGTCTCTAGTGAGGGAGTTCTAATTCTACTTAAGTGGCATTAGGAGGTCCTGGCTGTGGTAACAGCACCCAAAAGACAGGGTTTTGACCACTGTCCATCCGGGATCACAGGATTTCACATGCAATCTCTCAGTTGTATGAGTATGCATGAGTTGGTTCTTCTGGCTCACTATGTAGTATTTGGTACCCACAGCTTCCATGAAAGGTCCTTCAGCAGACTATCTACATGATAGACCCACTCCTATAGATTCTATATGGCACCCTATGTAGCTTTCTCTAAGTGTAATATGCATATGTGTTCTATTTAAACTTCTCTTCATTTTCTTCTTCTCCTAGGTATTATGACAACTTTACCCAGTGCACAGAACGTGAAGCCAACAACGCGAGCTGCTTTTGGCCAAACCCCCTCGCAGAGGGCTTTATCACTGGAATTCATAAACAATTCTTTTCAAACTGTACTTCAGAAAAGGTTCACTGGGAAGATCCACCGGATGAAATTCTCATAACTCTGATCTTGATCCCAGTCATGTTGACGTGTGCCATGATAACACTGGTAGTATGGTGCAGCAAGAGAAGTGATATCCTGGTGTAAGTTGTTCCTCTGGGCTTTCTTTTTCTCCATTTCCTTCTTCCAAAAACACTGAGAAAGGAGGATGACGAGAGAAACTCAACATAAAGTTTTCAGATCTACTGAAATGGAACCTGTGAGATACTGAGACAGAGACAATGCTCCGGTGAACAAAGAGCTGCCTGCTGCTGCTGCCAAAGTCACTCCTGAGCTTGGCCATTGGTGTTGCTGGTGCAAAGCTCTCTACTTCCATCAGGCCTCATTATCATGGAATTCACAGGCGACTCCCAGAAACAGGAAAGTCCCCAGGCAAATGGACCCCTTAGCTGCAAAAAGGGTAAAGTTACTTTCCCATGGGTAAAGCTGGTTGGTGAACTGAGTTTTGCAAAACTGTATGTAAGTGTATGTACACATGGTGTAACCTTGACTGCAGGGGAGATGATATCTCTTGAGTTTTTGTGCAGGACACTTGAAGTTTTCATCTGTGAACCCTGTGACTTGGATAGAAGATCACTGGCAAAGGAACTGAACATGGATGTAACCAAGTGGCAGCTTTTCCTGGAAGCTAATCAAAAACATCATCAGCAAGAACTGGAAGTATTGCCCTGGCAAAGGAAAATTTAAGTGTCCAGTGACTATCCCCACGGGGAAATTATCACGCCACGTTATAAAATAGTTTATAAAATGCCTTTAAGCATGGCTACTTGGAATTGTATGGCTTACAAACAAACTCTGGGAAGATATACAAGTCTTATTTTACAAAGCTGGAAAACGTGGGAGGAAATTGGTTGATTATAAATATACTAAGGAGTAATGAAGAAACTTTCATATGCCAGACTCTTTATTTTTCCTCTTTTATAATTATTATTCTTGACAACTTTTGTTCACTGTATACTCCCTGCTCTCACTTCAGTTCGTGTAAGTGATATCCTACAAATAAATATAAAGGTGTCATGTTGCTTGAGGTGCCTTTCAGAGTATAGTTTTGCACATAAATAATTCTTCATCCCGTGAAGAGTGTGGGAAGTAAAGTATGAGCATCAAAGCTTGGAACAGACTAGGAGGAAAGAGAAAAAATTCTGCTCAGAAATCTTATTCTATAAAGCTATTCCTATGTAACAGTTTAAATAAAGATCATATGCCCAAAATAAAACAATAAATTTGTGCTGTGAACCTTTCTTTTCTGTCATTTCACAAAATGCCTTTCAGTTGAATGCTCTTCTGTTATAAGTGAGCAATATCTGACTCTTTGTTTTTCCATACCTTACACACACAAATAAAATACAGGTTGAATGGCCAAGTAATGGTGTTTCATATCTCTGCTATTTAAATTTTCTCTAAGATTCTGGCCCAGGGTTTGAGACTTAGGTCTGTGTGTATGAGAAGCGTTTCCAGGCTTGAATCAAATTAAAAGTGCCCCCTTTACTAGAATTGTTTATATGTAGATAAATAAAGAACACCTGTAGCTGTACTGGTTTGTTTTCACATCCTTTCACAAAGGTTGAAGGCACCGGCTTGTTTTTTCATTACCCTAATGTTTGAATGATTCTTTTTCTGAGGTGTTTCCTGTGTGTTTTTCTAAAGATACTTTTTCATTCTCTAGATGCTAGCAGAAAATTGCTCTTTGTGAAGGAATGATGACATCTGTACTGAGGATTTTGGTTTAGTTTTCTACTTGACTGTTATTTTCTGCATTAAAATGTTTTGTTTCACCAAAACTAGTGGTGAATTAAAAAAACCAACTCATTCATTCGATCCAAAAGATTATTTTGTTATGCATTTTGTGTGGCCAAAACCAAATAATTTTGTTTTCTGCATGGAGTTTCATTTTAATCCTCATTTTACATTAAATTTCAACAAGCTTCAAAGCAAGTTTCAAAACTTTAGTTTGGAAACCACATAGCAAAAATTTTTACTTTTTCAAAAACATGTTCATTTCAATATAATTGCCATATTTGGTGCAAATTCTTGACCAGTTCTGGCTCCTTTGAAACTGTGTTCACCTGATCAACAGGTCATCTGAGAGATATCAGCCAGCTTAATGTAATATAAAACAGATTGGCCTGGGTACTAAATGGAGAAGAAACCGTCACCTTGATGACATCATACTACTAGATGTGTATTGTGGTCTTTAAACAGATGTCATGTTTAAACAGATTCTGTTTAATTTGAAAAGTTCATGCTAGATTTTATTTTCAAAGGGTCTAAGAAATGTAAGATTCAAAGAATAAGAGATAGTGGATCTTCCTTCATGTGCTGTGGGGGAGGGGGAAGGGTTCTGTCATTGCTGGGTGCTTTGGATGTGAAAATTCAATCTTTTTTTGTGTGTCTTCCCCATCCAAAGTGTAATCTTCTTCTTATATACTTGATAGAAGGGCAGGGAAGTTGAAGCAGTGCATGGGAAATGACACTGCTAATTAAATGCAGCCTCAGTAGTTAAATCTGGAGAAACATTTATAGAGTTTTAAGGAAAAAAGCCACCACAGTGTCCAGTTCTTAACAGCTGTGTACATTAATAGGGAACCAGAATGGTAACTGTTGGATCTTTTGACATAACTTTTACTATGTGTTAGTGAGAGTTAGTGGTTATTTTCTACTGCAATAGAGCTTGCTACCTTTCCCCCAAAGCCTGTTTCCATTGCCAAGAAAATCACATCTGGGACCAAGAATCTGGCTCGTTTTGTAACTGCGAATTAATTCTATGTTACAACAGAGTCTGAGAGGAAAATAGGCAGAGATTCAAACAGAAAGAAAATAACTGGTTCAAAATCCTTCCCAGAATTGGAACAGTGGTTGATCCCAAGCAATGAGTAGACCAGAAGAGAAGTGACAGGCTTGCTAAGCAGCTAGCTGACATTGCTTAATTGCTGGGAGTTGTGGGATTTTTTGCATTCAGGAAAAAATGGGAAAGTGTGTATTTCCATGTGGTATAAGAGCTTCAGCAAAGAGTTGACAGAAGACGATGACAAGCAGGAGCAAGACAAGAGCTGAGAGGGCTGCCATCTCTTTCAAGAAAGATAGCAAAGGTGAAACCCAAAGGAGGAACAGAGCTCTTGAACTGCAGGGAAAAAGATGGTGAAGAACACAAAACAATTCAGGACTTCTTTCCAAGAGGACAACCTCACCATAAGCGGGGTAGTAGCAACTATCCCTTGGTGCCTTGGTAAGGAATAGCGAGGAAATCCTGCATGCTCTCTACATCGGCAAAGTTCATGCAGAGGCAACCAAAAGCCTTTCCTTCACCTCTGGCACCCCCACAACCAAATGAATGTGTATGGTATAAATGCCCTTATTTACACAGTCTGGACATCCAGATGAATTTACAGGGACGCCCAGCAGCTGGGCCCAGTGCGTGGCCACCAAGGGCAGGGAGAGACCCCCGGGCCTCCTGGGCACAGGGACTGCCTCGAGGCCGGCACCCCAAAGGCCTTCCTCCGAAGGATGCTGGGCCGAGGGGCGGCGGGCAGGGCTGCGCACGGGGGCCCCCTCACCCCGGTGTCGCAGTGCCACCACCCGGCAACGCAGCAGTCACAATGCCCCGGGGCAGTATAAAAGGGGCAGCCTCCCCTGTCCCACTGCCAGTCCGCCTGGCAGGCGGCCCAGAGACAGCCCAGACGAAGTCCGCGAGGAGCCGCTGGAATTACTTGCCGGGGGCTGAGGGAGGACGACCGGAGGCTGCACCAGGCTGCTGGAGACGAGAAGAACCACCAAGCCCTGGAGGTGCCCGAGGCCATCAGGCTTTTTTGGATGGATAGCTGTGGCAAGACCAAGGGAATGCCTTCTTGAGGAGCGCTGCAGAGCTTGCCGTCCTCACTCCCTGCGGAACCAGTGGCAGCAGCCGTAAGAAGTGGGATGCAGAGATGTTGCTGGGATCCCAGTGCCTTGGAGCACCCGCTGGCGGCCCGAAGGCGCGGGAAGGATTCTTGCCCCCAAGGTCGATCAGGCCGCGGGCATTTGGCCACTCTCGGAAGCCCCCGAGATGGCTCCAGGTTGAGGGAGAACAGGGCTCGGGCATCCCCTGGGAGGCGTGACCAGCCTGTGGGACCAGGAGGCAGGTCTTGCTCACGTGCTCAGGGAATAGCCGATCGCCAGCTCTGGGGTCAGGAAGGAATTTTCCCCCGGGGCAGATTGGCACTGGGCCCCGGGGGTTTTTTGCCTTCCTCTGCAGCACTGAGCAGGACCACTTGTCAGGGCTCCTCCGGTCCGTTGTGGCTAGGTTACTGCCTGCTGCTCGTGCACCACAAAGATGGCCTCTCGTGCCCTGCAGCTGGGGGGAGGAAGGCTTTTTTTCCCCCACGGTGGGCTAGCGAGTGTCCCCGGGGGTTTTTTGCCTTCCTCTGCAGCACTGAGCACGGCCCCTCGCCAGGGCTCCTTTGGGCCGTTGTGGCTAGGTGCCCGCTGCTCGTGCTCCACGAAGGTGGCCCTCGTGCCCCGCATGCGGGGGGAGGAAGCTTTCTGGCTCCCACGGCGGGCTCCAAGGGATGCTCCCGGGGGGTTGCTTCTTGTCCTCTGTAGCACTGAGCACAGCCCCTTGTCAGGGCTCCTCTGGGCCCTTTCGCCTAGGTCCTTGCCTGCTGCTCTTGCACCTCCGAGGCACCGCTCATGCCCTGGCTCTCTCGGGCTCTCTTGCCCAGTGCAAGTCTGGAGCGGGAGCGAGCTCTGCTCTTCCCTTAGCTCCGTTTCCCCAGGGGTTCTGGCTTGGGCAAAACAGCCTGTGCTTGGAAGGGCTCCAGGCTCGCTGCCCCATCAGGAGCTGCCACTTTCCAGCTCTCCCTGCATGCAAGCTGTCTTGGCCAAGCAGCACAGCGGAGCAAGTTTTGGAAGGCAAAAATTGTGCTTGTCATCGATATGTGACATAGTTTTGAAAATACCCTACAGCACCACACACACCTTCTTCTACATTTGTGTGTGGTCGGTGCCGATGCTCATTCTTCAGGTTCTCACTCTTCAGGAAGCAGGGACTGCTTGGCCTGTATTCCCGCCGCTGCTTTCTGTGTCTCTGTGGCTTTCCTTTGCCAGACTGCAAGGGATGTTTTTTTCAAGCTCAGCTGAAGAATGCATCAGCCTGCTCCTGGCTACACATGCATGTAGTGTTCATGCTTGTGAGCACTGGCTATGAAATGGATTCAGAAAAATAAAATCAAATCTTGTAACCTTTGTGATAGGTGTCTTTGCAAGTGTTTTTGGAGTTGAAAACCCCATGGTATTTCAGGCAAATAACAGTCTCGTTATTTGACTCACGGTGAGCACAGGGAGTAGAATAGAGAAGAGAAGAGAAGAGAAGAGAATAGTTATGCTATGTTATGCCTGTATTTCTGCATGACAAGCTCTGACCTAGGTCTGAGGGCTCCCTCCAGGAGAGCAGCTCTCTGCAGTGCAGGTCCCCGGCCCATCCAGGAGACAAACACAGGGACAGGCACACCTGCAACATGGCTCAGGCAGGGACTGAAGGCCCCAGGCGGAGCTGAGACATGTCCCCTGGGCCCTTGTCAGGAGCCGGTGAGGGTGGGGGTCCCAGGGGAGGCCGATCCCAGCCATTGAGGCCTATGAGCACCCCAGGACCCTGGTAGAAGTAGACCTGTACTGCTCATATGTTCTCCTTTAGACAAGTATGATGGGCCACATTGGAGACAGCGTGTTTGGCCGGATGGACCTTTGCTCTGAGGGAGTACTGTTATTCTCAGGCTCTTGTGTTTTAGTATGTTTTTCCAAGGGAAACAGCTCAGGCATTTCTAAAAATGAGTACAAGGAGAAAAAAAACCCGTGGGGAAATGAACAGGCATTGCTCACCTCAAAAAGATTTGCAACCATTTAGTTCAGGAGCCTGTCCTGCTTCACACTGAGGTCTTGATCTTTGAGCCTCTCTAGGGTCAGAGATGTGGAGTTTTGACATCCTGTGGAAACCCTGCGAAACTGAATGAACACAGAAGACTTTCAAAAACTGCACTTCATGCATGCTTTTTTCAAATTTGTTCAGATGGTCAAATTATCTCAAGACTATCCACAGCTCTCACCCCCATCAGAAGGTACATGCCTCCTTCCCACAACGTGACAGCCAATGCCTAGGATGGGACATGACTACCCTTGCAATCCCTTCTGCTAGTGCAGGGCTGGGATGAAATGTCATCAGACATTTCATCAGCATGTACTGTTAGGGAAAGAAGGAGGTAGGAAGAAGAATAGACTAGACTAGACTAGGCTAGACTAGAACTGAACAGAACAGAACAGAATATAATAGAATAAGGAGTTGAGTTGGAAGGGACCTACAATGACCATCTAGTCCAACTACCTGACCACCTTAGGGCTGACCAAAGATCAACCACCCCTCTAGGAAACCTGTTCCAGGCTTCAGCCACCCTTTTGGTAAAGAAATGTTTCCTCATGTCAAGTCCAAACCTTCCCTGACGGACACAGCTTTGATCCATTCCCACATGTCCTGGCACTGGGTGCCAGGGAGAAGAGCTCAGCACCTCCCTCTCCCCTTCCTCAGTCCTCAGGACGCTGTAGGGAGCAATGAGGTCGCCCCTCAGCCTCCTTCTCTCCAAACTAGACAAACCCAGTGTCCTCAGCCATCCTCACAGGACATGCCTTCCAGCCCCTTCCCCAGCTTTGTTGCCCCTCTTGGGATGCATTCATGTACCTTAACATCCTTTTTAAATGGTGGGGCCCAGAACCACACACAATACTCAAGGTGAGGCTGCACCAGTGCTAAATACAGTGGGATAATCACCTCTTTGGACCGGCTGGTTATGCTGTGTTTGATGTACCCCAGGATGTGGTTTGCCCTCTTGGCTGCCTGGGCACACACTTCTGACCTATTGAGCCTGCTGTCGACCAGCACCCCCAGACCCCTTTCTGCAGGGCAGCTCTCCAGCCACTCCTCTCCTAATTTAGACTTGTGCCTGGCCTTACTCTGTCCCAGGTACAAAATCCAGCAATGCTTTATTGAACTCTGTATTGAATCTGCAATCCCGGTAAGACTAAGTAGAGATTTGAAAATAGGCCTTACTTAGTCTTTACAGAGCTTTTTGAATTGGGAAGAGCCTCTGTTTCAGGCTGGCCTGGCTTAGTAACTTCTGCAGGTCAGTTGTGGCCAAGAACACCTCTGCCTGACAGATTGTCATTTACTGCCTTGGGGAATGAGACTTAGGATCATCCCCTTCTTTGGCTGGTGTAGGTGGTGTCTCTGCCTTTCTAAATGTCATCTGTGGATCCTGGCAGCAGGTGTCTACCTGCTCCAATACATTGTTTGGATCTTTTGGAACCCGATGTGAAGTATGAATTTTGCAAGGCAGCAAGACAACATGTAGTCAATGCTGCAATGCTGGACATCATTTTGCTTATGCAAAAGGGTACTTCATTCCCAGAGAATGAAAGATCTTGACCTGAATTTGCAGTGTCTGAGTTCCAAAGGGAAAACAAAAAGTTCCATTTTTTTACCTCATGGGTGTGTTGGGAGGATAAGGGCAATTAATGACTGCCATTGCTTCTGAATACAAGAAGCATGAAGCTCTGTAGGTGCTTAGAACTACTAAGAGCATGCAGTGTTACCTTAATACTGAGAAGTACTTCAGGACATAGCACAAGCTATTTAATTTCAGTTGGAGATTCTGTGTTTCTGCTACTTAAAATAGAACTTTGCAAGAATGAGCTGAGACCCCAAGATAGCTCTGTGAATTTGATAAGAAAAGCAGATTTTCTGCAAAATAGGAAATCTGAGGTACTAAGAGCTAGAGAATACTAGAGGCTCTGGAGCACCGAGGCTACTACCTTGTCTTTAGGTAAACTCTCAGCAGAACATTTGGAAAGGAGAAAAAATAGTATAGGTGCATAATGGGCATATTCTGTCAACACCAACTGGGCCAAGACACTCAGAAGGCAGAGGAGGCAGAAAATGCCATGTTTCTGGATCCTGGGTGGTCACAGGCAACATATAGTCACCAATCTACTTAGAGCTCGCTGTGAAAGCTAACTCTGCTCTAAAGTGTCTGGAACCACATTAATGTGGTACTGTAAATGGCTTTGAGAGATGTGCCCTGTTGTATTGCCTTATGCACAGAGACTTAGTAGTGCAGTGACCTGACTGCTGGGCTGGAGACAGCTTGAAAGATGGGGCTGGAGAAGATGTGCCTTTGTAGAGTTTCCTGAGAGTATGCTTATGCAGACAAGACTACCAGGCACATTACTAACTTTTTGGCGAACCTGCAGGGCTGGCAGCAGTGTAGATGGAATTACTTCTTAAGATTTGCCATTCAGAGATATCTGAATTCTGTCTGAATCCTTCTGGGTGGGATATTTTTTTCTTTGTAAGTTTTTATATGTAGAATGTAGGTACCTACAAGAGAGCAGGCTCTCTAATCTCACTTTCATCACATTCTAAGGGAGACACCTGGTTTTGGTCAGATTAATGGTCAGAAATGCTCTCTAGGAACCATCAAATGGATCCTAGTGATGGTCTCATGGTAGCCTCAGCTACAAAGTAGACATCTAAATTATAGAGGATGTTAATCATGCTCCTAAGCACCTTAGTCCTCTATTCTTCAGTGTCCTGTCTGAAAAGGGAATAATCTTAGAGGAGTGTTATGAGGATAAAAATGGGAATGATCACAAATTACTTAAAGAATACTGAGTACGTAGAACGTATTTACAACAATCTAACAATTCAAAACAACAGCAATTCAAAAAATCAATGGGAAATGCCTGCAGGGAGAATTTTCAGGATTCAGTCCATTTGGCTGATTTTTTTTCTTTGCTGTTATTTTTTCTTTGATTTGCAGTTATTCTTTTTAAACAATAAATGGACTAGAAGGGAGAAATAAGAGCCTATGCCTGTTAAAGCACAGCCCTATATATTTGAAAAATGCCATTGTATTTCCCCTCTATGATTAACATTACCATGGGTCTATTGTCATTTTCATTCTCCTGCTGCTCTGAGCAGCAATTTTTGTCTGACAGTTTCAGTATCACTAAAGATGCAGAATGACAACAGTGAAAGCTTTTTAGCACATAGATGCTTAAAACTGAAATGTGTTGACTGACTTGGAAACCAACTGAACTGTTCTTGGAGAGCACACCAGGGGACTGCGTATGTGTATATACAGACAGTGAGTGGGAACACACAGATAATTCCACTTGCACAACTTTACTTTAAATCCTAGGGAGTTATGATACATTTAATTGCTCACGTCATATAAACACCTCAGCTTAGTCATTCAAAAACAACTGAAGAAAGCCTAACTATCTCCGTCATGTATGTAAGAGACTACCTTACTTCTCCCTTCCCTTTAACAGGGCTGTAACATAGCTGCAAGGGGATGTGCTGCTATTTTCCAGCTGGGCTAATAGTTTGTGTATACCTTATGGAGACTCCTTTCTGCGATTGTGTGTGTACAATTGTGTGTGAATGGTATATCTGCTCAATATTTGATGCACAAAAAACCTCTGTACAAAACAGTCAGGGTTGTGTGTGTGCTTGTCACTGCAAAGAGGAAATCCCACCGGTTTATCTGTGTGATAAGCCGTTGGAGGCACGTATGCTATTTCAGCGTGTTTCAGCCACTAGCAAGAACACGGAGCCAAGCATCGTTACAACCAAAATACTCAGGGGAGACCAACTGATACAAGTCTTGAAGCATGCCTGTGTCTGATCAGACTCCTGTAAAGCTGTTACCTACGGCTTACCAATCTTGTCAGATAGAGCTGGAGACGGCTGCTAGGATATTTATGTTCAGTCAACTGCTGTAAAAGCAAAGATAGGTACTTTATCAGAATTGAACAAACAAGTGGTTTTGTTAGGAACTTGATTAGGAAACAATTTTGAAGGCAATTTCACATTAAATCATTCCTATTCCAAGTGACTGGAAAGAGGCTTGGATTTGAGAGAGCTGTAGAAATTTAATTAAACCAAATATTCACTTCTAAATAAAATGATGCATGCAAAGTTACACATTGATTTTTAAGTGATTCTTCACCACTTCCATGAACTTTAACAGGAATGAAGAGAGAAGGGTAAAGAAGAAAGAGAAATAAAAATGCCAAAATATTCTATGAAGTATCAAGAATTTTATTTGTTTATTTAAATAAATTATTTATTTATTATTGCTTTGGTTTACTCTGCCATGTAGACTTTGTATAAAAGTACATTACTTTCTTTAAGGTCAAGCATGTGTACTTTTTCAAAGGCATGAAGCTATTAACCCACCCAGCTTTGGAAATGTAGGTGCCTTGCTTTCTGTTCAGTAAATGGTGAGATGTCACTGTTGTTTGCTGGTTAGTGTTCTCGGACATCTCTAGATGAAGATGTTGGAGACAGCTGTGGCAGGGTCATGGTCTCTGAGCCAGCAGAACTGAAGGAACAGCTGGGTCAAATTTTAAAGGAAATCTTATTAGTCCTGATGGGGCACTGTAATAGAGTGCTTCGTTCAGCTTGGGGCTATCTGGAGTCAGTCTGCAGACTTAAAAGCCTCACTTGGGAAGACTCAAGTTTGCTGGGTTTTGCCAAAGAGAATAATTTCTAAGGATAACTATAAATAATTGAGGTCACAGTTTATGGAAATTTTATAGGATCAGCATCTTAGAGACCTATGTACCTTTGCTGGGATTTTGAATAAGTGGATTCCCATGAGCCTGAGTCTCTAAGGAGAGATATTTGCTTAGAGTGTATTTATGAGGTTGTTGCAATGAATTTTCCTGTCAGCAGTGAGTGAAACCCAGCTCTTTTGAACTGCCTAATTTGTCCCAGATTTAAATTGAAAAGCTCTGCCAGAAAATTTTACCCTTTTTAGCAATGAATCTGGGCACTAAAACTACTTTTAAAAATCTTTGGAGAAACACCACTATTTGACAATCATATTGGCAGAATATTTGCAGACTCCCCATTTTTTTCTGTCTTTCAACAATTTGATTTTGCTAGCAAAAATAGCGTATTTTAGGAGTACTTTCTTTAGCAGGGTAGCAGAACTGGCAGTCCAAATTTAAAAACACCTTTCTAATAACTAAAGCTGTAATAATTAATGCAAAATACTCTGACAAATTTACTATATAAACTTTCTTTTCCTGAAATGAGTATAAGAAAGTCAATATGCATAATTTTAGTACTTCAACTGTGGTGATTGATCACTGGATCCTCTCCATCTGCATGCTGTATATAATTGTCCTGGTTTCGGCTGGGATAGAGTTAATTTTCTTTCTAGTAACTGGTATAGTGTTATGTTTTGGATTCAGTATGAGAAGAATGTTGATAACACACTGATGTTTTCAGTTGTTGCTAAGTAGTGCTTAGATTAAGTCAAGGATCTTTCAGCTTCTCATGCCCAGCCAGCGAGAAGGCTGGAGGGGCACAAGGAGTTGGGAGGGGACACAGCCAGGACAGCTGACCCAAACTGGCCAAAGGGGTATTCCATACCATGTGATGTCATGCCCAATATATAAACTGGGGGGAGTTGGCCTGGGGGGATTGCTGCTCGGGAACTAACTGGGCACCAGTTGGCAGGTGGTGAGCAATTGCATTGTGCATCACTTGTTTTGTATATTCCAATCCTTTTATTATTATTATCATTATCATTGTCATTCTTATTTTCTTCCTTTCTGTTCCATTAAATTATTCTTATCTCAACCCATGAGTTTTACTTTTTTTTCCTTTCCCAATTCTCTCCCCCATCCCACTGGGGGGGGGGGGGTGAGCGAGTGGCTGCATGGTGCTGACTTGCTGGCTGGGGTTAAACCATGACAATAATCTGAAATAATTATAAAATAAGGTTGAATAATTTGGATTTAACTGCAAAAAATGAAGGAAAATGGCTCTGGCTACATACAGTGAATTTGGCAGATTGTAAGACTGAGAGATACAGTGTTTTGTGTAACATGCAGTACTGTCAATTTATGCTGTAGGGTGACAGTTTAGAAATAGAAATAAAGGACAGTAATAGGCCACAAATATTTCTGATACTGCAAAAGTATACTAATGAAACTGGAGGGTTTTTCTGAGGAAAAAACAACATTTCAATATTTGCTTAGATGCATCAAGGATCCAGTATGATAGTTTATGCCAGCTGAGGCTTTTATTAAAAATAAACACAAGCTAAACCCTGGTAAAGTGCAAGAATACAGTTAGATGAATGCTTGAAAGAGCAAAGACCAAGATCTGCATCAGCTTCTGAATTTTCCTAAATATAAACAGTGTTTGATTTGAGTCTGTCAAATGTTTTTGCCATGCTGTGGATTACCACGACTAGTAGTCCTGGTTTCCAGAAGTTTTAAGAACATTAAATTCAAGACAGCAAACACAGCTAATCAATTAAAATTTATAAAACAGGGTGCAGATTAAGTAACATGGATTCCAGAGACCATAATGCAGTGAATTCTGCATTAAGAAAACCACATTGCTTATCTTGGGTTGTTTTTTCTTTTTTCACAAATATCCCTGCTCACATTCTCCTAGTCTTATCTATTGTATTACAGTTTTAGCCACTGAGTGTATGTTGATTTGAAGTGAAATCTGAAAGCCAAAGGATCTGACTTTAGCCTAAGATCTGAGTCTTTAAGTCAGTAACCACCATAATGGCAACATTTACTTGGAAGACATTGTATGTAAATGTGATAATACTCTTCAATTATACTGCTGCTCAATCCATAAAAGTGCCAGAGTTAGATACACACTGGAAAAGGATCAACATTCATCTAGCCTTTCGAATCAAATTACCTGAATATATCAGCCACTGTGGAAAGTACATGGGGGAATTACAGTATCTCTTTTATCAGTACTTAGCCATTAGGTTCTACTGAATGATAATGATAATAATAATAATAATTCCTTTATTCTCTGTAATGAACTTGTATAATTAGACCAAAATATATGTCAGTCATTATAATTTTCTGCTGACAGTAATTCTATTTTAAAAAAATCTATGTGATTGGTTAGCTGAAAGAAACAATAGAAAGAAGTGGGTAAAAACTATCCAGATGAATCCAAAGTTGTAGACACTGAGAACTTAGATAAAATGTCTGACTGGTGTTAAGTCAGCATGAAAAGATGATTGTGGAATGGAACAATCTGTGTCTCACTGAAAACACTTGAATCCTAGTAAACATGTACCAATAGTCTTTTGAAAATCTAATTAAAAATGTCTCAAACTTCTCCAAGGAGCATGAAAAACTTGCAAATAAAGGTTTGGATCTTGCTTAAACAGTACACTGTGTAATATTTCATGGGTAAAATGGAAAGATTTATTGCAAGTTGTATGTAATACAACTGAAGTTGAAAAGTCATGGTAAAGAAAGAATACATTGAGACCTGCTTCTCCCAGATTGATACATTTAAAAAAATTGTTAACAGGAGGCATAAATGTGCTCACAGCATGTTGCATATAAATTAATCATGTACAATAGGCATCCTGAGATCTATCCGTAAATCTCTCCTCAAGTAGTGATTTGTGTAGCTAATATATGAATTTCTGTGCAGTGAATGAGTATCTTCCATATTACTGAAGACCATTGCTCCAAAACAATATACAGTATTGGAAACTTGTCATGATATGGGACTATAATGAAACCCCAAAATCTTCCATGGTATAAGAAGTTTGTCATATAAAATCAACAAAGCATAATGGTTCCATAAGTGTTTTCTGCATGCATCTTCATATAGTTGGCTGTGGTCCATCCTTCTGAAAATTCTCCAAAATTCTACCTAGTAAGACATTGCAGTGATGCAGTAAGTGAGGGTTGTGGGTTTGTTTGGTTTTTTTTAAACTGTTAATTTATCTTCTTTAAAACAATTACAATAGTCAAAGCAATTTATCTGAATTCTAGTTCTTTCTTTCTTTACTGTGCAGTCTCTTTGCAGAGTCCTGTGCCCCCATACTGAACAAGTTTGGTGTTTTCCTTTTTGGTTTTTTTGAGGGTCTAGAGTAGTATGATTGAGAGATGATACATTTTTTGTGGCTGGAGTACAACTTCATCTGCATAGTACTTCTTGAAAGCAGACAGTTGAAACAGAGGTTGGTTAAGAATTGCAGTTGCTCTATACTTGAAAATCAAGTTACCTTTAACTTGGGTATCTCACTTTAAGCTCTCAAATGTGAAAGTTTTAATTTCACTGGGTTAGACATGGGATAAGTGTGCAGGTTCAAGTGCATGGTATTTATGGAGTGTTATGAAAATATTAATTTTCTCCCAATGTACTCTGTGGTAAGAGATCAGAGTTGGACTCCTTTGCTTTCAGGGCAGTAACAGGGAGGACCAGCTCTCTGGCTGGAGACACAAGGTGCTTTCTAAAGTTTTCCTCCTCTGGACGTTAAGTGTGCAGATTGATATCACCCCCATGGTCATGATGAGAAGGTTCTGGGAGAAGCGTGGTAAGAAGTAGAGAAGTGTATCCTTTGGCAGTCATTTTACATCGTCTTCTCATGAACAGCCAAAGAAATACACTTCTGGATCTGATCCTTCCTGGTCCTCCAGTACACTTTCTGTTCGGCTCAAATGCCTTTAAGTCCAGTCATGGAGATACTCTGCAGCCTGGAGAATTCAAAGAACAAGAACTTTCCATTTGGACCTCAGTGTGTGACTGTCTTAACACACTTTTTTAAAGAGGTTAACCTTCATTTTAGCTCAACGGCTTTAAACAAATGTCAGTCAAACATTAGCTCCACCACTGCATTTCTCCACTCTCAGTGCAGACTAGAGAGTCTTAAAAGCTTTTGGCCTCCAGAATATACCAATCAGCACAAGGTTCTTTTAAAATGTTGCTGGTATTAATAACATGTTAGCAGATAGAAAATATTATCCATCCACCTTTATCTTGACTTCTAGGTAGGTTAGAAAGGTGTATATAAGGAGAAGTAAAATGAAACGGTCACATATTTTCTTGAGAAAAAAAATGATGAGAGAATTGCTAGCTTATGTAAAACTCGATGGAAGTTTTATGGCAGCTGTAACAAGTGTGGTGTCAAAAATCATATGATCAATGTAAGCATTCATTTAAATTTTCTTTATATTGGTAAAATTAATTTATGCAAAGTTAGTTACACACCTATGTTTTCCCTTGGTTTCCAAATTCCCCCAGGGTATTGAAGTAAATATTGTACAGAGGCTGTACAAGTAGGGACAAGTAGGATGAATTTGTCATAGTCCTATTCTGTTGTGCCCAAAGCTATTATTATTAAAACCAAAGTGTTCAGAGGACAAAGGCCAATGCACTAACCAATTGGACCACCCAGCTCACAGGCAAAAATAGAAGAATCATTCTCTTTGTTAAATATATGCTATTCTAGCTCATGGGGATACTTAATTAGAGGGGAAAACGTGGTTGTTGATCTTCCAAATATTTATTATAAACGGAATGCTTCATTTCTTTTTCCCCTTCTGTAATGTACTATCCAGAAAAAAAGACTTGGAATAAAAAAAATACAACTCATGGTGTCTCTTATGAAGCATTTTTTCAGTGTGGTGAGCATCCAACAAAAATTGGCTCTAATTCACACTTATGCAATGCACTTTATTGACATGGAGAATGAATCTGCCACTTATGGTAGATCATTATCACTTGTAATTCATGTGCCAGGGTTTCCAAGTCATCTTTTTATGTCTGACTTCTGTGAAGTGTTGCATTTCACTGACAATCAGCCCAGACAGTAAATATCCTTGATCAAAACTGAGTATGACATTAAGAGTAAAAGCCTCTCTAGAAGGTCCTTCCAAATTTTTTTGGTCCAGCCAGGAGGAAGACTCCTACCATCAGATGTGAGCTGCTTCTCATTTACCGCAAAGCGGAGGAGACGCGTGGGCGGTGCGGAAGCCCTGGCCCCACGGTGGCAGGCGAGGTATCGGCGTTGCTGTTCCCTCAGCGAAGCTATGTCGTTTGACCACTTACTCAGAGAAGCACACAGGGTTTTGGGAGGCAGCCTTTTAAAGAAGAGAAGGTAGTGAATTCAGCACACACAAGCTGCGAAAAAAATTTTGTTGCTACCGATGTAACCTG
Source organism: Harpia harpyja (assembly GCF_026419915.1). Lineage (NCBI taxonomy): Eukaryota > Metazoa > Chordata > Aves > Accipitriformes > Accipitridae > Harpia > Harpia harpyja. The sequence goes on from NC_068940.1 coordinate 346,567, forward strand.
AAAATGAGTAGCTGAGGGTGATCGATGTTGTCTCCCGGGGCTCCGTGGCCTTGTCCCCCCTGCCCTGGGGACCCTGGTGGCGGTGCCCAGCCAGACTTTTGCTGGGGGCAGCCGTGGGGCTGCAAGAGGATGGCTTGGAAGGAGTGGTGTGGGCGCGGGATGCCAGGAGTCGCCTTGGGGCCTCCCCGCTTGCTTGGGGGCCGCTTTAATCTCAGTCCTCGGTTTCAGCCCGCACCACGTCACGGTCATGCCGTGCCCGGCAACGTCCTTCCTGCCAGCATGGCTGCCCTGCCAGGCCTTGTCCTGGGCTTGTCCCTACGGCCTCCGGGCTGCAGCTGGGCCCCATGCCACCTCTCCTGTCCGGGTGCAGCAGGGATGAGGGCCTGCTGCCTTGCTCCCTGACACCTGGACACTGGGGAAATGCTGATTAACTTATACGCACTTCCATGCTTCAAAAGGACATCACATGGAGTTATTATTTTCACAAGCCTGTCGTTACTGGCAACCACGAGGTGCTTCCGTGCCATTCCCATTACATTAAATAAACCACTACAAATCTGGGTGAAGGGTTGCATTACCAAGATGTGACCTAAGAGCAATCTCCAGGGCAAATGTCACTTGATGTTTGTAAGTTAATGGCAATAATAACAGTAGAGCTAAATCACCTGGTTAACTTGGGAATGTTTTAGTTGATTGAAGCCAGAGAACAAACTTGAGTTAAAGTGCACATCTATCAAAATGCAATCTACCAGTCAGTATTCCTAAGGTGGCAGGTAACCCCCTGACCTGGGAAGTTTGTTCATTTTGGCTCAAAATTTCAGTGTCTTCAATGTCTTCAGTTGCTTGGTGTACGAGCTTCTAAGCTTGTACATTTCCATGGTTCTTTCCTGACTTGTTCTTAAATGACTTAAGGCACTACTCACACACTAGTGAACTCAATGGACGTTTTGACCCACTGACCTGGCTTTGGCTGGCTCATGCCAGAACCATGACATTTATACAAAGCAAAAATTGGATCCAGCTCTGGAACTGATGGAGGAGAAAGAGCAATGCCAAAATAAAGTTTGACTTTGACTGATGTTGCATTTTTGATTCAGCATGTTATTAATGCTAAATCAAAAATGCAACATCAGTCAAAGTCATAATAACCCCAATTCAGACTTTTGAGTGCCATCACAAATCAAGCCTCAAATACTGTGGAGAAGTTTTGCCCTTTTTGGTGGGTGAAGGTCATTAAAAGTCAAGTGGATATTGCCAGCTGCAGAAGAACTTTCAAACCAGATACATGTTTCTTGCACCAGTCTTTGTCATTGTGGAAATGATTGATGTGTATGCTAGCAGTCATTAGCTAGACACTAGCCTCTTGGAAAGTTTTGGTTTTGAAGAAGGAAATACATGGGATTTAGAAGTCAAAGAAAAGGGAGGGCTGAAAACGTTATCTGAAACTGAATCTCAGTTTATTGTCCCTTACAGTATCTTATCTTACAGCTTTACAGATAGTAACAGAAAATACACACTATACGTTCCTGTTACATTCCTCCCCACTAAACATGATGTAGCTGAGACAGGCACAAGTCTTACAAAATGGAAGACCATTTTTAGTAGTAACACATACATGAGAACAACAGCAGTAACTATGAAGCATGCTGCAAGCCACACACTTCCTGAGACACGATCTAGGCCAAAAGTGAATGATTGCTGCTAGTGTCACCGACACATACTGTTATTAGGATCCCACCAGAGACTGTTCACATCAGAGCAATCATTTCAGTAACTGCCAGGGTCATATGATCAGCCTCCTCAGTCTTATTTCCACTCTCTGGGGTGAAAAAAGTGCCTGAGAAAAGAAGAAAATGGAAATATTTATAGCATTGTGTTACATGTTTCTCTCTTAAGTAGTTAGCAGGGTTTCTGGCTGCTGCAGTGGATCAGAAGCATGCAGTGATTACCCTGCTCTGTTTATATTCCTCTTCTGAGGCTAGCATTAGGTTGAGAAGGAGTCATCTAAGCAGTTGACAAGGACAATGCAATACATAAGAAACCTCCTTGATGGTGTAGGGTCATTTTTACTTCAGCTGGTTTATAATGTAATTCATAGGAAAGTTAGGTCATCTTTACTTCAACTGGCTTGTATTTTTGTGGGGGTCCAAAGAAACTGCAGAATCCCAGGAGAGTTCACTCTGACCATGCCCTAGCCTAGGCTTTTTTAGGTTGATTTCTTCTAAACATTCAAATCCCTCCGCTGGCACCCAATGTGAATGTGCTTTGCCTCTACCCTGGTTTGGCTCTTTGCACTGATGTTGAAGTGCAAACCAGGCACTCCCCAGGTTTCCTATGCACCAGTTTGTCCATATGGGCCAGGATGGAGAGCTGGCCTGGTGGATATATTTGCCCCATTAATCACTGTGTTGCCTGAAAGCTACTTTTCGTTAATGTGTGTAATACAATGATAAACTCAGGAGTTGATCCTCTCTCAGAAAGGTGCCATGTTCTAGATCTCTGCCAATACAGTCAATACAGAAGGCATTAAGGATGACACCCAGGTTATAGAACCATGGCAAATAATCTGAATAGGGCCGCATACCACTTTCTGTTTACTTTACAGGTCTGGAGAGTTATGCAGCGATACTTTTTGGGAGTTGGTCTTTACGAGTTCTGAGGATGTCAGTAATGTTAATGGAAACAAAAGCACACAGTAGATTTGGCAGTAATTAAAATAGTCATAATTTCCTATATTTTGTTCAAACTACAGTTCCTTTCAGTTAGAAGGAAGTATATTCACATTGTTGTTAGGAAAATCTCCATTCATATTTCTGCCCAAGGTTTTTAAACCACTGATGAGAGAGCTATGCAAAAGAATACATCACAGGTTTTATATGAAATACAGTAGATGCTCTGAGAAGTCTTGGGTTTTCTAATTAGATTTATTAACCACATTTTCTCTGGTGTGTAACACAGGAGCTGGAAATATTAGGTAGATTTAATAGGTACAAAATTATAATTCTACAAAATCTAGTGAACTTCTTCACATGAAATATGGTTAAATTGTGGACTTATTGCCCCAGGAAGTTGTTGATATCAAGATTTTAGTGACAGTAAACTGTATGGAAGTCAAGATTATTAATGATATTAAAGCATACAGGAGTCCTTGACAGTTTTGGAGACAGTATAGGTTTCTGCCTTGAAATCTAAATTAAAAAATATATAATTCAGAGAGTGGCTTTGGAGGAGCAGCAGATAATTGTGTGTATGCTTCTTGTTCTTGATGTATAACTTTCAACTTTCATTTGGTTTCCTGAATCCACATATTGCGGGCTGGAGATTGACAAGGCATTGCAGGAGGAGGCATTGCATACTAGCTTTGCTGAGTATGGCCTTGGAGTAGGAAACAACAAGTTGCCATTTAGCCCAGAGAGGATTGTTCAAACTGAAGTGAAATTTTCCCTGAAGGAGCTGGTTTGGCTCATTGGCCACAGCTGAGCCTCCAAGTGATTTCTGTGAGGGGGAAAAGAAAGATTAGAGAAGGGGAGAAGAGTTCTTAGCAAGTACAGCCTCCAACATTCCCCTACTCTTCCAAAGATAAAGCTACTGACAGCAAAAAAAGTCTGTCTCCTGTGAAGTAGCTGTGAAGTAGCTAGCTGAAGCATATTAGGAGAATAGATACCTTCCCAGTGCAGAGCTGTTCACAGGTTAACAATGTAAGTCAGCTTTGCCAACTCAGTTTGAAGTTTGTTCCTACACACTGAGCAGGTTGCAAGTCAGCTAATTTCCAAAAAGCTTTGCTATGTTTGCAGTATAACTGAGGTGCCAGCGATCCTAGAAGGGGAATGGGATGGCTCTGGTGACTGCTAACTACCATTAAGTAACTACTACTTACTTAGACCTCTAACTACTCTTAAGTACTTTGTGCATTAAGCAATGTGCTTTGTTCCTTGCAAACTTGGCATGATTAGAAATGATATACCTAGCTGCAAAAGTGTAAACAATATTGAACATGTAAGTAAGGGATTGGCGCAGCCTAGTAAAAAATGAAGAACAGCAAATGGTAGGGTGGCTGAATTACTACATGTTGTACTGTAGGTAATTTACTGAGCAGCTCAGGGTTTTGTCATCCCATCTGTCATGGACATTTGTAAAGGGAAAGTGCATCTGCTTGTTATTCAGACGATTACTTTCAGTGGGACTTGTAAATTAAATTCTAATACAAATTAAAGTATTAAAAAGAACAAGCATTTCTTTTAAGGTGACAACATATCTGGCATCTAGAATTATGAGCAAGTTGTCAAACCTCTTTTAATAGGCTTGAAATTATTTATGTGTGATTGCAATATCAGTAGTCAAGCCCTGAATTTGGGCTACAAAATTTTGAAAGTGCTTATTCTAATAGTCACCTCTTTATTTTCTATAGTGCTTCAGCCAGGACCATCCCACAGGCCTTATCAAAAGTCTTTTCAGAGCTTTTGGAAAGCCTTTCGGATCTCATCTTGCCCTTAATGTTCTCACAAGGAATTGGCTTTGACACTGATTGACAGAAATTTTACGAACAGAGTGTGAATGAGATTAGGCCCCGAATACGGAGAAGGAATTTTCCACATGAAGCAACGCTTTTTGGTGTTTGGTATTCCTTACCCTTTCCTAGGCTTTGGCTCACTATTAATTGTGCCACTTTGGAGAAAAAATAGTTGATGTTTGCTTGCTTGTTTTGCTAAGAAGGGATTGGTTGCCTCAGTGCTCAGGACTATGTTGATATAGATGACTTAAGACATTACAAAAATGCAAAACCTGTATGACTGTCGATCAGGTATTGACCTTAAAAGCTTTTTCTTCACCATTTTGCAAACTTCTCAGTAAGAAAACTGATTTGTTTTTGTCATGGATTGTGAGAATCATTTCTTTATTGCCTAGTCACAGGCTTGCTTGCATAACCTAATCTACATGATCCTCAGTTCCCATTATATTTATACTTTCCTAAATTTCCTTGTGATCTTTCCTATAAATCTATTCATGCTGTAAATCATAGGGAAACCGAGATTAAAAAATTGATTGTGACAGTGATTTTGTAAGTGGCTGCCATTTCATACACCACAAGTTACCTGAAATTTCCAGCGACTGGGAGTTTGATTCATCAAGTTACTCCGCTTCTATTCTGCTGTAATTCTGCTGATTCAACCCTCAAGTAAAGCTTAGTGGTGATGAATTGTGCCTTTGGTATTTTTCTTTCTGAATGTTAAAGTTATATAGTAAATAATGTTCGTTCCTCACAGAGTAGCTATGAGGGGAAACATACTTTCCTGAATATTAAAGATGTAAACTTGGCAGCAGTTAAAAGAAAAGTATTAGAGTGTAGAGGGTTGGATTGGATAGCTCAGTGAATTATTTGCTTTGCAGTACTGCTGTTGACATTCTTGCTTCTTTCAGGACCCCTTTGGAAATAAATGAATATATCTCTTGGGAAAGAGGCACATGAAGCAGAGCTAGGGAAGTGATTATAATTAAATGAATTCAAAACTCTAGCTTGGGTATATTTGTTCCCATAAACAAAGAGGGACCTTCCAGAATCAACCACTGTGGTCTGTGATTTCCTATTACCTTAAATTGGCCAGCTTCTTAGAGTTTGGATACTCAGTACTTCCTAAAACTAGGGTCCTTTAAGGCTAATGGTGGAATCAAGCCTCCTGAGCCTAGCTCTGGTGCCCTATTCCCAGGACCACCTTCCCTTGAGTATTCATTGCATATTCCAACTAAACTTTCAACTTTGCAAATTTTTCCCCTGTTCTACTAGTTCCAATGCTTTCATTCCATCTTGAATACAGATAGGTTCTTTATGTTCTAATTCAGCTTCCTCTTGTTAATTAGTTTTTAATTTTGCAAATAAACTTCAGGCAATTTGGTCTTGCTGACTTTATGTTTCTAATAACTGCCGCACTCATTTGGTTTCTGCTCTGCTTACCCAAAGACCACACTGTGATTCTGTAGGCCTGTCTACTGAGGTGGTCTGCACTGTGGAACAGTTGTATTTTACTAGTCGGCTGTATGGATTCAGACAGTTATGTAAGGAACATAAAACTTCCCTTGGACTGTTCAAAATCGGTAATAAAAAATTCAAAATTAAAAAAAAAAAGTAATATTTAAGTGGGACCAAATGACAGTTTTAATGAAACATTCTTTTCTTTGCAATGCATGAGAAAGAACCCTGTGATGTCTTACTTCACCAATGTAGTCTTCTCGGAATCAGTAAAGGTGTGATAACTTAAGTCAAGCTAATAGTGCTAGATAACTAATAATAAGTGTTATGTACAGATAACAACAGTTACAATGACTGTGATGGGCACTTTGATATTTTTCACTGCTATACATGGAACTGCTAATATCCACATTTATGTTGCAAACTGTACAAGAGAAAAAATATTAGTCACTTCTGTCAAAAATTAAAATGGAAATCTTACAGGGCATACATCCTATTTTTCCATTAGGCTTTAGGCTAAAACATGCCCCCTTCTGTGGCATGCTGAAGATTTTTATAGGTTTGTTCATGTGCCAGTTCTTCACAGCATATTATTTGCCTATTGAGAAATCTGTCTTCAGCATTTTATACCTGTGTGTGGTCCAGAATTCTGGTATTCACAGTTCGGGGTCTGCTGCAGAACTTAACTATGTCTTTTCCCTGGGAGGAAGAGTTTCAGGATGCAGGCCTTTTCCTGACAAGTGCAAAGACATTGTCAGCTTCTATATCATGATAGACATATAATCCAAAATTTATTTGGACTTTGGAAAAATTTATTTTGCTTGACACAGACTATGACTTTTTCCTGCATCAGACAAATCCTGTGTAGGGGATTGTGAGTATAGTATGCTATTTACAGACAGATTACTCCATGCTATAGTCTTCCATATGCTCTCTTCCTCTTGCATCAAAACAAGGCAATGGTTTTTCTGTAATAAGGATGTGTCGGGTCTTACATAGCTTCTGAGATGCATTCTCTATCTGTATCTGCCTGACCTCATTTATTTCCTTGGAAGGGTCATGAAAACATCTTTGTTTCATACCTAGACTGGTGCTTGAATTATAACCTTGAGTAATTACATGGAAAAACATGTGCTTGCTCTATTCCCCCCCCCCCCCCCGCCAAATGAATATGCACCCAATACTCTCCTGTGCATATTTAGTCTGTAAGAAGTTGCTGCAATAGTCAAGGGAAGGTAAGTGATGAACAAAGACGGGGCAGTAGTTTATCAACTTGTTGAAATGTTGATTTAGCAGAGATGTCAAAAGCCCAATCAGTAGCTCATCTGATGAAAAACTGTGAGTAACCTTGGATTAGCCACCTAAATTTGCTGGCTCTGACTTGCTACATATCATAATAACTTTATGCTTTGAATCGGTTATCATTACTCAGAAAAAATGAAGATCAAAGAAGCAAAAAGACAAATTTATAGAAGGCAGATTCATCAAAGATTATTAAATACTGTAGTCTGCTGCAAACCTTCTGAATGTCACCAAGACAGTGATTGCTGGAATCTGGGAGGAGCTTGTAGAACTATGTTCTGCACTTACTTGAGTTCTTCTACTTTCCTTAGGAGTTTATGGGTCCTGGGAGGAATCAGCAGATGGACCTTTGGCCTGATGAACAGCATTTATCTTATGTAATCCTTATGTACAGGTGTTGACTTCAAGGGAAATGGAGTCCTATCCCATCCTCTAGTGGGATGGCTTTTCCTATGCATATGGTGGGGAGATATATGCCATTGGTGGCCTATGTTACGGGTTGATATTCAGCTCTTTTGAAATGCTGTATGTGGTAGGACAGTGGAGACTGCATATAAGGGCACGGGGTTGGAGTCCTTGTTTGGAAAGTTTGGAGGTGTAATACAAGGATTAACTACTGAAGCTGAGCTGCTGGTTTGAGGAATTAGAAAGTTGAAGAGCATAGTTGAGGAAAGAGAAGCTGTCGCTGCCACTGCTTATCACTGGTGATACCAAACTGAAGTAAGTTAGGGTATTCATAAGCAAGAACATTTAAAAGACTCTGAATAAAGTAGTTCTTTGCAGGGGTCTGAGGTCTTCCACTTAAAATAGTCCTGAGGTATTTTTGATGGAACTGACAGCTTCTCGGTACCAGGGGTTCTAGCATATGACTTAGCTGACTGCTATGAATGGGTGTGAACAGTGATTTCTTCTATAACAAAAGATGATTTCTCTGAATCTGTGAAGACAGCAGTAGAGCAATCTTTGAAAAGATAAGTTCCATATCTGGATTTTGGTTCATTAAATGATTAACAAAGGTATTATTTGGTAAGTCCAGAAGACATCATGTTAATAAAAAATACTGCATTTTTTTCCGTACGATAGTAATTAAAATATCTCTGTAAAGTAATGGTTCTTTGATGAATTAGAGTATGACTTTGAATGTGCATGTGAGAGAAACAGGAATGAAGAGAAAAGCAATAAAATCTTTGTTATTTTTTTTAGTTGCTCTTTTCATAAAAACCTCTTGCTGGACCACTTAGATCACATCTCATTGAGACATTTACCTCCCATCTGCAAACTAAAATTTCCTATGGGATTTGTAATGGAAAAGCTGGATCCAAATGTAATTTGACTATATTTCACTGTTCTCAGGGAGTTTATAGTATCTTTGCTTTGGAACCCATTCTTTTTTTGAAAATGTGACAAAACAGCTGTCTTATTTTTCAGTCCATAGTTGAGCAGAAGTAGCTGTAAAGCTAAGCTTTAAACCCTGTACTCTGCTGCATGAGGATAGCAAAACTGCAGTATAGATCAACTGTTATTCTGTCACAGAGTCTGCAAAGAGCAACAGATGTCTTTAAATATTATGTTCTAGAAAGCTTTTCAGTGGCTGCTGAGTAGATGGATCCAAGCATGATGTATGGCTTTGTGGTCTGCTCATTAATACGTGGAACTGAAGAGCCTCAGTATACTCACAGTTCTTAGCCATCACATGGGGAGAGGAAATGTTGCATTTTTATTTATGAATCACATGCTGAGTTTTCAGAAACAGGAAAAAAAATCTTTACTTGTACACTGGGTTAATTTCATTTTTTAATTCATAGTCGAAGGCTGAATGCAGGAATCATAGTACCAGTTTAGGGTAAGATCCGTCTTAAAAATCAGTTCTGTGAAGTGATGAGTGATGTGATCTCACTTTCATCTGACTTTAGAATAACATTCTATTATTTGGCATCTATTAAAACACATTCAGCATTTTCCAGGGTGAAGCTTGGAAAAATATCTAAAGCATTAGTAACTTCAAGCCATTGTAGGAATAAAAAATACCTGATTGTATCAGTCATTAAAAATCACAGGGTTTTTTTGGTTGAGTGATACTCAGATGTTCCAGAATAATGTCTTTTTGCTCTAGCTTTCTCACTGTATTACTATACCATTATCTAATCTACAGGCCAGTTTTCAGAAGTGATTACCTTTGTGGTTCCCTGAGAATATGAGAGGGATAGATATTAAGTCAGAATAGATGAGGAGGCCACGGACCTATGTACACTTATCATAAATTGCTGTCTCTCTCTGCTTTAGAATAAAGTTTGCTAGGGAAAGGATTCAGCAACCGATAAGGAATGGGGAATGTTTGGTTGCATTGCAAGTGTATGGGTGTAAGTGATGACATTGTTATAGTAAATATACATACAAAGAACATTGTCAGATTAGAAGAAGACCCATGGAAAGAGCCCGAGTTAAGAACACCAAGAGAAATCCATATCAAACCCGTTAGATTACAGAGGTAATAAAGAATGTAGAACATGCCATCTCATTATGGAGTATGAGATCATATGGCAACAACATAAAAGCAATGGAAAAAGATATTAAAGAAGAAAGGGGAAATATTGCAATTTATGTAAATGAAGTAACAGCTTGGCTCAGTAGTTTGCAGGAAGGCCTCGTAATGACTGTGTGATCCTGAATGAGGCAAATTCTGCTTTAGATTCCCCTAACCTAACTGACAAAAGTATTTTTAAATGACTGAAGAACTTGCTTGTAACAAAATACTTAGTCTTTATTGCATGGTTAATATGTGGGTTTGGATATGTAGATGAAAAGGGGTGATCTCTGATCCCTCTGAGCTTGAGTCTACTTGAGTTGTTTATTTTTGTTCCAAAAAGGAAACATGCTCATATATGTGTCCATTGTGAACCTTCCAGGCTTTCTGAATGCACTTAACTCCAGCACATGCACAGGCAGTATCCCATAGTTATTCAGTCACTTTAGGGAATGTGGGGGTTGCACAACAAATGTTTATAGCTGACCTATAAATCCCAGGAGGTTCAGAACAAAAGCACCAAAAAAATCTTATGCGTACAACAACATTGCCACAATAAAATTTCCAATGGCTTTCATTAAAATGGAAAGGACAGCTCTGTGGCTGTAAGGAAACATGTCAAAATGAAAAGAAAATCAATACTTACAAAGGATAATAACAAACTTACTCATTTTCTTTTAGCACAAAATTAGAAAGGAAATAAGGCCCCTATCTCAGTATGAAAACTAACTCTAAAGGGATTAAACCTCCAGTAAAATTGAATCATTTCAGCTTTATTTGGTGTTTTAACTATAGTTCTCCTACAGATAAGGATAGCAACATCCCATATGATTGAATCGCTATTTGAAATACTCATTCGTTCTTCCTCATGTCTGATAATGTGATCTCCTCAAAAAGCCAAACTTGCAGTTGGTACTGGGCTACCCACAGAGGCCTATGCTTGTTTACCACAAGGGGGAAGTTTGTGTCCTAATGGAATTAGTAGGGAAGTAAGGAAACAAAAGAACCATTATTTCAATATATTATCTCCCTCATCAGACTCAAACAACTACTTTCTTTTTTTATTGCTCCCTGCAGTATAACCAAGTTTGATAGATAGTGCATTACCTCCAAGGCCATTGTTCTCTTGAACAAATACTGCAAAGATAAGCATTTGCCATGCTGTTGTTCTGTTTCAACAAACATGCAAACAAGAACAAAGTCTTCTGAACTAAAACCATGTTTAAATCATAGACCGGGTAAAATAATTCTTAATCAGGCATCACCTGATATGGAATAATGAAGTGACTATATTCCTGCTGTAATGCATGACAGTGAATTATAATTGTTTTTACTGCTGGAAGCAAGGCAACCCCATGCAAATATGTATTCTGTGTCTCTCTTTAAACACAAAATGAAGCTCCTTGCAAAACAGAAGGTGAAATTGTGTTGGAGGGGGAACTAGTGAAAAAAAATACTAACTGGAGACAAAAGGGCTTTCCCTTTGCGTTGAGTTTATTTCACAGGAGGTGACCAGCAAAGAAAACTATGCAAAAGACCAAATTACATTCTGATAATTTGGCCCAGACCCTCAGAACAAGCTGACTTATTCTGGGTTATGCGAGAAGCAGACTGTGTAAGAAAACATTCAATTCACTTTCTTACAGTACAAAAGCATATACTTTCAGCTACATCTCTAGAGGTTTCCATCATGTTTCTTCCTAGGTGGCATGTTTTCATATGGCTACACTTGCAGTCCTTTTTCACTTTTTCCTTTTTCCAGTAGAACTGTGACACCATAAAGTGATTACTTTGCTGTACGCAAGAACTGAATTTACAGTAAATGTGGATGTTCCAGGATATAGTTAGAGTCTGTAGCCGCTCCAACTTGATTGACCTTTCGTGCTATGGTGGAAATCTGGTTAGCCTCCTTTGAGCAGTATATGAAGTCAGCTGTCTGTATCAAGACCTATGACAGATTCAAAACAAGGCTATTCTGAGGTCATCTTATTTAGATTCGGTCTAAATTTTTCACTGAAGAGAATGGAAGATTGTCTCTATATCCTCATCTTAGATGAACATTATTACTCAAGATTAGTACAGAAATGGAATTAGCATAGGAAGAATCCTCTTTTCCTGAGTGTGGCACGGCGGTTTTTTTGGTACCGGGTGAGGGTCCGCAGGGCCGGCTCCTGCTGGAAGCTGCTGGAAGCTCCCCCGGCTGGGAGCCGGACCCGCCGCTGGCCCAGGCCGAGCCCCTCCGCGACGGCAGCAGCGCCTCTGGGAGAGCGGAGTTAAGGGGGGAAACCTGCAGGGAGTCAGGGGAGTGGGCTGTGAGAGGAACCCCTCTGCGGGTACCGAGGTCAGGGAAGGAGGAGGAGCGGGGGAGGCCGCGGTGAGGCGGCAGGCTGTCCCCCCCAGCCCATGGAGGGGAGCGGGGGAGCGGAGGCCGCCCAAAATGGCTGCGCCTGCGTGGCTGAGGCAGTCTGTGACTGAAGGAGTGCGCCCTGTCTGCGGAAGGGACCCGCGCTGGAGCAGTGGGTGAAGGGCTGCCTCCCGCGGGAGGGACGGACCCCACGGCGGAGCAGGGGCCGAGCGCGGAGTCCTCCTCCCCCTGAGGAGGAAGGAGCGGCAGAGACCAGGGGTGAGGAACCGACCCCAGCCCCCGTCCCCTGCTCCCCTGGGGAGAGAGAACCGGGAGTGGGGCTGAGGCGGGAGGGCGGGGGGGAAGCTGCTCTCGGGTTGGGGTTTACTTCCCAATAGCCTTGGTTTGGTTTGACTGGTAGCAAATTACATAGATTTTGGTTTTCTCTCCCCCAAGTTGAGCCTGTCTTTTGCCCGTGACCATAAGTGGGGAGTGATCCCTCCCTGTCCTTGTCTCGACCCATGAGCCTGCCTTCATATTTTCTCCTCATCCCACTGGGGCCAGGGAGGGAGTAGTGAGTGAGCAGCTGCCTGGTGCTTTGTTACCGGCTGGGCTTAAACCATGACACCTTGATAGAGATGAGCAAGTATTTTACATTAGCTGAAAAACTATCCATGTATATATTTTAAACAGAAACTGCTTGGAGAATTAGTCTTGACGTTACATAATATGTGTAACATACATACTTGTAGGTCGTGGTCAGGGCCACAGTGTGGTAAGCAATGAAGCTGTGAAGTGTTAAGTAATGGTTCCTGTCTTGAAGATGTTACAGTCTTAAGGAGACAAAAACAGTGAAAGACAAAGACAATTAAAGGACACAAAGAACCACAGAAGGAAAATAAAAGAAAAGCTCAAAGTTAATAGTAATGATGAAAATAGTAATAGCTTTTTTGGCAATATATTAGTCTTAGCATCTCAAATTGCTTTACAGACATTAAGCAACTTAACATCAAGATGAAGAGGTTCTTGTCTTAGAAAGTACTCGTGTTCTATTTCTAACTCTTCAACTATCTCCCACTGAAACTTTCAACACGCATCTTGTTTGCAGATTCTCAGGTTTCTGCCCACAAACTGGGTATCATTTATTGCTAATAGTCCTATGCACTGATACTATGGTTGACAAATGAGGGATGTGTTTTACATGAACACATCCTGAGCTCTATTTCTGGATGGAAGCCACTGGAAGTCACTGATATCAGAAGCTTATAATGTGAACAACAGGGTATTTTGCTGCTTAGAGTTTGTGCTTTGCTTCATAACCCAAAGACAGAGGGAAAGGTTTTAAACACAAACTGATCAATGTTTCCAACCAGGCTCTTAGGTGATGTAAATTACGTCCAAGGATGGCAATGATTCACAACTGCTGATGACCTGTCCCAAATCACGATGCCGAGTTTTGAACAGCTCTTGTTTTGACTAGTGCTCTGTCTGAGTGTGCTCAGATGTCTGCAGTTGGCTTTAGGACTGGTGGCTTTTTCTGCTAGTACCATAAGTCTTAAATTTATTTACCTTGATAGCATGAAAAACTAAAAACCATTTTGAAGAACATTTTTATCAAGTAGAGGTATAAGAAATTGCAGTCTTAACAAGAAAGAGGCCAAACTGGAGATCGTCCTTGTAATCTTCAGGTTTTACTGGAACTGCATATTTACATATTTGTTTTTACGTAATTTGAAACACTTGCGATCCTGGCTTCCTTCCAGTGATTCACAAACTAGAATAAAAATGAAAGCTCAAAGACATGAAGCCTAGCAAATCCCAAAGCAAAGCATGATATTTTACCTCATATCTACTTCACTTTATAAAGATTTCTCTTTCAGAATTGTTTTGGAGCACACTGAGGATGTAACGTTATATATCAGTTAAGAAGTAAGACTTTCCTTCAGCAAGGTCTGAGCTCCTTTCCAAAAAGTTTTCAATATTTTGTTAGTTATTCTCATTATTAAAAGAATATTAGTTTGACATGAGACCTTATATATTTATGAAGAGAATAATGTCATTGCCTGACTAAAGAATCTGAAATACAGTCCCAATCAGCAGTGTTACTGTAAACAGATTCATACATGTTAGACCTCATGGGCTTAATACAGGTAAAAAGTGACGTGCCTAGTAAGTACATTACTAATATCTACAGGAAGATTCCCAACATTTCCAAAGTGCTTATAAGCTGTTTCTTTTGAAAAATAGAAGCCAACAGACAAATCTTCTATGAAATGTCACACTGGTGTGAGTAGCCATTTTGGGCCTGATCCAAACCCCTTTGAACTCAGTTCACTGATCCCTGTGGACTTCAGCTGGCTTTGACACTCAGTGGAGTTTTTGCACCTTATTTCAAGCATAGAAACATGCTGTAGCTCTCCTCCATGTTCTCCCCTAAAGCCTGCCCTCCCAGGACTGTTCTATGGGATTTCCAGAGATCTACCTGGTGCTCTCAGCTCTTTGAGGTGAGCAAATCTCAGGAAAATGCTCCCACCAATATTGATATATTTTAATCCAAATACATCTTTGCCTGCAGTGGCCAGCTTGTACAGTGAACATAATTCTGAGCTCCATGTATTGGGTAAGTGGATATATATAAATACACTAAGCAAATAAATTGTATCACGCTACAGTATCAGTGCTGTGCTGTTATCAGATGAATAACCTGAGGGTGTGTGCTACCTATTGATTGCATATATGGGAGCCCAGTTGGCTTCATTTTTCTCACTAATGTAAGGAGGAAATGTTTATAAGGAATAATTTGCCAGTGATTAGGTCTCAAGGGTCTCAGCAGGTCTCTAGTGCCTGCAACCATTCAGGTGGTGTATTTTTCCTGTTTCATCTGTTTCTATTTTGTAGGCCGTTTGGGATATGAAGGATTCAGTTTGTTCAGCTGACTGTGTTTATGTCATATTGAATCAAAGTTATACATACAGAAAACTGGCTTTGAAATGGAAAGAAAGGGAAATTAGGTGTCTTTTTGTCCATTTTCTACTAAACAGGATGAGAAAATCTAGATCTTGTGGTCCAGTCTTGCAAGGTGATGAGACTTTCAAGATCTGATGAAATCAAGTTGTGAGAGGCTTACAGAAAGGGACAAGTTCCACAGCTGGTGAATTAGCTAGCGTAGTTGTGTGTGCCTCTTCATTGCCTGTGCAAAGTTCATCAGGGCTTTAACAAGGAGTTATAATTTCTCATGTTTTCTTGTATCAGTGTGCAGTAGGTAATACTTTAATCACTGAAGTGGATGGATGAGGTGGATGAATAGCAACAAAATATATCCTTTGCAGTATTTATGTAACTCTTCAAGCTGGAACAGTTTGTACTCTGTGCTGCTCTCTGATTCACTGAGCTGCTAGATTACTTCTGACATTTTGTACTTTTAGAAAATAAAGGACAAACTGGCAAAAAATCTATGGGCTCCTTCATGCAGGCTTCAGACTTTTCCAGGACACAATCTGTATGCTATCCTGCCAGTGGAAGCATGTACCTTACTCCCACGTTTTTGAAATGAGTTTCATGTGACACTCACATAAGTGGTCCTCTAAAATGTGCCAAAACTCCTACAAGCAAAATAATTTGTGCCTGTTGCAGTTTTGTCGCGATTATCTTAAAGCATTTATCTTCTATTCATTTGGACCTTTCTGGAGTTCCGTTTCCCCAGCAAAGTTTAGTCAAACCTGTATTGCAACTGGCAATGACCGTATATGCACCTTGTACCCTTTCTTTGCTGCAGTCAAGCTTTTCTCATCTATTTACACATACAACCATTTGTTGGTGATATACTGTTCTGGACAGTCTGTGTTTTGGGACTTCAATATTCCATACAATTCTCCTTATTGTTTGCCTCTTTACTGCCCTTTGGTATGCAGCTTTTCTATTTGTGTTACCTTTTTAGTGGATAGGGAGAATTGGGATTTGGCAAGAACAAGTAATGAGATTAATACACTTGCATTTGTATTTAATTTATATTTAATTCTTTGTTTCCTTTGTGTAAATAGGCAAAAAAATCCACAGTTTGGGCTAGCTGGTAGCCATGGTTAGGTATTATTTGCCAATGGAAGTTCAGTGTGGGGTTAGCTTATTTTAAAATTCAGTAGTCTACAATTCTGATAGCTACTTTTTTTTTTGTTAACTACTAATGGTGAAATTATTACAGGATTAATGAATGAATTAAGCCATCATAATTCTGAAAAATTATAGCTGTGCCACATATACAAAAGTAGCCAATGATTTCAAAAGAGTTGCATTTGTTTTATTGCAGGGAAGAGTAGATAGTAACCTTACTGCTGCTGTATTCCTCAATAGCAAGAGATAATGATTTTTTTTTTTCCTACAGTTGAGCAGTTTTGTATCAGTTATTCTGCTCCACAGCTTTTCCTTGGTACAAAATCTGCAATTTACGATGGCATAGTCCATTGTTTTCTTTACCTCCTATGCTTACATCCAGTACACTTAAATCCATACAAATTTTAGCAAGGACGTCAAAAATATTACACATGCTCCTCCATATTTTTCTTCTGAATGTCTTTTAAAATCATAGAGGAATAAAGTAGAAGTGTCAGTACCTCAATGTGGGACAGATGTTGTCTTAGTGTGTCATGACAACTCTGGTGTTTGGTATGTGGGAAATATTAAATAGAGCTCCATGTTCATCAGGTATGTTAATTAACCATGGTGTCTTCTCTATTTAGGGTATCAGATACTTAGTTTACTGCATTACTTGCTCTCAAATGATAAATACTGGCTATCTATTTGCTACCTTTTGATTTTAGTACAGATTTCCAACTGAAAATTAGTGATAACCACAGTCCATATTAGTCTTGATGTTACAGCCACAGTCTGTAGTAGTCTTGATGTTACATCCACAGACCTTGCTCAAATTTGAAGTGTGAATGTTAGAAATTAGCCTCCATCCCCCAATAAATAAACATGTGGCATTCAAAAATAGAACTCCATTGTCATGAAAAGACATATTCAAATCTGACGTTGGAACAAACTGAAATCACAAGACCATCACTGCAGCAATTAACACCTAGAATTTTCAAAAGTAGCTAGTATCTCTGAGTATTGCAATTGGTGGATCCTGTTTAACACCTCTTTAAAAGATTTTGTCTTCTGTGGCTCAGTGCCAGGCAACTTAGAAGAAACTTGCAATTGGAAATCCCTGCTTCACAAGTTACCTAAGTGGCATGACTACTCATACCATTTGCTGCACACAATATCGTTATTCTTTTGCATCTATATTCTTTATATATATTCTCAGAATGACAGAAAGAAAAATGTCTGCCAAATTTCCTTTTGCTCCTCTAGTAAAAGATTAGTCAAAACTATCTAAAATATGAGGAAAAGGAGGCTAAAAATCAGCTCCAGCTTCCGGCATGAAGATTCAGACATTGTAAAATCCATCACATCTCCTGGATCAAAGCACGTCATGGATGTGAGGTACGACACATGCTATATGAGAAACTTCTGAAATATCAAAGACTGGTAATTAAATTCTTTGGGAATCTTGGAACAAGCTATGCTAAAACCAGGCAGAAATCTGTTTTCAACTGTTTGGAACTCCTTATATACAAGTCAGCTAGAAAAATACTGGAATTCTGTTTCTGATTGAGCAAAGACAGAGTCTTAGAATTAGGAAACAAACCCAAATTTGATGCTGAATAAGTTTCAGGTATGAACAATTCCATTTGGGTAAGTAAAAACTTAGCATATCTCTCCAAACAACCACAGAAAGCCATCTGAAACTGGGCTGTAAAGCAAGACTTCCTAAACATCACTAAGGTTTGTGATTGTACAGTCAATTACTAGACTTAACTTGAAAATGGATTGGGATGAGATCTGAATGCACCTTCAAACAAATAGTTTTTGAAATAGTTTAACCATTTTGGATTTCAGGTACTTGAAAGTGCTTTCCTATGTATAGAGATGAGAAGTAAGTGATGTTAACACAGTCAGACATCAGCTGGAGGGAAGTGTACAGTGTTAGGGAATAATGAGAATGGAGGAAGTTAGCTTAATTTATTACTTTAAGGATGAAGGTTTATTGTCTTTTTAATACAGCTAAATGCAAATGCTGTTATAATCTGCCTGAGTAAGACCTACCTGAATGTTTAGCTCTTTTTACAGACCTCCCCAAATCTAGATATGGTGATATCTTGAGGCAATAAATTTCACATAATCAACATACAACGTGCAATACATTTTTCCTACACATTGATTTCTACTGTACATCTTTGGCTCTGAACTATAAGAAAGAATGATCCTCAGTGAATCATTTACCATCCCAGTAACAGCTATTGTATTTGCTGTGTCTGTTCTTAGTTATTTCATCCTAAAACTGTACAGTCTCTGCCTTTAGTCTCTCCTCGTATGGAGTCATTCTAGCCCTCTAACCATTTTCCTTACACATCTCTGACTTTTCTCTTTCCACTATAAAATGTGTAAGTATCATTGCAAAGCTGTTACAACCAGGTACCAACTTACACAATTCACTTATACATGAAATCTAGTGTTTATTTATAAGTTTAACCATTCTCTTCAGCCAGCTGTGCTGTACCAGATGTAAACTCTGAGCCTCATGTTTTAATGAGAACTAGACAGCACTAGAAAACAATAGGAACCTGGGACTATAGTCTGACACGTATGTTCTCCTTGTCAAATGGCTAAGATTTAGGAGCAGTATCACATTGTGTCCTTCCATGGGTATTGTTTAACCTCCATGCTGGGCTTTGTGTGTCTCCCCCTCTCTCCTGTTTCTGTAAATGGATTCATTTGAAGATGAGAAAATCAGCTGTCTAGCAGCTCCCTGCCAGCCTTTCTGAGGACTTTGTCCTGAGATTAGCTTAATCTGCAGCTTGTAAAATCAAGGTAGAATCACTCTAAACAGAGAGTCCTCATAGGCTCTGATCATGTAAGACATGGTCATGGAAGTCTTCCTGGCTGGATTGCTTGCTTCAGTAAATCTTACTTATACAAGTATGATATGAGTCAGAATGATGCACTAAGAATTACGTGCTATTACCTCAGCTGATGTAGCTTGCTTTGTTTTCAGTAAACCGAACACCAGTTTATATTGGCCAGACCTCTGCTTTTAATTATTTTTTTTTCAAAATTTTTTTGAAGGTCTGTACCTGGAAAAGTGTCTAATCCTTTAACTGTTAGGTGAGAAATCCTAGCACCACCAGTATTAATGGCAGCCCTCCCAAAGACCAAAGTTTGGAGTGGTACTCCAAGGAGATGTTTAGGAGCTATAACCTTAAGTGTGTAATGGTAGTACCACCATTTCTGCCTAGGAGTTGCAGTAACCAGCCCTCAGGTTCTTTAGCTTGACAATTCTTATTCTGCAACTATGAAGTAAAGAAATACTGCCCAGCCGTAGCACTTCTTAAGAAAATTAATTCTCACATTAAGAGATGCACTGCATACAATTTTGTTACTGTTCTGATCTAGGAAGAAGCCAGTATAAATTACAAGTCAAAAAGTGATATTGGCTCTAGCACAAGGGGATCTCATAAGGCTATAGAGAGAAGGAAGGTTAAATTAAAACGTTTAGGCCTTTATTCAAAATCAGCCCTCAAATTCATTTGATGGACTGGGAGCAGGGACTTGTAAAGGTCAGACACTGCAGATGAGTCATTATTTATGGTCTGGCTGATACAAAGTGGCAAGCCTTTTCACACCTATAGGGAAATGTTTCTTAATAAAAAAAGAGAACTTTCTAAATTGATTTACAATCAGTAGATGCCTTGTTTTTCATGTGTCCCTGCTCATCTTAAAGCTAGAGAAACCTCATGTAAGCTGTATTAACTTCTTGGTGTTAGCATGGGTGTGTTCTTTGGTTTCAATATATGTGTCATGGTTTCACCCCAGCCAGCAACTAAGCACCACGCAGCCGCGCACTCACTTCGCCCCCACCCAGTGGGATGGGGGAGAAAATCGGGAAAAGAAATAAAACTTGTGGGTTGAGATAAGAATGGTTTAATAGAATATAAAAAGAAGAAACTAATAATGATAATGATAACACTAATAAAGTGACAGCAGTGATGATAAAAGGATTGGAATATACAAATGATGCACAGTGCAATTGCTCACCACCCTCCGATCGATGCCCGGTTAATCCCCAAGCAGCGATTCCACTGCCCCCACTCCCCCCAGTTTATATACTAGATGTGATGTCCCATGGTATGGAATACCCCGTTGGCCACTTTGGGTCAGCTGCCTTGGCTGTGTCCTGTGCCAACTTCTTGTGCCCCTCCAGCTTTCTTGCTGGCTGGGCATGAGAAGCTGAAAAATCCTTGACTTTAGTCTAAACACTACTGAGCAACAACTGAAGACATCAGTGTTATCAACATTCTTCATATACTGAACTGAAAACATAGCACTGTACCAGCTACTAGGAAGACAATCAACTCTATCCCAGCTGAAACCAGGACAATATGTAATAGTGTAGTCCATATTTGCTACTGTTCCTTCTTTTTTTACTTGGTTTCCTTTCCTGTACTTGAGCATTTGCCTTGCTTAAGGCTGGATAGATAATTTTAGACAAGAAATGTCTTGTTATAGGTCATTTTAGTAGATAAAAATTGTTCTAAATTCTTTTTTTTTTCAAAAAAATAACAACAAAATGCAACCTTATTTTAAAATAAAATTGAAAACCAGAAAAAAAGAAAAGAATCAAAGATTAAAGAATGATCATGTCCCAGAGATGGGATTTGTAATTTTTGTTGATGTTGGCTTATGAAAGCTTCTAAGAGTGCACGGGAGTTTTTTGTTCTTTTTTTTGTTGCTGCTTTTTTTAAATCTTTGCTAGAGCTGTGAAAGAATGACAAGAAAAAATTCTTGCTCCTCATCCAAAGGCGCTGAAGAGTTAATTCAGGTAACCTACTTTGAATCACTCCTTTGAAGTTAGTATTGCTTTAACGAAAACAGTTAAATAAAACCAGAGCTCCTGGTATAAAGCTGATACTTCAGGATATAATGAAATTATTTGATCCAATGTTTTGTAGTCTGCACTCTGAATGTTTGAATTTGTAATGCAGACTCTGCCATGTCTAAGGGTTTGCTGCAAAGCAGTGTGTGTTTTTAAAATACATACTTCTATTTTGCAGAAACCGCCTTTTTTTTCTGGAGCTGACATGGATAGGTGCTACCTAGCCTTTTGCACTGTAGTCAAATAACGGTCGCTTTTTCAGGTGGGAGGAAAGAAGCAGTCCTGTGACACTCCCTCTGATAGAATTCCAATATAGTGTCAGGAAAACTTCATTTCATCCTTACTGTTGTAGCTGGAGGTTTACCTCTGAGCAGAGGATCTACGTAAAGTGTAGGTCACTGCATAGGACAGCCTTTTTTGAGAGAGAAGCATCTCATTGTCCTAGATGAGTAGATTGTGCATAATTCCTATATACACTTGAATGATGTCCTGAGTGCAGTAAGCATATGGAATGATCTAAACATCAGTGAAGTTCCTCAGGAAGGACTTAAATTGTACCTTATCCACAGGAGTCTTGAAGTGTTGGGGAATTTTCAGAAAACTAGAATTAGTGTTATCTCAGCTTCTACATAGAACTACCCAGAAATTAAAGACAAGTAAAGCTGTTGTGGTTTCCAAATGAAATAATGAACTGTCCCAAACAGGTTTTGATTAAAAAGACTTATAAGATGGGTGATGCAAATCAATTCGATTTGTCAGCTTAAGGAGAATAAGAGTTTAACTAGATGTGGTAAAGCTGATAGAAAACATCTAGCATTCTTTAAAGGCAGGTGGTCTGGGGCTAGGAAGTATAACTATAAACAGTTACTATTGGTATAGTGTCACTCAGTCGCCCAGGTAGTGAGGTACTCAGTGGCCTCACACTCACTAAGTGACTAGTACTGTACCTGTCTGAAGAAAAGGTTGCAGGAGGCGGGGAGGAAAGAGAGAAATCCACATCAATTTTGATAAGGTAGCTGAGGTCTGAGGGCTTTGAATTGCATTAGTTTTATGTTGCTACCACTCTGCTGGCTTGAATAGAACTATTTCAAAGCTCATACAAAGATCACCTCAGTGTATGTGCTTATTGGAAAGAGTGAACTTTCTGTGTTTATACACAGAAGTTATTTGGCTAATCATAATGTTAGTGATCCACTTTAGAAAACAACATTCCCAGGCTGAAAAATAGTTTTCTAAAACAATAAGTGATTAATTTAATTACTTGAAAATGAAGCATTTAGTGTGAGGCTTAAGAATGAGCTACTTAACTTTGTGATTTTTTTTTTCTCTTTTTAAATGTTGAAGAATTTGGGGAAGAGAACTAAATTGGGCTTAAGTGGTCTATTGCTATTGTCAGTTGGTGAAATTATTTGATTGCTCTTTCTACTGTTTCTACAGATTTAGTACGTTTTCAGGCTCTTAATAATGAAACTCTGCCTTCTTGAAACTCAATCCCATCTAAAAGTAAAGACAAGCCACTTACTTATAAACATTTTGATCTACAAGTGAGCAAATTATAGCTTAATTTCTGACATGTGAACACTGCATGTACCCCTTTAAACTGCACGCAGATTTCACCACTAAAGGATAAACATCCAAGTCATCAACAAAACTTAAAGCAAAGACTACAAACAGGTAAATGAACACTTTAAGATAGGAAAGCCTATCCTCAGATTTGACAACACAAGTTGAATGTTACCATCAGGTGTGGTCCAGTCACAACAGGGAACGAATCCACTGCAACGTTTGCTGTTTCGATGTCAGCCACAGGAGCTACTTGTTTGGTTTCTGTGGATACAGGGGTAAGAAG
Source organism: Harpia harpyja (assembly GCF_026419915.1). NCBI lineage: Eukaryota > Metazoa > Chordata > Aves > Accipitriformes > Accipitridae > Harpia > Harpia harpyja. The sequence goes on from NC_068940.1 coordinate 369,525, forward strand.
ACCAAAGTTACAAGGTTGAGAACACTGATTTATCTTTTGAGATGGTAAAGGACTGTGTCTGATCATATTATGTCCCTCGTTGCATGGGAGGGTACTTAACACTGACAGAAAAGGCTTCACCATTATTACAACACCAAAGGGAAAGATACTAAAAAAAGTAGAAAAGATCCTTTCCAGTAGTTACCAAAGTATGGGCAGGCTTGTGAAAGAAGTGAGGAGAAAAAGCTGCAATTTCCTCTGCTATTCCAGGTTCCCCTGAAATAGGGGAATTCACTCCCTTGGGATTTACACTCCAGCAAGAATACTAACACACAACAATGGCAATGTCCCGCGCTCATTGTGTTTTGGGAACTGGAAGCTGTGGGGGTTCCCATGAAATTAAGGAAACAAAGCCTCTTTTTCCTCCAATAGTTTTTTGTGGGGGGAGGTGTGTGTCACAAAATCAACTGAACTATGTAAAATAAAACACTGGAACATATTGACCTAACAAAGACATCTAAAACTGGTGTAAGCAAAAGATAGGCTGTTATAAACTGATTTATGGTTCCCGAGTTCCCTAGGGAACTTGGTTTCCTGACTAATAGTAGGGCAAGTTTTTGTCAATAAGCTGCAGAGCCTCAGTAATGATCCAGTTTGAATGGAAACAGCAATGGCCTAGCACATGTCAGTCATCTTGGACCTTGATCTCCCAGACGAGGTGTGTGCACCATTACACCTGGGTGGCAACGGTTGGGCAGCACTAGCTAGTGGGACAGATGGAAGAATTGTCTAGCCTTTTTGCTTCTGGAAAGGTAGGAAAGTGAAAATACCTAAGTGAAAAACTAATTGCTGAACTCTCCCCCCTGCTCCCCCTCCCAGCCTATTCTAGAGGTATTTTGGAAGAAAAGCAAAAGCAGATGGAAGGACATATTGAAATTTATCCACGGAAAAGACATTTTCTAACTAGCTCTATCAGGAATATCAATACCTGCTTCTCCTAACAAGCATGCTAAGATTTAAGGTTTTCCTTTGTAAAGGATGTTAGTCAATGCCCTTCAGAGTTAACCATTAAGCTTATTATTTCTCATAGTCTGAAAAAAATGATACTTTCTTCTGTGGAGAAGTTGCTAAAGGGAATTTAGGTGGAGTAGACACAAGAACAGAACCAACACCAAGTAAGATAAAATTCAAAGTTTGTTTTTTAATTGGGATGGGTATTGCAGGCAAACAGTGATTTCTGTCCTGTAACATTTTCACTCAGTCGCAGAAATCAGGCTTCAACCCCTCTGGTCCAGTTCAGCCTGGCAGCATGGACCCTGAAGGACAGGACACTTACTCTAAGCACTTGATGTGGCAAAGTCCTGGCTGGTAGGTTGTCCCCTGTGCATAGCAGTTCTACTTTGGACTCAGCCTTTCACGTGCTGTCAGGTACACCTGCGTGTGTGTTTCCCCTCTTCTTCCTGCCCCTCCCCATGGGGCTACTCTCTCCACTGTTTATTACTTCATTGACACAAACTGCAAATTGCCTTGCTAACTACATAGATCCAGGACAGTGTCTTTCATTTTCTCTATATACTAGGCCAATCAGCAGTGTCACTTGAGGTTTCAATCACCTTCTGGTCTCCCACTTCAAATGTATCAGGAAATTGTTATACAGCTGTTGCTGACTTTGCAAAGTGCATCTATTGCTTCTGTTTTCTAGCTGCTACTAGTTCATCTAGCTAGAGCTGGGCAGATGCAGTCAAAGTCTCGCTTACCTCAGCAGTTCTTTAAGGCTGGCTTCAACCCAGGACAGAAATAAATTAAAGAAATATTTCCCTGTCACTCCTCAGCTCTGGTATGTGTAGCTAAAATCTTGCCTAATCTGACACACTTTTTATGTGCAGCTCCGAACAACTTACTAGTATGGGTGTTGCCTTGGTGCCCTGCAGTGCTGGCATGGTACCCTTCGCTGACCTGGCTGTAGGCATTAAGAAGTTACTGCCTCCGGGTAACACCCTTATTTCCCTTCCAGATGCTGGATGCTGTATCACATTTTCAGCAGCAATGTCTGAAAGTATTAAAATGTTCAATGTTATAGTAATAAAATACTTAGTGTGGTTGCCAGATGATATGGTTTGTAAAAGTAATTTTGTTTTGTCACAACAGTGCGGGTGATAGAGGAAAAATCCAGTGGGGGCTCGTTAGTAATACTGCTTTTCTGGCAGATCTATTGCTTCAAATAGATGTAGGCAGTTGCAGGTAGTTGGACATACAAGAGCCTGTTTAAAGTTTCAGCTGAGACTTATTATGCCCTCTGGGTCTAGAGCAAAAATCCATTGCAGGAATAATATTTCTTGAGACTAGAATTTGGGGCCAGGAAAGATACTATAATGAAACCAGCTAAGGATTACTTTTTTTTTTTTTGTAAAATCTTAGAGAAAAGCCACACTAGGCAGCTGAGTAGGTATTTAGCAAACTAGAAAACTGGATCACGCAATTCCTCTGATTTTTGTAGGTGATTGTATCAAGAAAATGTTTTAAATTACTTTCATACCTATATAAAGGGAATAGTGTCCTGCATATGGATGAAATACATATAGATGAGATGACAGATGACACACATAGATGAAATGACCAAATACTTGATGCTTTTGGAAGAAAGTATGGGATCAAATCAGGCATCACTTCTGAATCATCTGAACCTCCACCTCTTTTGCATTTCTTGGTTTCATTCCCAAATGAAAGACTCTCATGGGAATACTCTGGTCCCACTATTACCAGACCATTCCTGGAGTCAGAGGTTAGCTGTCTGATTTTGGACTTTCAACAAAGCTCTCAACCTCTCACACTTCTCAGAGTCACTTGAGTTCTAACTGAAGTATATATTTAGGACGAGTTTTTTAAAAGAACCCAAAGTCATAAATGGGATTAATGAAAAATCCCAAACTCAGGCGATAGTCCTCTAAGCAATTAAATAAGTAACTAAATCAATACGTTTGAATTATTTCCTTGAAAATCTGCATGTCCATGTAAAATTAAGAATACGCAGTACATATCTGAAAGATCAGGGGTGTAATTCACTAAGAATTTTTACAGTCCGGGTGGACACGTTTTTGTGAGTAACAAATATTTGCACATTTGTTCTTTCTTTGAGTCACTCCTTTCCTGTAGGCTTTCATCCTTAATTATGCTGCCATGGTATGGGCACCTTTCTTGTATTCAATTATTTGTTTCCTGTTTTTTCTTCTCTGAGAAATGATCTCAGTTCTGTGCAGTCAGTTTCTCTCAGGAAAAATGTATTGCTGTTCTGCTCATTACCAGTTTTTAATTGTTAATGAAAGTATGGGTGGTTCCATCCTGTGTTCCAAAAGAGCCAGACAATATGGTACCCAACTCACTGTTCCCATAGACTCTGACAAGGGGTGAGCTGGTTTGGTGGAGCTCTGCAGCAATCAAAATATTTCTGATGGACTATTTTTCTGCTCAGAAGTATTCTGCTGTTCATCTGAAATAAGTTTTCCATATCAGCATGACAACATTATATTTAGGGAAAAAAACAGCTTTCAACCCTATCAAAAGATTTTTTTTTTTTTTAAAATGACTTTCACTTCACACTTTTATTACAGATTACAACATTGTGTAAAATAAGGAAAAATGAGAATGGAACAAAGCAAGTATTTCAATCCATCTAAAGAACTTTTTTCTTGAAACTTTTCTTCATATATTTTCTTTGTTCCAGTTCAGAATGAAAACAAATTGCTAAGCAGAATTTTCTGTTTGAAATTAGCTTATATATATGATGATCAAATGGATTGTTTTGTCATACCAGAACTTCAGAAAGGTACGCACATACTTAAGGGCATTCAGGAAAATATAATACTGTTTCAGGACTTATACTTTCTAAAAGTATAAGCATATTTGAGGTGCCATTTTTTTGATAACTGTGTAAAAGCGTTGGCTGAAAACAAGAAGTTCTGGCATACATATGTGAATTATATGGGTTTTTTTTACTAGACCGAGAATTTGTGAATTGAGAAATTTAGAGATAGCAATCAATATTTGGGTAGGTAGATATCTCTATTGTAATTTTTAACTGAAAATTTCCACATTACAAGTTTTCTTTTTCTGGCTTGTTTGTTTTAGCTGGACCAGCACAAAGCATGACCATTAAAGGATTGTGTGCCCTGAATGATTATTCTGACACTGATTATGTTCATGCTCTGATTTTCTTTTTCTACTTAGAAAACCTTTATTTAATAGCAAAAAACATCTTTCATAAAGCAGTGAATAAGACACAGAAGATCCATGTTCTCAAGGATATCACTACAGGCACTTACTAGCTGTACAAACATTTCTGCAGATTACTGAACTACCTGCTGTACTCTTCACATGGGCCTCACACTTCCCAGAATTTCTTTGATTTGATGGTCCCATCCGAATTTCAAAGAGTATCTAATGCTTTCTTCACATTTATTTTCTTCTGGTGTAGAGGCACTTTTTTTGCTTTAAGAAAAGCAAATAGACAAAGGTTCATTTGGTTAAGGTGGCTCTGCACAGCCTGGATGTCTAGTAAGAGAGCCCAGCTCTGTGTTGCATGATTTCTCACACTCTGTTTAGTTATGCTTTGCTAAGGCTGAATATGTGATCTTATGTAGGAAGACGTCTATTTAGCACACATAGAAGTCACAAAAGCATACACTTCAGCAAAATCTACCAATTAATCTCTGGCAGGATTTTCTTTCAGCAGCAAATTCTGTGTTTACTACTGTAGCCTATATTAGTAAATTCAAACTGCCGTGGGCCTGACTGGGCAACATTCGTGTTCTCATCAGAGTTTCATACTGACTTGTTTTTGTTTTTTTCAGGTTGATACCACTTTGTGTACAAGAACTTAAAGCTCTTTTGTACCTGAGGTGTCTTGTAAATCAACCTTCTCCATGCATGCTCCAGGTATATTTTGCTATTCTCTCTTACTTCATTTCTTTTTCTTTCTTTCTGTGAACTCATGGAGCTGATGCTTATATCAAAATGTTGCTGTCCTGATGGCTTCCAAGGGCTGAAGGCCAGGATATTTAGTCAAGGTTAACCTCCTTACAGTTATCTGTGTAATGTCATGATTTGATGAGCAGCAGCAAGGGTTGGAATCAAAACTGAAAGGGTCATGAGGGAAAACAGGTGTTACCCAGAAACCTGGGGACATTGTAATAATCTTTCTGGGACTCCACAGGATAATTTTTACTGCTTTAATATATGAATCAAATTGATAACAAGCAATGTTTTTACAGAAGGGAAGAAAAGAAAACTCTAAGATAGATAAACTATTATTCCTAAAGTGTAACAAATAACAATATCACTACTTTCTGGAAAGGCAGCTGCTAGATCATCTGATTGCTTATTCTCTCCTGCAGATCAGTTGCTGTTTCAGACTCAGTCTTACTGGGTAGCAAAGTCTGATTTCAGTTGTGTTTAACTATTGGACTGAACTACTTTCTGTTGGTTGCAATTCATTCCTCGTTGTCCTTGCTGCTTCCAGTAACTTTAGCTAAGTTAAGAAATCTTATTATCTCAACTCTTACACTTCGTTACATTTAGAAGTATAATGCTGAGAACGGAACACTGGTGAATCTCAGCTTCTTCTCCTTCTTTGCACATGGATCTCTTGCAAGGCAAACCTCCAACTTTTCCACCAGATCTTTTCCCCTCCCAAAGTTCTAGTCTTTACACCCAGATGCTATTTGCCAAACCCAAGTGGGACAACTCACTCCAGGAAGAGTGAATGGACTTAGGTTTTTGTAAAATTGTAAACTCCCTCTACTTTATAACATAAATCCATCCTTCACAGAGCTATTTAATTATAGCAGCAATACACATATAAAACAACTGGTTTAGGCCTGTCCACTTGTCCTTTCTATTCTTCTCTCCATTGCTCCATGACATCTTGGGCTCTGAACTGCTCCCCATTCCTTGGGATAGGATCAGAGTTTTACTACATGAAAAGAAAATAAATCCTTCAAAAAGAGATCTGCAATTCATCCTTCAAGAGCCAGAGCTGTATGCTTTCCTCCAGCCTGAGTGTACAGCTTGATAAGGTCTTGTTCTGTATCTGGCTGGTTTCATTAGTGTGAAGAGATTAGTCAAAGACGCAAGACTTTTAGCAAAAATTTCATTAACTGGCTGAGGTTTCAGCAGTATGTGGAAAGCTCTTTTCACATGGAAAGAATATTTACAGTCCTGAGTCTCCAGTGACCCACAAGAAGCTCCTTCTGAAAATATTCCCTCTTTCTTTTCTTCTGTGGAGACCGTATGTCCTGTGTGGAAGCAAAACATTTGTGATGCTAGGAAGAAAAAAAGCCATCCCAAGTAGTGCATGGCAGAGAGGGATAAAAGGAAGAAAGGAGTGGAAAGTTATTGGGAATCAGCTTGAAAAGAAAGACTTAAATCTTAAGGAGGCTCTAAGATTGCTTTGAGGAGAACTAGAGGGAAAAGCAACACTGCAGTCTTTGGAGGCGGGGGGGGGCAGGGTAGGATTCCTTATGCATTCAAGCTGGCTAAATATAGCTACGATAATGTTTTCCCTAGTATGATGAAAGCCACCACTTGGTTTATTGGGTACTTCACATACAAGTAGGAGAGAGGAAAAACATGTACAGTAACAGGAAAGGGCAGAGTTCCCAGTTCCTGGTTTTTCATACAGCTAAATGATCTACTGATCTTATGTGAATGCATGAGAACCTAATAGTCCCTAGAAAAAAAAAGAGTCTAACCCTTTCTGCTGCTGCTGCTCTGAAGAAAAAGCTTCCCTGTTTGGTCTTACTCTAGCCTATGAGCTCAGAAGCAGGCAAATGAGAATGACAGATTAAATTTATTTTTAAGTCACATTTTCTAAGGTCTTGCATGTGATAGTTTAAAACTTGAGGTCAACAATACTGCAAATGCTTTTATAAAGCACAGAATGGGTGTTGTCACTTATGAATCTTTCTTTTAAAAAAGCCTCTTTATAAAGCTAGTGAAATCCCTTTAGGTGAGATGCTTTCAAGAGAAAGTGATAAAGCCTTTTTAATACAGAAGTAAAAAGGTTCATTGTATAAGAGTGGATGAACAATCATGCAGTCAGACTTTGAATGCACTGCAAAAGTTTTATGGAGGTGACAGAAAGCTCAGTGAAAAAGGAGGTAGAGTAACTGTTGACTTAAGAATGCACTTAAATTGCGTGTTAAGCCTCATCTGTCTTATTTCTGTATTATGAAGACCTTAAACCAGGCCATGAACACCCAGGGTCCTGAAGCGACTGGCTCGCTCCCTGTGGGGTCAGTATGGTGGGACCAGCCTCACGGAGGTTTACGTGTAATAAGAGCTGACTGGCATCCAAGCTAGCAGCTAGCAGGTATAGTATGGCAACACTGGCAGCACCAGTATGTCCATGAGTTAAAGGTCTTAAGGTATTTTATGGTGTTAATATGACAAGAAAAATTCTCTGAAGGAAGGAAGGAACCAAGGAAATAGAAACCATGAGTTAAGAAATGCTTCCCAAGTGAACCTGTGGGAAATGCTTCTTAAATAAATGCTAGTCCGTCCCTTTGTGTTCTCTCCACACATACCCAGATTATCCTTCCTTTTTCCTCCAGCTAACAGGCTTCTTTGGTACCTACCTCCTAGCCCTTGTAGGAAGCAATAAGTTTTCCCAGTTTCTTATGTGTTCCAGGAATATGTCCATCACCATCTTTACTGAACACGTTTCCCTGCATGGGAACTGATTCTCTTTCCACACACAGGGAGAGGTATGTTATTTAGAAAGTCATGTTATCCGTGGACAAGGCAACGGACTAAGTCCCAACACAATTATCAGTCCTTGTTCTGAAAAGGAGGAAAGATAGCACTGTCTGTGTGAAGATGTCTCAGCTGACATTCTCAATTTACTTTCTACAGGAGAGTGTAAAATCTCTGACTCAGGTGGTGTTGCCAACTAAAAATCTATTTCCTTCCTCAAGAAGTGAGGATGAGCCATTAATAACAGTCACAGGCTTTGGAAGGAAGTGGCTCTGTATCAAACTCTGGAGGATTTAAATATTGGATGTTGTTCTTAACTATCCAAATCATGGGATTGTACTTATTTTTGTACAAAGTTTTGTTCTCTTTGAATCAAAGGTACTATAAAAGTGCTTTGCAGTAGGCTGTTTGATTCCAGGCGCCTTGGGGAGGTATGTAGCACTCCTGAAATAAGTGTATGGTACAGTATAATTCTGTAATATCTTTCCAAAAGGGAGGCTGAGAATTACTTCTGTGGGTAACTGAGTAGAACAGCATTAGCTTTTTTAAGATTAGAATATAGGCCAGAAATTGTTATTCATTCTGTATAAAAAGTGTTATTCATATATACATGGACAAAAGAGAGCAATAAGCAAACCAAAGTGAGCCGGAAAGCCCACTGTTTTTGCTTATTCCTTCTTGGGATGCTCCTGACAAAGGGAGTGTAAACAGCAAACAAAAGGCTCTGTTGTGTACTTCCCTTTCCATTTGCCTGGCTCCCTCGAAACTTCTGGCAATTAAAGCACTGCACTTGTGGTTCCCTTTAAATCAAAATGAGGAAAGACCAAAGACAGGGTGAACTCTGCTGGCTTCAGTTTGATAACATTTCCTGTATAGACTGGCCTGTTTTCTTGGTTGTACATTTCCTCTAGGATTGCATGAACCTAGTCATATTACAAGAGTTGTCTTGAGCAGAGAAAACCTTTGCTTCCCAGAAGGGATCCTTAAAAAGGGTGTGGTGTATTTTTCTTTCTGTTTGCATATGTCTCTACAGAGGCTGACTTAGTAGGTGAGTTAGAAATGAAATAATAAGCTACATGAATCATCTATGTCAGTTCCACTGCAGACCAGTGGGCATGTAATCAGACCTGCTACATGTCCAGAAAGTATAGTTCTACACAATAGCTAATCATTTCACAAAACCTACAGGCTTGAGGGTGGATCAGGTTTTATGGTCAAAGCCATCATAAAGCAGAAAAAATTAAATAAGAAAGGGACTGTAAAGAAAAGGCACTTGAAAGTACAAACAGGATTTTTGTTTAAATTACTGCTTTCAGGTGACAAAAACTTTCCTAATCATTGGCATGTAAAAATACCAGGTGATAGGCTTGCGCCGGCAGGGCAGCTTGACCCCCAAACCACAGCTTCTAGGGCTTTTTTCCTCTTTTGCATGGCCGAGAAGTTTTGCTCTCTGTCAGGGCGGGTGTACCTGCCACACTTTTATACATATTTCAACAGCTTTATTTGACTCCTATGATTACTTTCTACAGCCTTCATATTTGAAGTGGCAATGATTTTTGAGGTTTGTTTTTGTTAGCTGTGTAACTAGAAGTTGTGCTGAAAGTCTTTGAAGAAAGTTGCATCATTTATATTGTGACAAATCCTATTTCAATTAATTCTAAGTGCATTTCACTTATCTGCCAAAGTTACCAGCTCAGACTTCACAGTCCATTCAACACTAGTGGGAGCCACACTGACACTGTTTCCTGATGTCATTTCATGTCTGCTTCTCTACATCAGCGTACATCCAAGAAAGGAGGTTTCATTTAGAGGGTAAATGTTGACCTGAGACAGGCCTGGGTAAAGCTTTTTTTCATTTGGAACTGCTGATCTGTCGAACTCAATTTCCTGTTGGAAAAGGTTGGTTTCAACAACTGTTTGTTTAATGTTCAAATGCAGGAAAAGACCATGCAAATAACTTTGAACTGAAGTTTTAGTTTAAACATTCAAATTGATTTTTACTGTTTAGTTTTGCAAAGTAGAAACACATCAAGAAAATTAAGAGATATTTCACCATTAGTATTTTCTGCTGAGATTTTGGTTTCCCATTCCAAATTAAGATGGGAAGATTTTAACATTTCTGTTGGACAGAAAAACAGTTTTTCTCCCCCTATTCTAGTCTCATGCAATCACTGAAGATTGGAGAGATTGTTTGATGAAGCATATTAAAAGGAATGAGTTTATACTGTTGACTTAGTAATGATTAAGTGAAGATATAAAAACTATTTGTAGGAAAGATAAAAACACAAATAAATGACTGAGGGTACCTGGAGGACTTGTCATTAATAGCAGTGGGATGGCATTAATAAACTAAACAATTAGTTTGATCATCATGTTAACGTTCCTTACGGTAAGATTTATTAACTTTTTTAATAGTTTAACATGAAGTCTCTTGCCTGTCAGAGATTGTAAACAGCCAAAGAGAATGATGTAATAGGACTTTCAAATTACCAAATCTGTTGACTACGTTTTGCTAGCTCTCGTTCAGCCACTTTCGTCTTTCAGGGAACTCTTGAAATGCAGCTGCCCTTTCACAGCTGCTAGGATGTTCTTTTCAAATTTAACATGTTTCATTTCATACTTACGAATTGGTGTATTATGCATTGCCTTGCTGACATTGCTGCAGCCCAGTGTACTTGGAAAGTCTTTCCAGAAACTTTATAAATTGCTGATTCTGATGTATCTGTTGAACAGTTAAGAAATTCTAGTAATGAAATGAACAGAGATGATAGATAGTTGGCACTTCCAGCTAAAACTGCTTTCTTTTGGAAAATGCACTTAATTGGCCAGAAACTGTTAGCAGAAATGTGCAGACTAGTTCCCTTGAAAAAAACCTCTCCAGCTGGAATGGCTGAGGGGTCATGATTGCTAAGCAAGGCTGTGGAAGACAGAAGTCCTCTGCTCTCTGAATCGGGTAGAGGGAGACTGAGCTGGAGTCTTTTACAGCTTCAAGGAATGCTCTGGCCACCTGAATGGTGCTTATTCATTTCAGGTTTCTGAAAAAGATGGGATATATGTATAGACAGTTATTTAAAATAAAAAAAACACGAATCACCAACTCTCTTCTCAAGTGAACATGGAGATTAGACCTCAAATCTGTGTGCAGTGTCAGCTGAAGTTGTCATTTTCAACAGTGCTGCCTGAGAGCACCAAGGCATCAAATGTTCTGGCACATGCAGCACAGAAAGTGAAAATGAATGTGCAAAATAAGCTGCTGACCTCTGAGGGTTGAGGGAAAGATCTGATTATTCTAAGAGAAAAAAACTGCCAAAACAACTGAGAAGATCAAAAGCAATAAAAGCAATGAATCCTGAGAACAACTGAAATTATTAGTGAAACTGTTTTATAAAGTTTTCATGAAATAAAACTTCTTAGCTGAGCTCAGCAGTTTAGTCATTTTAAGGGAAGGGTTTGTGTCTGATCTCAAACTCAAGTGAGCCACTTTGAACTCATTTGAGTGTTGGTTTAGGCATCTGTTCATAACAATTTTAGCAGAAAAATATGCCAGATTTTAGATAGCATTATATATTCTTTGTTTGTTTGGATACAGATAGAAAAATAACACTGCCAACAGCATCTGATCTACAGTAACTTCATGGCATGTGCCTTTAAAAAATGACCTGTTCGAGCTTCTTCAGCATGTCCTGGTAAAGGCCAAAACTCTTCTGTCATTGTCCAAGACACAGTTTTAAAGGGAAAATACATAATAAATTGTAGATTTTGGGTTCTTAGACAAAATCTGAACTGGAAGAGCAGAAAGTCCTGTCAGTATTCATGCTGGAGATTATTTTGGAGTGGTCCACAAGACCTAACACCCCCTCCACACACCCCCAAAAAACCCTTCTAAAAAAGGCAACATTAAATGTCTTTCACATTTAACTGCTTCTAACCCAGGCCATCTTCTGGGGAAAAATGAAGTGGCAAGTGATGCAAACAATTTCCCCCCAAGGTGACTCAGCTAATACACTGGGAAAAAACCCACTCTTCTTGCAGTTTGTTCTCAGGGGTGGTGATGTTTTGCTGGAAGCTTCTCTCTGACCCCTCAGAGAAATTATGCAAGCAACCATTTCCAACAAGTGTATTTCTGAGTTTGTCTTGTGCTTTGTGCTGGACTACTTGCTCCTTATTTAAAATGTTTGCATGAGCTCCAGAACAGCCATATTCTAAATGCTATCCTGCCTATTCCTAGAATCAGCTGGAAATTATACATTTTCAAGTTAGGATTTTTCCCTTATGCCGATTTTTTTGGCATTACTGAAATGCCCCAGATTTTCATCAGTTCACTCCTAACCTGCATTGCTATGAAAGGAAGAAGAATCAGGTACGGAAGGGTTTTGTAGTGATCAGGTCAGCCTTGCTATGGCTATTGTTATCAGACAAATCACAATAAATGATAATTTGTTCCTATTATGTACCTTATAAAACACACACAAACCAGAATTTTAAACTGGATAAGGATAAAATAAATAGTGTTTTAAAAATATTTTTTAGTTCATTTTATTTTACTTTTTAATGGTACAAAAAATATTTTCCTCCCACACCTCAATGACTTGATTTGCACACACCCTGGGGTGCACGCACCCCACTTCAGAGACCACTGGTCTAACCCCCAGGTCACGTGAATGTTCTTTGTTCCCTTCTCCTCTTCCCAGAGGAAATAAAGGACATTTTTCTCCTCATGTTTAATTTACTAAGCTCTGAATTAATGATCCATTTTCTGGTGCTGAAAGTCTGCATAATTTCTTGATTATACCAATAAATAATAATAACTGAATAAATACATTAAAAGTGGAATGAAATATTGCTATTCACTTGAAATGGAAATACATAAACTGTGAGAAAACTGTCAGGACCCTGAGGACTCTAACATGTCCTAAGGCCCTGAACAGCCTCACCTGGGACTCCCACCCACACCCTCTCCCCATGGGCCCAGGAGCCTCATTTCAGCTCACACGTGCTCCCTCGGGCTTTACTGAAGCACTTTGTTAAATCACTTCTTGTGAAAAAGATGAAAGTATTTTCTAGCTTAATTTATGATTTATGTCATCCGTCCCAACCTTCCCCCCAAAGAATAGTCCTTTTTCTGGAAAAAATGAAGTCTTTCATCTCTTGGAGAATTATAATGTGGGACAGCAGGCATTTAGTACTATATTCTGTCATAGTTATAAACTAAGATTTATTCAACAGATCCAGCAGCATCTCCGGTACACGTCTGTTTTCAGCCTTGAGCATCCAATAGACTGAACAGTAAGACAGGATCTATATAACATCAAGGAAAAGGTGTTGTGGAGCATTACATAAAAATGTTACGCAATTTCCTAAATTGTTCCTTGGCTTCCCGAATGACTGGGAAATAAGACAAAGAAGCAGTTACTTATTTTCCCTCAATTGTCCTGCTTTGATTTTCTCAGGTGGGCCAGGTGGCCAATAGAAGCTTCTGTGCAAAGGATTTTTCTGTCCATCCTATCCCAGCTGATAGGGAATCTCAAAGCTACTTGGATCGAGAGGCGCGTAACCAGCTCCGATGGTAAACTAAATAAATGTTAGGCAATAGATGGGGAGAGTGGAAACTCCTCTAGGAGACCCTTTAGGGTGCCCTCATTATTTCTGCTGTTGGCCCTATACAGCTCAGTCTTCAGAGAGCAAATATCGTCACTGCAAAATAATTTATAAAACAGTAATGTGGACTTTTCTTGGGACAAGCTTCTGCCTTTTGGAAAGAGCTTTGAGTCTCATCTGAGCCTTTGCAAGCTGTTTATTAGTTAGCTGTTACGTAAACAGAAAACAATGGAAAACAGTTGAATAGGCCCTCGAATAACTTCACACCGTGTTGAGGGCAAGAGATTGCATCGGGAGCTTCACATCAGTCAGAAGGACTAATGCCTTTGGAGTGCAGCTGAGGATAGTAGTGCCAGCAGCTATTAAGGGCTAGCTAATGAGAGCTGTTTAGGATCCATCTCCCATGGGGGAAGGAGCACACTGCCCACCTCTTTGAGCTTCCTAATGCAGTTCCTTTTATGTGATCTGTCCTTGCTCTTGCTGGGCTTTGGTACATTGAGGGGGAGCAGAAGCAGGGTTCCCAGCCCCCTCTTGGCATCTTTTCTTTTACATCTCTTAATTCCTTACTTCTGGCCAGTACAATGAAATTAATAATAATAACAATAACAATACTACTACTACTAATAATAATACAACTCACAAGGATAGAGTCTGCATGGCACAGTAAAGTGTTCATAATGGTTATTGTGCTAGATAGAGTGCTTCAAAGCTTCTTGTTGATCCGTTTAAAAAATTTCAGGCAGATCTTCTGCAGACTCTTTCTTCTGCCTGCTCCATAGAAATACAGCTCTTGACCTACTGAATCAAAGTAGTAATCATTTTGCATAGTGCCTCCCATCCAACTGTGCCAACAGCCAGAGTGCTTCAGCAGTTGGCAGATTTAGGCTGTCTTACTCAGGGGTAAGTTTCTGCCAAATTATAGGCAGAGCTGTCTTTATATCTTTTTTAAAAATATCCTTGAGGGTTGAGTTTTGAAAGGGTATTGGGTGCATGATCCATTTAAATACTTCTCAAAATCTGATTAGATGCTTGCTGGGCATCCCTAACCACTTAAATGACTTTTGAAAATCTGCCAATAAATAGTTTAGAAGCTTGCAAGAGCTTTGAAAACAGAAGAGATGCAGTAGTCCAAATTTTTGGTGGAATTTAGGTGTTTCGCCAGATTTTCAAAAGTATACGTATGCCTGGGTAGGCTCTGAAAATGTAAATTTAGGTTGCTAAACTATCTATGGTAACGGGACCATAGTCGTTAGGGTGTTGTTTGTTACTTTACATCCTTGCCAAAACTCTGAAAAAATTGACGCTAATGTAACTCTAGATGTTCTCATCCATATGACTGTCCAGATTTTAATTTTGAATTAAGAATAAGTAATTTTGGATAGTATTTGTACAGAACACTTAACTTTAAAAGCTTTATGCATATATTGTATTAGAATGTATATAATAATCATATTTTATAAGAATACAATCAATGCATTTATAAATATAAATATTATATAGAGTAGCTGATAAAATATAACGCAAATTAACATTAAAATAATCATGTAGCAGAGCTTTCACAGCAAATTTCTCTTTGAGAAGTATTTCCTTCACTAAACAGCCAATGGACTAATAATACTAACTAGTGACTTCATTACTGAATAAAGCTAGGTACAATGCCATAAACAAAGTACAGAAATTGGATAAATACAAACATAAATATGCACCCAAATATTTTGGTACATGAAGCTTTGATCAAATTGGTGTTAAGATCAAATTAACCTTATCTTGACATGAACAGATGACATTGTACTTGGAATTGTTATTGAAGACATGAAGGATTATATCCTGTTGTCTATATTTGTTTTATTTTCATGTTTTCAGTTTTGAGCCTAGTGGGATGTTTACATGACTTGCTCATCTTTATGGTATGTATTTTGAAATCTGTGATTACAAAATAAACAAAGTACAAAGAAGTCATTATTCTATCTGGAAAGGCATGAGAGTCTTTGCATACATAGGAAAAAACACAATCAGGACAGCTGTGCTAACGCAAGTTCTGGCTCTGAATGACTGATGAACCCCTCCTTTCTTCCAAAAGATCTCCCTAGAATCTGCCAGTGGTGCTTTTACCGCACACATTCAAAATATAGCCACTGATTTTTTTTCTGCCTAGCTAATAGTTTATTGGGAACGCAGCACCGATGTCAGTTTCCAGATGTTTTCTCCAAGAGAATATTTCAAATTAGCTAAAGATTTGGATATTTGCATAAGGCTTCGAATGTTTCCAACATCCCTTCGATCTCTGTCATACGCTGGGCCCTAAATCTGCACTGGTTGCATGGCTTTGTCTAGAGACAAAGAGACTGTCTTCCCAGAGACTGTGCAGATCCCCTGCAGAACGTCACCCATTGACTGCCCTGTCTCCTGGAGGTCTGAATGGGTCTGACTAGGTCTGAATGCAGCCAGTGCTCAGCGCTGACAAATCCTGCAGGGCACGCTGCAGCCCTGCTGCCATCTCATCTGTCTGAGCGGTGGTATTATGGCTTTGTCTCTTGAGTTTCAGTCTTTGATTGATAGGGGTCTACAGGAAAAATGTTGGCATTCTGTACCTTTCTGTATCTCAGACACTGGGCTGATGTGGAGCTCAGCCCCTAGGCAGGCTGCTGTCATGCTTGCCCTGAAGGTCCTTCTGCTCTCCATTGGTGTTGGCTTCTCTTGTTCCTTCTGTTATGAGCATCCTCCACCTCAGCGTGGCCCTGCACCACCACATGAACAGGCCAGAGTGTAGATTGACAGGAACCGTGTGAAATTCAGCAGGGACAGATGGCAAGTCCTACCCCTGGCATGCACGAACCCTTTTCAGTGCCACAGGCTGGAGACTGCCTGCTTGGGGAGCAGCAATGTGGAAAAGGCCCTGAAGGGTCTCCAGGGTGGAAGGGGCTTGGAGGACTTTCCCTGTGAGCAGAGACTGAGGGACCAGGACTGGTTCAGCCTGGGGAAAACACGGCTTCAGGGGCTATGACAGCAGCCCCCCAGGGCGTATAAGGGTGTAATGGAGTACATGGGGCCAGGCTCTTCAGAGTGGTTCAGGGCAGGAGAATGCAAGACAACAGGCATAATTTTAAAGAAGAGAGCTTCAGAGTGGGTATAAGGAAATGTTTTTCCCCACAAGGAGAGACAGGCAGTGGAGCAGGTTGCTCAGAGAGGCTGCATAGTCTCTGTCCTTGGAGGTTTTCCAGATGTGGCTGGACACAGCTTGGAGCAACCCAATCTGATCTCAGAGATGAGCCTGCTGTGAGCAGGAGGATGGATGCGAGACCTTTCCTACCCAAAATGCTCTGTGATCATATGATCACCTATTGCTGCCTTGCTTGGAGCAGTGGACCCCTGTAATCAGTGTTAGTGAGAAAGAGAGAGGATTGTCATGCCTCTAAATATTAAAAGCTTGGGAATTATGGCAACTTCAGAAAGGAGAAAGGAAAGACTAAATATTGGGGTGTTGAAAGGGTGTGATAGGGTTGGGGAATGAACAAACAAACAATGAAGAAGGATAGGGACACATAGACAAGGAGAAAGTAAATGGAGATGATAAGAGGTGGGATGGGGAAATGAGTGGAGTGAGGTGGGAAGCAAATCAGTTCAGGGAGACAGAAGTCAGTAGCTAGTGGGAACGGGAAGATGCTAGGCATTGTGAAACACTTCATATTTCAGAGATGAGAGCCTTATTATCAGTTTGTCTTGGAGCTTTTCCCAAACATGTATGGTAAAAGTGCCCTATCAGT
This sequence comes from Harpia harpyja, assembly GCF_026419915.1. Classification (NCBI taxonomy): domain Eukaryota; kingdom Metazoa; phylum Chordata; class Aves; order Accipitriformes; family Accipitridae; genus Harpia; species Harpia harpyja. Next base: position 386,615 of record NC_068940.1, read on the forward strand.
GTCACTTGCAAGATCCAGAGTCTGTGTTAGTTCCTAATTTTGTCTATCCTTATGGAAAAAATAGCACTATTGCTTTCAGATTTTTATTTCAGGGCTATGGGAACTACCATCCCAACTATTAGTAATGGGTGGCAATATCTCTGGCTCAGAAAGCCTGGTAGAGTTCCCAGCTTTGTTGTTATCACAGGGTTGTATTGTCTGGCAAAAGGACAAGACTGTGTACAATACGTTATCTCTGAAAGCACAAAGTCTGGGAATGTGAAAAAACAATGGTTTTGTTTAATTTTTAAACATTAGAAAAAGAAAAAAAATGTGCTATGTATTTTAAATATTACTGTTTATATGAATATATTTACATTAAAACAATGGGACTGGATATTGCTTTGTGAAAGCATCTGATATTAACATTAGCTTGGTTTTTTTGTGTGACTGGATAAGTGAATCTGGCACACAAACCTTGTGGGAAGCTACTTGTTCAAGGATCAGGTTTGGATTCTGTCACTCCTTCCTGATGGTGCTTATCCACATAATTAGTGAGGTTTAGTGGTGGTGTAAAGTACCACTTAGCTTTTAATAAGTCTGAAAAAATCTGGCCTTTGCTCAAATTGCATTGACTTCTGCTTTAAATAGCAATCCCAATTCAAAGGTGTAGGCTAAAATAAAAAATAGTTGGATTTTAAACTCTCCAGCTACTTTGCTTTTGTTTCTCGGAAATGTTATCTTATCACTATTTTCAATGGTATTGACATCTGCCATTCATACTATTTCATCATGATATACCATTATTGTTAAGGAAACACAACACTGAAAATGAAGAACAGATTAAGGCCTTGTGTAAGAGCTGTTAGCAGCAGCTGAAGCAGACAGAAGAAAACACTTAAGGGTGACCCAATATTTCTTTGAGAATTTTAAAAACATACCCAATCCTTTGATGGCTGGTACTGAAGATATCTTTCAGATGTTTAGGAATAGCTTCTTTTGTGATAAATTGGTTTCTGTTCTGTGGGGAGGGGAGTTCTCTAGTTTGTTCTTTGCATGACTTCTACTAAGTTAAAAAAGTCACAAACAAAGGCATAATTCTTTATTGAGTATTTCTGAGTAGCCTACTTTAACACTTAACTTTTTGTTTCAAGGGCTCAAATTTCTATCTATAAGAGAGAAAGGCATGTTCTATCTTGAGAAAGGCATCAACTACACGTTATTAAACACATACAATCTTCTATTATCCTGCATAACTTTGGGGATTTGAAAAGGAAGTTAAAACATTCTTTGTTATTAAATTTTGCATAAGATAAAGCTCCTAATATTAAGAAGAGTTCTAGAAACACAAGGCAAATAATACTATAAATTAAAGCGCTTATTGTATATATTTTTCCCTAATTAAAGATCAAGTTCTACAAAAATATGCACTTGTGCCTCCTATCACACAGCTGAGCAGGTGTTTCTGTGATGAGACACTGGACCTCTACACCACACTTCCAAAAGCTTGGTGTGTGCTCTCCTTGTAATTTGTCATCCTCCACCACGAAAGAGCTGCTTTCCTGCTCACAACTTGCAGTTAGGCTTTCTAGCTCAAACAGTGGCACCAGCCTCTTCTGCAGCCAGCATAGGAAGTATACTGAGATGTGTGCTATTGCACACTGTGCCAAATGATACCCATAAGATTGGGCCACCACACTATTACAGCAGTGCCACTATTCACATTATTTGCCTTTTGCCTTCCCGTATAGCCCTGCCCAACCCTGCTCCGTTGTCCCACCTCATCCCTGCTCCAAGGTTGGCATGAGGTCTCAGTGACCTCTCTGCATCAGCAGTAGGAATTGACTTCCTCGCCCTCCACATCGTGCTCCTCTCTCTCTGCAGCAAAGTGGCAAAGCATATTAAAAATTCTGTTAAAGTCCTATAAAATCTTCCTGTGAATGTTTTTGTTATAATTCTGACCAAAGTAAAAAGCAAATTGAGGGATCTTTAAAATGACAGAGTTAACTTCTAGTCAGAATTCTGTATACTCAGCTTTTCATTACCTTTGTAACTTTTAAAGAAAGCTTAGAAGTTTTTTGATGGAAATCTGTATTTGGGCAGCAAAGTAAGAGACTCAAATGATCAATTCTTCTGAAAACTAGGGTACCAATTCAGGGGCTAAGGGACCTAAGGCATCTAAGTTGAAGCAAGCTTAAGAGAAGACCCAACATTAATTCTTTTAAACAGCATTATTATTATAAGATTTAATCTATTGATAAGATCTAATTCACTTTGATTGATGTGCAATTTTAAGTGTTGTTCATAATTTAGAGATATGTCTTTGTTTTGGTATTTTTTGAAAATATTGATGCATTAAAGACAGTGCATATGTGGAAGAAGAAAACTTCATGTGCCTTAGATGTATAAGCCAACACTGAATTTCTGATTTCTCAGAAAGCTTGACAGAAATATATTTCCATTTCATATTATCCTTTAGTTAAGTAATGTCATATTGAACACAAAGTTGAAATACTCTTCTCGAGGCTAATCATAAGCAATTATCTCCTAGCACATAATTGTTGTTTCTGGAAGTTCTGTTACATAAACAACTAAATGTGGACTATGTGGGAACATTTCAAATTGCAACATACTAGTTTTTCCAGGAGCTGGTGAAGTCTCCACACTTCTTTGGCCATTTCTTTGATGGTGCCTCTAGGTTATGAAGGCGCTCTGTGCCTTCATGATGGCATAGACTCATCCTGAACACCAGATAAAGGATTTAAAACAATTTACAGTTGTGTGTAATTGCCCCCTTAAAACTTCAGCCCTTGTGTGAGTTATGGCCTTTAGGGCTTGTTCAAAACTGTTCAAAAATAGTGTTTGAGGATACAGAGAGGAGCCAGAACTTCTGTCCTGACCATGAAAATCTCCAGGTCATCCTTGGTTTATGTGAGGTCAGTCAGGAAAATAGCTGCTGACGTTCTTTTTTATGGGCACCGACTTAAACTGCTTGCAAATGGCCCCTCCCCTCCTACAGCCTGCCTTGCTGTCCACCAAGCCCAGGCATTCCTGGGCACAGGATTCACACAACCAGTGAATGCTTATAAATAGCATTCTCTCTTCATCCACTGTGTGCTACTGTCCACTTCCTTTTTGCCCCTCTGCAGGTATGGAAGTGCTTGGAAAAAGCACCACTTGCATCCAACTGAATCCTCATTTTGCAACAGCACAAAAAGATGTACAATTTATTCCACAGACTGCATATATTTAAATATTTGTACATAGCTTAAATTCTGGAGCCGTTATCTTCTCTGTTGCTGAGTTGTATAAGCTGCATGCATGGTCTCCAAGATTCCATTTACAGAGGTTTTCCACCACAACTGTTTTGTTTATTAAGTCTCCCATTAGGTGTCTTCTGTCAAGCCAAGTAAGGCCTGACGGTTTCTTTACAAGTTGTAGTAACCGGACTGCTAACACCAAACAGCTACATCTGAACGCATCAAGCATTACTCCAGTGCATTGGAACTCATCTGGGACCAATAAATAGAACCAACAAAAAGCTTCTAATTCAAGACATTTTTTTGAGAACTGACTCTTTAAGAAACACTCAGTTTTTCAAGAAATAACAGCATCATTCCCCAAGATCTAAGTTTCCCATTTGGGTTAGAAATGATCTTTGGGAAATGTCATGAGCTATTCATAGTAAGCAATACAAAAACTTGTGAAAAACCAAGATCCAGCTGCAAACTATAGTCTACTGTATTTTTGAGCATGCCATATTTGACACACTTCTCACAACTATTGCTCCTTGAAAAGAAGTATTCAGATAATCTGCAGCATTGAACAGTGATCAGACATTTAGTAATCACCCTGTTTAAGTTTGTTCTGCTGCTCCTTTCTTTGTTGTCTGTTCACATCTCACCTGTCCCCTTCGGTAAGCTGGACAGGTACTTGTGTGGCCATACAGGAAACATGAGTAAACTGGAGAAGGAACCAAAAAAGAAAATGTATTCTTCAAGTAGATCAGCTGCCTGTACGATTGACCGTGTAGCCACCCTAACAGCTCAGCCAGAACAATGAAGGGACTAGGGAAGAGCAAGCAGACTCTTGAAAGGGAGGATGCAATTTATGCAGGAACTCCTGTAAAAGAAATGCTCAGGTATCTTAGGCTTCAAATAATATGAACCCCCCCATTTAAGACATTTGGCATATGCAAGAAACTGTAAATGGGTTCAGAAGTACAGTGGAACAAGCACACAGGTTTTCAAGATCTGGTGAAAAGAGTTGTTTGTATTACAATAGTGCTTTTTGAGCTGTGATTACTACCCCAGCTTTTGGCTTTGCTGGACTATGTGTCGTTCATTCCTGTTAACACAACAGTCAGTATACACTTAAGAGAAAGAAAATGGTATTTTATTTGCCCTTTGAACATGCAGTTGCTGCTGTGTAATATACTGTGTCCTTTCATTTGTTTAACAACAGTTAAGGATTAAAGTTGTGGTTTGTTTTAACATTTGCCATGGCTTTGTGCATGAATGATAATCAGACAAACTGTGAGCTCACTGATGATGACTCAAACATTTAGTAGAAAATTTTATGGGGATCAAAGCTGGGGAAAAAAGCCACCAGAGGAATCCAGAGAAGTGTCTTATTATGATAAAACTAGGGAAAATCTGCATATTTGGAATATGCATTTTTTTAAAAAATCAAATACATACATGTATATGTATGTATGTATGTGTATGCGCATGTGTGTGTGTTTATGAAGAACGTTCAGGTTGCAAATGTGCAAACTATGAAACCTATTGAGATGTGTTCATTTCACAGGAATTATGCAGCTTGCTTTTATAAGTCAAAGACAATGAGATTTTTGTGAAGCAAAAAGTACTCTCAACAAATCCAGGTAACAAGAATATATATTTCCATAATAAATCCACTACCTAAAATTGATAAGTAGAAACAATAAATCCACATTTTGATGAGCAAAAGCAAATCATGTCCAGAGACTGCCTATTCCCTGTCTGTATGACTGCAGGATTTTGTTATGCTACTAGGTTTTTCCTTTTCATGTTGCAGAAACTACTTCAGGGCATTGCTTGCTGTTCTCAAGGCGTGAGAAACTTCCCTGGCACTTACCTGAATTCAGAAGAATCAGCTGAAGAATTAACTGAAGAATTATTTGAAGAATTGGCGAGACTGGGGAGGGAGGGCAGAAAGGGAGGTAGAAAATGAATATGTTTTTGGAGGCTGACTGATTCGAAGGCATGACTTTGTGACAGATACCAGAGGAACAGGGAAAGAAATGATGCTGTACTACAAAGAGATGATGGGTAAGAAAAAAGAAAAAAATAGGAGCAATAAGGAAACACAGCAAATACTTACAGGTCATGGAATTGCTCCAAGGGCACTGCTTTAACTCTCTGACCTCTACAAAACCTAGATCTGCTATTAGCCCACAATAGAAGTTTTCCATGAGGCCCTCCCTTGTTTCCTGTTTTAAGTGTAACAGATTGGATTTCAAGTGCAATCACTATGTTTGCAAGCTTCTTTGGCAGGGGCTTATTAACATTTATTCAGTTTTAATGCTTATAAAGCATAAATCGCCCTTTTGCTCCACTTTTCCCCTTTTTACCTGCAGTTTTGCCATTTTTTAGGAGTGGAGAACTGTGCTAACAGTTTATAATAATTAAACTCAAGCAAACTACAGCCAGTATGCAATATCTAATTAGCAAATATCTGAAGTTCTAACCTCCTCATTGACTGTGATAGCCAGAAAACCCTCCAGTGCTCTGTCCAGAACCTCACTTGTCCACACAGTGTAATAGGCTCTGCAGTGAGACCCAATGATCAGGGAATAGGGAGTGATGTGGCCAAAGGTAGGGTCTAGCTACCACAGATGGGGTCAATATGGGGTTGGCTGCTCCCTGTTGCACATGCACTGATTTTTTATACATGTGTTAAAAAGAAGCATTTTCACAGTGGCTCAAAATCGTTCCGCTTAACTTCACACTGAACTGGAGCACATACATGAAATGCATAATTTCCTGTTTCAAGTGCTTAGTTTGGGACTTGGGGAGCAAACCTTTGTGCAAAAGCTCAAGGAAATGGCTTGGTTTCAGTTTGCTGCACTTCTCTGTGCATGGTATGGGATAGTCTGCCATTGTAGTGGTGCTGAAGACTCTGAGAGGGTATAAGATCTCAGAATAATAATGATTCCAGACACAGATACATGTAACAGATGAAGACTGGGAAACTTTCAGCCTCTAATTATGGTATAAACGCTACTTCCTAACATGATTATCTGGGTAATTGGAGCTCACATAGAATCATAGAATGGTTTGGGCTGGAAGGGACCTTAAAGATCACCTGCCTTTGAATAATCTAAGCAATCATCTACTTTCTTTCATCTCTTCTTTTCTGCATAAATGCATCCCTCCATCCTCCCTTGGTGTCATCAGTCTGGGGACTCTCCCTGCCTGCAGTCATCCCTAAATGATGAAGGAGTGCTAACTGAAAATAACTGAAGAAGCAGTAATTTCTGTAGGACAGCAATATGCGTATAAGAATATTTATATTGTAAAAGGGCAATGTTTCTCCCTCAGCCTCACAGTACTTTAATTTCCAACTTTATCTTCAAACTTCTATCTACTATTCCCTACATATCCTAAATAGTAACGGGACAGCACCAACATACTGCTTGCCTGGTCAGAGGGAACTGTGTCACTTTGATGTCATCCTTCAGGCACTATTTTGTGTCTTTGACCTACATCCAGCTACCAGTTCTTCATGAAGCTTACTCTTAGAGCTACTACCTGTCTGTTAAGTGTCTGAAAATGGCCTACATACAGTTTCAAATGAGGCTGATGAGTAGTCAAAACTTGAAAGACAATTTTATTACAACACCGAGATGACAGAAATATTTATGCATCTCAGACATAAAGCAGTCCAGCACTGTATTGCACTGTAATCATTATTTTACAACTCATAGAGACATAAATGCCATATCTGATTACTAGAGAATAGCAATCCTTCAAATAGAATTGAGATGTTTCTTGAAAGAAACATTTGAACACTGGAAAGGCACTATGTTTTTCAATTAAAAAACATTAACTCAAAAGTCAAAGACCTCACTATTATCAAGAACAAAACTGAACAAAATCTCACAATTAACTCAAGGAAAATATTAATATTGATGGAAAGTCTCTTTTGTGCATGAACATCTGTCTTTCCTGAGGCCCCAGTCATCTCTTATGTCTCATTTTTTTATCCTACGGTATGCTTACTACTTTACAGCATCTTCAGAAGTCACTAAAAAACACCGTGAGAAATTCTCAAGGTACAGAAACCACATTAACAAAACAATTTTTAAAATTACTTCTGCCAGTATTTCTGTATGAATTGCCTACATATATCTAGACGGAGGCGGACCGGGAGGTCCCCGAGGCCCGGGAGCGCCGGGGAAGGGCGGAGGGACCCGGCCGGCGCCGGCGGCTCTCGCGGGAGAGGCTGCCGCGGCGCGGGCGTTGCCAGGGGCAACGGCGGGAGATTTGAACGGCCCCGAGGGGCGCGGCGAACAGGGCGTGGCGCGGCGGTTGGCGCGGCAGTTGGCGCGGCGGTTGGCGCAGGCAGGGCGCAGCCCCCCCTCTTCCCAGCTGGAGCAGGCTACTCGAGCGGTGGGTGTCGGCCCGGAGGGAGACCCAGGTATGGTCGCCACTCGTTAGGAAAAATATGGCAGCGCAGACAGAGGTCCCGTGTAAACGTGCAGCTGTCCAGGTCTCTGGCTGCAGGGAGTGCCTGAGTCTGTCAGAAATGACGGAGGTCAGCGGGGACACCTCTTGCGTGAGGTGTGACCAGGTGAGTGATTTGCTCAGCCTGGTGGTAGAACTGAAGGAAGAAGTGGAAAGGTTGAGGAGTATCAGGGAGTGGGAGAGGGAGCTAGATTGGTGGTCCCACACCCTACACACCACACACCCCCCCCACGCCCTACCAGCCCTGAGGCAGACGCAGCAGATGGAGGCTCCACAAGAAGCGGAGGTTCCCCTGCCCTCCTGCCACCAGGCCGGAGGGGACCTAAGAGTTGGAGGGGAATGGATACAGGTCCCTGCTCGGGGAGGCAGGCAAGTCCCCTCCTGGTCTCCCTCACCTTCCCAGTTGCCCCTACACAGCAGGTATGGGGCTCTGGAACTTGAGGACCAGGCCAGTGAAGATCAGGGTGTAGATGAAGCCCTATCTAGGGAGGTGCCTAAGCCCAGTTGGGCAACCCCACGCATTGTCACATCCTCTGAAAAAAGAAAAAGGAGGGTAATTGTCGTAGGTGACTCCCTTCTGAGGGGGACAGAGGGCCCAATATGCAGACCTGACCCATCCCACAGGGAAGTCTGCTGCCTCCCTGGGGCCTGGGTAAAAGACATTACCAGGAAACCTCCTGGTCTGGTTCAGACCTCTGATTATTACCCATTGCTGGTTGTGCAGGTTGGCAGTGATGAGATTGCAGAGAGGAATCCAAAGGCAATCAAAAGGGATTTCAGGGCACTGGGACGATTAGTAGAAAGATCGGGAGCACAGGTAGTGTTTTCCTCAATCCCTTCAGTGGCAGGGAAAGGAACAGGAAAACACACCTGGTTAATACGTGGCTCAGAGGCTGGTGCCATAGGTGGAATTTTGGGTTTTTTGATCATGGGGAGGCTTACACAGCACCGGGCTTGCTAGCGACAGACGGTGTCCAGCTATCTCAAAGGGGTAAGAGAATCCTTGCTCATGAGATGGCAGGGCTCATAGAGAGGGCTTTAAACTAGGTTCGAAGGGGGTAAGGGTTAAAACTAGGTGCAGCAGAGATGAGCCTGGGGGCAGCGTGCCGATGTTAGGGGTGGATTCGATGACCCAGCTCAAATGCATCTATGCCAACGCACACAGCATGGGCAATAAACAGCAGGAGCTGGAAGCCATTGTGCAGCAGGATAGATATGACTTAGTCGCCATCACGGAAACATGGTGGGATGACTCCCGTGACCGGAGTGCTGCAATGGATGGCTATAAGCTCTTCAGAAGGGATAGGCAAGGTAGAAGAGGTGGTGGGGTGGCTCTCTATGTTAGGGAATGTTTTGACTGTTCAGAGCTACACGATTGTGATGACAAGGTGGAGTGCTTATGGGTGAGGATGAGAGGGAAGGCCGATAAGGCAGATATTGTGCTGGGAGTCTGTTATAGACCGCCCGACCAGGTTGAAGAGACGGATGAATCGTTCTACAAGCGGCTGGCAGTAGTCTCAGAATCGTGTGCCCTTGTCCTTGTGGGGGACTTTAACTTTCCAGACATCTGCTGGAAATACAACACAGCAGTGAGTAAACAATCTAGGAGGTTCCTGGAGTGTGTGGAAGATAACTTCCTGACACAGCTGGTGGGTGAGCCAACCAGGGGAGGAGCCTTGCTAGATCTGTTGTTTATGAACAGGGAAGAATTGGTGGGAGGTGTGATGGTCGGAGGCCGTCTTGGGCTTAGTGACCATGAAATGATAGAATTTTCAATTCTTGGTGAGGCAAAGAAGGTGGTCAGCAAAACCACCACTATGGACTTCCGGAGGGCTAACTTTGGCCTCTTCAAGGCACTGGTTGAGAAAGTCCCTTGGGAGACGGTCCTGAAGGGCAAAGGGGTCCAGGAGGGATGGACATTCTTTAAAAAGGAAATCTTAATGGCTCAGGACCAGGCTATTCCCATGTGCTGCAAGTCGAACCGCCGAGGAAAACGACTGGCCTGGCTGAATGGGGAGCTTTTGCTAGGACTTAAGAAAAAAAGGAGAGTTTATCATCTCTGGAGGAAAGGGTGGGCAACTTGGGAGGAGTACAGGGATCTTGTTAGATCATATAGAGAGAAAATTAGAAAGGCGAAAGCTCAGCTAGAACTAAATCTGGCCACTATCGTAAAGGACAACAAAAAATGTTTTTACAAATATGTTAACAGTAAAAAGAATCCCAAGGAGAATATCTTTCCTTTAATGGATACAGAAGGGAACGTAGCAACCAGTGATGAGGAAAAGGCTGAGGTACTTAATGCCTTCTTTGCCTCAGTCTTTAATAGTGAGTCCAATCATCCTCAGGGTACTCCAACTCATGAGCTGGAAGGTAAGGATGAAGAGCATAACATACCCCCCTTAATCCAGGAGGAATTAGTTAGGGACCTGTTACGCCATCTGGACACTCACAAATCTATGGGACCTGATGGGATCCATCCAAGAGTACTGAGGGAACTGGCAGAGGTCCTTGCCAAGCCACTCTCTATCATCTGTCAGCGTTCCTGGTCAACAGGGGAGGTCCCAGAGGACTGGAGGCTTGCCAATGTGACTCCCATTTATAAGAAGGGTCGGAGGGAGGATCCGGGGAACTACAGGCCTGTCAGCCTGACCTCGGTACCGGGAAAGATTATGGAACGGTTTGTCTTGAAAGCACTGACATGGCAACTCCAGGATAAGAGGGGGATCAGGCCCAGTCAGCATGGGTTTACGAAAGGCAGGTCCTGCTTGACCAACCTGATCTCCTTCTATGACCAGGTGACCCGCCTAGTGGGTGAGGGGAAGGCTGTGGATGTTGTCTGCCTCGACTTCAGCAAGGCCTGTGACACTGTCTCTCATGGCATACTCCTGGAGAAGCTGGCGTCTCGTGGCCTGGATAAGTGCACTATTCCCTGGGTGAAAAACTGGCTGGATGGCCGAGCCCAGAGGGTTGTGGTGAATGGGGTGAAATCCAGTTGGCGGCGGGTCACGAGTGGTGTTCCCCAGGGCTCGGTGTTGGGCCCTGTTCTGTTTAATATCTTTATTGATGATTTGGATGAGGGCATCGAGCGCACCCTCAGCAAGTTTGCAGATGACACCTAGTTGGGCGAGAGGCTTGATCTTCTTGAGGGTAGGGAGGCTCTACAGAGAGATCTGGACAGGCTGGATCGATGGGCTGAGGCCAATCGTATGAGGTTCAACAAGGCCGAGTGCTGGGTCCTGCACTTCGGTCACGGCAACCCCACGCAGCGCTACAGGCTTGGGGAAGAGCGGCTGGAAAGCTGCCCGGCAGAGAAAGACCTGGGGGTGCTGGTCGACAGCCGGCTGAATATGAGCCAGCAGTGTGCCCAGGTGGCCAAGAAGGCCAACGGCATCCTGGCCTGTATCAGGAACAGTGTGGCCAGCAGGAGCAGGGAGGTGGTTGTTCCCCTGTACTGGGCACTGGTGAGGCCGCACCTCGAGTCCCGTGTTCAGTTTTGGGCCCCTCACTGCAGGAAAGACATGGAGGTGCTGGAGCGTGTCCAGAGAAGGGCAACCAAGCTGGTGAGGGGCCTGGAGCGCAAGTCTTATGTGGAGCGGCTGAAGGATCTGGGGTTGTTCAGTCTAGAAAAGAGGAGGCTGAGGGGAGACCTTATCGCTCTCTACAACTACCTGAAAGGGGGTTGTAGTGAGGTGGGTGCTGGTCTCTTCTCCCAAGTAACAAGCAATAGGACAAGAGGAAATGGCCTCAAGTTGAGGCAAGGGAGATTTAGGTTAGATATTAGGAAAAATTTTTTTACTGAGAGGGTTGTCGGACATTGGAATGGGCTGCCCAGGGAAGTGGTTGAGTCACCATCCCTGGAGGTATTCAAAAAGCGAGTGGACAGGGTACTCCGGGGCATGGTTAATGGTTGGACTCGATGATCTTGAAGGTCTTTTCCAACCGAAATGATTCTATGATTCTATGATCTTGCAAATGCAAAGGTACGTTTTGGTACCCAATAGATACATGTGTGTATTTTGAACAACTGGATCTAGTGGTAGCTTTTAAGCTTCACCTTTGGAGAAGTACCTAAAACGCGACTGGGAAATACTCCCGGGTTCAACAGCAAGAAAAAATCTGGGACAACAAATTGATGAAGTCTAACTTGGAAGAACTGTAAGCTCTCTATTCAGTTTTGATAAAGATGCTTCTCTAAATGGTCTAAAATGCTAAAATTTTTAGGCTGGTCTAGAAATTCCAACAGATAAGACTTGTGAGATTTCCAGCAGTAAATACCTTATATTGTGCTGAAACTGAGGAGATATAAACAAGATGTCTTGAAGATCAAGGAAAGAGCAGAATTTAACTATTTGTTTGTAAAAATGGGGAAACTCTGAGGAGTAGAGGAGACCCCCACACTACAGCGAAATCGTGATGTTTTATGCCTCTTACTGTCACTGCTGCTATGTGAACCATGATGTAGTATTTGAGATTGGGCCAAACTTTTGCTAACAAATCATGTGAAACTTGCCTGCTTTTAGGTTTCTTAACAAATTTAACCATGTTTGTTAAAAGGGTTGTTAGGGTTCACAAATGTTTTGAATTAACTTGGGCCCATTTTACTGAAAATCACATGAAATTCACTATTTTTAAAGTTTTGGTTGCAAAGCAAAAAAAGCTTTGGCTTTCTAGGCTGACTTTGCTCTGACTTTTTATTCACTGGAACGTGAACCTCTAGGTGGAGACTGATATGAATTCAAACCACAGATATTGTTCAGGAACATCTGTGGAGTGAGAGAGATAGGTTTCGTACTAGTCTTCCTGTTTTTCTCTGTCGCTGATGCTGTACATAACATATTTGGGTCTCTGCATGATGTGTATAGGCCCACCTGTGAAGAACTGGACAGGAAAATTACCTACCTGCCTGCTTTTAGGATTCAGGAATCGGAGAGGTGGGGGGTAATGCAGATAGAAGCTTAAGACAAATGCTTCTTCTTTGTTAATTAAGCCCAGCTTATTTCTATACTAAAAAGGAAAAGAAGGAAAGGAGCAAAAATCCTTTCAAAGAAGATGAGTAGGCTGAGCAGTCTGCAACTTGAATTTGAAAAGATTTGTCCAGAGCCATAACTAATTACAAAGAAAACTTGTTTTTAGAATTATTTGCTTTCCTGAGTTACTCAAGAAACAGTTATCCCAGTGATATCAGAGACTGCTAACATATCAGGATGGTTGCCTTTAAGACAATAAGACAATAGATGCTAATGCTACATCTTACTTTCTTTCCATCTTCTATCCTTTTTCTAAGTTAAGAAGCTCTCCCAACTTCTTGCACAAAACAATTAGCAGCTGTTGTCAACCTCAGTTCTTCATCTTCTATTTCCTCATCTCTTGTCAAAAGAGAAAGAAGCAAGATGAATGCATTCACTTTTAGATGAATTTTTGGAAGCATTCTTGCAGGAACAGCTGACTTTAACCATGGTATACCACCTTCTCTTTTCCTTCTTTTAATCCACAATCTACAATAATTTGTGACTTTCCTGAGTATCATCTTACTGAAGTAATTTCCATCTTTCTCTGCCTACTGCAACCAAAACATTTAAGCTTATGCTTCCCAATTTCACTCCCTTTCCCCAGTAGTTTTATTTATATGTGTTTCTTTCACTGAGAGTACAAGAGTCTTCCACTAGTTCTCAAAAAGGCTTCATTTTCACCTTCTTCCATTGGTGGTAGCTGTTTCTCAAAGTTTGTACCAGGAACATGTGATAGACAGAATAAAGCTTTTCATAATATGGAGCTTCACATACTTAAGGAATGTTTGTTTCACTTTCCTCAAGGAACATTTCATTTGCTGTGAATTTTGAAAAGGAAACTGTCACTGCCAGTCATTTCCAGTCTTTCACATTCTATTAAACCTCTTCGCCGGTATACTCGATTTAAAAGCTGAACTGATATACTTATTCTAGAATTGGACTGTTTATCATAGTTGATAACAGGATTGAACCAAATACTAACTCACTCTTTATTCATGACAGTCCATATTGCTTACTAATTGCTACTCTCTCTGCTTGCAGTATGCTTCACATTGTTTTCCTTTTGCTGTCTTCATCTGCCTTTTTTATCAAAAGCAGCATTTATCCAGACTTGGCACTAATGGATACCATAGCCTCACTAAATCTCCAGGGAATTGCTTTTGCTTGTATCAGGAAGAAATTAACTTTCCTGATGGGAGAAAAAGTGCCATGATGTTTGTGATATGAAGAATGGTGTAATAAGTTACGATGAACTATAAGCATTTTTAGAACCCGCCTAATAAACGAAAAAAGAATGATGGAGTTATGAGCTGAGGAAAAATACAACTGTTGTTTTACCTCATAGGAGAACAGGAAGCAAAGTGATGCTGTGAATGGGAAAAAAAACCCCCAATGACTGTGCATGATTGGAACATGCTCTTAAACATACAGAAGTGGATTTCTTATATGGTATTGCATGACATTTTAATTATTTGCAATGGTATTGCATGACATTTTAATTATTTGCATTGATTCAGAATCTACGTTTGATTATTTAGTGTTGGGGTATAAAAAGGGGAAAAAATTAGGTATTTCTGGACCATGGAAAAACTTGGGTAATTTTGATGCTACCAAAAGGACAGAAGAAGTGATTTGGAGTAGGAACTTGAACTTTGGCAGTAAGCTCATATCATCCTGATGTAGCTGTTAAAAATCTGTCCAGCTTGGCTAAAGTATACCTATCTGAGAAATGTCAGTTTGCAAGTGCAGAGTTATGCCTGTGTGCAATGCAAGTGTTCCAGCCTCCCCTAGTGCTTCTGTAGCAATCGCATAGCATATCTGTGCTATCATACCCTACTTGCCATTTTATAGTTTGGGATCCAAATTTCCATGTAAGAAGTTTTGCTTGTAGCTTTTAGTATTTCGTGTTATTGCTTCCTTTGTGGGTCATTAAAGATAAATAGGAGGATGCATGTGTAACTATGCTTTTATATTTCTAGAATTAATGGTGTTTGAGAGGAAAATAATTATTTTACAAGCATGGAACTGTTCCTGAGAGAATATATTCTGTTGTGTGCTAACAAACTACTATTCATTACACACTGCGTGGATGAAATGATGTAGAGTAAAATGCTTTTGGGGAATTGGAATAGCTTCCCTTCATAGAGAAGACCAAATTTCATAGCAATGATGGTGTTGGGTCTGGAGGAAAAGAAGTGTACTATGTCAGTACTATAGATAAATACATATAGGTATCTTATACACATACAAACATGCATGGGCAAGTGTAGATATTTATAGATTCTCACTCTCAATTTGCAAAATCTCCTTAGTAAATATCTGACAGGTTTGAAGTATAGCAGCCTCTTCTTGGGTATGAAATAACATTTTAAAAATTGTTTGAAGATATCACTTCAATGAAATATTTATTTTCTTTAGCTTAAAGACAGTTACAAAGTTTAAAAAAGGGATAATTGTATGTGCTGAGTAGTCCTCTCCTCTGGAAGCCCTTAATAATTTGCATAATTTTAGTCAGAGAAGCAGCTGCCTTGAAGGATGGGAAAGTTAATATACAAATGTCTGTAGGAGAATGGATCACAATTAGGACCATCATCCTTTGACAGGATATGGAAATTCCTGATTGTTGAATAAATGGTATCATAAAAGTATCTTCTATTTAATAATTTCTTTGAATCTTGTTAACATTTCTTGAGCTCATTGTGGAATATAAATTATCTAACAGTGGTTTGAGATATTTTAACAAATCTCAGTCTGCCTACTAAACTCTTAAGTGGGCTGCAATCTATTCACTTGTGAATGTATTCTTTTTAAAATAGCTTACTTAGGAAATGAATTATGCATTCGTGTTTAACATTTAACCTACTTTTATGAAATTGTACTCGATTTCTTGAAAGAATGATGTAACTGAAAAAAAAAAAAGGGTCTGATCATTAATAAATTAAGGAATCATAAGATTTTCCCCTTTCAGTCGTAGGCTGGGTTTTTCCTCCATTTTCACCATCACTGTAACAAATACAAAGCACATTCAGGGATGCTGTGGTGGAAAATATTTCCATTTCCTTACTTAAAAAGCATTGTAGGACAGTCCAGACTTTTAGCTCTTCAAACAAAACTTTTAGTCTGAGAGACCCTTCTCTCTGTCCTGCACACTGCAATCCTCCAACCAAATTAAACTGATAACACGTACGAGAAAATAATAATATGGCCCTGAAGAGGTATTATATGTGAACAGGTTTATTGTTAGGTTTTTATTTTTGAAAATAGGGTTTACAAAAACATATACAGTAACTGAATAGCATTTAGGACAGTAGCATAAAAATATTGAGAAGCAGATTGAGGTTACTCTGTTTCTAAAGAATACAACAGGCTGTAAATATTTCAAAAAAATCACTTGAAATAGGGTTATCTTTGCTAAGGATACTTGTGTTGTTACCGTACAAGGATGTACACGTCTCTCTCTCTGTCGCCCCCCCCTCCCCTCCCCTCCCCTCTCCTCTCCTCTCCCCTCCCCTCCCCATTTGCTCCCACGTAATTAGTAAAAGTGCTATCTTTTTAAGTGGTAGTTAGTTTCTGGAGGCAGGTGTTGATCTGCCACTTTATTCAGATCAGAGTTAGAGGGTGCTGGTATTTGAAAGAGGACAATTAATGGAGACACTATTGACTACCAAATAAGGTTTCTTTCAGTTTCAGAGCTGCCATCTGTTCTCATCTTCAGAATAGCTGTCTCTTTATCCCATTTCCTTTCTAAAGGATGACAATATCTGTTTTATGTTTTGTAAGGATTGTATACTTCCTTAGAGTGACAGTATGCATTACATATTCTTCCCCTTTTTCCTTCGGGAAGGACTTTTCATTCTTGTGGAGTGGGCTAAGGTCAGAGGTTTGAATCCCAAACTTCTCAGTTTGGACTTGGAAAGCTGTGACAGACATTTCAATGTCTTCCTCTGACCTCAGTCCTGTGTTAGAGAGACTGTGACAGATATGGGGGTTACTTGGTCTCTGTACGCAGTGACTCCTTGCCTTTGGGATGGGGTTACCAAAGAGACAGTGGATTAATACCCACAGATCAAGATCACAGCTCAAGACAAGACTCATTTACTTGGCTGCTGCTGGTGAGTGTTGGCTTTCACACAGTAGGTAGAAGTCGCTGAGGCAAATTCTTGTGCAGGTTATCGTAACAGTTATCAAATGGAGCAGTCGCCTGCTTTGTAGAGGAAACTGAGAAAGCATATATTCCTATCATTCAAATATACATTTACAAAATATGTGAATACTGTATCAAATACATGCAGTGATTGAGTAATGGTAAAACAGATTTGCTCCAGAAAGGCTAAATTCAGAACAGTCTCACATCTGAGAACACCAGGTTGCCCCTAGGTCAGACCAAGTTGCAGTAAGAATGGAGGTGAAACTAAGAATGTGCCATTGGATTTAAAGCCTGTGCTGTTCTGGATTACATTTGAGTGAACATTACTGATTTCAAAACTTTTATAAAATATTCCCTTAGAAATACCAAAATGCAGTGTTCCTACCATGATACAATTGAGCTGTAAATTCTAACTATATTTTTAAAATACGGTTTTAAGCAATACAGCTGATACGGATATCAGGAACAGCCGCTGACCTGGGATATACTGAAAGATTAATAAATAGTTCTCATCATTCTCCTAAGGCTCTGAATGACCTTCCTGAGCAGGAAGACAAAACTGTGTAGAAAATACAAATCTTATTAGATTGTTGGCAGGCTGAATGCATTTAAATAGACTCGGAATGCTGATTTAACTGTCTTATCTATGCTGATCTACCTTCACAAAAATGCGGACTAAAAGAATATCATTGCAGACAAAAATAGTCATACATGAAATAATCGAAAGAAGAGATAGGGTGAATAAATAAATGAAGATGTAGAATAGGAGAAACACATTTCATCAAGCAAGTACTAAATCAGAATGGAATCCAGTTCTTCATATCTATAAGAGGTACTGTGTCATGATGACAGCGACTTGGGATATACTGTGAAAGTGTGTTCATAGAGCCAAATTCCGCTCTTTGCTGGAAGTTTATTCTTTTAGTTCAACAGAATTAACATTTGGCCCATAATAAAAAGCCTCTAGACTTCTTTAATAGCTTGCAGTACTCAGTAAGGCTTTCAATCAATTAAAAGAGACAAGTATTTTTATGGCTGGTTTTTGGATGTGGCTGTGAATTAAAGTCACGTTGAAATACATTTCCCTTTCCTTTTATTTTAAGAAAGATTTATGCCAGAAGTCTTTGTTTCTTCTCATGAGATTGGTTTATGTCTTTATTCTTATGACTAGCTTACCAAAAAACGTCGGTGGCAGAGTACATGGAAATTGTACTAGAAGTGTTACCAATAATGGATTTCTTTAAAGTTGTTTCCCCTCCCCAGTCCCCAAACCTTTAACCCTTAAGAGTGAAGAGCACGCTTGGATCGCCAGGAATAAAAGCCCAAGACTTTAGGATGAATTATCTGTATCTCTTTGGCAAGCAAAGATGGACGGAAACTACTTGGCTGTCTCACAGCTTTTGTTCTTTCACTGTCTTCTTTCAGTGAGCACCCAGAGAAAGCTCATACTTCTTCCCAACTCTCACCACTTGTGCCTGCAGCACTGCTTCTAAGAAGGCTTAATGGTTGGATGAGGTTATTTTCTGGAAGAACGATGAGCTGAAGCTGCACTTGAGCAAGACAATTTTGCAACCAGGAAGCAGACTAGGAAGCTGAGATGCTAATCCCTTTTGGCTGAAAGGACACCTTGCAATCATTTATTTCAATAGCTTAGGAGTACTCAGGAATTCCTTGCTTCTTGCACATCCATTTGCCCAAAGAGTAACTCCTGTCATCTGTGGTAGATACAGAGACACCATCACCACCCGGTGAATGATGGTCCTGGTTCATGTCAATTTACATTTACTGCAGAGCTTTTGAAATCACCCTCTGGCACAAAACAAGGCCATCTCCTTAACCTGATGAGTTACTGCAGCTACCGCCTCTCCTCTGTGATTGCTTTGCAGCTGCACTAAATGGAGCTGAAGGCCTTGGAAAGGACTGTTAAATAGCAGCTAGCTTAGGGATTTTTTCAGAAGTAACAGGTTCATAATATTTGTGGCATATTATGAGGTCTCTGTCTCTCCTGCCATTGTCTGATATTTTGTTTCTGTTCCCTGCTGGAGGTTTTCTGCTCTCCTCACTTACAGCACAGCCATGCAAACAGTGTACTCTGTGGGGATGGATGAGCTGAAGGGGTAGAAACCTCTGGCATGAAAGTGAGAGCAAGTGGCTGATGGAAGAGAGAGAATCTGATCTGCTGCTGATAGAAAAGAAATTTTCTCTATTAGTAGCACATCTGTTTTACAAAGGTTGCACCCCTCCACTGAGTTTTATGCCAAACCCACCAGCTGTGTGGTCAGAGAGACCACAGGAGGTGGCCCATTGTGAGGGAACAAGGAGAGACAGTCCAACCAGACTATCTAGTTCACATCCTATTTTCCTTTAAACATATCTGGCAACCAACCCAACATCATCAGCCATACCCTCTGTCATTACTTCAAGGGCAAGCACTCCTACTCCCCATCCCCAAGGGGCAGCACAGTTACTTAGGGGTCTGCCTGCAGTGCCATGGAGGGGTGTCGTGCAGTATGCTTTCTTATAGGGGGGTGGCAGAGCAGTGTAAAACAAAGGCCTTTTGTTGGTCTTGCTGTGGCTACTGTGTTCCTGGCTGGGTGGGAATCTCTGGAAGAAGAGAGGGCACACAGGAGCACAACAAGCAAGGGTGGTATTAGTTTCTAATATTTTATTTTACTGTGTTTTGCCTGGAAGATCTGAATACCCTGTCTTTTGAAGGGTTATTGTGTTCTAGTTTGATATTTCTAGTCTTGGAAACTGGCATTCCCCTGGGCTGTTGGCAAGGTTCATTATCAGAAGAGAACAGGTAATTGCAAATCAAGCCTTTGGCTGACCTGCAGTTCTTTCACTCTTGGCTAAATGCTCTTAAATCTGTAGTCACTTTTATTCTTCTAGTAGAAATCAGCAGCAATGTGTAGCATAGTATAAATGAGACTTGTTGTTGGGTCTTCTTAAGCCCTCCTTGTTACAACGTGTAGGGGATACTGTGTTGGTGTAACCCACAGACATTCGGTAGGAGGTAGGAAAATTTCAGGGAAAGCAGTGTTGTTCACAGTAATGAGAAAATGCTTTTTAAAATGGGACCAAGCATGTGCTGGGGGGTAATAGCCAAATTATTATCCATGTTTGTTTGGGTCAGTGGGGAGCAGGCGTAGAGATGAGGACAGTTAAGAGATTCGGACAGTTAAGAGATTCTTCTCATTTGACTGAAAACACATGGTAAAATGATGCTGCTTCTTAGTGCCCCAAGGGGTTGAATGTGAGTGGTAATGATCAGTGGGAATACCTAACGAAATAAAGAGCTTGGAAGGCATTAATTGCACCATGTAATATTCATTTGCTACTCCTTTCTGGAAAGCATTGCTACTCGTCTGGCTGTAATTGAAATTTGGATTTACAAATCCAGTGCAAATATCTTAACCAGGTGTGGTGTTAGAAGAAGCTCTACTTGTTATGTCTTTTTTCTCTTTGTTACTCACATGAACCAAGGTTATCAAAATCTAAGAGATAGGACCACAGTATTTTACAGTATTAGAAACTGCAAAAATATGACAGCTCCATGAAATATTACAAAGATGGTTACTCCAGCAGAACCTGCAAAAAGGCTGTAAGAATGTAAACTCTGAAGTTGTTTGAATTACAAATTGATTGGGGAGAATGGGAAAGCATGAGGTAGGAAGAGCTGAAGAACAGATGACTGCCAGGAAAGGCAGAGGCAGCTGGTGATGTCCCCTGTGATCAGTGGAAAGTAGGGGCAGCCTTTGGATCACTAACAGGTGAGCAAGGGAAGAATACAGACAGTGAAGTTTGCAATATGTCTGAGGCCTTTCTCTGCTAAAACACTGCTTGAAGCCTTAATGTGAAGGCTGGGGTCAAGGGGCAAGTCTATCTTTTTGGTAACTGCATGAACCTTCAATGCATCTGGCTTGTATTAGGAACAATGGGTGAATTGAAGAGAGCCCGATAACTCTACCTGACAAATGCAATATTGGAGCTCTGTGGAGAAATTGCAGCTGACATGTTTAGCAGTTCTGATTTTAGATTTGTGACTAAACACACGCTGTTAGTTTTAGTGTATATGTAGAAAAAAAATATAACTTGTTGGCTGGGAGAAAAAATATTTTGGTTTAGTTGCCAAAATAGCTATATCACAGGCAAGCATTCTTTGACTCTTATAGAGACGTTTATACAGCCTGCAAGCAGAGAGCATAGACTGGTCTTACTATGGCATGACGTCAGGCTGAATGAAATACTCTTTCTCTGTAGGTCTGCTGGTGGGGTTTGAGCAAAAGCTCCTCCTATGCAATGGCTTAAAAGAAAAAAAGGGAAGAAAAAAAAAAAGAAGAGGTGAAGTTCATGAAGTTTAAGATTGCTGTGACTAAGAAGGAGTCCAGGTGACCCCTACTGCCAGGACCTCACACAAGTTTCAGAGCAGTTTAATGGCCAGTTACTGATCAGTGCTATTTCAAAGCTGTTTCTGTGGGGCTGCATTTCAATATATATGTAGAGAGAGACCGAGAGAGATTGACTTAGAGAGAATGACCGACAAATTGACTCTCATTTTTAAGAGAAGACATGACTGTATTTTCTGAATTACCTTCTGGCAGCTGAACATGAAAACCTGATGACAGAAATCTGTCACATTTTCCTGCTGCAAATAGGATTTCTGGTCATTTCACTGACCACACAAGTACTATCCTTTGGAAACAGAAAAAAAAAAAAAGGATTTATTGTTAGAAGTACAAACCAGAGAAAAATTATTATACTATCTATATGATCTGTATGGTATTCAGTAAGGTTTTAAAAAGGACTGTGTTGCATGCTGGATTTCAGCTTGTTTAATAATTAATTATGTGATTTGTCCCAAAATGTTAAAATTGGATGCAGGTCTAAGCTTAGACTGGTTTTGGGGAATAGGTATTCTTACCCAAGATGAACATAGTCAAATGTAATGCCACCTATGAAACATGCTGTTTAACTACTCTTTTGCTTATGCTTTCAGGCTTGTGCACATGCTATAGTTCATAGACTTTTGTTGTTGTTGTTTTGCAGTTTCTATAAAGAGTGTAGTTTTTCCTATTATTATTTCAAGTTGATTTTTATAACTTGTCTAAAAGTCCAAGGAAGGAGATAATTTTTTGTAACTGCTTTGTCAAATGTGTGCTATGCACTTGCTCTGAAATGCAGACAGCAGTGATGATTTCTGTTTTCAGAATTTGGCTGATAATTTATTCTTATCACTTCGCTCTTTCATATGTGTTGGCTCTGCTGCGCTGACAAAAGTTAACAACTAGAGAGGCAACAGCTGCAGAAATATTCTAGGAATATTTATTGCTATGTATAAATGAATTTATATTCACCATTTGTATAATTTTTACATCTTCTTGTTATTTAAGTGGTTAGGTCTTGTTGACATGTCTGTTCCTGGGAATGAATTCCCAAGCACCAGCCTACACAGCAATCATCTTAACTGTGCACCAGAAATCTCGTACCTCAGATATGCTTAATCATTCTTTCATGATAATATCAGATAAGTATCAACCTTACACTGAAAATTTAAATAAGGTGGGGGTCAAAGGCAAATTCACCATTTGCAGCAAATCAGTGAATGGACAGCTCAGGTAGTGGTAGGCTTTAGCATCTATTTTTTATGTAGTTAAGCATAGTGGCAATGGAGGGCAGTGGGCAAGAGGCTGTGCAGTAAAACATTATTTTTATAGTATGTTCTCATACATACTCCACACCAGTCGAGTTACTAGCCACTGGTCCTTTGTACTAGTGGGAGTACAAAGGACCATGAAGATGAGGTAATTGAAAAACTCACATTTATATATTTTGTTTCCCTAGTTTTGATCTTTATTTGGCACTTACCATGACTCCAAAGCACATCTGAAATAGCATTCAGACATTCTTGGATAACAGGAAGGTAACAAGGTGAAAAAAGAAACTCTAAATGAAATGATCTTCTTTCTTCTTTGGGTTTCTTTCTCGAGGGAGGGTGAAAGGAATAAACAAATGTGGCTTACTGTTAAGACTAAAATGAGAAATTCATATTTGCACTATTCAGAGGTAGACTTTTGAAAAGGCATTTCAAATGCTTAACATCCAGAGCAGGAAAGGCAGCTTTCTGCTTCTGAGAAGCCCATAAGTAGTGTTTCTGGAGAGGGACGAGTGCAAGAAGAATGCACCTGATACTGTTTTTTTCAAGAAGGAGTAGCTGAAGACAAGTAACCATAAAAATTCCCTAAATATTTTGATTCTCAAATTGTTTGACTAGGGACCCTCCATATGGGCATCTTGCTCTACACAGGTGCCTAGAGAGAAGGCAGAAGTCTCCCTGGTGTTCACCTTGCTGAATACGGCAGGGCTTGGGTCTGAAATCAAGGAACACTGACCTCTTTCATGGGCTTTGTTTCTATTTTGAGAATACACGTGAGAGGTTAGACCTGAGAAATGATGCTGTCTTGTTTCCTTGCGGCTGTGCTAGCTGGGAGGCGGGGCTGGTGTGAGACTTCGTGATCACCACAAGAGCAATGTTCTCACCAGGTCTTCTGAGGGCAAGGGATGTGGTCTGGTCACAGCTAGGAATTATGCCTTTGCATCTCAGATTTGAAAGGATTGTGGTAGCTACTGCACATTATAGCCTAAGAAAAGAGGGTCAGTATGTTAGGACTAAGGAGAGGCAGAAGCAGTCTGAAGTAAAAATGAAAGCCTTCAAGCTGTCATTCAGTAACAGGTTTTGCCCCTGCAGAATATGTTTGGAGGAAAAAAGAGCTACAAAATTCAACATATCTGGCTCAGATTTTGCTGCTATATAAAAAGGTGATGAAAATAAAGGATTATTAATAGTAAAGAAATTTTCACTCTAAAATGCTGTACTTTGAAAAAATAACATTGATATTATTGAGGGGGAAGTCAGAGAAAAGTATTTACTGATTACTGAATGACCATTAACAAGATTCTGCTATTAACTTTGCACAATACTTGGAAATGTATTAAAAAATGAAAAGCACTTCAGCATATTAGGGTGGTCACTGGAGCATCACCTGAGGGAATTATAATTTTGAATCATTTTAGTGAAATGCTTTAGACTGCCATCGAGTTAAATTAATCTGTTTATAAGAAGAGGAATTACCCCACCATAATGTGAAAGATTTACCTTCTTGATTACTTTGCAGAGCTTTATGAGAGGAACAAATGATTTTTTCTGTTAAATAAAATTATGGAAACAAGACTTGATTCTTGGTTTCTGAAGACAAACAGAAACCAGAAATATACATATACCATGAGAAAAGATGATATATATTCTGTAGGCAAGAAAGCACAATCAGGAGTATAAGAAGAGATTACACCTCCTTTTGCCGCAATAAGCAGAACTGATTGAAGCTTTCAGAATACCTTTGTTTCACTTGTTTGCCAGAAAGCCAAACTGGCTGTACATAAAAGGAATTCTCCTAGCACTCAAGGGTGAGTAGAATGAGCTGTATATATGTTCCTGTTCCTGACCTCTTTTAAGTGAGTAGGGTGGGGGGAGGACATTTTGGCTGAAACATGACACTAATCTGCAGTAATACACAGTGGGATGCAAACTGCAAATTAGAGCCCTTCCAAGACTGCCTGTCAGCCTTGATGTTAGAGAGTATCTTTTTCTCAACATGTCCTATCTTGTGCAGCTCACCTTGACCTAGAGAGTGCGTCCAGCTACAGTTTTTGCTTAATGGCTAGTTAACTATTTCTGAACTGTTGTATTTGTTTGCCATGTTTGATCAATAGTCTAGATAAATGTTTTCCAGACGTGTTTGTTATATTCACTCCAGCTATTCCATGTCATGTTGATCGGTCATATAACTCACAGCACTATTTCTGTTCTTTGATAGTATGACCAAAATATTTAAATCAGAGAAAAAGCTCCAGTATGTAACTAAAAATGGGCATCTTATTTATTCAGATAATCATTGTTTTGCCAAATGTTTGGGGTTTACTCATATGCATGTAATAAAAAAAAAGAAATCCTGATCATCCATTTAATTTGTAAGGATGTAAATTTTACCACCATTTTCTTCACTTCTAGAGCAAATCAATATTATAATGAACTTGGTTTTGCTTCTGTTGGAAATGAAAGATTTGCTTTGGTTTTGTTGGAAACAAAACTAAACATAAGATTGCTTAACTTTTTTTTTTTAAGTAGAGCAATTAAATATCTGGGAAAATTATAAAGATAAGCTTAAAATGGACTCTCTTTTAGCTTTCATTGGTGTGAATCAAGAACAAAACAACTGGCTACAACATCTGTACTCTGCTAAATAATTTAGTTGGTACTGATGCTAAAATATCTATTTCTTCATGCTCACTGGAGTTGGCATTTAATGTTACACTTTAAAGCATTTTCATTTGAGTAAGTCATTGGATTGTTATCCAACATAATGAGTCAAAGTGATCATTAATGAAATTTCTTATTAGTTCACTAGGAGTGCAGAAAAAAATTGGCCCTACCACTATTTTCAGATTCAAAGTTTAATGAATGAAAGGGAACAAGAGTAAATTGCTTGATTTTTTTGCTACTTGGGTTTTGAATTATTCCCAGTTTCACAGTAACTGGTGAGGGAGCTCCCTTAATTTATTTTGTTCTTTATGGAATTACTTCTATATGTGCTTTCAACAACAACCCATTTCTGAGGGAGCAGGGAACATGCAGACAGATGCTTTGGGGAAACAAAGTAGAAGCTAGTGGAAAGACAACATGAAATAACTCCGAGGACAAAGGAAGTTAGCATTTCTGTTGAGAAAATGAATAGCTCCTTCCTCTGGAAATGTTTGCCTGCAGAGGACAGGCTTTTCATTAATAAAGATGTCCTTGTTACCAAAGCTGAGCTATGGCAATCCTGAAGGTCAAGTAATAGGGTGTGCACAGACCTGTGGTGTCTAGCAAGCCTGAACAGCTGTTTATCTCTGTAGTTGATATTAATAATGTTTGTCTTTTAATTGTCATGATAAAGTCACTGGGAGCAGATTGTTCCCTGTCTCTAGGCAAGATGAAGCAGGGTTAAAATCTCATGACTAGAGGTAAACACATCTGGATTTTGGGTGGTATGGTGAGTAGACCTCAGGTGCAATGCCCAATCTTCCACCCAGTTTCAGGTGTGTAGACATGGTGAGAAGTGAAATTAGCAACAGCTGGACAAGTGGAAAGATGTGGGCAAGTTGCAGACTTGGTGAGGGACCTGAAACAGCAGTGCCGTCTCTATCAATTAACTTTTTACACAGAGATGAAATTCACAACTTGTACCACCTCCTAACATTTCTAAAATGGCCTAAGATCCTCCAGTGAAACTGCCTATGTAATATTATTTTTTAGATATGGTGCAGAAGGAACCCATGCACATGTATAACTAGATAGAGATAGCAGGGAAATCCTTCATCTATCTTTTTCCAAAAGTCTGGAATATTTTTGTTATATTACAGCAAAACAGTATTTATTGTTATGAGGCATCTGTGGTGAATGCCTTTTCATGGTATTTAAATTCAAACAAAACCACTAGGGTCTGGAATTTTTCCACAGTAAACTTGGAGATCCTGAGGCACCTTCTTCAGCTGCTTTAATTACTACATGATACTACATTATTCATTTCATGCTTAAAGAGGAACAGGCAAAGATATGCAGTGTGAGACATTGGCCATTACAGATGTTTTAAGGGAAGAGGTCTGTTACATGAACAGACTGGACTTTCAACCAAAAATACTTATTTTTCCACTGTGAGGGAAGGTTTTCACTACTGTTTGACAGCATTGATGAGCAAGGTGGGTGCCACCAATTTTTTAACTCAGTTTTGAGCATCTGATCTCTGTCAGGACACAGTTGTTCCTGATGTACATTGACAGCAGTGGGATCACAGTCAGGGCCTGGCTAAAGAAGAACAGATCAGTGTTAACTTCCCTGCTAACTCTTTTTATGCTCTAAGTCTCGTCTGCAAAGGAATCAATTTTTCCGCTTTCCTTCCTGAAAACGGAGACAGTGTCTGCTTCTCTTCAGCCCACCACCTCCAGCTTATGTTGCCAGATGATGACTGACTATGACATCTGTCACTGAGCCATGATCTATCTCTGGGAAGTCTCATGGTACTTTCTAGTGTTCAAATAGTACAGCAGAGACAGAGACATCAACAGAAATAGCACTACTATCCTTGAAACCTTATTCTTTTGTTTTGTTTGAACTCTGACTGTGGGAAGCCATTAACTTTGTACTTGACTTTGGTCACAAGGGACTTGCTTTTTGGCATGTGTTGGTGCAGTTTCCACAGTGATATGACTTCCGGGCGTGCCACATAGACCAGACGTGTGATGCCTGAAATCTACATCCTTACCTAATGATATTTAACAACTTCTAAATTAAGAAATGAAAAAAAATTACAGCAGGGTGAGTAAAAAATAATTTTCACAGAGTATAGCAAGGAGACAGATATTTGGGGGTTACTGCTTATTCTGGAGGGCCAATAAGGGTCATTTTGGATGGGTAGGTTCTCAAAGAGAAATACATAACACATAGACAAACTGCATCACTCCTAATTTTTTGGTGTCTTTGGATGAAGTCTTTCACTGATTTTTGCCTTTGTGATTACACACCACTCTTAAAATACACAGAAAAAATATATATACATATTTTGCAGGCCTTGGGAGACTCTAGTCTAGAGGATGAATTATTAACCTAAGCACTCCTTATTCAAAGCTCCAGTAATACAGAAAACAGTTAACTAATTGAAAAGACCAGAAAGCTTGGATAGGGTGATGATGAATTTGAATTGGCTTAGCCCCATTGGTTTGGGTCCCTCCTGACATTTGGAAGTATTTTGCAGATGAAACTGATAATATTCATGCTGAGTTATCTGCTCCCATTAAACCACATTGATATCTTGCAGGGAAGAAAATGCATCATCTGCTAAGTTTCAACTTTGCTACTCGGAGTCCTTACAATAACTTTGTGCCACTGATGTTTCACTGGAGTGTTGAAGGCTACTGTTGAGTGAGTTCATCCATCAGGGAAAGGTTATAATCCCCATCAGGAAGGGAAAGGTGTGACTAAACTTTAAAGCTTGTCAGTCTTTTCTCAAGAAATCTGGAGCATTAAGAGTCTAGCCAATAGCCACCATCCTCATCTGTCCCTTCACTGAGTAATAGACTAGAAAAACTGTGGCAACTTCTCAGTACCTAAATGCCTGTATCTCTTCCACTCTGGTTCGTACAGGCGCCAGCTGATTGAAAATCTGGATTTTCAGTGGTGTCAGAAAAGGCAATTGTAACCATTTAGTGATTTTCCTTGTCTTGGGGAAGGGGGTAGGAAAAGGCAATGACAGCTTTTGTGGTTTGGAATCAAAATTTGGCTCCTATGCTGTCTCAAGCACAGCAAGCAAGCACTTTTTCACTGAAATGTGAAGTGTCAAATTTCACGTGAGAATTTGTGCATGGTTTGGCATCATAAAGGGTCACTTCCCTTTCTGTATTTCCCTTACCTCCTATAGATTTTTATAGGGATTATTCTGAGCTGGAAAAGTATGTACCATGTGAGGTACATGAAGCAGAGCCAGCTCTTTCCCTGAGAGGACCCAGGGGCTTAGCATTTGCCTTCTTGTGATTCAAAGCAGCTTGTGGTGTACAACACTGGACTACGTGATAAAGCCCCCAGCCCATGTTACTTGCTTTTCAGAGACTGGGAGCATAGAGAAAAGGATGCAAGCTCGAAAAAATAGGTTTGTTTAAGTTTTTCTTGTTTTCTGCATAGCCTCACTCTGTAAGTACCAGTATGGTTGTTTAGTGTGTATATATGTTAAACAAAGACAGGAATTTACATGGACATTCTTTTGTTCTCAAAATCAGAGCATATAAACAGGACACTTTAAATGTAGTTTCTGTCAAGGCAGATACAGACTGGGTATACATTTCCAAGCATTGTTTATGCTGGGTCAGTAATGATAACTTCGTGGAGGGCAAACACTGTGAGGACGATTTATTGGGCTGTGCTCTGATATCTTTTATTTAGTATTATCTTTAGTAGCTCCCTTTGTATTTGGAATGTCAAGAGTTGTTCAGGAAGAACCAAGGACTCGGAGTTTGGCCCAACAACTTGAATCATGTATTCCTTAAAGCATTAGAAATACTTGCATTTAAGATGCTAAATAAAAGGGCTTATGAACAACAAGAATATGAAACAAGTAGCTTGGTGAATAGCTTCCTTATATGAGAGTGCTTTAGTAAGTGCCATTTGCTTGATTTATGAACACATTTGGAAATAAAAATAATTAGATCTAATAATAAATGTTATATTAGGAAATACAAGAGCTAATTTTACAGCTATATCCTGATGTCAGTCACTTTGACCTTGACAGGCAGTGCAACAATTTCACAGTCTTTTTAGTCTTTTTGTTGCTGTTAAGATGATGGAATGTTTCAAAAAACACTGAGAAGGAAAGAGGGCTACAGAAATAGACTTTCTGTCAAGATAAATCTTTTACCTCTTATAAACATCATGTCAGGGGCATTTGTTTATTCCACTGTCATGATGATGCAAAGCTCAAGAATCATGTTAGAAAAGGCCAAGCAGCAATTAAGCGTGAAAAAAGATCAAAATTAAAGTAACCAGAAAAGCAGGTGATCCAGGGCAAAGGCACAGTTTGGGTGAGAAGTTGAAGATAAGTGAGGTGAGAGAGAATAAAGGTAAAACAGAAGTGGTTGAGAAGCACAGGAAGGGAGACATAAAAATGGAGAGAGAATAAGAGAAGGGAGCAATAGCTAGAAAACCCTCAGGAAGCCATTGATCACACTGTGCATTTAAATTCATAGATCAGGACAATCAGCTAACTTTGGCTGAGCCCCAAAGGAAGCATGGATATCAGTTTTAATGGGGCAGTGACCCACCTGAGGGAGAATCAAAGCAAAGACTGTGAAATTCAGAAGTGGTGAGGAAATATCTGGGAGAAAGGGAGGGAGTGCAAGAGGGGTGTTATCTATTTTGTTGTTAGAGAGTGCCCCCATCACGTAAGCATCTTAAGTGTTTGAAATGTCGTATGCTTCATGAAAATGCTGGGTGTATGTTACAGGACAGTGGTTTGTGCAACATGGAAGGAAATACATTAAGAGAAGACAAGCAGTTGGAGTTCTTACAGCCTGGTCCACAGCCAGGATCCCTCCTTGTCATTGAAAATGTGTAATGAGAAAAATCTGACCTCTGTGAATTGTGTACAACAAGGAACATCTGTTCTAAGGAGGTGCTGCTGAGTAAACAGCTTGCTTATGCCACTAAGTTGTTAGTGCTGTCTGCAATTTTCCCCTATCCATTTGTGAATCTTGATCTTGATCGGTGTATCAGTTTGCTTCTATAAAATTATTCTTGCCTTGCCTTTGGCACAGGAGTCATAAATGAAAACTCACTGAAATTCTTAGAAACACATATTTAGTAATTGCATTAAGTAAATTAAGAGTATAGTAATTAGAACACCTCTGTATTGTTCTTGAAGCATATGAATGGTGAGAGCAAGGAGGATAAATAGTGCCAAACATAAATCTCTCAAATGGGGTTCATAACTTAAAACAAAAAACCCCAACGTTAACACAGCTTGCAACTGGAATGAAATAAACTTTCAGTATTTTCCATAAACCTTAATTAGAGAGCCTTGGCCAGTGTTTGCTCCTCTGAGAGTAATGTGAGTTACTCCTTTCACCCAAGGGCAGACATGCTGCCTTCCTAAATCTGCCTCAGAAAAGAGAGAACAAGTGGAGGATGAGAGCACAGCCCTCTCTTCAGCAAATCTCTGGCCAACTCAAACATGCTGGTATTTCCTCTTTGCACTGACCTTGTGTCCTGCTTGTGTAGTATCCTTCTGCAGTAACAGGATCAATTGGAGCAGCGGTTTATATTCCCAGCCACTGCCTGCTGGGAACACTTCTCCCTTGCACAGCCTTTGCTTTATTTCCCCCAACCATACAGCATGGTTCCCCTTCCTCTCAAGCTAACTTGAAGGTATAGGAGAGCATAACCATGAGTCCATCTTCCCATCCCAAGTCCCACCTGCTAGCTGCACGATCTCTGAGAAAAATATGGAGTTCATCACCTGGGCTGGAGAGACTTACTCTCCCATGCACCCACACAGCTACTTACGTAGTCTTTTGAACAAGGTATATCTGTGCAACATATAAACTTAATGAAGGAACCTCTGAAATCTTGATTCTCTTGTTGGAGGAGATGAGGGTCCCCTCATTATATGCTGTGCTTGGCAACACATGATATTCTGCATGCATGCTTATTTTGGCAGTGCACAAAAGGATGCGCACATGCATATTGAAGAGTCAAATCAAACCCCATGGCTTTAATTCTGGAGCAAGAGGTTTTGTTTTACTAACAAAGCTTATGGGCATTTAATTACATTTTATTGTTTTGTAATAAATTACAGCATTGTAATACTTGGCAGATTTGTTAGAAAAAATATGTAATGGTAAAAAGGCAATTTAGGGAAGGATGATTCAAGTTCCTATTTATTTTCAAATTTGAAAACAATTCAGCTTTTCTTTATAGTTCTCCAAGTCACCCACTCTCAAATTCAGAAATGTGATCTAAATGCAGCTGTGAAGCAGGGAGGTATTTTCTGCTGATTTATTCAAGAATGTCACAGTCTTCTTCAGCACAGGAAAATTAATTAAGGAGGCAAATGATAATAATGATAATATGCAAAATAAAAGGAACAATTTAATTTAGAGATTTCAAGTTTATACAAGGAAGAATGACAACTGAAGAAGGGCATGAATGAAGCATGAGGAAATCTCATCCCCATCTTCAGCACTGAGAGCCCTCTGCAGCTGAAATGTCAATGGCAGTAATCGGTTGGTGCTCAGGGGGCTAAGTTCCTCCCTCATGAGACTTAGTCCAAGCTGGGATGGCACCAGGTTTTTGATTCAATTCAGCTCCACAAAACCGTGTCGTCTCCTTTGAGGTGTCAGCCCTCCTCCATTGCGGTTCCCACTGCTTTCCCCCTTCTCACTCCCTTCGTCTCTTGCCTTTCCCTGCTCAGGCACCGGCGATTTCTCTAACACTTCCCCAGCTGTTTCAGCAGAGGGGTACTGAGAGAAGATCCCAAGGAGATGAGCAAAAGGGACATGGCCCCACTCCTCGGCCCCTGGGATTTGCTAAGCGTTTGGGCAGTGGTCTCTCAAACTCTTCTGTTGTCTCAAACTGAGCGTGTTCAAGGGCTATTCAGTTGCCAGCTGGCTAATGGAGGCAAAGAAAGGAGTTTCTGTTCCTCTCCGGACGGCCCCTTTCTGGCTGCTTCAGCTAATAGAATAAATCACCATTTCTCTTACTGCATAAGATTTTGAATGAATATGTAAATAGTTTCCAGCATTTGCTGGGGTTCCTGAGTAAGGGGCTATTAGGTCTAAATACCTGTTGGCTGAAAGAGGAGTAGAGCTTAGATTCAAGACTCTCCCAGTATTTCATTCACAGTACACTCTCAAGTCTGTTAAATTTGACATGCATCTAGTGCATGGAAGCTGTAAGATTTTCAAAATAATTTATGTATTTGTCCACAAAATAAAAGGGCACAATAAACCTTATTTTGGTTGGGGGTTTTTTTTTTTGTTGGTTGGGTTTTTTTTCAGAGAAGTCTAATTTGAAAAGAAAAATTATATAGTTAACAACTTGATCTTTTCTGGACAAAAAAAGACTTTAATGGTTTTCTATTCAAATTATGATCTTACACATTTTTGGGTGCATTCTGTAAAATACAGAAAGCAAATGTTTTAG
The DNA here is from genome assembly GCF_026419915.1 of Harpia harpyja. Classification (NCBI taxonomy): domain Eukaryota; kingdom Metazoa; phylum Chordata; class Aves; order Accipitriformes; family Accipitridae; genus Harpia; species Harpia harpyja. The sequence goes on from NC_068940.1 coordinate 419,261, forward strand.
TGCAAGATATGGTATAAGGAAATACAGCATTTTTCAGTCACAATTGTATTTTGCTAAATTTATCAAAACTTGTAATGATTTCAATGTAGACTTTGGAACACCTTCCCATTTCTAATGTGTAGAGATGTTCCAGAAAGTAGAAAGGAGATATATTTCAGAAAGTAGAAAGGAAAGAACAATTTTTAGTTAATGCTTTGAAAGCTGGTCAACTAGTTTTTAATCTCTATATAAAATTCAGGAGGGTAATGAGGACTAAGAATCCATACGGTGTTCCTACACAAACTATCTAATATTCTCCATCTATAAACCAGTTTATGGCAAGGATAGGAAAGAGGCAGTTTTATTTCCAGTATGTACATGGATAAAAATGATCCATTTTTATCTCTGACCTACGCAGATATCCTCTTTCTTATGTGCAGGATGTAGGTGTCATTAAAAATAAACCATTCTAAATACAGAAAGTTATAAAGTTCAGCTTTGTCTCCCCACCCCTAAAACAGTGTCCACTACAACTCAGTAAAGGATGGACAAATTTCAGTAGTTACTGGAACAAGGAGAAAGCACAGAAGAAGTTAGATCCCAGAAAAAGCTTCACATATCCCAGGCCAAAGTGCTGGCTTGTCTATGTGCAGGGAAATGCCATCGTCTTGCAGGAGGAGAAAATAAAAATACTAGTTTTCAGGATGCTTTGCAACTGAAGTCACCATAAGATTATAAAAATTGATATGTCCCATCTCATGCTACTGTGTGTTAGAGAATGCATAGCCACAGCTACAAGATAGACTTGGTTTTTTACCTGCAATAGTAAAAAATCTATCATCTCTGGCAATTTTCTGTCACCAGCACAAGTTAGTGCTTAATATACCCCAGCCTTGCCTTCTGCAAATTCTGTCCTCTCTGCATCTTCAGCCAGATAAAAGCAAAGCAAAAGTCAGTTGTGCCACAGCATGTCTAATGCAGACACTCATTTTGTTCTTCAGATAGTAGATAACCATAAGACAGAGGCCAGGTATCTCATTGTCAGAATCACATGAATCTAGTGATCCCTATTCTCTAATATAATATGGAGGAAAGCATTATAAATTGAATTGTTACAGCTGTAGGATATGCCATACGAGTGACTCCAAACAAAGCCTAGTCTCAGCATACTTCAGTCTGAGCTTCAAGGCTCCGTAAGTTCCCTTTTTTTCCCCTTTTGTTCCTGTGTCAGAACCGTGTATACTGATCCATTTTTATCTCCAACATCTGCAGTGACTGACCTGTGCATATATCCTCCTAGCTCATGTGCAGGATGCAGGTGTCATAAATATAAACCATTCTAAATACAGAAGGTCTATAAACCATGCAGTGGGAACAATTCCCTTTCAATTCATTTATGAACTTTTTCTTGAATTGTTGGATGAAGTTGCAGCAGTAGCAAAAAAATCCAATCTGTTAACCCTTTGGTACAGAAGTGAATGCTGAAGCTGCTTGTACAATAATGTTGCTTTAACTGATGTCATTCTCTGCTGGAGATAAAGCTCTCAAGTCACAAATAACCTCTTTGTTTACACTACTTTCAAAGCTAAATATGCAAAAATTTGCTTCAGGCTGAGCTTTCTTGCAGCAAAGAAAGGTTCTGCTTTGTCCCACATGTTAATTCTGACTGGAAAGGAAGGATGTTCTTTGGTCATGTTGGCAAGCCTGTAGGGAATGTGATTTATCTTCTCCATCCTGTTGCCTGGGCAAATAAGGAGCTCCAGGAAAGCAGGTTAAGTAACTTTCTTACTAGTGGATAAGATAGTTCCAAAACACAGATCTCTCTTTTACCCGATGAAGCCATGTGCCAGCTGCTACTTAGGATAAATTAAACTCCCAACAAGGATCACAGCTTGTTTTATTGTTATCCATAAATTTCAAAACAAGATCTTAATCTAAAATGAGCTGCTGAGTCAGATGTTCCTTAGCCTAAATAAGAGGAAAAAAGTTGTGGTAAATAAGGGCCAGACTGCAAAAATGCAATTAGCCTTGTCAGGCCTAAGGTAATCTGTTATACAAAGTGCACATGACATATTATTGGTAAATAAACAAATTAATATTATGGCCCTGTGCATGATTGCCCTCCAGGGCACCTGCAGAAGGGACCTGCTCTCTCAAGGCATGGTGCATTCTGCAATGGACAGCTGTGCTGCGTCCCACAGTGTGACTTTGTGTAGGGGCTGAGGTCCTACACATTTTCTTTTCCACTATTGTTGCCTTCATTGCTAGTGGTACTAAAGAAGAATAACCCTTTTATGCCAAAAATTGCTATTGTCCCAGTAATGTTACTGGATATTAACCATGAGACTACATTACACAAACAAATATTTCATAAATTAGCTGTTGTCATGGATCCTTTGCAAAACAGTAGACATTCTTAGTAACAAAAAACCCACTTGATTAAAGGAAAATGTTAGGCAAATATAGGACACAGAGTTGGTGTCCAAAAAAAAAATGCTTAAATCCCCAGGCTTTCAAGAAGTCTGCAGCCCCATTTGAACTTTATCGTTGGAACCAATCTCCAGCCTAAACATTTTACTTTTCTTATAGTTTTGTTACATAAAGGCTCAGGAGACAAATCCACCACCAAATCAATGTAAATCTGGTTATTTTTCATTTTAATTAGTTTTAATTACTTTAGTAGTCAAACAAAATGTGTAGACACTGAGAACTTAAAATAAGCCAATTAAGCAACCCTAGCAATACATTCAATGGTTAATCACTTTTTCCTGTAGCTCTAGAATGCTGCAGTAATAACTTCATCTATTCTAATACATTATAATAGTGATTAAATGAATATTAAATAAGTTCCTCCTCCATTTTATGAACAGGCATGCCTTATGCACAAGGGTCTCCAGAAGGTCTGGAGTCTGTTGTCATCCATATTACAAGTCTTCTGTTGGCCACAGAAGATGATGGCTAGAAGGTCTGAATCAGTGAAATATCACTGAAGTAAATAGAATGATAATTATTTCCTCCAGCTAAGAATTAACCTCAGGTTTTTGTATTGCATTTCTTCATCTGTGTTATAGGAAGAATAGTATTTCCTTTATCTGCTTTATCTGTAGAAATTCCAAACTGCGGAGGGTAGGTAATATGTCTTACTAAGCATTTATACCTCAGCATAGTAAAATCTTTACCTTCGTAATTTTATCATAATAAGTCTAGCAGAAATTGCAGCTAGGAAGATATTCCCATTCACAGGAAAAATACGAAATTTCAAGTATCTGTTTGTTCCATAAATCAGTCAAATACAACTTTATTTTCCCTAGGAATAAGAACTGCAATTTCAAAATGAGATTCTATCTTGGGGGTTTTTTTACATATATTTAAATGAGATATCTGGAAATCTGACAGCTTTGTGGAGAGGAAGATACACACCTCAGGAACGCAGGGCTGGGCACTTAGAAACTCTGCAGCAGCTTCCATGTAGAGATTCCCTGAGATAATCAGCCTGAAAGCTTTTGGAGCTATATTCGGTTAGACTCTAAAGCATTAGATTTAACAACAGACCACAGAACATTGCATCAAAGATGTTCCACTAAAAGCCATTTCTTTCTAAATCATCAAAATAGGTTACCTAAGAGTATTTAAGCTTCCATTAAGTAACAATTTCTTGTTAAATTATTTTCCAAAATGAATAATATCCCTGAGATTCCTAAATGGCCACAAACAGTGAAATGGTTTTATAAAGGTTATCTGTAATACACCACTGAAAAATCCTAAAAACATAAACCTCTTTCTGCATTTACGTGGCACAAGTTCTTCAGATAAGGTTAACGAGCAAACTAAAAGTCTAGCAGAACTAATTCTTTTGGTGTGGGACTTGACAATTAAATATATCTCTAAAAGTCTAACGTTTACTAATGAAGCAGGGGACAAATTAGGCACCAACTCATTATATTCATAATCCAGGATAAAATATTACCAAGCAGGATGTAGCTCCAAGGTGGCTTGTAACGTCTTTGGCGAAGCATCCTAATTCCTATAGTGTTGTGCATACCTGCTCTCTGAAGAGGTTTGCGTCAGGCTGCTATAAAAATGTATGTTGTCACCTTTGCTGGCAGCCTGTGAGGGACTGAAAGAGTTAATGTCTCAAACATTGTGGTGGGGCAAGTTCTGCTTAACAAGGAACCCTGCCCAGCAAGGAACCCCAGGTGAAAAGAAACCCATCAGCGCCCATCCGCGACGGGAGGGGGGGGTGTGCGGAGGGTGCGCAGCTCCCGGTGCTGATAACGCCGGGCTGATATGCCGAGCAGGGCATCTCACCCTGCATGGCCAAAGATCGTGTTCTGCGGGGAAGGGGAGGTTATTCCCCAAACGACCCCCAAGCCCAAAGGCCACAAACTGCTCATGACACCTAATTAGCCTAATGAGTCTGAGTGCCCCCCCGAAGGAGGGGGCAAGGATGATAAAAGGGCACGAACGGAAGCCCCACGTGTGTAAGCCCACCGGGGACTGGACCCCTCGGCTGACTGAACCAATGCTGGACCCAGGGCCAGTGAAATCTTTCTCTTCTCTTTCCTTTTCTGTAATCCCTGCACCTCATTCCTTTAGACCTGAACCATTGACCAAGTCTGGGACTAGGAGCAGACCCAGCCGCCCCTGGGCTCCTCTCTGAGAAGGAGTCTGGAAAGCAAGGGGGTCCGCTCTGAACCTTGTGACTCAATGGGAGGGCTCTCCTTATTGTCTTCCCTGAACTAATTCGCAAATGAGCAAAGCCTGTAGTGTGTGTTTGCTGATGTATGGTTAGCACATGTTATACAGTTGACTGACACAGTTTCATGCCAATTTTTGTTGCGACCATACCAATTTTTGTGGTAAGCATGCCAATTCTTGTTCTGAGTGAATAAAAGTTGAGTTTTGTGAGTTAAAGGATCACTGGTGCTGTTTCACCTTAATCCTGACCTGGGAATCAGCAAACCTGAGTCATAGTCCTGAGAAACTGGGACATGACACAGTGTTCAAGGAATGAGAGACTACTCCATGTTTGAGAGACACTAAAAAGCATGATATAGACTACTGGGGCACCTGTAAGAAAGTGGCATTCACAGCCTGGCACACACATTCACAAGTATCTTGAGCAGGGAGGGGTAGGATGCTGAGCTTGAGATTCATCAGAATTGACAGATACATGGAGGGTGGGGGAAAAAGTCATAGAGGAACAGGCTGGCCGAGTGCAATCCTGGCAGTAAAAAAGGCTATAGGCAACGGTGGGTCTGAAACCAGGGCTCTCCTGACTGCAGAGGGAAGCAATAGCTTTGGGATCGGAGCCTGTGTGAACTGCAGTCCTAGTCTGAAGTGATTTCCCTGGTCTTGGTTGCTTGGATTGTCTTTTGGGGTGTGTTTTCTTCCCTTTTTTCTCTCAAAATATGCTCAGAAGAGATGGTCTCCCATACCTTATCTAACCGTTTAAGATGAAGAACTGATCAGGAAATGGGAGACCTGGCTCTTGTTGGCCTCAAGGGAACAAACTTACAAAACAGAACTTCCATGGAGAAAATCTTCATCTATTTGAAGCATCGCATGATGTGAAACAGAATGCAAAATTCACAAGGCCAGAAAGACTTACTCCATTGAGATTAGTTAGCATCCTAAGATGAAAAAAATGGATTTTTCCCCCATGGAACATGAATCTTATAACTGAAGGAAAGACACATGCAACCATAATTACTGAAGCAAAATTCTTGAAACTGAAGGGAAAAAGCACTTCCTAAATAAACCACATAGCAGAAAAAATTCTGAGATTTAAAATGTCATGATTAAACATGGGTTTAACACATTTAAAGAAGATCAAAGACTGACACACGACAAACTTTTAGTGAATTTGAGTGTCTAATAATGTTCTCAGCTAATCAAGTTTTTTGTAATTTATTACTGCAGCACAGTTAACTTCTGCCTTATTGTAAAGCAATTGTGATGAAAGGTTATAGCTAGACTTTTTCTTCGTGGGAAATGTATAGCTCTTAAAAAGTGGGAAACAACTCTGGAGACAAAATTTTTTCATTCAGGGAACACAAACCATATGGTTAGTGGTAGTGTAAATTTTCCCACACTGTTAAACCAAAGCACGCTAGAGTATTATGGGTATGCAGCCAAGAAAATAGCTGACAAAGTATCATCATCAACAAGCAACTAGCAGAGTCAGAGTTAGTCAGTGCTGACTTGGCCAGCTTTGAAATATTGATTTTAAAAGCCCATTACTAAGCTCCTAACTATAAACTACCCATTTGTTAAGGTCATTAAAAAGGCAAACACAATCTTAGGGCTACTTTAAGTCAGTTATTTCCTGAGCACACTGCTTCGATGAGACCTTAGCTTTACTACTGAGTACGTCTAATCTGCCACAGTCCAGAAGGGCTTGTTCAGCCTGGAACTGCAGCTGTTGACAGTGAGCAAGACACTGGCTGATGAGAAGAGATGAAAACAGTACAGCTGGTTCAGTCTAGAGAAGTAAACAGGGTGGAGGAGAGCTAAAAGATTATGACTGCGAACAAGTCAAGTCAAGTGTTTCCCAGTTTCCAGCTTGAGACTTGCAGTGGTGTGACTTTTCTAAAAACCATTTGATTAAGGGCACACAATATAATACCAAGTGGTTACCTGTGATTGTGGAAAACCAGATAGAGATTCAAATTATTGCTTCCAGACCTACCTGGAAATAAGGACTGAAGTTCATGACTTGCCAGCATGTTTCTTTCAAACTTTGAAAACAATATTATTGTACTTCAGCTCTGTTTTTTTATTCAGCAAAACTGTAATAGTCAAGCCACCGAATGTGAGCAGACAGGGTAAATAGGCTCTTTATTCTAGTACCTTATTTACTCATTCTGGTGTCAGTTCTGGGCTGTTCAGTCTAATATGCAACTTTGTCCTTTCCGTTATGTGTACATGCTGGAACCACAGATGCTATGGTGAAGCATGTTTCTTGTCGCTTCAGGGATCTCAGCACAAAAAGCCATTTTCAGCTGGTGGTAAGGAATTGAGTTGGGCTTGATGTGATTCAATGTGATGAAGATCAGGGAAAAGAAATATAATTTATTTACCAAATAGATGCGTCAATCTCAAATTTATTTGGTTTAGTGGGTCTGATTTTTTTTTTTTTTGAGATAAGAAACAAGTGCAACATCATAACAGCCTCCACTTGTTTCATCATTGTAGTTCAAACCTAGACTGAATCCTAGTTCAAATTTAGTCTGTTGGACTAGACTGTAGAAATTCAAGTGTCCTGCATACCAATAAAGCAAAGCAGTTAACAACACGACAAGATTATCTTTGTTCAGATCACTTTATTTCATTCTAGTTAATGGGGCTATAAGAACATTTCAGTTGAATACAGTATTGGATTTAGCTTGTAACTGGCCTTTTGGGTTGAAGCCATATATTCCCATGCAAAAAGTATGGAACTTTTTAAAATAGAGGATTTTACAAATGTATTTTCTTAAGAACAGCAGGGAGGTCATGCAGCCAAGGGAATTGTGTTAGACTGATATTCTTGGATTACTGGGACCCATCAGACATAAATCTCTAATGACCTCTAAACTGCTAATTTTTCAAAACTTCTGGTAGCTTATGATAAGCTAGTGAGTTTTCTCAGTCCAGTTTCTAGCGAGAATGGATATGCACCTTGAAAATGATATGATACCTGGAATAGCTTCTTTTTATTTACTGCTCTGACTTTGGGTTAAATGGGTTTGGAAGAAAAAACATGCAGTAACTTGTAGTACAAGACTGATTTACAAGACAGTGCCACTTCAGTAAGGTTTGCTTACAGGGTTCCTAGAATTTGAAAGGTGAAAGGAAGACTTGATCGTTCTTCCCACATTATATAATGCTGCATTCCTGACCAGTCAATTAATGCTGGTCTGTTGCTTTGTTCCAGAAGTCAGATGAAGGGGTGTTTTGGGGTTTTTTTTTTGTTTGTTTGTTTGTTTTTTTTTAACTTGAACTGTAAATTAGAGATACTGTGGCCTAAATATTTTCATCTTCTATCTTTGCAACATCTGTAATGGAGTGTCTGCAACAGAACATATATTATCTGTGTGCATCTAGAGTGTTAATCATTCACAAGAATCTGTGATCAATTCCCTTGAAGATATCAGGAGAAGGGTCTTATTCCCCCATTCCTCCCCCCCGATATTTTCCTATCTAAAGAGATCTTGAAAATAAGGGTTCTAATTCCTTTTGGAGACTTCACTTGAGACTTTAACTGTGCTAATCCCTTAATGAGTTTAGAATGAGGCAAATAATAGGCGTATTTTATATCCTAATATAGATTTAATTTTGTCCAATAAATAGTACAGAAGAAATTATAACTTAGACACTAAGGAAATGAGCCTCATTGATCACCAAATTTAATTTCTGTTTGTGGCTTTTTTACTAGATTCTGTCAGCTAGATGAAAGAGTGCAGATTCTCAAGTTCTGGATATTAATACATTATGAGGAATTCATTAAAAGTTATAGTAGCAATGAAACAAACATGCGTTTGGTAAACAGAACTGCGACTTATGCCAGGTGATCCAGGTACTGTACAGATATGCATATGCTGAGCTCTCTTAATTATGATAAGGAACATAGTTGAAAAATGTCTAGTGTCTCCAGCAAGATTTTGCCCATCTTCATCTCCTGTGGAAGTGGATATGGTATCTTGTTCAAAATAACCGTAAAACCACAGTGAAGTTGATCAGTTGATGCCTGACAATTTGCAGGCTCCAAAGGAGAAAGGACACCTGTGCATGTGTATCCAACAGATGCTTTGGCCCAGGAAGAAGGGAACACCTGCAAAGCTACACAGAGAAAAGTAAACAAACAGCAATAACATTTTTGTAGGGATGGGGACAAGATTTCAAGAATTAAGGACAGCCTTCATTACCTCTTATACATGGCTGACTCACTCAAACTTGATTAATGCCTTTAAAGTTTACTATAAATGTATGCTGATGAAAGATTTTATATTGGTTATATAAAACCGAGCAGTTCCAAAGTTCTAAAATACAGTGAGCTAAATATTTTGCTAGCCTTTAGTTTCTAAAATGTCTAGCAGCGTGTGGCAAGATTCCAAAGTCCTGCCACTGGAAGTACACCAGATTAAAATGCGATGTAAATATTTGACCAAGAAATGTCAAGTCCTTGAGAGCATCTCCTATTCTTGCAATGAACTCAGCTATTATGACTTCAGGTGCTGTTAACAGGAACTGAGGCTATGCTGAACACTAACATTCAAAAGAAACATTGCTGTGGTGGATCCCACCTGGGATAGAAGTGGATCTCACAGATTCTCCAGGTGAAAAATGCAGGGATCATTGCATAGACTGGGATAAACCAAGTATCTGTTAGAATAGACAGGTGAGGAAGCTGAGAATGAGCAGTTTAGGAGGTGCGAGTTGGTGCAGTAAAGCAAATGAGTTCTCGGGGATATCATGTTGGTACAGTGCAGGAATGGGTGCCAGCTCTGGGGTCAAATTTCATGATGTGCTTCTGTCCCACTTTTGGGGCTTCCTGGCAGAGCAACATCTGTGATAGTCCTGACGAGTTAGTACTTGTGATAATCTCCAGCTAAAGAACATAACTCCACGTGGTGTTAAGACATTGCTGAATTGGGGACGAAATTGCGTTCTAGGACAGAGCAAATAAAGGCAAAATCTGTTACTACTTGGATTGGAGGAGAAAAAGGAACACAAGAAACTGATTAAATCCCTTCCCTAAAAATAGGAAGAGATTTATGGAAGAATGTTGGAGGGTCTTTTTTCTGTTGTACTAAAATGATTTTAAATCTCATCTGTATTATTAGCTCATAATAGTATGAAGTCTGTCATGATACTTGTAATTTGGAGACTTGATTAATGTTTTGATATAGGGTTAATAATTATTTAGATATGCAAGATTACTGTTAAATCAGTGGTTTTGTTTCAGTGATTTTTTTCCTCTTTACTGGTAATTTATAGATTACTCAGCTAATAACAGGTCATATTCCAAAATATATTCTTACTATATGTCTTACAGTTCTGTTTTGTTGTGTGTGGTTTTTTTTTTCTCTTCCTTTCTTTTCTTGACTTCTAGTGGTAGCGAAATTACAAAATTCAAACTCAGTGGGCTGGATGACTCTTTCTTATGAGATGGGATCTCTGAATGTCTGTTTCAGGAAAGGGACCTACCTAACATTGACTGGCATGTGTTTGCTGCTGCTATTTGTATTACAAGTAACTTCTCTATTGCGGTCTTTTCTGTGACAGAAAAAGAAACTGAATCATAATCTCTTGCCATTATAAGCATGTCTTTCTGCCTTATAGTTTGAGTTTGAGATTCTTGTGAGCCTCGGGTTCAGATGTCCAATTGCAAGTGAGAAAGAACTTTAAAAAAACCCAAACAACGAAGTTTTAAAGAATCCTAATAGCTTTATTTTCTTGTTCCAGGACTTAATGATCATGAAACATTAATTATCCATAAATGTCAGGGAAATAAAATGTATCATCAAACCCGTACCCCTATATAAGTAGATATTCAACTACAGGGAACAGCTTTTTCTGTGCTGTACATCAGTAATGTTTTGGTGCTTGATACAAAAGCTCCGTGAAACACAGACTCAGGGATTTAATCAGAGATTTAATATCTAAGATATGTACTTAGTTTAATGACTGAAGAATTAGTATACACACAAAAAACTCATTAGGAGTGTCTTTGTAGTCATTAGAAATGAGTAAAACAGGAGTGAGCAGGTTCTAACAATTGCAGGTGACATTTCAGGCGTGGGGAGATAAGATGGAGCAGAAGAGGAGCTAAATGAAGGGCATTTAAGGGACAACATGAATTAGGTCAAGAGAGAACATTTAAGGGAGAACAAGATTAGGTCAAAATTACAGGGTTGTGACAAAGCATCTGTGGTGAACAGAAGTTTGGATGCATGATATGTAAGAGTACAAAGCAAAAGGTATGTAGAGAGGAAGAGATGATACAGTAAGAAAAATTATTTTTGGCTGCATCATGTATAGTTATGTACAAGCCAGGACAAAATGATCATTCACAAAACTGGAGAAATGGAAAATGCTGTAGTCTGAATATGAGAGAAGCTACAACCAGACTGAATTCTTTCCTGAATGCTGAAGGAATAATGTAACCTGGCTGTTTGGAGAGGAATCAGAGTGAAGACAAGCTAGGAAAAACTTAACACCAGTTTTCGGGGCTACCACACAGTAGATACATCCTCACAATAAGTCTTTCAACACTGACAGTGAATGATTTGTTCCAGATCAGCCAAAAGTTCCAGCGTGCAATTGTATATGTGGATTTTTTTATAAAAAGATGAAAAATTCTAATCTCTATTTTGCAAAAATTAATTTAGAGACTTATGCCTCAGTGTAGCAGATATAATGCACCTGGAAATATAATGCACCTTGGATTTCCACATGCACTGCCAGCTGAGGGGAGTCTCTCACCAAAAGTAATATTATAAAACATTCTCTATATGTTATAATAAGAATACTATAAATGGAAAATCTGCTGGCCTGTGCAATCCCAGATTTGATACAACTGAAAATCTGTTTTCCTACAGTTTCTTGATTGCCAAGTATTTTTGACCCTTACTGACATAATTCCTGGCAAATGTCCATACAAAGAATTCTGTTTACCCAGGGACCACCTTTGCTTTGATTTCATTATGAGGTCACTTTGAGGTCATTATGATTATGAGGACTTGTCTCCAGGGATTTTGTGACAAAGGTCAAAGGAAAACTAATTTCTTGCCTTGGGCTTTATTTGCCTCATCTTTTGGGGAGCAAATTTTTCCTTAAAATGTCTTGTAACAAAGTGAAAAAATTCTCCCCTTCTCTCCTATGGCAAGCCCTGGCACCGTTATCATAACACAGGGATAATTTACCCTCCTTTTTCTCGGGCTGGCACATAATTCCCCTATAGGCTTTTGCTCTGTGAAGGTAGGACTATTGCTTTGACTTACTGTAGTGTCCAAGAGTTCTCAGCTGCTAAAATAATTGTCATGTCATTGATGCTGAAGAGGAAATAAAGTTTCATCCCGCTGCACATTTTTGGTCTGAAACCTTTGCTTTTGAAGAATATGCACCAGTCTCTAGTTGGCTTTTAAACTCCCTATTGCCAGCCTGAGATCACATCCTCTTCCTCAGTGATGACCTCCCTTGTCTGAGTTATAAAATGCTGCAAATGCATAAAATTAATAGGATTCTTCCATATATCTCATATGATTTCTTACAGATGACAGAAAGATAAAGATTTGTGTGTTCTCATCTTGATTTCTGCTGTCCTACCTACAACAATTTTCATTTTTGGATTTTACTATATTTTATCGTGTAACTTGCATATTCAAACCCTGAGTTTATGAACATGAGAAGTGTGAAAGTAACTAGAGAGTTTAGGATGATGAAGCAGTTTGGCTGAAGAATGCTAATAAACTTCAATAACTTTGAGCTTTAGAAGTGACACATTAAGTCTACTCTTAAAAAACAGAAATGGCTTTCTCTCGGTTATCTTTTGTGGAAGAACCATCTATTCATACTGCTTTCAGAAGTAATTCCGCAGTATTTGAAAAAACCCCATGGATTTAACAATATTACAATATTTGTGGCTAGAAAAACAAACTATTTTTAGGGAAGTCTATGCCTAAAATCATTGTGGCCTAGAGCAAGTTGGAGGAGTGGGGAGGAAACCACAAACTGAAGTATTTCAAAAGGCTAAAATCCATGTATAATTTAATACCTCTTGTACAGTGAAACAGTAATTGGCTCTGATATTCCACAGAATAATCTAATCATTCCACAACTCAATTTACAGCAGCACAGGGAAGTATATTAAAAGCTTTCTGAATAATGAGACACTAATTTTAGTTTCTGCATTATTTCCATTAGTGATGATTGTCTGCTGTATGGAGATTTCAGCTGAAAGACTGTAAAGCTACCACAGTTGAAAAGGAGCCAACAAGCACACTTACTTTGGAATATGAAGTGGCAAGTGTTCATACACTATGTTAATCCAAAATAGGGTTTTAATAGAAATTTGGATTTAAAATGTAAACATGAACTTTCATAAATTAATATTTAAAGATTTAGTTGCAGGGTGTTTGGTGGGGATTAAAAAGTTTTAGTTGGGGTTTTGGATTTTATCTGAATAAATAATATCTCAGTGGAACCATATTTCCTCAGCACTGCTCTTCTCTGTAATTCAGCACATTTGCATGCCTTTTATTTAATTGCAACCAGACTGGATTGTTGCCAGCAGGTTGACTAAAGGCAACTCACTGCAGAAGAGCTGGTGAGGCCCCAGGAGAGGTGGTCATGAATTCCACTCTCACAATTTGGATGTGCTTAAGTGCAGATAGGCATAAAGCCCATATAAGTAGCTGCCTATAATTCTCAAGTTTGTCAGCTGGCAGTGTTCCCTCATACCCCGAAGAGTTATTACGGTCATAGGCACAAGCTGGGCTGCCCTCATGTCAGCTGAGGATCCCTTCTCCTGGTGGAAATCCTCAGCTACCTGGCTGGATCCTGAAAGGCACCAGAACATCAGAAATGGGCGGTGGTATTGCGCTGAATTTAAGCTGAAAATGTATGAGTCTTGTATGACAGTACCTGGGGTTTTTTTGTCATTTTTTTTGGTTGGTTTGGGGGTTTGTTTGGTGGTTTTTTTTTTTTAAACTTGCTTGCATTTTCTTATATAATCTCTGGACTAGTGGGAAATTTGCTTGTTTATCTTTGGTGGCACCAGGCAGTATATTTGGAGGGAGAGCTTCCTCTGGTATTGGCAACTGGGTGTGCCTGATGCAGAGGAGGTCCTTGGTGTGTCTGTGTCCTGTTGGGAAGAGCAGAGCAATATACAGATAATTGAAAAATATGGAAAGAAATACTTTTTCTAGGGATGTATAGGAGACAATGCAGTGTGTGCTGGAAACCTCAGTGTCTCTGTGGTGTTAAAATGAGAGGGGCTTAGAAGAGGGAACTTGGTCTGCAAAGATACAGTGGGTACAATTTTTTTTCAAACCTTACAGGTTTTGTGTCTTATTTTATTCTGAGCTTGCTTTATTTTCGGAAAAAACAATGTATGCTAGTAGATGGTCAGATGCAGCCTGTGCTGCAGGTGTCGGACCATTGCCCTTTGGGCACTTGAAGGAGACAGATCCCCAAGACCTACCTGGACTGACACACCACACTGGCCAGTGGCTGTGGGGATAGGAGGCTGTTCTGGATAAGACTTATACGGATTGGGCCATAAATCTCCTTTCTGGGAAATCTGAAAGGGCCTGACAAAGAGTTTCCACAAGGAAGCACTTGGAGAAATGGAAAGCAAGGGAAATAAGAGCATGGCTGGCTGAGAAACCCAGAATTTTCTGGGAGAAAGTGTTTGGAGCTGGGGGGGGGGGCATGGAGAGGTTGGAGAAAGTGCATGCAGTTTGCTGGTAATTATAGAGCTAAATGTGACTCAGTATTACTTGCTAGCAAATTGAGTGAAATCATCTTGTAATTATCAGACTTAAGTGGGAAAGGGTTTTTAACACTTTTAATAGTTTTTTTCTCAACCCCTAAAGTAAAAATGATTTGCTCCAAGACTGTTGGGTTGTTGGTTGTTTTGGGTTTGTTTTTTTCTAATGTTTCAATCCTTTTAAAACCCATCTCGTAATAAATGCTTGAAAATGAAAAACCATTTCACACAATCTTGCAAATTCTTTTTGCTTAAAATATATTGAATTTGGAGCTTCTTTTTAACAAGAATGTTTATGGAAGCAGGTGCTTTCACATAGTTTTGTGGAGGGGGGGGGGAACCCAACCTTCATGGAAAAATCTGTGATCAGAATATTTGCTATCTGCTGTCCTAATCTTAATATCTACATATTAGCAGCTCCTCTGGGGAGAGCATGTACTGCAAGTCCTGCTGAACCATAATGCTACTTAGAACCCCATTTCCTTTAAAAACAGTGCCAAGTATTATTAGACTCTTGAACTTTGTATTATTTGTTTGAATCATCTACTCTTTATGTGATCTTTCATTGCAGTTTACCCTAGAGAGGGGTAAACTATTTTTGCTTTTGAGGAAAAGAGATACGGGAGGTTAGGAGCACCTGGGTCAGACTTGAGTTCTGCTAAAAAGCATCCAAGCCTGATGGTTCTTCTCCTTTAAGTACCACAAACCAGAAATGTCAACACCTTTGCCTACACGGGGTTAAGACTAACACCCTGACTTGGTCACTAGCAGCAAGTTATCTATGAAAATATTAGTTGATTAGAAGCCCTTGATCTATTCCTCTTCACTGAGAAGCTGCCAGCATTTTTTCTCTCGAAGATAACAAGTTGTGCTGAAAAGTGTGATATTTGTAATCAAATGAGATGGATGTTAACATAACACTGAGCTCCACCTATTGAAAATCACTTCTGTACTGTTGAAACAGTTCTCTGGTCAGCACTTACTATTTTTGATGTAACATCTTAGGCTTTGTGTTGTATTTATATGCAGAAGAAACTTCTTTTGTGTTAGGCAAGTCAGTTTCCATACAGGCTTCTTGACTGTATACATGGTTAAACCAAATAAAGATATTTAAATCATGCCCCATCTTTTGAATCCACTACTCAGTTATTTTAAGATCCTGGTTATAAAGCTTCTTTTAGAAAATTATGTGAAAAGAAAACTTAGGATTTTCTATCTTCACACTGATTAAAACTTCAGGGGGCACAGTTATAAGCTACTTTGTAGCATGGAAAACCATGATAAGAAATTATCAGGCCAGAACTTTGACTGATAATATCAAATTATGCATTCATGCAGAGTACCAGCTATTCACAGTGGGACCGTGACTCACCAAAGTAACACTGTGCTGTGCAGATGATCCCATTCAAATTGGGTCCTGACTTCTTCCATTTTTAACTCTAAAACTCCCTTTTACATAACGGTGTATCTTTAATGCATTTAAATACAAAACTATTATCTTTTGTGATGGTATATACCACATTGATTGAAATTGCAATGCATCCTTGGCTCTTTTCACTTTGAATGTTGATGATGGGATTTTGTATCTTTAATTGCTTTGGGGTTTTTTTTGTCAATATGTTCCACAAATATTAATGAAATATTGCAAAAAACCTTGTAGTGTGCGAAAAAGCTGTTACACTAATTTTGGTTTTAAGGAAGGAAAAAAACCTCAAACAAAACCCCAACAAACAAATACACCAGCATAGAAAAAACTGTAATAGACCTAGAAGAAGGCTTCTTCTAACTCCTTAATCTGTATGTTCTCTTACTTATCCAGCAGCTCTGTTTCTCTCTCCTTCTTTATTAAGCAGAAGAATAATTCCTAACTAAATGATGATTCTGGATGGCAGCACTTTTTCCATCTATGTAAATCTAGACATGGTATGTATTGCACTAAATAGCCAAAGCATATTGAACAACCAAGGAAATTGCCATGTTGCATTTGGGCACAAAAATATTTGGATTTTTAAAGCAGGGTAAAAATAGTTGTGGATAGTGTTCCGCTGTCTCTTGTTCAATTGAATACATTTCTTCTCATAAATATGCTATTCTGCAAGCTGCAAATCATAGCTTTGTGGCAAATTCATGACGAAATGAATTGTCCTGTTTATACACCATAACACAGTACAGCAAGGGCATCTAAAAATCAGTAGCTACAGATGGCTGATGGTCTTGAGAACTGCACTTCTGCTGGCACAGGAAATGACAATTTGGTATGTCACAGAATGTGCTAACTGCTGCAAAGGACAGAGAAACAAGATTTCCCAGCGTTTGTTCTGTTTTACTTTAGAAAGCTCTGCAAAACACCAGCATCTTTAGCTGAGGGGGAATCCTAGCTACATTAAAATGTGTTGGGGTTTTTTTTGTGTGTTAGAATACTGCAGGGTGAGAGAGTAGAACTACTGCCTTTTATGGATACTGTCGTCACTTGCATACTAAATAGTTTGACACTGAAATTAATTCCTTTGAGAAGAAACATTCCAGGAGGGTGTGAAGGCAGCGGCCAAATAGCCTTCCCATCAAAGCTTGTGCCAAGAGTAACAAACCTGAATATAGTACATCATGATTAAATGCACCAAAGCACTGTATGTAAGCATAAGAAATGCCTTCACAAATATTTGGGCTGGATGAAAGCAATTTAAGACACATTGTTGGATTCTGTATAATCCTATGAAACTTACTAACTTTCGAGACATAGATAAGCAATTATTGGGTGAATTAAAATGAGCAGCTATGAAGACATATTGCCAGAGCTGACACTGCAGTTACAGATATCCTGTGGTACTCACCTGCTGTGTGCTACAACATAGTATCACTGAGTCTTCTGCTGTTCATTGCAACTTTTCTAACCCCGGGGCTGAGAAAAATATGCTTTGTTATATCTCTGGTTGCCATAAAATAGTACAACTCCATTCACTTTACATTATGAAAGACTAGTCCTCCAGAATTAACATTACTTACTTACATTTAAAGAAGGAGGGAAAAAAAGCGGAAGCAAGGTTGCAGAGAGGGGTGCTGTTTTCTCAGGTTTTATTTTATATGGAAATGCTGTTATTACTATCTGTTTATCTGTTACCTGGAAAATTTTCTTGAATAACTTATTTGATTTCTGTTTTGATTGAAGACTCGTGGATATCTGCAAGACCAGCATCTCTGTAGGGAGCAAGCCGTATATATTGCAGTCAAAATATGCAGCCGAATCAGCACAAGGTTTGCTGAGTGATGTTATGCAACTGTGTCCCTGTCTTGTTCTGCTGATGATCATCTATCAGTATGTAGCAGGAGGCAAACGGCATAGCTGTAAGTCCTAATATCTGCCTCAGTATGGCTTCCCTGACACTTATATTCCTTTGGAAATGTTCAGTTTGGGAATGATTCAGCTATAGGGTAAAGCAGTGAAGGAAAACCTCCCCGACATTAGCACTTTATAACAGCAGTTTATCACCTCTGCAATTATCCATTTATATAATTCTGAAATCTCTTTTAATTTCACTTTTTACAGGTAACAGGTCTCCAAAATTAGGCCTTTCAAATTATTTAACCAGATCTCTGAATATCTGGCTCATGCATTTGAAAGGTGTACTCCCTAGTACCATCACAACTGGATTAAACACAAAGGAGATTACTATAGAGGAAAATACATCATATGAATTACACTTCAATTGACAAGTACACATGCAGTTGTTTATTATAACACTGAGTAGTGTTTTACAGTGGCCCAGATAAATGTCCTGTTAGGTTTTTAGTTTCCTTAGCAGGATCCCTCTAGAAAACTGGTCTAGATCACCTCTTCTCTCTTATGAGTCAACAAATCTTCAGGTGTAGATTTGTAGAACTCTTGGTGGTAAAGACTATTTAAGCCACTTGGTAGCTTTTATAATCTTTTTTTTTCCTTCCCCCTCCCGCCCCCTTTTCCTTTCTTTTACTTTTTTTCTTCTTCTTTTTTGTTGTTTTTTTTTTTTTTTTTTACCTATGTGGTCTCCTATCCAGCTGGAAGACAGGGACAGAGAGCAGAACATACCCCCATAATCCAGGAGGAAGCAGTTAATGACCTGCTACACCACCTGGACACTCACAAGTCTATGGGACCTGATGGGATCCATCCACGAGTACTGAGGGAGCTGGCGGAGCAGCTTGCCAAGCCACTCTCCATCATTTATCAGCGTTCCTGGTCAACAGGGGAGGTCCCAGGTGACTGGAGGCTTGCCAATGTGACACCCATTTACAAGAAGGGTCGGAGGGAGGATCCGGGGAACTACAGGCCTGTCAGCCTGACCTCGGTACTGGGGGAGATTATGGAGCGGTTCATCTTGAGTGCGCTCACACGGCATGTGCAGGACAACCAGGGGATCAGGCCCAGCCAGCATGGGTTCATGAAAGGCAGGTCCTGCTTGACCAACCTGATCTCCTTCTATGACCAGGTGACCCGCCTAGTGGGTGAGGGGAAGGCTGTGGATGTTGTCTGCCTTGACTTCAGCAAGGCCTGTGACACTGTCTCTCATGGCATACTCCTGGAGAAGCTGGCGTCTCGTGGCCTGGATAAGTGCACTATTCACTGGGTGAAAAACTGGCTGGATGGCCGAGCCCAGAGCGTCGTGGTAAATGGGGTGAAATCCAGTTGGCGGCGGGTCACGAGTGGTGTTCCCCAGGGCTCGGTGTTGGGCCCTGTTCTGTTTAATATCTTTATTGATGATTTGGATGAGGGCATCGAGTGCACCCTCAGCAAGTTTGCAGACGACACCAAGTTGGGCGAGAGGCTTGATCTTCTTGAGGGTAGGGAGGCTCTACAGAGAGATCTGGACAGGCTGGATCGATGGGCTGAGGCCAGTTGTATGAGGTTCAACAAGGCCGAGTGCCGGGTCCTGCACTTGGGTCACAGCAACCCCACGCAGCACTACAGGCTTGGGGAAGAGTGGCTGGAAAGCTGCCTGGTGGAAAAGGACCTGGGGGTGCTGGTTGACAGCCGGCTCAATATGAGCCAGCAGTGTGCCCAGGTGGCCAAGAAGGCCAGTAACATCCTGGCCTGTATCAGGAACAGTGTGGCCAGCAGGAGCAGGGAGGTGGTTGTTCCCCTGTACTGGGCACTGGTGAGGCCGCACCTCGAGTCCTGTGTTCAGTTTTGGGCCCCTCACTGCAGGAAAGACATGGAGGTGCTGGAGCGTGTCCAGAGAAGGGCAACCAAGCTGGTGAGGGGCCTGGAGCACAAGTCTGATGAGGAGCGGCTGAGGGATCTGGGGTTGTTCAGTCTAGAAAAGAGGAGGCTGAGGGGAGACCTTATCACTCTCTACAACTACCTGAAAGGAGGTTGTAGTGACGTGGGTGCTGGTCTCTTCTATCAAGTAACCAGTGATAAGACAAGAGGAAATGGCCTCAAGTTGTGGCAGGGGAGGTTTAGATTGGATATTAGGAAAAATTTTTTTACTGAGAGGGTTGTCAGACATTGGAATGGGCTGCCCAGGGAAGTGGTTGAGTCACCATCCCTGGAGGCATTCAAAAAACACATAGACATGGCACTTCAGGACGTGGTTTAGTGGGCAGGTGGTGTTGGGTTGACAGTTGGACTTGATGATCTTAGAGGTCTTTTCCAAACTTAATGATTCTATCTATTTCTATTTCTATCCTTAAGTGACTTTTTTTGTAAAAACTCCAATCTCTCTTTTGCTTTCTGAATGCTCGTGATTCCCAAACATTATTCCTAGACCAACATTGATTAGGACAATATGATCTGGGTTTTCTGAAGTATATGGTAGGGATCAGATGATGGTTCAGTTACTGTGCTCCCACCCAAAGTGGCCATTTTCCTTTTTCTGGGCCAACTGCTTTGGGATCATTGATTCCTGGAGGAATGGGGGAGAAACAGTGACCCAAAGATTGGGAGGAAAAAACATTATGGCAAAAAGTATCATCCTTGCTATTCGTGTTCTTATGGGTTTTAGTTCTCACCTAGGATAATGAGACTTCCTTCTACTATGCTCAGCCAATTAAAAAAAAGAAGGCTTTAAAAGTCAAAGTAATGGGGTTCATTAGTGTGTGATCTGGGAGAGCTGCTCTCGGTATGTTTGCTGCATTGCCTGGGACTAAAAGCAATGGGAGGAAAAACAATATGAATGGGGAAAATGAAGGTATGTCTGATGTTTTGAGAGTTCTGTGTTCACGACTTCTGTGATCCCTCTACTTCTAAAAACACCTGCAAGGTGAATTACATGTTTTTATTTACATAAATTGATGAGCTGCACAGAGAAAATTAAAATAAATAAGCCGAAATAGGCCCTGTTCTGGCTGTGACGGATCTATCTTGTTAAGCCTGGTTGTTCCTGGACTTTCTTCTTGTCTAAGTGCTTGTCTAATCAGACTTTAGCTAAGTTCACAAAGTGATTTAGGTTATTTTAAATAATAAAAAAAGGTTTCTCTGAAGAAACAAATACATATAAAAGTTTTCCTGACCTTTTTTCAGATTTATCTGCTAATTAGGATAACTCCCCAAAGTTTCCTTTATAGATCTTAATTCTTTCATAACCTTCAAACATTGCTATAACTACCACTTACTCTTCCATGGGAGTTGCTCTTTTTTCTTTCCTATTTTTTTTCTTTGTTGAATGCAGGCATGATTTATCTGTCTTGCACTCTTGGCTCATTAATGTTTCTGTGCATTTTTAGAAGGAGTCAAGGGAATTCGCCCTGCCGAATATAATCTGATTTGAAAAGATTTACTAGATTAGGAAGCTGACTTTGCCACTATATATTGCAGAGCTCATCTAACTGTTCCTAGATGTCTGGATGTAGAAGTAACTACTGATTCCTTCCACCGTGGTAAATCTCCACATCCTCATTTTTTTTTTTTCTGAGAACCACTATCTCATAAAGCTAGTTAACATTTGCCTACTTCCACCTAGCTAGTCCGTAGCAAATGCTTTGTGGTATATTTCCTTTCTTGTCAAATTTGTTAAAAAACTCAAAAATTAAAAAAGATAATTTTAGTTGGTCACATCTCTTTACCTCCCCTCACCCTTCTTTCCCACATGCATGTAAAAAACATATTGCAGTAATGAAGTAGAATTTGAGAAGAGCAAAAAAACCCAAAAACTTTAAAATAAATTGGTTGGTTCTATATAGTCTGAAACTTCTAAAAAGGAATTTTAAATTAAGAGTCTGCTGCCTTTCTAGGAAATGCTGGCTTTTTTCTCTTATTTTCCTGAGTGTAAGAAATAAGTGCCTTGGCTGCTCACTTCAAGACTAAGGTGGGGGCGGAGATTACACTCCTGTTGCGCCTGGGGGCATGGAGTAGGTGACCTGCTTCTCTTTGAATACGGGAATGCATGTGCCCTCTCATTTGCAGCCTGCAAAACCAAAAATGAATTCTACTCTTTTTAATGTTTCACAACACTTTATAGCTCTCTTCTAGCTCTTAATAAAAGGGAACAAGTGTGTTTGACCAACTCCTGCAGGCCAACAGACGTTGACCAGTAGCAGTTTAGGAGAAAATGAATTCAAAACACTTTCTCATAATGCTTTTGTAATTTTAACAAAAAGGCCTATGTGGTCTGGTCTAGAGTAAAAGTGAATTATTCAGCTTTCTAAACAAGATTTTCACATCCCTGGAGAAGCTGACAACATGCCTGCAACACCTAACTTCCAGGAAATATAACCATAGAATGGTTTGGGTTGGAAGGGACCTTAAAGATCACCTAGTTGTAACCCCTCTGCCATAGGCACGGACACTTCCCACTAGACCAGGTTGCTCAAAGCCCCATCCAACTTGGCCTTTAATAATTCCAGAGAGGGGTCATCCACAACTTCTTTGGGCAACCTGTTCCAGTGTCTCACCACCCTCACAGTAAAGAATTTCTTCTAATATCTAATCTAAATCTACCCTATTTCAGTTTAAAACTGTTACCCCTTGTCCTATCACTACACTTCCTGTTAAAGGGTCCCTCCCCATCTTTCCTGTAGGCCCCCTTTCAGGACCAGAAAGCTGCTATAGGGTCTCCCCAGAGCCTTCTCCAGGCTGAACAACCCCAACTCTCTCAGCCTTTCTTCACAGGAGAGGTGCTCCAGCCTTCTGACCATTTTCATGGCCTTCCTCTGGATCTGCTCTAGCAGGTCCATGTCTTTCTTGTGCTGGGGCCCCAGAGCTGAATGCAGTACTGCAGGTGGGGTCTCACAAGAGCAGAGTAGAGGGGGAGAATCACCTCCCTTGACCAGCTGGCCACATGTCTTTTGATGAAGCCCAGGATGCAATTGGCTTTCTGGGCTGTTAGTACACATTGCCGGCTCATATTCAGTTTTTCATCCACCAATACCCTGAAGTCCTTCTCTGCAGGGCTGCTCTCAATCCACTCATCACCCAGCCTGCATCCATGTTTGGGATTGCCCTGAGTGAGGTGCAGGACCTTACCCTTGGCCTTGTTGAACTTCATGAGGTTCTCACAGCCTCACCTCTCTACCCTGTCAAGGTCCCTCCAGATAGCATCCCTTCCCTCTAGAGTATCAACGACACCACTCAGCCTGGTGTCACCTGCAAACTTGCTGAGGGTGCACTCAGTCCCACTGTCCATGTCTCCAACAAAGATGTTAAATAATACTAGTTCCAATACAGACCCCTTGGGGACACCACTCATTACTGGTCTCCACCTGCACATTGAGCCATTGACTGCAACTCTTGAGTTGAGTGCAACCATCCAGCCAATTCCTTATCCACCAAGTGGTCCATCTGTCAAATCCATGTCTCTCCATTTTAGAGCCAAGGATGTTGCGTGCGGCAGTATCAAATGCTTTGCTTGAATCCAGGTAGATGATGTCAGTTGCTCTTACCTTATCCACCAATGCTGTAACCCCATTGTAGAAGGCCACCAAATTCATCAGGCATGATTGCCCTTAATGAAGCCATGTCGGCTGTCACCAATCACCTCTGTTTTCCATGGGCAGCTGTCACCAATCACCTCTCTGTTTTCCATGTGCCTTAGCATAGTTTCCAGGAGGATCTACCCCATGATCTTGACAGGCACAGAGGTGAGACTGACAGGCCTGTAGTTCCCCGGGTCTTCCTTTTTTACCTTTTTAAAAAGGGGGGCTATATTTTCCCTTTTCCAGTCACTGGGAACTTTTTGCCAGTCTGCCACAACTTTTATCTGATATATGTATTGTATGTATGACCTGACAGACATCTGTCTTTCTGAAAAGGCACAGAAAAATTCTTAGTGGAAAGATTGGCAGTTGTACTGATTATAGTATTTAACACAGTTCTTGCGTCAAACTATTGTCAGCATGAAGCATTCATGTCAGCATCTAATGTCCCTGTTAGCTCTATTATGTAAGTAGATTAGCATTATCCCTATTTTACAAAGCGAACAGTAAAGGGAGAATGGGGAGGAAGCTGAGTGACTCTTAAGGATGCATTAGCCAGCTATGGGGCAAAGCAAACATCAGGAAAGCTAGAACTGTATATTGCATTTAGCTCAGTCCCACCACCCTGAAAAAACAAGAGTGGTTTTTGTCTTGATTTTTCTTTGTCAGGCCTCTTATTTTATACTAAAAATATGTTTAAGGATGTCGATCTTCTGAATGCTTTTGCTGAGATGGTTGTATATCAGGAATTTAGCTAGGAGTTAATGCGTGGTGTATGGGTTGGTTTTCTGGGAAGTGCTGCCAGGCTGTTGCTCTCCTGTTTCTCCCTGTTTTTTTTAATTTTTATTTTTTAAATTTTACCAGTGAAAATTCTCTCTATATCAGTTAATCCTGGTAATTAACACCTAGAGTCATGAGTTCTGTTAGCTGTCAGTGTACTATTAAATGACTCCTAGGAGTAATTGGGATTGCTGCATATCATATATTGACTGTAAGAATAATAAAAAAATCCCTGACAATTTAATCTTGTCTTAAGAATTAACCGAATTATGAGTACTGTAGAGAATTGAATATATTAAAACACTAACAAAAATGGCAAAATAATTGTACAGTTGTTTTTAGCATTAGTTAAATAAAGGTTCTTTCTTGTATTTAACAGCTTTTGTTAGTGAAACCACACTTGAATTTCTAAATGATGAAGCATAGGACAAGTTGTGTCATTTCTCCGCTGTTTTATTCTATATGTAGTCTATGTTGGGAAAAAACATATTAAAATTAACCTGTCAGGAGAAGTGAGGCACAGAAAATGGACAAGGTCCCTATTTACTGATTTCAGGTTTTACATTGAGAATATTTAATTGGCAGAAGTTTTTGTCCATTCTTACACTTCCAAGATGAATCTCATGATGGAGATGGCTTAAAAACATCACATATTTATTCAGGTGATTTATGGGCTTCCTCTTTTTCTTTGAGGAATGATTGTGTCTCTCAGAGGAAATGGTAGATTTGATTGGGCATTTGTCTCTGTGGGTATGGTAGTTCCCAAAACAAGGTAAATGGCCTTTATCAATTGTATGTTAAGATCCATAAAGATACTCCATTAAGTTTTTCCCCAAAAGCTTGATGTTACTATACCAAAGACTCATCCAGTGCAGGATTCCCAGAGCTTGCAGTACATCCACTCCCTTGACCTTCAGTAGGCCAAAGCTTCTTTCTGTCAGAAATCCATCTTTTAAAACATTAGTCCCAGAAATCAGTTGGGGCAGAAACTCAAATATCATTCTTAAGCATCCCTTTGCCAGAAGAAACCTGTTCTGTTATATATTCTTGAGCTCTTCACTGAGTCATTTTCAACAGTCACAGCTGATGAAGCTCCTGCTGTTTCTCTGAGCTAGCTGTCGCCCTCGGGAAGTGATTTCAAATGTCATGGGAATAATTAAGCCTTATAAACAGACTAAGAACAAGTGTGAAAAAGGTAAACAGGAAGGCAAAAATATTAAACTGAAACGATTACACAGATGTTTTGGACAATGGTGAAGAAAAGAACAAGGCAAAGCTGGAAGGACACTGGTGTTGCTAGTATGGCATAGGTAAAGATGTGAGAGAGACTCTATAGGCAGCAATTTACTGTAACAAGAGCATGAAACCTGCCTGAAAAGTGTGGTCTGCCTAACTACCAAACTGAGCAGGGAATAAGCCTCACTGGAGAAAGCTCAAGCACGGACTGCGCACAATTGCGATAGTTTACCTAGGTCTTCCCAGCTGTCTGTTTAAACTGTTCATTATCTCATTATTACTGTAACATTCTAGCTAATGTTAATCTCTCACTAAAAATGAGGGATCATGACAGGATGGAGTAAATGACTTGTTTGAGGCCTGTGGGAAGTATTTAATCCAGGAATAAAGCGTAGGTTTCTGCTCCATTGCCCTACATCAATCATCTTAGTAGTAGTTTAGCTAGATACGTTACCTAGACATGTCATCAACGATGAAAACATGAGCCACAGGTGGATGGGAGAAGTCTAAAACAAGATATCTACATCTTACATGAGTCCAGAGAGAGTGTGCAGTGCTTTGTAGACATGTAGCTAGCTCTTAATAAGCTAAGCTGGGTATCAGGAACAATATAACTGCATTTGCATATCTACTGTTCTCCCATGTCTTGAGCTGGCTTGTTCAGAGGTAGATCAGTTTTCTCTATGCCATATGGCAATATGCCATGAAAATATATCCTTTAAGGTAAATCAAATTATGATAGCCATTTTTTTAATCTGTGGAAAAATGAGAAGAAAAAAAAAGCAAACATAAAATCAAAGATACATAAGGAGAAAGAATCAAAAGAGGAATACAATGGTTTGTCATCTGACAAATGATAACATGTACCATGGATGGAGATAAAAATGCTGGTTGCCAAGGATGAAGAGAAAAAGAGTGGGGAAGTGACAGAAGAGTCCTGGGGAACACCCACAGAGTGAAGATGAAAGGAAGACAATTACCATCCCAGAACAGTCTGAAAAGTGAGTCAGTTTGTGAAATGCGAAACACAGGAGTGATGGGTGTTAGATACCCTAACAGTTTGCATTAAAGCAGTGATAGAGAGCTATCTGCAGGATGGAAAACAGCTGAATAATTAGAGAACAATAAGAGAATGAATCAGGCCTTCACAGGTGGTCTGAAGTAAGTCATTAATAATGAGAAGACCCTCTCTTCGGCCAAAAGAGATGTCATGCTGGAAAAGTTTAGTGCAACATGATAGGCATGGATAGAATACTATGCAAAATGGTAGATACCTATCTCAAGATTTTGAGAAATGTGGAAAGAGGGAAAGATGACAGTAATTTAACAGAACAAAGGTTGAAATTATGTGGTATTCCCTAACTAACATGGGAATCATCTTTCTTTGACCTCAGAAGACACACGAATATTGAGAGGTGATAAGTAATAGTAGAAAGAAGGAAAAAAGAAACTTGAAGTAAAGCCTGCCTGAAAAGGAAGGCCTTATCAGACCAGATGAATGAAATAAAGAGGGAAATGATAAGAGCAGAAGGGAGGCAAAGGCCTTTGTTGTTGCACTTAGAGAAAGAAATAAAAAGAATACACGTATTTCACACCTTTTCTTGCTGAATTCACTGCCACTGTTTGAGGAATATGTACTGCTTTGTATGAATACCCATGGTAGAAACTGGGCCTCAGTCAGACAAGAGAAGAAACTGCAGTGGTTACAGGTGTGTAGGAGCAAGCTGTGGTATTTTCTTAGTTGCGGATGCCACAGGACATGCTTTGCATCATCAGGCTCCTGTATTTACTTCATCTGATCCCCCTGCAACCTGACTTGGAGCCAAATGACAAGCTTCAGTAAGAGCTGGCATGTTTTTTTCATTACTTTTAGTGGTTTCTCTTCTCATTTGTTCCACCCAGTGTAGCGTATGTAATTTAGAAGTTTTTACTTCTTGTGACAGAGGCTTCTATGGAGCAAATTGTTAAAACATGTTTCTCAAATTGATGTTCCCAGAACTGCAGACAGTAATCGATGCCTATAGCCATGCAGAGAGGACTTGTCCCAGGGCTGGCTGTCTTCTGTATATAGTCCCAGGTGACTTGTAATTCTTGCTTTTTTGCTTCCACAGTCTGTTGCCTTCAAATGTGGGATAGAAAGCGTGATCTGTTGTGTTGGGAGTTGAGATACAATGGACTTACTCCTGTCTTCCTCTGAAATTGCTTTATGCCAGATTCCCTGCAGTATAAAGACAATATTTCTGGTCTAATCATCTCCTTAGGAGCAGGGTGGAGGAAATTCTGGATTCTGCTGAAGGGCTCTCTAAGGTGGCCCTCTCCAAGAGCCAGTGGAATGGCTGCTGGCATTCCCCTGCAAAGGAACTACTGCATGTACTGCTGTACTACAGCTAGTTTTGCCTCCAGGGAATGGTCTTTCGGGGATAATTTACAGCTGAGCAAAAACTGTTTGTGTGGTATGTCAGAGCTCAGGTTTGATCCTACCTCACTGTTTTCTCACAGTAAACCCCCAGATGCGGGACTGTGGAACCCTAAACTGAGGTTGTAACTTTGGGAGCTCTGTATTTAGTAGTGAATCCTTATTCACAACAATGTCCAGTTTGGACAGAAGCAAGCTGTGGCTGAGAAATCCTAGCTGAGGGAGAAGCTGCATTTCTTGGACAGACCTAAGCTCCTGCTTACTGCTTTTCAGCTGAAAGCAGAGCTCACTGCTCTCTCTCTGCCCGCCTCCATTCCTGGGAAACCATAGGCAGGCTTCAGCTGAAGCAAGGGAGGGATGTTGTTCATAATACCTCCCAGGAACAGGCTAGAAAGGGAACATGTGTGCATCCAGGCTCAGAGTTCACTTTTCTTCTGGAGTGCTCTTTTTCCAGTCCAGGAGGTGAGGCTCTGATTTCAGCTTTGAAGAAACAGATGATAGCTCAGCTGCCGGGCTCAGGCCATCTCTTCAGTAGGCAGAGGCAGCCCCTCCAATCTCTGCTGGGCAGTGGCACTGTTAGCTTGAGTGTATTGTCAGTGGTAACAGGTGCCACAGGGGCCAAAGCCCAGACCTCAAATTAAGGTTTTCTGTAGGGTTTAAGGCTGTGTTTACATTGTAGTGCAAGGCCAGACTGAAGAACAAAAAGCTACTGGATACCAAGTAAGCATAATAGTGGCCATCTTGTCCTTGCTGTAGTAAAGAGATGATTGAGAATTTGGTCCTCAGTAAGTTCTAAGTTCTTTCTACTTTCATCTGTCTTCCTTGCTCCATGCTGAGATGTTCAGTTCACCCATTATCTTTATAGTACCTTAAACCATGTAGGTAACCGTTTCTTTGAACTAGGCAGGATTTCTAAACTGACTTTTATTTTATTTCCTGTTTATATGTCTGTGCTCAGGCATTTTGCATTGTTTTTTAGTCCATGACAAACAGTAGATTATTGTCTGTGAATTGAGGTTGTTTCTTATGACTGTCTCCATGAAACGACTTATAGAAGTGGCGGTAAATTTTATGACACTTTGCATGAATTTTTCATCTGCAACTCAGAGTATGATTTATCAGTCATTTAAAACACTGGTGAGCCTTCTAGAGGTTTTACAGTTCATGTAACACATTACATACTATCGTTAGAGTTAATTTTTCAGTAATGTATTAGAAGAAACACAGGAAATTCTTTATCTTCTTACAAGCAAATTCTATCTTTCAAGGCATATATTTTTGTTTTACTTGTATTACAATTTGATCAAGAGATGTGTTCTGGCAGTATTTATTCTTAAAGGCATGTTAGCTACTATTTGCAGTGTCAGATTCCTTGCAATTGTGTTATATCTGTTTATAAGGTCTCCCCCCCCCCCCATTACTTCCACTAATGGAAGCTAATGCTAAGCATTTGATTCTGCACTCAAAGGATGTTAACTGCCTGCATAGTTGGGTTTCTTATTTGTGGTTTTAGTCATAAAAAAGAATGGTACTAGATTCTTTTTCCAGTTCTTTAAAAAATGTCTGGTTTTATTTTATTTTATTTGTTAATAAATTAGTTTTAATTCAATTATTCTGGCCTACTGAACAATGGCATGGAGCAGGGAGGCAATTTCAGCCTGCATTATACCCTTGGGCTAAAGTTAATAGGGCCACATTAGGTTTTTATCAGACAAATTTTAGCTATTAATTGCCACAGTATTTACAAGTTCTTTCCTAAATAAATTTCATCCAGAACCCTTAAAATCTGACTCTCCCCACTGTATGTGCACCTTGTCTCTCTGATCTAGTTCTTAGCACTGTGTCTGCTTTTTTTCTTCAATATAACCTGAGGAAGATGTAAAAGATTTATTTTCAGAGGGAGCAAAGGTTTATTTTCAGGTGGAGCAAAAACATTCCAAATAACTTCAGTTGTTAGATTTCTCTTTAACAAAAAAGAAATATCCATCCACCCAGGTGAGTTGTAATCTGTCAGTCTTTCTCCATAAGCTTCTTGGAGAACAGTGAGAACAGTAATTAAATTATCATTCTGCTGTATTAAACTGAGGTTGGTCAAAGTTGAGTTAGCTCAGCTGGGTGCTGTGAGCTTGTACAAAACCAAGAGCTGGGCAGTTTCCAGCCAGGGACTGAGAAGAAGATGACAGTTTGGGAAGCAGAGATGCCTGGGTGGAACAGCTTGCGCTTTTGTGCAATAAAAGCTCATAAATTCAGGAGGAGAAATTAGTGAGCAAGATTGACACTTTCTGAAGAGTGATTATAGCAGTCCTTCCCTTTTCATGCTTTTTGCTTTGACTGCTGATTTAAAGCTAAGACTTATACATTTCATTTTATAACTGATAGTATAAGAAAGTGCCTGTTACTTTTTGAAGGCTATTCCCAGTAAGAACTTAGTTGGTATTTTCTGTGGTAAAACCTCTATCAGAGATTTAATGAATCTTGATTAATTTAGTCAATTATTGATTGAAAGTGTAAACAATTAGAACTGAGTTTCTAAGTAAATTATTAAATAATCATATTGGTTCATAGAGTGATTATCCTCTATAGTGAAATAAATTTCATCTACCCTTCATATTTATTTATATAGCTTTTTTAAATCTTTAAGATATTTATCTTCAGATCACTTCAGTAACATAAGGAAGCATAGTTATGTTCTTATTCCTTCTCTTTAAAAATTGAAGACAGATTCAATAAGTCATTTAATTGCTGAAAGATGCAGAGAGTTGTCTGATAAATTTTACAGAGTTGTTTACATGAGATAGGCACTTAACCCAATCAGCTGTTTTCACAGCTTCCAGTAACAGCCACACAGAAAGTATCTAAGCATCTGTGTTCTATTTGAATCCCAAAATGTGATCATGAAAATCTCACTTTGCTGTCAGAAATATCCTGTTTGTATTTCAGGGTTTGGTCTTCATATTCTCTGTAAGTGAGAAGTTGTTTTTCTGGGTTTGTGCAGAGGCTTGATGGGGACCAAAGGGAGCTGCTCCTTGCCTAGTTCATGCCTAAGTTTGATCTGGATTTAGAAATGGTGTTCCTCAGCAAATGCCACTTGAGGGACACAGTCAAAGAGCATTCTCCTGGAAAAGATGCAGGTGCTTCCCTCTCCTCCCTCTCCCCCTTTTTTTTCAAAACAATAGGGGAGGAAGTAGAGTTCATAGCTTTTTTGTAAAAAAACCTTGCAAGTTAAAGAATGTGAGATACCCAGGTTCAGTTCTCTCCATAACCTTCATGCTTGCCTGGGGACCATGCTGCATACCAAGACCCCAGCCTGGCTGGCAGGAGTGCTTCTGCTCAGGGCTGCAGCATTGCTTGGGAAAGAAGTGAAGGTTCATCAGTCTTCAGAGGATAAGTGATCATGAGCAGAAAGGGAGTGTAAGTTGTCTCAAGCCCTGGCCCAAACCCTGGGTTTGGATAGTAGCTGTGTCCCACAATGGTTAGCTATCGAAGGGAAGCATGACTATTACCCATTCACACCCAGCTGCATTTTTTTAGGTTAACCTATATGGCTTTTGAGGCAGAAACCAGGGGCACTGGTCTTTAGCAAAGCTCTATAGATCCCACACCCTTAAGATACTTTTCCTGAGCCAGATGCCAAGAAAGGACCAAATGTAACACATGCTCGTGCAATGCATTTGGCTCTGCCACATGGTTAGCTCTAGAGAGATTCTCACTCACAGATGACGTTACTGTTACTCCCTGTCTAAGACACTTTTCCCTTTGTTTTTCAGGTAGAACCTGTGTCTCATTCAGGAATCCAGAATGGCTAGGGCAGAACCAAGCTGCAAAAAGTCAGAGCCCAACTGTTTAAGATACCTGATGTCACCTTAGGCACTATGGAGTCACCTGTGTGGCCTATAGCTGCCACTCCAGAAGAGTACAGATGGCCAGGAAGTCTTGTGTGACGCACATTTGCCACACATGTGGGTGCCTGGGATGCCCTAGGCAGTGTCAAAAAGCACTGTGTGCCTGTGAATAGGCAAGCTGAATCTCTCCCATAACCACCTCTGCAAATCTGTCTTTTTAATGTCTTTGAACAGGTTTGTATAGAAAGTCCTCTGCACAGCAAAAAGTTACTCTCCTGGTTTTTTCCAAATTCCTGTTGCTTAGCTGTTGCGTTATATTTTGTCCCTTGAGAAGGACAGTTGAAGGTGGTTGCTTCTCTTGGGACAGTGAGCTCTCACCCCTGCAAGGATCTCCAGTTGCACAAGGATACAGGCAAGTGAGCAGAATAAAGTAGCAGCACCCAGCCCAACTGAACAGAGGCCTACGTTTATTTCTTGAGCATGTTCTGAAGTGCCTGATCGCTTGAGTGAGACTCAGACATGAGGTTTATTGAACTGCAGATCTGCATGATTTACCCCAAAAAGGAAATATCTGTATCAGTTTTTCTGCTTTGAAAAAGCCTTTAGCTAAACTTAGATATTTGGTTAAATTGACCAGGTATTAACAATTTAAAATGTGGGTTGGAAATATCTTGGAATTAAAGAAAAGTGCACAGGAAAGAACAAGGAGAAAAATCTGACCAGTGATGTTTCACACAGTGGGAAGCCCTCCCACAATCAGTCAAATGAAGAATGTAAAGGGCATCTGTGCAGCATGCCAAAGCACGTAACCCTTGACTTATGAATGTTACACATCCAAGAGACTTCCAGCTTTCTTAAAAAAATATTTGTATTAATTCCATGTTTTGACCTTTCTAGGTATTATTTTTTAAAGAGAAGTTTCTTCACTCTGTAATCCATCATAATGAGGTTAAATGTTTTAAAACAAAGGCTGTGACCTCTCAAGCCTTTACCATAGAGTTAGCTCAGGCGAAGAGTATTTGGTTTAGCCTTTCCATTTTGAAGTCCTCATGGTGCTGCCCTCTGCTATGGAATGAAGGCTGCTGGAGACCGACCCCTTCATTTTCCATACTGTAGTGAGCAGAGCATTTTTGACAGTTTTTCTTCTAGCCCCCTCCCCACCCCCAGTCCATCTGGTCATAGTGGAGAACTGTGTGAAGATACCAAACTGTTGTCAGGACTTAAAATTTTACCTGCTTTCTCTCGGCCAAGTGGAAAGGCCACCAGCTCAAGTGTACAAGATTAAAAGTAAAATGTACCTAAGAAATTCTGTGCACACTGTAATGAAGGTTCGTATCAAGAAGCGTGGTGTAGAGAACTGGATTGGTATGTGATTCTTGCCTGTCCCCCTTTGCAGGCAAAAGCACAGAGCCTCCTACACTGTTAATCGTGCCTGGCGAAGAGCTAATCCACTGCACTAACCCATTGTGGTATTAAGTATTCCCAACAGAGCTAAAACCATACTTCTGCATTACAGGTAAACATACTTTGTTTCAGAGTTCCCTATAGAGGGGATCCTTTCTCACCAGAAAAGCAAAAAGAGTATCTGTGAGGCACCTCCAGAGTTACATCTGCAAATCTCTGAAAGTCATCTATTCAGACAGTCACCTCCTAATTTCTTCCCTCCTGCTTGCAAAATCCCTTTTCTTAGTAATTGTCTAAAGCAGGTAAATGAGCCTTCAAGGTAATATAACAGGGTGCACTGGGTGGAATACATGGCCTTCTATATTTAGCCATTCAGGAATAGGAATCTGCAAATGAACTAACTTTTTTTTTTTCTTTTTAATAAGATTGTGTTTAAGGATCTTGTCATGGCTGCAATTTATCTTTGTCAAGATAAATCTTCTGGAGGGTTTGGGCATGTCAAGCTTCAGAGATGCACGGTTGACCATGCAGGCCTATGTACGGTAAATACCTTTGCGCAGTTTGCAGTATTGTTTAAATGACGAGTTATTTTCCTGCTGCTACAATTATATCCTTTGCTTTACAGACATTTCCTGCTCTGAAAATATGCTGAAAATATTCAGTGGCCTGTGTTTTCCCACACCTTTCTGCTTGATTGCAGCATATTTGTGAGCAAGAGCTCCAAATTCCTCCAGTGAGAAGTATCTTGGAGGTGTCCTTTGAATGTCTTCCTAAGCAAGAGCAGTTTTTTGTCACTGCAGCTTAAAGTCTGTAAGAAGTTTTGGCACTCCTGTTTCACCCTCATGAAGCTTTTTCTAGGATTGTTTATAAAAGAAAGAATTCTTTGTGAGTCCATGCAGAAACCATCCTGATCTGGGCTTCGTGAAGTGGCACTAGTCCTCTTTTCCCAGTGAGAAATCCCATCTTGAAATCTATACAAGCTAGTTTCTGTGCACTGCTTCATTACCGATAGTTTTAGAAGAAACAAGCCAGTTAATTCTACAGAACCTGCCTGCCTTTCCTTCCTAAATGGTAAAATTGGTATCTGCTCTCCACTCAGTTTCTTAAGACTTTTGGATTTGCTTGAAAATTTTATTGTAGCTCTTCACTCAAGGGGTATTTTCTTCTGGTTGTATGTTAGAAATCTTTTTCTGGGATGGTTACAATAGGTCAGGGGGAACATCATTCCAATATAAAAAATTTTGAAGTAATCTCAGTCTTTTTTATTTTTATGATTCTTTTGATGAAAGACAGTCTAGGTTCAAAATATGCCATTATGTGTATCATTTCTCTGTATCTGAGCAAAGAGATTCCAGGCTCCCTTGGGAGTTCGCCTCGTAGCTTGCTTCAGTCCTTCCTGCTTTGAGAGCTGGGCAGCTGGGAAAGAGCTGTCATGGAAATTTTGCAGCACTGAAAATTCTGGATTTAATACAGAATCCAAAAGCATTTGTCTCTCACATGGAACTGCTTAGGTCTTCTGGGATCCGCAGCTGAACTTTGGTCTTAATGTCTTTGGTCTGCCCTGCGGTTGGGATTTTCAGAGTTTGCAGCTCTCGGACAGGACTTGTACAGTTCTTGCAGCTATCTTCCTGTGTTGCCCCTTTTCAACAGCCTGAGGCACCTTCAGAATCCACAAGGCTTGGTAGGCCATTTGAGTCTATCAGTCAGTCCTTGCCCTGAATTGCAAGGAGCATATTTCACTTCAGAAAGAGAGTTGTATCCAAAAGGAACCACTGTTGGATTTCAGCTCTAGGATTAAAAACTCTTATGTGTTGTCTTCTTGTCAGAATTTTGTCTTATTTTCTCTTCCTCCTCTCAGTTGAGGCTGCCACCCAATAGCAATCATTTCCTTTATTACCTCTTACCATCTGTTTTGAACACCTCCCCCCCACTTTTTTCCCCCATGAAAACAGAGATGTTCAAATTCGTTAGCTGGAATTCTTTTGCTTGCAACAACACCTTGCCTTTTCAGTCATCCTGAGAATCCAGTGATATACTGCCCTGTGCCCTCTTATGGAAGGTGTATGTGCGGATAAAACTTTCAGAAAGCTAACCAGGCTGCTAGTTGGGCAATACTGCTTTTGTCGGGAAGATAGGTTGGATCTCATCACTACGTAACTGCTGTGTAGTCTGTAAAAATGTATAGCTGATTTTCATTAGGATATGCTGTGGTTAAGTATCTTCAAGAGCAGGTGGTATTCCTTCGAAAGACCTTCTGTGTTCTGCAAGGTGTTAATATAACAGTAAAATGATGATGTGAGAGCACACAGTGCAGGCCCAGGTGGGGAAAAGGAGAATACGTTTGAAAATGGCATTTTTTCCAAGTCTGGTGGTTGTTATTGCTGTACATGTGTCCATTCTCCATGCAAAACAGAACAATGAGAAGTGCAGGCCTCTCCTGG
Organism: Harpia harpyja; assembly: GCF_026419915.1. Classification (NCBI taxonomy): domain Eukaryota; kingdom Metazoa; phylum Chordata; class Aves; order Accipitriformes; family Accipitridae; genus Harpia; species Harpia harpyja. The sequence goes on from NC_068940.1 coordinate 454,721, forward strand.
ATTTCTACTTGATAGGGCATAGCAAGAGATTTGCTTCCAAGTATTGAGAAGCAGTCTGTACTCTGCCTGCATTTGGTCTGCCTGTGCACCTCGTGTATTCATGCCCCTAACAGCAGTGCTAAGTTTCTGGTGACGATGATGTGATGCAGCCATTTATGGCTGAGTTCTTTGCTTCTGCTGAAGGTAAGAGATTGGTGGTCTGAGAAGCAGTTGTGATGGTGGGGAGAGGGGCACATACAGCTCTGTGGTTCTCTGCCTGGATGATGGTCACTTGGCTCCTCTTACTTGTAGCAGTAGTTTGTTTCTTGGTGGAGAAGGTGGTTTTTTTTTTTTTCTGTAACAGTATCGTCTCTTTAGAAAAAGACTTTGTTTTGATAACAATAATACTGTTGCTTTCCTATTAAGAAAAACAAGCCTCTTGACTCTTAAATAAAAACTTTAGGGGGGTGATGGAGGAAGAAGATTCCATCTGAGTCCTCTAAAACAGAAGCAACTTCAAGATGACAAAAAATTTCACAAGAAATCATTTTCAAAGAGCCCTGATCTGACAGGGCAAACTTCCCAGCAGTGCAGAGCCTGTGAGCAGGATGATGTTGTGTGTCTCCTGTTTCCCAGGCTCTCTTGGGCGTTATTTCTGTGGATGCTCTAGCTGCTGACCATCTCGGGTGCTCCCCTGGCAGAGCAGGTGAGGATGGAGTCTCTCCCCTTGATCCTGCAACTCCTCTGATTACAGAAAAGCTGGTCCCAGGACTGAGAGAAGGAAGAGCAGCTGAATATAACCATTGTTTGCCTGTTTTATAGATCTGGGCTGAGTGTAGTTACGTGTGGTTCCTCACTCAGCTGTTAACTTGAAGAGGGTTGGCAGCCAGATAACATAGATCAGAATCAGGCCAAAAATACTTACAGTGACCTCAAGGATTTCATGTGAAAAAGGATATCATGTTATATATTCTTCTGTTTGTTGTACTTCCTTTAATGCATTTTATTGCAACTACATTGGCATTATTAGGACATATAAATATCCTTTATTTAAAACAGTGCTTCTGGTTTTCTGTTTTGTTTATTTTTTCTCCTTCCCTCCTGCCATGTTGACAAATTAGCTACCCTGCTGGGAATGGATGGAAATAGTTTAATTTATCAGTCTGAATAGCACATAAACTTCTAAGAGGAAAGAATAATATCTTAATATACAAGCCTAGAAGAAGACAATGAGATCTGCCTCCAGGAATATTTTTGATGTATGATAGGAAGTCAAGCTCTTCTAGCCACAGCATATCTATTTTTTTGTAACATTATCACTAGTTTTCTTTATATTTGGAAGCCTGTCTTGTTTGATTCCTTGGATTTTACAAGCTCCAAGTTCCCTTTTTTGTAGCATCCAACCTTCAAGCTACTGATTTTCAGTGTGTCACCTGCATCTGTGCTTTCCCAGCTTCATCCAGGGCATCTTTCTAATTAGGTTACTATGCCAAGACAAGCCAGGCTCTGCAAATTGATGTGCTGTAAACACTATGAACAATAATTTTCCTGCCATATTTCCAGAAATTTATTGTTTTCCTGGTTAGATTGATTCCCTCTCCACTGTACCATAGGCATCTAGGCCTGCAAAACAGAAGTAATTTCTGAAGGCTCCAATAACGTGAACAGCCAAGACATATAGTCACGCTAACTGAATCCATAAAGGACTTAGTCCTATAGTAGCAGTGGCAGTATGACAATGATGCAAAAGGGGGAAATATTTCTTTTTGTAGATGGTAATAAAAGTTTTTGAGTGGTATTGATGATAATTAAGGTGAAGTTTAGCATAGAAGTGTTAAACAACCAGATGGAAGTAAAAATTTAGCATATGGCTCCTGAGAACTCCATTCACTTTACTGTCTGTCAGTAGAGAAACAAAATACTGAAATAGCATATGAGAAATACGAAATGAAACCTGGCTGTAATACTGAAAAACTTAAAGGCTCACATATCTTTATGTACAGGTTTTATTTTTTTCTTTGACTAGCAAAGAATCCCAGTACTGTGCTTGCTTAGAGTCTGTTTAGAAAGGCTTGTCTTCCACAGGGGAGCAGAAGAAAGATTTACAGAAGCTTGTTTCTTCAGGTAATTTCAAGGCCTTGCTTCTATTCAATTGCCAAAAATTGGAAAACGTTACTTCTAAAGGTTTAGTAGCCTTATGGAAGCATGAAAGCTTGAGGAACAAGCCTGGCACTGCTAAATTAAAATTACTAGAATTGGAAAGAACCAAGTACCTTGTCAGAAATGGATGAAAGCTTGTCATGCCAGGCTGGCTTGTTACCTGGGACGTCTGAAGTAACTCCAGCCACTGGAGGTAAGAAGTGCCTGCAAACACTACTGCTCCTTCAGAGCATTTTTTTTTTGGTCTGAGGTGATTTTCCCCGTTGTGTTGCTGCCCTGAAATCCCGTGAGATATTTGGTTCTGGCTTGACTGCTGAGCTTCGTCATTGGAAGGTACTGTGCTATGGAGGTGCCCTCAGTGGTGGTGGCACTCCCTGGTGACTGCTTCAGATATGACTGCCAATTTACAGACACTTATTTCAGAATAGTTAATGCCCTGTAAACATGCATACTAGGCTCTTTCATGGTAACTTGTTTGGGCAGCACATCCTGCCTTCCTGAACAGAGATGAATCTTCAACAACATTTGTGATATTCTGCTTCCTCTGTCAAAAGCTGGATATAGCATATGGATGTTATCATTATTATGGTAATATCGGTTGCATTTTGCTTTTAAAGTGGCTGCACACCAATAATGGGTGAAGTGTTTCTTTTGTGCCCATCCTGAAGCTATATCTGGCACAGTTTCAGGCAGAGCAAGTGCTATAGCATCACAACAGATCTTTTAGTGCTTTATGTCTAAAGACAGAGCTAGACAGAACTAAAAGTGTTTTGTTTTGGTTTGGGTTTTTTTGCACTACCCTAGTGACTTATTGATGCACCTTCCTGACAGAGTGAAAACATTCCTCTGAGGCTCCAGCTAAGCTGGAAAATGGAAGAAATCGATATCGCCTGTATGGTATGTGGATGTATTTAAAGATGGAGGAAATATGAATTTGCTTGTGAAGTCTAATCTATGTGTCCTTACCTCTTCGATCACTTATTGTTTATTTGCTTAAATCTTCCTTAGTCAGCTAGAAACACAGAGTAAATACATAATATGTATTTAAATCTGGTAGGAAAAAAATGCAAGGTGTTTTTTCTTCTCAGCAGAGAAGAGTTTTTCATCTAGTTGTACTGAAGATTTGTACACTTCAGAAATTCACTATTTAATATGACCAAACACACACACACACACACAACCAATTTGTTTGTGGTCTTCAACAGAGGTAGGCTAAGGTGCAGATGTAAACGGCTGTCAAGTGTGTGAATTTGGTTTTGTTCAAATGAGGCCAAGGCTTTTTTAACAACTAGGAGTTTCAGAAATATTGAAGTTTAGCATGCCATCCTTACTTTAATATAAGCTCCCATGTAAAGGACTATAATGCAGATATCAGTGTGTTATAGTAGTTCATTATCACAGTATTATCGTGAAACAGCACAATGCTGCTTAAAAATGTCTGGATGCTTCAGTCATTGTAACTTCTTGAGGTCTTGCTTTTCCAGGGAAGTTGTTAAGCAACTTACTTAGACTTAGCAATTTAGTCTTTTGTGTGTAAAAACATTACACTATAACTTCCTAGTCACAAGTCTAATGATTTTACCTGATCCAGATTCCTTCCCAAACTAGTAATCATCACATTGAATTTCTGCTGCATTTTGCATATTTGGTTATGTATTCATATGTTTTCTTACAAGGAGACAAACACAAACAGAACTCTTCTATTATCACCTGTCAATCCGGTTTGTAGTTTTCCTTTTCCTCAGAATTTTTTTTTTTTTTGGTAATGGGTAATTGACATTCCTGCCTTTTCATTCTTTGGTGAAATTTTTAGTGACAGTAAAAAATGTAAAACATTTGTATTAATGTTTTTTAGTCTCGTTTGTTACATTGCCTTTAACTATACATAGGCCTGGGGATCACTTTGCATCTAAACAGTTACTCATGTCAATTCCCATGTAGTTACTGCTCCAAAATCCAAGAGTTTTGACTACCAGCTATAAAGATTGCACACACACACCCTTTTTTTTTTTCTGGCTGTCACTGTCAAGATTTAGCTCTGCTTCTCAGAACGGATATTCTAATTTCTTCTGTACCTTAATTAGTATTTTTGACCTGCAACTTGCTGATATCCTAGTGCATGTGGATGAGCAGTTTCCTGTGAAAGATAGCTAAGAAAGCCAAATATTGCCGCTGGCTTATGTTCGCTATACAGTGGTCCATGACACCATTGAAAAATTTATAGAGCTGTTAGAGAATAAAAACATTGAAAACCTTACTTGTTCATTTCCAGCTATTGGCATCTGAGTTAAAATTCTTGTTATCTGTGAGTTAAAATAATAAGGCTATAATGAACTATTGCAGAATTTTTAAAAGTATATAAACAGCCTTCCCTACAACAGATATAATTTGCTGCCTGTCTTGCATCCAAGAAATAATCTGCAATTACATGAACTTTGAGATTCAGTTCAAATGTACACGTGCCGTGGTGCCTTAAGCTGTATACTTCAGCTGGTACTTCAGATAGACTTCATTTACAAGTTTTCTGCACTTAAAACATTTCATTATATAGTTTGTATTTTAGGGTGCATCTAAATATCTTGTATTATGTAACTTTGTTGATACCCTTCATTTTTAAAAGCACAAAGTTGTTCATATGCTTTGATGCATTTGATCCAAAATGGGCATTTACTCATAAGTGTTTGGGGGGAAAAATTAAGACATCAGCTTTAGTCTCTAAGAAGTTGCTTGGTGTTCCTGTTTATAGCCATAATTTATGAACTTCCTTGCTCCAGCTGAAATTTAGAGTGGTTTTGGTGAAAGATAGGTTTTTTTAAGTTTCAGAATGAAAGTTTTGAGTACTGAATGAAGTAATTTATTTGCTGTGAGGAAACAAACATAAATGAGTGAATAAATATCTTGATTTATAATCATCTCTTCTTCTAAGGCGAGACTTGTTTGCTATGCTGGGTCATCCTAAAATGTGTGGGTAATGGTATGCTATAATCCAAGTACCAAAGTTACCCCAACTGTTTCTTAAAATACATGCTGATGTCATTGAGTGCTTTTGTACTGAGTAATAACAACTTGCCTTTTGGGGAGTTTGTGTCTGCTAAAACACAGCTTTTCATCACTTTTGTAAAAAGTGAGAATTAAGCCTATTTGCAGATGTGAGTATGCCAGTAGAAGAACTAGTGACACCCCACACACCTCCCAAGGACACAAAAAACATCTTTGTTGGAGTCAGGGTTAGAAGACTTTATTTTGCCTAAAGATAGTGCTTGAGCAAGGGAATCATGACCCTCGATCATTTTCCACATTTAGCCACAGTGTTCACATCTATCATCAGTGTATTTTCTAGATAAACAGTACTGAAGCATAGTATTGCTCACTGTCTTAATCTTTAAAGTCAGTCCTGAGGAAAATGTGATTTCCCATCTCAAAGACCATTTTATTTTTCTTCTGGAGTTCACTTTCAAGTGTCTCTGGAGAAGTGACTTAATTTCATACTAACAAAAAATGAACTGAGACTTGTTCAAGTGTGTCCCTGTAGGCAACCTCCTTAGTATTGCTCCTAGTCTGTTGGATCCACATGCCCCAGACTACAGTCAACTGCATGTTATGACCATGTCCGAAGAAGGCAAAGATAAAACGTAAGCCTGCCAGACCCTTGTGCTTTCGATCCATGTTTCCTGCTCTAGCAGAAATGCAGTCTGACTCCACGTTCAGGCTCAAAGCACCTACTCTGTGATCAGAGCCAAGATTGGAGGATTTGCTGGTGTACTGGAATGAACTGCATATGAAAGAAACCCAAGACATACTTGCTTTATGCTGGTCTGATCTCTCAATTCAGTTTACCTAAACTATTATCTTGAGATAGCAAAGAAAAAGTTTTTAACTCCATGCCCACTCTGTTCTTGCAAGGAAGCATTTGCTTCCTGCGAATTCAGCATCTTAGACTTTGTTGCCTTTAGTCTCAAAAAATTATTCTTTGGACTTTTCTGAGGCCTGGCTGGGACCTTCTTGCCAGTTCAACAGACTGTTGGTTTCTCTGCATGAATTGCAGCTTCCACATCTGTGCTGCATCTCTTGGGCTTGTTGCACCCCGTCACCTTTGGTCATCTACCTCACCAGCATACACAGGGGGAAGGACTGTCTCTCCTCCCTTCACTACTGGTCTCATCCAGTTTTCATAATGGAATTTAACAGAGTTGTGCACAAAAATAAATGGAACAAAATCAAACCCAAGTACTCTCCAACACATTTCCTCCAGCTTCTTTTGAGGAGAGTGTTTCTATCCAGGCTATCTGTTTATTAACTGATTTCTGCCCTTCAATCACCTGCAGACACTAAGAAATCTGAAGTATGTTCCAGAAATGAGGCTTCTAGGTGTCACACAGTGTAAGTTGCAGTGTGGCAAAAGAAGTTGGAAACAAATAGATAAATAGATGTACTTAAAACAATACAAACAAAGTAACAGTAAAGAGCACTCAAATGCAAAATAAGACTGTATCCTACGGTCTTCAACTATATAATACAGCCCAGTTGTTGCTGAGGAGATACCATGGATGAAGTGAATGTTGGCTGTCATTGACATTTTGCAGACACTAGACCTGAGATAATGCTCATCGTGAACTAAATCTTGAGTTAATTCAACATCTTTTTCATCTGCTAAAGAAGAAAGGTCCCCTTCCTTTCATCTCCTCTCACTTATCTTCACAATGTGTGCAGAGCAATTCTTTTCCTTTTCAGACTTGCGGTGATAGCAAGTGGTGGGATATCATCTTAAGGCCTTTTTTCCAAACAGTGTAAGTTAATTCTCAAGCAGTCCACATTTCGTGTAGCTTTTTAATATGTTTGCCTTTCAATAGGAAAATGAGATGACTAAAAGACAAGTTCATCATGTTTCACTTTGAATAGTTTTTCATTAGAAGTCATGTTTAAGTTGAAGTAGGATGGAACAAACGAATACCAAGAAGCAAACAATAGTATTTCCTGTAGTATGGACATAATAAAGACAATGTGAAATCATCCTACTTTAATCGTTATAAAACAGCATGTCAAAAGCACAAATATGGCTTCAGTGTTCATTAGTAATCAGTGTAAACCAAACTTCTTTGGTTTTGAAATTAAGAGCTTTTTTTTTCTTTTTAATAATTAAGCTCACTCTCGGTGAAAATCTTATGTATGAACACTTGTCTAATAACTCTTACACTTTAGAAAGTTGTTCATCTTTGAACTACTTATTCATTTTAACTCCACTTAAAAGTAGAAGCTACATGCTATACAGTAAAGAATTGCCTGTAAAAAGAGAATTTTTGAAACTGACTTGTCTGAGGCTGCTTATTCTTGAACCAAGGTAATACAAGCTATTGGTAATATGCAAGTTATACTAACTGGACTTATTGAATGAAAAATGTATTGATTATTTGTAATTTCCACAAGGAGGAAAAGACAAGAACTCTGAAATATGAACAGAATAAACTTAAATATGGATTTTCTAAGAAGTGCTGTACAACCTCATGCATTACCCACTACACTTTAGTGTGGTATTGTCACTAAACTTGAACAGGAATTTTTCAATGAAACTGAAATGTTCTGCAGGAATGTAACAATTTCCACAAAACTTCAGCTAATGGGTGGCTTCTTAGCTTCAGGGTAGTTTTCCTAACTCAAAGGGGAGAGGGAGACTTGTCCCAGAATAGTCAGTATTCTTGTAGTCGGAACATTTACTGCAGATGTGGGAAAACTAGCTTGAAGCCTAGGGTTTGGGCACAGCAATCCCAGCCTCAGAATGCCATAGTTACTTTGTCAGTCACTGTTTAAGAGCACAGTGCTTGTGTGAGATCAGATCTAGTGTTGCATTCTGTCTCTGACAGTGGCAGACACTTAGGGAAATAATGAGACAGGCAAATATTGGTGATACTGTACCTTCTCAGGTACGGTGTTCTCCTGAGACAACTGTTGTTTCTTTGTTATTAGTAGCTTTCAGTAGTTTTCTCTTTAGAGAACTTGTGTAATTTCTTTTGAGCTCACATGAACTTCTAACATCTATGATGTTCTTTGGCAAGGTGCTCCATGAGCCTACTAGCCGTGGCATGAAGAAACACTCTGTGTATGTGTAAACATCTCAGTTTCATTCACTCTTTTATTTTTTGTTTTTGCCTTTTGTTTAAAAAATTGAAAAGATCTTAGTTTCACTGTTGGAAAGGGGGAGATTTCAATATGCTGTTTTTCTGCCCACTGAAATGGTTTCCTGCCAAACATTGATTAACATTATGTTATAGACTGAGGAAAATAAAGGAGGCAGAAGAAGTCCACTTCTTACAGTTGGACCAAGGTTAATCCCCATGAATGTTAGCTCTGTTTCTGAGCTTAGAAAGACCAGTAAAAATGTGCAGTTCAGGATTCTGTTTAGAACAAATGCTTGAGCAACATAACTCATTGACAGTGTAAACTGAATGCATGCAGAGTGATTTAAGTAAGTGTTGTAACATTTTCTTATACAACTGCAGGATGTCTGTTATTCAAAATGTACACCGAGTGTTTTCAAAACATAGGGTTGAACACATGCACATCGACCAGCTCATGCTTTTGTACATTTGAAATACTGTTATTTCAATAAATAAAGCTATTGCCAATGCCTGTTCCAAAATGAAGGAACAAAACAAACTTTCGGGATCCTTATGTTATTGCCTGAAGGAAATCTGTTCAGCACCCAAGGAGCTGTAATGTTGCAATAAAACACTGGTTAGACTCCTAAAGACAGCAACACTAAAAATGGTCATAATACTAGCATGTTTCTCTGTATTAGCAAGGCAAATGGAACAGGGATTCCTTAGTCACCCAAATTAGACGGGACTCTGAAGTTACACTGACTCTACAAAGAAATAATTTTTTTTTTTTGCAGATGATACTGGGAAATGTTTATTCATCCACATAGACCTTGTGCAGAAAAGGAGGGATTTCAATAAGCTTCTTATCTTGACATTAAAATTAATACTTTTTTAACAAAAGCGGGGATTGCTTTTTTCAAAACTCAAGCTAATCAAAATATTAAAATGTTTTCAAGAAACTCTTCCCTTTTGTTCCATTACTGGCAGATAACTTGTTTTCTTTGAAAGTTCAGTGGAGTCAGAGACAGTGACTGAACAGGCTGGTGGCTGAAATATCATAAAGAAGGGTGTAATTATGGTGGAGAAAAGTGTAATCCTTTAACTAGCTTTACACATACCAAAAACAATTAATATTAGATGGGAAGTAGAAATAAAGGTTCACTTGCAACATAACACAATTTTTATTCAGCATGATTTACCAAAGATTGTCCTATGTAACAGTACACATGCAGCATTTGTACTATAGAAGTACGAGTAATTAAGAAAAAGTGAGAAATATTAGCCGTGGGCTAACAAAGAAGAAATAGCTCCCTGGTAGCCCTTGTATTTCTTGAGGGGAGGGTGGAGAGAAAGGCATGGTTTGTATTTTAATACATTATATAAAACCATGATTTTATCTTTTCAAGACTTTTATACATGTAAAAGAAAAAAACCAACCTCCACCCTAAGCCTGCATGCTCACATCCAGGCTCCCATTCATGGAACCCTTCTGCCAGCTAGCTGAAAGGGTCAGGTGTAAATTTCACAGGCCACTTCCAGAAGAATGGGAAAACTTAACTAAGCTCTCTAGTCCCCAATATTTCTACTTGTGCTCATTTACAAATGATGAAGTGGCTGAAGAAAGAGTGTTTTCAATGAAGAAAGAAAGCAAAAGAACAACGGGAAGGTAAATAGGCTAAAATGCAATAACTGATTGCTCCATTTCAAAGTTAGTTACAACTGCTTCACTACTGTTAGAAGTCTTTCTTTCAGTATTGTTTCCTGTTGTTGTTTTAGGTTGGGTTCTTTTGTCTTTGCTATGAGGTTAAGAGCTAGGCTAGCCAGCTGCTCCAACTTTTTCAGGTTGAATCACTCAAACTTTGTGATTAAGAGGCATGAGGACTCGATCTTCTGCAGAGCAGAGGGGCAAGGCCTTATGCAGTCTCCACACCCAGATACATCCAGGCATCATCTGTGTGTCCCCTGCATGGGCAACATGCTACCAGCCTGCACTGACAAGGAGTTCCTGCACTCTGGCACTTAGGTTTTGGACAGTCAGGATTAGAATCTGGTACCTGCAGGTTCACTGGTGTCTGCCCCTTCTCTTCTCAGAGCTACCACCAGTGGCTTCCCAGCACTTACTCCAGCTGAGCTAGTCTATGAGCAGGACCCAGAACTACTTACCTTCCATCCACAGCCTAGCCCTAAAGTGATACTGGCTGAATTGTCATCATGAACACAGTATGTGGACAAAATTTATTTCATAGGCTTTCTTCTTGAGAAGACATAAAGAGGCCAGCAGGTGATGCTAAATCAAGGGAACATCTTGAGCACTGCTAACTGCTTTTGGAAAAGGATGGTAATAGCAGCGTGAGCAGAGACGTGCCAGATCAGATCCAGACAGATGGCAGGCAGTGATGGTGAAGCAGAGGGATTGTAAAGACCAGGGATGGAACAAAACCTTCTTTTGCTAGCACAGATGTTCTGACTGTGCCATTTCTGGAATACTTTTTTTTTTTTAATGGGAAACACACTACATAGAGTGATTCTTTTATCTTGATAGCCAATTATTTGTAAGCATTTTTTGCCAAGCATACTGAACAACTAGAAAATACTTGATATGCCTGTTTCTGCTTGGAAATCTTAGAGGTCTGCAGAATTGCCATGTTTCTCTGCATCTCTTGGATATACAATTGCCCTTCCCTCATGAAACATCCCAACACTACAGTTTGCAGCTTGCATGGTGTTTGTTGGTATCTTCTTCAGTACATGCCGTGTTTGTGGAAGTCCTAATGCTTCTGTACTGTGATTGCAGAAAAACATCAGATCTACACACCACAATGTCTGAGACATTGTCTTACTGCTCCTAGGACAGATAGCACACCTGTAATGTGGTTGTCCTGATAATCTCTTTGAGCTATGTAGCTGGGGGAGCATTAAGTGTTCTGAAATCTCTAAACCTCTCTGCTAAACTTGCCCTATAGCTGAACTCTCCTACATACTGTATCATGCAGTGGGGATGCATGAGGGATTATTAATTAATACCATCATAAGGGATCTTCAGTGCTATCTTCTGACACTGTCTCACAGCTTGCCAGGGTAGTTTCCTTCATTATATAATTTCTGGAGGTGAAGTGTCTTGCTCACCTTTATGAGTAAATGATCACTGCTGACCCTGGACTCCCATACTATTAAGTGGCAACAGCATTTCTAAGATTGTCTTGGCTAATTCAGAAATGGGAGAAAGAAAGGTTATTTTCCTAGGTCAATGGTAAATACAGTTTCTGAGATAAACGGGTGTTCAATAGCAAAAGATTGGAGCTTTGCAGCCCCTTCTGGCAGTCGATGGATCATGTACTTCTGAGTATAACTCAGTGTTCTTTTTGGATACATCCTCTTTCAGAACTAAATGCCCTTGGTTTATAGCATCATCCTGCACTTAGTGTCATTCACTCTGTGTGATATGTTACCCCTGTGGTCCTGTAACAGACTTGCTGAAAAAAGCTAGTTATCAGGAGTAAGGCAGGCTTCCATTAGCTTAAAAGAAGTTATTTACTGCACAGTCAATTTTTGATATCCATACTTCAAATTATGCAAATATGTAGCTTTGATTATTTTAAAACACTTTAACACATAATTTTCTCAAGCCTTAAACATGGAAAATTTGTCTGTTCTTCATTAGTGTATACATTGTGGAATTATGGCAGTGAAGGGGCTGAAATAGCTTCAATGACAGAACAAAATGAAACTTGAGGGATGTAAGCAACTGCTGCTCTTCGATGGGGGTTACTAGGAAGAACTGCAGATGGCTTTCATTCAGCAGAGTCGTTTGGTCTTAATCATAACTAATGAAAATTAACATATGAATGAAGTATTTTCAGTAGAGCTGGTTAAGAGGTTTTTTTTTTCTCAGAGCTCTTGTAATGAAACGTGTGATGTGTTAGTGAAATAAACTTTAAAAGTACGCATTGCTCATATTTTGTCTAGTTGTACTAACATTCATAGAAGTAGTAATGGAATTTTGATTTTCAAACGCCATTTTTTATTTTATGTCTGCTCATAATCACACTGAGATACTCTTGGCTTTCAACCAGTGAAGATGACTTTGCTGAGATTCTGAATTTTTTAAAGGAGTCTCTTTTTTCAGGTGGGGGTGGGGGTGGAGATGCTTTTTTTTTCTCTTTCAAAATGTTGAGCAAGGGTGGAAAAATTTCCCCTTTGACAGACACCAAATTTTGATAAAATAGTTTAGTCTGGAATAATACATGTTGTTTAGTTTATCATAAATTGATGCATCTCTTCCTGCTTGGAAGCAATTAAATTTTCTTGATATCTAAGTAGAAGAATTGACCTGGCATAGAATTCTCAATGCTTAGGCTTTGAGCCTCAGATAATCCAGAAGAAACTCTCTGGGAAGCTGTAGAACCCACATGTTGCTTAAGCTATGTCTCTTTGGAGCACAGGTGGTTGTGAGCAATTGTAAATGAGTGTTTAAATATGAAAATAGTACAGATAGATTTCTCCAGTCATGTTGACCTACTGACACAAGAAAAAAAATGCGGAGAGAGGCAATATCCTTTATCATACAAACTGATACTTTTAAAAAAAAAAAACCAACAGACTAGCATTCAAACTAAACTTTTTCTTAAAATGCTTCCAAGGCTCCACAAATTATCTATTTGACTATATTAGTCACTCTCATAGAACTCTGATTACCATGCAAGCACTATAATAGCATTTTAAATGTATGCTGTTTAAATATCATATATGAAAATGTATATGAATGTCACAAATGGTATGTTTACTGAAACTATCAAGAGTATAAAACAATTAGTGGGAAATGTATGGACCATGAATGGTTTTAATAAGGCTACAAAATTACAGATGACACTGAATGGAGAATATTAATGGTAGAATATAACTCCAGAGTCATCTGGTAAGCTTTAAATCAAATTTTGGTTTTGATAAAAAATTGATAAAGCTGTGGAAGTAAGTGGAAAATGTGAGGAAAATACAGCATAAGGTGTGTTGAAGACGACTGACTTCTATCATGCTTTGATAAAATAGCTGTGTTGCTTTTCTTTTAGACTAAAAAGTGTGGTGGAACTCACTAAAGTGTAAGCAGTATGGTGACGCAAGGCAGATCACTAGCTGAGCTGGTGATAGTGGAGTTTTCTGCTACAACTATGATCCTACTAATTTGAGTGTATATCGGACCAGTACAGCAGTTTGAGTACTGTCAGTACTGTGCCTTTCCCTTGGATTTGATGTTCTGCCTGTCAGCTCAGCACCTATGAGAATCAATGTTTATACAGCTGTCCAAAAAGAGAAATGAGCAAAATGTTACTTTATTAATGATGCCATCTTATTCAACACAAACCCTACTATTTGGGAGCTTCTCCCTTCCTGCAGAACACCTTGCCAAACAAAGACCTTACAAAGTAAGTTGTAAGTTAACGGCTTTTCAGATTCCTGGATGCTTGCTGAGTAAATCTGGCTTAAAAAGGTATGGGAGGCAATTTTCAGAGTCCTGCTGCTGATCTAATGCATTTTTCTTCTGAAATGTGAAAAACAGAAATAATGTCTTGCAGGCTCTTCAGCAAACAGAGCACTGGTTTTGAGTGGCTTGTCCTTTTGAATGTAGATGAATATGTTTTTGTGCATTCTGTAAGAAAATACTTAGGTTCAATCAGCCAATTGAAAATCTTAATGCAACTTTTTTTTTCATTTTCTTTTTTTAAAATCTTGCTTTATTTTGATGGTATTTCACACTTACCACTAACTCATCAGGTGGCTCTGGGCTATCCTAAAATGTCTTACAGTGCTGCTGCATACATTGCATTAATTTCTATTTCTGTTGACTGATAGCAGCAGTCATCTATAATTTTATGTGATCTGTTAAAAGTCATAGAAGTAGGCTGCTGCTGAAAATATTTTTCTGCTGTTCTTCTGGCTTGTTAATGTTTGTGTATCAAATGTGTCATGGTTTATGTGGTATTGCTTTAAAAATGTGAAGTGCATGAGAAACTGTACATCTATCTGTTCTTAGAAGAATTGCCAGTTGTATGCACCAGAGGAATGCTTATTTGATTTGAAAAGCATCTCTTATCCTAATCCTTTTTATATAGAGATGAATAAAAATATAGTAGTTCATTAGCTCTGCCAGTTTTGGGGGGTTTGTTTTTTTCTTTTTTTCTCTGCTTAAGTAAAATTTATAGGCAATCTGTTCTGCTGTGGAAAGCTGTTTAAAGCCACTAAATGCTTGAATAATGTATATAATTTTTATACCAGTACCTAAAAGCTTACATAGCACGAGCACTTCTCAGTAGTTGGGTTGTTCTGGGAGGTAAAGTGAGTTACCATTTAAGGAGGAGCATGAGAAGACGGATGGTGTAGGCAGTAAGCAGGCAACAGCTGCAGTCTCTGGGTAAAGGCAGGAGCAAGCAGTGGTTCAAAGACTAGGGTGGAGGCCAGGGAGGTGAGAGGGTGGCAAGAGGAAAGAGCACTATAAGCAGTTTTGGGAACTGCTGCTCTAAGCTGTATTGTGGCTCCTGTAAATCAAATTGTCGCAAGGTCCTGAGCTGTCATTAAGCATGTGCTGAATTTAGGATTGCAGTGAAGCATGTAAATATTGGAGACAGAGATGGTATTTCAGACATGTTGTTTCCATGGCAATATTGTATTATGTGCAACATTTAATAATGCTAAGTGGGACCACATAATTTTAACCCAGATGTTTACCGGTTAGGATCTGGAATTAGCTCTGTTTTTTATGGAGTAGAGGGCATCCTCGTTTATAAAGCTTGTAAGACTTCGGGGGCAGGTGACAGGCAGTTTCTGAGCGTGAATGGAGAAAATGGCTTTTGCCTAACAAAAGAAAGCGCTTCTAGGTAAGCCCCTGTCACGCTTTAAAGGTGGTAAGTAGGCTTTGAAACTACTTGAAACTTGGCTCTCTACATATGACTTAAACTGAAGTGACATGGCTGAAAAGTGTTTTCTCAGGGCAAAAATTGTAATGTCTCTCTGAACTGTGTTGTGTGTCATTGCATAGCTTTGTTTCAGAATCTCTTCATTCACATCACAAAGCAGGGCTCTCGTGGATCTGTAGCATTTGTGAATTTTATTTACACTGTGACAAAAATACTAGCAAATTACTGATGCAGAGCATAACTAAAAGGTTAGAGGAGGGCAGATAAATGTGCCTGCAAAACTGTGCCTGTGGCTTTTTGCTTGGCCTCAAGCTCACTGCTCCCTCTGACACAGGGCAGTAATTTGTTCCTGTCTTTCAAAGCTGAAGGAGGACATTAAATACATGTTAGTTGTATCTGTGTATCTTTATAAAGTCACAGTGAATTGTATCCTTTTCACCTTGAGAAGAGGAAAGACAAGGAATATTTCCTTTCGTTTGTTGTATACTGAAATCTTTTGGAAAGTATCTGGCATAAATGATATAAACTCAACCTTCAGAAACACTGAAGAGCCTTGCTTATGGGTATGAATACAACCCTACCTCTACCAGTAAGACTTCACCCGATACGTTCTCGCATTGTACTTGTTTTTCTCATGACTATGCTACTCTTGTAGCTCATACTTATCCTTGGCTAACCAATACATGCAAATCCATCTCCTCCTCAGTTATTTCCCATTGAGGAGGTTACTGTTTATGGTAGGAAGGGCCCTCATACTAATCTGTTAATAAAAAGCCTTGCACTCATATAATTGAATGTTAAGCATACCTTACTCCTCTCCTTAAGGCCACTTAATTCTTGTACTGCTCTGATCTTTGTCTGTGTTATCAGTGATTTCTCACCTGCATGTAATTAGTACTTACCTATTTTTTTGACAGGGCTGTTTGTTAGTGAAAATGGTAGGTAGCATCAACCTCAAAACAAGTTATTGAATTACTGTTGTGATCTCCTCCAGTTCAATACTTTTCCTTTCAGTACCTCTTCTTTACCTTACTCCCTTATATATTATTTACTTATCAGAAATTTATTTATTTGTCCTAGAATCCCTTTCGTGATTCTGGTGTTTTTCGGTTTTACTAATAAGACCCCATGCTGTTGAGAAGCTTCACCATGTTTCACTTGCCTAGAAAGTATATTCTGCTACTTAAGAGGTTTCTGGAGAATTTTAATCTGACAGAAGCCTCTCAAACCATAACTTCCTTTTTACTTCACCAAAGTTTGAGTTTTAAACCTTGCAGAGATATGAAACTTGTGTTTTTGTCTGGATACGTAGAAAGCTCAAGGGCTTTTCAGAATACTTGTATTAAAGTAGCTGTATTTGTAAACTTTAATACAGTTTAGGAATTTGTTTTTCATCTTGGCAGCATTCCCGCTGGTGGAATTAGAAGCTTTCTGAATAATGCTGCAGCTACTGTGACAAATATTTGGAAAAAAAAGGTCTGAAATTTAAACAACTTGTGAAAGTGGAGCTGCATTTAGATTTTCGTTACTGAGGTCTCCTTTTGGAAAAAGGATGCCTATGATGATCATGGTTAACAAGCAATGGCACTGTGTTTAAAAGAAATAACACTTTTTCTCCTCCAGAAAACAAGCAACTCGTTCTGCTCAGTACTATTCTGTCTGAGGGTCTTACCAGATTGTCTTCTCTTTCTGCTTGTAGGTCACTAGCTACAATATTTTCTTAGGCTGATTTCTGTTGTGTTACTCCACTGACCACCGCTTGACATTTTCTACCCTGTGATGAAATTAATGTGAACTAAGAGAAAATCACAGTAGGTACTACAAGTGCAGCTCTTCTTAAGCCACCAATGCCAACCATCATAATGTAGTAGATCTAGTTAGCTTTATTGACCTGTGGTACTCATTAACTGATGCAGTACCATAATAATATTCTAATTTTGCATGATATTTATCTCTGGATTTTCAACTTTAATGTCCTAAGTGGAGATGACAGGACTTCAGTGCCAGATTTCCAAGCAAAACAGGCAAAAGAGTACATGCTTTTGGTATGTTTATCCTGTTTATCCACAGGCTTTCATGAATGGAGCTATATGTGAGCATGGACTGCATTTCTCTACTGGATTTTGGCTTGCGGTGGGTTGACCTTGGCCAGCTGCCAGATGTCCACCCCAGCCACTCTCACTCCCCCTCCTCAACAGGACAGGGGGTGACAACAGGATGGGAAAGCTTGTGCAGCAACATAAAGACTTGCCAATTACTGTCAAGGGCAGAACAGACATGACTGGAGGAAAACTAATTCAAGTTATTGTCACCTAATCACAGGGCTAACGATGAGAAACAAAGGCAAAGTAAAAACACCACCTTCCACCCTTCCTCCCAGGGTCACCTTCCCTACCGACTCCTCTACCGACCCCTCCGCCCCGAGCGGCGCGGGCCCGTGCCCGTGCCCTCGGCCGCGGCTCCCCGGCTCCCGCCCGGGCTCTCCACAGGCCGCAGCTCCCTCAGGAGACGCCGACCCACCTGCTCCGGCGGGGGCTCTCCGGGGGCGGGCGGCTGGAGCCCCTCCGCCCGCTCTCCCCTCGGGGCTGGCAGGGCTGCTTCTCACACTTCTTCCCCTCAGCCCGGGCTGCCGGGCAGCGTTTTGCCCTTTCTCACCCAGGCGTTCCCCGAGCCGCCCGCCCGTGGCGGAGGGGCTCAGCGGTGCCCGGCGGTGGGGCCGCGGGAGCCGGCGGGAACCGGCACCGGGCAGCCGCGGCCGCTCGTCTCCCTCAGGCAGCAGACCCCCCTGCCAGCACCTGTGTAGCGGCACCTGGTACGTAAATACTTTTAAGAAAAGAGCTTTGAAAATGTGTGAATGACTGAAATTCCCCAATTTTCTGTGTGCTGTCCTTGCCTTGTAAAGTCACTTGTCATTCTGATGGCCTCAGCAGCCTGAGGAGTGCTGCAGGTAACTGATTTTAATTGTGAGAAATGTAAACCTCAGAAGTTTTACAGCTTGCAAAGCAGTTAGTCAGCCTTTAAATGTCAAAGCGGATTTTTTTTCTTGGTGTACATAATTTCCAGAGTAGTATTATACCGCGTGTTTTCTTTTAACATATTTATTAATTTCTGTTCTGTAATTAATTATTTCTGTGATACATAATCCTTTGTCAGCATCTTCAGGTCTCTTTAAAAGAAAAGACCAAGTACGTTACCTACTTGTTCACTCAGTGAGACATCGTGAGACCATTATTATACATGTCATATTTATACACATTTCTGCATTATTTTTCCATCAAGCTTGCATGGCTTACTAATTACTTGCAACACAGAAACTTTCTGGAAGACAGGGATAGGTTTCAGGTTCTCTTTCTATCTTCCGTGAATGAACTTGTGCTTTTAAGCTGAAGTTTCAAACGAAGTCCTCTTGTCAGTAGAAGTACTGGGTTTTGGGTGTCGCTGATAGCAGAGACACATCAAAATGGCTGTTCTTGTGCTTTGAGGAGGTTGTTCTTGGCAATCCAGCCTTACAGCGTGCTGTGAGGGGAAAGGGGCCACAAAGTTAGGGAGACCTGGAGATGCCAAATGGGCTTTTAGCTGGGTGGTTTCTTTTTGCTGTGTTCTAAACAATTTTCTTGTGCTGACCTTTTCCTATTCTGATGTTTTGGGAGGAATTCTGAATTTTCAAATAGGCTGTTAGTAGCTGTAAATTCTTTACTACTGGATCCAACTGTTAAAGCAATTTAAAGATTAACATTTCTTTTCCATGGGATCCCTCCTCTTTCACCAGTGTCAGTGGTCTCACTGGAAAGAAGTTGGCTCTGAGGTGATTCACTTTCTAGTTTTTGGTTGGTTGGGGTTTTTTTTTGCAATCTGGCATATGAAGCTTGACTTTACATGCTGTACAGTATTTACACAATTGTCTAAAGCTGTAATTGTTATTTTCCTTCTGGGCTGTTCTTTTGGATGCCTTATGATGGTTTCTGTGCTTCCCAAATGTGAATTTGTGTTACATTTAATACCTTTGGTACACAGTAGTTACTGTTAACTTTAACAGCCTGACAGAAAGGTTGGCCTCCCTTTCTTTTATCTGGAAACTTTTTCCTCTAGTACTTGTTAACTTATTAACAAGTTACTCCTATTACTGGAGTTACAAGCTTCAATGCAGACTTCTGATTTATAATTAGAAGGAACATTCAGAGACACTTAAAAGAATACTTGAATACCAGTTTCAGTTGGGTGATAATATCAGGTACCTAGAAAATACAATGTTATTTCCTGCCCTGTTGCAGGTTCCAGATTCTAGGTCAAGACAGCAAAAACCTTAATTAATTTTCAACAATGTTTTTGTTTTGTTTTTGTTGTGGTTTAACCCCAGCCAGCAACTAAGCACCACGCAGCCGCTCACTCACTCCCCCCCACCCAGTGGGATGGGGGAGAAAATTGTGAAAAGAAGTAAAACTTGTGGGTTGAGATAAGAACGGTTTAATAGAACAGAAAAGAAGAAACTAATAATGATAACACTAATAAAATGACAACAGTAATAATAAAAGGATTGGAATGTACAAATGATGCACAGTGCAATTGCTCACCACCCGCCGATCGACACCCAGCTAGTCCCTGAGAGGCAATTCCTCCTGCCCCCACTCCCCCAGTTTATATACTAGATGTGACGTCCCATGGTATGGAATACCCCGTTGGCCAGTTTGGGTCAGGTGCCCTGGCTGTGTCCTGTGCCAACTTCTTGTGCCCCTCCAGCTTTCTCGCTGGCTGGGCATGAGAAGCTGAAAAATCCTTGACTTTAGACTAAACATTACTTAGCAACAACTGAAAACATCAGTGTTATCAACATTCTTCCTATACTGAACTGAAAACGTAGCACTGTACCAGCTACTAGGAAGACAATTAACTCTATCCCAGCTGAAACCAGGACAGTATTTTTTAAACAGAATGAACTCTCTCAGGCCTGATAACTAGTATGGAATTGTGTTAATACAGATCATCTGTTGGTAACAGATGATAACAGTACCCATAGCTGCTCCCTATCCATCTTAATATGAGGATGAACACAAAAGGCCCTGTTAGTGTTGTCTCCTTTCTTAACTAATATGAGCTTCTTGCTGGAGTTGTACATAGATTCACAATTACTGGACTGTTCTTCTTAAAGGATTCCTGATTATCTGTAACAGTTTTCTATCAACATTTTTCCTCATCATCTGTTTCACTACTATGTTCCCTGTGCTTTGGGGTTACCAGTTTTTAGAGTCATGGTTTCTATCTAAATGCTGCACACAAAAACTTTTCTTCAATTTTCCTGATATTGAACATGAGTTCATGATCACTGGCTTCACATAATAAACATACTCAGGCCACTGGTCAACTCGTTTCTGTTAAAAAGCTAAAGTAGGTACCTTGTGTTGCATAATATACCATTAGTGTTAGGAAAAATATCTATTTTGGGGGGGTAACTTGGACATTTTATCTCTGACTTGGCAAGACTTCCTGACTCTACTTGCTAAATCGAGGTCTCCCATGATAATGCAATGATTTCCATGTATTACAGGAGGCTTTCTTGCTCCTGCCCTTTGTTACTAGCGTTTTCAACTGTATTCAGTGAAGGTTTGAGGGGCTGCTATCCCTAAAGTAGTGATGTCTCAAATTCAGAGTAATTCCTTTTTTCACTTCTTTTATCCGTTCTCTCATAATTTGCAGGTAGTGATATTAGCATTCTCATTATGTAGATAATCTTCTACATTTTCAATAATGCCACTTAGAAAGTATTTATCATCAATGATACTTTCTTCTACTTATTACTCAGACTCCTGTTACCAGCATTCATTTTTCTTCTGTCCTTGTTCATTGCCACCTTGCTCAGTATGTTCTTATATCATAGTTTGACACCAGCCAGCAACTAAGGACCACGCAGCCGCTCACTCACTTCCCCTCCACCCAGTGGGATGGGGGAGAGAATCAGGAAAAAAAAGGTAAAACTCGTGGGTTGAGATAAGAACAGTTTAATAGAACAGAAAGGAAGAAAATAATAAGGATAATAACAATAATAAAATGATAATAATAAAAGGATTGGAATATACAAAACAAGTGATGCACAATGCAATTGCTCACCACTCGCTGACTGATGCCCAGTTAGTTCCTGAGCAGCTATCTGCCCCCGGGGCCAACTCCCCCCAGTTTATATACTGGGCATGACGTCACATGGTATGGAATACCCCGTTGGCCAGTTTGGGTCAGCTGCCCTGGCTGTGTCCCCTGCCAACTCCTTGTGCCCCTCCAGCCTTCTTGCTGGCTGGGCATGAGAAGCTGAAAAATCCTTGACTTGGTTTAAACACTACTTAGCAACAACTGAAAACATCAGTGCATTATCAACATTGTTCTCATACTAAATCCAAAACATAACACTATACCAGCTAATAGAAAGAAAATTAACTCTATCCCAGCCAAAAGCAAGACATCTTACCATTTCACGTTTGAACTTCCGTTGGTCCCTTTCTACCATTCTCTCATGTTATTAATCTAATGCTTTCCCCCAAAAATTCTCTCAAGCAGATCACAAGTCTGGATTGGACCCCCTATGTCTGAAATGCATGCTTACTGTAATTTTTTACTTGCTCTGGAATTTCTATTAACTCTGCTTCATTAGAGTCAGTTCCACTACGTGTTGATGCCTTCTTTAAAAGACATGCATTAGCAAAATGAGAGACAGAGAGGCAGCCCAGCTTCTTCTTCCCCTAGAGAGACAGAGAGCGACTGTGGAGCAGGAAGAGATTAACATGGCTGTAAAGCCAGTTGGACTAACCACTTAAGGGGAGATAAGTAGTTTAGACTGAAAGAAAGTAAATTACAGTATAATGCCTTATTGCACTAGTAAAGAGAGTTTTTCTGTAGGCATTACAGTCCTTTTTTTCTCAGCAGAAGTCTTGAGAAGAACATTATGGCAGAGAAGGAAAGTGAGTTTCCCAAGGTGCTGTCAGTCACAGAATACCTAGAAAAGGGATGAATTAAGTGTGAGTAGATTATTTTAAATCTGGTATTTCCTAGCATTGGAATCAAACTGTTCCACCTGCCTTCCAGTCTCAGAAGTTATATCATGTGCCATCATATAAGAGTAAGGTCAAATACTGAGACCTTTCACAGGTCTCAGTAAGTTGAGCTAATGAAGTAACTGATGATAACAGTGTTGACATGGACCTGTGTCGTGTCCCAAAATTGGAGTGACTCAGGTTCGTGGATTTCCTTTGTCAGAATTAAGGTGAAACGACACCAGGGGAGTTCAAACACCAATCAACATTCATCCTAGCTAACCTTGCTCAAGTACAGGTGAATTTATCAATATGAACCTTGCAACATGTCACTAAGCTGTTGTTTGAAAAGAGAAGGAAGGTGTAGAAGAAGAAATGGAAAAAGGAACATGAAACTGTGTCAGAAGGAGAGCCCTCCCGTTGAGTCACGAGGTTCAGAGCAGACCCCCTTGCTTTCTGGACTCCTTCTCAAAGAGGAGCCCAGGGGTGGCTGGATCCACTCCTAGTCTCAGACTTGGTCAACGGTTTATGTTTAAAAGGATGAGGCATAGGGACTGTGGAAAAGAGAGAAGAAAAAGAGGGAGAGAGAGAGAGAAGGAAAGAAAGAAGGAGAGAAGAAAAGGGTTTCACCAGTCTTAGGTCCAGCATTGGTCCAGCCAGTGTAGAGATCCAGTTCCGGAGGGCGCGCACTGAGAAGTCGTTCTCCCTTCTTTTGTAGTGTGTTAGTCGGTGGTCTCGACATGTGCAATTCACGTTCCCAGGGTTCTCTGGAATCGGTCAGTGAGCTTTGTGGGGGTTCATTGGGGAGTTGCCTCTCTTTCCCTGCTGGCATGACCGCTTAAGATAGAAGCACAGTCCCATCCTCCATGGGGCCCCCTCCTCCAGGTGCATACGCTGTGCTCCTTCTCCTGATCACTTAAGATAAGGAATTGTGGCTTTGGAGAAGCGCGGTCCCACCCTCTGTGGGGCCCTCTCCTCCAGCCACGTTGTCCTGTTCACAAAACGCCAGCGTTTTTACAGAGGCCATTTCTCCACCAAAGTTTTTTAGCCAAAGTTTGAGACATTGGCTATAATTTGTCAGGCCATCACAACCTGTGCTAGAGGGAAATGAGATAACCTACTTCACTTTACCATGGATTTTGATGACATTTCTTGAGAGGGGCACCTTCTTGTAGACCATGTACTGCACTGGGACAGAAGTACTTTATTTTGATCTGTTTAGTCCTGTCTTTCTCTTCCAATATAGACTCCTTAGATTTCTTACATCCAGTGTCATATGAAATACTCTGTGTAGTCTTAGTTCCTGGCCCAACCAAGTCCTTATTTGCTCTGGTTTGGTTATGTGGCATTACCATTTCCCATATGGCTCTCTGAGCTTGTGTCTCCACTATCTGCTGTCAGTCTCTTTGGCCTGTTACTTCAAGCCTTGAAATGGGACAGATGCATTCCTGTTCTCCTTTCTGTCTGTCCTCTACTCCAGTAATGCATTGTACCCGTTTCAAGCTTCCATACACTGCACATACCAGGCATCAGTCCTGCTTCCTTTCTCTTTACATTCCTAATTTGTCTCTCTCCTGGTGATGACTGTGCTTCATGGTGCTCTTTTTCTGACACAGCTTGCTGGGGGTGTGGACAGAGGGTCATTAGGAAAGATGTCCTTGGTCTCAGAAGTTTTTCGGGTATATGATAGGCCACAGACGTTCAAAAATATAATAGGAGGAAAAGTGCTGCTTAAGCCCAGGCCTGAGCATGCCAGCCGTTAATAGCTGAGCAGAGTGTTAAGCCGGTGTTACATTCCTGAAAGACTTGATGGAGCCTGTGACACAAAACCATCCTTCTAAAGGACATCCTTATCAAGATTTACATCTCTACTGCAAAGGGCAGAAGTATCAGTCATCCAGTGAAAGGATCAGCAGGGTTTTTTTAACTTGTCGTGAAGTATAATGCTTTCTCATAGCCTCGTTCTTAGAAGAAAAGTACTTTGGTTGAAAAATGGTCTCAGGCAGATGCTTGATACAGAAATTTCAGTTTAAGTTGATACTATACTCTCAAACATTAAATATTGAAATCAGGGTGTTACAACGAGAAACATCAGGTAACTTAAATAACAGGCAGTATTCTCAGCTTTGTTGGTTATTATGGGAAAGAAAAGGTCTTAAAATGTCACTTGGGGTTAGAAAAAATGTGTTCCTTTTTCTCATTGTCCTGGTACGAGCTTTTTCTTCATTTTGCTGCCTTCTGCAGTTTTCAAATAATTATGCCTAGTTTTGTAATTTTATTTTTGAATGGTTTCAAACTAAATATATGAATGTAGCCAAAAAAAAAAAAAAAAGAGCATGAGAGCAGGAGAACAGAGTTTAAATTGTCTGTAGGAGAAATTCAGTGGAAGATTTTTCTTTAATCAGAAATAGCTCAAATTCATGAGGTATTGGTTGTACTCAGATACTTGGTTACTGTATGTGACAGCAGCAGTATAAAATATTAAATCTGGCAGAGCTAGTTAAAATATTGGTTTTGCCTGGTCTGTAGTGAATACTAATGCCTATAAGTGTTGTAGAACTTTTAAATAAATCTATTGCAAAAACCGAGTGCCTTTTCTCTCATAGCTCGCAGCGTGTTCTCAGAGTGGAGAAACATGAGGATCACCACCTATGTTCATTTATCTCAGAAGCTGACAGCTATTGCAACACTGCACCACCGATATTTGCATGGAACGATACCATAGTCCTCAAATACCTCTCTTTGTTTCAATATGATTGCTTAGCATGGGTAACATTCCTGTTGACTTCAGTAGGAACAAGATTGGGCCATACACATAGATTGAATTTGATATAATCTTTCTCAGGGAGAATAATTTTTAGAGGACAGTGGGGTAGGTCAAGAAGGTGTCTTCAGGTAAATCCTATAATCCTCTTAGTCTACACTAGCACTCCATAGCAAATAAGTATTTTTATGACTTGGTTCATCAATACTGATAAGGCTATACAGATCATGTAAAAATTAAGGTCCATATATAACCACTGATTTTCAGTCGATTCAAAATACAGTAGAAATGTCTGGCTATCTGTGTTGTCACCCAAGCCTACTTGCATTTTTCTCCAAGGAGTTTTGATTTAGAACAGTTTGATCTAGCTTTCCTGGCACTTTTTCTGTAAGAATGAAAGGAAACAGGGCTGCCTATTGCATTTCATCTTGAGCTGTTTAGGTCAGGAACCATCTTGTTATATGTTTTTATAGCATCTACCTCTAAGAAACTTGCTGTCATAAAACAGGTTAAAGAATTGTAGTAGTTGTCAGATGACATGCTATGCTTGAACTTGACTCTAATTCTTTTCAAAACAAACCTCGATTTTTGAAATGCTGCTCTAAAACTTTCTGACAAGCCCAACCATGATATAATTTAGATTCCTTAGACTGTTCAAGCTTTAAGAAAAAGTATTTGGAGCCACTATTGTCTATAATTTTGTTATTTTGTGCTACCTTATAACAAGTTAAAAAATACCAGTATCGATTTTTCAGTTTATCGTATCTAGTTTCTTTTTTGGAAGCTATACCTCATTCTTGCAATTTCCTTGTACATTTGAACTCTGCACATGCAGCATACAGTAGTTTGGAAACTGAGGTGCACGTAGCCTGAAAGCCACGGTGAATAAAGTAATCTTCTTAGAATGCCTTCTTTGCGTTCCCTGGCATTTAATATCATAGCAAATGATCCTTTTGACAAGTATTTTATGAGAGTGAAATGAAAAGTGGCTATGATATGTGACAAACCTGAGGGTCAACTTAAATGAGAATTACCTTGTGCTTAGGTATTTTGAACGTGGAAACTTCGTTGTTTGTTTACAGAGTCCTTACAAAATGAGATTTTCATAATAGATGAATGAGCCTTACTCAGTATGATTCCTCTCTGCTGCTTTGCAGATTCCTAAAATGGAAGGAATCTTTAACGGATTCCTTAAAATTAGCTGCTACAACTTTATTTTGAATAAAATGCAGATATGCAATTTCATTATTCACTTTGTTGAGAATACTGGCAAAATTTGAATGTGAGTGGAAATATATTTAATACATGTTTTTTTACCAAAACATAACATAAATGGACAAGGTTTTCAGTTGACTGTAGGTAAAATTTTGGCCAAATAACTTTTCGTTACAGAAATCGAAGCTTAAAGTACCTATCCTCATCAGGGAGTAAATTAGGAAGGAAAGAAAACCCAGATCTCCTTGAACCCTAAAGGGGCTGCTTTCTCTTTCTCTGAGATTATTGTAAAAAAATAAGATAGCCTGAAGTTTTATTAATGGACTGTGATAAGACTCCAGATGTATTCATTCTGACTTTACAGTGTGAAAACTATAGCAAAACAGCTTAGAGGAATGCAGGTGCCTCTCTAGATTGCTGTGTGGTATGTTAGGGTAACACGTTAACAAGGAAGGCTTGCCTTTATGCTACCAAGGAAAGCTTTATTTAAGAAAGTGTGTTGATCAGCTCATTATTTAGGAATAAAATAATGAGCTATTTCAGGTGAGGGGTGAGAGGAATACTAAGTGAACAAATTAAACTGTAGAACATCATTAAGAGTTGTGCTAGGAATATGTGAGCAAACCCATTGCAATCTTCATGATAGAAAAGTTGTTTCTGTGAGACTTCAAGGGATGCTGTCTAAATCCTGCATTACAAAGGCATAAAAACCTATTTTTCTTTGTATTTCTCTGAGATCTAGGGAGTCCTCAACAAGTCTCAGGCTACCTTGTGTATGATGTCCTTAAATATAAGTGCTAGCCAGAAGAGAAAGCAATGTATACATTTCATGGGAGACAGACTTGAGGGAGTGGGGTGGACCAGTAGAAAGTATAGGAGAGTAAAGGGGAAGTTTTCAGATCTTGACTAAAAATGCAGAGGGGAATATGAAGGTGATTGTGGAGTTGTTTGCAAACATGTCTGCAAACACCTACAGCAGGGCTGGAAATTGTTAGTGAGTTTATAGTGGGATGATGCTGATGATGCCTATAACATAAAAATGGGAATGCGGTGGACTCTTAAATTCTTTCTCTATTGGAATTGCTGTGAGTTCTGCAATATCTCATGATGGCCAGACAGCTCATGCCTTCGCTTGTATTTCTAGGGTAATAATTCTTTTGAAATTAGGAAATGACTTTTTTTTAATGTAGGTTTTTAAAATTAATTTTCTTTTTTGTAATTTATTGTTAAAGTGGAAGTTCCTGAACTTGTGCACAAGCATGCACAAGTTTACTAATTATAATTACCTGTTATTGCATAAAAATTGGGATCACTGTACAACTCCAGTATTTTCAGAACTACGCAAGGCATTATGATTTCCTTGCAGAATTTCAGACATTTTTTTTGTTTCTTTGTTCCTGATGTGAAAGGCAGGGATATAATGAAATTGCTTTCTAGAGAAAGCAGAACATGAGCTCAAATCTTTAAATTTTCTTTCTTTGTGCTCCTTTATTTCTTCTGCAGATACAAAATCGTTTTTTTTTTTAATGATTGGCATTTCAGCACAGTACTATTTCTGTGTGCAAAGGAGAATTTGCATCTCTGTTGCTGTCAGTCATCAACTGACTAAGAGATGACATGTCAAAAGCAGTTGTACGTACAGAGGACTTCAAATGTAATTTAGAACACAAAAACGTGTTGTTTATCTATCTGCAACTTTTTTAAGAAGTAATGATGAATGGGTGGCAAAGGATATCACTTTATATTGGTTTTAAATGTTACTTTTGCTCTGGTCCATTCTGAATTCCCTGAACTTACAGCAGTCTAAACCTAATGGAAGATTCTATTCCCATTGTTATGCCACATATTTAGTCTTCATGCTGAGCTTTCTTAGTCAAAACTTTTTTCTCTTTTTTGTTATTCAGCATTTGGAAATGAACTGCTGTCATCTGACTTTCTCAGTTGGAAGCCAAACAGTAGTGCAAACTCAATCACAACTTCAACTTTTTTCTTTGAAGTGCTACACAGACCAATGGGAAAAGGAGAGAATGGAAAAAGAGCTTCTTTTTAAAGAAAGCTGGATCCCTAAACTCCTGTTTTGTGCCATAATTTTGATGTACTGAATCACTCATCTAATCAACAGAGGCAACAGTGAAAGCGCTGGTATCACTGCTGGGTCGAACTTGGGAATAAACCAGTAACTTCTGTAGTAGCTGTGATACTGGTAGTGCATCTACATTAATGATTTAGTGTGAAGAAGAGCTGCTTTCTCTTGTGAATTTGCCTTGCATCTTTACCTGGAGGCTTGTATTATGCCCTTGACCTTGTCACTCTTGCACTTTCAGTGGTTTCCCTCCTGCTGGAACCAAGATTGAAGTTGTGCTTCATGGCATATCTATAGCTGCCCTCACTCAGGGTGGACAGAGGGCCCTCTAGCAGTGTGCTGCTGAGGCCAGTGTGGTACTTGCCTAAGACCAGCAATTTATGCACCAATATGGTGCTAGGAAAAGCAATTTAGCACCATACACCAATATATGCTGGGCGCCAACCAGCTTGAAAGCAACTTGGCAGAAATGGACTTGGAGGTCCTGGTAGACATGAAGTTGACCATGAGCCAACAGTATACCCTTGCCACAAAGAAGGCTAATGGTATCCTGGGCTGCAGTAGGCAAAATATTGCCAGGAGGTCAAGGGAGGTGATCCTTCCCCTCTATTCAGCGCTGGTAAGGCCACACCTGGAGTACTATGTCCAGTTCTGGGCTTCCCAGTACAAGAGAGACATGGACATACTGGAGAGAGTCCAGCAAAGGGCCACAAAGATGATGAAGGGACTGGAGCATCTCTCCTATGAGGAAAGGCTGAGAGAGCTGGGACTGTTCAGCCTGGAGAACAGAAGGCTGAGTGACAGGGAGTGGATCTTATCAATGTGTATAAATACCTGAAGGGAGGGTGTGAAGAAGATGGAGCCAGGTTCTTTTCAGTGGTGCCCAGTGACAGAACAAGAGGCAGTGGGCACAAAATGAAACACAAGAAGTTCCCTCTGAAAATCAGGAAACTTTTTTGCTGTGAGGTTGACCGAGCACTGTCACAGGTTTCCCAGGGAGGCTGTGGAGTCTCCCTCTTGGAGATACTCAAAAGCCATCTGGACATGTTCCTGGGCCACCAGCTCTGGGTGGTCCTGCTTCATCAGGGGAGTTGGATCAGATGGCCTCCAGAGGTCCCTTCCAACCTCAGCCATTCTGTGATTCTGTGATTTCACTGTCAGCAGAGATGCAGTGTGCAGGTATAGGTTGCATACTGCTCCTTTCCTCCTCGCACCAGGCTGATTAGTAATGTAGCTACAACCTTAGAAAACTTGAGCCTCCCTGGTTTACTAAGAGTCTGCATACTGTTGATCCAACTGTTTCTTCTGATTGTGCAATAACTACAGTGATTGGTAATTACTGACAGAATCTGGGAGATGGATAAATGCAACACATACAGACTGTACCACAGGAAAATGCTGTCACAGTTTCTAGCACAATACGTTTAATGGCATTGTGGAATAAGAACCAAGTTCTCTGATTCACTGTAAGGCTGTGTGGGTCTGATTTTTATGGGCAGGATTGTGTGCCTGTAAGCAAATCCAGTTATGAGGGATTAATATGATATAACATGTAGTAAAGTTTTAGCACTTCTGCAGAAACAAGGAGAACTCTTACCTCCCTACTAAAGAGTATTTTATGAATAAAGCTATATGAAATTTGTTCTCAGGGTATTTCAGGTTCACAGTTCATAATATATGTTAGAATACTGTAAAACCAAACACTGAGATAATTTTTGGAACACCCAGCCTTCCTGGTTGCCCTTCTGCAAGCTTAGTTGCCCATTTACTGAACATTTGTAAAAGCCTCTGAAAAAGAAAAAATTAAAGAAAAATAGTACAAAGAATTTTAACTGAGAAAAAACTTTTAATTTAACCTCATCAGTACAAGAGCAAAAGTAATACCATTATGCAGCTTTTATTGGGCAATAATCCCATTCCCTGATGGAACAGACTATTTTGCCTCCGGCTTTGCAGTTTATCAGCTTACTGTGTTGTGACCTCATAAAACAGCATGACAACATTGCATATTCTTATGCAGTATCTAGACCTCTGTCGTGCATAACAATTGGCCATAGATGCCAAGAAATGTGATGGCAGTAAGTTCCAGTTTTCAAAGGCTACATTTTATGCTAAGTTGAATAGAGTTCATGAAATTACAAAGCTGTAAGTGTCTGGGTTGGGGTCGTAAAATGTGAAATTTATTTTTAAAAATCTCTGAAATGGGTTTGCTTTTTAGAGATGTATGTATGATAAAACAGAATAGAGTGGTAGGGAGGGCTCTGACAGCAGAGCAATACTGGTTGTCCCCCTTAGATTGTGCTGCTGCCCTGGGTGCAGAAGAATTCTGAGTAACTATATATATCCATCCATTTTCTCTTGTCTTTCCTAGCAAATTCTGTTTTTCTAAGTTTGTTGTTCTGGGTGAGATAGATGCTCTGGATCTTTGAGATAGCTTCCACAAGAATTTAAATCCATGATCACCAGATCTGCCCAGAGACTGGAAAGTGTATTGTGACAAAGTCTGACATCTCATTTTCTCCTGCACTGCAACAGGAAAGCGAGCATCTTCTGTGCAAACAGCTGGGTGGCAGCACTCTGGGCAGGAGGTCTGAGTTTTGGTGCAGTTGCAACTGGTCCATCTGCCACGAGCAGCCTAGAAACCTTCCTGTGAAACTAAATCATAATCCATTTTTAATGTTCCAGCCAAAGCTGAACATTCCTGCTGGCTGCAAGCAGTGTGTGGGATTAACTGCAGAGGAGCAGCACAGAAGGGGTGTGCGAAGCTGGCCAAGCCGGGAGATGAGGTGGGCCTGACAGCTTGAGAGCAGCAGCCCCAGGGCTCAAGCAATAAAACTGTATTACTGCTGTCACTTTTGAATGGCTTTAACTTGACATGAATTACTTCAAGATAATCTTTAGGAGAGGAGCGAGTATGTACCATGTTGGATGATGCCAGTACAGTAACTGTTTCAGAAGTCTTATTTGCCAGAATCATAACTTCATGTGTTTCCTGTCCAAATAGTATAAAAATTTGTAGGATCCCAGTTATTATCATATGGCAAGGCCCTCACTGTGCACAGTCTGATGCACATTTAAGAACTCAATATTTATTACGTGGGTAAAATGCTACATAATAAATGTTATTTGTACGAGTAGCCTTTGGAAGACTACGCTAAAGGAGAAAGCACAATAACTGAAAGAAACTATCATATTGTGTCATGATATAGATTTTGGCTATCAGAGAGCATGACTGAACCTTCTTAATTCATGAAGCCAAAATCCTAGTGATTCTGAGAGGTGTGGAGTATGGAAGCACCCCATTTGAACCGGAGTCTCCCCATCCTTTGCAGCTGCTCAAATCACTTGGAATTGAGGAGTACAAATATGCTTGCTATTTTATTTTCTCGACTGAATATGAGCCTTTTTGATATCTACAGAATCCCATTTGTTCTCATAATGATGTGATTTTTTTTTTTTTTTTTTACAAGTCCCCACTTCTGATAAAACCTCTGAAATAGCCTCCCAACTGCATCTCTTCCTAATCTCTAGGGCAATAAAGTTTTAAAGATAAGCATTTCTGGGCAATACTCATGCCGTAACTACAGACGGTCTGCAGTGTCACTCTATGAAAATCACTTGCTGGCAAAAAGTTTGATAAGAGGAATAATTAGCTGATTTTTGTTGTCGCTAAGTGTTTCTGTATTTAAGTGCTGCTCAAGCTATGTTGAAAATTGTTTTCTGGTTTCTTTTAATATCTTAAGATACCTACAGAAGATAACTGTCACTGTAGTTCTGTTGTTAGAAAGGAATCAGTTGGTTTATATTGCAGATAGGCCTCCATGTAAGGGAAAATGAGTTGTGGAACAGCTCATGCGAACATGTTAAACTCTATCCTGCTCCTGTTACTTATTCAAAGTCAAATGCATAACATCCCCTGGAAAACAAGATGATGTAATGAAGCCTGAGGAAGGTGCATATACTGATGAAAGATGTTATTTTTCCTTGTATTTTTGCATTGTGCTGCACTTTTTCTTTTGCAAGCTGCATATTATATGCAGTTTTGACTTTTCAATGCTTGCAAAAATCATTCTAATCTGAAATGTAAACAGATTTATTGCTTTTAAATTATATCCAGCTTTTCATATGCTCTAATCCTGAAGGAGTTTATCTGAAATGCATGTGTATATGCTTCATTTCTTGCATTGTTTTAACAGATTAGTAGCTTTATCAAGTAGATGGAAAATTAAAAAAAATGGTAGGCTAACCACCCTGCTGTTGAGGAGCGTCGTGTTTTCAGGTGGGCAATAAAAGACTCAGGACTTGGTTTAATGAAACTGCTTCTACCTATGGAGGTAAAAAAATCAATTTATCATACCAGTTCTGTATAAAATCATCAAAAACTGACAAGGAAGGTGGAGATACTTTTCTGATGATTGCACTAAATGAATCAAATTTGAGGATCTTGAAGGGTGTTACAGCCTCACTGAGATAACTAATAGAATATATAGCTATTTGCTTGTACTTTGCAGGTTTGAATCTTGGTGAATGCCTATGGGATTTGGAAGCAATTGCCATATTCATACGTTCTGTGTCTTGGGTCAGTTCTTATAGTACTCTGTATACAGGATATTGAAATGAATGTTTAAGCTTCTTTTTTTTTTTTAAATCTCAGCAAAGAAAAATTCTTTATGTTTTGAGATTTATGTCTGTCTTTCTGTTACAGCCTGTATAACTGTCCCGTAAATGAAGCAGCTATGGACAACTAAGGATTTTCTTGTTTAAGTGAATTGATAGTAGTGTAGGATTAACATGCTTATATCATACATATTTCCTCATCTTCATGAAAGGTGTGCTTGACTTGCTCGAATAGTGGGATCCTTGCTTAAAGGCTATTGTGAATAGTAAAACGGTAAATACCTTGCAATTCTTTTTTTCCCATTGAGGGCTGACCACAACATGGGTATTGTGTAATGATAACTTGTGTAACTATTTCTTCATGCTGGCCTGATACAGCTTTCAAGATTGACTCTCCTTGTCCCATAAAAGTAAGAAGAATGGAAGACATTTTTTTTGTTTCTCCCTTACAAATGCCTTTTTTTTCTTTGTTCACTGTCTTCCATAAGCATTGAAATGGAGCTTAATGGGCAGGAGTACTATTAATCAGTGTTGCTCTGCTGACTTTGGAAGAGGGTCAAATTTTGAGTGTATTACTCTTTACTGACAGTGCTGCATTTTTGGTAAGTTTTGGAACCTTGGAGGCAATGTCCCTCAGTCTAATGCAATCCACCTGACAGCTGTCAGTGGCTACCTTTGATTATGATTCCTCTGTAAAGCAACTGTCTATTTTTAAAGAGTGTGAAACAATAGGGACCCAAAAGGATTTTTCTTTAAATTAAAAAATGTCCACATTAGGAAACAAACCTTTACTTACGACCATTTACAGTAAAGGGGAAGTCCTGGAGGAAGCTTAAATAAGATCTCATCTCAGATTGAGAGATCTTATGCAGAAGTGTGACATTTTTCAGGAAGCTTATAAATAATAGCACTTGATAAAGATTTAATCTCATCCTCCAGGCTATGTACAGTTAATCACGGTGATACAGGAAAAGATACTTATTTTTTCACTCTGTTTTGGTTAATCTACTCCTTTAATGCAGATGAAAATAATTAAGAATAAACTGCAGAAGAAAAAAGCATATACTAAGGTGTCAACTGAACTCTGCGTTTCTTTAGCAGGGTAGGTGTATAAACCAACATACAACTCTTTTTTTCATAGGGGGTCATCAGGGTATGACATCTATTTGTTATGGTAATTTTGGATAAACTGTGCACTTATTGCTGAAGTATTTTCTCACTGGTTAATCTGTATTTGACCGAATAACAGTTACAACCTCACCTGTAGTTGAGATCTCTTGACAAAGAATTGATAGCGACAGCAGGTCCAAAGTTATTGTTATCAACTGCCAAAATGTTCCCTTTAAGCATACAGCAGTCCACAATTCTTTGGTAACTTCTGTTCTCAGACATAAACTTACTTAGAAAAAGTTACCAAGAAATAAAATAGCCCTTGGAGTTGTTGGTACATGCTAATGTGGTTTTGAGCTAGAGAAATAGACAAGATCAGTCCTGAAGTTCTTCTGTATATTGAACTTTGATTAATTACATGCTGTGTGCTTTGGGGAGAAGAGGGCAATAAACTCAGGATAAATCATTTTTGAAGAACAGAGAAATGAATGTGTGTCATGATGCTTTGTGTTGGTTCTGGCTAGTTCTGGGTTCTTTTGTGGATGAAGGTAATTAAATATCAAATAAAACAAAAGAGTTGTACATTGATGTCTCAATCTGGTGATGTCTCAATCTGGTTTGCATCAGATAGAAATAGTAGACAATAACTATAAAAACATGTAAGAATTTGTATGTCTCTGGTTAGACAGTAAACTCTATGTGCAAAGTTAATAAAATCCTGGATTGTGTCTCATCCTTTAACAACACACAGTCGGCTTTGAAATTCCAGACTTGAGTTCTCACCTGGAAAGATCCTTACATTAACAATTTTATCTTCTAAAGATGACTCTGTTAGTAGGGATACCTTGTGCTTTTGAAAACATTCTCGTATCTTCTTTTCTCATGAGTAAGAAGCTCTGATGCAGTTGGGTAGCTCCTGATCTTTCACTTTAATGCAGAGAAGGTGAAACAGCACAGGATCTTTGCAAAAGTTACTATATTCCCCACTCCCTGAATACACCAGAATCCCTGTGGAGTTGGGTAGCCTGGAAAGAACAGCAGAAAGGGATAAGCTAGGCGTCCTGTCTGGAGACCATTCACTTTCCCATAACTTTCAGCTACTGGTGGTAGAGAAGCATCTCCTTGGCTGTACTTTGAGACCTTTTTGATTGATTTTTGTGCTTCTGGTAGTGGAGACCATGTAAACCAAAATCACCGTTCAGTATGATTTAGAACACTTTATTGGCTGTTATGTGTATGGGAAACAAAAGTGCTAAACCTTTCTTCAAATCAACTTTGAAAACAATTTTCCAGTGGTCTGTTATAAGCATATTTACCACAGCTATAATTTTTTTCTGGAAAAGCTTGATTTAATTTTTCCCCTAACTTGTTTCTCTGATGAAAGTTCTAGGCAATTTAACAGTCTGCAAATCTCTGCTTTATTGCCTGTTCTTTATAAATAGCAAAATAATGATTCTTAGTAGTTAATTTGATGATCACACAAGAATTTAGCTTTGAGGCATTTTTTTCCTCTTAAGAAATTACAACCAAATGTCTTTTTCACGGAACAGTTAGCATTAATATACCTTAACAGCAGGTCCAATAAGAAAATAACTCGAATACTACGCCTCTGCCTTTTGTTTGTAAATTCCCAGTGTGACTTCTGGTTCTTGGCAAACATAAAAGGTTTTTACAGGAAATATCTCTTTCTCATTATTGAACAGTGTATTCCTGTGTTTTGAAGATGCATAAAAATTATTTTTTTGTGTGTGTGACTTTTAAACCAGTAATGCAAGCTTGATTATATAACAGAGTCATCTCTGTATACTGATTTATTAAAATGAGCACTACAACTCAGTTTCTTTGCTTGACAGATCGCTCTTTCTGGTTTACTAAGAAAGGTGACACTTTTGTGACTATTATGATAAACACAGTTAACTTTCTCATGAAAAATATAAGCAGTATAACTTTAGATGGCAAAAGCAGACAGCTCATGAAGACAAAATAAGGAAATATGCACTGTAATGCATAATATCTTCTTGACTAATAGATGCATCCCAACTTCCAGTATTATTCAGACCTGTGAGGAAAGGAAATTCTAGGACTTAGACTTCCACAAAGAACACACTGAGCATCAGTGTTTATAGACCTGGACTAGAGTTTCCAACCCAAAGATGAATCAGAACTGCTGTGTTGGTACATGAGAAAGCTGGGAATGCATTTCCTGCCTTCAGTTACTCCAGAACAGAGAATGGCGTGGTTTATTTATTGTTTGTTATGTTTGTGAATTCTAAATGCAATTTTAATTAATAACCTTATTTTTGGTGTATTTTAATTACTTTGGTGCCATTCTTGGCAAATAATGTGTCACACTTACATTGGTGCTGTTAATTCCTTTAAAAAAATAAAGAAAATAGGAAGCATATACCTGAGAGACATGCTCCCTTTCACAAGTGTTAGTAGGATGTGATTATCTTAAAACCTCCTTTTGATTATTTGAGAGTAGTCCCTTTTCATTATTTTCCTTTTATGCAAAACACTTAAATTTTAAATTAAATTATTTAAATGATTAAATATTAACAAAATATGTACTAGAATATTATCTTGCTGTGACGCACTTCCCAGTGGGGCCTTGTCAGGCTTATCCTTGCACAGCTAAACTACCTTCAAGATACTATTTATGTGGTTTCTTTTGACCCAGCATGAATCTTCTTCATGGAGCTTGCTATTTTAGATAGAGGGTTCAGTGAATTTCACCTGATTTTTTTCTAGCGATGACATTAATAATGCTGGTTATTAGCATTTCCATCTTGCTGTTATCTTCTCTTCCCCCTTCTTTCCTGAGTGTCTGTAGAGCAGTAATGCAACACAGGATATGACTGCTAAGACGATTGAGTTGTAAATTTTAATGTACTTCAGGCACACTGTTGCCCTTTCTATATTATTTCAGAATTTGTGCTTGTGAGATACTGCTGTGTTGCCCTTTCTGTATTATTTCAGACTTTGCACTTGTGTCTTGTCAAAGACATTTTGCAGTGTATCTGTAAACAGCTGTGGAGTCCCACTGGATGTGCTCTGTTATAAAATAAGTTGATAGAAATACCCACTTCAGTAGGAGCTCTAATAACCTGTCACTAGTATGGTAAAGCAAAGATGGATGGCTTCTCTGCTAATGAGTAGTATACAAATCATGATCACAGAAACTTCAAATTATGAGCTCTGCTATTCGGGATAACTGTATGAGCCCGGGCTTGCTTAAATTCTGCAAAATATAATATTTTAAAAAGAAAAAGTCTAAAAAAATAACTTTATTGCTCTGAGACAATGTAACACTGTCGTACTCACTGCCACTTAGCCACTATGACCACTGACCTATACAAAGTTGTTTTGAGGCTGGGAGAAACAGTACGTAAGACTGCACTGTTTCTTGTTTGCAGCTGGCACTGCCAATCTAATTATAGCCTTTAGAGTATTGGACAGATGAGAATTTGGTAGGATGCAAAAAATGCTAAAACTGACTTTCAGATAGAGACTAAACAAGTCTTGGTGAGCCTGGGATTCAAGGACTGCAGAAAATCATTGGCTCTGCTTCACTTCACCTACGGGACCTTAGAGAGATCACTTGATCTCTCTGTGCTCTGTTGTAAAATTATCATCCTCTCATTGCTTTAAATATTTGTATGTGTAACTTTTTTTTGTCTCAAAATTCTTCTGTAGTTTCCTCTTATGTCTAAATGTCTTTACACTTAAAACCAGAACTGAAATCCCCTAAAAAGAGCAGGTTCTTGTCATAACTTACTATGTAACTATTGTTAGTAACTGCTGGCTAGCTTCTGAAAGCAGCCTTTTAAATAGTAACTGTATAACAGAATAATTAAGAGAATGGAAGGTTTGCAGTTCTTCTAATGGACTTTCTTACCCAAATAACATGAAATCCCAAATGAAATGACACATTTTTTGGAAAAATTTCTCCACCAACCAGTTCATAGATAACTATGTATAGCCTAATTGCAATTTTCTATCTTTCATTGTTTTTTTCCCATGAAAATGAAGAGAGTGCTTTCTTCATTGTTCACCCTGATAATCCAGATTCATGCTGGCAGCTTGTTTGCTTCCTAGTACCCACGCAAAAAACCTGCTTTCTGTGCAGAAGGATTAAAACTGTTCAGCTGTTGTATAAACAGAAGCAATGGGAATGGTCTTTCAGCTCTGTTTTCTAACTGTCCTGTAGAGTTTTCTGGTAAAGTAATAAACTACACAGGTTCTTAATCTTTCCTATTCGAAAATCCAACCTAAATAAACTCACTCTGGTGAGCAATCAGTTTTTATAGGTTGTTCCCCACAAAGTTCCAACAGATACGATTCTGGTCCAATTTTTAAAAAATGTCACTCCTTTCCCTTGCTCAAGGATCTGTTCTGTGAGAGCGAACAGAGACAAAGGGGTGCTGCATGAATACTGATGGAAAGCAGCATCAGCAGTTCCTTAATCTGAATCCTTGCACATCTTCAAAACTTTCCGTCTTTTAAGATGGGGGTGTCTATGTCACATTTTGTCTATGTTTGCAAAGAAAGTTTACATGGTTAGGAGGTCATATGAGGAAAGGTTGAAACAGCCAGGTATGGAACCCTCTATTTCGGAGTTATTTACCACTCTAAACCACTTGTTTGAACAATCTCTTCTTGAAGTCAAGACTGACAGATGGATGAGCTTATTGAAGGGCAGGAATGACAAAATCCATATACTAAAAAAAAGGACTGCTGATGCCTTTGTGTGGAGAAAGGAATTAACCTAATACCTCATCTTGGTGAAAAGAACATGTTTGTGCTATTGCCCACATATGTAACAATCAAAAATAATGATATGTGACTTCAAGTGAAACCCTTCTTTGTGGCACATTGCATGACATTATTCAAAGGGAGGGTGCTGAGAGTTGTATTCATATCTTTGCTGCATGATTTTAAAGTGGTCAGTGGTCCTTCAAGTGGCAGCTTAAAATCAGCTTAGAAATTGAAGATCTGGAAACATACAACTGAACAGACCTTAAGATTATCTATTGGAATAAAAAATTTAGAATGCTAAACATCTTATCTTTTGAATATTTGTCGTAGGCCTAGTACGTGTAAATATGTACTCCTTTTTTGCAGTTTAACATGTATTACTAAAAACAAGATTGTGACAGTTCTCAGACTGAGGAAAGTAACAAACTTTCAATAACCCACTTTGAACTGCTGACTTCAGGGTTTCTGAAATGATGGAGGTATAGATGGGTCTTAAATGTAGAGGAATACAAAACTAGTTTGTCAAAGCTTTAAATCACAAGTGTTGGAGTGAGATTTTATAAGTGGGTTATATTGCATAGGCAGTACTCTTGGTCACTTTCTCAGGAACTGATCAGGCATATACACATCAAAACAGTGTTGCCATTTTTTTAATTAAGAAATTAAAAACACCCTTTTCTTCATCTCTGATTGTGCCTGTAGGTTAGCATATGCCATGTACAGGCTTTCAAATACCATAAAGTATGGAGGTCTCTATTTCTGACTTTGCTCAGAAAAGATGGGGGACCATAAACTAAACAAACTTGATTTAGAAAACAGAAGAAATGTTTTAAAAAGTTTCTTTTTCTGTCCAGCTCCAGTGAGGAAACTGACATCATTTCTTTGACAAGGCTTGAGATGTTTTTTTGGTCTGTGGGTCCATAATCTCAAAATCTTCAAAGTAAATCTGGATTTCTGGTTTTGGAGAAGTGGGAAACCTTATATTATTTGAAAGTACCCAACCACAATGACCTAGAAGAATCAGAGCTTGCTTGTAAGATCTTTTCAGTCCTTAAATTTTCTGTTAGATTTGTCATGGTCATTATATTGCTTGGCTTAAAATAAAAGGCTCATTTATGCAAAACTCTTCCTACCCAGTCTGAGTAAACAGCAGTTCATTCAGAGAAATTTCTGAAGGCTTCACTGTCACGTTACAGATGTGAAAGAAGAAAAAGCCTTAGCTTTGCCTCAGACAGTCCCATAATGATTCACATATGTGTATACTCATGACACTTTTTGTTGTGAACTCATAAGCCTGTATAAACCACACAGTGTGGCCTTCATTCAATTTAATGTACAGGTATTATAGAAACTGACACCAGGGCTTTAAGGAATTGTTGTACTAACTGAACAGGGACACTTGATTTCAGATGAAGTCTGAACAGTTTGAGACTGACCACATTAGCTGGTATATAGTCGTGTGGCAATTATTTTGAGTATAGGAGATATCCTAGCTACCTAGGGTAGGTGTGTCTTCCTTGTTTTGTTGCCTGTTAGGAATGTTGAATGCAGCAGTATATCTTTTGCTACTTGCAAGTCTCCCTTTGTATTAAACAGTTGAAATAGAATGAATATATTTTTTCTAATTTGATCGTCTTGTCTTTAAATATACTTTTATATATTTGGAGTTACAATGGCAAAACTTGAGAATTCTTCTCGGGAAGACTGGACTGACTTGTGAATGACAGACAGTACTTCATCCCACATGTTTACTGGTGGTCATTTGATATCAGCAGTGTCATACAAATGACACCGCTTGTATATACATCTTGTGTATATATGGGGAAACTACAGCAAGTTTTCCTTTCTTCTGTTGGTTCTCTCTTTTTTTTTTTTTTTTTTTTTTTTTAAAGCTTCTTCAGGTTTGGGGAATCCCGGGTGGGTTGATCTAACTGCTTAATTATGCTAAGGAGTCTCCACTAAGTATCTTCTAAGATTGCTGTAACAAGTACCTTTCCATCCAACATGAGTTAGGCCTGCCTGGGGCTTGCAAGTTCCCAAAATGCTAGCAGGTATGCTGAAATATCAGCTGGCATTCAGGTGTTCTTCAGTGGTGGGATGATTGTGTGCTTCAGACATTTTCCCAAAATGGTTCTTCTTGAAAAATAAAAGATGATTTCTTGTTTTTTGTCAGGATTATTGAGACTTCAAGCATAAACCTCTGTATTTAGAACAATTACTGTTCAAGCCTCATCTGCAGAAGTACACAAAATGCTGTGTGTAGAGTTTCACTTACTCATCATTTTTTTAAACTTCAAATGGATGAGTTTAGCACAATGTTGCAAGGCAAATCAGCCTCTCACTGCTGCCTGTGAAAATAATGAAAGAATGCTACGGTGGTCCCTTTAGGCCTGCTGCAGGGCTGGTGAATGACAGTACTTTTTGTCTTGCCTGTCTGCTCATTGCGTTTTTGAACAGTTTTCTTTTTGGGCTCTTGAGACCGAGCACCAGAGTAACCTTGTCAAATAGGACAATCTCCACACTATCTGGTTATGATTATAAAGAAATGTTTGTACAAAACAAGCTGACACTGAGAAAGTGTTTTGTCATTTCTAATGGCACCATCGGATTGGGAGGAAACTGGGAATGTTTTTCCAAAACTGGAAAAGTGCAATGTTTCACTACTGTTGCTATGGAAACTAGTACTGGTACAGTGCGTACTTCTTCAGTTCTTGTGCCTGATGTGCAGTGGTTGCTCCTAAGGGGACTCATATGAATAACAGCAGGATGCCAGAGAAATTGGTAAGCCTGTTATCTCTTACCTTCCTCTTTTCTGCACTGTGATGCAGACAGAAGAGCTCTGTTGGTTTGGTATTGCAGAGAGCATGACTATTGCAGAATCGCACAAAGCTGTGAGCACTGAGCGAGCAGACCAAACAAACCACCCTCCCCCCAAAACAACAATAACCTCCCCTCTTGGGGTGAGTGGAAGGACACAATGTAATGAGAATTCTTTGCAGTGTACCTGTGGGAAAGGAAGAACACAAAATTTTGCATTATTAGTTCCACTGTAATAAACTCAAACAGGACAGAACCACTAGTTACATCTGGAACTGATGAAGCATGATGTCCTGTGCTGTTAACTCCCATGTTGTTCAGATGTGTGCTGCTTAAAAAGTCAGTCTGCTCACTGGAGTCGTCAGCACCCTGACTTAGTATCATTGGAATGTGTCATGATTTCAAAAATGGAGACAATTACATTCTTTTCAGAAGTGAAAGGACTTTGTCAGTCCCATTGCCACCTCAGGACCATAACGGGCCGGACCCTTAGCACTAGAAAAATCAGATGCTGTTACGAAATTCAGTTGCTCCTGCTGATCACACTTGTCTTGCTAGTGAGGGAATAGTAGTTTCCTGAGTCCAGAAACACTAAAACAGATCTGCTTCAAGAATACTTAGCCTACAGTTAATTCCTTGATTTGAATGAAGGATGAACATGTAATTGACTCTGTTATCATAGTGGCTAGCTTGAGAACAGGTGCTCCAAAGTGTCTTCTGCCCATTGACTTCTCTTTGAAATAGCAATGTGCAACCACATCGCCTGCGTGCTAGCTTGGACAACCAGCAGCAGTCTGGACGTGCAGAAGTGATGGGCTTCTGGGAGACATCTCAAGATAACTGGCTAATTTTGATTCAGAGTCCTAGCAGTCTGACTCCTAGTCAAGTCTGCTAATAAATACTCTTGTAGCATGCAGAGAACCTCAGATTACACAGAGATTAGTAGCAGGACAGGAAACCATGGCTGTGTCAGCATTATACAGAAGGTGCACCCTGACCTGGTCCTCGACTGTGTGCCCTGCTAAATCCCATGTCAGGAAGGGGCCTGGAGGCAAAACAATCTCCTGATAAGCTGCATAGCTGTGGCTGTGGGTGTTTGGCCTGTAGCATGTTCTGCTGGTCTTGCCATCCACTATTTAGAGGAAGTGATGGCATATGGACTTACAAAATAGTCATTTTGCAGTTGCAGAGTCAGCAAAATCTAGTTACCTTTTACCTTTTATTCTTCCTGCTTATGTGTGTGTGGGACCCTCTAAGATAGTAAGACAAACAAGGGGATTTTTTGGTTTTGTTTTTGTGAGTGTGAATTGTTGTGAGTTTTTTACCTTCTTGAGTGGAATAAAATTATTAAGAAGTAGTAGTCCTTACATCCTCCCTGACCCAAATGAACTAGCTACAAGTTCTCCAGCTTGGTCACTTGGAAATATTTGGTGACATATAAGTGAATCCTTTTAAATGTCTTTGAGGGTCTGTGTTTAATTCTCAGGTTGCCCACAAACTTCCTCTTTGTTTACAATGCCTTGTTTAGCTGTTGGACAGCTAAAAAAAAAAAGTAGAAATAACATGGGAATATGATATTTTCAACTTTATAGGACAAGTCAAATTCAGAAGTTTAAACAGTGGTAAAGCTGACTAATTTCTAGACAGATGTGACAATGCATATGGAACCTCTCATTTGCCAATTTTCGGTGCACACAGAAAAATACCTTGCTGAGGCTTTCAATTAACTTTATTTAAATATTAAGAAAATAAAGGTGATAGAAATACCGTGGAAAACAAATGCAATAAAAATAGGCATGTTTCATTAGATTAAATCATTCTTCCAGGACTGCATAAAGTACACTATGTTTTTCTCTGTTGCACATCTTAAATGGCATCTGTTTATTGTGAACTACTGGCTGGACATGTCTCGTGTTCTGCAGTGCTGCACTCTGTTGAGGATAAGAAGCAAGTACAGAGCTAATAGACATCCAGAACAAGGATTTACCTTCCTTGCTTCCAGCCGTCTTCTGATTTGTGACTGTTGCATGACCTGGTGGTTTGTTGGTTTTATTTGTTTTGGTTTTGTTTTTTTTTCCACCTGCATGCAAAATGTGTATGTGCACCTTTTCAGGCTTTGATTAGGGGAAGTCTTTAAGTTTGGCATAATGTATTAAACTATATGATCACAGCAAAATCAATCCAAGGAGTGGTAAGTGCTCACATATGGCAAGAAATGTAAAATACATGAATGACCTAATTATTCTCTACCACTAGCATAATAAAAGCAGCAGTAGCTTTACAGGAATTATTGGTGACTCCTTTATGCTACACACCCTCTATGTTCAGCAGTAAAGGAACTCAGCTGTAGACTAAGTTTCATGTGTGCTGCATGAACTATGAGTGCTGAAGTGGGAAAACCACTTTTGATAGAGTAATTAAAATCTAAACATTTCCTCTGGAGAGCTAGAAAATAGAACACTTGGAAAATAATTTTAGCAAACATCTGTGCAGAGCACAGGATTAATTTTTCTTTTCTGAATTTCTAATTTGGTTAACCACATCTCTATTATAGAGATAGCACAAAGTATATGCTTGGCACATTAATGTTATTCTGATCTGTTTTCCTCCAAAGACTGATGCCCTGAAAAGGCAATTAGTTAAAGCTGAAGGTAGAGTATACCTAATCTTCTTTCATGTTAATCCCAGGGGTATGACTGTATGGTTGGTTTTGCTCCTTGTTTCATTCCAAGTCCTCAAACTGTATCTATACTACAAAACTTTTAGTGGCCAGGCTCTAATACAGGTCAAATCAAGCTGCACCCTCAATGAGGAAACACAGGTAAGACTAAGTAAACTGCTCAAGGATTTTGGATTGGATAGCACAGATAAAAGTTAATCCTGACTGTATATCAAGGCTTAGTACTTTGTGTCAAAGACAAACAGTATGTAATCATGAACACATAAATTATTATCCACTTCTCAACACAGAATTGATCTTAAAATTTATTTCCTTGCAAAGGAATACCTCTGCATTCTCACTTATTTTTTTTCTCTTTTCCCTTCTCTTCCACACTTTCACATGCACCAAAGGAATATC
The DNA here is from genome assembly GCF_026419915.1 of Harpia harpyja. Lineage (NCBI taxonomy): Eukaryota > Metazoa > Chordata > Aves > Accipitriformes > Accipitridae > Harpia > Harpia harpyja. The sequence goes on from NC_068940.1 coordinate 499,322, forward strand.
AGTAAGATTTTCTAAGCTCCGTTGGACCCTTAGCAATCAGAGGCTCATTAATTAACAGTGTTTAGTTGTCATTATCAGCTTTGGTGTGATTTGCTTATCAAAACTATTATTTCTCTCTAAATTTGTTGTTATATTGATGTCTTCATTGTGTGGAAAGAGAGTATGAAAAATACTGAATAAAAGTGGATTTTTTTATGCGCTTCATAAAAGGAAGGAAGGTAAAATTATTCCTTTTATCAGGAAGATATTTGTGTGTTGGTAGATCATACTACTGCTTATTCCACCAGTCATTAAAAGTCCAGCTCAGAAGGGGGGGGGGGGGGGGGGGGGAGAGAGGGTCTTTCACAATAGAGAAGCTCTTTTACTGCCATTGTATACAGAAATAGTTTTGATATCAGTGTGCTGAATGGTTGCATGTGTGAATGGCATCTGTTTTATAGCTTTTGTCAAAAAAAGTTATTTACTGGAAAAGGAGAGGGATTTTAGTTACAGCTGAACATAAAACTATGTAGAAAATATTTTTTTTTTTCAATTCTCAAACAGAATGACTTTTTCTTCCCCTATTGAATATTTCAGATTTTCCCTTTTTTTCAAGTTACTGCAGTTTTACGCATTTCAATTGTTTAAATAATTACTAGAAAGAGGGTTTGGGGATCATTAGTTTTGAAAACATGTTTTGTTACTTTTAGTTGCAGTATCTGATGCTGCTACTTGATTTTGTTACTTCTAATTTTCATTTGCTAGCTGACTGTATGTAATCAGTTGCCCGGTATACTGAGGAATGTCCATGACCCATACCTTTATACAAATAATGTAATTTGTCCGTTGCTTTTTCTTCCATTATTGGTGCTCTTCCTCAAGAGAACAGCAGGGTCTTTCTTATTTGACTATCCATACAATGTAACGTCTCGAACCACCAGTCATGGTTTCTTATTACGTTAAGAACTGTAAGCACAGAGCAAAAAAAAAAGCAAATAAATAGCTGGGTTCCCTACACAAAGGATGTTTTCAAACAGCAGGTAATAGGTTTCTCTGAAGAAGGGTTCAGTCTTTGGCAAGAAAAAAAATGCTGGCAAAATGTCAGGGGTTTGAAAGTTTAGTTAAATGTTCCTATGTGTGAGCTAGTCTCCTATGCATTGTGTTTGATCTTTTGTTGGGTTTAGTTGCAGAAGTGAAGTGTCCTAAATTTAACTGATAGTCTCCAGATTTATTTTCCTGGGGAAAACAAAAGCCACCTGATAATGAATGCTGAACTTGCCATTTGATAACCCTTTGTGGCAGATGGATCACTAATATATCCCAACTTCTTTGAGATGAGATGTTTCAACTTCAGGGTGAGAGGAAGTCTCATCCACCTTGCCCTGCACTGTGCTTGCATCATGGAGGGCACTTGGGTAGGGACTCTGGGCAGGACCGTCCCTCAGCAACTGCAGTAGATTAGACATGGTACTAATCCAGATGTTTTCTAAGTTGTGAATAAGCTTCTTGATCCTGGCTAGATGCCTTGTGGTCTTTATTTAAACTAAACATGTTTGTTTCCAGAGAAGCAAGATTCAGGTTTCTGTCTATGTATGTAGAGCTATACTAAAGCTATTGGCGAGAGAGGGAATGAAGTACATGTCAGCGTACAAGTTGCAGTTTCCAGTTTATAGGGAAGCTGCTTATGTTTTCTTTTTTATTAAGAGGGATTTCAGGAAAGTTTATGAAATGTGGCCATTTTCCTAGTTGTTACACATAGTTTATGTATAAACTGCATAGAAGTTTTTCTAAGCTATCAATGCAAGCTAAGATGTAGTATATGGAATAAAAATCTGAAACAAATAATTGCTTGATAGAACAGATTATGGTCTTGTGTCCCTGCAAGGCAGTGACTTCATTCAGGATGATTTGAATTCATAGATGTTTGAATCTTCAGGTCTTTGCAGCATATTTGTATTTACGTTAGTATTCACTCCCAGAATTAGGCAACAATGTTTTTTCCTCTTGCATTTTGATTTGTTAAGAGTAAAACTTTTGTAAAAATTTTTTGTAAAACTAACTTGTTATTGTCACTTATGGTTTTTGTTTTGTCACCACAGCAGTATGCCTATCTCTATTAACCAATTAGGATAGACTTATGGGACTCTGTTGAATCAGTTACAGTGAATCAGTCTGATGAAGGTTAGAAAATGAAAAAATGTTGAAAAATAGGAGAACAAACCTGCAGCTGTTTCAGTGCCAGATTTCTTTGACAAACATGGTTGTGTATCAGCGTGCTTGCATAACCCCTGCTATCCAAACATTTTGGTCAGTAACTATAGCATTTAGGTACCTCACAAGCAATAACTTTATTGCCCTAATAGCACCTCTGAGGACATTAAACTGTATTTAAAAGAACATAGCTCAAAGGAAGATTTGGTCTGAGCTTGGAACTGAACCAAAGTTTCTTGAGCTATATGCAGTGACCTATTGGCCACAATACCCATTGTCTCCTGAAAATGATAAATGAATTAATATTGAGTTTCCTTTCAATCAATAAAATGATCAAACCCCTCTTTTCACACTATATATTTTGCCAGATATTGGTACTGTAAGTCACTGCACATACTGAAAAATACAATAATATATTGCATGAAAACTGGCTTGGCAGCTATGCAAAGCAACCAGCAAGGCATAACTAATTTGCCAAAGAAAAATGAGAGAAAATGGCCTGAACTGGAAAAACTTGTTTTTCTACCACATCTCTAATGAATTCAGCTGAAGCTTTATCAGCTTGACATGTCATGTCTTCATTAAAACTATATTAATATTCCTTGTTATTGATTATGTTATCACAAACAAGTCTGGGTTTTTGGTTGGTTCTGTGAGACAATCATGAGGATATACTAGTTTTTTAGTGTAATAAGGTCTACTAATAGTAGTCATTACCTGACATTCTGGCAATCCTTCTATTCACGGCCCAGAAATTCAATTAGGAATGGGTGTTTTGTTTTTTGTCCTCCTACTCTTTGCTGCTTAGGGAGGTGTTGTACTAGCAAACTAAAAGCTGGCCAAAATTAGATGCCTAAATAGTGAGGGTGAAAGACGGGCTCCCTTCAGATTAGTGAAGCTCCTTGTTCAGGGGATCTCAGCTAATAACTGAGACACCTCAGTGTGTCAGGCTACACGGTTTAAATGCCATGGCCCTCTTCTCCAGCAGCCTCAACAGGACAGTTCTGAGGTTTAAGGTAAACATGTCTTAGTTGAAGCAGACAAACCCATTCCCACAATTTCAGTGGCTGAATTTTCTTCATACAGAATACCAGCTGGTTCCTCTCTGCTCAAGAGGTCCACAACCCTTGTGTTAACTTTTCCTGTTGCTTTCTGGTTAGATAACAGCAGATGTATCTACTCAGTGCCTGACTGATTTATTTCTCTTGAAAAGATTGTGCTTTCCTAATCTTCAAAGACTATTTTGGTTGCCCAATATCTGATTTATCAAGCAATTTGTTTCTGAATGTTCCTATTAGAAGAGAACTAATTTTGAATCTGGGAAATGCCACAGTGGAAAAGCTACTGCTGCTATTATGGTTAATTAAAAAAAAAAAAAAAAAGTTGTATAGGAGACATGTTCAGCATCTTTTGCATGTGATCATTGAAAGATGAAACAGACTTTACTGAAACTGGGTGGGACTTCAGGATTTTCATCTCATAAAAAAGCACTCCCGCAAAACAGAACAATATATATTTCGAACAGTTTTTAATCTGTAGTGGTGTTTTGGTGTCTTCATTCTTAATTATACTATTAATGTCAGCTAATCTTTATGTTTTTAGAAATAAATTTTCTATTAAGATTTTAAAGCTTTGTTTGCATGTAATTACTGTTTAATTACAATTTTGTTATCTTTCACTGAGTGTTTTTGCTGTCTTTTGTATATTCCCTTTCTAAGGCACATCCTTGGTCATCGAAGTATGTATCAAGCCTGTAGGAGGACATTTTCATTAGACCGGACAAGGTAGGATCTTGAAGTTACAGCCTTATTGAGCCATTAATTAAAGATCAAAGTATTGCTACTACCCTCATTTTGCTGTTCCCTTGTAAATATAGTTCTCTTGGCAGAAGTTTTACAATTCTTTTGAATAATCTCTGAGGCAATAAATAGGGGAAAGATCCCAGCTACACAGCATGCTTTAGACAGCTGGGTAGACTCAAAAATAGGACATTATTACATGTGCAAAATTAAATATAGCAATGCTAAAAGTATGGCCTGCATGGGAGAGTTAAAAGTTCTGAAAAAAAAAAATAGTGAGGCAACAAACAGTACATAGAGGAAAACCCTTTTTCTTTGTTAAAGCCATTATCATTGTTGCTACTAGAGTTTTGGCTTTTTTTTTTTTCCTTCTTCTTCCTAAGGCATATGTTTTCCAACATTTTTTTTTCTCCAGGCTTCCTTTACTTTCTAAGAGCTCTTCTATGGAATGATAATCTGTTTCACTGAATTTTCTACAGTTATACTATGGTCAACCTTAGGGCTTTCCTGTATTTTAATATTTAGTATCTTTTGATTGTCCCAACCATCTTTTACTCAGTTAAAATGACTTCTTTAAACCTATTCTTATAAAAGAAGAAAGGAAAAGGAATAAGAAAAAGTGAAGCACTTACTTAAGAAAAGAAATAGGTCTTTCACAAGATATCTGGATTTTAGGTTCTGAGCAAGCTAGAGAGGCTTGAATGAATATTCAACATTGACTCAGGAAAGGAGATACAACTTCATGCAAGTTTTGAAAAGCAAGTGACCGAATGAAACACACGTATAATCTCCTTCATCTCTGTCAAAGCCTCTCCTGAAACATGTTCTTGTGGAAAGCATGTCAGAAATAACGTGAAAGAGAATGTCCTCATCTCACAGTATGGTGGTACCTGGGTGGAACTGGACAGTTGGGTCTGTTAAGTAATAAACTCTGCGATCTGGCATATCTGACATTTGTCCAAGAGCCACCTCTACTTCTGACTTGTTACGCGGTGTGGGCAGGGAACTCAAGATTCTCCAGACCAATACTGATCTCATGGACATCAATACCAAACCCAAGTGATTTCAATGGGATTCCCCCCCTTCCTTACTTCCCTTATACAAGAGTGTGTGAAGTATGTCAACATCTGTGAGTAACAATTTTTGAACATTTTAGGATTCTAACACCCATACTACTTTCTTATTCTGTTTATTGTTAAACATAGCAGTATTTGAGTTGCAATGCTGGGAGGCAGGGATGTACCTTACTGCCTTTAACATGTTCAAAAACATGGCAGAAACTCTTAAGGCCCAAATCTTCCAAACTTCTGGTTGTAGTGCCTTCGGTTATGTCGTGGTTTAACCCCAGCCAGCAACTAAACACCACGCAGCCGCTCACTCACTCCCCCCCACCCAGTGGGATGGGGGAGAAAATCAGGAAAAGAAGCAAAACCCGTGGGTTGAGATAAGAACGGTTTAATAGAACAGAAAAAGAAGAAACTAATAATGATAATGATAACACTAATAAAATGACAACAGAAATAATGAAAGGATTGGAATGTACAAATGATGCGCAGTGCAATTGCTCACCACCCGCCGACCGACACCCCGCCAGTCCCCGAGCGGCGAATCCCTGCCCCCACTTCCCCGTTCCTATACTAGATGGGACGTCCCATGGTATGGAATACCCCGTTGGCCAGTTTGGGTCAGGTGCCCTGGCTGTGTCCTGTGCCAACTTCTTGTGCCCCTCCAGCTTTCTCGCTGGCTGGGCATGAGAAGCTGAAAAATCCTTGACATTAGTCTAAACACTACTGAGCAACAACTGAAAACATCAGTGTTATCAACATTCTTCACATACTGAACTCAAAACACAGCACTGTACCAGCTACTAGGAAGACAGTTAACTCTATCCCAGCTGAAACCAGGACAGGTTATTGTACTGTTGATATTGACCTGCCCTCCTTTTTGAATTTGTAGAGATAGGAATGACTCTTCAAATAAAGAAGCTAACAACGGTTGTTAGTCAGGTATTATTAGATTCTTGTTTGTTCTTGTTTACTCAGTAAATGTTGTTAGAAGAAGTATTTTGAATTTGTTTAGGAACTGATGTCCAAATCTTGCCCAAAGACATTGTAGAGATGAACCTCATGGTAATTTTTCTAAGTGAGCTTGAAATACACTGTTCAATGCCTTTATTAATGACCTGGACAGTGAGAAAGTGTCTGACTCAGCAATTTTATGCTGGTACAAAATAGGGGCAGCATTCAGTATGGTGTAGGGCAGGGTTGCTATTCAAAGGAACCTCGACATGGTTGAAGACTGGCCTGTGGGAAACCTCATCAAGTTCAAAAAAGGCACATGTAAAGTCCCGAACCTGTGATGGAAAAAACCCATACAGTGGGACAAGCTAGAGACCAGCTGGATGGAAAGTGACTCTCTGGGGAAAAAGACGCAGGGTTGTGGTAAGCAAGTAGAACATAAGCTAGCAGTGTTGCCTGACAGCAGAGGAGGACAACAGCGTCCTGGCTACGTTAGTAAGAAAGTAAGCAGCAGGTCCAGCGAAGTGATCCTTCCCATCTGTTTGGCACTGGTGAGACCACATCTGGACCACTGTGTCTAGTTTCTGGCTCCCCCATACTAGACAGGCAGTGACATACTGGAGGAAGTCCAATACAAATGGGGGCAGGAGGGCACAGTACATGAGGAGCAACTGAGAGACCTGGGTTAGTTCAGCCTTGAAGGGAGATCTAATTTCTGTCTTCAACTACCTACCAGGAAGGTGTACAACAGACAGAGCCAAACTCCTATGGAAGGTACACAGTGATAGGAGAGAGGCAACAGATGCAAGGTGGAACACTGGAAATCACATTTACATACTAGGAAACTGCTTTTCCACCATGATAATGGTCAGCCCTGGAGCAGATTTCCCAGAGTGACTGCAAAATTTCCTGCCTTGGGAATATTCCAACTGGCCTGGACAAAGTCCTTCACAACAGATCTAGGTTGGCCTTGCTCTGAGTTAGGGATTGGACTAGACCACACTAAATTGTAGTGTGACGCTACAAGATGTTCTATGGGATTTTTATAAAACTCTTTCTTTTGTATTACTCTTCCACTTCATAAGCTGGTAACTGAAAGCTAAATTAGGAAAACTAGTTTAATATTGATAAACCATACTTTGTTTTGTGTCCATCATTGTTCATCAGTGATGCAATTTCCATCTTAAGTTGGGGTCATGTTTAAGTTTATTTGGTTGGAAGGGGCCATGCATGTCGGTATCATATATATATATATATATAATTTTTTTTTTCCTGGTCTAGCAGTTTAAGAATAGGCAAATATCAGACACTTTTTTTATCTGGGGAAAAAAATGTGGGTTTTGACTTAGCTCCTTTCTAACACATGACAATTAGAATGAGAGGAGATGCCACCAACTGTAATCATCAGATTTGAAGAAGTATGCACTCATATTTCTTTTTGACCAAGATTTTGAAAGGCGATTACAACGATGCTGTTGAAACTTTTAAATTTCTAGGTGTTTCCAATCATCTTTACTCAAAGTAGCTACTGAATGGATTTGTTTTTCTACTGTAGCACAGCTGAAATTATTAAGAACCCAGTGTCCTTTTGAAAGAAAACCCAGCATAAGATGATGTAAAAAAATGTCTCTCGCCAGTTTAAAAGTATACACTCAGAGTCATTAAAGTCAACATTTATCATTCTGTGTTTTGTTCAGGTTTTCATGCTTGTATTCAGTGAACTTTAAATATCTTATCTTTGTTTATATTCTGAACAAAGACCCCTAAGAGCACCTGCTTTAAACAATAGATAGGATATCCTCTGGAAAACATCATTCCCTAACATCCTCCCTGATCAGATTCATTTTCAACAGAAACAGTGTTCTTATAGATTGGTTTTGGACGGTTTACATTGACTGTTGGTGCACAGCATAAAAATCAGAATCTTAAAAGTAGGATGCTTTGAAATGTCTAGCTGTTAGGAAGTATTGGTATCTCCATAAAACTTAAGTTTGTTAGTTTTGGTTCCCAGAAATGGATGCGTGGTGTCATATATTGATGTTTGCCATGTTGAAATGTTACTGTGTGATGTTATGTATGTTTAGTATCTTCCTCACCTCAAAATCCTAGTCTGCTGATTTTTTTTCTTCCAGTTTGTTTTCAAAATGCAGATTTATTTTCTAACCTCTAACTTACTGAAGGAGGATACAAAATAGATTGGTGAATTAATTGTCTTTAAAAAGTTGAAGTCTACTTTTTTAGATCCTTCAAAGTATATGACCTATCAGTCCATGCTGACAGGTGCCACCCATGAGGAATTGGCTACATAAGCTAAAGTTAGGTCACAAAGCTGAACAGTTTCTTTGAGACCAGTGCTGAATCTACTGAGGTGCTGGGCTCCAGACCGTGTTAATATCGCTCTGCTTGATGGTTCATACTGCAGGTGGGACAGGCACATCTGTCTGCAGCCTACCAAGGGTGCATATGATGCACAACTGCAAAGTTGGAAGGGATATCTGAATTTATGAAAACTTGTGGGACATAAATTGTATTCCAAATGGCAGTTGCAACCAGCTCTGTAGTGTCTATTGATCAATTAGCTGATCTTCAATCTTATTTTTCAGCTGTGGAATCAAGAGCTTGATTCAAAGAAAGCAGCAGGAGTCTTCCATTAAGTTTTGTTCATAATTAGGGTTAGACTGTTCATTTGATTATTGTATGGGAGTTCTGTGACTGAGACTTCAGTTTGCTTCCTTTGAATTTAATGAAAAATGAGAATTTTGTGGGCATAAAGGTTCTGTTGAGTCTTTTCTTCGTAAAAACGGGACAGAAACATAATTTTTTCATTGAAATTGCAGGAAAACCTGTTCTACAACTGAATCACTGCCTGTTCCTGGCACTATGCCTTCTCAGCATACCTTAGATATACCAACATGATATGTACATCAAGAGTAGAGCATGAAGTATGGTCTATTTGTCATAGGATTAATTAGTAGTTACAAATTAAATGCTTTATGTTTATTAATTCTCTTTGTAACACTGAATTTATTTTAATCACAGAATTTTTTAAAGGCAAGATTCTACTCTAAGCCTCAGGTTTTCCATTTGCGTAAGCTTTCATGGTAGTAATAGTTTTTTTTCTTTTCTATTTGAACACCAATTTTCAAGTGTTCAGCAGTAACAGAACTAAAATATACATACTTTCTATTTCAATTTGAGTTGCTGCTGTGAACTTATACTCAAGATGTCTTCTACAGAACTAGTCTCCACTTTAAACTGATGGCAGAAAAAATCATTACTTGCAATAAAAGAAATCTTAAAGATATTGTTATGCCTGGTGTTTGTTGGGATCTGTCAACTGTGTCTTAAAGAAAGAATGTGCTTACATGCACAGAGTACTGTTTATGGAAGACGTGGTTTTCTCAAACACCGTGTATGTTGTGGTCAGCACCTCAAGTATTTCACTAGAAAAGTTGGGTTTGACAGCCTTGAAGTAATGCAGACCTTTAGAATAGAAGGTCATGATGAGAGTCTCCAAACGTCTGTGTGCCAACACAGGACATTCCTGAGACAAACTGAATAGTGTGTGACCAGTATATTTTGTTTGTGTGCTTGATATCCTGTATTATGTTAACATTGGTTGTTTTCTTTGTTTGGGGAAAAATTATGATGTGAGCTGTATTGCTTAGATGGTATTTCTTAAGTAGTACTTAAGCACTGCATGAAGCAGACCTCTGTTAAGTTCCTCACGTTTGAATGTATATGAAGATGCACTGTCTGGGCTCGTTGCAAAGTAGAAAGTGTTCTTTGGGTACATGACACTTCAAATGAGATCTGGTGGTATTAAAAAAGTCAAGAAAATAAGGGATGGTCTCCAAGATCAATAGTGATAACACATGGCTGGAGAGTCACAGCATCGTGATCACTAGTTTAAAATTCAAAGATGCTTGAAGAGCTGTTAGCTTAAAACTGCTGAGGAAATAATGGGCCTTCTGTGCTGCTCACAGTGATTCTGTCCACAAGGTCCATGCAATAGAAATAATTCTAGTTCAATTAACAATTTTTAAACAGGCAAAATTAATGGGAATTGTGGGAAACCCTGAAGCTACAAATATGCCCAGAAAATATTGTGCTCTCATTGAGAGCAGTATGTGAATTTGATGTTATTGAGCAAATTTCACTGAGATTATTGGTAATGTTTGAAAGGTTTGGAGACAAATAGGTGTTTTATATGAGTGGGCAGTCAGAATTTAGTCCATAACTTGGATTTGTTGTCTTACATATATTAACTACTTCTCAGTTGTTAAACCTTGCCAACTTAGGATAACAGAAAGTTTGAAGAAAGTTTTTACATCTTGTATTTAATGGTCAAAATCCTGCAAATGCCAGTATGGGACTTAATTAATACAATCTTGTGGGATGATAGTATAAGCTTTAAATACTCAGTGAAAATATGCCATACCAAACAAACATTATTTTGTTGTTGTTTTTAAATCTCAAGCATAAGTATATTATGACAACGTGGTTAGAAAGAGATATGGAGATCGATTCTCCCTCCCCAGCCCTTAGTATCACATCATGGGATACTGAAATCGCACTACACTGTTGATTCAGAAGATGTTAAATGGATTTACAGTTAATTGTCTATGTCAGATAAATAGAGGCAACTTGTATGCGGATGTCTGTAGGTGCATTTTAGTGTCAATATTTTCTTGCTAATAAGTTGTATATATGGCTGGATAAATTTGCAAGAGACACAAAGTTAGGTCAGAAAATACTGGGGTACTGTGTTTCTATAGGATATTCTCGTTGTGGCATTTCATCAGGTGGGCCTATTTGAAAAAAAAAATAACTTGAATGGAGGGGTGCTCATACAGCAATGAATGTAGATTATGTGTAAAGGATAGAAAGCCATGTCCTGTAGTCCAGATGCACTAGAATGGTCTTCAGGTGATGACTAAAAACACACCCACAATGCTATGTTCTAGGGAAGGAACATAGCTGTTATAATTAGGGGGCTGTTGAATAGAAATATGAAAGTATGTTACCTCTGTCTGTGTTGTTATGGCCTTGTCATTATGGATATCAGCAAGCCAAAAGGTCAAAAATACTTCCATGTGAAAACGGTTCAGAAAAGAGTGCCAGGACCAACTGGGTATTTCAGAAATAGGTCTTATAGCCCAACTTAGTTTGGTCAAGAGGGAAAAAAATGAGGTACTTAGACCTGTGTGCGTAAGAGATTTTTGAACTTAAATGAACTTTAACATAGCAGAAAAGGCCTGACAGAGTCCAGTATTCCTAAAGCTAAAAAGAAAAATCCAGGCTGGAAAACAAAAGTCAATGTTTAATCCTGAGTCCTTAATAAGTAGAACTGTATGTCTAAGGCAATTGAGAATCTACTACAACCTTATTTTTGGGTTTTTTTTTCAGTCAAGACCAGATAAAAACCAAGATATACTACGTGATCTGAAAAAAAAAAACACCCAAGAAACAAAATAATCGATATTTTGTTTTATGTTAGAAAGGAGGTGAGACTTAAATGGTGTCTGCCTGTTTCTGGCTGAAAACTATGAAATGTGGGTAAACAAAAAGTTTACACTAAAACTTGGTGTTGTAAGATGTTAGCCAAGCACCTTCAATAGTCTGCAATTATTTGTTTGAGGCAGTAGATTAGTTCCTAAGGACTGGATTTGGTTAACTTTGGTTTTAGGTTTTGGAAAATATTTGACATCATAAGATATGCTGGAGAATATTGCTCCCTTTAATCCTCATGTCTTCTCCCCTAGTTCAGCGGCCCATATTTTTCCTATTTGAAAATTCTTATTCTTTTTCCAAAAAGGAAAAAATGAGAGAAGGTCACATTGTTTTAGTAAATTAGTTCCAGAAAGTATTTCTTGAAAATAAATTGTTTTTAAAGTAAACAATATCCATCCCTCTGTTTTATTTTCATGGATATTTTAAGATTAAGATTACTAATATTCTTCAGTCTCATGGATATTTTTTCTTCAACTAAAAAACTTTTGACCCTCACTTTCCATTTCAAATCCTTTGTTAAGTGGAATTTCAAGGTAAAAAAATGAAATTTATTTGCATCACTAAACTTTCTGTCTTTTATAAGGTAGAGATTAAACCCTGTATTTTCATATTTGTGATGAAAGCAAGCTTTCCTTTTAATTTTTCATGTCATTCTTGGTGTGTTTTAGATCAACTCTTTGTTACTGAGATCTAGAGTATTCCATGTTGTGTGTGTATTAAGGACTAGAGATGACCAGTGTGTGGCTTTTGAGTTTCATGTTGCTTGTGAGTGGCTTAAGCGCTCCTCCAGACCATGGTAACACTGGGACTCTGGTGGCTGGGAAGATGGAATAATGTAAACAGTTACTTGGGAGGAAAAGCAAGCCATCGGTGCCCAGTTCCCAATTCATTTAAACACCCTTCCTCTCTACTTGACTTCTTTGACTCCAGACAAGTTTCCCTGAGCCCTTTCACACGCAACATTTGACTGTTCTGCCCTGTCTTTCTGCCTCACAATCCATATTCACAAATGCAGGTACATCATGGAGATCCTAACCATAGATCCATGTAAAAGAGGACAGAAAACTCTCCCACTGGAGAGTGGGGATGTCCATTCATAAAATCAGTGAAAGAAACTTTTCAAAACTTTTTCTTGCTACTCGGACGGAAGTATTAGCATTCTGTGGACTTCTTCAGGCCCTCTATTGCCTCAGTAGATATAGTCAGTCACCACACAGAACAGACTGCAAATCCACAGCTTTAAAAGGAAAGGAACTTTTCCAGTGTTTCAGAAGAATAATATTAAGAATAAACACGTTGTTTCAGTAGTCCACTGTTTAGTCCATATAGTCCATAGTTTACTGAGCTGCTGAGTTCCTGTTCAGGGGAACATACAAATTGTTTTTGGAGATCAATGACTACATCTAACTGCAACCTTGTGTGTGTCAAAAAAATTGATGATAAGGTTTATAGAACAATAGGAACTTTTAACACTAATGACATGGCAATATTAGGATTTTTGATTTATATTAATAGAGAAAGTATCAGTAGAACATACTATTAAGTTTTATATTGCATAGGATTACCTGATCCTCCCAAAGGTTGTCTGTCATTGGAGAAAACAAGGTATAAATCTATTCCTCACAGTAAAGCTTGCTCTGAGGCATTTATTTACAAGATTAAGGTGTAAGTGATATGGCTTGTCAAACAAAAAATTCAAAACCAAAATGTAAGTATAGTTACTGCAAATAAGAAAAGTGTTAGTTTGAGATTCAGGAATAGACACGAATCAAATATCACTCCCTACTAAAAATCTGGCTTTCCTTTTCTCAAACTAGTTCTGTCTTTTCACGTTTATTTGGTATCTAAAACCTTTTCTTTCTTCTGTTTGGTTTTTGTTTGTTTGGGTGTTGGGGTTTTTGTTTGGTTTGGTTTTTGGTTTTTTGTTTGTTTGGTTTTTTTCAAAATGCAAGACTAACCTCACTAACTACAAGTACAAACGTGTAGCAGGAATTGTATGGGGAATAAACAGATGGCTAAATCCAGTTCAGATGCAATTTTCATTGATCTAAGTGAAATTATTTAAATATGAACTAGTACTGTCGAACAATTTCTTTAAAAGTGAACACAATTTTTACTGTAGGTTTACCCCCTTTGCTAACTCTAATGAAAAACTTAAATATTTAAATAGAAATACATGCAAAGACATAATACAATTTTCTGAGATATCAGCAGAGGCTGTGGAAGAGCATGATCCAAGAACATATTATTAACTGATAGTCTTGTCAAATGATGAAAATTTCAGATGATGTTTAAATGGCTAAAGCTACAATCATGATTGTGAACCAAAACTGAAGGAACTTTATTCAGAGAAAATAATTTGGCAAAGGAATATAGAGCCAGATCAAGGCAGAAAAAACCCCAACCAGACAGCCCCAGATGTTTAGAAGCACAAGTTCAATCAACTGTATGATGACTTGGATACCTGGGAGTCCATAATTAAGTGCTTTTATTTCAGAATTAGTTGCATAACATGAGGAGTTAACATTTGATTGCTAAGACGATAGGTGGATATTCTCTTCAGGATTAGTGCTTGCTTCTGTTTGCATATCAAGTCATGCTATTTAGAAGCAGCTATGACTGTATAGCTATCTGTGCCATGGCTATGCTGTGCCTCACTAGTGACTTCCCTCAGATACCCTGGGTGCAAACCTGAGTTTGTAGCATGTTATGATAAAACCTTTGACAGGATTAAGCAAAACCTAATTCTGTGAATCATACGTAAAAAGGAAAAGGTTAACCTTGCAGTTTGTTTTCTTTTCTCCATATTTGCTTTTCTGTATCATACAGGTTCCAATAAAAGTGATAATATGTTAGTCTCTCATAAATCTTGCTCCTTGAATGCAGGCTATACTTATTAATTTGGTCTTGGCACATTCTGGCTGAATAACTTTCATGTTTCTAGGCTCATAAGACATGATTTTGAGTCTCTGTTGTCTCTATAACAGATTCTGAGCAGTTTCCATATTCACCGTAAATAGAATAATTATTGTGACCATCATCTGGCTGCAGGTGTCCTAAGTCTTCTATCAAGACAAGTATTGTAAGAGAAGCGTTGTTTGCCAGTGAATTTGTAAGATTTTGCCTTTTAGCCAGGATTTTTTTTATGACAGGGTTTTAAATATTTATTTAAAGTTTACAAATGAGATTTTTAAGTATCTATTGGGGTGCCTCTTATGAATTTTATTTCAAACTATATTTTCCTTCCATCTCAGAATTTTTATGATAAGGATATATGTGAAATGAATTCTCTTCTCTCTGAAGGTAAATGGGGAACTGTTGGATTTTTTTAGTAATTCTTGAAATCCTGCTAGGTAGCTCTCAACAGTTAGATGGAGTTGGCATCATACTACAGAACAAGTGCAGGCCTGCTGTTGTGAGAGCTGAACTTTTGGACTTGCTGTGCTGTTAAGCCTGGCAGCATGGCTGGTTCATTGCACAGCACTGATGGTGATTACCCTGAAAGGCAATGACCCTGAGTCTTGCCTTCTGTAGGCTCATCTTTCTGAATAGTGTCACTTACAAATAATTACTTACATAGCCCATAAAAATTGCTAATGCGTGCAAACAGCTCACCACCAGTGGCAGAATTCATTTTTAATTTACACTTCAAGCACAGAGACCGTATTTTTGAACAAAACAGCAGCAAAATTCATGAACTGTTCAAAAGAATTCCTGGTTGAAAGCCTTGCCTGACTTTGGGAGAGGGAGATAATTGCATAGGTTTAAGCACACTGGTGATAGTACTGTGTTTCTCATAAGTACTGTGTGAGTAGTAAGGCGAATTGATCTCCAAAGGTCAGTATCGTGCTGTGGGAAATCACTTCTTATAATTACTTCCACTTTACTATTTGTATGTAGGTCACTGGGTGTTAGCGTCCCTTCTGCCTCAATTGCTGTTCTCCCCAGAACACATGACTGTCTTGACCAGCTAAGAGCCAAAAGTGTACCGCTTCAAAATCATGGTCGGGAGTGTGTGCCAGTACCTACAGCGCTGTATCTAATGTGGCTGGGTAGTGTCTCAGAAGTTCAGTGGCCAAGGATTGGAGCCTCAGTTGCTGCGAGTGGGCAGATCTCCACGGGAACTGGTGGCGCTTTGATAATTAACACCAGCTGACACTCCGCTCCAAGGACTCAAGTGTTACAGTTTGTATGTCTCTAAGTAGTAACACAGTGTGTGCATTTCCATTATGTGCACTAATGTAATTTGTGTTTCCCAGATGTGCAGATCTTTGGGTGAAATCCTGTTCTTATGTCTTGGACCAGATATGCTCTTTTTGTCCCAGAAATAACTGTGTTGGTTGTTTTGGTTTGTTTTTTTTTTCCCCAAGAGGTTGGGAGGACAGAAGAAAAAGAGCGAGAGGAGATGTTTTTTGTGCCTGGAACCGAATGGCAGTATGTTTATGTTGAACACCCTTTGCTCAGAGATGCGTTTTGCTGTAATGCTTTCAGCCTTCTGTTTATGTGGTCTGAGTTCAGAGAGATGATTTGCTTCTGTTTCCCACAAGGCTAAGGACTAGCTGAAGATGTTATGGAAAATTTCACAGGAAGCAACATGCTGGGACGGGGAAGGAGCACAAGAACATTGTGAGTAATTGCACTGGAAACCGTACAGCAATAGCTCCAGCTTGGCCAGAAAAAACAAACTTGGCCAGTGAAGCTCAATGGAAGACACATGAAACACATTACACCATTGTTTATACTTAGTGTAAGCTCCGTCCCACAAGGTGCAGAGGAAGGTGTATTTGAAGCTTAGCACGAACAGATTTATTGAAGGAACTAGGCTTAATGGCTACATTTGTACTAAGCAGAGCCTGGTCCAAGCCCACTGTCTACTATTAAATTATGGTAATAGCCCTGGTATGCCTTTTTGCTTACATCAAGTAATGTGCTTCCAGAGAACTCCAAGGCAAAGTCCAGCCCAGGTTGGGAGCGCTTGTTGCACCCTGTCTGATGCAATTCCCTCCGTTCTCCATTTGGCCTTGTACCCACAGATGGCCTCTCACAGCTCACTGTAGGCTGCACTGGACGCGGGTTTGGATATGCTGGAAAAAAATGCACCAATAAAGGCTGCAGAGCTGCTGCTTTATTATTTTTCTCTTGAATTAAATGGGTACTGGTCTTATAGCAGAGGCACAGCAGGTCTATATTGGGCAGGGAGGAAAATTGTTCATTTAATGATAGAAATGCTTGTTGAAAGGGAGCTCTGGAGGTTATCTAGTCCAACTTCCCCATCAAAGGAGGAATGTTGCCACCAGTACGTCAGGTCAGCTGTGGCTTTGCCCCTTTTGAAAAACTTCAAGCGTGGAGAGAGTGGGGGGGAGGAGGAAGGGATGGTTGCAGCTGGATCACCTGTGAAATTTATAGCAAGGTGTCCTGGCCCTAGAAGGACCCACAATGGTATAGCCACTTAGTGCTGGGACAAATTTAAGGAACTAAAGCCGACCTACATGAAATCTAGGGCAGAAAACAGCAGTCTGGTGCAGGTTGGCATATCCTCTGCACCAAAGTTACTTCTAATACCATCTGGTACAGTGCAGAGGACAGGCTCTGAGCTTGACTCTCTGGGTTGAAAATTAGCTTTTGCACTTGCTGTTCAGGAAGTGAGGACTAGTTGCAGGGGGAATCAGGAATGTGGTCTGAGATCCAGATGTTTGGTGTCACTGAACAGTAGTCACTCTAGCCAGGAAATATGAGGTAAAAAATGTTTCTACACAGGAATTAATTCGAGCCTGTTGAAGACACTCAAAGTCTTTTGTTGACCTTTGTGGATTTTTGAATGTAAGTAGGTAGGATAACACAGCTTTCATACCTACTGCATCAGTCTGGTGGCATGGCTTAGGATGGAGCTCTGAGAGTATGCTTTAATTTCACTGCACTATTAGAATAAAACCCCTGCTATTTGAATTGCAGCAAAAAACAGTCCTGAGGGCAAGCTGATGTATATTGGTAGGAGCCCTTCGGAGAACACGAAACTGGGATGTGAATGCCCTTAACATTCCCCAGCTCTCTGCGGTACCACAGTGAACTGAGGCTGCCCACATCTGCAGTGTCATAGACACAGACAAGTTTCTTTGAATTTTGACATTAGCCTCAGCTACGGGAACAGGAAGAGAAATCAGATTCTGTTTTCCTTTCTCTCTCTTCAACATCTGTGGAGGAGATGCATTTCTTTTGAAAGGAGATGATTAATTCTGTTTCCTCTGCCTGATGCATCTTCACGTAAGTGTACTCATGTAAACATAAAGCATACTAATGCAATGTATTCAGATTTGTGTATATATGTGACTTTTGGGCCTCTAGAGTCGTGTGGATATAGTGGGATCCAAACAAGAAAGAAGCAAAACGGACTTACAGAGATGGGCTGTTGCAGTGATGAAGGAAGAGACAGGGAACTAAAGGAATTTGGGTTGTTTAGTCTGGCAAGTGTGTGGAGAAGGGATGTGATTGTTCTGTATAAATATATCTGGGAAGTAACCAACAGGAAGGGAAAAAATTATTGAAGTAAGAGAGTTGGCATGATGAAAAAGGTTGCAAACTGAGCATTGATAATTATAGACTGGAAACAGAATAGTGAGACTGTTTCCTAAGAGGAGCCCTAGTGGCAAGACATCAAATACCTTTGAATGATGTGCTTTTTTACAGTAACACGGTATGGATCTTTGGTCTGTCATATATTTTAGGAGGTAAGAAAATATCCAGATAACCAAAATACAGAATTCGGTGGTATCAGTGATAATAGTTTTGATAGCCATATCAAGATAGGGAGATATGCTGAACAGGAAGGAGAAATGTTGCCTATAAAGGGGCAGTGTGCATAAGGAGATTTTTAGCTTTTTCAGTTTCTGCTTGATTTAGGGATTAAAAAAGAAGAACACCCACTCAGTGAGTACCCACTGAGTTGTGAAATTGTCTGCATTACTCCCTACTCTCAGATGGGTAGCTGCAGCCAACTCAAACGTGAATGATTGCTTCAGTGGATATTCTGAAAACAATAAAGAACAGTTCTAGTTTTTGTCTAGACTTCAGGTGCTGAAGCTTTACCTGTAGCTGAACTTGTAAACTTTAATGCCTGTAAGAAAACTTCCTTTAAATTGACGCCAAGGTGTTATTACTCCTAACTGGAAAACAGATTTGTTTGTTACTTTATATACAGTATATTTTTAATATACAATGGATGTAACCTTAATAGATTAGTCATATGTTTTGTCATATTGTATAATGTTTAGGAAATATCCTGAACTCATCTTGTGTTTGATGCTGGAACTTGTTTACAAATGGCCTTGGCTGCAAACATAACAGAAGATTATTTTTTTTGACTTAGTAAACAGATCTAAGATTAAAATATAGGTTCCATGATTAAAGGCAGTAGTCTTGTTCTAAGATAACTTTAAATTATGGAAACTTGTCGCTTTAAAGTTCGTCTGAACTGCCTCAGCTCAAACTTCCCAACATTTTTGTTCCTGACCCTAATTAATTTCTGTGGCCTAAAGTGTGTTTTATCTTTCCCTGACGGTATCTGGGAAATCTTTTTATTACTGCAATGGGACCTCCATAGATATTGAATGGCTGTTGTAGTTCTTTTGAAATTATTCTGCATATAGTTGCATAGAACTAGAGTAGAATTACAACAACAACAACAACAATGTCAAAATGACTGAGTAGGGGGAGGGTAAAAAAAGGATAGGTGCAAAGGTGATGTCCACACGTCTGAATAAAAATCACAACCATAGTGAGGGCATATGCTTCTCTAAGGTAGGCAGTTTGAAGCACAAGAGTCTTAAGCCACAGAGGAAAAAACCTGAACCTCAAAGGGCCATTAATCCTTAAAAATGATGAATGATTGATTTTGGCAGGAAAAAATCAGGAAAAATGTGTGTAGTAAATTATGTACATCTCAGGAAAAAACTTGTTTAAAAAACCCAAACATATGAAGGGGAAAGTCACAACATAATTACAAAATAAATTTTTACAAGATGGATGTCAAGGAGAAAGAGGCACAAGCTACGTATGAGGAAAAAGGCAGCAAGAGAGTAAATACAGCTCAGCTAATTTAACACCTCACTTCTGAGCTCCTAATTCACTAGGAAAAGGTCAGGCAAGGTGAAACTGTCCCAATATGTAATAGAATTCCCCTAGGCAAGATGAGTGTTTTATTCAAACTGTTCACCACAAAAATCAGCATGAGCATGCGTGCAACTCTTTGTAGGGAATGATGTTGACTAATATCCCTTTTGTGTGTTTTACATATACAATGCAAAGCCTTCTTTAGATAACTGAATTATAGTCTAAGCATTTGCCACCAGTAATACCTGTCAAATATAGTGAGTGAGAGAACAAGTTTCTGTGATCTTTCAAAAGTTTTTGAAATATATAGTACAATATGATGAAATGTATTATCTATTACACATAAATTACTCAGAACATAAATAGTGTTTCTGTCTGTCTTGTAATTTTTAACCGGTAAGTGTCATGAATTTTTCTTGCAAGTTTTTTGATAGTTTTCTTGATGTCTTCAAATCAAAGCTGGATGCCTCCTGGGATCAAGTTTTAGCCAAGTAAATTCATGAGTTGATTGGGCTGAATACAAAGATAATATAGTGAAATTATGTGACCTGTGATCACTCACAGGCATGTCAAACAAAATGATGTAGTGATCCCTTCTAGTCATAAAGATGTGGAAACATAAGATTTTTTTTAAGCACTGAATTGACTAATTTATTCTGTTGGAATCTGACCATGTTAAACATCACCGCTTAAAACTAAAAAATTGATTCCTCCCCTGCAGCATTCTAATCCAGACTAAAAGTCATAATCGTGCACTCATGTAATATTAAGGGAAGTTGGATTTCTCCTCAATGCACTACTTTTGTCAACTGTTTTCCTGGTTTATGCATCAATGAATTTGTCACTCCAGGAAACAACCATATGTTTTCCATCTTCAAATAATATTTTTAAGATCATTCAAGGAAGACTTCTATTTAAGAGTTTCTAGGATGGTAATCTTTGAGTTTTGGATCAGGTGCAGTTGCAGTTTTCCAATCAGAAATTATTTCAGTAGGCCTTGGAGTGACCTCATTCAGACAGCCTGAATGCCAACAAAATCTCTTTATCTAGTGTTTTCTTGTATCTCACTTCAGATTTGCAGAGGTGCCTAGTCAGTTGGAAATGTTAGGCTCAGGACATTTCTAAATGCTGGAAATTAGAATTGTCTTTGCAACACCTGGTAGGTGACTCTGTATGA
The DNA here is from genome assembly GCF_026419915.1 of Harpia harpyja. Lineage (NCBI taxonomy): Eukaryota > Metazoa > Chordata > Aves > Accipitriformes > Accipitridae > Harpia > Harpia harpyja. Next base: position 520,126 of record NC_068940.1, read on the forward strand.
GCAAGGCTCATGTGTTGCACCAAGATCTCCTTGGATGACTCAACTTCATAAAGATCTAAATAGCAAAACATCCCTGAGCAGGTTCAGAGCAGGTTTCTCCTGCTTTTGTTTGACAATAGCCTTTCAGAGAATTAATGAGGGGCACTTAGAGCAACAATTTGGTTTAGCTTAGAAACTTTCCATAATTTCCCCCATTTTCCTACCACCATTTACTGTTAGAATGCTATTTGTTCTTTCATTATTCACTTTAAAATCATATTAATGACAGAAAAAAAAGTGAAAATGGAGCCATTATCATTCACTTACTATGAAAGTATAGACAAGCAGGAATGGTCTAACAGTTTCTCTCTGCTCTACAAGACAGTCCAAAAGAGTATACAAGATAATAATAATGATTATGGAGTTCATTTTGCATGCTGTCAAACTATTCAAACACTAAAGTTTTAAAAGCACAGTGCAAAATCAACTTCAAATCTGAAGATCATGCCGTCTTGTTAGAACAGGTTGTTGGAAGGGTAGACTGGAAGAGAATTAAAAATGCTCGTTGGTAAATAATGAGTTTATATAATTAGATATATAAGTGAAAGTATCTCATATTCACCACTAGTACTCACAGTTTGAGAGCTTCGTATTTTGAATATCAGTATGAAAACTGTATATTTCATATAATAAAATTGTTCTGTAATACTACAGATATATGAGCTTAATATTCAGTGGAGGTCAAAAAAGTGCTTTCTTGAGAGTCCTTAATATTTAATAGTAAACAAGAAGGAAAAGATGATTATGCCACTCCAAAAATTTGATAATATACCTATATTTTTAGTGCTATAGATCTGGGGTTTTTAGCCCATTTTGGAAAGAGCATTGTAGAGACGTAGGATTCTTTTACCTAGAAATGAAACAATGGAGGGGAGATTGAACTCTGTAAAATAATGAATAGTGTGGAGAAGTTCTACAAGGAATGACTGCGTCTCACAGCACAAAACCTAAGGGTATCAAATGAATTATCCAGATACTGAACTTAAAAAGCAAAGGTATAGCAATTTTTCCCACAGCAGGCATAATCTACATTTGAAAAATTATTAAATAAATGTAAAGATGAAAAATTAATTTTTTTTTTTTAACGTAAAAGGTTGGATTCATTTAGCTAAATGAAGACTCCTACAATGTAGAGATCTATATTGGTAGTAGATCCAGATCAGCCTCAAGCCTTCCTGAAAGCAGTGAAGTAGGCACTTTTAAGTCAAAGATAGACATCAGGGATGAGTGAACTGTGGCCTCGGTGACTTATTTCTTTCCACAGACTAGAAAGTAAGCCTATATATGTGCCTGAAATTAATAAGGTGACTCTTGATACCCCAATATCTGTCTTTGAAGCTCCCTGAACTGCAGTTTGGTAGAAGAGTGTATCGGAAAGGACAAAACTCTGTATCTGCCCAGCTTTTGTATTGTTTCTCCAAACTCCTACTACGGGCCACTCTCAGAGACAGGATATCAAGCTATGTGCACTTTATTGATACAATTCAGTGTGTCCTTTTTTTCTGTTCTTTAGGTTGCAGGGAACAGAAGGTCCCATTTCTGACCAGGTCTTTTCTTGCCAGTAGTGAAAATTATGATGCTATAATTTTTAACATTTGGTTTCTAAGGTTGTATACTGCATGCTTGTTGAGAGAGATGTTGGGTTTACTAATTATTTGTACTTGGGCAACGTGCTGGCAATTTTCCTGGTGCCAGATTGGCAATTCTGAAAAGGAAGACCATTCCTCTGAGACTGTTGATTCTATTGCACTGCACAGACCTAAGCTGAGAGCTTTTCCATGAAATTTCCACAGTATCTTGCTTTCCTTCTGCGGTTCAGATGGAATTGAGTTGAGAACTCAAAAGCATTTACTTTGGAAATCTAAAGCAAGAACGTGTCTGATATCTTCAACATCAGAAAATTCATTAATATAGGCAGGTTGCTGTGGTCCTGTGTGGTGATATATACTGGTTCCTTTATAGTAACCTCTGTAACTGTATTTATCTTGATTGGTGTAATTCTTTTGGCTTCTTCTGAAATGGATTGTCCAGAAAAATGAGATACATTGTTAGCTTGCTGACCATAGCATGTGCACACTAAGGAGAAATTCTTATTGCCTGTGGGACAGCAAAAGACAATATAAATTAATATTGTAGTAGTAAGTGTTAAGTGTTGCCTGTAGTTGAGAACTGTGTTTATGTATTTTTCAGTATTTTCCTCTGTTTTATTTAGGTTTAACTGTAGTTATCTAGTTTAAACTAGCTTTTGGATGTCGTAAGTGAAGAGAAAGTGGCTTTCTAGCATCAGTTACAAAATACTTGGAAATTTGCAACTCTAGTCTATTAGGACAGACATCACTCAGAATTGTATTGAAAATCAAAATCTGTAATTCCTAATTTCTTAAGGAAGCAAGTCCTCTTTATTCACTGTTACATATGTCTCAGGTGTATCTCTGTAGTATCTTTTTCCTTAAATTTCCTCATCTGTAGAGTTGCACTGAACTATTTCTTTGTTGGATTTTATATTGTAGTTATGGAACGGGGTGGTTGCCAAATACAATATTCTGAATTCAGAGAGATGCACTTACTAGAAATCAACCATGCTGTGACTTATCAAAATCAAGAAATGTTCACTAACAGCATCCAAATCTTTAGATTAATCAGATACAACAGATTTCACTCTTATATGGAATCATACAGAATAATCAGAAATGCTTCTCTGTAAAAGTCAGTGATGCTCCTGCAGCAACTGCAGAATGTCTGTGACAACAAGGTGAGATGCTGTTTGTCTTCTGAATGTCTGATTTTACTGCCTTAACAGGATTTATGGCTTAGTACAACAATTGAAGTATTGAGTTTAAAGGTTCAGTATATAAGGTGATTGCTTTCCCTGCCCTGGTGAAAAATTTCCTCTTTCTAGTGTTACAGGTATAGATCTGTTTATTTCAATTAATCAAATAAATGGAGACTAACTGAAAACACAGCCTGCAACTCTGCTCATATAATCCAAAACAAATTACTTAATAAAAGTACTATTTCTTAGTTATGCAGAGAGACTTCCTTTGTGTAACTGTGATTTCACCAATACACGCTTTTCTGAAATACTAAGACTTAATGCTTGTCTGCAGAGTTTTTTGGTTTCAGGTCAAACATTTAAAATGATGGTAAACAATCCACTGAACACAAAGCCCAGTGCAGTGATTCATGATGTCTTGTAAAATCATTAGACCTCATCTAATTCGTTGTAACAGCTCCTTTACTGTGGACATGTAAACCTGGTATGTAATTCTGTGTGCAAAACTGATTCAGTACCTGGAAGAATGACAGAGAAGATCATGCTGGGTGCTGTTGAAAGACTTTTAAAGAACAGTGCAATCATCAGGCACAGTCAACATGGGTTCACAAAAGGAAGCCCTGTCTCACTAATTTGATATCCTTCTACAATAAGGTCACCTGCCTAGTGGGTGGCAGATGTAATTTTGCTGGGTCTTAGTAAGGCTTTTGGTACTGTCCCTCATCATTCTGGACAAGTTGTCCAGCTGTGAGATAAGCAGGTAGACAGTGCACTCGGTGAAGAACTGGCTGAACAGCAGAGCTCAAAGGGTTGCAGTGAATGGGGCTATATCTGATGACCTGTCACCAGCACTGTTCTTCAGGGCTCAATTCTAGGGCTAGTTCTGTTCAATATTTGTATCAATGATCTGGATGCAGGAGTTGAATGCACCTTTAGCAAGTTTGCTGGCGATACCAAACTGGGAGGTGCTGTTGACCTTCTCAAGGGACAAACAGCCTTGCAGAGGCATCTGGATAGATTGGTGCATTGTGAAATCATCAATGGCATGAAACTGAAGAAGACCAAATGCCGAATTTTGCACCTGGGATGGAGTAAGGCCAGGCACAAGTCTAAATTGGGAGAGGAGTGGCTGGAGATTTGCCCTGCAGAAAGGGATCTGGGGGTGCTGGTTGACAGCAGCTCAACAAGAGTCAGCCATGTGCCCAGGCGGCCAAGAGGGCAAACCACATCCTGGGGTGCACCAAACACAGCATAACCAGCCCGTCCAAAGAGGTGATTATCCCACTGTATTTAGCACTGGTGCAGCCTCACCTCGAGTATTGCGTGTGGTTCTGGGCCCCACCATTTAAAAAGGATGTTAAGGTATGTGAATGCGTCCTGAGAAGGGCAACAAAGCTGGGGAAGGGGCTGGGAGCCTGGAAGGCCTGTCCTGTGAGGAGCGGCTGAGGACACTGGGTTTTATCTAGTTTGGAGAGAAGGAGACTGAGGGGTGACCTCACTGCTCTCTCCAGCTTCCCGAGGAGAGGAAGGAGGGAGGGAGGTGCTGAGCTCTTCTCCCTGGTACCCAGTGCCAGGTGTGGAATGATTGCTGGAAGTGACTTACTGATATGTTCCCCCCTGCTTAAGGTGAGGTAAACCTCCAGGACAGAATGCAGTGGATATGCAAGGAATCTGTTCCACAATAATTCCCTAAGCAACATTAGGCTCTACAGAGAGATCTGGACAGGCTGGATCGATGGGCTGAGGCCAATCGTATGAAGTTCAACAAGGTCAAGTGCCGGGTCCTGCACTTGGGTCACAGCAACCTCATGCAGCGCTACAGGCTTGGGGAAGAGTGGCTGGAAAGCTGCCCGGCAGAGAAAGACCTGGGGGTGCTGGTTGACAGCCGGCTGAATGTGAGCCAGCAGTGTGCCCAGGTGGCCAAGAAGGCCAATCGCATCTTAGCCTGTATCAGAAATAGTGTGGCCAGCAGGAGCAGGGAGGTGGTTGTTCCCCTGTACTGGGCACTGGTGAGGCCGCACCTCGAGTCCTGTGTTCAGTTTTGGGCCCCTCACTGCAGGAAAGACATGGAGGGGCTGGAGCGTGTCCAGAGAAGGGCAACCAAGCTGGTGAGGGGCCTGGAGCACAAGTCTTATGAGGAGCAGCTGAGGGATCTGGGGCTGTTCAGTCTAGAAAAGAGGAGGCTGAGGGGAGACCTTATCGCTCTCTACAACTACCTGAAAGGGGATTGTACTGAGGTGGGTGCTGGTCTCTTCTCCCAAGTAACAAGCAATAGGACAAGAGGAAATGTCCTCAAGTTGAGGCAAGGGAGATTTAGGCTGGATATTAGGAAAAATTTTTTTACTGAGAGGGTTGTCAAACATTGGAATGGGCTGCCCAGGGAAGTGGTTGAGTCACCATCCCTGGAGATATTCAAAAAGCGAGTGGACAGGGTACTTCAGAACATGGTTTAGTGGGCATGGATGATGGTTGGACTCGATGATCTTGAAGGTCTTTTCCAACCTAAATGATTCTATGATTCTATGATCTTTAAATGTGACTACTGGAGTTGTTTCCATAGAGCACAGCATCTCTAAAGAGCTGGTTTATGGCACCATTGAGGCTCACCTGTTTCTAAGGCTTCATGATCTATTTGACAACCAGTCAGAGGTGTTGAGCTTTTCTGCCAATGAGCTGAAAATGTGTATTTAGCTTTTGCAGGCTTTTGGAGCCTTGGAGTTGCAAAACAGACTGTTTCTTGTGATGTTTGTGTAATGAATTGATTCTCCTGGTGGTGATGTAGCTGTAGACAGCACTATCCCCAGAACTTCAGTATAGAAGTGCTGAGAACATGAGGTAAGCAGTTGATAGTGGTTTCAGTAAAATGAACTAGTAAGGGATGTCATTGTCACCAGAGTGGGCAGATCATACAGCATTTTTGGATACTCCCTTTGACAATAATGGAAATTTCACTTGCTAGACTATTGACTGTTTTGTTTTGGAGGAAAACTTCACAGTATTACAGATGTTCTAGCACAAAAGTTTATGCATCTCATAGGACTGTAATACAGATCTCAATTTGAGGTTGAACAGGTTCCTGGACTCTGTGAGACCACAAAAATAGTGTAACGTTTCACTTCATCCAAGTAACATTTAAAGACCCAGACTATGCATTGGACAGAGCAGAAATGTCTTTTCTCTGCTTTTTTTTTCTTGCTTGTACAACTATTCATAATATTATTTGAAGAGCAAAGGAAAACACAACTAGACGTGGTCTATATTGTATATTTTATGAAGGAGTTAAAATCTCTGGGAGAAAGAGCTTGCTTTGCTATATCATAGCTGGCAAGATGTGAGACAGAATTTGTTTCCAAATGGCTACATTAGATGGATTAATGAATAATGCAGCAATGAGGGAATCGAATAAGTACTCACATCCTCCTTAATGCAGCCTGGCTTTAAATAGGGAGAGGAAACTCTGTTGGGCCACGGCTTTCTGATGCCTTGTGAAACTTGATGCTGCTTCTGAGGGTTAACCGGAAACATATCCTGTAATGAAAGGCTTCTTTTAGAATTGTTGGTTTGGATAACTTTTGAGACTGCTACTACGTTAGGATTTAAATTGTTTTCTACTAAATATTTATTCCTTCTTCCAAATTTAGTCCATGGCTGTCAAAACACATAATGGAAATTGGTTGGTAAGATACATCTTTATGTTTCATGGAAGGAGCTGACCCAGTTAATCAGGTCTGTTCTGGTGAAAGGTTGGCCATCTCATTTATGCTCTTTCCAGATTCTGTTTAATGCAAGTCCTTGTTTTTCTTCTCATTGACCAAGATTACAGAGAAAGAAGCACTTTGAATTTTACAGTAGGATAAAATGGTCTTTACTGCCCAAACCTTGCTATTATGATAGTGTTAAAACTCAGCTCTAAGGCTAGATCTAAATTTCAGTTGAAAAGATGACTGCAGTTGTGACATCCTATGTCTGAAGTAACTACATCCAGTTGATATAAATGCAAAAACCAGTGAAGCTGTAGCAGTCCAAGCTAGCAGGGCACCATGTTGCTTATTCATCCATTGCACTTCTGAGCTCTCCCAACTAAAATTAGGTTGGTTTCTTTCTTCATTTGTGTCTTCAGTTACAAGAGAGAGACACCCTACTGGAGTGTAATTGACTGAATTGCTGTATAAAGCTAGGAAATGAGTCCATCATGGGTAATTTATAAAATTAAAAGGTTTTTTGTTTTGCATAGTCTGTGATCAGCTCACTTTCTGAGCTTGTTCATGATTAAGAGTTAGTTGAAGGATAACTCTTACAAATGAGTTTTGATGTGTAGTTGTCCTGGTTTCAGCTGAGATAGAGTTAATTGTCTTCCTAGTAGCTGGTATGGTGCTATGTTTTGAGTTAGGTATGAGAAGAATGTTGATAACACACTGATGTTTTCAGTTGTTGCTAAGTAATGTTTAGTCTAAAGTCAAGGATTTTTCAGCTTCTCATGCCCAGCCAGCGAGAAAGCTGGAGGGGCACAAGAAGTTGGCACAGGACACAGAGAGGGCACCTGACCCAAACTGGCCAACGGGGTATTCCATACCATGTGACATCATGCCCAGTATATAAACTGGGGGGAGTGGGGGTGGGGGGATCGCCACTCGGGGACTAACTGGGTGTCGATTGGTGGGTGGTGAGCAATTGCACTGCGCATCATTTGTACATTCCAATCCTTTTATTATTACTGTTGTCATTTTATTAGTGTTATCATTATCATTATTAGTTTCTTCTTTCCTGTTCTAGTAAACCGTTTTTATCTCAACCCACGAGTTTTACTTCTTTTTCCTATTTTCTCCCCCATCCCACTGGGTGGGAGGGGAGTAAGTGAGCGGCTGCGTGGTGCTTAGTTGCTGGCTATGGTTAAACCACGACAGTAGCCCATGGTAAATTCTCAGTTTCCAAAGTTGGTGTTGATTTGCACACAGTGTCTTTTCCTTATTTGAATGGATTTGCATAATAGTATTAATATGAGAAACATAACTCTAAGAGTAGCATTGGAAGTGTGGAACTGATTACTGGTGTTCTGTAAAATTTTCTTAATCTTCAGTGTTTGCCTGAATGTCCTTCTGATAGCACATGCAAATGAAAATGGTAAGGACAGAACCTAAATAAACTAAAATGTTATTTTTCTTCCACTTCCATTCTGCCCCAGAAAGTGCTCTATCCTTCCATCTGAATTCAATTAATTCAACAATTAATCAGGAATGCTGTATCTTAATGAGGCTCACCCACACAGTGGCTTTCCACTCACTGCAGTTCTCATGTTAAACTCAGTAATTAGCACAACAATATGAGTTCATGTTTGTTTCTTTGCAAGATGTTCCCTCAAGGATCTTCTTGCAAATGAGCACTATGCTTCAAGGATTTTTTGCAGAGTAAATAAACTATGAAAGTCAGGACTAGAATGTTACCCACAGATACAGTTTCTGCATCATGAGCAGGATGCAGGAGATGAAATAAGGAACAGAACTATAAAGAGAATGCCTCCTCAGGAGCAGTGTGAAAGGGTAAGCAAAATATATTTAAAATCTAAGGGCATGTCAATGCAAACAAATGAACATAAAGAACTGATGGCAGCTGCTGAATTCTATCAAAGTGGTATTGTAGATGAACATCTAAAAATTTTGGGGTTGTATAAGCAGAAGTAAACAGCACTGCCCAAGCATTCAGCCAAAGCCAGTGCACCATGAGAAGAAATTAAATGCAAGGTTTTTTGCTTGTCAGACAAAAGTATTGGGTCCAGAACAGAGTTCAGGTGATGTGATCAGAAAGCCCCTGAGCTTTTGGTAAAATGGGGTGGTTACTGGAGAGATTAAATTGTCACAGAGGAAAAAGAACTGAGCTTTCTCATGGCATGGAAAGAGAAGAGATTTAAACAAAGCGATGGTATTCTTGTGTTCTTCCCTCCTAAAGATCTGTTCATTACAGCCAAGCTCCAAGGTGAACTACAGGGTCTGTGCTGAGTTTGTCATTGCCCTTTGGGAGATTTAGAAAAAGAAAATCTCCCTTCTTACTAATATTAATATTAATCACATAGGATAAAATGTTAGAGTTTAAGTGTTGGCAAGTGGCTTGGAAAGATGAACTCCAGCTTTGGTGAATTCAGGTGTTAACGGTCTCTGGCTTTGGACCTCACTCTTCTGCCAGAGGTTGATACAAAGAGGAGGGTTGTGGGAAGGAATATGTTATTCCAGCTGGACACCCCAGTTTTAAATAGCTGAAAAAATGGATGTGAATTAAAAGAGCTGTCTGTGGTGTGCTGCAGCAGAGCCTTGGTCATGGTCTCCCTCCTGTTCCCCAGCAGTGATAACCTCCTGCAGTAGGGCCCTGTGAACAGCAGCAGCATCTTGACCTTTACCAGAGCTACCTCTGATCATTCGTCTGCCCAGAGCCCTGATGTAGCTGCTGGTTATTGTCACCCTTAAGTAGCCTAAGTTGTCACTTGTGATCCTTGAATTGTCTTGCTTTTTCTTCAGAGGGAAAAGTGATGACCGATACCCACCTGAGTCCTACTTTGGAGGACTAGGAGTAAGAGCAGAGATGTTTTGGGGAGGCTTTCTGTTGTTGTGCTATGCTGCTTTTGTACTATCCCTCAGAGAATGGGGCCTGAGCGCTTTAGCTAAACTGAGTGTTAAAAACAATTTAAGACAAAGATTAGCAGCAGAATACATGGAGTAAAAACTTAGGTGCTTATGAATGTTGTATCAAGAAACCATCTGATACATGACTAAAACAGAGACTAAAACTTGCAAGTTATAAACTCCAGCTATCTTTTTTTTGTCCAAAGCCAAAAAATATTCAATTTACTCAACTGCTGAATCTTAAAGACAAACAAATGGAAATGTGATTTACCTTTGCTGGTCTTACATCACACGGACTTGAATTTAGAGGGGCTCTAATTTCTGTATGTCAAGCCTTGTAGTTGTTTACATAGTTTCTGCCAGCATTGCAGCAGCTTAATTTCTAAACCACTTTCTGATCCACTTATGCAAATTTATATAAATATTATAACCACATAAGTCTTTTGATTTTAAAGGAGGCATCCATACATCTGAATATAAGTGTGTACAGACCTGTTATGGTACAATGGGACTGATTTAACCAGAATAATGTCCAGACACCATCAAAACACTGGGACTGTTAACAAATAATATTAAGTTTCTGGATCAAATCAGTATAAAGCGTATGTGAATAGTTCTTCTGTATTGTAAAATGTACATTTATAATGCTTCAGAATTACTAGAAAGTATGAAGCATTCAATTCAAGTAAGAAAAGTTCCATGGTTATCTAACTTGTAATAAAAGGCCTATGATAAAGATTGTTTTTTTAAAAGTCAGGGTGAGATCCTGGCAGTGATAACTTCCAGAGGTCTGAAGTTTTTGCTACTCATATGCAATGCATGGAGACCCAGATTGTTGATGTGTACAAAGGAATCTCTTGTGATTATATGGCTATGTAAGATTAAAGAGAAAACTAAAAAGAAGCAAAATCTGTTTTCTTTTGGACATGGTTTACCAAGCCACTAAGGAGACTTTGAATTTGAGAGATTTTTGCACTTGTGTGCAAAAGTGATCTTAATCTTGGCTTTAATTTTAAGAATACTCACAATGGCACTGCCAAATATTTTACACTTATCTCTTGGATAGGCATACAAAACCCCCTAGCTTCCTAATTCCTCCTGATGATCTGTCCCTGAACTGAGGAAAAGGTTGTATTTTCCATTTGTACAGGCAGAGGGGACTTCTCCTTAAGGAGAGCTAATAAATTGGATTCTGGCATGAAATCTGGGATGACTGATGGACTCAGAGAGCTAGAACAGTTTTTTAGGTCATAGTGACTAAAATATGAGTATCTGAGTTGAAAGAGTGGAGCTGCAATGATTGTTCACTGGTGTGCAGTCTGCTCTTAAGACATTTCCCAGCTGGCTGGGGAAATATGTATCTTAACTATAATTTAGACTGCTGATAATTTTGGTATTGCAAGTTATATTTGAAACAATAAGAAACCCAGTCTATGTGGGTAGGCACAAGAAAAGAAAGCAAGAAAATAAATCCTAAGAGGGACAGTTCTTCCCACATTATAATTCCTACCAAAACCCATGGCAGATACAGAATATATTGCACTAAACCAACAAGTGAATATGAGCTCTGGGAGGAAATGAAATGGTTTCTTTTTTAATGCAAGCAGCGCACTAAAAACTGTCAAGCTTTTAATTGTCTTTTCCCACTAGCTTCCCAGAAACTCAAAGATAGAGAAATGGAAGCCACCATAGAATTATTGTGAACCTTTCTGTTCAAATTTAATCACACTCCCGGTGGACATGTGAGAGTTTTATCAATGATTTAAACTAAAGAACTATCTGGCCCAAACTTCTAGTGCTCTCCCTAGTTACAATGGAAGGCAGGCATTATGACAAGTTTCCTTCAACGGTCAAGACAGAATTAAGATCTGTTTCATCTCTCTCATTTTGATCGATTAGTATGTGTGGATGACCTCCACCTGGAAGAGATCTGTAATTTTACAAGATATAAACCTGCAAAGTTTGCCTGGCTTTGGAGAAATGTTTATACTGGCTTCGGATAAAATGATCACTGGTTGCTTGGCAAGTATGTAAAGGGGGGATTTCCAAATGCAAAACCAAATGTGACTACCTTTTTTGTAAACAGATTAAAGAAAACCTTCTCTGTGAAAAAATTGTCCTTCCTTCCCCCGCTCCTCTCCCTCGTCCCATGTTTGGAATGAGGTCCCAGCTCTCCTGGCAACATGGCAAATGAAGCGTGCATTACTTGCTTTAACACTGTTCTACTAAGAGCTGTACTTACACCATGCCAGGTGGCTGAGAGCTCAGAACAGAGCACCGGAGTAAATGGTGCAACTTAATGAGCTGCTGATCCAAGTCCCCCAATCAAAAAGTGCCAAAATAGTTACTACCTTCAGTGGGCCTTGGGAAGACCTATGAGAAGTAGAAGACTGCTCTTAACATGTAACTTTTCTCTTGTTTGGGGGTGGGTTTTTTTTCCTGTTTTTAATGAATGTGATCACACAATCATCTGAACCCTTTGTTTAATAAGTGTTACAGAGCATGAGAGAAAAGCACAGAGCTAGCGGACGAGAGAGTGGACTGCTACAACTCATTATTCAGTTCCAGCTTGTTACCAGTGATAGCAGTTTCAGTGTCAGATCATTTTGCTCAACAAATATGTCACCATGTCTTATTTTAATTTGTATCATATTCTAATTAATTTCTGTACCTTTTGAAAGAGCAAGTGGATTTTTTCTTTTTGCATTTTGCAAACTCCTGACAAAGTGCGTTGTCCTTTGGCAAAATGACATTTTGTGATAATGTCAAAGAAAGCAATATTGTTTTCAATAGTGTTGTATTTTATTTATATGCATCAATTTAATATCTGCTTCTAGTCATCTGTTCTTTTGGAGCAATAAATGCTATGCATAAAGAAAAAACAGTTACTTTACATTTATTAGAAAGTGTATATTGATTTTCCTTGCCACTTAGGACTTGCATTGGGGATTTTTTGGATGGATTCTATTCTAGGCCCATTTAAATTAAAAAAAAGAAAACAAACCACTATTAATTTTCACTGCAGGAGAATTTTCACAGAGGATTAGGTGTTATTAAAAAGAATGGAAGATAACTATGTACATATGAATCTGCACAGCTACAGCAGCACAGCAACACAACATTTACCTTTTTGTTCTTTTCTGAATTAATACCTGGCTGTGGGACCTCCTGTAACAGCCTCTGTTCCAGACAACAGGACCATCATCCCAAAAAAGGAGGTACTTTCTCAGTGACTTTCCCACAGACCTGGAACTTTAGTCCTGAAATACCAAGTTGGCCTGTATTGCCTGCCTCAGGAAAAGGAAATTCAAAGTCAAATTTTGTCATGTCATGCCATTGTTTGGAAATTATAATAGAGCTGAATTAATATTTCTGAAATTTGTCATTTTCTGTAATCTTACTCAAAGTTATAGTAGGACTGGGTTAATCTTACTGAAAGAAAGGAAGAAGAAATATATATTCCTTAATATGAAAGGTAGTTGGCTCAGGAACAGTTTTGTTTTGTTCATACACCGTTTTCTATAATGTTGTCCTTTGGTTTTAAAAAACTAACAGCCTCCCCACCCCTAAGATACTTTCCAGTAATAAAGTAGTTGAAAATAAAGTTTCGCTGGGTATGGGGCTGGAAAGACTCTCTAGGATTGGACAGTTTTTCACATAACTGAAGTAATTTGGGTAGGTTCAGGCAGGAATGTGCGTATGGTGTATTTCCCTTGTCATGACAATCAACCTCAGACTTGCTCCTTTCATTTCATTCTACACTATAAGAGGGGGAAGCTGATACTTACATATTTTGTGCTTGAGGCACAGGAGTCAGCAGAAAAGTGAGACGTTTAGGCTCCGTTTTAGAATTGTGAAAGATTAGACATCTTCCTCCAGAGCATCCACAAAATTTCAAATCATTACATTTGGGCTGCAGAAAAATCTTGTAAATGCCTATCTGTCAATTTATGTGTAAATTTGATGGTTCTTGAAATGTTTATTGTTTTGGAGTAGGAATTTGCATAATCTTATAACAGGCAAGATACATTGTGGGTATTTCTCAAGAGGTACCGATTATATTTTCTTCCCATTCATGTATTTTGGAGTAGAATGGGGATTACAGTACTGTAGTTGCTCAGTAACTAAACCGTCATTTTAAATTCTTACACTATGGACATATATCTCCTAAGCACCAACTTTGTTATCATTCTGGACAGATAGTTAGGCAGTTCAGAAAATATAACTTGTACCTTTTTTATCATTACTTAACTTCAAAAGTAAAGTGGTGTTTGTTGTAGTATTTTCCTACATGTGATGTATTTTGTGCATAAGATAGAACAGCTCCTGCACAGTGAAATAGTAATCACTTAAATCAGCGTTAGTGAGAGCTAGTTTATTGCATATTTGCTGCAAGAATTAATGTGCATCATAGGTATGACTATACCTCTGGTTTTGTGTATAGACAGAATTTTCCTTTTATCTTCACAATAATAAAATGAGTTGGCATTAGATGACATTTAAAGCATCATCTAATCTGTAGGACAAAGCACACTAACAGTACTGTCATCTGCAGTATCTCTCTTCTTGCACTTTACATGGATTATTTGGAATACGGTGTATGTTCTAATACTTAGCTTGGGAGACTGGTATTAGGATTAGTGAATTCTGTTATTGCTGCTGTCCCTGAGTGCTGGCAGTCTTTGTGAAATTCATTTTAATAATACATTTGAATCTTAAATTTTATATCTGATTATCTTATGTGTTGATTTTTTAAATGAATTACATTTGAGGCATAATTCATATTTTTATTTAAATATTTTAAAACATTTGATCATTCGTAGGAATTTAGAAAAACCCAATCCCTAATGGTACTGTGGCAATGCATTCTATACTTATCCACAGTTGTAGGACTACACCTGACTTGCGAGAAACACAAGTCAGGTTAAGTGTGGGGAGGAGCACTAACTACTTGTATCTGTGATCTTTGGTAGGCCTGTCCCATGGAGGAGCAAAGTAAAAGGCTGCTGCATTTTCCAAGCTGGAAACACTAGGTGCTATGCTTGTTGAAACTTCCTCATTCTTTAAGATCCTTGCTTTTCTTGGAACTTGAGTATACTTCAGTCTTCTGAAGCTTAACCTAAAGGCAGTTAATCTGAATCATTTTTTCTTTTCCATGTTTTCTAAAGAGTTCAGAAGAAATGGGTTGTCATTTGTGGCTGTTATATTCTGTCATCTTTCAGGAGAAATTCACACATCTAATATCTCAGTGTTTGTATTCTCGCTGCTGGCAAGAAAACTGGATACATTTCAATGTCTGTTTAATGTAATCTCTGTATTTAAAATATAAGCATCTGGATTAGCTAAATAAAAAATATGCAGCAGGGAGTTTTGGGGGGTTGTGGGGTTTTTTTAATATATTAAGTGACATTTGACCAGAACTCTGCATTTCATCTAGATTTCCTAAACATGTTTAAAAAAAAAAAAGAAAAAAAAAGAAAATTCCTATCTCTGTTTTACATTTAACACACAACATTAACACAAGATTGTACATCATATTTACTTGTTTTGGAGTGACATATAGTATATGTTTGAGCATTAAGCAATATTTTGCCTGTCTTAATACATACTTAACTCACTTATATACCCAACTCAATTTATAATTCGTAACAACATATTCATCTGCTGAGTCCAATTTCCTGATTATTGCTGATGAGAAGTTCACACAAGTTATTTTCTTTAGATTTAATAATTCAGTGAAGGATCTCTGAGCACATTTCTTAATTTTTTATACTAAATATTCAGAATCTCACCATGACTCTTACCACTGAAATGCTGCAGTTAAGGTCTTCCACTATGTCCTTAGATACTCAAAACTGGAAAGACTAGATCTGGTCTTTTCCCAAAGAGAAATATTTTGGAAAGGATGGGTAAATCCAGTTCAACTTTTTCTAACTAAAAGTAGTGTGAAATAATACTACTTTCTCCCTTTTATAGAAGCAATGAATGTTACCTTTACACCACTTTTAATACTGATGCAGCTGGAAAGGGAGCTAGAAAGTGAATTTCTGCAGCGAAGTGATTCCACAGTATTGGCAACACTGGATTAAAGAAAAAACCCTACACAATTAAGCATATTAAATTAGATTCACTACAATAAGCTCAATGTTCCTGAATGTACAGTCTGAATCTAGCAACAACCTTTTCTACAGTCCTGGGAAATAAAAAATTAATTTTAGTGGAGACTGAGTATCTAGTATAGAAATGTGTTTCCAGAGATGGGATCCTTTATTGAAACTGATGGTTAGAATCAGAAGATCTAGGAGAACAGAGGAGCTAAGTAAACTGTTTTTTTGTGGCTCTCGAATATAATGTGCTGTACTTTCACCCTATGTTTTCATTTAGTTCTTTCACCAGCCTTGAAGAGTGCTGCACATGTTGGTTAATTTTCATAGGTTCCTAACTTAGGCAATAAATTTGGGGGTAATGAATAAAGAATGCTTCTAAGTAGCAACTTTGGATTTATTCCTGGCTATCATTATAGTATCAGTGACTCGTACTTATTATTTCTTGGTTTTGTCTGGGCATAGAGCTATTTGTCCTTACTATAGCATGACCCTTCAAGGGTAGAACACAACTTTTCCCTTTCATTTAAACTATAACAAAATATATTTTATTAATAGCTTTTATAGTCCCTATTAAATGCAATTGTTCTAACAGTTTCTAGATGAAACACCTTTTGGAAGGACATTCTTCAGACAAGAAAAGGCATATAAACACATTCTTGCACACCCAACTCATCAAATATCAGTATTTCAAATATTTATCTCCCTAAATGTAGTCATAAATTAGTTCCCCTTCTCCATGTGTATGTCAGGACCAGTAATATACATACATAGTAACACCTTGCGGCCTAGATGGAAAAAAATCTTTGAAAAATATTTTTACTTCTGTAAAGAGTTAAGTAACATGTCAAATTCACATACAGTCCTTTAACAGAAAGCATGTCTTATTTATATTTATGCATTTGAACCTAAATAATGCCATAAAAAGGATCTTTTTTACTTCCATTTTTCCTTTACTAATAAACAATCCACCTTTCTTTTGTCCATTTTTTTTTTCCAAAAATATTTTAATTTCAATATATTTCTACAGAGTCTAAGGTGTTTTCCTACTTGGTTTTTTTTTTTAGATCTGTTTATAGATGTGATTTCTGGCAGGTACATAAATGCATGTCTAAATAGAAAAAGGTTCATTTTTGTGGGTTTTAGGTTAGAATATAGTCATTCTGTTATTTATTAGTCCTGCAAAACTGGAGGTCATCATTAGCCAGACTTTTTTATACTCTTGTATTAGCAGCAATAGGATTTTGCTGAATATTTTTCTAGGTGGTATTTGAAAGCCTCATTATTCTAATGGCAGCTTGCCACTTAAAAATAATGCATCAAAACTAGACAGGCAGCAAAATTATTTATATTAATGTAAATTAATATTTATATACACATCTTTTCAATTCTCTCAGTAATGGACTATTCTATACTACTATTTAACACCATCAAAAAGAAACAAGGCTCACTGTGGTGTGCTGCTCCTGGTAGGCTTGTCATAAAAAAAACCAGACCCAGACAAAGTTAGTGATTCTGCTATTTTACAAAACAAGCTAACAAAAATGTAATCTGCAACTGTGAAATGGTTAGATGCATTAATTGAGAAATTGTTAACATTTCATATGAGAAAAAGAGTGTTCAAAGGAACTGAACAAGTCAGGGACTTTCCCTTCCCAAGAAAAATTGCCCAAAGAGTGCAAGCAGAGATGAATCAGTATAACTTACAGCAGCATATGGTATTCATCAACTGTTCAATTTGCTTTTAACTCACTGGGAAGGCTTAGGACTTTGCATGAAGTGTTTGGGAAACCAGCCAAAGACAGATGAACAATTCCCTTTCATTTATCAAGAACGTATACAAAACCAACCCTTTGCCTTGCACATAGAGCAGTGGTATCCAAATTGCTTATGCATGTGTATTTACATATGTTAGAGCTTTTTGATACAAATGGCTTGAATTTGAGCTAAGAAAAATATCTGGGGTTTGGCTTTGAGGGTTTTTGGTTTTGGTTTGGTTTGGTTTGGTGTTTTTTTAATAGGCCCTCAGATTCGTGCCACGGCTTTAATCAAGTCATATTTGAATGTTCTGTGACTTGCTAAGTTTCTAGGGATTGGCCTCACACTCACATCATAAGTCCTTCAGTGCAACCTTGCTAAGGTTGGAGTTCTGCTCATTTTTTTAAAGCCTTGTATTTGTGCCAGGGAACTGAAGTGGACTTTGAAGCCTTAGATATGTTCACAGAACAGGAACACTAGGCAACAACACATCATTGTTTCCTACAAAGCCTCACTAAACCATCTCAATTCCGACATAAAGGGACCATTCAAAGCATAAAAATGGTATTTTAGTCTTTCTGCCTATGCAGTCTCGACTTTCAAGCCGAGAAGAGATCCCATCACTGGCTGGCAGGCAGGGAGTGTGCCCATGAATGGGGTACCTGTGCAAGAGATGCCTGGGGTACCGGTGGACCCCGGTTGCACTCACAGCCCCATTGGATTTGATACCTGCCTCAGACCCCCTCTAATGCTGGACTTATATTTTACACCTCTGGGGCCTTCCTCCCGCTTCAGGGCCCATCACTCTGAGATGGGGTCAGCTTGACCGTTGTCTGTGGCATGAGGGTGAAAGAGAGAGCCGAGGTTGCATTAGGCGGGTAATCCTATAGGGTTAGCTCTTGGAAAGGTGTGTGGGGGTGAATCTCAAGTCCATTGGCATCACTGGGCGTGATTTATACTGACTAAAGGGGTTTTGGAACTGAACCCTTGGGTTTAAAATTATGCATATCTCGTGAAAACAAGCCTCAGAGATAAGCACATGGTTGCGTGTAAAACAGGTGTAGTTGGGTTACAAAAACCTACTAAACGGTGCCTATTTACATAATGGGTTATGCATACACAATACCTATACATGCAACATACCTGCATGCACATCCAGTGCTGTTCCGGCAGGTGTCTGTGAGATGCTGGGGAGCATTACGTGATCAACTGCTACTCTAGAGGCAAGCTGCTCTACAGCCCAGGGTATGCCAAAGCATGAGGAAATTTGCTGAATCCAAGTGGCGCTTGTCATGCTATGAATTTTGGAAGTCAACTCTTGCAATAAAATTTGGCTCGCCTTTGCAAGTCTTTAGTATTTTTAAGCCTCAGTGTACTAAGCTGTAAAATGGAGATAAAGTTTGCTTATTCCCTAGAAAGCAGAGTTTATTCATCTACAGATTATTATTTTAAAGTGGCAAAGTGGGTTTTGAAGTGAAGAGTATACTAGTTAAATTAATACTAGTAGATAATTGTTGTTAATACCGACAGTGCAGGAGTTCAGAATCCTGAAATTGAAATGCTATTGTAGACTAAATGGCCACATGGCAAACATGGCCTGAAAAACAACCCTATCACTTTCCAGGCAAATACTGCAAGGATAGTGCACAAAAAGGTGATGCAAGTATATCAAATGAGATGTAGAGAGCCCACAGTTTAAAAAATTCCACACAAATAAAAATGCTTAATCTTTGTTATCTTTGTGTTCTGCCTTCATTTATACATCTGCAGTTCCACTAGCTTCAATAATATTGTTCAATTATAAACCAGAGAAGAATTTTTTCATTATTATTTTTTTGTCAATGCAGTCTTCATAGATTACGGTTTGGAGTTTTCTAGTATCTGGCTCTGCAGACTCTGGAGGGAAAATCTTTGTTATATAAAAAGACATGATGTCTGGGATGCCATGTGAATCTGGCTAATTTTCCACAAGCACAACTTCTATAAATTTTTAAGTCCCGTGTAGTACCTTAAAAAACAGAGATGTTGAAGGTAAAGGCTGTTCACATGATTTTTTAGTTAATAGCTGTCAGTAATAGACACCCTGGGTTAGATATAGAGCTCATCAGAGTAACTCAACTGCAGTTAATGTACATTAGGAGTGAGGGAGGCTTGGAGCCAGCTCAAGTCAGTGGTCATCTCTCAGCCTAGGTAGGAGGCATAGAAATAGCTGAGGCACCAGGACAGTCACTGAAGAGCTCTACAAATGCATGGAGTAAATATAGGATGGTATATTATGAATGTTAAAGAGTAAATTAAATTGAGATAATTTTTTCATCACATCTTATTATGGGAAAATTATTTCAAAGGGTTCTGCTGTCTTCAGGGAAATGCACTAATTTTAGATCCTGAATGTTTTTCCCTTGAACTGTGAGTAATTGGCCTTGAGTGGCACAGGAAATGGTAAAGGGCAGCAGCCAAAGCTGCTGGAAAACAGCTGATGTCTGAGTTTTCTGAGCAAAAGTACAGCTGCAAAATGCTTAAAATTAACAATGTTTAACACACAGAGTGATTTGAGCCAGCTCCTCCACAGATGTCAATTGGTCTGTATCTGTTACTGCAGTGGCATTCCTCTGACATGCCATTGTAAACTGTCTAGGAAAAAAAACAGTCAAAACATCTTTTCTCAGTTGTTTTTCTTCAGCTGAAAATCAAGATGCTGAGTCTTCTTTAGCTTTACATAGACTAGCTCTGCTTCATTGGCATTACTCTCAACTCTCACTGTTGTGACTACGAAAACAATCAGACCTGTTCATGTTGTCTCATTTTAAATGATCTTCCTCGATTATTTGGCACTAGTATGATACTCTCAGCTAGTGCACTTGCTGTTGCAAAGAAGTCAGATAATCTACAGATGGTTATTTTCCTTACAGCTCACAGGTTTCATGGACTTTTATGCATTTAAAAAGAAAAAAAAGTAATCTGGATGTAAAAGACTAATTTGGAATGATTTTATAAAGTAGCATAATGAACACATACATCCCATGATGAGTTGTTCACTGTGTAGCTGGAAGTTCTGAAAATAAGCAGAGAAAAGGATAGCAGTGGTGCAAAAAATTAGCTCAAGACCTAAATTGTCCTCCGAGTAGTGTTTAGCTGTTGAAGTTGCAGCTGCCACTGATGCTAATACCAGGTTCATAATAACCGGTAGGACCAAGGAATACAGGTTTTTACTGAAGGACAGAAAATCAGTGATGCAATGACAGCTATGGGCATATTTGAGGATAGAATTTAGCCAGTGAGTGACCTCTATGTTAGATGTTTAAGAACTGGATAGGGAATCTTCTGATGAGAAACTTTCATACTAGAATGTATTCTTAGCTGGAAGTGAAACACTTTAGAAGCAACTTCCCACCTTTTAATTAAATATTTGTCAGGAAGAAATTCTCAGCTCCAGAATGGAAACCACTCAAAACCAGAGAAAGGGATCCTTAGGTTGGCTGGCTTGCCTACATTTGTCTGTTTTCCATCTTTTGAAAATTGTCTCAGTATAGAATGGATTTTTTTTCTTATAACAATAATCTTGAATTTTCAAAATGTGAAAATAGTTCCTTGGCCAACTGTTCTCAAGAGAGAATAAAACAGATGAGATCTGTGAAACTTGAAGAATCGTAATGTTATAACTTGGTTCTTTAGATTAAGTTTTAGATACCAGTCTGATTTTTGAGACAAAATTAATTCACTTTCAATAACAGCAAATAAATAAATACAGTTTTCAGAAAACTGTAATCTCAGAGAAATAAAGCTGTGGGCAAGCAACATCAATTAGCAGGCTGAAAGTAAGGTAAACTGCTTCCAGCAATGCATGGTAACTGAAGATTACGAATGTACGTAAGCCTTCCAGTCAAGCTGATGCAACTATGCCAGCTGGTGCCAACGGCTTTTGAAAAATGCAAACAAAATGGAATATATATTAATCAGAAAACTTGGTGTTACCCTGACCTGCATGGGGGAATGAGAAGCAAGTAGCACTGAGAACAGCAGTAGCTCTCCTTTGAAAAAAACATAATGCCTTTCAATTTGAGGTCATAATTATATTGTTGTTGTTGATGTTTAAAGCTGTGGAAAAGCTGCAGTGCTGTATATGAAAACTTTCCAAGCGTTGATCTTTTCATGCTGAATAATCATGAGTTCAGTTCTTGCTGTGTTTTCAAGTATATATTAAACTATCAATAAGAGGCTTCATAAACTGTTCTTACCAGTGAATAGATTGTTAAAAATAAGCTTGATTTTATTTTTTTTTAAGTGGCATCCAATTCCTTAGTTTCTCTTTCTGCTAGAGGAGTATTCAAACAGGAATTGTGAACTATCTATGCTGGTTCTTTTTCTCCATCTTGTAAGAGACAGAGTCACAATCTTATGTACCCACACTTGCATGCACACACCAAGGGTCAAAATGTAATTTTTTTAGGAACAGCAGACAAAGAATACCAACTCCCTTAGCAAAGAACAAAAAAAAAATTATTTAGCAGGTTTAGGAAACCCTCCAAGTCTATATATTCAAGAAAAATACTATTAATATGTGTTTGAATCATTAATGAAGATAATACACTGCAATGACCTGAAGAACAACAATCTGAATAGAACTAGGAAAAGGAAATATTAAAATGTTTTCTAATACAGATGCTTAGGACAAGGATACATTTTCTACTGACTGTCTTAGTATTAATTATTTTTCGCATAAAGTTCCATATTTAGGTGTTTCACGCTTTCCTGAGGTTTATCACTGCTTGGAAAGCTGATGTAAACTTGAAAATGCATAGTAGGGACCAAACCAGATGAATCTTAATTTGTTTTCTGAAATAGAAAAAATTGTCAAATCCTGCTATTTGAGAGGTAAAGCATATCACAGAGTAAAATTACTTTCTCTTTTTTTTTTTTTTTCCTAGTTTGTCACGATATGATTTGGGTGAGTTCTGTTTAGGACAAATCATTTGTCAACATTTCCTTGCAAATTTCCCTTTGAAGCATTAAACCACACTGCTGTGGCAAACTGCTTTGTTGCTTCTGCAGCTGCCAGCTTATTATCTGTCTGTCTTCTCACTTTTCGTAGCAACAAAATACATTTCAAGCTTTTTTGGTCCAAGAGGTTACGCTAGAATAATTTTAATGATCTGCTCTGTTTACATTTGACATCTGTTAAAACAGCATATCCTGAGCTTTTCCCACAGACTTTAATAAATATTGACTTTTTTGGCCGCAGTGCTGGTTTATGCAACGCAACTTCTCTGGGTGCTTCTCAGGGTGATTTTTAATCTAAACCACTTTCTCTATGGTTGCCTGTGTGATCCCACCTTTCTGGCATACCTGAGAAGTATGGATGGCTGCTCAGGGGAGAAGGGGCTGCACAAGCTGCTTCTGCTGCCAAGAATTTGTATATCAGACAGCGACCTGGAAAATATCTTCAGCATAGATGACAGTAAGCACTGTGGCAATTATCAACCCACCTCAAACCTTGTCTTCTCTCGTTCCAGAAAATACAAAGTATTTTCTATATGGGATGTGTCATGGCTCACTGCTAACATTGCAGTAGCTGTTGTGCTGAACATCTGAATGAGGATTTATCCAAATAATTGGCTCAGTTCTCTGTAATGCTTTTGTTTCAGGCCATTGGACATCAGACGCTAGTCAGTATCTTGTTCATGAGGAAAAAATTGTCCGTACATACCAAATTATTTGTGTTACGATAGCTATCCTACCTGCATGCATATACTCTCGTATACAAAAATGATCCTGGAAATAAGTTTCACACTTACTTTTTCATGTCAGCAGTGCTTGATGTTATTTCTGCACTATGTGTGTAGAGAAATCCAAGACCCACTGTTCTAAAGGTGTTGCACCAATCTAGTCTATTGTGTATGTAGACTTGATTTCAGAGGGGAAGGGGTTTCTGAGATTCCGGATGCAAGATGACGTACTTCTCACAGTTCTTCTGGACCTTTGTTTCAACTCATCTGTTTTTTTCCAACTTCAAGCACAGGATTTAGCTTAGATGTAACACATTTAGCATAGGATCAGACAAAGTCCAGTTTTTTTTCCTTAAGGGAAGTCTCAGCTGTGCTTTCCCCTGGATTTTCCACTCAGACCTTTCCCAAAGGGGAGCCACCTTCCCTTTCCAGTTCCCCCATGCAGCTCTGCCATATCACCATCTGTGATTCCCCCAGCACCTGGAAGTACATTGGCAATGGGGCACAGTGGGATCTGCGCCGTGGGTTGTTTGCTTGGGCCTGTCCACAAAATATTCAGGGGAATCAAGGAAAACATCTACAAAAAAACTTCCAGACCCTGCCACAAGGAGGTGGCCTGCTACCATGTTTCAAAGCTCTTCTTTAAACACCCTTTGAACCTCTCAAAAAAGTAGGTAAATGAACACCTACCTCCATGTGACAAGCCTCTCATTCTGCTTACACAGCCATTCATACAGCTTTCTAGTTTGCTTTCTTTAAAGCTACTTTCTTCCTTAAGTTTCAAGTGTAAAAACACTGGCTTGAGATAGTACCGTCTTTAGGCAGAAAAAGCCTCAAGCATCAGTACTAGGCAGTGTGGTCTAAGCCGAATGGAGGGACCTCTTTTTCATATTTTGTGGTGAGTTGCTGTTGGAAGTCTGCAAAGGTTTTATTTAGCTTCTTCCTTTGTGTGTGGAATGAATGAAGTAGAGGCTGTATATTGAAAAAAAGAGGAAAATAATAAATTTTTACCAGCCCAGCTTAGAGTATTTCTAGATATGAATACAAAGAAAATGGAAATCACAGGGAACTTAGAAATCAGCCTCAGTTCATTTGTTACATATGTCACCTAGATTCTGAGCAGCAAAAGTAAATTTTGGAAGCAATATTTATATTTTGATGTCCATCCCCATCTAGTGTCTGTGACTGTTATTAGCAAAATCATCCATCTCTATTGTCTCCTCCTTATTCCTTGCATCTCCCCTGCCTCCAGCACAGCGCAGAAAACGTCTGCTTTCTGCATAGCACTGACTTTCCTCTGCTGGTAAAAGACATTCTTTTTTTAAGGAATTGCAGTCTTTTCGACTTTTGTGGCTAATATACAAATAGTCCTTTTTTACTGTCCTCCAGAAATTAACAGATCTAGCTACTGAACTGATAATGAACCTCTATCAATGAAATTAGGTAAGGTCAGGCAACGTTTGTCCTCAGCCTGTTGCAACTCCTAATACTATGAATCTTAGGTAATGCGCAACTTTTCAGTAGCTTGCACATCAGTACCTTGTATTTCTACAGCTACTAGCAAATGAACTGGCATAAAATATTTTCATGTCCTAGTACTTTTTCCTTCTGATTCTTAGATCTATGGAGAAGTCATAATATTTTTATTAACACATTTGAATTTATTGACAATTTAAGACAAGACCAAAAATAAAAATCTAAAATAAATATCTTGTACATTTTAAAAGCTTTGTGCCAAGAAAGGTAAAAGCAAATTTGCATATCTGAGTGTCTGAAAATACAGTGAAACTTGTCCATCTTTAAATTAAATAACCACATCGTTAGGTCATCCAAAATATGGAAGGTGCAATTCAAGTTATTCCAAAGGAAAGAAAGATGAGATCACTATCCAATAAAATATTACCATCTGTGATTCTCTTTGATGGATATTTACCAGCAAAAAACACCATTCCCTCTCATGAAAATGTGACTTACTTTATCTATATAAAATTGCATTATTGGAACTAGTTTGCAATATTGGAAATAAAATAACATTAAAACCCAGTGGGAGTGAGTGTTGGCGTTTTTTTGGTATCTTTTTTTAAGATTTCTCCCATAGAAAGAATATTTTCTCTCTTTTGCAAAAGATTTCAATTTTATTTCTATCTTTTTAGAGGAGAAAAAAAAGAAAGGATTGTTTGTTCTGGTTTTAAATACATCTACTCTACTGCCTTTTATAGAATCGTTGTTGGGTATGGACAATGTGTCTTGTACATCAGGGCAGTGTAAACATCTAGAAAATTCAGGAAAGTGTATCTCAGTTTACAGAAGACAGCAACTATTATGCACCAAATGCCCTGAAATGTGAATACTGTTTATTCTTCTTAGTGATTTTGGGTGGCTGTGTACAGCTTCTATAAAAGATACTAATCTTTTAGAAGACTTGAGGAAGCATTATAGTACTGGTGTTTTTTAATTTCCTAATTGTATTTCGCCCTCTGTTTCAATATTCCACTCTTTTCACAAGCTCCACCATTAAGGATAAACATTTAGTAGAATATTTCATTGGAAGCCATAGCAATCAGCTACATTTCTACTCTCAGATTTTCAGTTAAATGATAGCTGTGCATTCCACTTACGTCTTCTGGGGCTTGGAATATGCACTCTAAAATTCACTTCTCCATCCTAGCTTTTTCATAATTGCTCCGTATTTCCATTCAGCTGTTATTCCTGTGTACTCATGAGATTTGCTTTTGGGCATTTTTAAGCATTGTTATGAAATGGGGGAAAGTCAAATTAAATTGTAAATGAAATATGTAAAGTTTCTTGGTATCAGGGTAGAGAGCAATTACTGTACCCCTTGAGCAATGTGGCCCCAAAATAATCTTGCATATCTACAAAATGCATCAAAAATCTAAGCTGTGGGAAAGAATGAGAAAAAACTCTAGGAAAAAGCAAGAGAAAATATGCATATGAAAAGATGTTGGGAATTATTGTGCTTCACTCACTCTGAGTAAATAGGAACTCCAGAGAGGGAATAATTATGAATTTTATTCCTTAGTTACATCACATCTTCATCCAAACAGAAGTAACAATGGAGATAGTAACTCAGTGAGGGATTTTTTTATATGAAGAAGTTGCTGTGTAGTCCAAAAGCCATGGGGAATTTTCTTGGAAAAACTGCCTGAAAAATTGAATCTAAAATTCTTTTGTTTGCTTTAAAGGTTCAGTACTGACCAAAGCAGATTGGGAGAAGTGAATTGCCATAGAAATGCTGGATTTTCTCAAAAACTTTTGTCGTGGTAGATAAATCTTCAAGAGTCTTGGGATGTAGTTTGCAATAAAAAACCTCTACTGTTCATGAGATTATCTTTTCTGGCTGAATGGAGTTTACTGTCCTCCTCCCCCCCGCCAAAAAAAAAAAAATTCTTGTTTAGTACTCTAATGTAGTAATGGTGTGACTTTCTTCATCGTAGGTGCAGCCAATTTGTAAATATGGAACTAGCTGAGCATAGTGAAATAAAGAGGGGGATGGGCTTTTTAGTATGCCTGAAACAGTCCTTCTAATACTTGGAAGAACTCACACTTGGGTGAAATATAGAGCTTACTGTTAGGTAATATTGGCAATCAAAGATAAAACATTCATGCTTCATGTAATTTCAACTGAAGGAGAACACCTAGAAACGTTGTGCCTTTTGGAGGAGAGTTTAATCCTTTTTTTTTTTTTTTTTTTTAATGCTGGAAATACAGGTTCCCAGTTTCCCTTCCTCTCCTCTCTACCCACTGAGCTTTCAGTAGCATTTAAGATATGATCAACATCGATCTCCCGGCATGACTCTGAAAGCTCTCCTTTTTGTGTTTTATTATAAGAAGTAGTTTTATCCGTAACATAGCAGTGAAGTTCCGTATGAGCAAGATGTGAATGTAATTTGGGAACCCTCAGAGGTTTCATAAGGATGGCATTCTGCAGATTCTCTCTACACCCATTGAAGGACAAGCAAAAGAGGGGTGTGTGTTTATAGCAGCCTGCAAGGTTGTGGAGCACCCTCCCTCAGGATACCTTATTGTTGAATTGCAAAATTTTGCACCGTTAAAATGTCACGGAGCTTGATTTCATATTTATACTCTCGCAGAGGTTGGCTATATGGCATGTATTGGAATGTGATCATTCACTTCTGAAACAAGGAATAAAATTACCTGAGGGTTAGTAGAATGCAATCCTACTTCAAAGATTTCAGACCGTATCCTCCCAAGACATAAGCACACACTTAATTTTGCTTGTAATAGTTTGTAAAAACATGATTAAACTGGTGTAGGACCACAGCACGGACAAACATGTTTAGTTGCTTACACTACACTGTCCTTTGTTAATATTGTCTTCTTTCTGAATTACTCTGGAATTGAGCTATTGAAATCTGCAAGGCTCACCAGGGAGCAAATAATTAGCACTCATAGTCATTACCAACACCATTTCCATTTGTATCTTAAATGTTTGCTTTAAGTAATTGTATTTAGATGCTGGTTTTTATTAAATCTTTGCAATCCTCTAATGAGTTATCCTCGAGAATTCACAGATTAACATGGTTAAATATCTGTTTTGGAAGCTGTATCTTGCCTATCTTTGTTTCAACTGCACTTCAACTAATTTTTATCCTTTCTTACATTTTCAGACAGTGTGAAAAATCTTTCCTCTGCTGCAGATGATGACAAACTTCCTTTTGAATTTACTTTATGTGTTGTCAGTGACCTCAATGAAGTGAAAATTTTACTTCAAGAAGGTAAGTTTTACCTTTCTTACACTGTAATTATTCACATGTCAAGAAACAAAAATCCATAACACATTTTTTTAGTCCTGTTGGCCTCAAAAAACACCCATAAAATGAAAAAAGAAAGGAATAGTGTCGTATCTGGAATAAACCAAATTAGTTGAGACAGACTTCAGTATTTTTTTATTTTATTTAAACCTACTTGAAAAGAGAATAAAATAGACATCATTAATAATAAGTGAGGAATGAAAGGAAAGCTAAGAATTGGGCTTTCAATTGTGTGTATCTGTATAGAAGGAGGAAGTGCTCTGGTTTGTGTGATTTCTGTCAGGAATGCAGTAGCATATCTGAGGTGCTTTGGGACACTCTGCCTGACTCTGGCTAGCATCTGATAAGGAGAAAAAGACACAGACCTGTCAGTGTTGCCATTTAAACAGGTAATGATAGAGCTGATGACTGATTCACTCAGTGATGAAGCTCTTCAGCAGCCTCCGCAGTGCTTTTCCTTGAAATAGCTTTAATTGAGAAGAATTTTTTTGATGACAGAGGCAATATTTTTTTAGAAAAAAAATTGTTATTATACAGCCTTTTTGACTTGTTTAGCTCTCATCATGCAATGAGATTGGTGACATAAGAGATCCGTGTTTTTTTCCCAGACATGCTATTTATCCAACTTGGAGAACGAGGCTTATAAAAATCAGTATCTCAAAGAACTACGTGACAGCTGTAAGAGAACTTGTTTCCTCTGATACCGCTGTTACACTGGAACTTCTTCAAGTTCAACTCAACTCCAAGAAGGTCCAGAAAAAGCTTAGAATTGGGTTTTCCCAGTTATCATTTTAAGTTCTTGCACCTCAAACGTGATCAGGGTACTAGTTACTTTTTCTGCTAAAGCTAGAAGCCAAGCAAATGAGTCACTTCTTACAGCATTTCAAATGTAACAAAGGTCTAAATTAAAGTCTTATAGACATGCATAAAATATAGACATAGTATTACAGACAAAATATAGACATCTGTAAAATCTCTTTCCATGATGCCCACAGCAACACATGGAAAACCCCATGTGGCTTCAGTTGCACTAGTATAACCAATGTAATGTTAAAAATTAGGATTATGACAGGGAAAATTGACCCTAAATTGTGCTGGCTTTTTCATCATGTCTGCTGATCTAACTCTAAAAATGATCAAATCTTAAAAAGCATGGAACACCCAGTGCTATTTATCCTCAGTGCAATTTTAGATGGAATGGTACCCTAAGAACGAACTGTGGTGAAAATCATCAGTCAACAAATCAACTGATCAAGAAAATAAAAAAAAAATGTGCTGTCTTCTGTACTTCAAATATCTACTAGGCCATATTCTAAAACCTTGTCTGTAGTATGTAAATAACTTGAGGGAAGAAAATTGAGAGAAGTGGTAGAGGGAGAAGGTGTTTCAACAGAACAGAGGAAATGAAAGGCTCAGGGAAGCACTCTGGAGAAAGCAGAGACCACATCAAATCAGGAAAATATTCTAGAGCCATGCAGTGTGTTTATAATGTATATGTGATTTGATCTTAGTCCTTTGTGCTGGTTTTGGCTGGGATAGAGTTAATTTTCTTCACAGTAGCTGGTATGGGGCTACGTTTTGGATTTGTGCTGGAAACAGTGTTGATAACACAGGGATGTTTTGGTTACTGCTGAGCAGTGCTTACCCAGAGCCAAGGGCTTTTCTGCTTCTCTCCCCACCCCACCAGCGAGGAGGCTGGGGGGGCACAAGGAGTTGGAGGGGACACAGCCGGGACAGCTGACCCCGACTGACCCAAGGGACGTTCCAGACCATAGGACGTCATGCTCAGCATGTAAAGCTGGGGCAAGAAGGAGGAAGGGGGAAATGTTTGGAGTGATGGCGTTTGTCTTCCCAAGTCCCCGTTAGGCGTGCTGGAGCCCTGCTGTCCTGGAGATGGCTGAACACCTGCCTGCCCATGGGAAGTGGGGAATGAATTCCTTGTTTCGCTTTGCTTGAGCATGCGGCTTTTGCTTTCCCTATTAAACTGTCTTTATCTCAACCCAGGAGTTTTCTCACTTTCACCCTTCTGATTCTCTCCCCCGTTCCACTGGGGAGGAGTGAGTGAGCAGCTGCGTGGTGCTTAATTGCTGGCTGGGGTTAAACCATGACACCCTTGCATTTGACAAGGAAGATCTGCTGACACAGGCAAATTCTGTCTACAGCAAGGCTTGATTTGTGGTCAAGCAGAGATACCATGAATAATCCTCTGTGGATAGTTACCACATAGTTTGCATTTATTTGATAATTACTGCCAGCATTTTGCTGCAAGTTGCTCTGTTTGCCACACCTGATGCTCCACATGCTTGACTCATGCCTGAGTTTGAAAGATCAATGAACATACAGCAAACGACAGGAATTGTAACTGTTGAATAGAGACTGTAGACTTCACAGTTGGTTAACTGAGATAATTTCCCCAGTTTCCAGATAAATCAGTAGAGTCAATAGTAAATTTTTTGGACACAAATATCTGGTTTTTTTCCTCTCTTTCTCTCCTCATTCTCTCATTTCTTTCCATCTGTGGTGGGTTGACCCTGGCTGGATGCTAGGTGCCCACCAAAGCCGCTCTATCACTCCCCCTTCTCAGCTGGACAGGGGGGAGAAAATATCACAAAAGGCTCGTGGATCAAGATAAGGACAGTTTAATAAAGTGAAAGCAAAGGTCGCGTGCGAAAGCAAAGAAAACCAAATGACATTATTCTCTACTTCCCATCAGCAGGCGATGTCTGGCCACTTCCCAGGAAGCAGGGCTTCAGTACGTGTAGTGGTTGCTCCGGAAGACAAAAATGCCCCCCTTCCGTCTCCCTTTACTTAGCTTTTATATCTGAGCTGACGTCATATGGTATGGAGTATCTGTTTGGTTAGTTTAGGTCAGCTGTCCTGGTTATGTCCCCTCCCGAGATCTTGCCCTGCCCCAGCCTGCCATTGAGGGGGGGGGCAAAAATGTTGGGGAGACAGCCTTGATGCTGTGCCAGCACTGCTCAGCAGTAGCCAAAACACTGGTGTGTTATCAACACCTTTCTAGCTACTGATGCAGAGCACAGTGCTATGAGGGCTGCTATGGGGAGTATTAACTCCATCTCAGCCAGACCCAATACACCATCTCATTTTTTCATTTATTTTTATCTCATTCTTTTGATGCAAGCCCTGGATTGTGCAGAATGCTTTTTTCTTTTTCTTATTCCTGTAATCGTTGGCCTGTGTGCACATCAGCTGTATCTCTTGTGTAATTTAGGTATATGTTGACTTCCATATTCCTAAGGTTAATTTAAAAGAGAGAGAGTTTTCATATGACCGTTTTAGGATCTAATGTTTAAAGGTTACTTTCAGAACCCAGAAGCTTAAAAGGAGATGCAAAAAAGGATGAGTTGTGTTGTTTTGTGCTTGTCCCAAGTTACTCTTTGGATTGAATCCTTGTAGGCTGATGTTTGGGGTTTTTTTCCCAGGTTTCTTCCTGGTGTTTTTTCCTCCTATATATTAATTAAAACAGACTTAATTCATGCCTCCACATGATTTACAGTCCTACTGCTCATTGTAAAGTGTCTTCTTATTGCCACATGTATTGAGAATATTTTTACACATATCAGTCAGCGTTAGTTGGTGGAATGCCTTTTGAAAGTCTGCCACTTGATTTTTAATATTGTTTGTGGATATAAGGTAATATATTTTGTTGCTGAAATCCAAGATTGATCATATTATTATGCTTCATGAGATTTACATTGGTCTTATGTCCACAGGGTGACTGAAACAGCTTACATTAAGGAAGTGGGATAAATCTCTCTCACGTGATTTCAGAAATGAAATTCTGTTTTACAGTAGTAAATTAGGTACTTGAGAGTCCAGTTTCACTGAAGGTTGTTTCTCTACAAGCACTTAAGTACTTTTGAAAACTTTCAACCACACATCCTGTTTGTGTCACGCTCCAAATTTTGTATGATCAGATGTTGTCCCTGGATGTGGTAGGTGCCTGACCTACTGCCTGCACAACCTTTCTGTTTAATGTAGGAGCATGGGGTTGAACAGGAAGAGTTGCAACTATAGTGTATTTGTGGTGGAAATGTAACTGATAGAGCACCGCTCCAGAATGTCTGACACTGAGCAGACTTGTTTTAAGTTGAAGTGTTCCTTGCAACCTTTGATGTCCCTCCCACAGTTTCTTTCATCCAAATAGTTCAGGTATTCCACAGGGACTAATGTGACTTATCTAATTTTAAAATCCTCAAACTATACACCATACCAGTTTGATCTTAATTGTTTCCAGATCTCATAAGGAACTGGTCCCTTTGCATGAATGTAAAATATTTTTTACTTTTTTTTCAGTGGAACGGATCTAGTTTTAGAGATCTGGCTAATGCTTTCCTGCCTCCATACTGCTATGTATGAACACAGCAATGTATTCCGTGGTGGACCTTTTCCAGTAGAGACAATGTCTCAATGTGCTTCAGACGTTATGTAGCTATCATATATTTTTAGATTTTCAGAATGAAATATTCTAGCAGGCACTAATTAAGTCATTCCAAAGTGCCTTCTAAAAGGTTAATGTTTTGCCGCTGGTATCACTCTTCAACTTGAATTTTGAAGACTAGGAGATTGTGTAAGAGTACAGGGGTTTTTAGTAACCTGAATCTTGGCAATCCATGGGAGTTGTCCACCTATACTCTTTAGACTGAGATTCAGGATAAAAGGATTATATATTTAATATTTCTACTAGACAAAAATAAAAAATAATAAAACAAAATTAAATATATATATATATATCAAGGAAGACTCCCTTGCAGTTTTCTCTACAACTGAAAATGTAAGTGTGTACAAGAACAGAAAGGCAATTGTTCATTTGCCAATATTATACAAGATTTTCACAAAATATTGGTGAAATTCCCATGAATAATCAACTTCATAAGCAGAAATTATTCAGAAATATTTCGATGCTCTGTGTATTGTCTATCAAAGTTAATACTAGTAGTGACATACAAGCAATTAGGTTAGATGAGGGGACAGCCTCTCTCAGAAAAGCCCTGCTCTTTGTGTAAGATTTTAGCAGCCTTGAATCTAAGTATAAAAAAAAAAATCCAAAAAATTAATCATGTTAAATAATATTAGCACAATTTCCATCATTTCTGATGCTCCTGAAAACAATTGTGCAAAATAAGAGACACCTTGAAATGTTAGAAATGTTCTTTTTGATGGCTGTTTTTTATATTTGCAATTTTATTTATGTAGCACAGCAAATTTACCTCCAAAGGTTGTATCTGACAAGGTTAAAAAAGGGATCAAAAGGAATACAAGATCTAAGCTTAGGTTATATGTGACCTTAATGCAAAATTCAAACGAGCATAGCGGGCAGGAAAGAATGCAAAATTTGAATGTGGGGTTTTTTTCTGGACCTGCGGGAATACATGTTGTAGGGTACACTGCTGCACCAATGTTATGCTGATGTGTCAAGCAATGCAATAAATGAAAATTTAGCTGAGAGAACCTTTGTTTCCTTAAGGAACTTAACTACTATTCTTTTAAATCATTTTAGAAGCCTGTTTTCCTGCGTTACTTTAAGTTATGTACTCCTATCTTTCCAAAATCTCTGTGCATTGAAATTAATCAAGTGATTAGGCTTAAGTATGCATTTTAGTCCTGGGTGAAAACTGACCCTCCTGGCTTCTATGAGAGGTATGCTGGCCTTATAGTTTCACTAACAAAGCACAATGGAATAATTTGATGACTAGCCCTTACTGTTTTCTTCCCGCGTCTCCGTCACAAATGATAAATTCTAGACCTGTATGTATCAACACAAATAATAGCTGTACAATCCCTTTTTGCCTGAGTCTAAACTAAGTTTATGTTCAAATTTTATTTTGTGTACATAAAAAACATTTATGTGAATAAGGTTATGCATGTTTACAGAGTAAGCATTTTACTTTGGCACAGTACTATTTAAATGCATGGCTGTTCAAGTGCCTGATCCAAAATCCAATGCTATAAGGGGAGAAACTCCCACAGACATTGATAGTTTTTGGATCAAGCTGAGACAGAAGCTTTGAGCATGCTTCTTACATAGGCTTTTAAATTGATAGTTTGACTTAAGTCCACTAGCTGTAGTTTAACTGTAGTTTTAACATTTGAAGTGAAACGTGGACCCTTGTAGCAATTTGCCATTCTTTTAGTTCAAGCCAGAGGTTCATCCATGATGTTACAGCACTAATCCTTTCCTAGTGTGAAAATAAGATGGGTATTGCAGGCAATGCTTGCAAAAAGTAAGCTTTGTTGCAATAGTCAACAGCAAAGATGAACCCTGACTTTTTCTGTTTCAATTAATTCTGTAATTTAGGATTTTTATTTTTGAATGATGTATTTTGATTTCAATTTCCCACTAGTTTGAACTTCAGATATAGAGTTGGGTTTGTGCCCTTGTTAATTTTTGAGATATGGAGAATAAATAGTATAATTAGAAAATTGCTATATATTCTGAATTACTTGTTTTAGCATGGACAAAACAATTGTCCAGTGATGCTTCATTTAATCCAGTACAGATGTGATGCAGATAATATGAAGAACATATTTGTGGCTAGACACTGGCTGTCCCGTTGTATCGCATCTGTACTCATTTCTTTCTTTTCTCTAGTATCCAAGACGAAGAACTTGAGCTGTTCCAAGCTGTGATAACCAGGTACGAAGATCGTTCATTACGCTGAAAGTCTTGCTGTGGGCAAAAAGTGCACATATCTTGTAAGAAAAGCCAAGAAATTGTTGTTAGTGTAGCTGAAATCATAAACATTTAATCAAAGAATTATTAGTCCAAAACTAGTTGCTTAGAGCCCTGGGGTCTCCAGTATCATCCTGGACCTGAAGTGTGTATTCTGACATATCTGGTTGAGAAGAAACTTTATGTAGCCAGCTTGTTGCTTAAAATCCTACGTATTTGTCACATTTCAATGTGCAGGTGTAGGAGACCATGCAACTTTATGCACCAAGGCAAGGTACATTTAGTACTGAATTGCACACCAGTATGCAATTGATACGTGGCATAAATCAGAAAGTAAAGAAGTTGAAACTGTTACTGAAACAGTACTGTAGAAGAAACTGGCAGTCTGCAACCTGAAGGAAGCACCAGTTAGAAACTGAAACAAAGCAGGAGAACCAGCAATTCCACTTTTGTGAAAAAACAGGCAGGAGTCTAGTCAAAAGTCCACATGACTGTTGATGACATCAGGCCTATTGCACTTCAGAAACAGCTCTTTGGGAAGACAGAGTCTCAGAAAGGGATGCTGTGTCTAGTAGCCTCTGTTGTGTTCTCCAGCCAGAGAAATCAGAGACCTAGTTTCAGGTGGTTCAAAATGGGAAAGGCCTTTCTTACCAGCTCACAAGGAGGTTACATGCAATGCACTGTGGTCCCTGCGATGGTGTCTAACGCCATTGACCTGGACAGTTGCAGTACAGGTTTGCCCAAAATCTTATTGCAAAAAAATATTCAGATGATGAACATTTAAGGCATATTACACAGCTCTGTGTTCTAACTGGGCCATATTAAAACAATCTGCACGTAATTCCTATGTAAAAAACCCCATAGCTTCTCAAGTATTACGTAAAATAGTCTTAATAGCTTTTTAATGTTACCAAATTTCTCCTTTCTATGAAATATACAAATATTGGCTTGATTTTTAAAAGTTAATAGTAAGCAGGCATCTATTAAGATACAGTTGTTTGGCTTATATTCACCGGGGCAGCAAATATGACTGACTATTTTCCGGGTTGGTATCTCCCAGTAATCCTGATAATACAATGGCCTTGCATTTTTCACAAAGTAGGAAAATCTGTACAATATTGTTAGTGAGAACAAGTCATCTCTCCAGTAAGAAAAGAGATGCGTTAAGCCTGCGTACTGTGGTTATTGTGGGATATGGAGTACATTTTAGTATTTAAATGAGCGGTAGCTACCTCATTTGTGTATGCCAAAAGGATATTCTGTTGCAGGAGGCAAAGGCTTATAGAGCTGCTCCCCTGTCAGCTAGGACAGCAGTGCTGAGGTATGACAAAAAGCAGATATCCCTGGCTCATGTACAGCAAAGCTCAAAGCTGCTTTCAGAAAGGCTTTCATGGCGTCTGCTGTTTCTTAAGCACTTCTTCCTTCTCTTCCAAATGTTTCTATTCAGCATTTGCATGCTGTATGCACTTTCACGATCATTGGGCAGGTCCCTCACACAACTACAGCTCTGGTTTATGATTTAAAAATGTCAGTCTACAATTCTATTAAGTAATGTGACAGCATCTCTCTCTATATACAACGGGACCACTTGAAAGTGAAAGTAAAATTTTTTAATTCATTCATGTTCTTATGCTGTTTCTGTGAGATTTTGTGGATTCACTTATACTGATTTGCCATAAAATTACAGTGAGAATAGAATTCAGAATTACTATTCTAAACTTAGGTTTGATTGCATGCTACTATGTAACGGGAAATTTAAGCAACATTCCTTTTTTTCCACATATTAAAAATGAATGTCTGAGAGTGAAACAAAAATCTGACATGATGCATTGTCACATATGAATCATGTACTTTGTCCTGGGGAAAATCATCAGATTTGTTCTGGAAGGTTAATTTAAGTATTTTTAAATTATTTTCATTATAATCATAATAATTAATAAAATTGTAGGTTAAATATTAAATAGCAGGTGGATGTGAGCACATATTTAATAATAAATTAGAATACATAAAATGTATATGCTCACAGATCTGGGAGAAAAACACTCTGTTAGATCATTCTGTTTCAGAAGCTTCCTCTAATCAGTATAAAACTGTTTTCAGAAGCAGTCTGCAGGAGGGAAAATGCTGTGTGATATTCAGCAGGCTGAAGCTTAGTTTTCTGACTTCAGTTCCTCAGAAAGTTTAGGAAGTTAGGAAATTTTTTTGCTGAAATTCAACCTTTAGAGAAATGTCTGAGTCTTTCGTACCACACCTTTGCTGGCACCAAGTCAACAATTCAAAACTTGCATTGTATCAAACAGAACTGGTGGAAGTTTTCAATGAACAGAGGACACTTGGAAATGTGAGTCACTGAAGTCAACAGAATTAGGGAGGGTCTACATGTATGGTGCACATGTTTAAATTAATTAATTGTGTATCTTCCAAAGATATACTTAAAAAAACCCAACAGAATAATTCAGGGCTGCCCCCACCGCCATACCCAATATTGTGGAATATAGTGTACTATATCTTTTTGGTCTAATTTTAGTGTTCTGAAAAATATGAACGGTGGCCTTCATGTCCCGTTGTGAGTGTTGTATCTGTGTATCTGTTGCAGAGAGGGTGAAATTTGGAGGCAGGACAAACAAGGTTGCTCTTTGGATCTGGGAGCTTTGCCAGTGCAGCAATGCCAACCCTTGCTTCAGCTCTGCTCACAGTTAGCAGGCTTGACTCAGTTCCACTTCACATCTCTGCCAGAGAAGGTTCCTGCAGTGGCCGATGTACATAGAGGCAGTCACCACTTTGTGAACTGGGCTGAGGGTGTCTGTTCCCTCAGCATTCTGTCAGTTACCTCACATAACCGTTCACCCCAGTGCTTAGAAGAAAAAAAAACCTTGTGGTCCAGCTGACTCTTAAGGGAACATGGAGAAGGACTGCAATTTTTTATTTCCTTCTGGTTATTAAAAAAACCAAACTTCCATCTACTGAAGAATTGAATTTGAGTAAAGGAATAATAAACAAAGCAAGTATACACTAAATAATTGCATATGTCTTTAGTTTGGCTCAAGACTTTTTGCTATTTGTTAAATTTCTTTCTTCTTTCTTCCCAGCACTGCCATGGGAGATCTTTTTATTTGTTAATAGGTTTTTCAAAGTTTTTTTTTATACCTGTTACGTCTAACTGGAAGCAAACTGCAATACCTCCCTCTAGCATCTGTTCCTTCTTTTGTGTAAAATTGCACAAACTATTCCTTCTGTTTTATTGCTGCTTGTAGTTGTTTTCTATACGATGGTGACACTTTAGTTCTGCAGTCAATGGGAGTTTTGCCACTGATCATTCTTGCAATGTTCTTAAGCTGTGGTAGGGTCTAGGGCCTTCTGTTATGAATAGTACAATGTCTCAGTGCTCAGCAAGATTACTAAGCACAATTACTATGCTTAGATGTTCAGATATTTTTTTTATTTTTAGTGTGTGTGTGTGATCCAGAATGAATAGCTTTGGCCTGGACAAAACATTAGCTTGCATAATGTCTGGAAACATCATTAAATAGAGAAGGGATAAAACAAAGCAATAATTAAATTTCTAGGCTATTGAAAGTTATTGCAAATTAGTATGTTCCCCAACCAGATGGATATCAAATTAATGTGACCATGTTTACTTTAATCAAGTGTGCTCATGAAACCTGTTCCCTTACCACATTGCTACCTGACAAAATTTGCAAAAGTTTATGCATATCACAAGAGATTGCTACTTACGTTGATCAGACCCTAAAGAATTAAAATTTTTTACCTCCCTTCTCTAAATCTGCTTGTTTTGTTCAGTGAAACCCATGATTTAATGGTATCTAAGATTGCTTTAGACAAAATGGCATAAAATTAATATAGTGTATTGTTCATGTTATGATTTTTCAATCGTAAGCTATACCTTGTTATGTATAATATAACCATGTGGATTCAAAAATACAAAGGAGCAGAGTACAGTTGCCAGCCTACCAAACTGCACTTTTGGTAAAAATTTCCATGAAAATCCCTGTACCAAGGGTATTTATTTTCTCTCTCTGTAATTACCCTTTATCACTCAAAACATGCACCGTTACATCTCAGAGGTCAATTTCTGCAACTTGAGTAGTTAACATTGAAAGAAGGAGTTTCAAATATATCACTGTACAAGTGTGTGCAGGTATCTGAGGACACTGGGAAGTTTACAGTACTGAAATGCTGCAAGCTGCCATCTTGATATCTAAAGCTGGATCTTCAGCTAGTATAAATCCAGATATAAATTGCTGTAGCTCTGCTGTTTTTTGCAATTTACATGAAGAGTCTCTCTCCCATCACAGAGCAAATTGGTATAATGTAATTAAAATTTTGAAACGAAGATAATTCTACTGGGTTGATGAAAAAAAAGAATAATATTGAGTATTTTTTTGTGTGTTGGATGAGGTCTGCTTTTAATTAGATTGATAATAATTTGACATAATTATCCTGTATAAAGTTAGCATCAAAAAAGACCCCTGAGCAGAAGCTGGCACTTAAACAGTAACTTTTGTTAACGAGGAAAGAGAAATGGATACCATTCACTGTGTAATTTAACAGAATACCACAGTAACTGTATCAAGTTATTTTCAAATAAGTTTTCACCAAGTGTGCTATGCCCACACACATTCTTGTATGGGCAATTTGCACTAGTCATCTTCATATTCTATTGCTTAGTTAGAAATTTCTCCAAGATTGAATTAAATTACTGAAAGATTAACTTTCAATATTAGCCAAAAAAAAAAACCCTAAAAGCCCATCATGTGTCTATTTATCCTCTTTCAATTTTGAAAAAGAATAAACTGAATTTCCTAGGGAGATAAATTAATCCACAGTAAATACACACAATGTAGTTTAAAAATTAGGTTGTGAAAGTACTCTTCTGGTTAAGAACACAGTGTGTTTTCTGCCAGGTTCTTTAAACTGAATGAGATTATCTCAAAATTCCCTAGTGATGCAGGGTCCAGCATCAGCTGTATAAATTTTTTTCCATATAAAAATATTTATATTTATGTTCATAAAGCAATGAAACCTTTGAATAATAGAGAGGAAATGTATTAGAATTACAAAGGTGTTTCAGTGTGTGTTTAGCTGATATGTAATCCACATATTTATCTCATGAAAGTTGTTTTAAAATGCTTTCCTGAATAAGGATGGCTTCACAAGGTCACGGATTGACTGAGTTGTGGTTGAGCTCCACCCCTGGATATCTAGTTTGTTTGTCAAGCATTCCTTGTCTGCTCTAGCCACATTCAAAATGAATTCATTTCTTCTTTTAACTAATTGGTTTGCACATTTACTTAGAAATTGCCTTATTTCCTCCCAAGGGTATCTGCCTAACAGAAGTGGGTGAAGAGATTGCTTTATTGATGGTGACAAAAGGAAAATGCAAATTGCCTCATTTTAGAAACATAACTTAAAAGTTCCCGAGTTAGGGGTCTGGGCTTTCTGTGCTCAATCGAAAAAAGCAAAACTCCTTCAAAGAGCACTTTAGAGCCTGACTCCAGCTTGGGTGCAAAGTAATGTTTCCCAGAGAACTGTCTCTATCTGTCTTTCTTGAATGCATATGGAGTCTAAGTCAGAAATGTCTGACATTCCAAGCAAAACTTGATGCTGTTAATTTCCTATATCACATTCTGCTCTTATACTCTGGTATGTCTCTAACTAAAGTCTGTTTTTAGATAACTAATAGTAAGTCTCTTTAAAGCACAATGATACATATATAGTGTTTTTTAGATTCCAGGCAAGTTTGATGCTATTTGCTGTTCAAATGCAAGTAAAGACATTCTCTACACTGGAATATCACTGTCTAATAAAAGTAATATAAAGTAGCTCAGGTATGTGCCCAGCTGGGAGCTTGCTTCTTACTGAGTTTCTCCTACAGCTGGTTCAGCTGCAGTGAGCAGAGGAACCGCACAGTGGTGGGCCTGGAGGTGCAGAAGGCACAGCAATTTCCTCACTGCCCCTCAGGCTGACTGGATCCAGGCTGCGACAAGGAATCTGCTCCAGCTAACAGCTTGCTTTCCTCTTTGAGCTTTTATCATTTTCTCCCTGTTCCACAGAATTAAAACGAAACCCCACGTATTAGGTTTAGTTCGTGGAGATTTGGTCACACCAAGTATAAATGGATGAATTTAGAACACTGTGGACATATCTGGGAAAGGTTTCTTGCTGTGTAAGGTCACTTTTAGTCCTCAAATCCAGGCACACCAGCAAGTTGTGTTCACTGGGTCCGTCAGCACTTGTTTGCAGAGTAGCCTGTGATGTTAAGTGAATACTTTGATAGTAACCATTTTATGTATTTCTAGCCATCTAAAAGTCAAATGTCTAACTTAAGCTAACCAAAAATTCCTCAGTAATCAATGAAGGCATAATGGAACAGATCATGGAACAGATCCTCCTGAAATGTAAGTTGAAACATTTGGATGACAGGGAGGTGATTAGAGACAGCCAATATGGCATCAGCAAGGGCAAATCATGCCTGACTAATCTGGTGGCCTTCTATGGTGGAGTGACTGCATCAGTGAACAAGGGAAGTGCTATGGATGTCACTTACCTGGACTTCTGTAAGGCCTTTGTTATGGTCCCCCATAATATTCTTGCTGCTAAATTGGGGAGATAATGGGTTTGATGGATGGACAAGGAAAATTG
The DNA here is from genome assembly GCF_026419915.1 of Harpia harpyja. Lineage (NCBI taxonomy): Eukaryota > Metazoa > Chordata > Aves > Accipitriformes > Accipitridae > Harpia > Harpia harpyja. Next base: position 561,287 of record NC_068940.1, read on the forward strand.
GCTGAATGGCTGCATCCAAAGAGTTACAGTCAATGGCTCAATGTCCAAGTAGAAAACAGTAATGAGTGATGTCCCTCAAGGGTCTGTAGCTGGACCAATACTATTTAATACTTGGACACTCACAAGTCTATGGGACCAGATGGGATCCATCCACGAGTACTGAGGGAGCTGGCGGAGTAGCTTGCCAAGCCACTCTCCATCATTTATCAGCAGTCCTGGTCAACAGGAGAGGTCCCAGGTGACTGGAGGCTTGCCATTTACAAGAAGGGTCAGAGGGAGGATCCGGGGAACTACAGGCCTGTCAACCTGACCTCGGTACTGGGGGAGATTATGGAGCGGTTCGTCTTGAGTGCGCTCACATGGCATGTGCAGGACAAGCTGGGGATCAGGCCCAGCCAGCATGGGTTCATGAAAGGCAGGTCCTGCTTGACCAACCTGATCTCCTTCTATGACCAGGTGACCCGCCTAGTGGGTGAGGGGAAGGCTGTGGATGTTGTCTGCCTCGACTTCAGCAAGGCCTGTGACACTGTCTCATGGCATACTCCTTGAGAAGCTGGCGTCTCGTGGCCTGGATAAGTGCACTATTCACTGGGTGAAAAACTGGCTGGATGGCCGAGCCCAGAGGGTTGTGGTGAATGGGGTGAAATCCAGTTGGCGGCGGGTCACAAGTGGTGTTCCTCAGGGCTCAGTGTTGGGGCCAGTTCTGTTTAAGTTTGCAGACAACACCAAATTGGGTGGGAGTTGATCTGCTTGAGGGTAGGAAGGCTCTTCAGTGGGATCTGGACAGGCTGGATCGATGGGCCAAGGCCAATTGCATGAGGTTCAACGAGGCCAAGTGCCAGGTCCTGCACTTCGGTCACGGCAACCCCACGCAGCGCTACAGGCTTGGGGAAGATTAGCTGGAAAGCTGCCCGGCAGAGAAAGACCTGGGGGTACTGGTTGACAGCCGGCTGAATATGAGCCAGCAGTGTGCCCAGGTGGCCAAGAAGGCCAACGGCATCCTGGCCTGTATCAGAAACAGTTTGGCCAGCAGGAGCAGGGAGGTGGTTGTTCCCCTGTACTGGGCACTGGTGAGGCCGCACCTCGAGTCCTGTGTTCAGTTTTGGGCCCCTCACTGCAGGAAAGACATGGAGGTGCTGGAGCATGTCCAGAGAAGGGCAACCAAGTTGGTGAGGGGCCTGGAGCACAAGTCTGATGAGGAGCAGCTGAGGGATCTGGGGTTGTTTAGTCTGGAGAAGAGGAGGCTGAGGGGAGACCTTATCGCTCTCTACAACTACCTGAAAGGAGGTTGTAGTGAGGTGTAGAAGAGGTTACTTCTATCAAGTAACTAGTGATAGGACAAGAGGAAATGGGCTCAAGTTGTGGCAGGAGAGGTTTAGATTGGATATTAGGAAAAATTTTTTTACTGAGAGTGTTGTCAGACATTGGAACAGGCTGCCCAGGGAAGTGGTGGAGTCACCATCCTTGGAGGTGTTCAAAAAACGCATAGATGTGGCAATTCAGGACATGGTTTAGTGGGCATGGTGGTGTTTGGTTGACAGTTGGACTTGATGATCTTAAAGGTCTTTTCCAACCTAAACGATTCTATGATCCTATGATTCTATGATATGTTCATCAACAACATAGACAATCGGATTGAGTGCAACCTCAGCAAGTTTGCAGATGACACCAAGCTGAGTGGTGTAGTTGTTATGCTTGAGGGAAGGGATACCATCCAGAGGAACCTTGACAGGCTGAAGAAGTGGGCCCATGTGAACCTCGTGAAGTTCAACAAGGCCAAGTGCAAGGTCCTGCACCTAGATCAGGGCAAACCTCAATATCAATCGACTGGGGGATGAATGGATTGAGAACAGCCCTGTGGAGAAGGACCTGGTCATACTGGTGGATGATAAATTGGATATGAGCTGGCAATGTGCACTTGCAGCCCAGAAAGCCAACTGTATCCTGGGCTTCATCAAAAGAATTATGGCCATCAGGTCAAGGGAGGTGATTCTCCACTCATGAGAATTAAACTCCGCTCTCATGAGGCCCCACCTGGAATACTGCATCCAGCTCTGCTGCCCCCAGCCACAAGAAAGACATGGACCTGCTAGAGCAGATCTAGAGGAGGGCCACAAAAATGGTCAGAGAACTGGAACACCTCTCCTCTGAAGAAAGGCTGAGAGAGTTGGGGTTGTTCAGCCTGGAAAAGAGAAGGCTCTTGTGAGACCTTATTGCAACCTTTCAGTATATAAAGGGGACTTATAAGAAAGGAAAAGGAAGGCTGTTTTACCAAGGCTTGTAGTAACAGGACAAAGGGCAATGGTTTTAAACTGAAAGAGGGTAGGTTTAGACTGGATATAAAGAACAAATTTTTTATGATGAGGGTGGTGAGACACTGGAACAAGTTGCCCAGAAAATTGTGGATGCCCCATCCCTGGAAGTGTTCAAGGCCAGGTTGGATGGGGCTTTGAGCAACCTGGTCTAGTGGAAGGTGTCCCTGCCCATGACAGGGCGGTTGGAACTAGATGATCTTTAAAGGTCCCTTCCAACCCAAACCATTCTATGATTCTGTGATTCTATAATGCCTATGTCTTTCTATGCACACAGTGATGTATCTCTTTTTGTCTTCCATTTTAGGGGAGAAGGACTCTATCAAGGTGCCTTTCTTCCCTGACCGTACAGAGGGTCTAGATGAATTGACTTAGACTAAATGGCTTAGTTAGATATTGAATAATGCTTGCTTTATTTGATGTCTAATTTTTAGCAGTTTAATCAATTATGTAAATTAGAGACTTCGTGCTCTTTATCTTCACTTGTTTCAGATTTTGCATTAGTTACCAGTCTGGACCCTTTTAATCTCTCCTCTGCAGCACTGAAAGGGAAGAAATTAAGTATGACATTTCATTTGTGTGGAGAGAGTAAGTTATGTGTATGTTTCAAGGCAAAAATGATTGTGCATTTCTGTGAAAATGCATAAATCAAGTGTTTCTGGTGTTGTATCAGAGTTCTTCATAAATCAGAGCATGTCAAAGTTACACATAAGGATGGTGCTTTAAAGGATTAAGAGCCATGGGGATGAAAGTTAAATAGAAAACTGAACATTTCAGAAGATGCATTTAACACCTTCTGTTTAGACTTTCAGTGTGCATAAACAGGAGAAACTCACTCAGAAAGACTTTCAGCATTACCTTGTGAAGCCTAGGCAGACCTGCAATCCTGTTCCACTAATTTTGTTTTGTGAGTACTAGGAATCCCTATGAGTTTTCCAGTGATTAAGCTAAGATATTGCCTTGACTTTAAACCATAATGTCCTAATTCTGTTGAGTGGTGCACATTAAAAGCAACAATTTATTTTAGATAAAGATTTTCCTTCAGAGCAATAGCAATAGAGAACCCCCCCACACACACACATTCAAAGTTATCTTTGAATTATTTGGAATACTTTGCTAATGTTTATTCAAAATTTGGTTTATCTTACATTCAGATCTACCAGTTTGAAAAAAAATCTTACTTTAAATCTTACCCAAAATAGTTACCAGCTTGTTGTAACTGTATTTCTCTAGTGTAAGACTGGCATCTGCTGGTAAGATTCATGCAGAAGCTGAGACACAGGGTAACAGCCTTCTCTCTTGTTTTGGTTATCCTACAGCTGGCAGAGTCTACAGGGTTTAGTTTATTTATTTGTAGAGGTAACCACCACTTCCTATAGAAATTGAAGTTGTGTGTGGTGTGTCTAGTGTGGAGCAGCTCTCTCCGTCAGATTCAATTTATAAAGACATGTATTTGAGTTAATGGAGTGTGATTTTAAATTCATTACTGATTTTGCACTGCAGTTCAACAGTCTGCTTTCAGTCTTAGCCAGGATGTAATTTTTCACTGAAAATATCCTCTCAACAGGTGCAATAGCGCTTGAAAATGCCAACAGATATTCAATGGATGGTCTGACATTTTCTGAGTGCCCATGCCTAGTGATTATGTCTAATGGGTGCTTCTTGGTTCAAGGTGCAGTTGATCTTACCTGAGTATATTATATCTCAAAAATAGATACAGAGTGTCACAATTTTAAAAAATGTGTTTTTCTCTATTGACTGTCAATATAGCCTATGCTGGCCAGCTCAAATGGAGAGTCTCACATTGCTAGACATATAGGGAAGAATGCTGTCTTAGGCACGTTTTTGATCATTTTGTAAATCTGACTTGATATACACATCTGCATCTTTAGAGATCATAACTCTTAAAGAAGTGGTTCAAGATCCAGAAATGTAATCATGTAATTTGGTGAATCACGGAGTTGAGGTGACAACAAAATCCTCTCATTTTGCAGTGAGTAACTTCGTTGTCAGACCTGAAGTTCCAGGACTTACAAACTTGATCCAGAGGTGGAAATGAAGTTTAAAGCATTTGCATCTTGTCACACATAAGGTACCATTGGTGAACAACTGCAAATGCAAATTACATCTAGGTGCCCGCAGGCCAGCTCTGAATTTGATAGCTTCCCTCTTCCATGTGTGCACTCATTTTGACTTTGAAGTAATGAGAAGAAAAGATGATCAGATTCAATTTCTGCAGATACCATTGTGGTGGGTTGACCTTGGCTGGCTGCCAGACACCCACCCAGCTGCTCCCTCACTCCCCCTCCTCAACAGAGCATGTGGAGAAAATAGGTGAAAAAGCTTTTGAGTCAAGCTAAAGGCAGAGATCAGTTACCAATTACCATCATGGGCAAAACAGACTTGATTTGAGAAACATTAATTTAACTTAATGCCAACTAAAATAGGTTTGAATAGTGAGAAGCAGGCAGTGTTTACCCTCACTATCAAAGTAAGCGAAACCTCTGGAGAAGGGGAAGGATGGAAGCTGATGACTTCTGGCACCAAGAGGAAGGATCCTGCCCCACCTAAGGGCTATAACTGCAAAATAGTTTCAACTACCCTCAAAGTTGAAGGGAAGCCAGATGTGCCTGCAAGCAAAGAACCTGGTCCACCTAACCCTAAACCATGCGAGACTACCAGGAAGAAGCAGTAAATCATTGGAACAGGTGAATCCCTGCTGTGGGAGACAGAGGCACCTGTCTGTTGACCTGACCAATCGTCTAGAGGATGGGCAGGGTCCAGGAGCTGGGATGTTGTGGAGGGACTGCCAAAGCTTGTCCGGCCCTCCGACTACAACCTCCTGCTGTTATTTTGTGAGGGCACAAATGGATACTGCCAGGGGAAACCTGGACAGTATCAAAAGTAACTACAGAGCTCTGGGGGTAGTAGTCAAGAGCACGGGGGACCCAGGTGGTGTTCTTGCCAATCCTGCAGTGAGGGGAAAGTGTGTGAGGAAAAAGGGTCTAATAGGACAGGTCAGTAAATGGCTGCGGAACTGGTGCTGGTGACAGGGTTTTGGTTTCTGTGACCATGGGTCCCTGTTTGCAGATCAGCATCTGCTTGGAAGAGATGGGATTCATCTCAATAAGCAGGACGAAGCTATATTTGACAGTAGGATGGCTGACCTTATAAGGAGGGAGACGGTAACCAGCAGTCCTGTGAGAGAGTGATGAATAGGATGGCTGAGCAAAGGGCATAGGGTGATTTGACAGGCAGGGATCACAAAATCAACAAAACAGGTCTTCAGTGGGGTTACCTCCAGCACTTGTGTGAAGGCCGAGAAGTGTTTACAAGGCACCATTGTGGAGAAATCCCTCAAACCCTCTCCAGGCCCCCAACATGCTGGGGTGCCTCTCAAGTGACTGAATGCAAATGCACACAGGATGGGGAATAAGCATGATGAGTTCTAGATCTGTGTGCAAGTTGCAGGGCTGTGATCTTATTGGGAACCCAACATGACGTGGTGGGATCGTTCCCATGATGACTGGAGTGGGATACAGGGGGGATACAGGCTCCCAAGGAAGGACAGGATAGGAAGATGGAGTGGGGAGAGGGTGCCCTTTATATGAGAGAGCAGCTGGAGTGCATAGAGCTCTGCCTGGGGATGGACAGGTAAAGGTGACATTACAGTGGGTGTCTGCTGCAGGCCACCTAACCGGAAAGTGGATGAGGTCCTCTACAGACCAATAGAAGCAGCCTCATGTTCACAAGCCCTGGTCCTCATAGGGGACTTCAACCATCCTGATATCTTCTGGAGGGATGACACACCAAGACATAAGAAATCCAGGAGGTTCCTGGAGTGCATTGATGATAACTGCCTCTTCCAATTGATACAGGAGCTAATGAGGAGAGGTGCTCTGCTGGACCTCATACTCACTAGCAAGGAGGGGCTTACTGGGGATATGAAGATCAAGGGCAGCCTTGGGTGCAGTGACCATGAGATGTTTGAGTTCAGGATCTTGAGGGCAGGAAGGAGGACGAAAAGCAAGCTCACAACCCTGGCCTTCAGGAGAGAAGACTTCGGCCTCTTCGAAGATCTGCTTGGAAGAGTCCCATGGGATAAGGCCCTGGAGGGAAGAAGGGCCCAAGAAAGCTGGTTAATATTTAAGGATCACCTCCTCCAAGCTCAAGAGAGCTCCATACCAGCAAATACAAAGTCAGGCAAAAAATATCAGGAGGCCTGCATGGATGACAAAGTCGCTCCTGGCCAAACTCAAAACCAAAAAGAAAGCATACAGACGGTGGGGGCAAGGAAGGGTAACCTGGAAGGAATACAGAAACATTATCTTCTTGTATATAATCCTCTATCTCTGATGATCTATATTCACTTAAAATAAGGTCTTTATGAAAATAAGTTCTCAAATAACCTGTAACCTCATCTAACCTTTAGAAAATCAGACACAGTGAAGGAAGAGATTTGACGAAAGGACTGTTAAAGTTTAGGGAAAGACTGAGGCAGCCAGTCAGTGATCTATTCTGAAATCTGAAACACTATGTTCTTTTATTACCACTGCTCCCATGCAGTTATCATTGTTGAATGAGGCAGAATATCTTTACACATAGATGACATGTTATACTCATCAAAATACGATACTGTTGTGTGTGTTCAGTGTATGCAGTACTTGGAAAAGATACTGCTTACACTTGCTATTACACATGAAAAATCACAATTTCAAGCTTTACTATTTGCATATGAAGTCTGTGGGAGATTGGGTCCTTAGTATAGATAAGAGGTGTAACTGTAAAATAAATCCAAAAATTGGGAGAGAGGAGAATTCAGAGAGACGCCAAATTTCTGCTATAACCCGTATATATGTTCATGTTTATCTTTAATGAACTAAGGAAAAGAGAAGCATAAAAAGCTAATAGTGGTGCCATATATTCTTTTATATTTCAGTAAAGGATTCCTTAAAAACTGTAGTGAAACCAGATTATTCATATTTACAGTTATCTTTGAAATTAAAAAAAAAAAATCAGAATGTCTGGACCATTGAAAGAGAAGGGAAAAAAGTATAAATGAACTTCAGTAAATGAAAGCTAGGATATTCTACTGAGGAACTGACTTGTGCTGTCTTACCCTTCCCTAGTCATCTGCTTTTGGAGGTAATACCTTGGTCTAACTGAACCTTTAAACACAGCTACTTTCAGTTTCCATCATTTCAATTCATCTGCTCATATACCCATTTCTCAGCATGTGTCCAGCTTTAAACACTGCAGTAACCCCATTGGATCAAATGGAAGTGCTTTTGTCCTTTAAGTTGAGTGCATGGTTAAGTTTTCAGAGGATCAAAATCACACTTAGAGAATGACTTGTTTAGAAATTTAAAGGCAGCATTCAGAATGCAGAAGGGAACAATATGAAACACAGCACCTCTTATTAAGTGTTTTTGAGGCTGCAAACCAGCTGCAGTGGTATTATTCTATAATTTAATCTGAAGAAAATGCTAGATATGGTTGTAAAGTTATGGAGTCCTTTCATATTATTGCCCTGACTGTTGTATATAAAACTGTTGAGACCAATGATTAATTATTTGCAGCACGGGCTCTTAAGTTATTAAAAACTGGGATAAGCTGATGCCAAATCTGTTCCGTTGCACTTCTAAATGTAGAGAACGGTCACTATGAGCAGAACTTAGTTCCCTTATTTTTCTTTGTATAGCTATAAATAGGAAATGTGATTTCATCCATTTATAAATGAAGACCTTCATTACTCATTTGTGGTTTGTTATATACACAAGGAAAATCTGTCCTTTTATATGACACAGAATGAAGATCCCTGTCAGCTGTAATTGCTATATGTGGAAGACAAGTGCTACATTATTTTTCCCCAATGGAGTGAATGTTTGCTGTGTTTAATATCATAAAATTTGATTTCCCCCTGAGCTAATCAATAATCTGAGGCTAAATGCTGCCATTCCTTTCTCATTCTTCACTGTTGACAGGTTGAAATCCCAAAGTACTTATTCCTTTTTGTGAGTATTGGTTTTTGCAGCAGGAGCCACACATACGAATGCCAAAGGAACTGACGCTAACAGAGAGAAGAGCTGAGATTCTTATCGATACAGGCACAAGGAACTGACAGGGACCTGCAGTCCAGCTCTGGTCAGCCACTGGTAATCATGCAAGAGAGCTTTAATCAAGAAGGATCCATAGAACATCCTGTCTTCATGTCCTGACATAGCGCAGCTACAGAATGTTTAAAGTCAAGCAATAAGACACAATAGCCACACTTGAAACATGCCAGAGGAAGAGAACAAGAGAGGTCAGATTTCAACAGAATAGCAAGGAAATTGGAGACTCCAGATACCAAATGTGGTGATTGAGTCAAGCTTGAGATAGTGAGCCTGATCTATCAGCTAAGCCTCTGACAGACCTATCATCTTAAATCCTGTCTCTGGCTGTGTGTGATCTCCACAGAAAAACCCCTTCCCACCTCCCCAAAATTCTAGACATTATACATCAAAGGGAGATTATAGGAAGGATCTTTTCTGAATGCTGCAGGAAACTGAAAAGGACAGGATTAACATAGTCTAAATAAGGTGCAAATGGACAGTAATCCAGTTTTGTCTTGGATCCCCTGGGCAATGCCAGCGTAAAGAGAAAATGTCTTTAAAAGAAAAAAGCAAGCCCTATATTTGATACAGATCTCCTGGGCAAAAGCAATTTTGGGGATCCAGATGAATATTACTGGAACCACACCTTTTCCAAAATGGGTTGCTGAAAATTAATTAAATGCTTACATTTGGAGTGAAGCCTTTGGTGATGCTGAAAATTTCTGACTCCCTGGAATGTTCTTCTTCATAAAATGAATACTTCAGAGTTTTTTTGCAACTACAGTCATCAAATGAGCCAATTCTTATGAAGTTGGTGTATATTAGAGGGCTTCTTGGACCCAATATTGAGCATCATCACTTAAAAGTGTTCTCAGAAACATGTTCTCTATCAGTGTGTGTTTTCCTCCTGCTAGTAGCTTAATTCTGGCATCTGTGTTAATAATTCTCTGAGGCAACTCTCTCAGGGTATGTCCTGCCAAAAATAGTGTTTAAGCTTCCTTCTTATCTCTGTAGTCTGTACACCTTGTCTAAAATGAGCTGCACTGAGAAGTGCTGGGAGAATTACCGTTGCTTTTCCCTAAGGCTGAGATTAAAAACTTTTTCCTTTATGTTGTTCCCTCCAAAGGCAGGAAGCAAGACATTTTCCTCTGCTGTCTGTGGAACAGTTTCTGTGAATATTTATTTAAATAAAATCTGTAATGCTGCTTTCTGTTGACAAGAATTCTTGCTTTTCCTAAGATAATTCGGAGATTTCTGTTTTTTTCTAAGAAAGTTGGTGGAATATAAAAACTTACTAATTTAAAAATAGGCCTGGCTCAGACCAGTGGTGTCTGGCTGCAATTCTGCAAATGTTCGTGCAACAGAAAACTTTGCACATTAATACATATGTTAACTTCAGCGGGTTTCGTTTTTTGCTTATAAGTAAGTGTAGACTTTAAGTTCCTAGCTAAATCACTGCCTGTATTCTAAAATAATCATGTAAATGCTGGGTGGTTTGGTTTTTTTAAAATTTGTTTTGTGTTTAATTTTGGGCATTGGGAATAAAAGTTTAAAATGAAATTTCACACATCTTTTTATGAAGATCCAGATTCTCATATTTACTGCATGAAACACTATTCTGCACAGGCTTGGTACATGTCATAAAGTGTCCGGTTTAACAAGTCTCAGAAAATCACCTCCCTTTCCCTGTACTATTCCAGTTTAGCTCTTTGATTAAAAAACACACAACAGGGTTTAAGTGCTTACAAATACTTTGCTAGCTCTGTGTCCACAAGATGTCAGTGTGGATTCTTAATTCACTTCTACTGTTAACTCTCTGCCTTACAACATTGCTGGAAATAATAGTGACAAACTTGGGCAACCTATTCTGCAGACATTTCCTTTGAAGCTGAAAGGGGTATTCATCATGCAAAAATCCCATTATTGACCTGGATCTGATCTTTGCCATTTAAAGGGACATTTGGATCAGTGTGTTGTTTCTAATCCTTCCTTGGAGAAGTACGAAGCTTTGGATGTGTCTGTTGAACAGCAGAGACCAGTGAAGCTGGTCTGACAGCTGACACTAACAGGGCTGCTGGGATAGAGCAGTACAAGGCATTGCTGAGCATTGCGTATCCAATCTGGAGCATAAACAAGATGCCAATGGCATGGGGCTGTAAAAGCTAACTAAAATTGCTCAGAGACAAGGCTTGTTACGCTAGGATCATTGCAGTGTTAATATAGCATGATGATTTTTTTTTAGCCCGAATTACTATTTCTGCATTGGCTTGCATTGCATCTTGTGGGTGTTAACATGTAGTTGGGTTTAATTGATTATCTCAGTCTAACTAATGTTTGGCAATAGGTGCTGCATATTCATTTCCTTCTGTTTAAAGCCTATTAAGCTTGGTGATTTTAGTTCAGGTTGTTTACTGTGTCTTGCTATATACACAGCCCTGTAGTGGGGGAAAAAGCCAGCAGAATTTGGTAAGCTTTCAATGCCCAAACAGCAGTTGCTTAAATCCCACTGAATTTCATCTGAGTTGCCAGCTTTTGCTGAGGAGAATTCAATTGACCTTAATACTACGGATATGTAGCACATAAGAGGCATTTAATCAAGTTTCACACACCACCGCTTTGAAAGCCTACTTGAAAACTCTGAAGAGATCCTGATAAACATTTTATTAGAATGCATTTTTTATCAAAATAGTTTACTTGATGGAGCTAGATATAGGAGCCATTAATTTTTTTTTTTTGCTTTACATAAATGAACTAGAGTGAACTGCCTAGTAGACTACTTTATAAGTAATATTCTTTAAGTGAGAGTTGAAGAGAAACAATGGCTTTGAACCAAAATGATGATAGATCTAGAGAAAACATTTTCTAGCAGCATGCATAAAAAGAATGTGAGTGATGTGCCCTGTATAGCAGGACATGGTTTTATTTCAAATATGTCTCTCAGGGTAAGGCAAACAGCAGGGAATCTACATCTATCAAAGCCTAAGCTGCTTTTTCTAGGCAATTAAAAAGAAGTTTAAAAATGTATCCTTTGCCTATCATAAGGAAGATCACAATTTTTTCAGTAAACATGGAAGTGAAATAATAGAATAAAAATGGTAAAGAAGAATTCAGGTTGCAAATGTAAATATGTATTTTAATTGTTTCATAAACCACATTTTTCTTCTACTAGTGCAGTACATCCAGATGAACCACTATGTTCTTTAGTCTGATTTTTTTATCACACCTTTCTGTGTAATTGCAATTTTGGTCATCCCTAAATGTAGCTTACTGTATTAGTGTATAAGCTGGGAACTAGAGGTGTGAGAGTCTGAAGAAACACTGTGTGCTTTACATGTTTATTATGCTGTGAAAAGCTGCACTGTTGCTTAAAATAAGACAATGAGATATTAGATCTCAGATATTTGTGTGGGAAAATTCTTTGTAAATGTTAAGATGGTATACCACTGTTCACAATAATTTGACTCTTCAAAGTTTTATGATTCTCAGACTATTTATTATGTGTCTGGCATATTTGCAGTATTTGTGTTACAGAAGCCTTCTCTCATATTCCCTTTGTCAGGGACCTCAGGAGTAGATATGACGGAAAGTTCCCAATTTGGGAAAATACTCAGGTGTTCTTGTGGGTCCCACTGACTTAAATGAAACAAGAATAGTCTGGGATTTCAGCCCATGCAAACATCTTTTGTTTCACGCAAACATTATAGAAGAAAATATCAAGTGTAGAATATAATTCTTGTCAATACCATGTGTTCTGCTTGCTCAGCTGAATAATTAGTCTGTCTTTGCTATAGATTCAGTCTTTGGTACTGAACACTTGTTTTTTGCTGTTTTGAAACAAGATCCCAATTCCTGAAAAACATGATTCTGTGATGATAGCTGTTTGATGGCCCTTTATCACATAGATAAGTTCACTATCTTTGGCAGGTGTATGTGTATATACTGCTTTTGGTTCTTCTTTATCTCTGTTTTTTTTTTAGTGTATGCTAGCAAGTAGGATTCTCCCATCAGTAAAACCATTGTAATTTTCAGATGTAAAGAACAATGACAGGTCAGAGAAATAGTCTTCAGCTTCTACAACAAATAGGAATATTCTTTTAAGATGCTGCTATCTACAGTAGCCAGCTGGACTACCATGTGTTGATAGATGTTAGCAGGAGCTAAAGGACATATATATACCCCATACCTTTAACCTTGTCAGAATTGAATCTGGAAGCCAACAGGAAGTACCACAAGATGGGCTTCTACAAGTACACTGGCAGCAAGAGGAAGACTAGGGAAAACGTGGGTCCTTCGCTGAACTCAGTGGGGAACCTAGTGACAAAGTATGTGAAAAAGGCTGAGGTACTCAGTGCCACCTTTGCCTCAGTCTCTACCGGTAGGATTTGCCTTCAGGAATACTAGGCCCCTGCAAAAGTGGGAAAGCCCAAAGCAAGGAAAACTTAGCCTGGGTAAAGGAGAATTAGGTTAGGGAACATTTAAACAAACTGGATGTTTGGGACCTGATAGGGAGGTTTGGGACAAGTATGGAGGGAGCTGGCCAATGTCATTGCCAATTATCTTTGAAAGGTCATGGTGATCAGGGAAGGTTTCTGAGGACTTGAAAGCAAATGTCACTCCTATCTTCAAGAAGAGCTAGGAGGATCTGCGGAAGTATAGGCTGATCACCTTCGCCTTTATTCTGGGAAAAATGATGGAACAAATAATCCTGAAAACCATTTAAAATCTTATAAAGGACAATTAGGTGATTGGACATAGTTTGGATTTAGTGAAGAGGAACTCATGCTTAGCTAACTTGATAGAATTCTGTGAGGAAATGACTAGCTAGTTGAAAAGGGGGACAGGAGTGGATATTGTTTAGCCTGACTTTAGGAAGGCTTTTGACACTGTATGCCATAACATACTCATAGACAAAGTATGAAGCACAGACTAGGTAAGTGAACAGTGAGGTGGACAGAAAACTGGTCTCAAAGGGTTGTGATAGGCCATCTGGAGGCCAGTCAATAGTAGTGTACCCCCATGTTGATTATGAGGCCAATACTGTTTTAACATTTTCATTAATGACCTGGTTGATGGGACAGACAGCACCCTGAACAAGTTTTTAGATGATATCAAACTGGGGCGGGTACACCAGATATCACTATGATATAGCAGTTGGTTGTGTTACCATCCATAGGAACCGCAACAGGCTGAAGTATTGGTCCAACAGGAATCATATGAAGCTGAAGAAAGGGAAATGCAAAGTCCTGCATCTGGGGAGGAATAACCCCAGGCACTGGTGCACACTGGGGGCTGACCAGCTGCAAGGCAGCCTTACAGAGAAGGCCCTGGGTGTCTCAGTGAACATCAAGTTTAACATGAGCCAGCAATGTGCCCCTGCAGCAAGGACAGCCAATAGCCTCTGGGGCTGCATTAGGAACAGTGTTGCTAGCAGGTCAAGGGAGATTATTTTTCCCCCTACACAGGACTGGCGAGACTGCATCTGGAGCACCGTGTCCTGTTCTGGGCTTCCCAGTACAAAAGAGACATGGGCTTAATGGAGCAAGTTGACTGAAAGGCCATGAAGATGATTAAGGGACTGGAGCACCGGTGATATGAGGAGAGGCTGAGAGAGCTGGGACTGTTCAGCCTGGAGAGGAAAAGGGTCAGGGGGGATCTTATCAATGTGGATTGATACCTAGTTGGAGGCAGTAAAGAAGACAGAGACAGAGTCTTTTCAGTGGTATCCAGTGGATGGACAAGAGGCAATGTGCACAGATTGAACTGCAAGAAATTCCATTTAAACCTAAGGAAAAAAATAAAATACTGTGTGGGTGGTCAAGCACTGAAACAGGTGGCTCACAGAGGCTGCAGAATTCCCTGTGTGGATCTCATCATATCATTGATTTTTAAAGACAGCTCCTATCTGACTTCAGAAATGAATCCTACTTAAGAACTAAGAGCATGATTTGCACTCAAGTTCAATGTTATGATAATGTCTCCTCTCTGTTATCAGAGGAATCACCCACTACTAGTCTCAGTAGCTATTTCGATGGTTTCAAGAAGCTCTTTTTTTCCTTTTTTTTAAGGTTGAGGCAGCTGATCAGTTTCACTCTGAAATGAGATTTAAAAGTGCTTTCTGTTTGTTTTAGATGTGGACTGCTTTGGAAAAGAGTGGCTTCATGTTTGAAATTAAAATGTCAGATCTCTACTGTTCATAACTAAGTTAACATATATAATATTCTCTGAACATATAAAGATTGCAGTATCCGTGCAGTGTTGTCATTTCAGGGTTGCCTTTCTGCAGGTCCGTTTTTGAATTAGTGCAATGAGGCATAACACAACTGAGACAGAACTCGCACTGATACTGCTGCTAACTCCGTCACACTTGCTATGCTAATTCCCACGCAAAGCCCGACCTGGTGCCACCATTTTCCCGTGCTCTTACTTTACTACTTGCTTTACAGACATATGCAAGGCACTGGACCTCATTTACTGTCTCAGCAATCTCTAGTTGTCATAAGTTCTCTGTAGACAGAACACCACAAACCAGCTAAAGAAGAGGGTGAAATTCCACTCACTTTCAGCCAAACACTAATGCAGAAGCCACTTTTAGTAACTTAAGTGCTCTCAAATGTCTCCCCTAGGAAGAAACTCTCCCACAGTATTAAAGAATAGCCTTTGAGCAGATTACCTGCAAACATTTCTCCAAATTTAGGGGTTTATTTCTCTAGAAGTTCAAACTCTTCATGCTTGGTAGTTTGGTCATTATAAAGATGGCCACGTGACCTCTGAATTCAGAGTCCATGTCTTTTGCTGAAATAATAATGATGTCAGCCCTTATAAACATACACTTGGTCTAAAAATAAAATCAGAATTGTGTCAATGTTGTCTAAACAAACTCCATAGCATTATTTCAAGGTGTTATCTAGGAAAATGATTCATTGCACTGAACTTACCCATGATTTCATTCCACTGAAATTTTAATATGATCCCCTATTGTTATACATATTTCTTGGGGTCTTATTCAGCTAAAGAGTTGTTGCTATGATGGAAATATGGTCTTATCTGAGAGGAAAGGGGAGGGTATTCTTGTCATTACAGTGTTGCCCAGAGATAGAAGAAATTTGGGGTTAATTACAGTGTTTTTCTTAAGCTTCCTGTATGATCATTGGCAAGTTGTTTTGGATAAAAATTACAGTAATAATGTCGGAGCTGAAGTTGTACCAAATGCTTCTAACTCACTTCCCCTGCTAATTTCTGTGATCTGTGTTCTCAAGCTGGGGTAGAAATTCTTCTGTACTCTTCTCTGTCTTCCTGAGTATTTAGATTATATGATGTTTGGTTCACAGGTTGACTCTTAATGCATGTTTTTATCATGTTTACACTCAATAGCACCACTGTCTGGATAGGGAATTTTAATAGCAATAACTAAACATATAAAATCATCCTAACAAATTGAAAAGGGTAAATTGGAATGACACATTCAGTAATACTGCCAAGCTATATATCTTTCATCTAATCTAATTATCCAGATGCTGTGCCTAAACAAACAGTTAATGCTTTAGTAAGGATTGACATAATTTATTGAAAGGTGCTGCAAAAGACTTCTGAAGCACTATTAACTTGCTCTGAATGTTAGAATAACAATAACAACAAAAAAAGTCCTCATTCAATCCGTAGTTTTGGGACCTGCTTAACAGATGCCAATAAGCCTTTTGGAAGGGTTCATATAAATCAATGCAAACCAAAACAAAATCCATAAGATAACCCTCAAGCAATTGGTTAATCCTTGTTATTCCCTATTGTCTGGGCCAGAAGTTTAATCAGGCTTCTCAAGAGACCACTACAGTGTGTGTCTCTGAAAATCAGCGTGTCATTGCCATTGTGTTATTGGAACAGTAATATACCTGTTGCTGCTGTAAATGACTGTTTAATATCCAAAAATTGGTCTGGTTTCTGAAAGATCAATGAGAAATAGTTTATCTTTTGTCACAGGGGAGTTTATGATTATGCCTTAATCTTATTATAGCTCTCAATAAAATAAAATAAACTCTTATTATATCAATACAGTTGCACAGAGATAGTGTAGTGTAAGGTTTTGTTGGCATGTCCATTACAAATCTTTTATTCCAAGGAGGTATAACTCAGTTGTATGCATCACTATGGGAGATTATTTCAAAATACAGTTCCAATGAAATAACTTTTTAGTGTGTGAATGATAAGATTCAGCAGAATATACTTTTACCGGTGGCAGATATCTATATTTAGGTTTATGTTCGTTAAAAATAGGAAAGTAAAAAAATCTATTTCTCTTTCCACAGTTGCTGAGAAGATGTGTTCAGGATAGCTGAACTCAAACATCTTTGGGCACCTTGAAAAGGAGGGCTAATCCTTGTCCCATTGAAGCCTGCTAAAGATTTTCCATTGACTTCAGAAGGGTAGAGATTTTAAGCTGAATCATTATATACTCACTCAGAAACAGAATTTGTCTTCCACTCTCAGTCTGGCTGACTGAGAATTTTCCTCATGATTTGCATTATTGGTGTCAGTAGTGTAAAGTGTCAGTTGAATGTAATTTGCTTGGAGAGGATGGATTGCCTAGTAAGATACAAACAGAACCTTGTCCAATCCCACTGAATTCACTAGCAAACATTCTGTTTACTTCAACATTCAGAAAAACTGGTATTTATATATTAAAAGCAAGAGATGCACAGATAGTAAAAAAATACAGTTTTTTTCAGTGTTTTGGGATTATTTAATAGTTTTGATTGTCACTGCTGATCCAAATCAGATGGTATTTTAACATACTAGAACAGCATCAAGCTGTTGCTTGTCCTAAACCCAATATTTCTTAGGGTAAAACCCCAATACTGGGCACTTCTAGATTTGGAAGAATGAAAAAAAAAAAGTTGAGATAACTTAAAACCAAGTCAAATACATTTGACATTTCCCAAAAACTTTTGGCAGCAACTAGAAGAAAAGTTTGTGGTTAAAAGACTATATTGAAAACCCGAGTTTAGAGTTACACAATGCACATGGTAAAATGCCTTCCTAGAAAGAATGTTAATTATGAATGACTGTGTATTTGGTATCCTAGATGGATTTTAGATCAATAAAATTCAAGTTCAGTGTTTATTTTACAGTGACAGTCAAGTAACAAGGAAAACCAAGAAATATAATAATGACAAATAGTTTAAACATCTACTATTTACCTCACTAAGACAACAAAGATGATTCTAAATGGAATTATGCATTATTTTATTAATGGACGCATCTTTGGTTCACAGCACTCTTGGACAGTTCATGCATGCTTTTAACTCCTGCTGACTAGTAACAAAAGGGAAACTTAGAAGATATTTCAGGAGATTTGATAGTAAAGAGCCTAAATCTCATTAACTTTAAGGTCTTTTGAACATCTTGACTCATTTGAGAGGAGAAAATTGTAGTGCAGGTGCTCTCCTAAACCCTCCAAACTTTTGAGTAGGTACATCTGATCTGTAACTCTTGGTTATAGATGAAAAAACAGATATTACCATTTTTAATTTAGAATCATCTCAAAATCTGTCATAGAAATATAAGTCTAAAAGGAATGGAGTGAGACCATGTACTCTGTTCCCTACCACACTTGAGTAGTATCAGCTGTATCATACTGGACAGGGGGGTGTCTAACCCATCCTTAAAGATCTCTGATGCTTAAAGACCCTGAAACTCCTCAAGAATTCAATGCTTTGCTAGCCTTAGCCTTAGCCTTAGCCTTATTTTCCTGACAGCAAATCTGAATATTCCCTTGTGTATTTGACACTCCCCAACAGCATGGAGGACAGACAATGCCACTCCTCTTTGTAAGAGTCATATAGAAACACATTGAAAACTGTTCTCCTATCTTCATGACCTCTCCACTCCTTTCCCATCTCCACTCTGTATTTTGAACAAATGGGAACTTTTTGTGATTCAGTTGTTGTTCCCAGTTATCATTTTCTAGCTCACTCTCTGCATGGCCAAAACTTGGCATGATATTCCAGCAGAGGCCTTGCCAAGGCTCTGGTGACTTAAAGGTTTGTGCAGGCCCTATAGGTATGCGTATATAGATATATTTGCCTTTCATGCTGTTTGTATATTTTGCAACATATTATTGCTCAGTTCTTGCTTGGCTTCCAATTCAAAATAACATCATCCTTTGCTTTGAAAAACTGTCACCTGGCAGTTGTTTACCTGACTATTTTCTCTTTAGTACAATAGGCTCTTTAATGATACAGAGATATTTTCTTTTATCCCCAGACAATTTTTATTTTTCCAGTTTAGGAACATCATTTTCTAAGCCTGTCCTTCAGCTTCCTGATAGTCATTCTCAGTTTAGCATCTTCAGTTTTAACAAGGATAGTCTCTTTTTCATCATCCAGGTTATCAACAAAAATACTGAGGAGTGCCAGGTTTAGGGATTTCTAGTGTAATGATGACCAGTAATCATTATAAGTAAGGGTTTTTTTCAACCAGTTTTGTACTCTTTTGTAACCTCTATGACACTCTCTTGTTTTGTTCATAAAAAGTCATATGACACAGTCAAGAGCCTTAACAGAAGGCAAGATATTTGCGTTACATTGCTTTTCCTGTCACAGGAGGAATGGGGATATTGTACTTGACAAACTCATATAAACTTGCTGCTCATCATTTTGTAATCCACTATATGGTTACAGACTTTTTATTTGTTCTAGTGTTTTTTCTGGAAGTGGAAATTGACAAGTCTGTAATTGTAGTGTAAAAACTCATTCTTTTTTGATCTTCTGATCTTCTTCCCATAGATTCTCAAGGATACCATTTTAGGTATTTCTACTTCAAAGAAAGAGTAAAAAATGAAATAGGGAGAACAGGGAAAGCAAGAGCTTTGTGTTTTTTTGGTTTGGTTGTGTTTTTTTTAGTTTTTATGTATATTTTTAGCCCTTTTAAAAAGTCTCATTGAAGAAGTGCCTGAAAGTGGGTTTGTGTTTTGTTTGGGGAGATTTAACACTATTGCTGTCCATCCTTGCTATCTTGGTATATCATTGCAATTTGATCAACACTTATAGCCCCTCATAGATTTGAACACCCAGGAAATATGGAAGAAAAATTTGTTACTCTCCCCACAGAATTTACGATCTAAGTTGACCTACTCCTGCTTAGGCTGATGGATAAATCAGTCCATGAAACCCCTAGATGAATTTTGGCTTTGATGGTCTGTGACTGTATCAACAGTAGCAAGTATTATGGTAAAATCAGAATGAATTTGTGAAGTAGTTAGTGCCATGGATCTGACGTCCACACTATGTGTATTTAAAAGATTTTACTTCAGATTAACTCAGGGATGGCCCTATTCACTAAGCATGCCCTGGCGTTGGCATGATGAGATGTGCTTTGGTTTAGTTTCATGTGGAATGAATCTAGTTCACGTGCTCTGAGGCTACACTGTGGCACAAACCAAAGCACAGTAAGTAAGGGGGAATTAGGAGATTTCCTTCTGCAGTGCAGTCCTTATTCACACTAAAGTACTATGTATTTTCTAGGGATACTCCCATAATTTTGGATAATGAGTTGGTTGGTATCCCTAATGTTAAAAGACATCATCTGACTTTAAGGTGTTCATAGTCAGTTCAGTAGTCACTTATGCATCTAGCCACCATTAGTCTTGGGTTTCAGATATGCCATGGAGGTCACTTTTGTAGGAACATGTAGTTTCTGCATCTTCCTTCTGCCGTGCTTCAGTAATGAAAAGCTGAAATACAGTTGCTTTCTCTATTTCTGATTTGCTTTGCCAAAACTCACTGTATTATTAATTGATGGTTTTCTTTGCTTCTTGGAAGGGTGTTGTGGGTAATGTGCAAGGAGGGGTTTTTTATAGTAGTTTCCTGCCAAGGCAGAGGAAAAACTACATCACTTCAGTGCTTGCCATGATATCAGTGGCAAGAAGGATACCGGGTGAAGGCTGTATGTACTGTTCTCCACTTGCCTGGCAAGCTTTTCAGGGTCATCAAGGTGCTGCTATTGTAAAAGCAGTTGCAGCTATATGGCAAGAGGAGCAGCTCCAAAGTATTCTAGAGGCCAGATTAACATGGCCATTATTTAGGTCACATATAATGAGGCCCTGCTATGCCTTAAGGAGAGACTTAGAGAGCTGGGGCAGTGACTGGGCACATCTGCTCCTGTCTGTTCCATCAGCCCTTGCAACGAGGTCATGACATGGGGCTCCATGTCACTTGATGCAAACAGAGATGGGGTTTGTGAATATCCATCCATTTGCAGACCTGAACTCTGCTCCTCTCAGAAAAGTTGCAAGCTGCACTTAACCTGGAGGCACTCTCTGTGCCATCGTCCTTGTTTCTGCCTGCCCCAGCCTGCTGTGCAGGTGCTTCTCCCACAAGAGCACATTCTGTAAGGAAGGACCATCTGCTCCTCTCTTGGATGGCTTCCCACTATAGTGAAATACCATTAAGAAAGATAAATCACTCTCCTTTCTTTTTTTCAGCCATGTTCTTTTGAATAACGATAGGTTACAACTCACCCACAATAAGCTGTGAGCAAACAAGTACAACAGTTCCATCACCAGGCACAGCCCACAAGGACAGTATGGGAAAGGGGTGTGCTGGTCTTCACACTTCTCTTACAACTGCACCTGCAGCTTTGGTGCAAAATGAAGCATCATCAGACCTCCCAAAGCTAGGGCAAGCCTGTCTCAGAGCCCTATGTCTAAATGCCATATGATGGATTTTCATCAGGCAACCTGTAGTACAAGGAAATTTGTAGCCCAGAAAAACTATGGGAAAGAAATGCTTGTGCAGACCTTAATAGGAAGAATTAATAGTGGTCATTTCACCTGTGCTTGACTTTAAATAGTGTATCTTAATTAATAATAAAATGTTCTTGATCAATGTGTAGTCGTTGTCCAAATTTAAAAAGTGGAAAATCTTTGTTAAACGCAATGAAGATGGCTTAAAAAAGAATTATTTCAGCATTTGATTTTTGAGTATTTCACTGTTCGCCCCTAGTATTTTGGAGAAGGGTGTGGAAGGAAGAAGGCTTTATGCTGTTTTATAAAATACTTGCTCGAACAGTCAGCGTTCCTTTAAAATGAAATGAAATGGGATGACTCTTCTTTACATCCTTTCAGAATAAAGAAAATAACCAGTGAATCTTTGGCATGAACCAAAACCACCACCGCTGTTCCCACAGTGGCTGTGAATGGACCACTCTACTTTAGCAGGGGGAGTCCTTGGTAACTCATTAAAATCTGAAGAGACTTGCAGAACAATTGAGCACAACGTCTCCTCCAGTCTGTGTTGCTCCTGCCTTCACAAGGTTCATAAACAAAAAGCCTTAGTCTTTATATCACCATTGATACTTCACAGCATTTTACTTTTTATCTTCAGCACTTGTTAAATTGTATAAACAACCTGCCTTCATCTCCTGCACCAAAACCCAGTAATTGCTGGTAGTTACGTATATCTTCCCACCTGTTTCTCAGGTCAGTGATTGTGGTATGAGGTGGTCTAGGAAAATAAGTTGATTTTGTCTGGTTCTGTTGATGTCATAAAAGGAAAGTTTGTTCATGATTTAAGATGCCTGGTAGGATTCACTTCAGTGCTACTAATTTCTGTATTATTCCTCCTGTAAGCGGTGAACAGCAGTACCCAATATTCTTCTTGGCATTGGTATTTTCAACACTTAGGTGAAGGTGAAAAGTCACTAGTGTTTGTGAAGGATTTTTGATAGAGATTTTTTTTTTTCTCTCTCTTTTTTTTTTTAAATGAAGAAAGGAATGTTAACAGTAGGAGTTGTGCAGCAGGTATGTAAGGGTTAATCCACAGTTTTGCATTTGAGAAGCCAGAGTAACCAGGTAAATTTAAAGGATCCCTTTAAGTTTCCAGGTCTGTACAAGGGGGAAATCCTGCACAGTTGGAACAGGAGCTCTACTTGAGGAAAGTCAAAGAAGAGGGGTGGGGAGGATAGTGGTATCCCGCTCCTTTTTCCCGAGGGGGAAAGGTTAACTCACCCTAGAGGAAACATCCCCACAGTTTGAAACACTAACACAGTTATACAGCCTTAGGAGGTATGTCAAACTTCAGTGCAATCCGAATAAGGATGTGGATTTGATAGCACTTACCAAAAAACCCCAACCTTTAAACAGAAAAAAGGTTTTTGAACCTAATTCTAGCAAAACTCTTGCTATAGCAGTTTTAAAAGATCTACTAGTGTCTGTATGTTGTGAACATAGCTTGGTAACTCTCAATGTACTTGCTGTATTATTATTTGGGGGTCAACGGGGAGAAAAGGAACGAGCCAAACATTTACTTCTTCACAGATTTTAAGGTGAGAAAGAATCATGATAGTCTACTCTGATCTGCTGCACAAACCCTTTTTTGTAGCTTTTATTTACATGTACTGAGATGAAAATAAATAACAATAATAATGCTTAGAGCTTATGAACGAAAGCAATAAGCACATGAAACCTCAGCTGTGTAGCTCCACATACCATATTGTATGTTCATTATGTATACAGTTAAGTTGATGGGGAGAAAATTACCAGCATGGTCTAAAAATGCAGAATGTTCATCCTAGGGAAAAGATGAGTTTGGGGCTCTGAGTGGAACATCTGCTGTTGGGAATATGCGACGGGACACACAGAGGTGCTATCCATCTCTCCCTCCCTCCACTTCCTCTGACACCTATCTTATTTCTTTTCACTGGAGGTTAAGTGGCTTGTGGAACCCACCAGCTGACTCAGGATCAGTGTAAACAAACCTGCATAGTCAGTACAGCACAGAATGGTTAAGTAATCTAGGGACACAGCCCAGTTACATTTTCTGATGCTTTTCCACTGGTGGGCTTTTTTCAGTATATATTTTTTCAGTATATATTGTCAAATACAGTGAGATGTAGGATTCACATAAGATGTGGCAATTAGATTATTATTTCTTTAAATTTATTCTTGTAGATCAAAACAAATTAGTTGTCCATTCATGCGAGTGTCTGATTAGCACGTCACTGCTACTTCCGCGCTAATCAGACACTCGCCTCAGTTTTAAGCAGCCAGCCATATCCTTTAGAAAGTCCAGTGGAAAACAAATTTTCATTAGATTATTGTTACTTCCAACTGAATGGCTTAAACATCACTGATTGACTACTAGGCTGCTGAAGCATCTCAAAGAATTCAGAAGAAGTTAACGTGTTTTGTGAGGTTTGGTAAGAATAAGCTAGAATGAAGGTGAAATGAAGAATGAATTAAGGTGGATTCTTAGGTTCTTAATGACAAGTATTTCCTTAATCAATGCAAAAGATTGCTTCAAAATACAATTCCTTCCCCAATGCCTTATTTGATAACCTTCCATAATTGTTCTCTAATTTCTCTAATTCTCTATTTCATTACTGAGTGGGGTGTTGTTATGGGTTTGTGTGGCGCGGTTTGTTTTTTTTTTTGGTACCGGGTGAGGGTCCTCAGGGCCAGCTCCTGCTGGAAGCTGCTGGAAGCTCCCCCGGCTGGGAGCCGGACCCGCCGCTGGCCCAGGCCGAGCCCCTCCGCGACGGCGGCAGCGCCTCTGGGAGAGCAGAGTTAAGGGGGGAAAAAAAAAAAAAGAAAAGAAAACCCACCTGCTGGGAAACCTGCCGCGGAGAGGGGAGTGGGAGGTGAGAGGAACCCCTCTGCGGGTACCGAGGTCAGGGAAGGAGGAGGAGCGGGGGAGGCCGCGGTTAGGCGGCAGGCTGTCCCCCCCAGCCCATGGAGGGGAGCGGGGGAGCGGAGGCCGCCCAAAATGGCCGCGCCTGCGTGGCTGAGGCAGTCTGTGACTGAAGGAGTGCGCCCTGTCTGTGGAAGGGACCCGCGCTGGAGCAGTGGGTGAGGAACTGCAGCCTGCGGGAAGGACCCACGCTGGAGCAGTGGGTGAAGGGTTGCCTCCCGCGGGAGGGACGGACCCCACGGCGGAGCAGGGGCCGAGCGCGGAGTCCTCCTCCCCCTGAGGAGGAAGGAGCGGCAGAGACCAGGGGTGAGGAACCGACCCCAGCCCCCGTCCCCTGCTCCCCTGGGGAGAGAGAACCGGGAGTGGGGCTGAGGCGGGAGGGCGGGGGGGAAGCTGCTCTCGGGTTGGGATTTACTCCCCAGCAGCCTTGGTTTGGTTTGACTGGGAGCAAATTACATTGATTTTGGTTTTCTCTTCCCCAAGTTGAGCCTGTCTTCTGTCCGTGATCATACGTGGGGAGTGATCCCTCCCTCTCCTCGTCTCGACCCACGAGCCTGCCTTCATATTTTCTCCTCATCCCACCATGGCCATGGGGGAGTGGGAGCGAGCGGCTGTGTGGTGCTTTGTTACCAGCTGGGCTGAATCCACGTCAGGTGTAAACTGCATTCATTGAAGATTACTTGCTACTCTGGAGGACAGGATGATTTTGTCCATAAAATCCACTGATTACATGCTTTAAAGTTGTTTCGTATTAGCTTAAAATTATCAGTTCTACTTCATAATAATGAAGATGACATTAGACAGGGTTGCGATAAACATTTTTAAATTCAGGGAGCTTTTTAATAATGAAATTCATTATCAGCTGAAGGGCATATCTCTTACCAATAACTGTCAAGGGAATCAAAGCAGATTTTATTTCTAATTTGGGTATCTCATTTAGATGACTAAACAAAAGTGGGAGAATCTCAGTCTGGAGAGTCTTGAATGTACAGAGGAAAAAATGCGTAGGAAAACTGTAGATACTGTACAGCAATGAAGTTGAGTTAAGCACTTCTTAAACTTACAAAAAAAAAGGTAATAATTATTTTCAAATATATGTCTCCAGTAGTTGTTCTTATGCTTTGCTTTTTTCCTAAGGCATTAGAGAAGCAATATTAGAAGTGCAAAGTATCAACCCTTTAAGGGTGTGTTGGGTAGATGCTGTATGAGAATATTGTTTTATTCTTGGTTGATGTCCTGTTGCTTATTTAGAAAATTATAGTTTAAACTATCAAGATTATTGAATCTTATAAGCCGTGTCATGGTTTAACCCCAGCCAGTAACTAAGCACCACGCAGCTGCTCCCTCACTCCCTCCCACCCAGTGAGATGGGGGAGAGAATCAGGAAAAAAAAAAGTAAAACTCGTGGGTTGAGATAAGAACAGTTTAATAGGACAGAAAGGAAGAAAATAATAATGATAATAATAACAATAATAAAATGATAATAATAAAAGGATTGGAATATACGAAACAAGTGATGCACAATGTAATTGCTTACCACTCGCTGACCGATGCCCAGTTAGTTCCTGAGCAGCTATCTGCCCCCAGGCCAACTCCCTCCAGTTTATATACTGGGCATGACATCACATGGTATGGAATACCCCGTTGGCCAGTTTGGGTCAGCTGTCCTGGCTGTGTCCCCTCCCAATGTCTTGTGCCCCTCCAGCCTTCTCGCTGGCTGGGAGTGAGAAGCTGAAAAATCCTTGACTTAGTCTAAGCACTACTTAGCAACAACTGAAAACACCAGTGTGTTACCAACATTCTTCTCATACTGAATCCAAAACGTAACACTATACCAGCTACTAGGAAGGCAATTAACTCTATCCCAGCTGAAACCAGGACAGCCAAAAAATGTTGGAAAGATATTAATTTATCTTTCTTTTTCCTGATTTATGATGCTTTTAGATCTTTTCTCACAATTAAGAAATGAATGAAAGCACTGAGAAATGTATTTACTTTCTAGAGAATAGACTGTGATTCCCTAATTCACATTGTTGAGTAGTTTCTTCAGCAGACATATTAAAAATGTACTCACTAGACAAAGGAATTAATGACTGTAGATTGTTGAGATGTGAGAAAAAAAGGGATTCATGGCCCATTTCTACCCTCACAGATCTGCCCAGAGATATCTGGCTAGGTAGTTTTACTCAAAAGCGTGGCAATGTCCTAGACTGCTCTAGCTGTCTGGGTTTGGTCGAGTTAGTACTGTGTATCACAATGAAACAGCTCAGTATGGTAGGAAATATTTAGTTCAATTTGGGAAATATTTCTTATATAAGAATTTTACTAGTCCTCAAAATTTTTACCAAAACAATCAAAAAAGTAGATGTTTGCTTTCAAAGGAATCTTTCATCACAGATTTGTACTACGGGATTAGCAGGCAGAATGCTTAGGCTTGCTTGCTTTGAATATATGATTCCTTGCAATGTCTTCATATTGCTTTTGTCAACTCTGTCCATAAGTAATTGTTGAATATAATGTTTGGTCTCTGTGGATCTTTGTGATGTTATTCCTATTTATCATAGTGCCATGCCATGCATGGTTAGTATTCAGACAGGATGGAGATACTCCATTTTTCTGTGGGTGAAATTCCACAGTCAGGTAATTCACACCACTCCTACAGATTTTAAAAGCCTTTCAGCAAGTGCAGATTTTCTGGAGAGCAGAAAGGGCTGAGCAAACATCTGAGTTCGCTGGTCTTATACCTTCACATATTTGCTGCACTGTTATTTGTGCGCCTCACAGTCATTCATCTTTAAAATAAAGGTGTTGCTCAGGGATTTCAAGGACTGAGATTGAGCTCCACTGAATATTGACAGCTATTGGCTGCAGCTTAACATTGTCTAAATTGCCTGAATAATCATCACTTTTTATTCTTCAACATTATCTTCTTTGAAAGCTACTCATCTGGTTTTTAAATCTCTTTGGGAACAGCCCTGTGAAATGGAGATGCCATCTGTCATCCTGTCTGAGACCAGCCCTGCAAATGCAATACCATCATTGTGTTGCTTGTCACAATCAGAGCACATAATATGTTGATGGAATAATTGCCTTGAATGCCACCGGCTTCCACTTTGAAGGTAACAGATTCCAGAACTAAATTAGGATTCAAACACAGCAATTGTTCTCTTGTCTCTTGTATTACTTTCTCTTCACAGTCTTCCCCTCTATAAAAAGGATACAAATGCAAACCATTCAACAGTTATCAATTTCATAAATGGTATGAGCTATGTTGTTTCTAGCTCTATGGAGGTTTAGAAAGGCATAAAGTTGTGGAGGCACTATTGAACCTGTACACCTGTATGAGGCACTTTCTCAGTTTGCTCAGAGTTTGGAGGGAAGGACCTCTTCAGAAGATGATTTAGTCCATCTAGAATATGAATTACCTGAAGAGCACGTCTCACCACTAATTGCAGAGGAAATCAAGGAATATTCCTAATTTAGATGCCAAAACCTGAGTGGGGCAAGTCCAGATTGTCACCTTAGGTGACAGGGGGAATGGGAAGCTTATTCTGTGAACCTTACTATCATGACACCACATTTTGGAATAGTCTTTCTTCATCACTTTTTCCTCCCTGTCATATTTGTGCTAACTTAAAATGCACTCTGGTTTTACAATAGCAAGTAGAAGAGATTAAATTCCTGCAACGGTAACAAACCCTTATTTGTCTTTACTGAATTCAAGCTCAGTTTAATTTGGATTCAGCTCTGAGTGGCTCTCCATGAATTTACTCTGGGTGAGCATCTCAACTGCAGTGCAGAGGCACTGGCTTTTGCAGTTAGTCAGGCACTTGATCATGATGGTTGTGGTTTGAGGGAAAGATTCTTGAATGATTAGCAGAGTTTTTTCCAGGAGATGGTACTGCTGTATGGCATTTACTTTCCACATTTAGAGTCAGTAACATAAATAAGCACATAGGAGATGCAACAGGTCAGGTTTATGTTTTGCAGTGCAAAATGCTAGAACTGTTTGGCAATAGATGGCTGTTTCTGATAAGTACTTTGGGTTTATACCCATTTTCTGTAGATTCTTTAGGATAAGACCTCTCTAGATCCTAGAGATGTTGTGAGGCTCCCTTGAAACAGTGATGGGAACAATATAAATTAATAGATGGATATAGATCAACACAGAAGGAAGTGTTGCCCCCTTTGCAGGTATACATAGGAAGAGTAAGGAAAATTCACTGTAACAACTTAATACCTTAGAAACCCAAAATTATTTTCCTTGTGAGAAGTTTTTTTTCACTCCAGCCTGGTCCCGTGCAAGCCAGCTGTGATTTAAATACTATGGGATTGCTTTTAAGAGCCACAGAAGCCAAGCTAATACATCTGGCATTTGAACAATACTTACTTGTTCAAGCTTGGCATTGTGCTCAGTGCAGTTGATGCACTTGGTCTGCATTGTGGCCGAAGTGGAGTGCCTTCAGACCTGTCTGCGTTATCCCATGGAGAACCTCAGTGAGTGATGTGTGGTGGCTCCACAACTTTTGACAACCAAGTTGGAAGCTTAGGCAAGGTCCGACTTTCTGCAAGTAAATAACCCAGACTTCTGAAAGATTTTGCCCCTTGAAACATCTTCAGCCAGACACACAACCTTTCTCAAAGAGTGTTTTCTTAAAGATTTGAGAAGGAACATATGGCTGGGAAACAACATCAGCTACATTTTAAATGAGTCTCTTTTATCAGTGCAATAGGTTTCTCATCTATGGACTGTGGTGGTGAGCCACCAGTAATTTGGTGAAGGTTTGGAAAGTTGTCAGCACATTCCTGCTCCCTGTTGCTAGGGAAACCTCTCTGTGGGTATTTCTGTGCTCACAGTTGTCATGGTTTAACCCCAGCCAGCAACTAAGCACCACGCAGCCCCTCACTCACTCCCCTCCCCCACCCAGTGGGATGGGGGAGAAAATTAGGAAAAGAAGTAAAACTTGTGGGTTGAGATAAGAACGGTTTACTAGAACAGGAAAGAAGAAACTAATAATGATAACAATAATAAAATGACAACAGTAATAATAAAAGGATTGGAATATACAAATGATGCGCAGTGCAATTGCTCACCACCCACCCATCGGCACCCAGTTAGTCCCCAAGCGGTGATTCCCCCGCCCCCACTCCCCCCAGTTTATATACGAGATGTGACGTCCCATGGTATGGAATACCCTGTTGGCCAGTTTGGGTCAGGTGCCCTGGCTGTGTCCTGTGCCCCTCCAGCTTTCTCGCTGGCTGGGCATGAGAAACTGAAAAATCCTTGACTTTAGACTAAACATTACTTAGCAACAACTGAAAACATCAGTGTTATCAACATTCTTCTCATACTGAACTCAAAACATAGCACTGTACCAGCTACTAGGAAGACAATCAACTCTATCCCAGCTGAAACCAGGACAACAGTGTCTCTCTTCCTTGCAACTTCATTGGATAATGAAAGTATAACTGAATATTTTATATTCTGTTAGCCACACCATGACTAAAAAAATACACCAAAACAGCATGGGTAAACTGAATTAAACTAATGATGTCAATTTATCTGCATGATTTTTAGGGGATTTCCCAAGTAAAACATTCCTAATTTAGTTATGAATAAATTTGATTTTATGTTTGATTTTATCAGAACCTGGTGAACCAATCTGTTTTTATTCCACTTTTTGTGATTCAACTCTTATTTTATTTTTGCACATGGGGCACTGAAAATAAAGTATAAAAGCCAGTATATAATGTCAGAAATGAGTTGCAGAGATACTTCTGGTGTAAGTATGTGTAACTTGTAATATGTAAAGTAAATGTTTTCTCATGTTGTACTTCCCTGAGGCAATAGCTTATTAGCTAAAAATAAATGCTTACATTTACATATCAAAAATACAGACACCATTGTTTAAACTTGCTAAAATATTACAGCAGTATCACAGGAGTCAGGGAACCCAGTCTGTGCAAGACATTGGCAGGAATGCTATGCAAAAATATGATATGCAATGACTTAATATTAACAAAGACACTGCTTTAAGGGTTCTAGCATTTTATAGTCTTCAAAAGCATTTGTCTCTACAACTGTGGTTATGTTCTTTTTTTAGTGTACTATAGGATACATACTCATTTTTTGTATGATTTTTTGTATATAATTTTCTGCACTGCAAAAAAGCAATCTAGCACTCTATACTTTCTCCATTGTATGTTACCAATGAGTTCGTTCTTCATGGTTCTTCAGAAGATTTGGCACCCTTAGACTGAATCAACAAATTCCTACTACTCAAGCTAAGCATATGATGTTTAGTAATAGCTAATAGAAATTCTCAATATGGACTAACAATAAATGGCACGCTTTTTCAGTGGTTTCACAGAGATATATGGGCAGGAGATGTAGGAACTTCTGATCTTTGTTTTGCACTCTGAAGAGTAAGTAGTGAGCTTTAGATTTTTTTAGGGATAGACTTTGTTGTTGTTCTGCCATTTCTTGCCAAAGGCTTTTCTGCCTCAGTCCTGCCTCTGTCCTACTACTGGCCTCTTAACCCGGTTTACTTTTCAAAGTCCACTTAGTGGGCTTGCTGTATCATTCTGAGTTTCCTTCTTAACTAATTGTCATTTGGGGGCTTCTTCATTCTCCTACTTCTCTTTTAAAACCTCAGTTCCTTGTTACTGCCTTCCCTCCTTCTCATCCATCTTGCCCTATCAGTCTCTGATAGGCAGTCTCTGGCCAGCAGTGACCTCCCTCCTCTTCTGCTACCTAGCATCTTTCCCTTCATGAATTCCTATCTTTTAGCCCCTTATTTTCTTCCTCCAACCACCAGCCTGTCTGTACAACACCGTTAGTCCTCTCCCAGTATCTGAAATACGTGGTTTCCTTCTGTGGACCTGTCTGGGTACCGATGGAGGTATCTAATTCATTTGCAGCCAGAAGCAGCCAGGTGCCGTTGTTGCAGAGAAGGACCCAGACTTCCCTCAGCAGTATGATCATCTGTCATATTTTCTTTTCCCCGGTGCAATCTTTGCACCCCTCTCTATCTCCACCCTAATCTTTTCTTTTCTTCTGATGTAATCGTCTCTCTTAATGCTTAAAAATATAAATTTTGATAGCATATTCTACTGCCATTATTTACAGTGGGAAATACCTGGCTCCTTGCTGAAGCTATGAAGACTCCTTCTAGGGTGAGTTACCCAGGAGTAGGGCAAGAGTGGTAGACCCTTATATCTTTTTTTTCTTGACCAGTGCTTCATGTAGTAGATGAAGACAAGTACCATTCCTGGATAGGTTAGAGGAACTGCAGCTTTTAAGAAATGGTATAAAGGGCTAAAGTCCCTTTTCTAATCCTGGTAAACAGCTTGCTGAATGCTTTTCTCAGTGATGATAAGTGACATTGAAAATGCTCTTTCACCCTGAGAAAAGGACTCTATTTTAGGGTAGAAAAGGATCCCACATGCCACCACAGAGTCTTAGTACAGAATGAGAAAACACAGCAGAAAATCTTTGGAGCAGGAATTGGAACTGGAGAGGGTTCGTTCAGAAGGTATTAAAATCCCAGAATTAAAAAGGGCTAACAGTTGAATTTTTGCCACTGAGTAGCGCTGAGTTTCCAAAGGTTTTGAGTTAAATTTATAGTTTTATATTTTATTTATGCAATTGTATGTTTTACTAAAGTGAACAGCTGGGTGCTATTGCTTTTAGTTTCTGACAGCTGCCAAATGAGGTCAGTTACAGAGTTTGAGCTGATTCATGTGGGGTGAGTACTAGAACTAAGTCCTCTGCACAGAGCACTTAGATTAAAGGGCCATATGCAACTTTAAGAGGATTTGATCCTCTTTGCAGTAGGAGCTGCTGTCTTAATTGTCCACAGTTCAGGCTGGCAGTGTGATTAATGTGCAAAGAAAAGTGTGCAAATGGGGTGCTGGTGGTAGTGTATGTATTTGTGTGGTTGGTTGGTTGGGTTTTTTGTTTGTGTTGTTTTATTTTTTACCTACACATGTGGAATTGCTTGATTTAGGATTTTGGAAGTTGTTGAAATCAAACTTGTGACAGAGAAGTCTCCAGTAAGATCTTTACCAACATTCACATAAATGCATGAGTTATCCTGCCAATACGAAGATTCTACTCTTTCTTTTTGAGGAGGAGGGGGAACTTTAAGAGATTAAAAAGTGTTTTAGTTTATGGTCTTTTTCCATGGATGTATATTTTGTTAAAAGATATATCACCTTCAAACATTCTTTTGTTTTGCTGGATAACACCAGCTAAGATGAGATAATTCCAATAATAAATCCTGGAAGCTGAGCACTTGGGATCAATACCAACAATGACTCAAAATTATTTTCGTTTCTTTGGAGAACTATGGCCAGTATTCCTCTCTTATACAGATATGTTTTGGAAGAAACCCAAATGACTTCTTGTTATTTCTTCTTACTCTAATAGGAGAAACAGAAGAAAATGGTCTAGGTATGGTTACTAGTTAATCCACAGCATTAACTGGGAAAAGAATTGTCCTACAGACCTTTTTGTCTTTGCACTTACAGTCCTCTTCCCTGTACAATCCTCTTCCCTGTGGTAGTCCTCAGGCTGTAGTGAGTACCAAAGAGTCAAATCTGTCATAGCAAATGCTACTTTCTGTAGTCCTGAGACCTAACAGTATTTTGCAGTATGCTAAACTAACCAGTTTCAGTTTCAGAGTACATTCCTGAGGGATTTTTCCATGTGAGATTCCAGGAGAAAGGTAGATCTTGGAAGTTGGCTGTCTCCTCTGCTGGAAGGTATGAATGAGTATACTTAAGGTGTTGGTGGGACACTGAACAAACTGCATGAGAGACTCTGGGCGAAAGACATGCAGTAGGAAATCCATATGAATATATATTGTCTGTCTGCTTTCCTTCCACTTCTGTTGGAAGCTACTCTTCATTGACTGCACATTGGGATCACTCTGAATCAAGGATTGTGACCCTCAAAATCTTGACGATACCATTCATCTGCTGGTTGATGTTGGACAAATAATCTCTATATGCCTCAGTCTATAAAACAAAGATGACAATTCTCTCTGTCTTTATATAATGTTTTGGGCCAAGAGAGAAAAACTGGTAGTACGAGAGGTGTTGGCATTGCTGTTACGTTCCAGGTAAGATCATCACACCCCTTTAGTTTATGCAGAAGAACTTTCTTGCTCTCTAAGGTGTCTTACATAATCTGCCCTGGTCAGACCTGTTAGTCTTTACAATGTTACAGTTCCTTCTCATCTAATATGTCTCAAGATGTCCGAGAGAGCCTGGGAAGTTGGTGGCACAGTGATAATGTTGGTGGTGAGAGCTGGACAAATGCTGCTTCTGTAGTGCAGTATGATTTCTTCGAAAATAACCACATCTGAAGGTCTAAAAAAGTGCAGGATCAGAGCCAGCTGAACCAGGCTCTCGGCAGGTGTATATGCTTGTAATTCTACTTAAAGCAAGCTGTCCCAAAGTCTCCTTAAGTGGTTTATTGAATGAGCAAGATATATAGCTGTATGCAGGGAGTGCAGTGCTCCCTGTTTCGAGTATTATCAAACTTATATTTCTTATTGTATCCTTTGATGAAATACTGGTGCTCTTGAGCTGTACATGGTACGGCCCTGAGAAAGTCTGCATGACTAGCTGTCTACATAGGCAACCTTTAGATTTACCTGTTTTTCTCTTCATTTCTTATTCTAACACTGATTCATATTAATGAATCATTAATTTACTTTGTGGCATAAGCCAGTAGCAATTACAGAAGAGTTATTATAAGAAAAGTAGCTCTCTGAATATGTTTATTTGTGTCTGCTGGTGGCAAATATGATTGAAATCTCCATTTTTAGCATCTGCTCATTCTAGTATCTGTTGCAGTAAAAATACATCCATTTGACATTCAGCAACTGCATTTCACAAAATCAGGACATTTTTTCTTGATTGGTATAGGCTATTAATCATTACCAAGGAAGTTTGAGAAAAGCATTGGGCAATAGTTGCAAGAGAGTTTGGTTTGTCTTTGAGTACTGTTTGGCTAAACATGACATTGATATTTTCAGGCTTGCTGGGCAAAGCTTGTCTCTTCTTGTCACTGTCTTTACTTAATGTTTACTTTCTCATGCTATTTTTGTTTCTTTGCTCTCATTTAATGCCATCCTGGTGCCTCACCTAATGACACATGCTAACAACGTGGCAAAAGAACTTTCTTATCTAATTTTCATCAAGCTGCATTAGGATTCTGGTTACAAATATCTTAACGGTTGTGGAGAATGAGGTCTCTGAGCAATCCTCACAAGGGCTGAGTAATCAAACTTAATTATTAATTAGTGTAGGGCTGCTATTGTAGCATAAATGTTTGTGTGTATAATTTCAAAGTACATTGCACATAATCAGATGTTCAGGATTATTTCCATTTCAATGAGTTTTCTTCTTCTTTAACATACAGATAAGAAAGACAGGAAGCCCTTTAAATAAGAACATGAAATATCAGGAGGCTGCTGTTCCAAAACACATTTCATTGAAATAGTGCTATTTTCTGTGAATTGGGTGCAGGGGGAAGTCTATAGAGATAATTAGATGTGTTGTTATTGTCATGAATGAACCAATATCTGCAATGGTCTCTGCTGTTCTCAGTGTATTTTTCAAATTTCAAAGGAGATTATACAGGCAAGGACAGATAATATCCAGAATTCATTCATGATGCAAGTCTGTTGGTTATGGAGACTTCAGACTAGGAACAAATTTGACCAAAACTGTAGCTGAACTGAAGGATAGGGGTTAATCTTAGATTAGATATGATGATTTTTCAGAAAGGCTGGCTCTCCACAGGCAAGTGAATTTACTTAACCAGGGAAGTATTAACATCTTTCCTCCTCATTTTCAACAAGTTTTAGTGTATGTTATGTATGATGGTTCTAAGGAATATGTTAATTTTCACAACTCTTAAAAACAAACAAATGAAAGAGTAAGAAGAGACATACATGGAGCAGTTAACAAACTGATACCGTATTAGCTTCCATGGTCTTTTTCAGGGTTTGTCCCCGTTACAAACTCTACAGGAATAATTTCCAAGTTGTAGAGAAGCCAGGTTGGATCTGAGAAAGGTATCTGAAGATTTGAAAGCTTCTAAAATCACAGAACTGCAAACTCTTTATATCAGCTGTTGGCCAATTAGCCAATGCAAAAAAGTGAAATGCATTTTCTTGAGATCTATTTGCTGTTGTTAAGTAGCTTCTTTTTAAACTCATCTGTTTATGAATACTTGGACAGCTTTATGTTTTGGTTTCTGTTGGGGCCCAAAAACTTGTGTAGAGACAGAAACAGCTGATTGATTTAAATACAACATAAATTGGAAAAGAAAAATCCTTGCCCATGTGGAATTTTTGTACTTGGTTGGATTTTTTTTTTTTTTTAAATTTTTGGAGGGGGAAGTTGTTCTGATTACTAAAAATGTTCCAGGGCGGGGGCGGGGGGGGAGATCAAAACCTTCTTTTTAAGCAATTTTTGCCAGGAATGTCCCATATTTTATAAAAAGCAGCTTCTGCTATAGCTACTAAGTGTGTACGTACACATTTGCAGAATACTAGATGACTCTCTTCTCAGTATTAAGTAGTCACACACTGACAAAGTTATGCCAGCTAACATGGGAGCAGGTACAGAATATGCTGGTAAGAGTGATTTGGAAACTAGGGATGGGTGAGCATGTATGTAGGCCTAGGGGGTGGCCAGAGAACTGTGAAGGAGTTCTGGAGCAAGGGACTGAGTTATATGGGGCTTGGCCCACTACAGTAAGCAAGTGACACCGGATTTGGCTTGAAAATAAACAACTTCTTAAAAAAATGTATTTATCATAAGCTATTACAATCACAAGTTCAGTTAAGATATTTGCAGCAGAAAAATGCTTTGCTCATACTTCACTGAATCTGTTATTGAACCTATAGTTCGTCATTATGTTCATGTCAATGAGAATTATATCAACACTGATGGACATTATCAGACTGTGACATAGGAAGAACAGGAGTATGTTTGTATGTGTGAGTATGTAAATACTATGCAAAATATATTCCTGTCTTAGGACTGTGAGGGGAAAAAAAAGGAAAGATGTTCTAGGGTAGTTATTTTGAACATTCAGGAATCTATAACCAGTGCTACTAAAACCATTACCTCAAAACCCATCATAGTCTATAAGATCTTCTACATAGACTTAGGAAGTTTCATATCACAGTGTGATATTTCTCACAGGGAAAAATAGTATGAGATTTGGGTGGGTTTCCTAAGTGTCTTTGGTTTCTTGTACAGACTGGTTTAGCAACACCTGCAAAATTAAGGTTAATTTTGTATTATTCTGTTGCTGTTGATGGCTGGAAAAGCTCCTGAGCTGGAAAAGAGAAGGTAGAGCATTCTTGATGAAGCATTTCTTCCCTTCTGCAGTGTTTTCCTACTTTTGGTTCTTTATAACACTCTGGAAGAAGTTGAGTGCACACCTGTAGTTCCCCAAGCCTTGGCCTCCATGCTCCTCTGTCCTGGGAGTGAATAATCCGATGTCAGTGAATGATATAACTGCTTTTGAATCAGATAGATAGACAAAAGACCAAAGACAGCAATATCATGCCATTGTGAATACACTCTTGGCTTGGAACTAAGATATTATGGTCTAGAAGAAAGGCCATGTGATCTGAAGCCAGTAACTCTTGCTCCTTCCATATATCAACCTTACATAAGGGTAGTGTCTATTAAGAATTCAAAGAATGGCTATTGTAATTCTGAAAATCAAGAGCTGCTGCTATTAAGAGATGTTGCGTGGTACTACAGAAATGTGCATAGTGTGACATTTTTTCCTGTTCTTCATATGGGAAAATACTGGTTATGTCAAATATTAGTGTGCTTAATATTGATTTAAATGACAATGTATCATCTCTTGCTCAATCTTTTGTTCTTTTATAAGAAGATTGTTGTACACTAATTAATACTGATTAAGAAAACAAATATGTTTTGTGATGAAGGAAGAATATAGCAAAAAATTTCTAATGTCTTGGCAGTCATGATTCATCTGTTAGAAAATGTGGGATTTACATAATATTTAATTTGGGGAAATGGGTCTGAGATGCATGTCTGGTTCTACTCGTTTACTTTGTTCATCCAGTTCTACTTAGTTTCATTATCTAATTTTATTCCAGATGATCCAGCTCTGATGTTAAAAATGACATAAGATACTTTGCTGTCATATCCAATCATCAAGCGCGTTCTTTTGAGAGATTTATTCCTGCTCTACACGTTCTAGCAATCTGAACTAAAAATCTGGATGATGGTTCAACGTAGTCTTTTATCAGTACTGCAAAACGAGCCATTTTTCTGTCACCTCTAGATGGCACTTTAGTCTACTTATTTAATCTCATAGGAGCTTAACGTAGTTTTGTTTTAGGCAACTTCTAGCAAAGATCAGATAGAAAAATGATAACCTAATGCACTAAAATTTATCTCATCCATTGGCAAACTTACAGCAAGTGTAGTGAATATAGAGCAGCAAAAAATGGAGCAGCCATGTCTCAAAAGACTATGCCAGACAAATAAGAGTATGAAGAGCTTATGATATATATAGAAAGATATTTTTAAAAGCTTAAAACCAAGTCGAAATTGTGAAGTGTTTTCTATTCTGAAAAGTCACTATTATAAAACTAGGCAGATGTATGGATTTTAATGGAATTAAATCATGCTAGTAAATCAATTTTGGAATTATTTTCATATTTTGGGATGTAAATATCTCTCAAAATCATGTTATCCTAGGCTATTCGTATAACAGTTATTTGTGTTTTCTCGGAAGAGCGCAATTACAGTGCTCTAAGCCAGCTGTTATGCTGCCCAACCACCCAGTGTGAGGGTTTTCCCATGTTAAAACCCTCTATGCGCTAAGCTGCAAATTGAGAGGAGCATTTTTCAACCACCAAAATCTTTTCTGTTTTTGTCCCTTTTAAGCTCTTTAACCTGCTACTGCCTTAATTCCAACCAATAAAAATAAGCTTGATTGACATGACCAACTTTAATTTGGCGGGGGGGGCGGGGTGCAGAGAAAGGGAGCAATTTCTAGATTATCTGCAAACTCACTGTAGTAAATTGGCAGTTACTGTGGCAAATGGTGTTAGCAAAAAAGAAATATTGCAGTGTGATCTCACTCAAGGCATTTGTTCATCTTTCTCCAGGAAGAAAAAGGGGTTAAGGGTAATAAAAGTAACCTTTTCTTAGTCAGGTAGGCCAGCTGACGTACCCCTGGATATGCGTTTATTTATTGTGTGGAAATTATCAGCATAGGGACCAGTTTCAAATGTTGGAAAAATAGCAGAAAGCTGAGCCTAATAACCATGATTTAAATAATACTTCTCTGCACTTGGATAGCACTTATTTTAATTTGTTCAGTTCAGAGCATTAAACCTTTAACTGATCAAGGCTCTGCTAGCCTCTACTTAATGTAAGCTAGTGATTTTGATTTCCTTAGAGCTGAAGATTTCTACTAGACCTTGTTTAAAAACGTAATACTATTTTGAAATTAAAACCAAATCTGAAAAGCTCTGACGTGTTTTCAAAAACTTTCTATGTGTTCTGCTTTAAGCTTCAATGTTATTTTTTGGGGAAAAAAAAAAGCAAAATTGAAAAAGGAAGAAATCGCTGAATTGCCATTATCTTTTTGTTTTCCCCAGTCAGCTTTAGTTTTAGTCTTTATTGGCATACTCAAAGACAACAATATGATACAGGTTTGGATGCTTGAGTGGAAAGGCAAAATTCAACTGAAAATGAATTCTAAAGAAATTGAAAGTATAATTGCATATAGATACAGATATGCTGTATCAGGGATTTAAGCATGAGTAAAATCAATTTTTAAAGTGTTTAAAGTACTCTTCATGCTGGAGAATTAAGTAGTTCTCTATCTGGATTATTTAAAAAAAAATAAAACAGGAAGACGAGCTAAAGGGGTGCAGAAGTTGTAAAAAGGAGATACAGCACACATGCATTTTTTGTTTTGCCTCTTTTCTTATATAGTAACAATAATACTAGTGATTGCTGTGACTGTTATCTGCATTGAAATTGGGCTTTGGAGTCCCAGTCATGGAGCAGGATCCAGTAGTTCCTGTACACATGAAGCATTTTTTATTCCTAAAGAGCTTACTTTGCCTCATTATCTCCGCTGGAAGTCAGTGGAAGCACACCAGTTAAAAACCTTGCTCTGTATGATGACAGAGACACTGTATGTGTTCAATGTGTTATCATAGAGAGTTAGAATCATAGAACAGCTGAGGTTGGAAAGGACCTGGAAAGATCATCTGGTCCAGCCTTTAATGGGAAAGGGAGCCTAGATGAGAGGCTTATTCTATTATCTTCTATTTCCCAGCCTAATGCTTGATGTTGTGCAGCACTTGTTGGTCCAGCCATGGTTCCTGCTAGCTATTATTCAAAGGTTTGATAATAGCAGGATGGAAACACAGGAACAGGATGGAAAATAGCAGGATGACACAGGGAATTGAAATATGTTTTTGATAATTAATTTAGAAGAAAGGATCAAGAGTTTAATGGGACACGCACGTTTTAAACATCTGCTACTTCAAATATTCATTTCAGCTATATATGTAAAAAAAAATGTAGTGGCAAAGATTTTCTCCAGAGAATCAAATCATTCATGCTAAAGAGGAGTGCAAGGCATATTTTTTTTTAATAGAAATACCGTGTCTGGCAACTTGATGTCACCTAACAAAAGGACAAAAAATAAATATCTAGCAATTATCAATAATGTTTGGAATTTTAATAGGGAATGTTTACCTTTCAGAATATTAATAAAACCACAAAGATCAAGAGAACCTGATGGTAGCATATAAATGCCAGGGTAAGTACTGATCAGAGAAAGGGAGAAGAAAGTAAAAATGAAAAAAATCCATATTGATAATCAGATGTACACCATTGAAACTATTCTCAAATGTAGGATTTTCCAAAAGGTATCTGACTAAAGAATTAGGATAACACAGATGTGGGAGAAAAAATGAAGGTTTAGTTTTGTCATGTAAAAAAAAAAAGATTTTTTTATTTTAATTTTAAACATTAAAAAAATAAATAGTCATCTATTGATGTTTGAACACAAACACATTTGTGTTCACAATAGTGTGGGTTTAAAATTTAACAAGATTCAATTAGATTTATTTTGAATGGGTAACCATTCTTAAAAACATTCCACAAAATGTTTCATCTTATGAAGAGAGGCAAAAATCAAGCAAAAATTCTTTTAATATTATTCTAATGAATTTTCCAGAGGATGTTATGACAAAGACCAAACTGTCAATATCTAATTGTTGGCTGTCACATATTGACACTGCTTCCACTCACCAGTTCAGCTGGTGCCTTGAAGGAATACATTTAATCTTCTCACTAGTTTGTTCTTCAAGGAGGTGGACAGTGACATACATGCTACTTCAAGACATGAAGCAGACAGGCTTTGTCACTTAATTTGTGAGTTCGTTATCATCAGCTACAAGATGTACCAATTAAGCATGCCTGCTACCATAAACTAAGCCACTGTTAAGCAAGATTTTATCAGAACTTAAACCTCCCTGTAGGACCTTCTTAGTTCTAGTGCTTTCCTGATGTTTCTTGATGTTATGCTGCTCCTTGATGAAGGTAGGGTATGACCCTTCATTATTTTCTTCTCTTCACTCCACCACCTCACCAGTCACTTGTTATAGTCTCTTAGATGCTATGCAGATAACTGATTTCTTTTATCTAATAAAGGCTTTATCAGATCTGCCATAGGCAGTTGATCATCAGTTTGCCATTCTCTCCTACTTGTCATGGTTTTCAGAACATCCTCAGATTAGTTTTTGCTATCATTCAATTTTTTTCCAGGGTACATGATCCTTTATGTGCATATACAAGTTTGATATTAATATTTGCTTTCTGCCTCTAATCCTTGTATCCTCACTCTGGGCTTCCTAGGTGGGTTGCATCAGTTAGGGTGTGACTGCTTTCTGCTTCTTGGCTTAAGGAACAGAAAGATGCAAATGCAGAGAGACACCAGTGGGCCTATTTCATAATCCAGGTGGATCACTGAGTTTTTGTAAAGATAGAGGACTTCAAAAGCTGTTTTTCTTCATATTCTTTTAGAAGATGTGTCATGAAGCTACCCAGCTGATCTTGAGGTGTATTAGGGATGTAGCTGTAAAAAGTCGTTTGGTTTATAGATATAAAGTTTGGTTTATAAACAAATTAACTTTAGCTTGAATTCTATATAGCGAGTTGTCCAGCATCAAAGGATCCATGGCTACTATTGTTTTGTATTAGAAAGGATATTCAGTTATGCTTGCTGATGGGAAGTACATTCTTAAAGGCAAAATTTATCAGAAGGAAAAGATTGTTAATATAATTAAACTTGCCTAAGAATCGAACATGCTACTGACAGATAAGTGTACTGCTAGACATTAACTGTACATTATTTTATCCTCACCAAAGGTCTTTAGTGATGGTAATTAAGAAGTCAAAATAGACTTTCAACTCATCAACTGAACAAAAGCTTTAATGAATGTGTTTTGAGACCATTATGGTATGTTATTAATATGAGTCAGAATACATAGACTTTATTCATAGGAATAACATTTTGTTCTCAAAGCCTTCCTCACTAGATGTGGCAGATTATTTAGAGTGCTGCAAGATATCAAGTGCTGTGTCTGAAAAATTAGTGACTGATTTAAAATTAAAAATATAATAACAGAGTTAGGTCAATGACATAAATTGCATAAAATGTAGTCAATAGTATTATAAGATTCACTAGAACTTACTTTTTTAATCTAGTCCCTTAGATTCTTTATATCATTTTTTTTGTAGCTCGGGATTATGCAGTGTTTATACCTATGCAGATAACACATATTGGTAAGACCTGTCATTAGGCAGTAATACAGGAAATGGAGCTGATTGATAGGCCTGCCTGTTATTAAGGTTGTCTGACATTCCTGCTCTAATTGCTAGACATTATTTTTTTTTACCAAATTTAACTATTTTGGAATCTGGAATTACCCATTGCCCCAGGAAGGCTTCATCTGCAAGTCCTCAAATGCAGTTAGCACAAGATACTATTGTTGACTAGTTTGCTGGCATGTTCACTGTAAAGAAACAGAAGAAACGGCATGCATGAGGAGTTGGGAGGAAAAAGCGGGGAGAAAATGTCATTATTTGCATGGCAGCCAGATGCTTCTGCCCCTTTTCTCCAGTTTTGTGTTCTTGCTTTTTAATATTGAAGGTAGGATTTGAAGCACTCAATAAACATCTAATTATGGGTTTGTCTTACTTCAGAACTAGTTCTATTTATTTTAATAGAACTCTGTGTAAGGTAATGGGCTATTCTTTATAAATAAAACTGATCGCAGGAATGGAGAACTTTATGCTACTCTATGGCAGTAAGAGCAGGAATAAGGGGATACAATTAAGAAAGTAGTATATCTTGAATCTGCAGAAAATATCTATCAAGATTTTTTTTCTATGTGAAAAAATAGAAGAGTTGTGGATATTCATTAAAATTTTGGCTGGACAATTCATTAGAGAATGTTACATAGGAGTGAAATGAATTCACAATCTAACAATCTTTTTCTACCTCTGATTTCTCTGGGTCCTTCATGCTAAGTAAAGGAATTTTAAATTAACCTATTTTTTCCTCCAATTACCCTTTTTCATTTTGCTTATGCTAATGTATCTTCAGCTATTACAGCTTCCAAATGGAGAATATTACTGATGGATGGCTACAAACTCTGTAGGTGGCAGGGTTAGCACCCTTTGGTTAACATGTTACTGTTCAGTGTCACAGCACTGAAGAACAGAGATTTTTAGGGTTTCAGAGAAGCTGAAGTGGCAGGACTGTTTTGTCCAGTTGAGCTTTGTTATTTCCAGCACTTCCTTGGTTAACTGAAAATGTCTCTAGCTGAGCTATAATGCTAGGTTTCAGTAGATGGAATCATGACCACTGTGATACAAATAAAAACATCTTACTTTGAAGACATAACATTGGATTATTTCTAGCTGAAAAAAAATTATCTGTGAAGTTGCTGTGATGCTTGATGCCAATGTAGAACTCCAGGAGTTTAAAAGGGTCCATCTCATATAGCCATGAATTATTCAGCCCTTGGGATTAGTCAGGCATGCAACACAGTATGTTATAAAATGACTTTTTCAAGCTAAAATGGATATTAGTGGTGAATTTGCCTCTAGGATATGTGTTTTCATCAAGATTTACTGAGAAAGCCATCTGAATGATCAGACTTGGACTACCACAGCCAAACATCTACATGCATAAATTGCATGTCAGTGTTCCCAGCCAAATAACAAGGCAAAACCCAAGTTACCGTGTTTACAGGTAGGGCTTTCAAAGATTTTTGCTCTTTTTGCTTCTCTGCTGTCTTTTATTAGATGAGATTTTTCTTCTCTCTCCTGTTGTAATTATACAAACTAATTATTTCACTGGGTTTACACAAGGTTTCCTACCTAGTTGTTTCTCTGATTACCTCCTTGAACTCTCTAGAAAATCTCTATGGCCTTTCCCCATTTGTAAACTTGCCTCCACTTAGCCTTCTTTCATGAGCCAAAATATTTATAAATATAGATACATATTCATCAGGGTGTGTGTATCTGAATGAAGGAGAGAAGTGAGAAGGTAACTGTGAAAGCGTGTGGATAGGTTATGCATGTAAGAAATCCTTAAAAGACAGTGAGACTAACCTTTTTGGACCTAAAAAGGAATCCTTCCCAATCCCAGCACTGGTCATGGCCCAAATTAAGCTAATCAATTATGCTAATAAAAATAAAAATGACAATGTTATTTGAATTGCAAGAAAGGATTAGTTTGTGTCTTGGGTGGTTCACATTTAATTGCATCTGTTCCACAGTGGGTTTATATATCCTCTAAGTTAACTTCTTATGTTTGCTTTGCTTTATGTGCAACTTGAGACCAAGATCAGGACTTGATTTGGAAAAGCAGTATAGCTTTTAAGCACTTTTGATGACATTCTACAAAGTGTATACTTTAAGATTTGCCAAGGTACTTTTTTAAAATACCCTTTCTTTATGAGGTTTGGTGTGTTTTTATGGGTAGAAAATATATGCAGTGCAAAAGCCACCTCCCTAGTTCATAAAAGTGATGTTCAGACGATGTACAAGAAATATTTCTCTTTACTGGTTGTGATAGTAGTGAAAGTGCAAAATGGGTGATAGCATAGTAAGATTCTCCTTCTGTATCAAACATTTCTGGTACAGAAATGTCTGTGCAGTTGGTTCCTTGACTGATAGTTGTGGCCGCCCCCCCCCCCCAAAAAAAAAAAAAACCAAAACTTTTTTTCACTCTGGCATTAAGGATGACATAATATATGTTCTTGAATATATTCAGCACACATAAAAGCTGTGATGAGGCTATTCTCAGTAACGGAACACATTAAGTTTGTTGAAAAGTACAGTTTGTGATGATTTCCTCACAAAAATTGGTTAGTAGGCTTGTAAATCAAGGCACAACGATTTCTTTTAGTTGCAGCATTTGTGTTTACAGACTGGTGTGAGAGAATTAGAGTAAGATATTTTACCTCATGTTAACTTCTGCAAGACATGCGAAAGATCAAAAAATGCGCTGACCTGGAATACTCCTGGGAATATATTGCTTTTATCTAAAGATTTAATTTATTTCTGAAACTGTAGAAATTTTCTTGCAGTTGGTACAGGAACTAGCAGTAATTGTTCCTTTTGTTTAAATTATTCACTATTTTTATTTATCCTAAAATACTGAAATGGTAAAATACTCTGGTCCCCTATCCCATAAAAACATGAATGTAGACCCAAAGCTGTAGAGGTCAACAGAGATATTGTTGA
The DNA here is from genome assembly GCF_026419915.1 of Harpia harpyja. Classification (NCBI taxonomy): domain Eukaryota; kingdom Metazoa; phylum Chordata; class Aves; order Accipitriformes; family Accipitridae; genus Harpia; species Harpia harpyja. The sequence goes on from NC_068940.1 coordinate 606,233, forward strand.
CTACAGCATAACAATGCAATGTAGAGGAATACAGGTTTGGTATGACAGCAGAAGCCTTGAAATGTGGTGACACAAGATGCAGAACAGAGGAGTACAGGTGGGATGATAAGAAATGAAACACAGGCTGACACTGGGGACCTCACAGCTATAAACAACTCGCCAAGAGTCAGTGAAAGAAATGCAGATCTGGAGCTAAGCCAGTTTCAGGGGTACCAAAGAGAACAAATTAGAAGCATCTAGCGCACATAAAATCCATCATAAATAGTAAATTCATATGTGATGTGAACTTGCAAATCAAAAAAGAAAGAGAAAGGTGTAAGAGCATGCTGCCAAACGTATTAAAGCAACCCTAAGGAGACTGCACATTGAGGAAGAATAAGCCATCAGCATACTACCATCAGCAGCCCAAGCGAAGGACTTGAGATGCTGTTAACTTGCTGTACCCTCCGCCTCCTGGGACAGACTGAAGCAGTGCTTGCAACCCCATTCAGACTAGTGCTCTTAACCTTGCGGGCAGGGGGCAGGGAAGGGCAGGCTTTGCTCTGTCCAGATGATTAATTTAACTGATACTAAATGAAGGGAAAATACTGTGAAGTGTGGGTATAAAAAGTTTATTATGATTGAGAATTTTTATGAATAGTGATATTGTTCATTATCTTTTGCATTCACTTTATGTAATAACTAGACCTGCAACAACAACAATAATAATTAATACCATTAATAATAATAGTGTTTTTATTGGACTGCTAACATTGCAATTACACTAAGTTCTTGCCTTTATATACGAGGTGTGTTTCTTTTTCACCCACAAGAAGATTTTGAGTGTAACAAAAGCACATGTCATAAGGTTTCAGTATCTTTTCCTGTCACGTAACTTATTTCTGATCTTCTTCATCCTGTGGTGAGTGTATTCCCCATAGAAAAATCCTGTTTTAAGTGTTAAGCCCATTGTTCTCCCTAAAATGTTCATCACTTATCTCATATTGTATGACTAATTGTTCAGATGGATAACCAGATGTACAGAGCAATCTTCCTTGGGGCAGCCAGACACCATTATAGATTGTCTTCCTGGTAGCTGTCTCTACTTTTAGCAAAACAAAATGTGGATGGACAGTTTAAATTGAGAAAGACTTTGAGATTAGTGGTTCCTAAAGCTTAGTTTATCTAATAAGCCAGAAAATTCAAATAAAGTGAGCCAGATCTATCTATTGTAGTACTGGAAAAGTACAAGACTTCCTTAAATTGGTGTTTTCTGTTCCTTCAGGCAAGCTATACAACAGAGGGTCTTTTATGTGTCTTTTTTTGTCAGATGGACAAACATCTGACACTCCTCTGACATCTTGATTAAGGCCTTCATTTAGCCATCCAACTTTGAACATCACATAAGCTACTGAATAGGGATGGAGAAAGCATAGATGCAAAAATTGTCAGGTAAAATGGAGCATTATATCCAATCAGTGGCATTAAAGCTGCTGTGTTATAGTGTTGACTTCTCTTTCAAAAATTGTAAGTTAGGATTAGGAACAGAGACTCATACATCACCTCACTCATGCCCAATAAATTAGAGATTTGCTCTAGACACCTTTTCATTTCACGCCACATTTATTGTTCCCTCTTCTTTACAAATTGATGAGTCTTAAGTAGGTCAGGTGGCTGAGGAAGCCAGCTGCAATACTCTGTACACTCTGATTTACTTAAATTAATAACCTGAACATAGCAAGCCCACTCAGGCACTCTTGCATGAAGCAGTGCAGAAAAAGAAAAAGAAGTTGTCAGACTGAAAAAGAGGTTATCAGAGGTCACACAGAGAGCTCTGCAGGGTCTGTAAATAAGCCCACTATTCACCACTTTCTGTTGTGGCTTTTATAGTTGTGGAGATGTGTTTTATAAAGCTTCTTTATTTGGCATTTAATTTACAGTCTCTGCTGTGTTTACAGCCACAGCCGTCTGTAGCTGATTCTATTTATGTTGAATCATTTCTCGCCAATTTCATTATTACTCTTGTGTTAAATATAACCTTGGCTAATTGTACGCTTCCTAAATAATTTTAAATCATAAGAGTTTTCCAGTCTACAAAACCATCAGTGAAGATTTAGCAGCAGTCAGCTCTCTTCGAGAATTGTCTGGAGGTGGCTTGAGAAGCACTGTGAAGATTGATTAGTTTCAGTCATATTTTGGTTGACTTTGCAACCTGTCAGCTTCAGGTTTACTGGTAACATTAACTTCAGCACTGGTCATTTTCAGTGATGTATACCTATGTCATTGTGGCATGTGTCTAAGTTTTTTCCTCGGTGAAAACCTTTTTCCAAGCTTTTCTGCAGTTATAGAAAATTCTGCAGAAATTTTCTCTACAGAGAGCTTATTCAATTGCTTCATTGTGCTTACTGTTATAAACTGTCTTCATAACATCAGAACATCCTGCACTTTAAGCTCACCATTTCTTACCCACATAGGCACAGAAAAAATGGTAGTTTTTCTCTGTTGCTATGAAGGACAATGCTAAAAGAAGAACAACTCCTTAAGATAGGAGTTCAAGAACTTATCACACCTCTTCCAGGCTAAACAACTCCAGTTCTTCAGCCTTTTCTTCATAGCCATTCCTGTTCTCTGCGGACTCCTTATGGCTGTTGCACATCTTTTCTGAAGCATGGCATCCAAAAGAACTGCAGAACTGTTAGCCAAGCATGTGCTATCTGTTTTGCTGTGGCACTTACTGTAGAAAATTGTTCTTGCCCTTACTGAATTGTGGTATATTTTTTTCCAGACAGTTTATCCAGCATGGCAAGATTCGAGTTCTGTCCTCGTTCCCATTACACTGCTAAGTCCCTTCTGGCACCATGACCCCTGTATGGGAGGCTGAGATTTTCTTTGTGGTTGACAATCCTTGGGTTTAGACTTGAAGATATCCAGAAAAGAATTTTAACATGAAGTGATTATGAATACATTAAATCTTTAATAAATCTGTAGCAGCACCAATTTATCTGGAAAGCTGTGAGGTTTCAATGGGTGTCTTCCCTGTCCGTGGGGAAGAGTGGCTCAGGGTGTGGGTCCCTGCCATATTATTCATGATATATGATTTTATTATTGATTCTGATATTAGACAGGTACCTTGTAACCGAAATTGCTTCAATTTCTCCATTTGTTGAAGGGGAACATGAGACTGACTTCTTTTGTAATGTGCTTTGAAATCAACTGTCAGAGCTATGTAAAAGTGAATAACTGTTGTTGCATATTAGTGTGATTGATATGGTAATGTTAGTCTGATTAATCACTTTTAATAGTCCCCATTTTCATTGTTTAGCCATTTCCAACCCCACATAAAAGACTCAGACCAACAAAGCATGATAACTCTCTCAATACCCGCCCAAGGCTGTGCCTTCTCTTCTGTACTGCACCCCCTTTCAGCCTGGTGATGTAGGACACCAATCTGAATCTGGACACTCTGCAATCCATTTTCATGTTCTTCAGTGGTTCAACTGATCTTTGACAACCACTCAGAAATAAAGCAATATGGAGTAATTTGTTTAATGAAAGAGGGAAGGAGATTCTGGGAGCATAATTGGGAAATTTTGTACTGTGCACTGACACTAGAATGAATTTGCTGGCACAGGGTGAAACAAAAAGAATTTGAATAGTACAGCTGATTATGTTTTAGTTTGGCTGTAAATATTTCAAATTACATCACAATACTGGAATAAATGCAATTTGTGAGATGGTATTTAGTCCTTCAGTTATTTTTAGTTTTTGTTTAAAACCTTTAACTCTCACAGCAAGGTGTATATTTTTTGTGGTAAGTGAAACGTCCCTGAAAGAATATCACCTCAGCCTTATGCATTCTTGTCTTTAGATATTCTCTGTGTTTCCTTGCTCACTATATAGCCACAAAATGCATGTTTGGGAATCTGTTGGAAAAAGATCTATAATATCATGGAGTGTTTGATTTCTGCATCTTCACTGATGAGGTTAGGGAAATCCTCACATTAGATCACCTTTAAATTTTAAACTAGCCAGAAGCACATACATTTTTCTAAATGAAATCCAGCATGGCAGCTGGAGCTCTATAGGTTTCCAATAAGCAAACCAAATTCCTTTTCAAATCAGCTAGAAAGTATTGAGGGACACTTGCAAAACTGAAGAGCAAAAGATGAGGTTTTGACCTGATTGTCTCCAACACAACAAGCTGAACAAGCTGTGCTGTTAGCAAGCCATCTGTTGACATTACCGTACTGAACATGAGCAGCTAAAAATGCAATTATAAGAGGGAGTGATGAAAGCTTTTTATTCATAACGTATCCGTCAAATGTGTAATTGTGAGTCTAATGTATTTCTCTTTTTTTTCCCTACAATGGTATGTTAGACCAACTAACCCTTTTGCTTTCTGGAAGGGCAAGCTGACACGTCAGAAGATGGCTAGGAAAAAGCCACAAGCAACTGAAAATGAGTCGCAGAGTGACTGAGGGCTCTTAAGGAAGTTGCACAGTCTAATTCCCTCCTGACTCCAGGTGTCAGGGTGCTGCAAGGGATGGGAAGGTCCCAGGGCCCAGGAGCACGGCAGGGCAGGGTCTGGCAGCCAGAGCCTATTCCACCGCCCCAGCAAGGAGCAGGACAGCCAGGGAGTGGATTCCCACATGGCTGATCCACTCTGGGACTTGTGAATGGTCGGTTGAAAGGGAGCTGAACAGCTAGGTATCAAATTTTGCTGACATTACGCAGTTATTTAGTCACAGCTGAAACTGAGTACGAGGACTGGCAGCAGGTTTGCATGGTAGTAATGACTCAGTTCGGTTGCCAAAACATGGATGTCTTGTGCCATTTGAGGCTCTCTTGTGTGTCTGAGCCATCCACACATGGCTGGTACATTTTCCATGTGACTTTCAGGAGCTCTGTATCCTTCCAAACAGGCAGCTGGAGGCAAAGCATCTCCAGTGGTGGTGTGCACCTCTATTTTAGCAACTAATGGTAAAGACATAGTTATATACATAGAAAAAATACAAAAGTGTGTGGAAATGGTTTTTAGATGAGTTACTACCCTCAGGAGAGAGATTTTTAAATCATAGCAAATTTTAGCTAGATGTGAAAATATCTTTGGTAAGTAATTGAGAAAAAAATAGGAAATATCATCCTTTTCTGTAGATTTATGATGCTCTACTTCTTAAACACTTTGTGCCATTTTGGTCAATTGTCTTAAATCACATATATTAGCTGAAGAAAAAAAACCAACAGAGGCAGGTGGTCAGGACAAACAGAGATCAAAACCAGTATCTTTACCGGTAGAGATGAAATAAATTAGGACTTGTGCTTTGGAAAAGAAACAGCTGAGGAAGGAGAGAGATCTTGAATGGCATTGAAAAATTAAAAAGGGAATGATTTTTTACAATTTCTCGCATATCAGAGGAACTAGGATACTTCCAGGGAATTCTCATAAATTTTGAGACAGAGGGAAGCAACTTTTCCATACAACTTATATAATAATTTATTTCTAGAATTCATTCATCATGAAGACTAAAATTATCAATGGGTTGAAAAAGGAACAAGACAAGTTTGTAGAGGATGAAATTCTTCAAATTCTTCTCCATGAGAAACAATGGTCCCAGTATCACTCTGGCTCAGGAGTTTCTAATCCTTAATGGATGCAGGGAAGGTAGAGGAAAAAATGTTGCACTATGCTTGCCTTGTTTTCACATCTTGATTTCTTGGCTTGGTGGTTTGTTTTTTTTTTTCTCCTAAGAATCTCATCTGGGCGATCAGACATAGAGTGTCTAAAAGAGACTCTTAGTCTGATCCAGAATAGCCATTTTTATATTACAAGGAAGAAGTTCTTGTGCAACCGTAATTTCCATCTCATTGCATTTTTAGATAAAAAAGTATGTTGCTGTTTTCTAGTTTGTATGATGTAGGCATGCAGCAAGAGGACAGCTCCTCCGTGCTGCTGATAGAGCTTGGCGAGGGCAGGGGCCAAGACCAGGAAATTAATTCCTCCCAAGAGCTGAGAGTCACCAGTAATCCCATTATATTTTTCTCTGGGAACAAAGCTAGTAGATCTAATTTTGTATCTTGTAACATGAATATACATATAGAAGTGCAAACATATGGTAACTAATTTTGCATGCATATGATTCTTTGCATACTGGCTAGGGAGAAAAAAATATTCAAAATCCATGTGATAAATACTATTTATATTACTTATCCATTTTTTTCAGAAAGTGTGGGATGAAGGATGATACAATAATCTACAAAAAATAGACAGAAGCCAGGTCTTGGTTTGCAACATGTTTCTAGTCATCTCTCTTTTTCTTAGAGAGGGGGGATAGCTGCACCATCATTGACTAAAAGCTGAGCAAGGCCTCTGTTACTCTTGCTGCTACAGCAGTAGTGACAGGGAAAAGTAATAGTTGCTCCTGGGGTAGAGCTCTTGGTTAGTACTACCTGATGACTTTGATGATTTGAGAATGTTCCTATTTTGTAATGGCACCATTACTCTTTAGTGTGGAGTCTGTTTTGCTTGAATACAATTATCCCTAATACCAGTTGCTCATCATTATGTGGTAGGAACCTGAAAATTCGTAAGAGATCCTTCTGCATATAATTTTTATCCCACTGAAATACACACTATAATCTTAGAATCACAGAATCATTTAGGTTGGAAAAGACCCTTAAGATCTTCAAGTCCAACCATTAACCTAACACTGCCAAGTCCACCACTAATCCATGTCCCCAAGCAGCATGTCTACACGCCTTTTAAATACCTCCAGGGATGGTGACTCAACCACTTCCCTGGACAGCCTGGTCCAATGCTTGATATCCCTTTTGGTGAAGAAATTTTTCCTAATATCCAATCTAAACCTCCCCTGCCACAACTTGAGTCCGTTTCCTCTTGTCCTATCACTTGCTACTTGGGAAGAGACCAGCACCCACCCCACTACAACCTCCTTTCAGGTAGTTGCAGAGAGCGATCAGGTCTCCCCTCAGCCTCCTCTTCTCCAGACTAAACAACCCCAGATCCCTCAGCCGCTCCTCATCAGACTTGTGCTCCAGACCCCTCACCAACTTGGTTGCCCTTCTCTGGACACGCTCCAGCCCCTCCATGTCTTTCCTGCAGTGAGGGGCCCAAAACTGAACACAGGACTCGAGGGGCGGCCTCACCAGTGCCCAGTACAGGGGAACAACCACCTCCCTGCTCCTGCTGGCCACACTGTTCCTGATACAGGCCAGGATGCCGTTGGCCTTCTTGGCCACATGGGCACACTGCTGGCTCATATTCAGCCGGCTGTCGACCAGCACCCCCAGGTCTTTCTCTGCCGGGCAGCTTTCCAGCCACTCTTCCCCAAGCCTGTAGCGCTGCGTGGGGTTGCTGTGACCCAAGTGCAGGACCCGGCACTCGGCCTTGTTGAACCTCATACGATCGGCCTTGGCCCATTGATCCAGCCTGTCCAGATCCCTCTGTAGACCCTTTCCACCCTCACGCAGATCAACAGTCCTGCCCAACTTGGTGGAAGGAGCAGGAGTTACTGGGTTCAGATCACATGGCACGTACAGGACAACCAGCTGATCAGGTCCAGTCAGGATGGGTTTATGAAACGCAGGTCCTGCTTGAATAACCTGATCCCCTTTGATGACATGCTTAGTGGATGAGGGAAAGGCTGCGGGTGTATATATAGAAACATTTTTTTATTGTCTTTTATGGCAGTAGCCAGATTTAAGTTCTAGTTGGGCTTTGGTCCTTGTAATTTTCTCCCTGCATAGCTCTCGACATCCTTGTAGTCCTCCTGAGTTGCCTGCCTCTTCTTCCAAAGGTCATAAACTCTTTTATTCCCTGGGTTCCAGCCAAAGCTCCCTGTTCAGCCAGGCCAGCGTTCTTCCCTGCCAGCTCATCTTTCAGCACATGGGGAAGGCCTGCTCCTGCGCCTTTGAGATTTTGTTCTTGAAGAATGTCCAGCCTTCCTGGACTCCTTTGCCCTTCAGGACTGCCTCTTGGAGGTTCATTCAGGAGATACTTCCAAAAGAAGTTTTTATTACACTGTTTTCCTATTTCCTCTGTTTCTGTGCTAGTGCAAAATTAAATAGACTTGCAGTTGTGTGAAAATAAAAATGTTTAGCTGATTTTCAAAAGAAGTGATCAGCTTCAGCAGCTGATTCACAAGCAGCTTGGCTGCCCATGCACTGCGGTATACAGTGGTGATCTTGTTAGTCAACTCTCCATCTGCATCACTTTCTGGAGATGCTCCTCTTCCTACGAAATAAAAACAGCATGTCTCTGATCCTAATCTGGGTAAATCAGCCAGGTGGTGGAGCTGCCCAGGATGAAACAGGGGCCTATGGAAACAGCTGTGCAGAATTGCAAAGGATCTGAAATTATCAGTCAGTAGTGTTTGGGAAGGCCTATATTTTGGCATATGTTTTTTGGACCTCTTCAGGCAATTCTTCTCACAATTTTTTTGATGTGTGATCTAGCCTTTAGCATAAACATGATGGGTTTTGAGCTACAAAAAACATAGAGTGTCTTAATATGAATTTTGTTTTTCCAAATTTCATACAAATCAGTGCATCACACTAGCAATTAAAAAAAAACCTGACCATGTTTCCAAACAATACTCTATTCCAGATGAAAGCAAACTTCATTTTTGTTTATGATAAATTTTTACTCTCAGCAAAAAAAGAACAACTGGGAGGTTAGAAAGTTTAACACATTTCTTTTACAAATTTATCAAGCTGCTAGTTTTAGTTAACCATCAAAATTAGCAAAATCTGTACCAAACTCAGACTGCAGAACATTTGCATAAGTTAGCAATTAGAGGCTCTTTTTTTTTTTTATTAAATTGAGGCAAGCTAAAAACATGCCTTGTCAAGGGGATTAAACAGAAGGATTCTTAACTGTGAAGATCACATTTAGCTTTCCATCAGTGACCTAAAATAGTCTCTCATAATTTAAATAATTTCTCTAAAAAAGGAGGCAGAGAGAGAGAGAAGGAGAGAAATCACATTGTTTGACTTTGATTTGCTTGCATCTCTGAGGACCCAGATCTAGTCTAGGTTACTAGAGAAATTAATTAGACAGTCCTAGCATGCTCCCCAGTGGACAATAACACTCCTGTACTATTTAGCAAATACTTAGTTCAAAGGAAGGCAGGTATAAATGCTTTTGGAAGCTGAATCACTTCTCAAATTTCCCAGGAGACCTAACCTCAAAACTGGCCTGATTGGTAGTTCTAAAGAGTAAATTTCTTTTCATCCTTTCACAACCTGACAATTTTGAATAATAGCAGTTGAAAATCATTTTGTGTCATATTCTATTTGGACTAAGAGCTCATTAAAATTGCATTTCTGCCTTCTGGGAGGGCAAGACCTTTCGTACTGAGGTTCAACAGGTGCTTTTCAGATTTCTCAAAGGAGAGTTTGTGTACAGCCCCTGAACACTGTACCTGAACTGTGTAGGGTCAAAATCATTTAAGCTGCATGTCTGCATGGACTGTGGGAAATGCATTAGCGGAAATTTATGAGCCATTTAAACGCAGGACATGCTGTAAATCTCATGAAGGAAATGCATTATCAACCTGGTGTCTGGATCAGAGCAGTCTGAATCCATGTCTCTCCAATTTAGAGAGAAGGATGTCGTGCGGGACAGTGTCAAATGCTTTGCACAAGTCCAGGTAGATGACATCAGTTGCTCTTCCCTTATCCACCAATGCTGTAACCCTGTCGTAAAAGGCCACCAAATTTGTCAGGTGTGATTTGCCGTTAGTGTTGGCTGTCACCAATCACCTCCTTATTTTCCATGTCCCTTAGCATAGTTTCTGGGAGGATCTGCTCCATGATCTTGCAGGCACAGAGGTGAGACTGACTGGCCTGTAGTTCCTCAGATTTTCCTTTTTTCCCTTTTTAAAAATGTGGGTTATGTTTGCCCTTTTCCAATCAATCACTATACCCTTACTTATACTCCTACTGTCTCAAGTCTTGCTCTATTTGTGGGCTCCTGTTTTATCACTGCCACTCTGTGTTTATGACTACCTAAAATCACTACATCGCTGTGTGGCTTTGATCTGCATCTCTGCTCAAGCCCTTTTAATCTGAAATAAGAGTTATATTGAGTATAGCCTTTGGGATTTTGTGACACGTTGGCTATTATTTGTGTGACCTACTTATAACATTTATGTGCTGTTGATGGTATTACTGAAACCATAATTAGTTGCAAATTTTTGATTCATGGTTGGTAGTTGGCTTTTCAGGTCCTAGAACTCTCTATGGTTAACATGAATCAGCACTCTGACAGTTTTTCAACAGTGGTGTTACCCTGGCTTTGCAGATAGGGAAGCTGAGCTTGGATAATATAATTGACTGGCCCCAGATTATATCCTAAATTAATGATCAAGGGAGAAATCTTACCCTCTAGAATTCTAGTTCAGTTTTGGCCTTCAGTGTCAACTATCACATAATGACCAAACACACGTGATTCATGCCTTCCCAGCCAGACAATTGTCTTAGTAAACAATAATATCTAGAGGAGACAGAGTACTTATGACTAATTAATTAGTCACTTAGTGACGTTATGTCAAAAATGATTTAAAAAAAAAAAGTAACACAAAGACATGGTTAGTTGTAGTGTGACTGTGTGTGCATGCATAGACATTTAAATACATGCTGGTAATGTATATGTATTGAGAAAGCATGTTACTAGTATTGTATTGTTGTGAGTATTGCTACCCACTAATGATTTCCTGGGTCTGTTGTTTGAACCTGAATTCTTTCAGTGTATTTCTTGACAAAAGTATTTTTCAGAAGAGAAAGAAAAAGGAAATTTCAAGTTCTGACCAGAGTAGAAGTACACAGAGAAACTCCTGGTAAATTTTGAAAGTACATACATGAGGATGCTGTCCCCATAGTAATACCTCTGGTGTAACTGAATAGAATTCAGGGGAAATTCTAACTGAATTGAGCCACCAAAGGCTGAAATTCTCTAACTAGCATTTTCAAATGTACTTGGAAATCTTAGGCATAATCTCAGTGCCTAAGTTATAGTATGAAGTTATCAAAATCTCCTCTTCACCTTGTCAGTGCCTGCCTTTTCATCAGCTGGATTCCTCCAAACTCTCTTGTTCTGGCTGTCCTCAGAAGTCTTGTCAACCTTCATGCCTAGCTCTTGCTTGTACCCATTCTGGTTCTGGAAATAAGACAGCACTGTACCTAAAGGGCTCCAGTTGGCAGGTCTGATTGGAGCATCGCTAATGTGTCTCTGCAAGTTTGGAGTTGGCACAAAATAGTAGCACTTTCATTCAAAAGCAGCGCCAGAGAGGGGCAGTGCATCGGGTTTGTTGTGGAAGAGGTTACATTTTCATGTGGCGTAGTGAGAGTTTTGAGTCTAGTTTGAGTAGTCAGATTTTTGTCCTGCCAAGGTCGCGACAGAAGAGAATTAGAAAGCCATTGAGCCAGGAAGTGTGTCTTTGCAGCCAGGGGTGAGAACCATCTCCTGCAGAAAAAGGAATTTGGTTCTGGTGGCTTTTCCACAAAGTCATTCTATATTTATTCCATGACTCTTTCATACAAAAGGCATAAAGAGTGCTTGCAGCAAACATGATAGCTGTCTTCATGTTTCTGTAACGTGTGTGCTAAGGTGTACGGGTGGGTTTATCTACCAAGGAACGGGAAGGTAGGAGAGCCTTAGTCCTCATCTTCTGCTTCTCCACATAGCACCAAAGTCATTGGTGTTCCCAGGACTTTTAGAGAAGGCTCATTTCTGTGCTGGGATCACCAGTGGTATTGGTTTTGCAGAAATACACAGGATTAAGGCCTCTCAAAACTGAAATGCTATGGCCTGCTCCAAATCCTCCAGTACCAGCAATGCAGAGAGATGTTCCAGCTATGGTATGCAAACACTGTGACTGCATTTTAACAATCTGATGCATCTTTCCAAATCACATTAGCAGCTATTCAGAAGGAATGATGGGTCTTTCCTTTAAGTTTACCTGACTGGAATTTCTTTTACAACTGAAAGCAATGAGGGTTTTGAAAATCAGTGGAGGTGTGCACATCGAAGTTTAAGGTTAGAATTCACAATGTAGGAGTTCAGTATGTTGTGTTCTGGCTCTTACCTAACTCCATGAGTTGGGTCTGATTTCTTTTAAAACTATACTTCTGTTTCATTTGGTAACAATCTTTATATGAGATTGTAAAAGGTGAAATAATACTCAGCCTCCTATTTTGTTAAAAGTTTTATTTTCTAAAAAACATGCTATGAAAACAATACATCATGTACTCTTTACTATCTGCAGTAATTGATTGCCGGCCCTCTGGGAGCTATATTCTCTCCTTCTGGATACAGTATGTTTATTAGAAACTCGGAAAGTTACAGAGGTGCCTCCAGATGATAATGCTTCTGTGTTGCTTGTACTAAATTGGATCCTTGGGTCTTGTACAGCAATTGCTGACCAGTAACAAAATTACTAAAGCATCAAAATATCATTAAGAGTTTTTGATCTCTCATCATGTTTAATACATCTGTAATAACAGCCTGTGCCTTTCTCCTGCTCATTTCTGACACACTGGTTCAAAAATTGTTCTCAAAAGGCTACTCTGCCTGCCACACCAGCCTTGTTTACAAGGCTGTCCACCTTGCCTATCATGTATTAATTGAGAAAATTATGCTAGGCCCCATTGGCATGATATTCTGAACAAAAAAATATATTACTTATTATATTCCCCATGTTATATAATGGAATAAACTTGTAGTCCATTACTATATGAGGAAAGAAAGAAAAGGTTGTCACATGCAATGTTATTGATGTTTGAGCTTCTGTCAGAAATATTAGCAAGGTCCTAGTGAAATAGAAGCAAATTTATTATGACTAAGTCAAAGGGATCCAGGTAGTCAGCTGCTAAGGTGTGTTAACTGAGATGATACTTCAGGAAGTTCAGCACAGAACGCCGCACCAGAATGCTGCAAGCCTGACCTTACCTAGTAAGACAACAGAAGTCTCTTCATGGCTCACTGCACACAGGACATATCTATGTAACACAATGCTAAGCAGGGTCTATGGCAAGAGTTTGTATTTAAGCCACATATAGTATTTGTCAAAAGCTAAGAATGCACTGGGGAACATAAGTTTAACACAACATACGTGCAGTCAATACTGTTCAATGCATGGGCTGCTTTTTACAATACATAAAATGTTTTAACCTTCAAAAGTTCTGAAAATATTTAGTGTACTTTCCCAGGTGGGTTGGTAGATGCATGGTGGGGCAGACTGCAGAGGAAGTGATGTCTGTAATACTGTTCAAGTAAAAGTTTTGATCCATCAAGGGTTCATTTGATATTAAAAAGAAGGAAAATGTTAAATGAATGTAATTGGAGATTAAAAAATGAGCAAAGCTAAATCTAATTGAAGTGCTGTCCACAGGGTAAGAAGTGTGCATGAAAGGTGAACCATTTTCCAAACAAATCAAAGCCTAAAGCCTCAAAGAATGCATTGTAAACAAGATACACTAGAAGGGAGTGTACATTACACAGAAGGTATCTGGGTGTATACTGCAATCACCTTTGGTATTGGTTTTCCTTATAGCCTGTTTCTTCCAGCCCATTACTTTAAGACTAAAGATGTGAAGAAGTCTTTTCATTCTTCTGCTGTTCACATCTATCAGGTGGTGGAGTGAGAGTGTGAATCAGGTGAACTTAGCATATATTGCTTGCATGGAAATGGTGAATCAGAAGAAAAAAGTCTCCAGAGAGACTCCTGGGACCTCTGCATGTGCTTAAGAAGCCCCGGTGCTGGAGAGTGCTTCTTGTCAGTCTGCAAGATAGTGTGGTTGGAGTTCTTCCAGCAGCTTTGGGGACAGAGACCCTTCAACAGGCACACCTGAAGACTCCTTGGCAAGGAGTAGGTGAGCAACACCTGCCAGTGGAATACCTGGGTGGACCTAACATGATTATTTTACTGTAGCTTTCAAAATATAAAGGGGGCTCATAAGAAAGATGGAGAAAGACTTTACCAACGCCTGTAGTGACAGGACAAGGGTAACTGTTTTAAACTAAAAGAGGGAAGATTTAGATCAGATATTAGGAAGAAATTCTTTACTGTGGGGGTGGTGATGGCACCAGAACAGGTTGCCTAGTTGTGGAAGTTGCGGACCTCCCATCATTGAAAGTGTTCAAGGTCAGGTTGGATGGGGCTTTGAACAACCTGATCTAGTGAAAGATGTCCCTGCCCATGACACGGGGGTTGGACTAGATGATCTTTAAAGGTCCCTTCCAACCCAAACCATGCTATGGTTCTATGATTTTCCTCTGGTGCAAAACCCAGTTCATTATGAATAACACTATGTTGTCTCATGTAGGCATACTCATGTAATTGCGTTCTCAGGGCTTTACTTAAACAGTCCTTTCTCAAGTTTAACTTTCATAAGTTTCATTGGGATTTATGGATTCTGAATGCTTCTCCAGCCTTGAGTAGTGCCAGCTTTGGCTGAAAAAGAGCTAAAAAGAAAGGAAAGACTTACAGATTTACCCCTTAAGGAATTTAATATTTAATGACAAGTAGTTTGTTTTGAAGTTGACTGGATGTTATAGATGCTGTGGACTCAGGATGAAAATAAAACCTTTAAGCATGTCAAAGATGAAAGACAAAATTGACCAAATTGTAAGCTTCATTTTTATGCATCTAATAATGTTCAGCTTTAGTTAGCTGTCCCCCTATCAGCTACTCTGTGTTTGACACAGATATTTTTTGTGGATGTCATGTATTGTCCAGCTTTTCAGAATACAAGCCTAAGAGAAACATAGTATCGCTGTCTTTGTTCCAGAGTATTTTCCAGAGTAATCTGCTATGGAGATTCATAATGTTATTTGAGGACCATGACTGCACAGAGCAGAAGGTCACCTTGAGGAATGGTCAAGGTTTGGTCCTTAAATAAGACTGTAATAAATATGAATTCAACCTCCAAACTGTTGATGAATTTTGAAGAATCTAGTCAAACAGTAGGATCTGGAAGCTATAATTTACAGAATTGCTAAAGGTTTCTAAGGAGGAGGTACACCCTTTTCTTGTGCTTTTAATTACATTTAAACTCTTTCTCTGGACAGTTAAGAAAGGGGCAAGGCTGGGTAGGACTGAGAACTGCACAGAGGAAATAGTTAATCTAGAATCATGGCAGTAGAATTGAAACGTAGATTTTATGGTTGCACTTTCAATGGTCTCTGTTTCTGGCAGGAATCAACTTAATCAGGCATCTTCTCTGTTCACAGAGCATTCAACATAGGATACACTATAAGCTAATTTTTATGTAGTTATGCAAATTATGGGAAAATCACAATAGTTTTTCTATTTCTTTTTTTTAAAGAGTAAGCAGAATTGGACCAATACTGAATAAATTTGAAAATTTTAACCTTAAAGTTGGGCTTCATTTTCTAGATCAGATACTCATTTCACTTCAAGCAATGAAACACAGAAGTTACTTTTTTACTTTCTGACTTGCAGCCAAAAAAGCATTTTATCATATTTACACAGCATGTATAGGTAACTAGTGATAGAAAGGACAAAAGGTATGAGATCAGGCAATGTAGTGAAAATTATATCCTCAGTACCAAATCATTTTATATGTGTAATTGTTACCATGAAAGTGAACAGAGATTTGCTTGACTAGCGAGAAACTATTAGGGAAATATTTAGATATTAGATTAGGCCAAGGGCCCAATCCTCCAGGACTAATTTAGAAAAGCACCTGTGAAATGAGTAGTCTATTGACCTCAGGGAAGATGACCATATATTTGAAATGAAGCAAGTGTTTTGCTGCATCAGATGCATAGTGCATAGAATGGAGTTTGCAAGTTGTCGTTGAGGAATAGATTCAGCAGTTTGGGATCAGTACCTAAGTCACTACAGTTCTAGTACTAGATACTTTAAATTCAATTCAATAGTATCTTTACACATCCTGCCTGTTTAATTATCATTTCAAAACTGCTCATGCATCACTATTTTCTGACTCTACAGAACCATAGCTTAATCATGTTAGCAACTGTCTTTGATTTCTCTTTTATAATGGGTACAATTTTGCATAATAGGACACTTAAATCGGCTTACTCTGCTGCATTGGTTTAGCTGTTGTCACAATATTATCCTTAATTTATATGTAGTTTTGAAATTGTATCTGCTTGTCTTGTGGAAGTGTGCATTGGTTTCTCCTATCTTTTCTCAGATGAGATAATTTTCTTTAGGAACATTCAAAGGCACAAAGATTGTAGTGATTAAATGATGACATTGTTAAAAAAGTCCAGTATTAGGAATATTGAGGAGAGGAGATACCTGTACTAGAGAAACATTTCCTGAAAAATGTTTCTTTTTTACAAAAGTTTTGTGTATGTGTGTCGACAATTATCCAATACATATATGTACTCATTTTTTGTTGATAATAAGAAGGAATCCTAAGTGTTTAATCACCAGGGACATAATGCAATATCTGTGGGCAGTTTACTAATGCAATTTTTTTCCATCCCACACCTCTGCTTTATGACACTAGGCAAAACTGAGTATTTTGTGTCAGATTACTGCAGCATGAGCTCTATTACAACTTTCTACAACAGACAAGCAAGGATGTTGGTAGTATTTGGTGTATTATTTTGTTTATGATGAGATGTCCCTCATGCATATGTAGAAGAAAACTAAATGCGTATTGCTCTTGAAGAAGGATAGAGTTAAACGTAATTTTAAGAAATGCGTTTGTTTTCTTTTCACAAGGAGGGGCATAGTCAGCCTTAATGGCTCAGTGAGGCAGAAGTCATTCGTCAGGGAAATTTTTGGAAAGGGAAACTAAATATTATTAGTTTTCTAGTCTATTTTACTTATACAATTTGCATGCAATCTATGAGCATCACGTTATCTGTGCTTGTTGAACTTTGATGTTGGAGACTTGGACCCTGGTCAGTGATAAAATGGAAGGGCTCTGTGGGGAGTGGAAGCACAGCATGTGTCTCTGCTTTTCAAGACATAGCTGGGAGCGAAGTTAAATCAGTCTGAAGTTGCTGCTTAGCATCTTACTAACTAAATGGTCAAAAAGCAGTAATAAAGCATATTTCATAGACTTAATGTTTAAATTAGAGGCCACTCTTGTGTGTTGCCCCAGGATTCAGATTATGCCTGTAGATTAGCCTAGTGCTTTTCTCCCGACTAAGGAGAAATAAGTTGTGCCAGTCTTTTTTTCTGAACTGCAGTGTTTTTCCTAAGGATGCAGGCCAATCTTTTAGGCCATGTTTTATCTTTTCCTGGAGAACATGTTGTTTCTATAGGTTATGTTCCCCTAAAGCTAAAATCATAGTATCTCATGCAAGGTGTAAAGGCCTCTTTGAGAACATGCATGATTTTAGTAAGGGATGCATACAAGTCATGTAATATTTACTTAGCTGAGATTTCTAATGTTATTTAAGTTAATTCAGGAGGCTCCATGTGAAGAATATACCCTGTAGCAATGACAGGAGAAGCAGAAGGACATATATTCTTTTCAAGTAGCAATTAATTTCCAAGAGTTTCTCCTCATGGATGGAAAATAATGAGCCATATTTAATAAAACTTGTTGACAAATAAGCAAATAGAATTAGTCATGTCATTTTGTGGGTTTTTTTGTTGTATGTCTGTTGTCCCACCAGTTTTCCAGCTTTCCTACACAATCTGGCCTTGGAATTCCATATTGATTAACTAGAGGAGCTACACTCCAGACTGTGGTTCAGGTATTATTGTGTAGTATTTTTAAAGACTGTGACTTTGTTCCATACCTTTCTCCTTTAACACTGCTTAGATACAATCCCAACTGATACTGATAGGTAAAATAAGACAAAATCTTTGTGACTTTGGAGAACTAAATCAGAATCAAAATATACCACATCAGATTTAATGACAAACCAAAACAAGAGGACCTTTGGGAACTCTGGGTTGACAAGTGGCTCAGGATTATCACACTGTGCCATGAGCTCCTGACCCTCCCTATACTTTCGTAGATTTTAGAAGAACTTTTTTTTCTTGTTCTTACACAATACAAGCAAAGGAAACAGCATGATCTTCTCACCTCCACTACCACCTCCTCCTTTATCACCTTCCCAAATGCATTTTTTTCCCTATTTGTATCAGTAGGCATTTAGAATTATTTAATGAATTAGCAACTGAGGGCAAGAAATTATTTGTAAGCATGCATTTTGAGGTTATTTTTATCCCATTGAAAACTCATTAAGGATATCACCACTAATGTCTTGCAATAGATTCCTAATTACACAGAATAACTTCACTATCATATTACTTAATGCAAAAAATGTTAATCAAAGTGGACATTTAAGGTCAGCCTTCAGTCCTGTAATCACTTATGTACGCTGATTATGATGTTTGTTTACTTTAGAAGTATGCTTGGTTTCCACAGATGTAAATGGAAAAGCCTGTGGCTTGTTATTTCCAATAACTTTTATTTCCAATTTACACAGACAGAGTAAATGCTGTTAATGCTCTGTGGGTGTAGTAAGACTTGCCCCATAGATCCAGCTGTACTCTGTACTCTTCCCCACCACCATCACCACTTTCTGCTACACCACAGAACCAGAAGCCTCCACAAAGTTGGATATATTGCAGCACCTTTTGGAGAGACTCGGAGTGCCTCTACACCCTTAGGGGTTAGGCATGTTGGTGACAGAAGGCTGGAGCCCTCTTTTCCCTCACATTCACCTTCTGTCCCCATTCTGAACACCTTGGGAGAAGCTTAGGTGAAGCAAGAGCTGCAAGGTAATATGTCCTTCCTCCATATGGGCTCCACCTGAAACCATGGGATGCAGAACAGCTTTCGTCCACATGAAAAGACCAGCATTAGAGCATATGTTAAAACATCAATACCTTGTATAGTTAAAATATTTATAATGACTTTTTTTTAAATTTTGTTTTCCTGAGGTTGCTTTGTAGGTCAAACTTGTACTAAGGACTGTGACTAATAAAGTTTAGGTCAAGCTAAGAGCACCAGAACCACCCCTAACCCAATGAATATCCAAACAATTCTGCTAATAACAATTACTAAGATGCTTTATGCAACACACACACACACACACAAAAAGTTTGCTGGCCTATGCAGAAAGAAAAATTACTAAAATCTGTTTGAAAGTTTCATATATGCATGGATTATGATGGATTGTTGAAAGGAAGAATTTCCAGGGAGCCCTCCAGGTAAGAGAGAGTAGCTGGGGTTGCTGAGTTGCCTCATGGTGCAATTGCTTTTCTCAAAGCCGCTATACTTGCAGAGAATTTCTTCAAGGGCCTATCGGAGACTCCCATACTCCCATAAATACCATTATGTTGATGGGGCTCATTTATCCTGACACCAGTATTCATCTGTGCTATGAAACTACAAAAATCCAAGGTGTTTTCATGGCCAAGGATAAGAAAAGGCAGAAGATATTTCATTTGACAGTAAGAATTACACATTTTCCATTTTTTTGAAGGCTCTTTTATGTGTCATATGGGAAGATCTCCAGAGATTGATTTTTTGTTCAGGAATTTGTTCGAGACCCATATAAAATTAGTTCAGTTCTGCAATTATTAATCACGACAAGAAGCACATATTCATTGAGAAGGATTCTTTTGAGTCCCATGAGACCACTCAGACAAGTTTGTGTGTGAATACCATCTACTGCAAAACTAACGGCTTGCTGAATTTTATTTATAGCCCATTTAACTTCTGTGAATACTAATTAAATGGGGCTTTTTTTTGTACATATTAGAGGTGAGTGATTGTGGCCACGTTGAGAATTTGCAGGGAATTTGTGATAAGGTTTAAGCTGAACTAAGCAGAATTTTAATAATGTGAATATTTATGGACTTGTGTCTATTAAAAAATAATTCCAACTTGGTATTAAATATGTCCTTTTTAAAAATTATTTAGTTTCGGAAAACATTTTTTTAAATTAAATTGTAAGACTATTTTGAAATAAAAGCCATTATTCTGAAATGGTAGGCTAAAAAGGGGGGGGGGGGGGCTTCATTTGGTTCAAAATGACCTACAGAACAAAGAGCATTACTGAAGACATAATGAAATCAAATGTTTTAACATCTTTGAATTTTTTGTCCAAGAGTATTTGCAATGTTTGATCTGATTTCTTACAAAATCTCTGTTCCTCCAAAACTCCATTTTTTAGCAGTTTTAGTATTTGTGAAAAAGTCATCCCGTTCTAGTACAGCTTTCTCATACAGCTTTCCTTTCAAACAAGAAGGCCTGATCCTCAAATAAGATAAAAGTTCAGAATCAGGTTTCCCAAAGTAGTTACCTACTTAACAATGGCAAAATTGTGTTCAAACAATGTTTCTGAAACATAGAATTATATAACTAAATTGGCTAAGCAGAAATATGCAAACTGTTGCCACTATTTACTTTCTCAAGTATCTGTTCTGTATAGTTATAAGTTTATGTTTACTTGAGAAATTTCACTATTAGGCAGGTAGTTCTTAAGCATAGTAAGTACATAGCTTGTGAGATCCTCTTAAACCCTTGCAGCTTTGCATCCCTGCAATTTTTGTGACACACAGATTTTATGTTGGCCTCCTGCAGAAAAAGCATTTCATAAGGATAAACACATGTTTCAGATGAAGTAAGTCCACCTGGTTTTGTCTGTTGTTTTTAAATAGCCCCAAGGACTTCCCAGAACTGTGCTTGAACAGAGAATAGTCCTGTCAGAGCAGTTGGAAGTGGTGTGAAGAAACAAGGATCTCTTCTTCAGTCTGCCTCTGAATCATATTGGGTCACTTTAAAACATTGTTTTGCTATGTTACATTTGAAAATTTGTGTAGTCTAGGACAGTGATCTCCACACTTTTTTGATTGTACATCCCTATGAGCACCTCCAATATATGTATATGTATTTATAAATTATACACATGTACTACTGTACTAATATGTCATGTACATTTTAGAACATACAAAAAATAGAAATTTATAGGGATGAGATAAATATTAACTAAACAGTATTTAAAATTTTTACTTTATTTTTAAATTTTTTTTTAATGGTACAACAAATGTTTTCTTCCCACACACCAATGGATTGTCTTGCACACTCCCTGGGTTGTGTGCACCCCACTTTGGAGAGCACTGATCTAGGACATGAGTGAGAGCCAAGGCACAATTTAGACTGGGGTCTTGAAGTTAA
Source organism: Harpia harpyja (assembly GCF_026419915.1). Taxonomy (NCBI): domain Eukaryota; kingdom Metazoa; phylum Chordata; class Aves; order Accipitriformes; family Accipitridae; genus Harpia; species Harpia harpyja. Next base: position 627,377 of record NC_068940.1, read on the forward strand.
AAGTTTGTGACCTTTCATGTTCCCAGGTTTTCCAACCCCACTAAGGACTCTCTGTGATAGCTTCTTCTTGCTAATGTTGCATAAGGGGAGCAGTATAGACAGAGTTTTAAAGCATCTCGGTGTGGCATTGCACTTTTGTTAAATGTCTTTAGCACCCTTAATGTAAAATAAGAATATTCACGCAGGGAATTATTGTGGAATTGCTATAGCATTTTAAATTCAGAATCTCACCAATTTCCCAGTAGTCTCCCCTTATGTAAAGCACCATTTTCTTCCAGTGGGAGCTCCTAATTCTCTTATGCTTCTGAGAAAATGTCAACTGTGCTTGATGAAATACAGTCATTTGCTCTTGATGCTTTCTATTTTTTTCCTCAATGCACCATTATAATCTATAACACTGAAAAGAACATTAGAAACAACAACTTAGGCTCTGGACATTGTATAGCTGACGTAACAAGTCACACAAAGTTTCTTTCAAGTTCTGATATACTCTCAGTCCAAGTTGTTACTGAATTTCATTAACCAGTTGAGTAAGCACACAGCATCATACAGTGATGTTATAGCAAAACAAGCAGTCGCTGTCATCTCCTCTAAAGGAGATGCTGCTTTAAAGAATTGACAGAAAATTATTCTAAACACAAGAACAAGAAGATTGAGAATATTACCTGTCAGCATCTAGAATGAACATAGCATGCATTATTTTAGACAAATTACTTTACATGTTGTGTGCAGAGGACTACAGTTACTATAGTAACAAAATGTGCTTTGATTACTTAAATATTGTATGCTATAAATCTTCATTAGGAATTCTCTTATTACAAGAACTATCTATCCCATAATGCATTTCACTGAGCTAGAGCGGAGGGGAATAGGTGCTTCCATGAGCATTTGGATATGCCGTCCTAAGACAGACACTGTCTCACCCTTCTGTCATCATCATTCAATACTTCATCTAAAGCAGGAGATCTATGATCAAAGCTATTGAACTGAAAATATTTGCAAGAGTTGGAAAAAAACCAGCCATGACCCGATTCTTACAGATATAGACAAAACTTGATCCTTTAATAATACTGCCCTCCTTTTTAATCTCTCGTTGTGTTTGTGAACTTGGGTCTAGCTGCTTTATTGTACAGGACCAGAATTAAAGTATGAATGATTCAAATATGCAACTGTATGTTGTTCCAATATTGTACACATGATTATACTATAAGACAGTTCATAATCATGTAGAAATCAATGAGTTTGTTGTCTTGTATAGAAGGTCTATATATTCCATACATAATTTTTGTCCATTTTTTCTTTCTGGATCCATTTCAGTTCTTGAAAATCAGGTCAAATTCTCTTTTAAGTTGGAAAAAAATCACATTTTGATTTCAAGGTCAGTTGGTTCTGCTGTAATGATGAATTTGGTCAGCTTTCGGGGCACATACAGGCCTGTTCTAATGGATGTGGAGACTGCATGGATCAATAGTTTTGATATGGTCGATGTTCCTTGCAGGAAACTGGAACTCCAGGGAATCCCTGAAAAGGTGACAATAGCCTTTCTGCCCAGGCAGATCTGTGTACCTTTGTATGTTAAAATCTGTAACACACTGCTAAAGTAATAATGCCAATTTCCAAATCATATTGGTATAAGAATTTCAGTGTTTGCAGTTGCTGATTTTTTAATGCTTTGATTAACTGCAAAACAGTATATACACTGTTTTTGTAATCTGTCCCATAAAGACAAATACTTTGATGTGTGTGAGTATGCATTTGCAAGAATTAACAAAGGAAACCATTTACTGTTCTTCTATTTTATAATAAAATGCTTCAGGAGGTTAAACAATCCTTGCATAATCTGGGAGAGCTCTCTTCACTTATTAGTATTGCAACAAACTGCTTGCCCCACAGATAAGCTGTACCTAACAGCTTCTTAATGGCTTGAAAGTTGCCTTGTCTAGCATAGCTGTGGTGTTTCGACAAGGCCAGCATGTATCTGATAGGCCTGCCAAAAAGAACAAGGTAAAGGAAGCATTGAGAGTTGGAGTTTCTTGAATGAGTGGAAAATTTCATATTTTAGAAACTGGATCCTACAGTGCTGACAAAATTAAATGTCGCTTTTAGGCTAAGATCTATCATGAATGTGAGTTGAACATACATTTTTGTGAGGGTAATGGGATTTGTTTTAAATTGAGCTGGAAGACAAAACAGGGACCTGCATTTGAGTGTATGCATTGAAAATGGGGTAGGAGGGGAAAGGGTAAAAGCAACCAAGGTATTCCTAGAGAGTGTGAGGAAAGGGACGAAGGATGAATGGACGGATTATGGAATTTTCTATTCCTGAGGTGATTTAGGCATGCAGAAGTACTTGATTCCTTTAACTATGTGCAAATGCTGATTTTGAATAGACCCTGAAGCCTCTGCAGTGTGGATGCGACTTGGCCTGGAAATGTGGGTACACTGAGGTCCTACCAAATACTGCTTGAATATAGCCTTAGGGAATCTGAGGTTTTAACGATGACAGACTGGAATAAACCTTGTGCTCCCTAGTTTGCATGGAGGGAAAAAGATTTCTTTCATATGATCCTGCTTCTCCTTGCCCATCCTCATGTTCCATTCATTTGTTTTTCTAGAGCTGAGGCTTGATGTCCAGACTCACTTTTCTATGTTTCTGCCTCAGAAAAATCTTTCACTGAGTGCAGAGTTTGCTTGTGGTTGGATTTTTTTTCCTGAAGAAGTCCCAAGTAAAGTTAAACAACAACAAAAAATACTTTAGCATTTGACTTCTGGTGTTTTCTAAATATTTTATTAACAGTTCTGTTAAAATACTCCTAACTGGGTGCTTAAAGTGGTCTGATGTACTGTATGAAAGCCCACAAGGAGAAAAAAAGCCTTCAGAGACTTAAGATGCCTCATCCTATTTGTTTGAAATTTAATTTTGATTTGGCAGCCTGTTCTACCTCTTCACTGCTGAAGGATTGTGTGTGCAATCAGGATATACTATATTTAATGCATCTCACATGGATACATGTGCATTCATGTAGAGGCTTGGTTGCATCCTGGTGCTAGCATGTCTTACACTACCATAAGGGCTAAATCTCATTTTACTGAACTCTTCTACTGTAATGTACAGGGTATGTGCTTATAGATTAACAGAGAGAAGGGGAAAAAATGACAGAAAAAAAATTTATTTTGCCCTGAATTAGGCAACTCTAATCCTGCTTTAAAGGTGATATTCCCAAAATGTGCTCATTATTTGGATGGGGATTGGTTTTTTGTATTTGAATGTTTCCAGCAATGTGTGATAAAGAAGGCTGGGATCTGCAGAGGAACTAGGAGATCACATCGCACTTGTAGTTTCACATACATTATCAATGGAAAGGGATTCCTCAGTAATGAAAATTCCTCATAAGGGCTCTCAGTTACCATGCATAACATGAAAATGTCATTCTATGTATGCATCAACAGGCCGGTGTACATTGTGTATTCATTATATGTATTGTACAATAATGTATACCAAAGTGTGCATTTACTGTGCATTACAGGAATGATTGTAATATTTACAACTCTTGAACTCTTGTGTTTGTTTGTTTTTAAATACATGATAAAGCAATGGAAGAAGCCAAATATACAAATCTATAACAAATGTAATATCACCACAAGATGCAATCTAACTGAGCCCCACAGCAAACAGCTTAGTGCCCGTGCACAAATAGTGCTCGTCACTCTGGAGTGTGGGAGGGTTAATTCTGGGCAGTTTGGGAGTGAGGTTTTGCACTGGTTGAAGGGAGCACAGTAGATACGTGGTCCAAAGAACACACAACACTCCCTTGTTCCCTGGCCTCCATAAACTCTCCTAGTAGTACTTTTTATAAACAAAGACAAACAGATAATCATCCTACCCATCTGCTGACCACCATTTGCAAGCTGGTTTCTCAGTGTTCCAATTTAGGAGGATGTAGTCAGGGAGAGATCCTTCCAAGAGTCTGTTCAGTGCAGGAGCCACTCACGATTATTGTGAACTGCTTGCTAGAGTTGTCTTTTCCTCTCCAACAATGATTGACCGAATAGCTAGTGTCTCTTAAGCTTAGACCCAAGTGTAAGGCATCATTCAAGTTACGTGGTTAGTCACTATTATTCAATGTCTTCTGTCTTTTTGAAGGAGCATAAAAATTGGCAGTTGCCCTGATTTTAAATATCAAATCTTTTTTGAATAAAGTTGTTCAGTTAAATGGCCAAATTCCTACCCAGGGGTAATCTGTAATAAGCACTCTGCTGAGAAACAAAACCATGGCAGCTTTCCATTTTTGAAGTGTTTGCAGCATCTATTATAAATCAGACACTATCAATATTGAGGAAGTTAGCTTTTCCATTTTTGGAGTCTTTTTGAAATATTTAAGAATAACTTCCTTAGGAAAAGTGGATTGTGCTGCCTGTTAACATTAGCTCCCTAAATTTAGTGCATGCTGTTACCATTGAAATCTCCACACTTACCACACACTCCCAATAGCTCTTATTGCTTACTGCTGAAGTCTAGTATCTACTGACAACTTGTCCAGCAGCTTGAAGGCTCTCTGGAGTTGTAAAGCCTATTTTATATCCATCAGGACTGAATAACATGGTCAGCAGTCATCATTTAGAGATGAGACAGATATCGAACTTCAGGCTGAGAATGCAAAGATGTCTTTCTCTGTATCCAAGCGACAGGGATTGTCACAGTGTCTAGTAGTTCAAAACAAAATATGTTTCCATAGAGCATTTCAATGGATCTCCAGTGTTACTCTGTCTGTTTGAAAGGCTATTTGTTTACAGCACTTCAAGGAAGATTTCTCAGTGTTTATTGCTAATGTGATTAGGCAACAAAACCAAAAACTAGGCAGCAGAGATCTGTCTATAGAGTTGTAAGTTTTCTAAAGCTGTTCTGCAACCATCTGTAAGCCTCTCTAGCAAATCTGGGTCTTCTGTAGTATTTAAATTAGTGGTCAATTTTTAAATAGAAATGTGTCCATTAGCGTATAAAAGCTGAGGAACCATTACCTGAGGAAATCTCTTCCCTTCTTCACATGTCAAAAACTGATTTGGTGACCTTCATTTTGCACTGAATGTAAGATCCATCCATTTAAATCTCTGGGCTTTCTATTTGAACAATAGACAATCGGAAGGGAAAAGGACAGCTGATGAACTAATGGTAGTGAGAACTCAAGTTCTCACAGGTTGCATGTTTTTACTTTTTTGTGGTTTGGTTTTGTTGGGTTTTTTTTCTGTTTTCCTCCTCTGTTTCCAGCTTCTTGCCCATCTTGGCTGTAAGTTTAGAAGATGTAAGAATCATGTTTTTGTAAATTAAATAGAAATAAATAGGTGCCAGTTATTGCAATTGAGCCTGGAAGGTCTTTTCCTGCTTTTTACTTGTGCATGTCTGTATAAGAGTGCGTGTGTGTATTTCTGTGTATGTTACCTTATACTAACTTAGAGATGAGCATAGTAGATATGTAGCAGGTTTTCACAGACATGTGAAGAGAAAAATTATTTGGTAACAATTTAACAGCCTTACAAGTGAAGAAGCTCATTTTGACAAATCCAAACAATTGGCAGCATTTTTCTTCATGTGTTTGTTGTTAACTCATAAGAAGAGCTGCCTCCACAGAACTGCTGCAGTCTTGGATAGATGGACTGCAGTCACTGCAGGGTGGCAGAGTAGGAAGGCAGGGGAGAGAAAGTTTCTACCTGTGATAACTGCCATGAAGAGAAGTTGCCTTTAACCTGTTGACAGTTGAAGGCTTTCTTTGGGGAGTGAAACATATGTAATATGCCTGGAAAGTCCATTTTACTAATTGGCCAGTGGAAGCAAACAGCACTCCACAAGTAGCTTGTGCAGGCATGTGTGGTTCTGTACTAGTAGCAACACTAATGGATCTTCCATACCCACTGATTTCAACTAGATTGTAAGCAGAAGCAAGAGATCGAATCAATAGAGGAGGTAGCAAGATAAGCCAGGAGTCCTACCTGAGTGCACAGGTTGTAGGTTGAGATATGTCTGCCAAACAACCACTGTGTAAGCAACAATCTGATGGGGGGATGTGGAGAGGAAAAATAGCCTGCAAGACAATTATCTTTTTAGATACTTCTCTTTGTCATGATCATCAACCTTGAGAGTAACATTAGTCATTATTTGTATCGCTCAATTGAGACTATTTTATTTTAAACTGATGCAGCATTCAGCAAAGCTGTATATCACACTTTTGGAAAGGGCACAGTTTTTAAATTTACATGGGAAAATGGCATAAGGCGAGATAAAAAGAGAAAGCCTTTAGTTGTGTAAAGTAATACAGACAGAGGATGTAGTTATGAAACTGGATACCAGTTGATTTATTCCTGGTGCCATAAGAAGTGAGTAGGGAGTAGGGAGGTGGGTTTGGGCCACACAGTTCTTCAACGCTTCAGGCTGAGAGCCACCACTGTTCAACAAAACCACAGTAAGCAGCCTTATAACGGTATCTAGAAATTATTTTTATAGTATTTGCTTTCACTTTATTGATTTTATGAGTTTGTGATGAGCAATATGTTTAAACCTTGTGAATGTCCTCTTCCCTGTTACCATTTTACTTTAGGTGCAGGAGTAGGGCAGTAAGTCCTAATAGCAAAGGAACTTAAGGTAGGCTTGTGACACGGCCCTGCAGAGATGCTTAGGACGCCTGTCAGTGAACTAGTTCAGGCATTATGAGTAAAAGCAATCTGGGCATCTTTCAACTGTGTCTTGCAGACAGACTTCCAGAGCCAGACAAAGCTAAGAGAGATGCTGTGGAAAATGCATTTGCATAATTCAAGCAGTTGACATTATCTGATAAAAGAAACATAGACAAAGAGCTTCAAGAGGGTTAGAACTGAGATGACTGTAATGCCAAAATAGCACTGCCACATATGGGCCTTAACCTCATAAATTAGCAGGTGGTAGCTTTTTGCTGGCAGTTACCTGAAATTCAGGACCCTACCATGCGAAAAAGAATATTTTTTTCTGAGCTCCTTGAGCACATATTGCTCCTCCTGCTTGGGGAGAAACACCCATAAGTGTGTGTTAAATTTAACATGCATTAATTCATAATCCATAAATTTAGTATCAATGAATGCATTTATTGAGAAAAAGTATAATGAGAGAGTTGAAAGAAAGAAGGATGAGGACGAGATCTGCATTTTCTGCTTTTCCATTTTTCTTCCTTAACTGTATTTTCTCTCTCTGCTTCAGAGCCTTTACCACCACCACAGCTTTCATTTCTTCTTCTGCTTTCCCTCCACATCTCAGGTTCATGTGGATGGCTTCACCCTGCTTTTTCAGGTGTGCCTCAGTCCAACAGCTCTTAATTAGTCCTCCTCATGATTTTTTGGGAACCTCATACCCCAGGTTGGCACCCTCCAGCCTGCCTTGTGCCCCAGAGTTCATCCTAGCCCTTCTCTCCCACTTCTCAATCTGTCTCAGGCTCCACATCACCTTAATAAACTATTTCTTATTTTCTTGACTTTTTTATGTGCTACCCTCTTGGAGTTTGAGAGTAAATAACACATTCTTTTCACTTTCCTTTTTAAAATGAGTTTCAGATTTCAAATCTTTGCTATACATATATATACACATATACATGTATTTTATTTATTTATCAGATCTTCACTTTTGGACCTTCACAACTCAAAAGGGTGACCCTGGAACCCCTGTTTTCTAAAGCCAGATTCTGGCATTTAGCAGCTCCTTTGCTCAACATACCATTTAAAGCAAGGTAAGTAGGACTTTAATATGCACACCATCTGCATTTCCCTTCTCTCTGATCAAAAATCTCAACCATGTTCCACCTGCTTCCTACAGCATAAGGTAATCTTGGCTTCTTTTTCAGAACCAATGAGAATCACTCCTCCAGTGGTTTGTGGAAGATTTTGCATCTGTATTTGAGGAAACATATGTATATTTGCACTCCCTTTCTCATTTATGCTATAATTTCCCCTATAATACTCTTGGGGGAGTAGGCTCCATTTCACATAACCTCTAGAATTGTGTGCATTATAAATTCTGTTCTTACATTTAGCTTTAAATCAGTGTATTGCATTATGCAGTCTTACAGTTAAATCCTGAATTTAAGCTATTAATGAATCCTTTTTAATGAACTAATGTAAAATTCAAATGTAGCTTATAAAAAATAAATACACATTGCTCAGAATCTGAAAGTGCTTTCTGGAAAATAGTTGTTCCTGTCATTTTGCCTTTTGATAAAATACTAACAGAGTTTCATAAGACAAAAAAGAAGACGTTCCTTCCGCCAGATTTCAACAGCGACTGCAAATAATGGGAGTGTGAAGAGAATAAAAAAAACAGACAGGAAGAATCCTGTGTATGGTAAAAAATTGACCACCTTAATCTATATTTCAGAATCCCTCCTTTCTTCTCTTATGACAGTGATTCCCCCTTCTTGCAATGTGGGGTTTGGGGTTTTTTTATGTATAACATGGCATACGCTACATGTAGCATATAGTACATGTATAGCACATGGTATGACTCAATATAATTTTATAGTACTGACTGTGACTGATATTTTCAGGCCTGCTCAGTAGGCAGAAAGCAAACAGATGCACATATTACATGCATATGCATGAAAACTAGCATTTTGCAGTGGGGATACAGAAAGACTTAGGACAAACCCTCGTTGTGCTACTAATGCACAGTAGCCATCTTTAAAATGTCTTAAGTGCTGCAGAAGATCTACGATGCCTGCTATGTTCTGTAACCACATTTTCACAGCTCAGTTCTTGCATTTAGTAGCTGTCTTACCTTGCCATTTCAGCAGTCTCGAGTAAGACATGCAAGCAAATGTTATGACAATAAATATTGACAGACCAGAAAATGGTTCCCCTCATCAGGATTAGACCTTCTGGGGCAGGATTTTATAGTGACTGAACTGTTGAAGGAAATTGTGGAAGAGCTATCTTCTTGTCTGATATCAAAAAGGCAGCTGTTAACTGTCTGAGAAGCTAGGTAAGATCTAGAAACAGTATCTCCAGTAGATGTTGGTGTGTCTCAGTAGCACATATCTATGTAGGTAATCATTGCACTCACAGGATTTCAGTTCTCCACTAAACCAGAGACACTGGCACTTGGAAGTAAGCAACCTGAAAAAAGCTGGCAATTATCATAGAATCACAGAATGGGTTGGGTTGGAAGGGACCTTAAAGATCATCTAGTTCCAACCCCTCTGCCATGGGCAGGGACACCTGCCACTAGACCAGGTTGCTCCAAGCCCCATCCAACCTGGCCTTGAACACTGCCAGGGATGGGGCATCCACAGCTTCTCTGGGCAACCTGTTCCAGTGCCTCACCATCCTCACAGTAAACTTTCTTCCTAGTATCTAATCTAAATCTACCCTGTTTCAGTTTAAAACTTACCCCTCATCCTATCACTACACTCCCTGTTAAAAAGTCCCCCCCAATCTTTCCTGTAGGCCCCCTTTCAGGACCAGAAAGCTGCTATAGGGTCTCCCCAGAGCCTTCTCCAGGCTGAACAACCCCAACTCTTTCAGCCTTTCTTCACAGGAGAGGTGCTCCAGCCCTCTGACCATTTTTGTGGCCCTCCTCTGGATCTGCTCTAGCAGGTCCATGTCTTTCTTGCGCTGGGGCCCCAGAGCTGGACGCAGTACTGCAGGTGGGGTCTCACGAGAGTGGAGCAGAGGGGGAGAATCACCTCCCTTGACCTGCTGGTCGTGCTTCTTTTGATGCAGCCCAGGATACAGTTGGCTTTCTGGGCTGCAAACACACATTGCCGGGTCATGTTGAGCTTCTGGAACAGCAAAGGAATGAGCTGGAATCAGATTTAGGAAGGCAATGAACCGATACCAGATATAAATGAAATGAAAGAATGCCTCAACCTGGGATTCAGTTGGGATTTCAATGTAGGTCTCTTAGATCCTGGCACACTGGCATGATAGCAATGCTTTAGATAAAAAATACCATTTCTTGTAGTCTTGCTCTTGAAGCATCAAAATGGATTCTGCATAACACTTCTTTGGTCTGTGTCTTGCTAGAACAAACTTCTGGTCAGACATGTTCCACCAGACTGGTCTTGTAAGGAGTACTCTCCGGTTCCTTGAAGGCTGGCTCAGCAGCTGACTAAAGACAGCAGTTTGATCTGATCCAGGCAAAGGTGAAGAGCACCAGACACTGATTGGCACATTGAACAAAGGTGTAAAGGGGAAAAAGGACATTCACAGGATCTGGTTACCACTTAATATCGGTTCACAGGTGATGATGTCTAACATACAATTGGCATGATAATGCATGAGACTTGGTAGGTACCTGCATTAACACGCTGATGCTCTGCTAAAATAAAAAATCCATTTTTTATTTTTCCACAACATTTTTCAAGTAAATACCTACACATAATTAAAAGATGAGGAGAAAATTGAGTGAAAAAGAACAAATAGACTTTGACTGCAGGGGGAAATGATGACAGATTTCATATTAAGTTGCCTGTTACTTCCCATAATTGAAGCATCATGCAAACTTTTCTTTGAAAACCTCTCATTTACATATAAACACAATGCATCACATTTCTAATGAGGAACGGGACGCTATCTCTAGTGCCACACTGAACAAATTGTCTTTGATTTTCAAAACCACTTAAGAGATTCAGATGCCTAATTAAAATGAATAGGAATAAGACATCCAACTCAATGTGCGGCTCTAAAAAAAAAACCCCTCCTCCTATTTGATTTTATCTTCTAAAAAACCATGAATTCTACTAGTTCAGAACATGACCTAATTTGAGGACACTTCATTCACTCTCTACGCAATTCATATGAGTCAAATCTAAAAGGCTATGTCTACGCTTATAAACTAAAGCAAGCCACAACAGATTTTTGAACACCGATACGCAGTTGTCCAATACTGTTAAATTGCTGGCATGGTCTCCAGCATGGTTCTAGTCCAGGCTAGCCAGAGTCTCCAAAGCAATCCCCAGGCACAGTCTGGGGAATGGCATGGGCCTTGGTAGTAAAGGCTCTGCCCATTTGGTGGGCTTCCTTGGGTCCAGTCATCTAGCATTATCCTGTTAAACTGTTGGCCCGCGTATACACCAGCAAGCCATGCTGCAGCATCCTCTTCCCCATCCATGTGGTTGAAACCTTATCTTGGCTTTTTTGAGGGTTGGCGAGGAAGGTTTGCAATAAAAGGTTTGTAAATGATGCATGTCATAAGTAGTTGTATGCTGTGCTAGCATGCTTGTGCTATATTCTACTATCCCTAGACTAAAGATGGGTTCAGAGGATGTCAAAGGCTGTCTGGCACCAACACAAGCAGTGGAAGTAGAAGCAGGAGAGGTGCCAGGAGCCACCAAATTTGGGACCGTGGCAGGAGCTGCAGGTGACATGCAGGAGCACCTAGCACTCTCCGTGGAGGCTGAATGACTTGGGTGGGAGGGATAGGATGCAATAACCTGTTTTGTTGTAGGTATGTGAAGTATAGTGCATGGAGTAGAGGTGAGGAGAGTGTGGCATGTATATTGGGTTAGAAAAACAACGAGTAGAAAGATGCAAAGGCCTGTAGGATGCAATCTGAGTCAGGGCTTTGCCACCACCTTGCAGTTGCTATACAGCCACTGTGTTTTGAAGGAAGGAGAGTTCAAGTGTATAAACATGGGCCATGTCATGCCATGTGGCCTCAGGCTAAAGAGTATTGCTAGACCCATTTCTGTTACTCAGGTGTAGTGAAAGCCACTTAGGAGGATAAATCAAGAATGACAGTATAACTCTTTGGTGAAGCAAGAAGGCCGATTTTGGTCTACAACGGCAGGAAAGACATGACAATGTAAAAACTACGCATGGAAAGAGGGACCATATATGAAAGGAAAATTAAGCCAGAGAAAGATAGAATGAACAAAAGAATGAAGGGAGAGAGGAAGAAGATGCAAGCAAATAAAGAGGTGGAGAAAGGAACAAAAGGCAAGTGCATACTTCCAGGTTAATCAGCATTAGTTTATTTATTCATATGCATTTATTATATTTTATTTCCTTCGTACATGGCCCACATTCTTACTTGGAGAGAAAGGAATGACAGAATACTGTGCAGCAGGGATTTGCACATTACTTCATCCATTACTGGGCATGTTATTGTTTTTCAGAGGTTTATGCATTTTTTAAAACAGCATGCCCCAGCAGCAGGAAAATCAGTATTTAAATTTTAAACAGAAGGTTTGAGTGAACATAGGTCTGCAATCTTGACGCTTTCTTGTTCCTCTCGGTATACAAGCTCAGTCTGCTGTGGCTGGATCAGGAAATGACCAGGAGATTTTCAGAAAAACATCGAGGGAGAGTGAAGATATTGTCATGCTGTTGAAGAACATTTTCATGCTTTTCTGAACCTGCTTGCAGTACTATCTATCAGTGATCACGGTGTTGTCATTAGGGTTAAAATCTTGACTGTAATTCTCTCATAGAAGGGGTATCTGGCTGTATTTCAGGACACTGGATTTCTATTCTAGCTTCTCTGTGCGACCATTAGAAATGAGTTAATCACTCTGCAGCTTAGAATCAGTGGATATGAATCAATGGATACATTTGGAAAACATATTGATATACACTTATGACAGTGTTTTAGATGTGCTGGATATTATTGTCATAGGAAAATAATTATTTTTCAGAACTCCCTGGGCTGTTTTGGCAGGAAATAAACCACAATCATAAGACAAATGCTGTCTGCATATCTGTCTTCCCTTAAAACTTAAATTATGGATCATGTTATCCTTCAGTTCCTTAAAAATAATATGGCTTATGACACAGGGGTCAAATGCAATTCCAAAGGTAATGTGCATTTCAGACATGAGTGAAGTTATCCATGGGTCTGCAGCAGTTTCTGAAGTCCTTCAGAATTAGAGTTAGTTGACAGTACACTTTATGTAACAGAATTTCTCAACATCTTTAAGAGTTTTTAGAATAACTAAAGTTATCAGAGGAATGCTAATAAATGAATCAAATTATCTTAGTAGCTAGCAGGTTTAAAACTAAAGAAACTGTCAGTTCACACAGTGTATAACTAAACTGTAGATACTTTTGACACATGGAACTGTGAGTGCTAAAACTTTCCAAGGATTCATGGACAGATTCAAGGAAGAAAAACTCATGGTGCTGTGAAGCAACCTGAGATGAGCTGAAGACCATGTTTCTAAGTAGCCGTTCAGTCTCTTTGATTCTGAGCTATGTTTGTGTGAAACTGTGTCAGAATGCAGTATCTATTTTAAATATGAGGTACATTTTCCTTCTCTACCATTTTCTTTGCTTCCCCCAAAAAATCCTTAAGATGATGCCACACAGCTAAGAGTAGAAATTCCCTAAATTTAGTGATTTTTTTTTAATTCTTGTGGAATATTTGCTTCAGACAAGTAGCTAGGTATTGTCAAAATGATGCCATTTTTTCGCGGAAACCAACCAGGAAGATCGTCTTAGAATGGAAATTGTAGTATATAAAAGAAATAATAGTCTCTCACTAGCTACTAGTTTCCTTGCCCATGTAGCAAGAGTCCACCTCTGTGCTGTGGGTGGAGAGAGATGCCATAGTCCAGAAAAGGTGTTCTGCAGGGAAGTGTAGGGGAAAAGGTACTTCTTTGAATTTCCTGTTCTAAGCCCTCTCACTGCAAGTAAATTAATTTAGATGCTTCTCTCTTCTTGTTGTCCTTTTTCTAAAGAGCAGTTACTTCGGAGTCCCTTTACAAAAAAAATGAGTCTGTTAATTTTCACTGTAGTGTTTCCAAGTTGTGAAGTGTAGCAGAAATCTGATGCTACTAGAAATAGTACTGTGGACTATTCAGAGTGAGAGATGCTTCTGACATATACATCTTACTTCTTGTTGCCCAAACACAGTAGGATGATGAGAATTAGGTGAAGAGAGCTTTACCAAGCCTGCGACTTTGAAGCATCTCCCACTCAGCAAACTTTTAGAGTTCACTTTAGTTCCCATTGAACTTGTTGGAATGTGGTTTACCAGGCATTTACAGAAGAAAGGTCTGAGTAGAGGCACAAACTAGGATAATAAAGAACTTGAATTCCCACTAAGTGTTTATACGTTACATCTATCCTATCTATCTGAGTTATTTGTAACAAAAAATATTTTTAACAGAAATGTGTTTATGTCAGGATGAAACTAGGGATGAGTAAAGATTTTATATGAGTAGATTTGCCAGCTAGCATGTTTTTGGATCAGTATAGATGAATTTGAGTGCATGTAGAGAAACAGTTTTGAAAATATAAAGACAGAAAAACTAAAATCAGTGTTTTCTAAACAAAATATTTCAATTTTTTTTTAAAGAATCTTTCTGCAGGAGCAACATTTGGGGTTTTAGATAAAAGTAAAGACAAACAGCTGAACAAAAGAAACTTTTACTATTTTGGTTAATGAAACAAACAGAACATGTTTTTTGATTGTTCTCAAGTGAAATGGTTTTTCTAAATTTTTCAAAAATTGGCCGGTGCATTAAAGGAAAGTCAGTGCAAGGATTTTCTTCAAGAATGTAGTCTGAGATGAATGCAAGGAAAAAAAAAAGCCTATTTGCTATAGAACAGTAAATTAAGAAGTATAAAAGAACTGAAGAATAGACAGATTTACTGCTCTTATTAAATGGGTCAACTGAAAAAAAGCAAGCATGAAAATCTATTAGAATTAAATTTGTGCCATGTTAAGTTGGTGCATATTTCTTGGATACATAGAGGTCATCACTGTCAAAAATAATGGAAAAAGTGCTTTCGTTAACTTTAAAATTAATCACTCATGGTAACTGCAGATGCGTGAAAATTGTCAAATAAAATAATTTCTGTGAAATATTTATCTACTTCCCATTTTATCTACTTTTTAGTGATTTTTTTTAGAAATCTACATTGGTTACTACCACCGGTTTAAAAAAAAAAAAAAAAAGTTTTATACTAAAAATACCTTCTCCACACCATACTGTATTCTCCAGAGCTGCACAGAAGAGATATTTCATCAATGCAAAATTTAAAATATATTGCTGATTCAGACATATGTTATATTAATATATAACTTAATAGATGTTATATAGAGCATATAAGGAAATTATTATGAAGAGTTGGTGTCACTTGTTAGGTATTTAGTTTTGTTTTCTTTAGTTACTTGCTGTATTTTTAGTAGACTTAGGGAGAGAATATAGCATTTAAAAAATATTTCCAATCTCTTGGGAATGCTGGTAGATTCCCAAACATCTATCTAAAATGTATTTCCTATGGAGAGTTGATAATATGTTATCTGATAGTATTCTGTAGAATTGAAAATTGAAAAATAGAAAAGTTGGCCACAGAAATGAGCTTTGTTCTAACTATGATTCAGGAGGCTGTATTTTTGTCTATATGCTCTTGATACCATCTTGCCCAAATTAAGATTTCCAGTTCGCTTTAAAATAATTGTTCAGATTATTTGAGGCTTTTTCAGCTAAATTATAAATACCGATTAACATTAAAGGAATCCTTAGGTAGATGTCCTGGACATTGTATTATTCCCTGTACATGGACAGATCTCTGATGCTGTATAGAATTTTAGGCAGGAATGTGTTCATATATTGATAACAGTTATCTCCCCTGAATACTAAAATAAAGTTAATAACCTGGGTCTCCAGATTTCCATCCAGTTTGGTATGTGCTTGATTCAGCTGAGTACAGAAAAAGTCAAATTTGAAGAAATTTTTTCAAAAATATGCTCCACTCATGCTCATGAGAAAGAAGTGATAATTGCTATTAGCTATTTATCTGGCAAATCATCAAATAAAAATTGATATTTCTTTCATGATCAGTAATTATAGCTCTGGCTAGGGGAAAATTTTAATAAAAAATTCAGGAAGCTTCTAATAAAAGTTGCTGTCACTAGGTACATATAGCTATTTATAAATTTTTTTTTTACACAGAAAATATGAAAAATAGGTACAATTTGAATTCTTTTAGACTTAATAATAAAATATTTACACTTTTATTTAATTTATTTATTATTTGAATGCTGCATGATAAATAGTAAAACTCAGATATTGAAGTGTTGCTATGTGCTGAACTGGGCCACAGGCAGAATTATTGTACTAGACTATTGGCAGTTAAACTATCAGAAGAGCTATTTATCTTTGAAATTTATAATTTTCTGATGACAACGATGGGTGGAAATACTCTGAACCACTCCAGTTTGGACTCTAGCCGTGCTGGCAGGAGTTTCTTCACGTCTGCCCCTAGCCCAAAACTCCCTGTCTCTGCAGGAAGAGTGGAAGAATCCCTGACTCTTTCTTCTGAACCAGCCAGGTGAGCTCTTCAGTTCTTATTTTGACTTCATTTCAAAATAGAGAATTTTGTGTGTATAATATGTATACTTTCAATATTGCTTTTTTAGTTCCCCCGCCCTTAAACTTTAAAGAGATTTTATTTTCCTCCATATTCACCTTTTTCTTGTTAATCTTGTGATTCCTCTAAGTTGCCTTGGTGGGCTGCTTCTTCACTCTCTCTCTGTCCAAACCACAGATGATCAAACCTGTGAAACTCCAATTCCTCCTAATGGCTACAACCATTTTTTATTCTGCTTGTGTGACCACCATGCATTTAATAAATATTTCAACTGCACTGTTATAAAAGAGGGATGAAGAGGAAGCAGCAGAATTTGCCATGCCCTCTTGCAGATCCCATGCTCTTATACCTGGCCCCAGTGGCTCTAGTTCAGCCCTTCTGGTGGCAGATGTATTGGAGAAGACGGCAACTTCAGGGTATAAATCTAATTCCAGGGGTGGGTCACTGACCCAGTCACCCAGAAAACAGCTTCTCCTTCACCCCACCATCTGGCAAACTCTGAATCCTCTGGGCCCTTCTCTGAGGAAGAGTGTTGTTCTTCAGATTACTACTACCCCACCGGAGAGCTCATCCAGAATTAATGAATATTGTTGAGATTTCTTAGGGTTTATGACAAGCTGTAATGTCATTTTTTAAGACCCCACCCAGTTGACTTAGTGCTTTCTCAGAATAATGGTCATTACTTAGAGCCATATTACATGTGAGTACAGTGCTCTAGAGAATGATTAATGGCAACTGGAGTTTTTTTATGTGGTGTGCATTCACAGCCCAGCCTCCACCCCATCTGTACTAGTGTATCATTAGTAAATGCAGTCATACTGAGGGCAAAAGATCTGCTGACAGCTGGTTTCACAAAGCTGTAGAACCTGGAAACAATTAGAAAACCTGATCTTGTATTTAAGCACCTAACCATGAAGTTCAGAAGCACTGCTTAAGCAGTATTTTGTGTTCTTGGTGTTTCAGATGCAGAAAATTTTCAGTGCATGTTGAACTGAGCTGCTACAGGGCTTGGGATGCTTTAATAAAAATTAATATCAAGATGTCACTTCCAGAAAGCATTTTTTTCTTGCTGTAGTAATGCTTTAGGCATTTGACACAAATTGCTTCAAAACACCATACCCCCACCAATTTCTCAACGTGGTATAGAAACAGGTTCAGTTTTAATTCTGGAATGGAAAAAAATTAAGTAAGTGATGAATTGTGAAATCTTTTCAGGTGAACTACTGCTCTAGATTAAAGATGACTTTAATTACAGTATTTTAACACAAATTATTTCTACAGGTAAGATACTCAGCCAAAGTAGGTGGCTTCTAAATAATAAAATCCGTACTCTTGCTAACATTTCTGTCTGAAAAAGCATTCTTTCAATAAGTGAGTAACATTGAATGGTATTGTTATTCAGGAAACTAAAACACTGTTTTAGTCTTTTGCACCAGGAGCTGCTGTTTTGTTATGATCCTATTAAGAAAAGCGCTCAGACACTGTAAAGTATTGCTTAAAATGCCATTTATTAGAGCTAAAATTATACAGGAGGAGAGGATTGGGAACCCTGAGCTGGGCAGCGATGCCCAAGCCTCCGATGAGGCTGCAGCACACCGTGCAGATCTCGTCCATGGAAAGGTTGCCCATTTTGGTCATTCAAGATCTTACAGGATTTTCTTGTAGAAAAGAGCTCTAGTAATCATTTTAAATGAAAGGGATGTTCACATGAGAACTTCTGGCTGCAGTTTTAGCTAAAGGCAAGGATGTGCAGGTGGAGCAGCGGCTGGTGCCAGCTCCTCTGCTGTGACACGCTGGATGAGGTGACCCCCCCAGCCCCACAGGGACGCGCAGAGCGCAGCACGGCACAGGCCAGCGCCTGCCCATGTGAACTGCAGTGTGGCTCGCCAGCTCCTCCACGGAGGATCGCTGCTGTCAGGATCGCTACAACTAGCAACACTATTTCAAGAATCCAAGACAATGGGGTTGATGGTATCTATGAAAATTAAACCATTTTGTATATGCAAAACTGAGGGTATCATGGTACATGATAAATTTGTCCAAGTTGCAAATACAAGGACAGAGCTTGAGAGTGCCTTTGTGTTATCCAAGGCTGCTGTAAATAGACAGTATTCTATTCATCTGATGTAAGTGGAGCTGTAAAGATAGCCACCAGCTAAAGATCTAGTCCTGTGACTCAGGCTTCTTTACCCCATACAGACACTAATGAAAAAATGATTCAAGCAATAGGAGTCCTTCAGAATTGGCATTATCTATGTTTTCACAAGAGCTTAAATTTTAAATTAGGAGCAAGAAGTGGAATATAAACACTGTCAGAATGTATTATAATTTATTGTGTTATTGCTGGTTCAACTCTGCCCCTTTTTGGTAAACTCCATACCAGGAAGGGAGGGAAGGAGGGAGACGATACAAGAATTGGACACCAGCAGGAGCCACATGGGTTCGTGTGGCAGAGACAAAAATCTGCTCTTGGACATGAGGACTCTTGCTGCAGTCTCTGGTTGCTTTTTGCTTCTCTGATGTTTTCCCTTTCTGGGAAGGAAGATATTTTCACTTTGCTCAGGCTTGACGTACTGAACTTTTCTGCAGTCTGAGAGGTGAGGTTTTAGAAGGGTTATAAGCTGTCTCCTCTCATAGGTCTAGGAAGCTGAAGCAGGCATTCAGCCTGGCTGCTGGCAGAGGGAGGAGATGACCAGATGGCTGTTGACTCTCTTCCCTACCTCCTCTGTCACCCTTGTCCTAAGCAGGTTGCAGTGAAGCTATATGCTGAATAACACAATCCTTAGGGCTTTCCTATGGCAGCACTTGCTACAGCCTTCCAAGCCAGTTGCAGAAAGCACTTTCACTGGTAACGCAGAAAGTTAAGGTCTTTTGGAAAAAAGATATTCCTCTTCGGGAGATCTGTTTATCTTCAGCAGCAAAAACTGATCCAGCATTTGTAGTTGTAAACCAATGGTTGAGAAGAGATTTTGCCACATACTGCAAAGCTATGTATGGGATAAGAAACTATGTTCACATCCTGAGCAGGCTCATCTGACCTTAGGTGGTCGGCAGCAAACTGGCATATTAACACCTGCAGATCTCTCTTCATCCTGAGGATTTACTGCTGCTATAACCTCCCTGCAGCAGAGAAATGGGCCTTTTCCCAGCAGTTCCTGGTGGATCACAGTCATGTTTCTCCTCAGACATCACCTTTTCTAGTGGCTACTGTGGGGAAATAAAACTTACTTGCTCCCTAGTTGAGTTAAACTATTCACTGCAGCAATAAAATGTACTTTTGAAATGGAAATCTCAAGGTTTGATCCTCACTGATGAGAGGAATATTAGGCAGCCAAACTTTTTTCACTAATTTTACGCCGAGGAATAGACACAAACTGGCATATGGAAGAGACAAGTGGTTCAGTTCAGAGTACCATGAACAGTGGGTATTCTTGGTCCAAGAAGGTAACAGAAATAGTGCAATTTATCCCTCCATAATATGCTATCTTAATTATGAGGCACATATTCTGACCCAAGCCTTCAGAAAACATACTTCCCTGTAGGATTTTACATTTTTTTTTAGTCACACAAAATATGCTTAGACCATTGCTTACAGATGTGGTTAAGAACAAACATCTGTAGGTGTATATATGGTGTATATCAGTCTATACACCATAAGCTATAATCTATATTCATCCTTCCTTTCAGTGTGATTGCTAAAAGGTGGAAGTTGCTGTCAAAAATCCCATGTTAGTTTTAAGAATAAAGCAAGAAAACATTATTGAAATAGATAGAAATGTAGACTGACAGAAAAGTAGCTGTGACTGTGAGATCACCAAAACTGAAGTGGTGTTGGAAAGCAGGTAGAAGGATGCGGTAATTTAGGAAAACACTTTAACAGACAATCTGTCACATGTCTCATTATGTTGTGGGTGCTGCCCATGAAGAGCTAAAACAAAATGCACACCCAAGCATGAGATAAGTATCACCTGGCATTAAGCTCTCTGAAAGGTATGGATTTAAGTCAAATACAGTTTTCTAATGCCATGTATAGTTGCAAGCTGAATGAGTTTGGAGTTACTCATCTACACTACAGAAACTGCAAACAGAATTGCACTCCACACCTGGAGTACTGTGTCCAGTTCTGGGCTCCCCAGTACAAGAGATACACTTTTTTAGCGTGAGGGTGACTTAGCACTGGCACTGGTTGTCTCCATCCTTGGAGATATTCAAAAGACATCTGGACATGTTCCTGGGCAAATGGCTCTATGTGGCCCAGCCTGAGTGGGGAGCTGGATGAGATGAATTCCAGACGTCCTCTTCCAACGTCAACCCTTCTGTGATGCTGTGATTTTGTAACTGGACTCAAAAACTTCAGCAGGAGGAAGTGACTCAGTGTTATGTTGTGAACTGCTCAGTCACATCAAATTACAGCTATCTCAGCTCTCATTAAAAATACCCTTACCTCCATTAGCCAAATCCTTACCCCATTTCTTCTTGGGGTTTTTTTGGTGAGGTTTTTTTTTTTGTTCTTCTATAGTCACAGACTAAATCTGCAAAGCAGGAAACCTTAAGCTCCAATAACAGAGCAAAAGTCTGATTCCAAAGTTGTTCTTCATAAAAAACATTATGCTAATTTAGAAGACTTTTTTCCAGGGACCTGTCTTTGTATGCTTCGAGTTGGCAGTGACAGCTTAGGGCTTGGCACCAAGCTTTTGTTCCTGAGGGGGTTGCTAATCTGCTGTGCAGTTTAGGAAACTATGGAGCAGCTATGAAACAGTAATGAAATAGTGATTCTTTTGTGGCATGGAGGCAGCTGTAATGAAATGAATAATCAAAGGATATGGCTGTCCTTCACAGTGTACCCTTACACTCAACTAAATAGCTTTAAAACAAAAAAAAAAATTAAAGATCTAGAGAACAGATTCTCCCTCTCTCAGTTTTACTGCTGGTGACACTGAGGAAACAGAATTAAAGAGCTCCTTGAAAAATGACAGTTTATGTGAACCAATTAGCAAACAATGCAGTTCAATTTCTCAATGACAGTGTACCAGAACAGGAGCTCACACTTCAGTTACACTGGGCTTTGACGGCCTGTAGCCATGAGCTGAAATGTGGTGGAAGGGTGACTGAGGAGCAGCTTGCTTTGCAGCTGGCTGTTCGGTAACTTGCACATAAGAAGACGTCAGGCTCTAGGGCCTCCTATCCTTTTGCATTCAGTAAGATTTCATAGAAAGCTAATAACGGGTGATGATACTTCCCTTTGAGATTTGTGGTCAGTATGACCATACATGATATGCAGGGGATAGGCTCGGCCATTCTTGTTTAAACTCAGGTTTTGGGGAGTATCTTCACCTTCATAGCTCTCCCCAGGATCTCGGACTTCACCACAGCCACAGGGATTGAGCTGCAGTACTCTCCTGAGCCTGCATGCACTGGCTCTGTAATAGCTTTCCATGGCCTCATCTCAGATCCTTTCTTGCAGCCTCAGCTTTCTGGGTATTAATGGTTTGATACGAACATTTTCTATATGTGTTGGGCATCCATGCTACTATTTCCTTTTCCAGCATTAATCTTCTGTTTTATGTTAGCATAAGGCTAACATGTTTTATGTTAGCGTAAGGCCATATAAAAGGCCAACTGGCTGCTGTTGGTTTTAAAGGCGTTTTCATTTGGTGACAATATTTATATCATGTTCCAGTTGGCTACATTGAAACCTCTGTCCGTTTGTTTTTTTTTTTCTGTAAATACAAAAATATATAACCAATTACAAGGAATATTTAGTTGAATACTTTCAGTAATCATTTTGCTTCATGACTTAGACGGATAAGTAACTTTTAAAGAAGTGGGAAGGAAGCAAAACCTTGCAGATTAAAAAAGTGATATTGTTTTTCTTTACAGAAATACTACTAAGACTCTCACAGCTATCTAGATTTTTTCCTCCCATTGCTAGTAGAAACACTCTAATGCCATGACTACAGCTACACAGTAGCAACGTGACTGCTCTGAAAAATGAGACAGGTATTTCAGACCTGCCCAGGCTCAACTAGAGCATAAGTGCCTGTGTACCCAGCCACTGGCTACTCTGCATGTACTCCGTCTACTAGCACAGGAGAACTCCAAGAAATAGGATGGAGAGCATGTAAGGCTTACAGCAACTCCTGTTATTAGTGATAAGAATGATAAAAATGTCTTTGATGAAGGCCCTTCATTTTTTGTTGAGTCTAGATGAAGAGAGTAACTGAAGGAAACAAAGTGAACACTTCAGAATATATTAAAAACAAACAAACAAAGAAAACACACAAATGTTTATGTTTTGACAAACTGTACACAAAAACATCCTTTTGTACAGGGAGCAGGAGTCCCCATGCTCCAGTGTGAGAGATGTTTCTTAGGAGAAAAAACACAACCTTCCATGCTGTCTTTAGCTCTCTGTAACAGCAGTATTAGTAGCTGGTGGGTGCTGTCCTCAATTCCAACACTTTGTTGGGTTTTTTTATATGAATTCACTAGTTACCCTCTGTGGGAATAACACAGCTGCTGCTTGATTCACAAGCTGATGCAGTCTGTGAAAATATTGCACTGGGTGGTGAGGGCCTTGGAAATTAAATCTCTTAGGTTAATACAAATGTCTGAGCCTTTGTGTGAAGCAGCACAGCCAAGAAGTTTAAAATGAGCAGCTTCTTCTTTAACACTTTCCTGCCCACCCAAATTGAATTAAATGTAAGTAAGTGTCAGGATGAGTAGTAAAAATATGTATGCTGTTTCATATTTCTTTGTCTAGTGGTAATAGGTGTGTTTCTGGGCACCTGAGAAGAAGCCTGACTACTTTATGCTCTCATCAAGGTAGGAGGACTCTGTGAAAAAAGAAGGGATTGTGCCAACTGAGAGCATCTGAATATGTGTGGCTGAAAGGGGCTTCAAGAGACAGGGAAGAAACCTGCCATGTATCTACAGACTTGGGCATCCTTCAGTGTGGTGGAAGCAGGGAGCAAAGTGAAACACCAAGCTCCAGAGAAAATCGGATGCTTTCTATGGACTCAAAGTTTATACCCGCACTAATCAACTGAAAAAGGCCAGGGCATGACCTGAAGCACTGTCATATGAACAGCCCTGTTGCTTAATTGCTTTTGCTCTCCCTGGCATGATTCGATCTATACCACCTAGCACACTCTCAAGCAACATTCAGAGGATACCGTTGGTCCAAAGACTGCTCCTAATAGGCAAAACAGATGAGGTTTCCCTTTTGTGGGTGAAAAGAAAGTTTAACCATGTGAATGCATATCATGCTCTGCCATTTGCCGTGTGGAAGAGGAAGATATAAGGCGACCTAGTTGAGTAGTGAAGGCCTAATTATGCTCTCGGCTACTGGGAAATGACTGGGCCCAGGAAGAGCAATGCTAATTATTGAAGATGGAAGAGTGGGTTCTCTTGTAGCTCATATATTCAAAAATCTCTGCCTGATCCAACACATATGCCCCTGAAATTTCTTATTAAAAATCGAGTGGGCAAGGAAATTTAATAAAGAACAATTAGACCCTTCTGCATTCTTTTAAATTAGTATTTTGGATTATTGATGAAATCTTAATTAGATGCTATAATTAGTTTGGAAAATTGCATATTTTGAACTAGACCCATGTGTTATGTCCACTTGCCAGAGAGAGACTGAAATTGCTTCAGTATTTCCTCTGCTGTAGTTGAGAGCATTTTGGCAGGCATTTGAGAGGGGTGTTCTTGCCACAGATTTTAGATTCAGAAGTCACCGTTATGACCATGTAATCTTACTTCCTGCAGCCTCGCAACCTAAAATACCATACATAGCATTTATTGCTTTTGTCAGGGCCCTGAGTGCACCAGTAGGCCTTCTGGCCTGACCAACCTTACCCGGGGCCTCTCACCGTGTGTACCCATGGCCCAGGGAGGCCATTTTGGCTCCGCTCAGCCTGGGGCTGTTAGTCCCTGCCCCACTAGTGCTGTAGCAGTGCTGGTCTCCAGCTGACCCACAGCCATGCCTTCATCGTTCCAAGCCATGACCAGCAGACTGATCACCCAGCTTGATCTCAGCTGTGCCCTGTCACCACAGACTTGTCTGGCGACCCGGACTCTTGGCCAGCAATGGCTGCCCGCCTTGGGCCTTCCTTGCTTGTTTCACCCTGGGGGCTGTGGGATGGCGCCCTGGCAGATGAGGCCCGTGTCCTGCTGTTCACGTCTTCATGCTTGGCCCTCAGGCCCCTGCCCCTTAATGAGCAGCCAGCCATCGCTGTGCTCTGACAAATTTCACTAGGTTGCTTGTAAATTACAATATAGGTCAAATTTGCCTGGCAGTTATTGCAGCATAAATCAGGAGTTATATCATAGAAGATGATGTGATTTTTCACCTCTGTAAAATCAGAATATGCTCTACCTGAAGTCCCAGATGTCCAATTTTCTACTACTTGTGTAACTTTCTTGTCTAGCTACCATAGGACTTATTTCTCCCTTGATACAAACACCTCAAGGAGAGAATATGCACCATATTTTATTAAGTAATCTTTAAAGGCTCTGAGTTCTTTCATGCTGCATGGTGCAGAGAGAAGTAGAAAAGGAGGAAAAATGATAACATGGCATAAACTCCAAAAGTTGAATCTTGAATTTTGAATCTTGCCTGCAGGAGGTATGAGCTGGTTGAGGAGCTGTGTGGGCAAGTTAAGAAACTCTGGGAGGAGGTGAGCAGACTACGCAGTGTCAGGGAAGATGAAAGAGAGGTTGATAGGATAATCGGAGGGATCCTGCAGAGACGAGAGCCCAAGCCAGTCTCACATCAGTACCACTTCTATCCTAGCAGCCCTCTGGCACAATCCATCTTTAGAGGTCCCTTCCAACCCAAACTGTTCTGTGATTCTATGATCATGAGGAACAAAAAATATCTGCCTTTACCCAAGCAAACATGAGTATATCTTTCTAACAGTGCATTTTTAGCACTTTATTTCATGGGCTATATACTTACTTTGATACTAAATGCCTGCAACTCCTAAATTTTGAAGCCCTGTGTTGAATACAGGTAAGTTGCTTTGTGGGCATACAGAAACTAATTATGACATTTGTAAATCCCTGAATCACTAAAGATTTTTGACATATTTATTACTTATCAAATGGGTAATATGTAGCACAATTTCATAGCAACTGTTCCAAAGCCCACCATTATACAGCTGTTTTTTTATCCAGGTACTTGCATTCTATATCAACAAGGATATTTCCTATATGCACTTCTTTTTTGCCATGTTGGAGACATATACTCTAGGTATTAATCCTAAAACTGTAAGTTGCCTGATTTGAAAGATGAAAGTATGTACCTTGTTCCTTCAAATACAGTAGGACAAATGAGTTCTTTCTAAACCTTTAAAATTGTCTCTTCAGCTGCTCCCTCCTCCACTGTACTTGCTGTAATGAATGAGCCATTAAAATTAATGGGCCATTAGAACAACCCTACAGTCAGATGAATTGGTCTGGTCCAAGTAAGTACATCACTGAGTTTTCTTGTTTTTCTTTTAAATTGATTGCCATTCTTTATAAAAGGTTTGAAAAGTCTTCATTTATTGATGAAAGCTCTCCGTGGGAAAGGCTATTTGCTGTTTTTCAGCTCTCAGGAGCTCTTTGTCTTCTGGTCTACTTCACACCTTCTCTTGGTTGGAATGTCAAATACTCCTACTAAGTGGGCACTTCGGCTAATCCCCACCCTCAGTATACTTAGCAGTTCATAGGGCTTCACTAAAAGTCCAGCATACACTTTGCTTTTTCAGTTCTGCAGAACAGTAATTCTCTTGCATCTTTCCAGGCCAAATAATATAAGGATTCTCAACTGGCCTTCATTAGATTCTGTGGTTTTTATTCAGAATTGCATGTATGAGGCTGAGATTTTTCTGACTGCTCCTTCAGATACAACAGAAACATACCCATGAGCTGCCCCAAGCCACCCGTGTCTCCTGAAGAAGAAGATAAGGCCCTGTTTTGGTTTAACCCCAGCTAGCAACTAAGCACCACTAAGCTCTATCACTCCCCCCCTCAGCTAGACAGGGGAGAGAAAATATGACAAAAGGCTCATGGGTTGAGATAAGGACAGGGAGAGATCACTCAACCAATTACCGTCACGGGCAAAACAGACTCAACTTGGGGAAAATTAGTTTAATTTATTGCCAATCAAACCAGAGCAGGGTAATGAGAAATAAAACCAAATCTCAAAACACCTTCCCTCCACCCCTCCCTTCTTCCTGGGCACAGCTTCACTCCCAAATTCTCTACCTATCCCCCCCCAGCAGTGCAGGAGGACAGGGAATGGGGGTTGTTATAGACGCTCCTGACAAATTGGAGGAGCCAATTTGTATTAAATGACAAGATTGAATTTATTAGCAAGCGATAAGAGAGCAAAACAGCGCTGGGCGGCCGGGGAGACAGTGCTCCGCCAAAGGCTCGCGCCGAAAATGGGGAAGAGTCCCTTTATTTATACAGTTTCTAGTTTCTGTTTACGTGACGGCTCATATCTTCTGCATTGCGTGTGCGTTTGTGCCGTCAGTTGCTAGGTGGTCGTAATCTGCCTTCAGGTGGCGGCTGGTATCTTCTGCATTGTGTGTGCGTTTGCGCCGTCATTTGTTTTTTAGGTGGAACGTCTTTCGTTAATCATCGGTACTTAACTGGATACTGTGGTTTTAGATAAGCGAGGAATGTCTCTACCCCCACATGCGATTTCATGAACAAAGTTAACCAGTTCATTACAGGGGTTGGGGTCACCTCGCCACACGTTATCTCTGCCACTCCTTCCTCCTCAGGGGCAGGACTCCTCAATCTTCCCCTGCTCCAGCGTGGGGTCCCTCCCATGGGAGACAGTCCTTCACAAACTTCTCCTACATGGGTCCTTCCCACAGGCTGCAGTTCTTCACGAACTGCTCCAGCGTGGGTCCCTTCCACGGTGTGCAGTCCTTCAGGCACAGACTGCTCCAGCGTGGGTCCCCCACGGGGTCACAAGTCCTGCCAGAAAACCTGCTCCAGCGTGGGCTCCTCTCTCCACGGGGCCACAGGTCCTGCCAGGAGCTTGCTCCAGCGCGGGCTTCCCACGGGGTCACAGCCTCTTTTGGGCATCCCCCTGCTCCAGCGTGGGGTCCTCCCTGGGCTGCAGGTGGAGATCTGCTCCACCATGGACCTCCCTGGGCTGCAGGGGGACAGCCTGCCTCACCGTGGTCTTCCCCACGGGCTGCAGGGGAATCTCTGCTCCGGCGTCTGGAGCATCTCCTGCCCCTCCTTCTGCACTGACCTGGGGGTCTGCAGGGTTGTTTTCTCTTACATGTTCTCACTCCTCTCTCTGGCTGCCGTTTCTGTGCCCCAGCAACTTTTTTTCCCTTTTAAAATACGTTATCCCAGAGGTGCTACCTCCATCACTGATGGGCTCTGCCTTGGCCAGCGGTGCATCCATCTTGGAGCCGGCTGGCATTGGCTCTGTCGACATAGGGGAAGCTTCTAGCAGCTTCTCACAGAAGCCACCCCCGTAGCCCCCCCACTACCAAAACCTTGCCATGCAAGCCCAATACAGGCCCAGACCATTAAAGCATGCTGTGAGGTTTCTCATTAATGACTGAAACTTGCTAGACAAGCCAATGGCGAAGTCTCCTCCAAAAAGAAAAGCAGTAGAAGGTCCTCTGTTCTCATTTTTCCAGCACCAAATAGATGACCAGAAAATCTTAGGCACAAATACTCACTGCCCTGATAATCTGATGCCCAATTAACATGCACCAGTGGTGCCATTTTCTGTTAAGACTAGTGGGTCCAAGGAGTTAGACTGAGGACTAGGTAAGCTTATTACTGCACTATTACTGCAAATACAGGACTGGTACCAGAGGACCACCTTTTCACAACTAGCTTTTGCTGAACTTAGCTCAGTTCTTACTCTAGTCAAGACATCTGCTGCCTCTTTTCCCACCTCAAACTAAAATCTAAGCATACATTTTTATGAGGTATACAGCATAAATAGTTGAAATTAGCTACTTAGGAAGAAAAAGATACTTTCCATCCTACATACCAGAAGAATTGTGCAAAGAGGGAAAAATTAAATGATGCATATTTCCACTGCAGCTAGAAAACAAAATATAAAATGAAAATATGTCAATAAAGTGACACAGGATTTTCCATTTTTCAGTCTAAAACATAAAATGCAATGTTTGTGAGGAAAACAAGTTTAACAATTTAGATGGATTTTTTTCTTTCACCAGTTGAGTTATAACAAACACTGAAAAAAATTAGATAAAAATGAATAATTTCTACCCAAATTAGAAATTTAATATGTAAATTATGTATCTTCCTGTTCTATTCACCTTTGTCCATTTATTCCACCTTGGCTTTATCTGTGAATCCTACCGCCCATATTTCCTAGTGTCTGTTTCTTTCCACCTTCTTTTCCTATTCTTTTCCTTCCTTAATTTTATTTTCCTTTTTTGTTTTATTATTTTTAAGAGCCTGTTATAAAGCCAACTCTTTTTGCTGCAACTTTTAGTTTCCTGCCATACATCAGTTTTTTAAAATGATCAGAACATCCATAATTCAGACTAAACACAGCAAAAATTAGACACCGTCTGCATTTGCTTTTCATTTTCCCTGTATTTCACATATATATGAATAATATATATAAAATTATATAGAATATATACACATATATTTTTAGATATAATATATATATTCCTTTTCAACCCAAATAATTCTTATGGCAAAACATTACAAATGTGATTAGAATTGATGATTCTACTAATAAGGGAACAAATATCAGTTGCAAATACATTTTTCTGGTTATGATTTATTTCTATTGATGTCAAAAGTTGAAGGAAAGGCCCATTCCCTGTTACCAACTGGAGTGGTGGCTGGCAGCTCAGCTGTGAGCTTTCCAGGCCCAAAGACTCAAAGGAATCTGAACAGTTACTGTCATAAGTGGGACTTAGATCTGCTCTCCTCAAGAGCAGTTTCCCCACCTGAAACCTTTTATGAATCACAGATTTATGCATACATCCTGGGGTTTCCTATTTCTGTTTTTTGAAGAAGAAACCTGTGAGTTGTTCAACTCCTAATTCTCAAAAGTCCGGGATTTTTTGCTTTGCCAGGACTTACTAGACTTATCAGGATGATTTGCATTTTGGACTCCTAGGATCAGTATTATTTTGAAATTTGCCAGAAGAAATAGCTTGGGGTTTTTTTAAACAAGATATTTAGGGTTTCTCTTTTGTGGAAAACATTTTAATAATATATTTCTCAATTATCTTTCTCAAAAATAGATGAGTGATTATTTTTTAAATTTTCTCATCATCCCTCTAGAAAATAAATTCTGAATTCTGACCACCTTGCTATGTATACTTTTGCCGCTATGATCAACTTCTCTGCAGTTCTAATTGATTCTTTGATTTGACCTTAAAAGGTGCATTGGTTCTTTGCATGTACTGCCTAAATATCTGCATGGCTTTGGATGAATTTTGATGAGCATTCAAAAGAGCAAAGGTAGAATGGTTACTTGGAAAGAAGATTCTGAAATGAAAACTGCCATACCAAAAGGCAAAGCAGAACTGGGTCTTTAATGTATTCAAACAGAGTGGAAGGATAATTTCCATATAACAAATCTGAAAGAAACAGTAGCTAGGATAGATATCCAGTACCAAATAATTTTAGTACCTCTAATTTCAGTTATGGCAAACAAGGGCTGGATATGTACCAACTGATTATAGTATGTGTACTTTGACAGAAGTCAGAAAGGGATGTGAAGGACTATACGCCTTTCAGTTTGAGCTCAGTGGTAGCTCAAATTTGATAACAAGATAAAGAAAGGGAGGAGGAAGATATTTTTGCCTTTATGAGTGTTGGGAGATATATTTAAACTCCATGTCAGCAGGAAGGAAGAATCCAGACTTTTAATAGATTATAGGTGTTTTATTATCACACTTAGAAAAGAAAACTTCAGCATACTAATAGTTGTAATTCCTCTTGGGCTCAAGAAGGTGATGGTTAATGGGGTAAAAAAAGTATTAAATAAGTAGCAAGGAGAAAACAAATGAGGAAATTAACCAGAATTATTCAAGAGAAAGCTGAAGGGCTATTCTGAAAGTGCTAGGAAATGAGCCACATGACTCAGGCATGCCTGAGTTCTACTCTTGCTGCTTCTTTGATGACTATATTCCAATAGACAGAAAAAAGAAAACAGGCAACTCTTCATATATATATATATATATATATGTAAACAAATGGATAAAATCACAAATTATATATATCACTATATATATTATATATATAGTTAATATATATAAAAAAATAATAGAATCACAGAATATCTCAAGTTGGAAGGGACCATAAGGAACATCAAGTCCAATCCCTGCTCCTCACAGGACTACCTAAAACTAAACTGTATGACTAAGAACGTCATCCAGATGCTTCTTGAACTCTGACAGGCTTGGTGCCATGACCACTTCCCTGGGGACCCTGTTCCAGTGACCGACCACCCTCTCAGTGGAGAACCTTTTCCTAATGTCCAATCTGAACTTCCACTAGTGCAGCTTCATTCCATTTCCATGTGTCCTATCACTGGTCACCTGAGAGAGGAGATCAGGACCTCCCCCTCCACTGCCCCCCTTGAGGAAGTTGTAGAGTGCGATAAGGTGACCCCTCAGCCTTCTCTCCTCTAAGTTGAACAAGCCAAGTGACCTTAGCCGCTCCTCGTAAGTCTTGCCCTCAAGACATTTCACCATCTTGGTTGCTCTCCTCCGGACACACTCTAATGGTTTGATGTTCTTCTTATATTGAAGCACACAAACCCGCACACAGTACTCGAGGTGGGGGCCACACCAGTGCAGTGCAGAGTAGGACAATCACCTCCCTCAACCCACTAGCCATGCTGTGTTTGATGCACCCCAGGACATGGTTGGCCCTTTTGGCTGCCAGGGTACACTGTTGACTCATATTCAATCTGCCACCAACCCAAAGCCTCTTTGTGCAGGGCTGCTCTCCAGCCTCTTGTCCCTCAGTTTGTATGTATAACCAAGATTATCCTGTCCCAGGTGGCAAATCCAGAACTTGCTATTGTTAAATTTCACATGGTTGGTGATTGCCCAGCTCTCTAGTCTATCCAGATCTCCCTGTAAGGCCTCTCTACCCTCCAGGGATTCTACAGCTCCTCCTAATTTAGTATCATTGGCAAACTTGCTTAATGTACATTCGACTCCTGCATCCAGATCATTTATAAAAACATTAAAGAACACTGGCTCTAAAATTGAGCCCTGGGGATTCCCACTAGTGACTGGCTGCCAGCCTGATGCAACCCCATTTACTATAACTATGTAAGCATGAACCATCAGCCAATTGCTCACGCAGTGTATTAGGACTTGTCTAGCTGTATGCTGGACACTTTGTCCAGAAGGTTATAAAGTGTTACTGGATGTTCCCAGTATATAAAGAGTGCATGTATATATATATATACACACACAGATATATATACACATATATATAAAGAGTAACTGGGAACGTCCTCTTATGAAAGCTAAATAGATTCTCCTGCTTATTTTATGAATTTGTGATTATTTTTTTTCCTGCTATGTTTATTTTCAGTTATAAGTGCAGATCATAAGTTTGTACTGGCCTACTCCAGTCATATTCTCCAAAGAAAACTGAAGCAAATTTTGATTTACCAGAACAGGAGAAATCCGTTTTGGGACAACTTCAGGGTTTTGCCCAGCACT
The DNA here is from genome assembly GCF_026419915.1 of Harpia harpyja. Classification (NCBI taxonomy): domain Eukaryota; kingdom Metazoa; phylum Chordata; class Aves; order Accipitriformes; family Accipitridae; genus Harpia; species Harpia harpyja. The sequence goes on from NC_068940.1 coordinate 659,416, forward strand.
GAGATTAAAACGAAAACTTTAGAATTCTTTTCTCTATATACTGTTTGTAGACCACCTGTTAGACTTTTCTAATTGAAAAATTATGTTTTCCATTTGGATGTCTCCATAACTTGTTCTGGGGAAGTTAAAGTAGGCAGCAGTTAAGGCTGATAAGTCTCCTAGAAGTGGCAAAATGGCCTTGGCCCCATTGAATGTTTTGTCCAGTAGAGCCTCATAAAGCCAGATTTGTTGCTGAGGGAGGTGTTGGACAGTCACAGTAAGCACTGGGTAATGCTGGGGAGGCAGCCAGCAGGACTAATTGTGTCTCCCATCTTGGACAGCAGCAGGAACAGCAGTACTCTAGCTCTTCATCCCTTCTGCTCATCCCTGGAGCACCACATTTAAAACATGCCATTGTTGCTGAAAATTGATGCCCGCTTTGATTCTGTCTTCTATGACAGCAGAATGTAGCAAGGGATTCAGAAATGGATGCCCTAAAAAATATTGTGCTAATTAAATTTGTATAAAACATTTGGCTTCTCGGAACAATGTTGTCCGATAGAAGGGAAGTGTTGCCAAACAACTGTAATCTACCAGAAAGGAAACACTTGCGCTGATGTAGTAGTGTCAAAAAAGTTAGCAAGATGAGTGAATCCTTCCTACATGGAAACAGTATATTTCAAAATAAGTAACTTCAATATCACTCCTTGCCTCAGTATCTTGTGATTGATATAGGAACTTACAGGGTGAAGCAAGCCAATACACTGACTCTTTGATACCTTCCATCATTAGGCTCATAGCATTGATCCAGTCCCCCACAGTTAATGGGATAACTGATTATGGATTAAATGCAGCGACATTCTTGTTAGATTGTACTGAATGCAGTCAAAGTTGTAAGAATAAGTATATCATGATTATATAAACAAATTATTTTATTAAATTTTGTATTATCTTAGTTTAAAGATTGAAGCGATCTATAGCATATCGTATGTCTGTTTATCATTAATTATGTTAGTTCAAGAACCAGATGAATGAATTCAGGAGTTTGGTATTTTATGTGTTATTTAAATCTTGGCTTAATTACAGTGATTATGTATTATTTATTTCTCAAAAAGTTAGTACCTGTTCTTTGTCTCTGAATGATCTGGATGGCCAGAATATGGGTCCTGAATGCATAAGACTCAAAATGTCTCTGCAGCGCACATGTAATAGATCTACCACGTATGTTGTATGTAGAATCACAGAATCATTTAGGTTGGAAAAGACCCTTAAGATCATTGAGTCCAACCATTAACCTAACACTGCCAAGTCCACCACTAATCCATGTCCCCAAGCACCACATCTACATGCCTTGTAAATACCTCCAGGGATGGTGACTCAACCACTTCCCTGGGCAGCCCATTCCAATGTTTGACAACCCCTTTGGTGAAGAAATTTTTCCTAATATCCAATCTAAACCTCCCCTGGTGCAACCTGAGGCCATTTCCTCTTGTCCTATTGCTTGTTACTTGGGAGAAGAGACCGACCCCACCTCACCACAACCCCCTTTCAGGTAGTTGTAGAGAGCGATAAGGTCTCCCCTCAGCCTCCTTTTCTCCAGACTAAACAACCCCAGATCCCTCAGCCGCTCCTCATCAGACTTGTGCTCCAGGCCCCTCACCAGCTCGGTTGCCCTTCTCTGGACACGCTCCAGCCCCTCCATGTCTTTCCTGCAGTGAGGGGCCCAAAACTGAACACAGGACTCGAGGTGCGGCCTCACCAGTGCCCAGTACAGGGGAACAACCACCTCCCTGCTCCTGCTGGCCACACTGTTCCTGATACAGGCCAGGATGCCGTTGGCCTTCTTGGCCACCTGGGCACACTGCTGGCTCATATTCAGCCGGCTGTCGACCAGCACCCCCAGGTCTTTCTCTGCCGGGCAGCTTTCCAGCCGCTCTTCCCCAAGCCTGTAGCGCTGCGTGGGGTTGCCGTGACCGAAGTGCAGGACCCGGCACTCGGCCTTGTTGAACTTCATACAATTGGCCTTGGCCCATTGATCCAGCCTGTCCAGATCCGTCTGAAGAGGAATTACCTCAAGCAGATTAACACTCCTGCCCAACTTGGTGTCACCTGCAAACTTACTGAGGGTGCACTTGATCCCCTTGTCCGGATCATTGATAAAGATATTAAACAGAACTGGCCCCAATACTGAGCCCTGGGGAACACCACTTGTGACTTACTGCCAACTGGATTTAACTCCATTCACCACAACATTTTGGCCCCAGCCATTGTCCTGGTTTCTGCAGGGATAGAGTTAATTTTCATCTTAGTAGCTGGTACAGTGTGTTTTGGATTTAGTGTGAGAATGATGTTGATAACACGCTGATGTTTCAGTTGTTGCTAAGTAGTACTTATCCTAAGTTAAGGATTTTTCAGCTTCCCATGCTCTGCCAGCAAGCAGGTGCACAAACAAGAAGCTGGGAGCAAGCATGGCCAGGACAGCTGACCTGAACTAGCCAAAGGGATATTCTATACCATAGAATGTCATGCTCAGTATATAAACTGGGTGGAGTTGGCCAGGAGGGGCAGATTGTTGCTCAGGCATCGGTCAGCAGGTGGTGAGCAATTGCCTTGTGCATCACTTGTCTTTTCTTGTGTTTTATTTCTCTCCTTTTTGTTATATTCCCTTTCATTACTACTACTACTACTACTGTTGTTGTTGTTGTTGTTGTTGTTATTATTATTGTTATTTTATTTTTAGTTATTAAACTGTTCTTATCTCAACCCATGAGTCAATTTTTTTTTTTCTGATTTTCCTTCCCATCCCACTGGGAGAGGGGAGGAGTGAGTGAGCAGCTGTGTGATGCCTAGTTGCTGGCTGAGGTTAAACCATGACAGCCATCCAGCCGTTTTTTTACCCAGTGAAGAGCACACCTGTCCAAGCCATGAGCAGCCAGTTTCTCCAGATTAATGCTGTGGGAAATGGTGTCAAAGGGTTTATTGAAGTCCAGGCAGACAACATCCACAGCCTTCCCCTCACCCACTAGGCGGGTCACCTGGTCATAGAAGGAGATCAGGTTGGTCAAGCAGGACCTGCCTTTCATGAACCCATGCTGGCTGGGCCTGATCACCTGGCTGTCCTATACATGCCGTGTGATGGCACTCAAGATGATCTGCTCCATAACCTTCCCCGGCACCAAGGTCAGACTCACAGGCCTGTAGTTCCCCAGATCCTCCTTCCGGCCCTTCTTGTAAGTAGGTGTCACATTTGCTAACCTCCAGTCAACTGGGACCTCCCCAGTTAGGCAGGGCTGCTGATGAATGGTGGAAAGTGGCTTGGTGAGCACTTTTGCCAGCTCCCTCAGTACCCTGGGGTGGATCCCATCTGGCCCAATAGACTTGCGTGTGTCTAAGTGGTGTAGCAGGTCGCTAACCATTTCCCCCTGGATTATGGGGACTTCATTCTGCTCCCTGTCCCTGTCTTCCAGCTGAGGGGGCTGGGTACCCCGAGAAAACTGGTCTTACTATTAAAGACTGAGGCAAAGAAGGCATTAAGTATCTCAGCCTTTTCCTCATTTTTTGTCACTATGTTTCCCCCCGCATCCAGTAAAGGAGGCAGATTCTCCTTAGCCCTTCTTTTGTTGCTTATATGTTTATAGAAACATTTTTTGTTGTCTTTTATGGCAGTAGCCAGATTAAGTTCTAGTTGGGCTTTGGCCCATGTAGTTTTCTCCCTGCATAGCTTCATGACTTCCTTGTAGTCCTCCTGAGTTGACTGCCCCTTCTTGCAAAGGTCATAAACTCTCCTTTTTTTCCTGAGTTCCAGCCAAAGCTCTCCATTCAACCAGGCTGGTCGTCTTCCTGCCGGCACGTCTTTTGGCACACGGGGATGGCCTGCTCCTGCGCTTTTAAGATTTCCTTCTTGAAGAACATCCAGCCTTCGTGGACTACTTTGCCCTTCAGGACTGCCTCCCAGGGGACTCTCTCAACCAGGCCTTTAAACAGGCCGAAGTCTGCCCTCCAGAAGTTCAAGGTAGCAGTTCTGCTGACCCCCCTCCTTACTTCTGCCAGCATCAAAAACTCTATCATTTCATGATCGCTATGCCCAAGACAGCCTCCAACCATCACATCACCCACAAGTCCCTCTCTGTTCACAAACAACAGGTCCATATGTGAAATATGTATTCTGTATAGATGTTGCATTTCCTCTGTACAGGTTCAGAGGACTTATCTAGAGTTTCAACATACCAGGCTGCCAGATCCCAAAGGAATTTTGAACACCTTTGGCAAATGGTTGAATTTCTCTCTTTCCACCATGCAGAGAAACTGTCCAGTGGGGGAAAAGAACAAACACAAGCAAATCTGATGATCGGATGGGTTGTGATCCTGTTCTATTTAGGGCTTTCTAAGTGCAGTAATCAGGGAGAACAATCTCACACCGTACTTCCTGCACTATATTTTAGGTTTGGTTAGCTTCTTTCATTTTCATGTTTGGGGGTTCCATGTTTTTTTGTGGACACATTTTATTTTAAATAAAAACCCCCATGTTTTAAATCTGAAGTTGCTGAGAGCTAAGGGGCTTTGAGAGCTTGCAGATTGAGCTTATATTTAGGCAAAAAAATAAAGCTGCTTTTCACATTCTCATGTTTAACACCATAGCTTGCTTAAAAATGTACTGCCACTAATCATTGTTCTCAAGCAGCCTTTGTTCTGCTAAAGCTTAGCATCAGAACATTGATATAAAGGGTATTCTTCTTCCTTGGAATATTCAGCTATATGAACTAAGATTGTACCTGTATCAGCCCCACAATACTCAAAGCATATTAGAGATAAAGGCCTTTCACAGTCATTGATACAGTACCTTGATGAGAACAGGTTATTGGATTGCTTAAAATTGCATATTTCAGTGTGCATTGGTAGAATTTATTTTGATAAAGAACTTCATGGTGTCTGAAGCAGTTTTTTTGCAGATGCAGTAAACTTAGCTGGCCAAAGAGGATTTGTACTAGTTGGTTTAGAACAAGAATGCATTAAGAGTGACAAAGAGTGTTATATCTGTAAGGAAGTACTTTTTTGTGCAGAGAACTGTCCTGTGTGAACTCAAAGCCAAGTCAGTTAAGAGCATTTCCCTTCTCGGTATATCACTGCCTTCACATGAGTCATTAATTCTGGCTACCACAGACACAACTGGAATGAGATGTGGCAATCTGAGCAAAATCAAAATTCCTTTGCCTTCTATAATAGAGGATACAAGCTTAATTGCTCACACGTTGCTGCATATATAGCAACTGAGAGGCAGAATCTATCTGATACATTTGATAAGGAAAGTCACAGAATGAGTATTTGATTCTTTTTATTACTGTAAACTTAATTCTTTTTCTGTAAACACTCATGTTTTAATCCACTGTAAACAAACCTATTTTTCAATGTGTTTTTATGATAGATGATAGTGACTAAAATGTAGTGTTGCCAACTCCTGTGACTTTAACATGTGGTTTGAAGCATTTGCTGTTTTTTCTTAAAGCCTCGGCTCCTGAAGATATAAGATTGCTGAGCAATCTTAGCTTTCGTTGTAAAAAATGTGAACACTTAGATTTCATAGTTGTAGAGCAAAAGCCTGAAAATGAGAAGCCTAAGACTTATAAACCATTCAGCATAACAAAAAAAAAAATCTCTTATTTTTAATATCTCAGGATTTTTAAACGAGTCTCATTATCTCAGGTTGGGACAGAGGAAGAAGGAAGTATGACTCATGGTTTTCAATGAAAGAGGTTTTTAATACTGAAAATATAGGCACAGTTGTAAAATACAGTTTCATGCTCAGTTTTCTTCCCTGATTTTTCTGATACATTGCTGATATACTCATCATTTTTGAACTGACCTTCAACAGTGAAACAATCTGGGTAAAAGCATGGTGGATTCTTGATCATAGAAAGCCTTTAACTGCTAAAGAATCTCTTTCTAAAATATTTCTAATGGCTTAAACAGAATTTAAGAGCTTTCTGCATCAGTTGTCAAGCACATCTTTGCATTATCTAGAAGGTCGGAAAAGACTCTGCATATGACTTCTGGCTACAAAATCTGTTAGCTGGGAAATGTAAATAGCGATATCTATAGTTGTTGCTTTTAGAAGCATTATTCAAAGCTGACATAAAAAGGCAGCAGCTATTTCATTGTATTTAAGGGAATTCTGCCTGCATATATACAGTATTGAAGTAACTATCAGGAAATGCAGATCTTTTATCACAATTATAGCATATTATTTTCCAACAAGAAGAACATATTTTGCATTCACACCCATTAGGTATGTGCCTTAATAGTCTAAGTTCATCCAGAAAACAAAAAATACATGAGAAACAGCACTGTTAGGTGGGTTAGGATGTACATTTTGTGGAGCTATTAAGTAGAAGTGTCACAGTCTGTGGGTGAATGTCTTTTACAAATCCTTTAGCTTTATGCGTGCTGTTTTCAGATGACACTTTGTGTAGTTTCCAATTAGAGATGCAAAGGTTAGTGGAAGCTATTACCTGAAGAGCTGATTCAGGACTGATACTGACTTCAGAGAGGTATCAGACATGAAAAGTAGCAGTAGCTTAGAAAAGATCCTGCAACTGTTTTATAATATTTGTTTATGCTGGTGAGTTTGTTATGTGACAAGTCCAATGGTCTTCAAGAGATTATAGACATTCTTCCACCGTTGCTTGTGTTGTTAAGCATTAGAGATCAGATTATTTTAGATTTTGATATGAAAATCTAAATGAACAGCTCTTCAGTTCTTCAGTCACAAACTACGTCCAGGAAGCTTTTGAATTTCAAAGCCAGTCATGAGAAGCTTGTCATGAAGTTGTCATGAGAAGTTATTTAGGGTCACATAGTAAAGGAAAATCTCTGGGCTTGAGATGTAAAGAAGAAAAACCACTGGTGTTTTTTATTACACTCATTGTGAAATGGAAGTCTACCTTGGAGTACAAGAACGGTTACAGTACCTTGAGTAACAGGGGCCATAAACAAGGGACTGATAAAAGGGATAGCTTTCTGTGTTTCTTAGCTAGTTGGCTGGTCGTATTCAATGTAGTGCTCACGGAAGTGCCAGACTGACACACCACGAGTTCACACCTTCCTATTTATTGAGGCTCCACTCCTGAAAAGTGCAGAGCAGTTGTAGCTGAAGTTGTTCAGCTGGCATTGCTTGGTACCTTGCAGATTTAAGCAGTAAGAATCAGCAACATAAATTTTTCCATATTACTTCTCATTTCTCAAAGCTGAAACTTTCAACTCTTGCTTAGACAAGGCTTTCTGGAATAATTGTACATACAGTATGTCGTTCCTCTCTTTTTTTCTCCTCTTGGCTGCCAGCAGGTGTTCTGTGAAAATCTAGCCTTGGCTATTGAAGATGAACAGTATTTGTGTTGGAAATTAAGCCAAACATAACATCACATTTTATATACTGACTCTTTGCTGCTAATGGAATCATGGAAGCAGAGAACTCATTATTAAAAAAAAAAAAAAAAAGATAAGTTACTTAATACTTTTAGAAGATTCTTTTAAAGGAAAACTTTTTTAACATGTTCATTTCCACAAAAAAGATCCCACACTGGGACTAAAAAGGAAGAAAAAACAACAGTCTCTGTCAAAAATGTGGCCTGATGGACCACAGCCGTAGGGTGCTCCTTTTTTAGGTCATGTTAAGAGCTATTCCAGGGCCTAAACCAGTTGCTTTAGTAGCTATTTCATTTTCAATATGATTCAGTACTCTGGACATTGATTAGTACTGTAAAAATGGTGATAAAACACTCTGGTTATTTAAATACAAATTTCATCAGAGTTATTATTAACTTTGCTTGATTTATCCTACTTCAGAATACTACAGTGATTCTGTCCATCTGCGCATTAATACTGTATAATGGCTGCCATAATATCTCGGATGACTTCTCAGTATATATTTGCTACTCTACAGTCCCCCTACTGAAGCTTGTGATCATATTTATAAGAAGAGGTGCAATAAATTTTGGTGTAATTTCTAAATCACAAAACTGTTAGGGGAATTGGGCCAGATCTGGCAGCCCAAGAGACGTGATGCTGCCACAGCTGCCCACCCTGAAGTCCAACAGGTTGCAGGGTTGAGCATGTATTCCCAGTAGGCGCGCGCACAGAGCACTCGTATACAACACATACATATAGGATCATAGAATCACAGAATGGTTTGGGTAGGAAGGGACTTTTAAAGTTCATCTAGTTCCAACTTCCCTGCTGTGGGCAGGGCCATCTTTCACTGGATCAGGATGCTCAAAGCCCTGTCCAACCTGACATTTAACAATTCCAATGATGGGGCATCCGCAACTTCTCTGGGCAGCCTGGTCCAGTGTCTCAATACCCTCATATTAAAGAATTTCTTCTTCATTCCAAACTAAATCTACCCTCTTTCAGTTTAAAACCATTTCCCCTTGTCCTGTCACTACAAGCCCTGGTAAAAGTCTCTCTATCTTTCTTATAAGACCCCTTTAAGTATTGAAAGGCCACAATAAGGTCTCCCCAGACCCTTTTCTTCTGCAGGCTGAACAACCCCAACTCTCCCAGCCTTTCCTCATAGGAGAGGTGTTCCAGCACTCTGATCATTTTCATTACCCTCTTCTCGACCCACTCTAACAGGTCCATGCCTTTCTGGTACTGAGGACCCCAGAGCTGGATGCAGTACTGCACGTGGGGTCTCACGAGAATGGAGGAGAGAGGGAGGGAGAATCACCTCCCTCAGACTGCTGGCCACATTGCTTTTTATGCAGCCCAGGATACAATTGGCTAGGCAAGCATACTGACCAGCAGACTGGTTTCATCCCTTATTTTTATAATAGAAAATAAGCACCATTATTTCCATGGTGTATATGAAGCAATCAAAATTCGAGGACTAAACTTACCCAGAAGTATATGCTTGCAAACAGAACCAAGAATGAAAGTTTGATCATTTGTCTCCTTGTGTAAAGTCTTAGTTGCTTCCTTTCTGTATACCATACAGTTGAAGTTTCACTAGTCATTTTGGCTAGTGCTGTACAACTGCCTAGTTGATTAATTAGTTGGTTTAGTTAAAGAAGTGAATCAATTAAGAAAGTTTTGGTACATCCACAACAAAAATGAAATTATTGACCCTAAAAATTGTTAAACAATGGTTTGACTTTGATTGGAGGAGCTTACCCTTATTTTGCTTTAGGACTAGGGAGGAAGAATCTTTTCTTTTGAAGTACTGGGTAAAAATACTTGGATTTTAAAAGAATGAGTTCAGTTGTATTGGGCAAATCATTTCAGTCACTGTAAAAACTGGCTATTTTCCATGGGCGGGAAAAATATGGTCTGAAAAATTTTGCCATGCTCTGAATAATATGCTGTAACAAAAAGCCTGGAGAGCATTTTAGTCTTACACCAGTTTGGCACAGTGTAGGTCTGTTAACCATTGCACATGGTTTGCTCCCACTGCTGCAGAACTGCTTGCTAGATGATATAGGTATTAAAAGTTTCCATGGGCTCAAAGGAATATTGAGCACTGTCATAGAAGAGAAAGGTTACCAAATACATACCAAATACATCAAGCTCAGTATATACCTTCCGTGAACAAAGACTTTGTCTGGGAGAGTATTATATTGCTTGCCTGGTTTTAACCATGTTGCTTTTGCCTGTTGTCAGAGACATGGTACTGGACTAGATGGACTTGTGGTCTGACCCAGAACAGCCATTCTTATGTCCAAGGAACATTAGTTTCCTTCAATTTCCTTGTTAATTTGCTTAAAATTTAGCAAGCATCAGCATTTGTGTAGCTGGAGTTGTATATCATTTCTCTTTGGGAAAGACAACTTCATTTTGTATGATACAGTTTGCTAAATGTATTACTATATGTACTGATGGATGACTATAAATAAACTGTAGCAATAGAGTGAAGGGTTACATTGCTTATTTATGTAAATGAAAAAAAAACTCACAGAGAAAATGTTATTGCTTCTTTGTTCCTGGGAAGGCTTATGATTGATTCACTGAATATGGACAGTTGTGGGGAAAAGAAGATCATGCTGCATCTGGCCAGTGTCTTTGTTAAAACCTGTCATATAAGAATTCAGGGGTGAGAAGCAATTTTTGATGTTTTCACAGCTAAACCCAGAGTATCTTAGTTCTACATCTTAGTTTTATCTTAGCTCTATCTTAGCTATGTTAAAATAAAAGTAATTATAAATGTACGTGTATGTGTGTGTGTAGAGAGGACAAATTCAGAAGCTGAAATCTGAAAACTGTTGTGGAAGTGGGAGAGAAATTCTGCTCTTGAATTCATGCCCATGCTGTAATTTTTATGGTGAGAGCCATAAAGGCATTTGCACATTTTTCAGGCAGATACATGTTTCCAGACAATCCCAAAAGAATCTGCTTAATCTCTTCGGAATTTTATTTTTCCATATGAAAGATCCTGCGCATTCAAACATTTCTATTCTATGTGTGCAAAAACCCCAGCTGTCTGCAATTTTGTGGAGCCTGCCTCATTTCTTGTCCCCTGCCTCCTGCATGCAGATGTAATTGCCTACTCCCTTTTGTGACTTTCTTCACTGCTGTCTCGTTGGTGCCCAAACTGGAAAGGGACTAGTTGCCAGTTCAGACTGGGATATCTGTCATATTTTCACTCTGATGTCTCGAGGGGGCCTCAATTCTAGCAGCTCTCTCGGGGATAACCCCCTTACTAATCCAATGAAATGTTATTATTGGTTTCTGTTTTGTCTCTGTATACCAGCAATACAGTTGATTCTAAACAGACTAGCTATGTTCAGGTAACCTAGGAAATAGAGACATGTTAAACTAATAGTAACTCTGTGTTGAGAAATCAAGGGGAGTTGGAAGACAAATACCATTGGTCTCCTGAGGCATTTCAGATGATTGATTCAAAGAATGGGGGAATTGGAGCTAGAATGATTTTGCTTCTGTTGTTCATTAAGCATAATATTGTAAGGCACAAAGGCTAAAACTGACTATTTTAGTAATTTTTTGATTTTTCATTCCTTGCTATTTGTGCTGTGGTAGCACTTGACAGCCACCTGTCATAGACCAGGGGAGCTGCTAGAAGGCACTTTCAAACAGAAACAGAAGGTGACTGACTGCTGCTCTACAAGAATACAAGGAATATAACTGAGTCTGGGGCTTTGTCCTTCATGAAGCAGCACGTTCACACAAAAAGCATTTGTTGTCTCAGTAGAAGACAGAGTATAACAGATGGGGAACTCAGGCACACAGTGTCTCACTGGTTTAGGTAACATCTTAGGGAAAGTCTCTGCCAGAAACTAAGCTACTAATCTCCTGAAACTAAACCAATATCACAGCCTCAAAAGCGCGGGAAATCTTAAGACATTTTCCTCCTTAAAGCAGGAAAGTAATCAGATTTCATGCCATGGAAAGCATCAGATAACGCTACAGAGTAAAGGTCTAAAATTTATAAAATTTATCAGAAATAATTTCTATGTTAGAACGTTCAAAAGATAGGTGGCATAACAACTACACTCACAGCTTTTCTTTAGGAAATTTCTTTAAATACCACCAACAACCTATCAGCACTTTTCAAGGTGATGAATAAGCTAAGTTTGAAATAAATCTGAAATTATTGTAGCTGAGCAAAAGGAATGCTTCACATCTTTTACTATAAAACCACAAATATAATAGTTTACCACATTCTTTTGTGAGGAAGTTTCTATTAATTTTCCATAGCTTAGGAAAAACACACTGTTCAGAAAATCAGTTGACTTTTAATCAGGCAATCCCACTTACTTTTTATGTAATTAAACTTACATTTTATGTAAATAAAGACTTATGCTTGAATCATATTACTACTTAAATATATGTTTTTATTCATAGACATGCAATACATTTACAGGAAATTACCATAAAAAAGATGAAAACTATATCAATATATAAATATTTAACATCATGGCAATAAAAAATAGTTTCCTTCCAGGATATGGTGGATGAAGTAGAAATGTTGCATTTCTCTATATGAGGACTCATTTTCATACTGAAAATAGATATGCTGAAGATAAATTGTGGAAATAATGCTCTGAAATAGGTGAAATGTCTGCAAAAAGTGATAAAGGAATAGAAATATCAAGAAAAAATATTTTCTTCTTGTGCACAACAGAAAATATAACTTGTGCAATAACGCAGTATAATTTCAGCTGGAACACTAAATGAATAAACAATAAAGCAAAACTCTCCACCACCAGTAAATTCTTTGAAATGCTACCTCTAACACAAGCATAGGATTAAGAACCCAGAGCTTGGGGTCATGTGATGCATATTGTAATAAACCTGTCAAAAACTTTCCCTTTCGCAGGACACGAGATGAATTGTAAGTCCAGTATGTATGGAATGAAAGAAAATTCACAGATTGATAGAAACGTTTGTGATAATGAACACAAAACTTATCCTGTGCCAAAGTAGAGGTTTCAGTCTGCTACGGTTTTATGCAGTTTTACCTAAAGAATTAGTGTTTTGGTCAGATGATGGGGAGGAGGGCAAACTTTTAGCCTGCCCTTCCTTGATGGTAGTTTGATTGGAGCCAGAAATATATGAGAATCAGCTGTCTCATTATTCATCCTCCCTTGGGGAAAGTAGTCCTAATGAGAGGGCATTCTTCTGTGGATTCCTTGCTACTGCTGATCCAAACTGCTGCAGATAATGCTTTGATGGAAAAGGAATAACAACTAATTACAAATCTGGTTTTTGGCACCAAACTTGGCATTCAGTATTGATATGTTCTTCGTCTGGGAGCAATGTGGTCACACGTATTACAAAACTTGCAAAATCCAGGCACACTGGTGTTTTTTAGGACCTAGACCAGATATAAAAAATGGATATTGTCCCTATGGCAGCAGACACCTCAGAGCAGAAAGTGTAGCTTTGGGAAACCAGAGAGCTACTGCAAGAGCACTGTCTGAAACAGGAGCACCTTATTCCCTTTCACGTTCATCACAAGATGATGAGAAATTAATTTACTAGGACCTCAGGCCAGACCTCCATGCCAAGGAGACTTACAAAAATAAGCCCCAAACCTGGCCCTACAGTGATCTTACTGTTTTCAAAGCTGGACGCGATGACTTCTCGAGCTAGCCTGTTGATTGCTTGTTTGACAAGAGGCTTCTTGCCAGGAACCTGATGTCATGACAGTCTAGGATTATAGCCAGATTAAAGCAGCCATTTGGGGATGTTTAGATACTACACTAGACATTGACTGACCCCTGATGATTTTGGAAGCCTCCAAAGACTGAAAATGGAAAGCCTGCAAAAAAAAGTCTGGCTTGGTGAACTTCTCTCATATTTTGCTTAGAAAGAAACAGGAATGCTGAAGCAGCTTTCCTCTCTAGGAAGGGTCTGACAGAGAACTAAGTCATGGTAGAAATTCTTTCCAGGGACAGTCAGTCTGATTTTTCTGTAGGTGCCCGAGGCTTCCTTACCACCAGTATCCCTCAAGTATTAGGGATAGCCTAGCAAGCAGAAAGCTGAGCACAAAGCTGTGCCTCACTAAACCAACTACTCGTTTGCATACATTTGGAATTGATAGATGTAATTATCTCACAATAAGGGAACAATGTTTTTGAGTATAATTTACAGGGCTAGAAACTATGACATCCAAAGAGACATGCTTTTAGCTTTTACTTGAGAAGGAAGACTCACTTGTGACATACAGCATAAATAAACTTTGCAATTACCTCCTTAGGGTTTTATTATAGCGAGCCTAGTTCTCACAGCACTGCAAAAGCAAAACACCATGAAAGTTACAGCCATCAGAAAAACATGGCTTTGTTGTAGAGAATATGACAAGAAAGGTAGGAAAATGCACTGGATCATGAACTGGTAATGACAACGGGTGGGAACAGTACTAGCAGTTAAATGGGAAAGAGTGGTTGGGGTGCACAAAGCTTAAATTGGCTACAAGATCTTTAATGCACTGCAGTAGGTTTAGCCAGACTTGGTGTATCACAGCTCCACTCAGACGGCAGCTGGAGGGACTCTTTAAAAGTGAGAAGCTGACAGCAGCTCTGATGAGTGGGTGTGTGAACAGATCTTAAAAACTTGGCTGGAGTGAGCTAGAGAATTTCCTTTTTAGAGCTACTTTGAAGGAAGGCAAATCAGACTGGTGCTTTTTACTTGCTATGAAACGCAGCACACTCCCTGTTTAGCGAAAGCTCAGCTAGAACTAAATCTGGCCACTATCGTAAGGGACAACAAAAAATGTTTTTACAAATACGTTAACAGTAAAAAGAATCCCAAGGAGAATATCTTTCCTTTAATGGATTCAGAAGGGAACGTAGCAACCAGAGATGAGGAAAAGGCCGAGGTACTTAATGCCTTCTTTGCCTCAGTCTTTAATAGTGAGTCCAGTCATCCTCAGGGTACTCCACCCCATGAGCTGGAAGGTAAGGATGAAGAGCATAACATACCCCCCTTAATCCAGGAGGAATTAGTTAGGGACCTGCTACGCCATCTGGACACTCACAGATCTATGGGACCTGATGGGATCCATCCACGAGTACTGAGGGAACTGGCAGAGGTCCTTGCCAAGCCACTCTCTATCATCTGTCAGCGTTCCTGGTCAACAGGGGAGGTCCCAGAGGACTGGAGGCTTGCCAATGTGACTCCCATTTATAAGAAGGGTCAGAGGGAGGATCCGGGGAACTACAGGCCTGTCAGCCTGACCTCGGTACCGGGAAAGATTATGGAACGGTTTGTCTTGAAAGCACTGACATGGCAACTCCAGGATAAGAGGGGGATCAGGCCCAGTCAGCATGGGTTTACGAAAGGCAGGTCCTGCTTGACCAACCTGATCTCCTTCTACGACAAGGTGACCCGCCTAGTGGGTGAGGGGAAGGCTGTGGATGTTGTCTGCCTCGACTTCAGCAAGGCCTGTGACACTGTCTCTCATGGCATACTCCTGGAGAAGCTGGCGTCTTGTGGCCTGGATAAGTGCACTATTCCCTGGGTGAAAAACTGGCTGGATGGCCGAGCCCAGAGGGTCGTGGTGAATGGGGTGAAATCCAGTTGGCGGCGGGTCACGAGTGGTGTTCCTCAGGGCTCGGTGTTGGGCCCTGTTCTGTTTAATATCTTTATTGATGATTTGGATGAGGGGATTGAGTGCACCCTCAGCAAGTTTGCAGACAACACCAAGTTGGGAGGCAGGGTCGATCTGCTTGAGGGTAGGGAGGCTCTACAGAGAGATCTGGACAGGCTGGATCGATGGGCTGAGGCCAATCGTATGAAGTTCAACAAGGCCGAGTGCCAGGTCCTGCACTTGGGTCACGGCAACCCCACGCAGCGCTACAGGCTTGGGGAAGAGTGGCTGGAAAGCTGCCCGGCAGAGAAAGACCTGGGGGTGCTGGTCAAGAGCCGGCTGAACATGAGCCAGCAGTGTGCCCAGGTGGCCAAGAAGGCCAACGGCATCCTGGCCTGTATCAGGAACAGTGTGGCCAGCAGGAGCAGGGAGGTGGTTGTTCCCCTGTACTGGGCACTGGTGAGGCCGCACCTCGAGTCCTGTGTTCAGTTTTGGGCCCCTCACTGCAGGAAAGACATGGAGGTGCTGGAGCGTGTCCAGAGAAGGGCAACCAAGCTGGTGAGGGGCCTGGAGCACAAGTCTGATGAGGAGCGGCTGAGGGATCTGGGGCTGTTTAGTCTGGAGAAGAGGAGGCTGAGGGGAGACCTCATCGCTCTCTACAACTACCTGAAAGGGGGTTGTGGTGAGGTGGGTGCTGGTCTCTTCTGTCAGGTGTCTGGAGATAGGACAAGAAGAAATGGCCTCAAGTTGAGGCAAGGGAGATTTAGGTTAGATATTAGGAAAAATTTTTTTACTGAGAGGGTTGTCAGACATTGGAATGGGCTGCCCAGGGAAGTGGTTGAGTCACCATCCCTGGAGGTATTCAAAAAGCGAGTGGACAGGGTACTCCAGGGCATGGTTTAGGGGGCATGGTTAATGGTTGGACTCGATGATCTCGAAGGTCTTTTCCAACCGAAATGATTCTATGATTCTATGATTCTATGATCTTAAGGGGGTTTTTTGGTTTAAACTAGTGTGTCTGTAAAGATTTGGTATTTAGAGGTTAAGCTGATGGCTGAGTGGACTCACAGTTTTGGATTTAAGTCTTCATGTATCTCACTTGAATATGAGTCTTCATGAGAAAGATCTGAATGGTTAATGATTTGAACTACTGCATAAAGATATTTTTCAGTAGCTTTGGGCTGCCCTGGTACCATTTTCTAAATCTTCCAGAATATCTGACCCTGGCAGCACTGGCAGGCTGGCCAGTTTGACTTCCACCTGCAACTCCAAGCATCCCACTCCAGACTGGGTGCTGCTGCCCACTGCAGGCACCTGCTTTCACCATCTGATGGTCATCCAGTTTCTTGCGTGAACATCATGCTTCCTAGCTCTCTCATCTAGTGGTGGTGTTATCAGTATTCTGCCTCTGTCTCCTCCACTGAAGCTAAAAAGAGCTCGGGAGAAGGAGTTGTAGTCTGTTGCTGCCTCTGCACGATCTGCAAAGCTAATAAAATTGCCCTGCATTTGGTTTGTGAAAGTGCTTTGAATTAGTGAGTTTACCACAAAGAACTGAAATGTAAAGCCCTTAGGTTAGCTACCCAACACTCATGTTATTCTTGGAAGCTTTGCTAGATATCCGTACTTTGGGCATCTGAAAACCTTTGACAATGTGTCTTCACTCTGAAATGAACTCTAAATGAAAGCAAAAGCCTGAAGCTAAATCTCAAAGTTCACCTTCCAATAATTGCTTCCTCAAAGTCCAGTCTCACCTTCAGCTTCTTTATTTATTGTCTTGTGTTTCTTCTGGAAATCATTCACCTGCATTTCCTACCTGTAGACCTGTGCAATGGCAGGGAACTCTTTATGTCTTTTGCCTTATAAATACTGTGTTGGCATGATTGCTGGTAGGATCATAACGAAGGAACTGTGCTTGCATCCACTGTTTTCACAAACAGTGAGTTTGTGTTTTCATTGGTTCTGAATCAAGGTGTGGTTGTTTCTACTTCTTCCTATCAATGTTAAACTTCAGTTTTAATGATGATTCCCAAGAGCTGTCATCTCACTCTTTGAGAAGTCTCCACTTCCTCTTGTCTCAAAGGCCCATGGGGTCTGAACCAGATTTTGGCCTTGTTATGTAAATTATTTCTGTCCCTATAATTAAATTGAAGTCTATATAAATGTCTATGACACTGAAGTACTTATCTGAAAATGCTATGTAATTACATGAAAAAAAAAGTGACAGCAGCTAAAACTACCGCATTCCCTGTGCAGAAATGCAGCCTAAGTATGGATGTGAGTAGAAGAATGGCTACAAGCTTAGACATAAATAATTAATCTGAGTATTTTAACTGCATCAGTTACATGTATGCAAGTACATCTTAAGAGGCCTACAGTTTAAATTTATTGTCTTGGGTTGCTAGTAAGTAATAAATATATTAGTCTTTTCCCTTCTGTTTCATAACTGAGCAATTCAGGCATTTAATTCTTGCTTCTAGTTAAATAAGTAATTTTAATTACAAAGTAATTGATTGAACAGTGTAAACACACTTCAGTTCTCATTAATATGGATGTATTATGTGGTGTATTGTACCAATACATCTTTTGTTAATGTTTCTGTAGGTTCTCATCCTCTGTTTGCTGCAATGAATGGGAGTTTCTGGATGCCTTTTCATTTCTTCAGGAAACATGGTGTTAGAGCTCTAGAAAGTAGTATTGTAGCAAAATGATTAGAAGGATATGTTTGAACATGTTTTAACAAGATAAGACTCTTCTTACAAAAAAAGCTCAGAAATTTTCCATGTGTTTTTTTAAGTATCTTTTAAATTTCAGTGAAAAAGACAACTAGAAATAAGGCTGGGTTTGACTAATACATTATGTAATATTCTTCAACGCATATCAGCTACTCATAACATTTTTACTGGATGTGCTACCCCACTCTCCTCTTGGGTTGAGGAAATTTTTTATTTCTTTTTTATTTTCAGGGTTTGCTACTTAAATAAGGATTAATATGTTTTCTGCTTGTCTTGATGCTTCTGTGAGCAAGGCTATACTTAAGATTAAATCTGGCAGCCAACCTCTGCCCATATATATTGTCAGTAGTCTATGAACTTCTTGGCATTCCTCCTCTCTAACTCTACTGGAGGTTTTTGTGCTTGTGTATGCCAATCATTATATGCTGGCCTCTATGTATGAGTGAGGAAAGGGTGAGCAGCAATGACTGTTGCTTGCATTTCACCATGTGAATGACCCTGTTTTCCCCTGCTGTCTCCAAACTGATTCTTTCCCCTTCTTCTCCCAGCCACTTGAAAGATGTGGGTGCCACACTTACTCTAGTGTTACCTACTTTCATTTTCATCTTCCTTTTACCAATAGGAACAAAAACTGGTTTCCAGGTGCTCATACAAAAGAAAAGGAAGTTTACTATTAATAGAAATAGAGAATATACAGAACCATCAGATTGCTTTCTCTATCTCCACAGAACACTATTATTTTTGTTTACCTGGCATACATTTGCCTGCCTTTCTATTTTTGTCATCATATACTGAGGTATCTTAGATTTTTGACACTAGTTTGCAGATTCAGCTTTTGAGGAAGGATTTGCTCATCTGTTCATATGATGCCTGATATCTAGGATGTTATGACCCTGACTGTCGCTTTTGGATACTACAGTTATACAAACAGCTGACCAATAACATGTTGCCAAATACATATTTGGGTTCTGTGTTGGGCATACTTTCCTGAGTAATAGTTATTAAAGAAGTCCTACAAGCAAACATGTAAGAGTCTTACAGAGGTTGTGATCACCCTGTTTCATATGAAGGGAGAAGTTTGAGTAGATGGCAAATACCCCTGCATGTGATTTTCTTTTAATCATTCATATGAGATAGACAGCTGTTTGGATAGTGCTTATTAGTAATGCTGAAATTACTAGTTCAGAAACTTTCTTACAGCATGCAGATAACTGCAAATAGTTTTCAGCATAATTCCTTTTTCTAAAAGAGAAACAGAGAAACCAAAAGAGAAGTTTCTTCCAGAAAAAGAGCAACCTGTTTATTTTCTTTGAAGATGAATCCTGGTGTAAGTAAATCTCTTTCACTTTGACTGAGATTAGTTGCTTTCAAATTTTCCATGGTAAACACATAAGATAGGCTGCTGTAAACTGAAGTCCCCCGTTGCAAACTGGGTCCTAATTGGCAAATCTCTGTAGGTGCACAGGAGCTTACCCATTTTTTCTGTAAGAATCAGGTTAAGATTTACTCTAGGAAATTCAGACTATCAAGGAGTCTCCCCATGTCAGTTTTAGAGGATGTAGATATGTTCTTATGCTTCTTTTGATTCTGCATTTATTTGGTCTGGCTTTGCTTCTGTACTTAAAACATCACAGTCTTTGTACAAGCTATAAGTGATAAAAAGGTAAAGCTGAGTGATGCTCTACCAATCTAGGAAGACAGGTGTACCTCTGTCAACTGGAATGTCAAGCCAGCTGACCCATTTATTCCCCAATTTCTTAATTTTCTAATTGTTGTCCTTCTGTTTCAATACTAACAAAACATTTTGGAAATTGAATACTGGCAGTGTGAAACAGCCTATTATAACTGGGTCAGTGGTTTATGAATTTGATGTTCTGAACATCATCAATACCTCTTTCACAAAATATTGAAGATTATTCTTTACTTTAAGTCACAAACAGTATATTCTGGCCACATGATTTGTAAATTTTATTTCTTCTGGGGTCTCTGAAAACTTTTCTTTCCCCATTAAATGTACAACAGTAACAGGCTATGAAATCTTGGATAATGAAACTGTAGAAAAAAGTACACACACCAGCAGTTAATTTCCAGGAATAAGAACTCAGAATAACACCCATTTTAGAATACCATAAAACAAACCAACCAACCAAACAATCAAAAAGATTAATTATGTTTTCTTCTTCTTTGCTTTATGTATAAGTGTGTTCAACTATTTTCCTGTAGTCTTGGATTAATAAGTTGCAAATGCTGCAGACCAGAGCCTGTGAACTATGGCTGTCGTATTTTTATTTGACTTAATGTTTTCTGCAGCGTTATTTTGGCACCACTCTAGAAAGTTCACTGTAGAGCAGCCTCAGCAAAGTGGCTGCACCCTGATTTGATGTGAAGTGCTATTATTGAAAGGATAACAGGAAATGATCTGCCGGTGACATCTGTTCTCTGTCTGTGGCAACTTAATACTGTTGTTTAACTGCAGTCTGGATTGCAGTTTGAATGTATGCCAGAGCACATACAAAGGTCTGAGAAGGTTCTTCAGTGAAGGGGAAGTTCACAGAGAATTTTGTGATAGTCAGATGGTACAGCTAAATAAATTGTTGTCCCTTTCTCTTTCCTGCCCTGCTTAAACATACACTATTCCCAGCTCTGTCAGTACACATGCCCAGGATTTGCTTTTCCAGTGAAGATGGCATATGCCTGTTTGATGTAGGTGGTAGAATCTGCCTCCACAATTACATAATGTGACAGTGACAATGAATTGAAAATAAGGCTATTAATATTCAGAGAGCTAAAAATTGCTGCCATCGTATTTCCTTAAACTCCTGTCATTCCTTGGTACAATACAAACCCTCACATTAATGTTCAAGGAAATCATTTACTGCTGTGTTTTTCAAGACCATCCCCCCCTGCCCCGCAAAAAATGTAGCTGGAATTGTCTCTTACACAATCTTTCTATTTAGCACATGGTGTGAGATTGATGTTATATAATCACATCTCACTTAAAAGTATAATTAAATCCTGTATTTTCCATGTAATGGAAAGAGCAAAACCTCTAAAATATCTCAGAGGTATCAGTCAGCAGAATTCCTGAATATATGCAATAAATGGTCTTGATTTTCTCTCTTAATTGGTGTTTTTGGGGCTATAAACTGTTTTCCATCTGTAAAAATAAGAAATAAATTCCCCCATTATGGCAATGCACAGAAACAAATGCTTTATATCATGATAATGAAAAAGACCTGAAATTACTTTCTCTGTTGCAGTTTCTATGATTTAATAAGCTTGACAAGTATGAATGGGAAGAAAGAATGTGCCCATTCCACTATTGAGATAACACACTGAATACGATGACAGTATGACAGTAAAGAACTTTACATAGCACATACTGGTGCGCACAGCGTAACAGTAATGTCAATAATGTGAAGTGGCCAAATGCTAACCCTTCTTTAATAGCAAAAGGACACTATGTGAGAAACTTACAAAATACTTTCTTCTGATCTCTTTACCTTGTCAATCATGTGTGAGTAGTGTAATATAAAACACATGATTTTGTTTACATTTATTACATTTAAATTGTAAGCCACAAACAGAACGTGGCCCCTCCCTCATCCCTTTTTTCATTGCCCTGTCTTCTGGAAAGAGGTATGTTTATGGCCTTTTAGAAACAGCAGTTTTCTAATGTTGCTACTAAGTGAAACAACTGTGGTGGAAAAAATAGTAGGAGGAAAAAGCAAGGCAAGAAATGGGATGCTGGTGCTTTGGTCAAGGGAGTGACTGACTGGTATTGTAGCTGGCTTCAACCCTCCTGCTGGGGTTTCTTGCTGACATAATGATAACATAGATTGTGAAAACCTGCATTAAGGACTGCTAAAGAAGAGAGAGAATAAAAGAGAGGGAAACAAGGAAGAACATACAACAAATAAAAGTTTAAAAGAAAAATAAAAGATCCATTCAGAGAAATGCAAGAGGAAGACAGGTAAGAATGTTATGTGACTATTTGTGAAGATGGAAAATAGAAGTAAAAAATGTAAAAAGCAGTGTACAATATTTCTTTTCTGATCACAGTAGTAATTTTACTACATGCCAGTTTCTGAAGTTGTGTGTGTGATAAGTAGCACAGCTTAATTTACAAAACAGTTATGCAATGATAATTTCTCATTCAACTTCAGCCTGCTGACAACTCCAAAAATCAGGGCAGTGTTTCAGTTCTCTGGCTTTTGTGATGGTTGCGGGGGCGGGGGGGAGTGGCTCTAAAAACCCTGGGGTTTTTGGTTACTGTAGTTGTGAAAACAACCTTGGACAGGATAAAGAAATTAGATTCTGATTTACAAAAAAGCTGCAGAGAAGGAACAGCTGAGACTTACGCTGTCACTAGAGGCAAACAACATGGGTGTACTGCACATTATTTGCATTATTTGTTTTGGCAAGTAATCTCTATAACAGGCTTGGAACTCCTGCAGAGCTAATGGTGCAAAAGAATTGCTTTGTCATGGGTTGTTAATTTGGGGACTTTAGAAATCAGTAAAAAGTGAAGAGCATGGAAGAAATATGCATGGGGGAATATTTACCTAGACTAGCTATGCTGACTTGAAAGGGAGGAAAAAAGGTCATGAACAGAAATCAGAACATAGAAGTAGAAATATGGGATACAAAATGTAGTGCTGGTAAAAGTTAACTTCATGACTTATGATTAGATACTGAAAGACAGTACAGGGCAGATCTGTGAAGCCAATGGACGATGAAACTTCTTTAGTTTTGGAAATGCAGTTCCAGGCTCTAAGGGCGTAAATTAATGATACATTACAATGGAACTAATTTAGTAGGAAATCAAGTTTGCATTACCCTTATGAAGTTCTGTGGGATGAATAGTACTGGAATGTATGTCAGAAGAAAATAAGCAGATGTCAGCTCTTATTTTTAAAAATAACACAAAATGTATTGATCGAATCATAAGTACTGTGGAAGTTGAAGTCAGTATTTTTCTCTGTATTTGTGAAGTTGAAGGAGACAATATATTCTTAAATAATAGCACAACTAGTCATAGGGGAATTTGTCTTAGTAAGCTTTGCTGCTTCTGCTTTTTATTTCTGTTGTTCAGGATCTTAAACAGAAGGCAAATTGTCCTTAAAATATTAATGTTTGAGCTTGAACTAAAGGGGATGCTTCAGCTCACAGATTTCCCCATGCAACCTGATTGGCTTACATGCCCCAAGAGCTAAGTGTTCTAACACACCTGAAAGGTAAATGGAAGAGCTATATAGCTGCTTTCAGAAAGCAATGAGTCATGGGTTCTCATATCCAGTGATCATGAGTATTGTCACAGTTTCTTTATTGCTTGGTTTGTTCATATGAGAGAGAGCTGAAATAAGTCTTGGGTTTCAAAGTGGGAAAAAAGAGATCAACAGATAAGAGAAGCCTAAATTTTGGGTCCATTTGAAAAAATTGCCTTCAAGATACATTCACTATTTTTCCAGGGGCTTCAAGTGATCGCTCAAGCATACATTTCAATCTAATAGAAAATTCTCAGATGAAGAATTATGTTAATTTCTTCCAGTATGCATCTGTTTTTTTCTCTTTGAGTTCATCTGATGTTATCAGGAGGCAGGATGTCAGGCCACATAACTCATTTGAATTGCATATGTTGCAGTTAGAATGCTAATTATAGGGAAAAGTGTAACTTCCTCTGTGTTTCAAAGGCACTGTCCTGGGAAAGGTTGGAGTTACTATTTCAAAGGATTAGGAGGAAGACTCTCCAAGATAGTGGTGTCAGTGAGATATCATAAAATATCCAGTATTTTTTAACTACTATGTATATACTGTGTACCCATGATAATATAAGAAATTTCAATATAGTGGTTTGAGATGCATGTAGCAACATGTTCTTCAGGTGTTTTTAGAACCTTATTCAGATGAGGTGATACCTGAACTGATTACATGAAACCAAAGAAGCTTGTAAGGTCAGAAGTCCTTGAAGTTACTCAAAAGACCTGATAAAATTGTGAAAGTTTGAGGGATTTTTCTGCCCCCTGAGGACTATGAATAGGATACAAGTGCATTTGCAAGTGTTCTCACAGAATTCAAATGGATGGAATGTGTCAGAGCACCACTGCTAAAACATTGTCAGCAGAGAGCACACCTGTCTGCAAAGCTGGGGCAATATTTTGTATCACATACAGACTAAATACCTTTCTTTAGTGAGTGTGGCATACTTGCTAGATGGAAATGGACATATTTGTACATTAGTGGGTTTCTTCTTATCTTCAAAAACCTCAAAAGTCATGAGGTGAAAATAAAATCAGAAAACATGAAAGATTCTTACTCTTCTGTGGGGTGAGGGAGATACTATTTTCCTGTAGTAGCTATTTCACTCTGAAACACATTCATGTTTATCTGATGGCTTTTCTGGGTTTTACTGTGTACTTTACAGAGAAAGAGCCAATAGAAAAATTCTTTCACTCCCTTTCACCAACTTATTTCTCAGAGGGTTTGAAGAAAACATTTTATGAATGCTAAAGATACTGACGTCTTGTTTGAATGAATATCAAGATGTAGAAAGTTTCTGACAGTCTCATCTGTAATGTCGTATGTTACTGGTTGGGACATACTCTTTGGGACTTTTTGTAGTATGTTACTGTTTGGGATGTCTGGAAGCCAAGAGACGTGTATGGTCTTGCTAAGCTAGAGTCTGGTTTGTACTGTGTGAATGTCCAGGCCTCAGGGTGGCCACCCTGGTGTAAATAAGATACTCCATCCATGGTATTAAACTTTTTTTTGCTAGTAATAGCTGAGGGTTTACTTCAAGTTGGTCCCAAGCCACTTGGCATGGATCAGGGAGGGATGGATTAAGCTGAATAAGGAGAAATCCTCCAGTATGTTCTCTCCAGAGGGCAGAGAAAATCACAGACACTGTTGGCTATATTTTAATATTATCCCTGTTATTGTGCTTCCTTTGTGTTAACTCGCACACTTCTTGAGTTGGAGAGAAAGAAATACTTTGGATACATCGCACTGTGAGAAATAGATGGAAGCTAGAAATTTGGTAGTTGGATGCTTACATGTATTTGCACATGCCCTTCTTTGCTTTTTCCCAATGTTTTTCTTGCTCAGCAGTCTTCATGTGAAATTTTGCTGCTTACATTGATATGTTCTGGCTGACTGGAAATAGACATATTTTGTCCTTTATTCACCTCTGATCTTCACAAATGTCCTTCAGATGTGAAATGGCTTCCCTAAGGCATGAGCAAACTCCATGACCTTTTCAATGTACTGAGCCTGTTCCTGAGACAAAGACACCAACCTGACGTTGATGAGAAATTAGGTACTCTGCTAAAATCAAAACAGATCGCTGGTACTCTTCCCCCACTCCTGCTCCCCACCCCCTGCATCTTAGCACTCTTTATGGAATTGCTATTTTAGTGCAGGTTATTCTTGCTTTTTTGCACATTGGAAAAGGATTTCTTCACTAAATGAGGTAAAAATTTTTTGGTATTAGTCTTCATTATCTTCTTTAATAAAGGAACTGATGGCGTGATGCATCCAAAGTTTTTTCATTAAGTATGTTTCTTTATTTAGACTGTTCTTTCAAATCTTACTACAAGTTTTTTTTCATCCATCTGTTCACTTCCCTGATGCATTTTTGTTTTCAAAGCCTTTTTCATTCTTTCATGATTTAAAATTATAAAATGATCCATCCTTGAGCTATGATTTTTAAATCTACATATTGAGGTAGAAATCTTCAGAGGAATTTTAACCATTCCTAAAGCTTTTGACATTTAATGTCTGGTTGCACACACACGTCTAAGTAGTGATTGTATTCTGTGTATCACCGTAAACTTCATGATTGGCTTTTCATTTGAGTTCAGGCAGAAAGAAAAAAAATTAAGTTTTTTTATTTTTTCCCAAGTGCAAGAGTGCTGATAGAACTGGTCGTATTTCATTCACTTCACTTTTGTCATCTAATAGACTGACCAATCATTTTCTGTGGTTGGGAAATCTGTAAAGAGTAACTCTGACCCGCTAACTCTATGGGTTTCAATATCAAATTTCACTGCTATAGAATGATACTGCAGAGAGACTTCTCTAATAATGGTCCCTGTAGACATAAAAAATATTATTTTGCACTTGGGATGGGGAGGTGTTAGGTTTTTTGCTTGTAGAGAAAACCTCCCTTGCTCAACAGGACCTGAAGTGTTCCCTTAGAGTAGTCTAACTGACATGGAGGAACTTACTTGAGCTGTAGGCAAGCAAAATAAATGGGAAAGAAACAAGCATTCCTGGTAACAATCACACCTCCTTTGTATAGCATTTCCTTATTACTTTGTCTTTTAGTCAGAGTATATCCCAACTCCGTCATCTCACTAGAACAAAAAGAAGGAAAAATAACCAGCTTATTCAAGTAGGCTCCTTTTGTCTTTAAAAAAATCATTGCCAGATCAAGGTGATGGTAACTTATGGTAAATATGCAGCTCTTTTAGAGTCTTTAGATGTTAGAAGGTTGATTATAGTTTAGTTAGTGTTTGCATTGCAGGTTGAATGTGAAGATTGGTAGACTAAATATACAGTAGATTCCCTATTTTTAGCACATGCAGTTGTGCTTACTGTAGCATGCCTTTAATATTTTCATGTTTACAGTCCTCTTCCATATGAGTCCTTAAAATATGCTTTTTATCAGGATATCTGCATGCCATGTGGTAGTGAATTTTGCAATACCAATTTTATAAGTATGTATGTGTATACGTGCATACATACTGTCCTGGTTTCAGCTGGGATAGAGTTAATTGTCTTCCTAGTAGCTGGTACAGTGCTATGTTTTGAGTTCAGTATGAGAAGAATGTTGATAACACTGATGTTTTCAATTGTTGCTAAGTAATGTTTAGACTGAAGTCAAGGATTTTTCAGCTTCTCACGCCCAGCCAGCGAGAAAGCTGGAGGGGCACAAGACGTTGGCACAGGACACAGCCAGGGCAGCTGACCCAAAGTGGCCAACGGGGTATTCCATACCATGTGACATCATGCCCAGTATATAAACTGGGGGGAGTGGGGGTGGGGGGATCGCCACTCGGGGACTAACTGGGTGTCGATTGGTGGGTGGTGAGCAATTGCACTGCGCATCATTTGTATATTCCAATCCTTTTATTATTACTGTTGTCATTTTATAAGTATTATCATTATTAGTTTCTTCTTTTTATATTCTATTAAACCATTCTTATCTCAACCCACAAGTTTTATTTCTTTTCCTGATTTTCTCCCCCATCCCACTGGGTGGGGGGGAGTAAGTGAGAAGCTGCGTGGTGCTTAGTTGCTGGCTGGGGTTAAACCACGACACATACATACTTCTTTTATCATCAAAAGAATTTATTTATATTTTCCCATTTCAGGCCTGATGTGATTAAAAGTGGCTTAGAAGACTTAGAAGAGTGTGAGCTGGCAAATGAAGAGGGCTTGGGGGAATAAGTGTACAGTGTTATGCCTATGCAAGAATGACATTAATAGAGATGTGAATGAATGGATTATGTCGTGTTCTACTACATACAAGTCCCAGTTAGCAGTTAATGAACATCAGTAACTCCCTGCTATAGTTGAGGGAATTAAAATGCGCACAGTAAAATGATGGGCCACTGCCTCTTTGGTAGGCGCAGGAAAAGAACGTGGCTCCCCGGTTAGCCACATAAAGTGCTAGGGAAGAGAAATAACAAAGCAAGCACATTGTGGCACTCCAAACTAGATGTCAGATATATGCATGCCTCAGCAGAAGAAACTTTTAAAATGTATGTGCGTGTTACTAATTATTTATATCCTTCATCAAACATTTAGCACATTTAGCTATGGTGAATATACAATTCAGCACATTTGGCCACTGATTCCCTTCTTATATTTATTTAATATTCTTTTCAATAAGAGTAGCTGAAAACTGTAAATGAAAACATTTGTCTATTGAAGTCAGTGGAGTTGAGATTTACTGCTGGCTTCTTGAACCACTGCCTTGTGTTTCAAGTAAGTGTAGTTTAGCATAAAGCTACAAAGTACTGAATGGGCACTTCTGGTCTATGTCCTTCAGATACTAAACAGAAAAACAAATATACATGATATAATTGTTTGCCTCCTAAACACAGTATTTGATGCTTAGTCTAAACATTTTTAAATATGAAGTTCAGGTGAGGATGAGAGGCTTTTTCTTCATTCCTTCAAATCCCTCTCTAGAAATGACTAACAAATTTTCTAATATAGAAGAAGTTGGGCAACAGATAGCTGCTGTTTTACTTGTAATGGTTTCATCTGTCCCTGTCTCTTCACTGCATTGTCAGGGTGCTCTTATAGGTACCTAGTCAGTCCAATGCATCATAACAATTACCACAATCATCTGAGCAATACTGTTGGAAACACAACTGCATACATTGTACAAGAGGAAGGAATTTGCTTCAGAAGAGATGCGAATGTATATGTGGACTATTCCTCTTCTAACACCGATCATTAAAGTCCTTATTCTTCCTCTAGAGAAATGTCACATAAATGCAGCACCATTAAATGTGAAAAATTATAAATAGACCAAGTGTCAGTTGGGAAATTGTGTTTTCTTTGAGATTGTGGTTCTTGTTTTGCTTTTTTTGTCTAAAGAAACATTTTCCAGAAGAAAAAATACGTTCTTTGAGGTAGTTTTGCTTTTGTTAAATGACAGCATGGATATTTTTATTTTGTTTTTCTTCACATTCATATCCTTCTCTGTAGTCTCTACTTCTGTCCAGCTGAACCCCCCACACACAATTAAGTGAGATGTGTCAGCTATGTGAAGTGAAGTGTCTTGCAGGTCCCATTCTTACATTTTTGGCAGTCTTAGACAAAGTCAAGAGTAAAACATAATGGTAGGGAGAAACTTCCCATTTCATCACTTGTGGCTTGTTCTTTCTTTCTCTCTTGCAAACAGAACTTAATTGTTATATGATGTTCATGTATTTTTTAAGTAGCAGGATGTTCATTAGGTGTTAGAATTTCTACCCAGCATTTGGTAATAGACATATTTCATATTTCATCACCTATCTTGTGTTGGTCTTTGATGGAAAGCTGGTAAAAGAAATGAGGAGTTGGACATGTTACTATGAAATTCAACATCTGCTTTTCATGTAATCTATAACTTTGCATTAGTAGATAAAAAGTAGCAGAAATGCAGACCATCTGGAATAATATTTTGACTTTTTTTTCTTCTTGCAAACTTGGTCATCCTGACTGGATATTTTTTCTTTTTCCTTTTGCCTTTAAAAAACATTCTGGTAATGTTCTTGTGGAAACAAATTAGATACTTTGTGTTAATTCTTGGCAGATGCCCCTCTCTAACCCTGCAATGTTATTTACTGAGCTGACCACAACACAGAAGTGCTGATCCTTCCCAGAGGATGAAACAACAGGAAAATTAACCAACAGAGAACACAATGATACTAAACTAGCTAGGTGAAAAGCTGCAGACTTGGCCTGCTATCTGACTACTCTGAACTGATTCCTGTACAATCACTTTTTTGAAGAAGAATTTTAAGGGGGGGCTTGAAGGGATTTTTTTTTCAACAGTAGTACTGAAAATGGTTGCACTTCTTGTTTCCTAAGGCCTTATTTAGTTGTATTTTCCTACTTGTATTCAAAAACGAGCTATGAAAATGTTTTCCATGGCACAGGACTGTCTTCCTGGTAGTCTTTCCCCTCTAATCCAAAGCTAAGAATATAACTGAAATATGTTTCAGATGGAGAACAAACTCCAGCAAGGGAATCTCCCGTAACTGTCAAAAATGAGAGCTTACCTATGATACTGCTAAGCAACAGGGGGGTTGTAGGAGTCTTCCCACTGTTTAACAGCAGTTTAGACAATGAACACTTCCTACCTGCAACAGAGGTGAGTAGAGCCTTGTGAGAGGGTTCAAGCCTGTGCTGAATTTACTGTTCACTGTTCACTATTCAAAATAAAACTGATGAGTGTAGAAAAAAGTTGCGTAGAGGGAGTGGAGTTGTTACTAAACAAACCTTCACATGTCCACTAAACAAACCTTCACATGTCCCTAGATTTGTTCCTTTCTGAAATACATTGAGTGCAACATGGAAATAAATGGAAAAAAATATTGGACTTGAAGTGCCTGATCACTGAAGAAATCAATAAACAGAGAAGAAAAACATTCTAAAGGAACAAAGATGAAGGATGAAAACAAAAAGAGTATTGCAAGCAACTTAGATCAGTCTCATAACCACAGTATTTCTCTATCAGTCTATTCATCACATGCTATCTTTAGTGCTGTTTCATGGTCTCCTGGAGAAGGAAAATGTATGTTTGGAAAAGGAAAGTGATGATGCAGACATGAAAGAGGATGCAGTCACATTAAGTCCCATAGCTGGGAGCTCTTGTACCCCATTTGTTAAGGGAGTAGCAGCAGAATAGCATGGGCATGCATGAATTCCCCAGGAAATATCAGAAGTCATCTCCCTTCTTATCTCTTCACAAGTGTGGTGATCAGCATCTCCATGATACCTGTGATGCCTTGAAACGATTAGAAGTAGCCTGATTTCCCTTATTGCATTAATAAGTTAACTAGGATTTATTAATTCAGTGTAATTGTCTGTGGGCATAAGACACTACTAAATGTTGGTTCCTCTGAGCTCTGTGCTGTGGTAATACAACTGCCATTTATAGAAACTTCTGAAGCAGGTTTAGGAACAAAACGCAGAAAAAACCCCCATGTAGATTCACTTCCATTTTATTTGCCTGGGGGAGGGAACAAAACTCCCTTTTGCTAAAATAAATCCTCTTCTGTATGTGTGAGCATAAAGGAACATGACCTGGTGCAAAAATCAGGAAAAAAGCTCATTTCAAATGGTATTTTGCTGGATAGTTTGTGATTCCTACCTACTGCTCATGGCAATAACAGGAGCTGTCAGGCCTTCGACTTTCACTTAGCACCTTACTCAGCTGAAAGTCTGCAGCTTGCTACTTGAATAGAATAAGCCTTCAGAGGAATGACAAATTCATGCGATCAGGCAGGAAGGCTTTTGCTTCTTAGAGGCCCCCTATTTTATCTTAAGGTTTATTTAACATTGGTATTTCATTCAAAAGCTTGACAACATAAAAGTTATTAGGAATAGGCCTGATTAATTGTATGCTCAGTCCCAGGTTAGGCCTCCATAATGATCTTTCTGTGCAACAGATGACACACCACGAGAAAACAGAAGTACTTGAAATTTAGCCTGTAAATCTTGTCCTAGTGAGATCAAGTCCTTGGAATTAGATAGCACAGTGTATAGCACAGCATATATTTTGTCTACAGGGTCTGCAACCAAGTTTGGAGAGGGCTCGCTCTCCAACCCCTTTGAAGCACTAGAGGGTAGAAGGAACTGGCAGCAGTCCCATTCCAAAGAGATTGGCACAGTAGCCTGTTGCCTCCTTGCTGCTGGATGCTGTAGATGGTAGAAATTGCATACGTTTGCATTTATATCCTGAAATATCCACAGAAGAGACCTTTGAGGGCTGCTAAATGAGGAAGCCTTGGGAGGGCCTTGATGTAAAAATACATGGGAGACTGGAATGCCATTAATGGCAGGTATTGTAAATGATTTCCCTAGATTTTACCTGTCCTTTGTCAGCCATTTGTGTCATGGTACAATACACAGTTAGGTGGACCTTTGATCTGATCTAACCTGGCTGTTCTTTACCCTGCTCTGAGGGTGAAGGGCTGAGAGAAATGTTTGGATATGTAACACCAGGATGCTGGTGGGTTTTGGAGGAAATGGCAGAAAATGGCTGATGGTTTTTACAGGAAAGATGGTGAAAGAATCAGTAAACTTTTTTTGAAGCATATAAGAGGCAAAGTTAGGACTATATTGGACTATTGATCTGGGAAGAAAGATGAGGGATGTGAGGGACTTAAAATGAGTTTAAACTCTTAAGATGTGATATTTCTACTCACTTGTCCCGCAATGAAAACAGAGGTTGCTTATGGAGTCTGGTGTCCAACAGTCTCAAAATATAATGAAAGGTCCATTTTCACAAGAACTGAAAGACCAGAAGTCATGAATAATTTTTGTTACTTTAACATTAGCTGATCACTCTTCTGAGAACTTTCAGGCTGTTGAATACTGAGAAGGACTGAGGCACTTCGATGCTGTCCTTCACAATGCCATTTCACTTTGCACTGTTCAACTGCATGGTTTCTGGAACCAGGTCTGAGACCTCAATTTCTCCTCTTTCAGGTTAGCAGCCTGATCACTGTGCAAAAGAGCTATGTACATGTTCTTTGCTTTGGTCAAACGAACATTTAATTTTGCTGTCATTAACAGTAACCCATTTGAAGCACAGATAAAAACATCTGCACTAATTTCCATTAATATGTCAGCATTTATCTTGTCACCATACAGTAATATCTTAGACTCTACAGTTATTTGCTTCCCTAAGTATAAGAGAGACACAGCTTTGCTGCTGATGCCAAGCAATGTAATTAGAGGGAAAAAGACAGACATCTGTTAAGATGAAAAATGGGGTTTTGAAAATAATGCTAGGTGGCACAGGAATGTGCAATGTCTTCTAAATTGTGGAGAGATGAAGACCTTTATAAACAATTATTCAGGAGTCTAGTTTTAGAAAAATGAGAGTGCAGAGTTGCGATGGATTAATGAGTTGTCAAAGAAAGTTGAGCTGTTCAATAGCTATTAATTGGAAATTATTTTTCCAGAACACTGAGGGATAATGGTAAAATGAAACGGTTCCTCTGTGCTGTAGTGTTTTTTAAAAATGCAACCAGGTTTTAATATCCTTAAGAAGCTGAAGCTAGAGAGTTCACAAGCATTAGAATCATGGTTACTGAGATTTGAATATATGGTTTTAGACAGTAAAGTCAATGTCACGAAAGCAATTCTTGATGACAATTGCAAGCCTGTTCCTCTTTTTTTTTTTCACCTGAGATGAACCTGGTGGTATGCATTTTTATTGAGTGCATATCCATTGAAAACTCCACTAGACATTTCCTGATTGTGTATTGCAGTCGTCTTTTATCTAAGGGTGGATAAGTGTGTTCAGCTAATATAAGAGTTGACCAAAATTTTGCTGGAAAAAACTCATACATACCATCATGCATACCCTATCCCTGGCTGGAATATATCTTGTTTCATCAGAAGGAAAGCCAGAGCTTCTGTAATAGGTCCAAAACACTGCAGTTTTCAGACATAACATTTAGTAAGCCTATTGCATGCTGCGGAGCTCTTGCAATAAGAGTTTTTCCCACATGACTCAAGTAAGACAAATACTATACCATGTAAAGAGTATTTATTTCCTGACATCAAAATGTAGCCTCTCTACTCATGGTGAATAGTATCTACATATTTCAACAGGAAAAGATGAGGGCTAACAAAATTGGTAAGGACCTTAGTAGCACTGGATGACTTTCTCATAGAATTTAATAGGAATAAAATGTGCACTTGCTATAGAGTTGACTATGATGTAACAGGATCTTGAGGGTCACTGAGTAACAGCAAGCAGGAATAAAGATAACAAGTTTTGTATGGAAGATGCTTTAAAAAGTTTGGGGTTTTGTGGTTTCTTTTTCCACCATAATTGTAGAGTACAATAGCCCAGGGTTGAAAATAGAGGTGGGATCTGGAAAGGAATGACGTTGTTTTAACAGGGATAATGGGATTAGTAGTATTTGATGCATCATATGCTGAATGTGACACATGCCATCTAGTGCCTAAAGAAAGGACAGCATCTATTGGCCCAAGGTAGGTGGATCTGCACAGACTCTTGGTCATCCAACCACGGAGACATCCTGAGCAAACCAGAAAGATGGATGTGCTGTTGTAGTTAATGACTGGAGTGAATAAGGAGCAAAGCCTTCCCAAACAAGAGGAGAAACTGAATTATCTGCATTTCAGCCCTCTGCCTTGATATTGGCCTGAGAGGAATTCACAGCTGAGGAAAGCATAGCTCATTGTGTCACTTGATAAAGGACTCAGTTGTCACTTTGAGTGCAGTAACTGAAAGAGACAGCCATTTCACAACATGTGGTATTTCCTGCTTCACTTTTTTTTTTTTTTAAATGTTCAGAGTTCTTTTATGCTCCATGACCTTGTAAAAAAAAAAAAAATGCTTGGGGCTTCTCCAACATAGAAGAATAGTTTTAGTAGTAGTAGTAGCAGCAGTAGCAGTAGTAGTAGTATAAAGGTACAATTTCAAGAAATAACCTTTAATGTGGGGGCTAATCCATGAAAGAAAAGAGATGTGTACTTAAGTGCATCCCATCTGTTGATTTTGTTCAGTTCATCTTTAGATAAGCCAAAAGTGAAAGTACAAAAAAAGGAAACTTAAAGAGCAAAAGGAAGTAGTGTCATCCCTCTTCCAGAGAC
Organism: Harpia harpyja; assembly: GCF_026419915.1. NCBI lineage: Eukaryota > Metazoa > Chordata > Aves > Accipitriformes > Accipitridae > Harpia > Harpia harpyja. Next base: position 693,526 of record NC_068940.1, read on the forward strand.
AGGAAAATAAAATTTAACCTGATTGCTAGAAAGAATAAACCAAAATAATTAAGAACATTTTTTAGTCTCTTAACATCACAGTGATTATTGTTGTTTTCCTCTTCCTTCTCCTGGCTGAACAGAAGAAAACAGATGGAGACCTTTTATGCCTTGCCTGTACCAAAGACATGTGTGCTAAAAAATCTACAGAGATGCAGTTCTTGAGTAATAAAGCATACCTTTACAAATGAGGATGTTGAATATGGGACACAGTGTAAGTAATTAGTAATTGAGTTACATTTTATGTCAACTTTGGAAGGCATTTATTCCCATCCTTTGAGGAGTATTTAGTCTTTCCTTTGAAACTAGTCCATTATCATGTTCATGAAGTTAAAAGGATTAATTCTGCCCCTTCTTTCTCATTCCCTCTTTCTCACGTCAACAGGAGCAAACTTTTTTCTCATGCATATCTCATCCTGCTAACAAACAATGCTGATTATAGGATGCTTCCAGGGAATGCTAAGGAATTTAGTTGGATGACAATGTGGGATTTTCAAGAAGTTGCATGTTGGAAAGCACACTAACTGCAATTCTTATTGCTAAGGGAAATCAGGAAAACATTTGAGGATGTTGCCATAGAAGGTGAGAGAATTGCTAAATACATGTTTCAGGACATGGTATGTAGTCCAAAGTTACATTTCTTCTCTTTAGCCACTTTCAAAACGATATTGGTTCTCTATAGCCAAAGAACATTACTTGCTATTTTTGTGGCCTTTATTGTAATCAGGCTGGTCCTAGTCAGGAGGGAAAGGAAGAAGGTGTGTCACCACGGTGTGTACAATCTGCTCAGTGGTAGGAAGAACTAACCAGCTAGTATGTGGGTGCCAGCAGACTTTTATAAACATTATTTGGCCTTAAAAGAGTAGTACATGTCATCTTCACAAGAAATCAAACACAAATAACACAACCATTTGTGTGTGTACTTTAAGATGTTGCTGGCATTTTAACAAAATAAAAACCAAATACCTAATTACAAAACAGAAAGAAGATTATGAAGAGGTAATACAGCAAACTAGCAAAACTTTTAAGGTACCTAAAAACTTTAATGAATGGCAAGCTGTCTGGCCAGACTTTCACTTTCAAGGAGCAGTTTGGGGAATGTGGAGATAGGCATGATATCTGAGGGAGTTCTTTTGCTTTAAAAAAATAAATTAAAATCTTCAGACAGCCACTTCATGCTTTGGTTATTAAATTTTTATTTCCTGACAGTAATGATGAACATATTGGAGAGTATCTGTGGACACTTTATTGCTGATCTTTCACACTCAAAGAATATAAGCCCCCTTATGTCTCCATTAGTGTAAGAAATCTCTTTTTGTAAGGGCCTTGCTTTTGACTTGCTGTTATGGAATGCTTTTAGGCTTAGCTGCGAATGAACAATTTATCCTTTTCGAAGAATAAAGAGGAACTGCAGTTACCAATTCTTCTGCATCTTCTCCTTAGAAGTCAATTCAACAGAAGTAAACTTTCACAGTAATATCTCTGTGAACCAGAATACTGAAAGAATTGCTGGAGCTCACAGCTATTAATCCTTTGGTTTTCCCCTCTGATGCTCTGTGGCTATGTTTACATTAGTAAGGAATATCATCCAGGTGGAGCAGATCTGCAGAGTTAAAACATCTAGTGCGTCATGGTCACACCATATGCACTGCTAGAGTTTTACCTCAACCTAGCTCTAGTCTGGCCCCATGAACTGAAGGTAACAACTGAAGCAGGTCCATTTCTGGAGTGCATCTTCTGATTTGGTTTCATTAAAAACAAAAATCAGTCCGTGCAGCCTGAGACTTCTCTGCAGTGTGAACCAAAATGCAGTAAGTGTGGACAAGCAAGACAGTTGTTATAATTGGGAACTCCTGTTATCTGTGGGACCCGCCCTGCAAACACAGGTTCTTGGCTTAAAATAACAAACAACTTTGAAGTATTCATATGCTCTTGTCTTGAAAAATACTGCTGACATACGCATGAATGCATGAATATGCAGTTTCCTTAGAGATGCCATGAGACAATGGTCAGTGACTTTGTTATCATATCTTAATGCAACTTCCTCTGCAAGATGCTGAAACTTGTAGGTTGGCCTACAAGCCTCTTCTCTTTTTGAACCCAGAGAAATTTGATTCAGGAGGAAGTTGGGCTTGTCAATCTATGCAGTTTTGTCTTTCCTTGGAAAGTAATCCTCTTTTATTACCTGTCAAAATACATGTGAAAGCACTATCAGCTACTTTGATTTAAAAAGGAATGTAGCTGCATTTTTCATTCAACAAGCAAATAAATAAAGTTTAAAGTAAATGATCAGCAAAACAGAGCTTTTCTTCTTCTGACATGTCTGTGGGTTTTTTTGGTTTGGGTTTGGGTTTGGGTTTGGGTTTTGATTTTACTGCAAGAAGGCTATGATAGTTACTGCTGCTTACATGTGGAAAGGTGAACAGGCTGCCTTGCAGGGAGAGAGTGATAAAAGATTAGTAATTCTTTAACCAAAAGGTTCCCAAAATGACCAGGCATCATCTCACCACTAGGAACTGGAGGAGCTGGAGGTATGCTGAGGAGCTGTGGTCACAGACTACTAGGTTAGACTGGGAAAGCTGAGCAAGAAGATGAAAGGAATGTATTACAAGTTTAACACTTTAAGTGAGCCTGTGTGCATGGGCTGTTATATTTAATATTGTTAACTCAGCCAAGATGTAGTTAAAAATTAGAAAATTTGAAGATTGGAAGCTGTTTATTTGTGTGGCAGTTTTAGAGACAGGTTAATATGTGCGTGTTCCCTTTTGAAGAATTTCTGCAACAGCGAGAGCTCAAAAACATGCCTTTCTAGAAATAAGAAAAGCAGGCACAGAAAGGTCCATATCCACCTAAACACCAACGTTGTATTGTCCCGTGTGATTGTAGGCATGCTACTGATCTGTAATCTAGATGATTGATGAGTCAGGTGAACAGCAGGTCAGACAGGGTTGTGTGGTTGTTCGTCTTGTCTTCTCTCTGAGGAAGCTGATGGCCATCATGAGGGCTGTGTCTACGTTAATATGTTCATTCAGACAAGTAGTGCAGTTTTGGAGTGACTCCTCCATCTATCTCCCCTTACCATGCATTGTTTTGGTTTCCAATGATTTTCAGCCTGTGAAAAAGCTTCTTATGAAGGAAGTGAATTCAGAAACTGTTGTTCAACACCCAGTGTGGAGACTAGGGTCAAAACCAATGATTGCGCTGCAGCACCAGCAGGTCCTCAAAAAGATTTCTGTCATGCATGAGCTCTTGAATAAGTAAGAAATCCAGTGACACTGTGAAGTGGCTCCATGATGCACACCAGCCAATCTCCGCATGCACCTGTCTGTTAGCTTTCAAAAACTAGGCCTGAACTCTTTGCAGCTCTGCTGCTCCTTTCTCACCTGTCCAACCCTTTCCTGGTTGAAGTCTTTTCCATAATTTTTAGCCTTAGCCTGTTGCCTTCCTCTACCCACCCTTGTTAAATGCCTTTACTTTTAAACAATCAATAATAACAACAATGACATAACAATAATAAAAAATTGTTCTCCTTTCCAGCTGTTTTCTCTACAGTGGTGACGTCTTTCCCTTGAGAAAATCAAGCAAGCAAAACCACAAGGAAATAACATTTTTTAGTAAATCTGTTTCATGAGGGAGCTGATAGTCTCTTGTATCAGGACAAACCAGTCATAGCAACAGGAGTTTGCCAACCCTATGATTGTCACTGCAATTAGGCTGATAATGAATGCAATTCAGAAAGATGAAGGTGATCTTGAATATCTGGGAGAACAACCAATCTTCAGGGGTGACAGGGGTGTGTACCTTATGTGAAGACTTTGCATGGTTTTTCAGTGGTTCATGACTGAACCTGTTCCATATTTGACTGCTGGTGCCCTGGATCCCAGGAATACCATGGGATGAACTCCCATGGGTGGGAGAACCTGGTGCCACCATGAGGTTCAGGAGAGCCTGGTGCGCTCCTCACGCAGCATCAGCAAACCCTTGTTATTAGTGTTCCTGGTACCAGCCCAGCTAAATATACTACTTTTCTATTTAAGTCTTCAGAGTTGGTGGTGAAGAGAAGGTTGTTTGTTAGAGGTCTCTAGAGAAATTGGATGTTTGGCTTGGAGCTATAAAATGATAATGTGTTTGTGTACACACAAAGCAAGTTTTAGCAAGGCATGTTAGTGAGTGCTAAGCTCTATACTGGCACAGCACACTAATACTGGTAGCAATGTAGCCCTTAAGTAGCTCATGCACTATTGAAAGCTCTATGACCTGCTTTAAAAACAAAACAGAAAAAAAATGCTAAACAGAAAACACTTAAGCCCAAATCCCTATTTCACTGAACAGGCAGCTATTTTTAAATGTAGACTTATGCAGTATGTGTGGAGTGACTAAAATAGTAGCTGTTGTGATATATTGGAAAGGAGGGCTATTGCATACCCCAATTGTGTGTCATGCTCAAGTGTGTGAGCTCAGGACCCCATGTTACCTTTGTTTTCAAGAGACAATTCAGTGAAATGTCAGACTGGCTCCCATGCCCTAGACATTGACTGTAATTCATTCTTGAACCCTGCCTCCTCTTATGGCTACTTTTTTACTTTGATACTTCTTTCAAATTCAATGTAGTTTGAGATAAAGTTTACCTAAGAAGTACATCAAAGGGAATTACAGTGACAAAGAATAATCCGCCAAGTGAAGCTAAAATTTAAATGATGAAACATTTAAGTATTTTGTATTATGAATTGGCAATGGTTTGGTCTTGTATCCTCTACATCAAGGGTAAAATTTCAAAGGTAGCTGTCTAAATATTTATTCTCACTGCTTAATAGAAATACTGTTGCGTTAATGCAGTATAAATTGTAACTTTCTCTATACTTACAATAAAATTCCTTTAGATGGAATTTCCAATATTCTCTGAATATATAAAATTATAGTGTGAAAACCGTTCAATCCAAAATTGTTTAAACAGAGAAGTTTCTGATGGTTTAAGTGAACTAGACTGTTACAAAATTGATTTCAGGGAGAGGAAGTCTTCTGAGATACTTTGGGGACTCACAGGGACTCCGTAAACTTCTATTACAACTGATATAATAGAGGAGGGGAGGAGGAAAAGGTAAGATTTCTGGAGTGCAAAGGGCTCTCTTCAAGTCACCGAAATACTTACTGTGGTATAGGGATTGATGTCTGGACTTGTTTAGTTCTTTGCTTGTGGTATTTCATTCATTCACTGACCCCTACAGCTTGTTGCTGTAGCTTGAGAGTAAGTGTATGAAGAGAGCTGAATAGAATCAAGGGACTATTGGACTCCATTGTAATTTCCTAGTGAGCAGCTCAGGTTAGAACCCAATAAAACTAAGACACCACAACATTTTCCAACCTATTCAATCCCCACCTCCCCAGTTATGAAAGCAAGTTTGGGTTTAAGCTTTTAAGAAACATTTTTTTTTTTCAATCAGCTGTCTTGTTTTGTCCAAGTGTTTTGGGAGAAGAAAACTGTTACTTAGTTCAATTATCATAAACGCATGTCATAAAGTTTATTTGTTTAGGAAAAGAAGCAAGCATAGAGTTTGGTTTTTTCCTCTTTTCTTTTTTTCAGAGAAACTTTTAAGAATTTTTTTTTTTATTTCAACTAATGAGTGACTATGAAATTTAGTTCAACAATCATAAATTGTGAGTAGTCAAAATTAACATTTTGGAACATCTAATAAGCTGAAATTTACTTGTGCAATCTCATCATTGAACATCAGTAAACAAAGAGTGTATGTGGTGATGTGAAAGATGTTACTGGTGTGGAGCGAGGTATATATAGCATGTGCCCACTATAGTCTTTTTCTTTACTATTCTTTACTTTCATTTGTATTGGCATTCTATCTTAGCAGAAATCCATTAAACAAGAAAATATCTCTATTTTTAAATTCTTGATTTCTATAGAGTGCTTTCCAAAATATTAATGATAAATATACAAGTTCTTTATTTCACATGTGCTACAATTGGATCCTTCTTCTTCATAAATGCAATTTATCTGTTCTGTTCTCCTTTCTTCTGAAATATCTTCATTCCTTATTCACAGGAAAGCCCAGCAACTGAAAGATTTTTCTCAATTTTTTAAAAAACATGGAGCTTCAAAATTTTTTTTATACTGAATTTCTAAATTCAGTGTTGTGTATCTTAGCAAGATTTCAATAGTTTTTTGCTGGGCAGTCTTTGATAATTGATGTAGATTCATTAAACAAATCAGACAAGTCACATTTTTTGATGAAACACAAAGGAGAAAAAAATTTTTCACTTAATATTCTCAAGATAGTGTATATCTTGAAGTTGGAAATAAAGGTCTACTCTAAGTATTGTGGATATATTGATTGGGCATACATGGTGCAATGCTACTATTTGTATTTTAAGACCTTAAACAACAAATAATTTCCAGAGCTATCTGTAATTTGCTATGTGGGCTTGTCAAACCATGTTGCATAGTTGCAGGCTAATTCAAAGAATGTTTTGATTTTTCTTTTTCTTTCTTTCTTTTTTTTTTTGGCATTATTATAACAGTATACCTGTACAAGTATACTTGTACCTGTACAATAGCACATTTTATCCATCTTTTCTTTCTTGGTTCATGTGGATGCTTAATAATGCATCTGAGTGCGAGCCCCTCTGCTATTTATCACTTCATGAAAACTACACCCTGCAAGACTACTTCATTTTAAGCTGGAGTAATGGAGGTGAAATTACCAGACATAATTAATTCATCTGAATCACCAGAAGTTAAGTTAATGTCAAACAAATAATTTGGCAACTTTCCTAGTGCTAGATCAGACTCCTCGTTCACTTCTCCGAGCACCTGTCTTTGTTTTGAGAGGCTTATTCTTCCCATCTTCCTTTGCTTGAGCTCTTTTCTAGAGGATATTTTTATCCATTTCCACATTTTCAGTCCTGATATAGGCTAGTGGTTCATAAATCATCTTGGTGGTCTTCATGATACCTAAAACAAAGGACCTTTGAAAATTCTGCAAGAGGTGGGGGATGTTTTAAAAACTTTAGGTCTCCAGCGGAGAGTACTGTTCGCTGCTAACGTTTGAAAAGCAATACTGTCAATGCCTGTGCTACTAGAAAACACTGTTAACAATAGATACTTTAAATGTTGCACAGGGACAGAAGTACACTGAAGCGTTTCTTCATTTATGTTGAGATCTAAACTTCTGGATTTGATGAAACTAATATAGAAGTCTAGCAGCTCATCTTGAAAGAAGTTTTATTTTCAAAAACATGGAAAGAGCAAACTACTAATCTTCTTAGCTTTACTTACATTTTCCTTATCTTTTATGTGCCTTTTATTCCATTACAGCCTGTTTTCTTTTTTCTTAATTCTATCTTGCTATTCCTCTGCAGTCAAGTGAATATCAACATAACGTATAACAGGATATCATGCCACTTGGCTATGTAGTCCTTCCCTGCTGCTAATATTTTAAAAATGGAGATGTAAATCAGCTCTGATATGAATTTAAAATGTGCCTTATCTACTCAAGAGTCAGACCAGGCTGGCAAATAGCTGGAAGTCTTGGAGTAAAAAAAAAAAAAAAAATTCATTGTTAAGGATGTACACTTTCTATTTACAGGTGAACCTTAGTGTCCTGAGCAGAATAGATTCTATGTGTCTGGTAGCATTCCTAGGTTTGCCAGCCAGAAATATGGGCCTGAAGCATGTTCCTCTATACTCCTATGTAGTTCAACTGAATAGTTGTCTTTTTCCCCAGTCCCTGGGAAGACGGGAAAGGGTAGGTTCCCCAGCAGATAAAAATAAAGCATGATAAAGCAAGATAGTACTACTTTGTCTACAAAAATGGGTTTGGTTGGGATCATATTATGCTAAGGACTATACAAATTTACTTGCAATCCTCTGCTGTCTTTCTTAACATAGTCCAGACCTGACTGTGTTATCTTTATCTTTTAGCTTTTGAAGCTCCGTTAGCAAATATCCCCAGTCATGATAGTTGCCATGCTACCTTTTATGGGCTTGACCCCACAGGAGGCAATATAGGCATAAAATGTAACAGAAATAACACTTGAGAGGTGAAGTGATCTATCCAAAACCAAAAGCAAGAATATGAGATGAGACGGGAACCTTCTACTGTCCCACATACAGCCTATTTCTGGTCTTGGATGCTCTCACCTATGCTAATAGAATTGGGGGAAATGAGGGAGGGTTAAATTCTTCTCAAATAATTTAAGGAAACAAATGAAATGTAGATTCTTTTTTTGCCTGTCTACCAGGAATAGAAAAATAAATAGTAACATACATTTTCCTCAGTTTTATTAGTTTTCAAATATTTTCACTTTAGATTTTTTGCTTTATACAACTGGTTGTTAGTTAGAAATGTCACTTTCCCCTCAAGGTACTCCAAGACATCTGGGCAGATTAATTGCTTCAATTTCTTCCTCTTTTACACCACCTTTTATTGTAGGACATGATGTGTATCAGAAGCCTAAAGGCTCTATTAATTAAGATTAGGCAATCAAGGAAATACTTGCTGTGAAGACTCTCTGAAAGCTTAAGTCCACACTGTCGTGAGAAGGAATCTGCTCAGTCTGTAACACTCCATGCTTTCTTCTGTCCTGTAACATCATCACAACTGTTTGAGAGAAGAGCAGGGGGAATAGCAGCCTCTTCTGAGCAGCTACTGGACAGTGATGTTCTGAGGTTGGGAAGGAATCTCATGGACGAGACTTCCAAGTGTGACTGGTGATTCAGGATTTCTCCAGGTAGGATTTTGAACTTGAAATACCTTCATAACAACCTGCATTTCAGAAGGTATGTGCTTAGATATGAAAATCAGGCCCCTCCTGACATTTCAAACTGGCTGTCAAAATTACTGATTTCCCACCATTGTAATACTCTCTGGGTATTATTACTCAATTTAAATGATACCATTTAATATGCTGTCTTTAGACAGACTAAATGGATCTGATGTATTTTATGTAAGTGCATTTGATAGGCAAACATTGTATTCAAGATAATGACAATAAAAGAAAAAAATCTAGCTATTCAGAAGACTAGGACAAATGTTATTCTTTTTTTACTTCTCTATATTAACAAGAGACAGGGATTTGGGGAGAGAAGTGTTTCTTCTCAATTGGCGTTACGCTATTGGAATCAATGGCTTTTTGCTCAGCTCTTGTAGCTGAGATGCTTAGTTTCCTGTTTTTCAAACTGTTGTTTTTCATGCCTGTTTTGGTGCTTTTGCTTCAAAGCAGATCCGAGATTCAATTAGATTTTTATTGCCAAGTCTGTAAACTTAGTTAATGAAGTGTGATACAAAATCAGCAATTATTGACAGTGGGGACAATGGGTCAATAATAATTCCCATATTTGAAACCATTTGGGGTAGGGAGAATTTGAGATTAAAAACCGATGCATCTAAAATGACAGCCTTCTAAATCCTAAATGAATATCTGATAGCTATCAAATTTATCATCTAGAAAGGTAAATTTCTCTTGGGTCCTGATTCTGCAAAGACTCTCACACATGCTTACCTTTATGCGCTATTACAGTCATTCAATAGTTACTCAAGTTTATCACACTTGATCTACTACATGAGATGAATCATAAAGGTACTCCACCAGTGCAGGACAGGGACTTCAGTCAGAAATGAGTCTGGATTTACTCCAGCCTAGGGAAATACATCAGAGGAGTTGCTGACAGGTATTGTGGATCCACAGCAGCTTCTTTAAGCTTGTCACAGTGAATTGTCTTGTAGCCTGCGGTAATCTGTTATTCGTAACAGGCGCACAGAAGAGTGAAAGTATTCTGCCCACTGAGATGGAGAACAGCCACCATAGATGGGTTTTGTGAGGGATGTGTCATTTTTACAGTAACATCTGCAGCTCATTGATCCAGTAATGCAGTATTTGTTTAGTGTCACAGGAGACCATCAGATATGGTCTAATACAGCCTGGTGGGAATGACTTAGGTTTTAACAAGACGATGCTTCCAAGATATGAAAAATATCTTGACATTATTTTACTGAAAATATTTGAAATAAAATTGTTTCCAAGAAGAAAATTCATTTTATTTAATAAAACCTAGATTATTTTACAACCCAATTTTAATATTAATTCAGTTGCCATCAAAATAAGGTCTCTAAGTTAATGTTGTTATTTCTTTGGCTAATTTGGCCATCTGGTCATTATTTTTTTTACAAATATTTATTTATTTGTTAGGACCTTTTATTGCTGCTGTGTCATTTTTTTCTAATTACTATATTGTAAATTGCAGTTTAATAATGCTTCTTGCCATGAAAACTGCAATATTAGATTTACACAGTTCAATTAACCTGAGAATGAATATGTATCAGTAACATCCTTTTGGAAAACTGGCTTCTGAATGAAAAGGTTTAATTGCTACTATTATTTCAGAAATATATTAAAAGACTCAGTATTTTTATTAATTCTTCTTTACATGTGTAATTTCACTCTGGAGATACCTAACCTTCTCATGTGTCATGTGGACTTTCCAATGCTTGTGGTGAAGTTGCTCAGTTTGCTGCCTAATGAATCCATATATTACCACAGTATAGCTTGACGCAGCTGCTGTAGGTTTCCATAAACAGGCTCATTTTTAAGAGTACGAGGCCGTATGTGAAGTGAAAGGCCACTGTACTGCTATATGAGAACTAACTGAAAAAATAATTGTTCCATATGACCACACTACCCCATGTCATGTCAGATACTTTGTGACACTTGACAATTTTTTAGCTATTATTTGGCATCTAGCAGTCAACAGAAGGCCTCTTGCAGGCTGCAGCCGAACCTGCATTACAACTAAGGAAGGACAGAAGCAGCATCAATAAAGGATTGTATAAAGATATTAAACTTAAAAGGATGGCAAGGGGAATTTTAGTTCCATTGTGTAATAATGAAGGTGAACACAAAGCAAAGAGCTGGAAGAGGCTGAAATACTAAAACATTTTCTGCTCCTACTTTCACATAATGGGTAGCTGTAACTTGACACAGCACAGCCATGTTGGCCCAGTATATCAGCTAGCTCTGCTGGGGTCCCGCCAGCCCAGTATTCTGTTCCCCAACCGACCCCTGAGAGAAAACAAGAATAGGGCAAACAACCCTTCCCTGCATACACCAGCTCCCACATAGTTTTGCAGCCTTCAGCAGTTTTCAGAGTAGGTGCATTCCCTGCTGTTGTTTGTGAAGTAACTACTAACAGAGCTGTCTTCCACCTTCAGTTGCTCTTGTCCAGTAGCTCTGTGAACCCTATAAGCTTATCTTCCTCAGCATCCTTCAGCAAAGAGTTTCGAAGGTCTATGGCCTCTTGCATGAAAAACTACTTCCTTTATCTTTTTTTGAATTTTTCTTCAGCTTGCTTCTTTAGGGCTTGTGTTGGAGGACACAATAAACAGTCCCTATCTGACCGTTCCTATGTCGGTCATGACTTGTAGGCCACCTCAGTTCTCTTTTATGAATAGTAAAACTTTTGTCTTTTGCAAGAGTAATAGGATATTCAGCTGTTCCTCATATGGAAGCCATCATGTGTTTCTGATCATGTCAGGTAGTCATTCTCAACCATTCCTGCTTCAGCTGTTGTTCTCTGAGATGAGAGGATCAGAATCACACATGGTACTCAAGGCTGGGAAAACCATGGATTTATGCTGTGACTTAGATGTTTCCTTGTTTCTTCTTTATTCATTTCCTAATATACAATTTCCTTTTTGATTATTGAAATCTGATGTTTTCAGAGAACTGTGTATTGTAACTCCTAATTCTTGCTCTTGAACAGTAGTGGTCTCTCCCAAACCCATCTTTTTATATTTAAAGATAGGATTGGATTTTTCCCTCATGTCTCATTGTACATTTATCTACATTGAAGGTCATCTGTTGTTCTGTAGTCTAGTCACTCAGACTCATGAAACTTTTTCTTTCACCAGCTCTTCATTTTTTCTTTATACTTACTAGCCTGAAAAATTGTATCATAAGGAAGCCATACTCCTATTTTTTCAGATTACAGAACAAGGTGAAGAGTCACTGGTGACCTTATTCCTTTCTGAAACATGACCATTTACTTCTACCCTTTATTTATTCTCTTTTAACATTTTATTTAATCATGTCAAGGCATTTTCTCTCATTCCACATTTGTTTAAACTTCATTAAAAACCTTTGTGAAAGTAATTCATCAACAACCTTTTGGAAATTTGAGTAGAATATATCAGCTGGATCGAACTTCCTCATAGTTGTGCAGTGCTTCAAAGAAATCCAAGGGGTTTTGGCTTCTCACTTCAGGAGAGGAGAAGACACATTAACTCTTTCCAAATTGATTCCATTTATTCATTATCCCAATTCTTAACACGCTCTTGAGAAATTAGATCAAGGAGGATTTACACAAGTTAGATGTACCAGAGATGTCTTGATAAATGTATGTGAAGAGCTAAAACAATTTACAATCCACTAGCAACTATCTTTGGGGAAAAAAGGAGACATTGAGGGCAAATTCAGAGGTATAGATGAACATAGGAGTTCATTGAAAGTAAACCATGAAATAAATGAGGGAGGGCAAGACAAACCACAAATCTTTTAACCAAAGATTGATTTCTGGTAAGATCCCCAGATGAATTATCAGTACATGAGAAAGCAGGAGAATGGTAATTTGTTTTTTTTAAAAGACAATATATGCATGACACCTTTGATTCTGAATATTTTTTTCTAATTGTCTTCTTTGGCAGGCTAATAGCAGCAAGCAGTAGTGTATCTTTGCTTATAAGAATATAATCTTAGATGTATCTTTAAACTGGAGAAATACAGTCTGCAAAACTGAGATAAACTGACTATATAGGCAATTGAAGAAAGGAGAGAAGTTATCAGTAGCCTATCAGTCAAATGGGGGTATTTGAAATTGAGTTCCTCAGGGGTCTGACTTGAACTTAATTTTATTCAATATTTCTATGAATTTTTGAATAAGACATATGCTTACAACATGAGTGATTAAAACCAAACTAGAAGAGTCTGCAAATACTTGGTTTATCATTCTTCTCATGATCTTGTAAAACTTTGGCATGAATACTTGAACTTCTTGAAGATGAATACAAATATTTTTCTTAATATTTGTGCAATTGTTCTTGAAATTAGCAGGAAAAATGATTGATTTATTCCATTACAATCATTGCTTCCTTAAATTTAAAAATCTCCTGGAATATCATATTTCACTCAATTTCAACCACATTTATTTTGAGAACATGGAAAATTCAAATGGTGTTGTTTTCTACTTTTTCCTAAGAATAACTTTGGAAGGGGCAGAGAATCCTTCTTGCTGTTCTCCCTATATTTCAGAGTCAGCTGGCAGGAATAAAATTTGCAGGCTTTCAGAAGTGATCTGTTCGAAAAAAAAAAAAATATCTCATTTCACACTGTGAACCTTATGGTTTGCTTTACACATCAGTAGTTGCTTTATAAGCAAACATAGTATGTCTTGTAGATGTGGGACAATGTCGCTGTCAGTGAGGCTTTTTATAATACAGGTCAACCCCAGGGATGGTAACCTCAATTGTGTCCTCAGTAGTGGCCTAGTTATTCCACTTGATGTATTGGATCCATGTCTGTAGCTTAACAATTGACATTTAAAAATGAAAAGGAAGGAAGGTTATTTTATTTTTCTTATGGGAGACACTGGGGATCTCAAAGACTGTGGGGAGTATTCTAATTATCTTGAAATCAAAAATAGCAAGTTATGTAGCTCCTTGCAAGCTTGAATTTACTGAGGGACTAGGAGGACTGTTGTTTTCTCCAATTAGCCTGGTACAGTTCTGTATCATTTTCAGAGGGAAAGACTGCATCACTGCCTATCCATTCATTAACATCATGGCTGAATTCACCCAAGCTTCTGACAACAGATGAATATGGATGTCGGTGTGATGTGAGTTTGGAAAGGGAGGAGGCTGGGGATTGCTTGTTGCTCAAGCCTTATTTGGCTATGTGATAGGACGGAACCCATGGTATACAGCTTCTTTTGACTAGGAGTTTTAATGTTCTTCCTGTCTTTGACTCCTTGTCTCCCACTTGTTTGTCGTGGTCCTGATTCATTTGACAACACAGTACCTTTCCAGTATCTGGGGTATAGCACCAGGCATGCAGGTGGTAACAGTTCCTCAACAGACGAGTTGGAGATGGAGGGTGGATAGACAAAGGGATAGAAGATACTGAAGAAATCCCGATCATTTATTGATGTCTAGTCTATGCTAACTGAAACAGTAAAAAAAAAAAGCAAAGAACCAAAAAAAAAAAAATTCCAGTTAGCATATTGTGTTCAGAACTCCATTTTTCTCAGTAAAACTTATAACCTTAATTTCAACAAAAGAACAGCAAAACCTCTCTCCAAAGAGAAGCGAATGTGTACCTTTCTTTATCATAGAGATTTGTTGCCTACAGCAGATGAGTTTCTGCTGTGTCACTATGCATATACTTCTGTAAGCTAAGCTAGAAGCAAATTGCACTGCTGAAAGAATATGCACACTCAAAAAAGCTTTACATCAGAATAGGGAGACAAAAATGCTATTGGTTTCTGTAAAAGAACTACTGGGTTTAATTTGAGTCTTAAGGGTCAGGTAGGATTCTACTATAACTGTAAAATATTCATGTGTATTCTTTGAGCAGATAAGCCTCTCTATGATATACATGATAGGAACAAGCAACACTTCTGTTTCTTACAAAGACTTTAGTTCAACAAAATATTAATATGTTTACATATTTAAATTGGTTTTGAAAGGTATAAAGGACACAGAAAATTAAAGAACATTAAATGCAAAGAGAGGCAATATTCTTTAAATAACTTTAAGCTAAGAGCTTTACTGGTAATAATAACTATCACTGGTCATTCACTTCTTATTCCGAAGAAATCCCTCAGATTGGGAGCTTTGTAAGGCTAAACTATGGCATTGTTAACAGCCCTCCCATAATCCTCTTCTTTGCCTTTAGCGTGGACCTCACAACAAATCCACCTTTACTTAAGTTTCTGTCTTGGACACATCTATAATCCTGACTGCTCGTGGTCCCAAAGCGTTAGGAACTTTTTGGAATAGGAACTCTGCAGGATGGGAAGGACAGGAAAGGTAAAAAAGCCTGCCATTAACTTGCCCTTCATGCAGCACACAATCAATTTATTTCTGCTCTGGCCATTTCCTCATTCATTTTGAAGGTCTGCTAAGATCAGGGTCTTCAACTGTCTTAGACTATCTCATCTCTGCACTTTGCCCTTGTCTTTACTATCAGGGACAAGCTGGGGGACTGTGTTCATACCACATCTACTAAGGTTGGTTCCTACCCTCTGCTTGGGACTCATAGCTGTTACAGTAATGCAATAATTAATGATAATAGCAACCCTTAGGACAACCCTTATTCCAGTAACGAGACTTTATTATCCTACTTTAGAACTAGACTCTTATTTTATTGACAGATGGTGAAATCCATTTGGGTCAATCAAAAGATTTATTAAGGGTGTCACAAGTAATTCTGCCTCTCTACTCCACTCTGGTGAGACCCCACCTGCAGTACTGCATCCAGCTCTGGAGTCCTCAGTAGAAGACAGACATGGACCTGTTGGAGCAGGTCCAGAGGAGAACCACAAAAATTATCAGAGGGATAGAACACCTCTCCTATGAGGAAAGGCTGAGAGAGTTGGGGTTATTTAGCCTGGAGAAGAGAAGGCTCTGGGGAGACCTTATTGAAGCCTTTCAGTACTTAAAGGGAGGTTATAAGAAAGATGGGAACAGACTTTTTAATGGGGCCTGTAGCAATAGGACAAGGCATAATGGTTTTAAATTAAAAGAGGGTAGATTCAGACTAGATATATGGAAGAAATTTTTTATGATGAGGGTGATGAAACACTGGCACAGCTTGCCCAGAGAGGCAGTAGATGTCCAAACCCTGGAAACATTCCAGGTCAGGTTGGACGGGGCTCTGAGCAGCCTGATCTAGTTGAATACATTCCTGCTCGTTGCAGAGGGTTTGGACTAGATGACATTTAAAGGTCCCTTCCAACCCAAACCATTCTATGTTTCTATGATTCAGTAGTGTGGTCAGGTGTATCGGAGTCAAGCCTAAATATCAGCTTCCATTCTTTACCTTTCCATTATGGACTAAACTGCAGCTTTCAGCAATAATATGTTTATCCAGGGGTTTATTGTAGTTTAGTGTTGTGGTTTCCATATTTCCCAGAGTTCCAGAACTTAAAATCTAGGTGTATTCAACATGCCTTTTATCTGAGGCACTTTTCTCATTCTTCATTATTGGCTGAAAAAGAAAATGGGTACTAGTTGGGGGGGGGGGGTGGGGGCAGGGGGTGGACTGCGGGCTTAGCTTAGATTGGTGGGGATTGTTGGACGGCCTTTTTTATTTTTGTTTTCTTTCTACCTTCTTCTCCAGCATGACTGTACTTGCCTTTAAGATCATTTGGGAGTTTTATTCTATAAAATCCCTGCTATTACAGAGATCTAGGAATTGGTGTTCTCTTCATCCCTTCTTCCTTTCCTTTGTCCTTAATGTCATCACTGTATGGTATTAAGGATTGTTTTGTGTGTGCTTGTGATCAAAATGGATGTTTGATCAACTCTTTGAATTGAGCATCTATTATGTGACCATTTGTAATTGCAAAATCTGGAAATCAGTAGTGGAGTTTCCCACCAAGTTTATTCTGTGTTGTGTTGAACAGCAGGCAGATTAGAAGGTAGTTCAGGAGACTTTTCTCCCTTCCTCCTTTTCTTGGTTGCACTATTTTCTGCTCCACTTACTCCACGTACATAAGCAGCCAGAAGATTGCAGCAACAATGAGGAAATTTAACCCCACTCTCCCCCTCAGTCTGCACCATGACCAGCTGCAGAATTTGAAAGACCTGGCAGAATTTTAATCTTAATGTTGATGACCAGGATAGAATTTGATACTACAAGATATAACCCACAAATAAATATTAGCTGGGACTGTTTCCAGTTCTGTCTTCTGCTGCTCTATCAGCATCCTCATTTGTTGTACAAAGGATCTAAATGTATGTTTACTATGTACAATAATTAATGTCACATAGCAAAAATCAATAGTTTCTGCTGTTACATAATACATAGATTTTTTTTTTTGTCAACATAATTAATTTTCACTGTAAGTGATGTACTCTAACAATAGGGTTTAATGCTAAAACCTTGATGATCAGGTCAGTACCATTTCCATGTCCAAAACCTTTTGATTCCCACCTATTTGTTAAGAAACCTATTTAAGAAATCTAACTAAATAAAAAAGATTTATTGTAGAGGAAGTGGGTGAGGTTTATAAAGTATCTAAAGTATGACCCACTACTTGCTTTAGGAAGCTGTGTGCTTTTTATGGTAGAAGAACTATGTTACTTGTTAGACATGAACTATACTTGCTGGTCCAAAGTCTGATGAGTCTTTACTTTTCAGTTTAATTCTCCCTTGGATCAGGAGGGGCAAAGGAGTTACCCATTAAGAAGTCTTACCATGTTTGTTGTAACTTTGATAGGTGCAAAAACCCAAATCCATAGCATTCTTTGGAGACAGCAGTGGTTACATATATTGAACTTTTGCAGAAGTGCTTGGTCCTGCTCTGCATTTTGGCTCATTAAAAATGTTCATAATAATCATGTATTGTAAGCATTTCATTTATCAGCTTAAGCATGCGGGTGTACTTGCAAGCACTGCAATTTGGAAGTAAATTTGCAACCTCATCTAACAAATTACTGCAAGTGAGCATTATCATGGACATATTTGTTCAAAGCAAAATATTAAAGCCTGCAGCAGGGGTACATGTCCTCTTAAAGGCTGTGTTGGTAGGGTAAACTAGGTATTCTGAGTGTAGTAGAAAATGATTTAGAGGGCTGATTTGGAAAAATGCAAATATGTATAATAGAAAACCTGGTAACTCTTTACAACAGAGCTGTCTTGTAAAGAGAAGTGGGATAACGACACTGGGCTGTCTTAGCTGAATATATGAAAAGAAAAAAAAAAAGAATATTTAGTACATTTGTTGAAACACCCTCTGTGGTGAAGGAGGAAGTAATGTTGTGTGTAGTAAGTTATATACCTTGCTAGTTAAGGTACTAGTACTCCATTTGATATTCTGGTACTCAAGTTCAGTGTTCTGGTACTTCACTTTGTGCATTTGTCTTCCTGTATTAGTTACTGTAGTTTAGTTTGTTTTGTAAGAGATAGGATGAGAATAAGGCTTTATTTTAATGAGGGTTAGTAGAAGGAATAGTATTTCTTTTAAAATTATGAAATACAATCTATAGTTGTAGATTACTTCCTCCATAATATGCTGCATATGATTTTTAGATTGCAATGTCTGGCAAAGTCAATGATTCAATTTCTTCCAGGAAGACTGGATTTGAAATAGTGAACAGATATTTTATTTTAATATATATGATATACATACATGTATACATATATATACACACACATAACTATATTATAACTATAATATTGAAATTAATATGCCCAGAATTTTATTTTAAATGTAGAATGGGAATGAGCTATGGACACAAAGACTGGGAAGGCCATGAAAAATACATGACCTTAGGAGCATAGGAAAAGGAGTTTTTCTTGGGATATTGGATACAGTTCCATTATCTCCTGGTCCTTTTGTATTTCTGACATCTACAACATCACATAAAATTAATTCATGCAATAAAATTCACAGTATTAATTATGCATACTGTGAAAATGTATATTCTTATTGAACTTCTGTTCATAATTTCATCTCATGTCCTGAATTTTTTCTATTAAGAGAAGGTTCGAAGAGTATTGTCTGTTCACTTTCTCTTTTTTCTTTCACTTTTATCTTTCTTACACTTTTGCTTTTAGTTCTCTATAACTACTGGATATTGATCCTGCTTATGGATCATATTTCTCTTTTTTACAACCATGGCCATGTTCACCTTCATCAAGTCACATCCTGTGATCAATTAAAGAAGTTCGTATCTTTTTTCGCTTCTTCTGCTGCCAGTTAGTAAGCTCTCAGCTTATTATTTTTTTCCAAAGAGCATGAACTTGTATATTGTAATAAAAAGTTCCATCCCATTTCTATGGCTCCAGTCCCCAAGGTCAGCTATTCTTTCTCCAAGACTCCAGCAAATTTCATGAGGGCATATGGACTTGTGTGTCAATATCACTAAATGAAAGTGTAAACAAAATTAGTCCCAAGTTGTATTCTCGAGAAACTCAGTGAGTGTGTGCCTTACAGTCTCAAAACTCCTTTTTTAGTACAACTCATATTGGGCTTTCCCTTCAGCCAGTTGCTCATTGACCTCATAGTTCTTCTGACACCTATACTTGCCAGATTTTACAATAATTTTCCATTTGGCATAATAGGAAATATTTGTAGATGTCCAGAGAGATTATTTTTTCTAGTTCTCTGTATGAAAGTAAATGTCATATTGAAGAAAGTAAGTACATCCTGTCAGAATTACCTTTCTCTGGTAGAGTCATATTGCATTATCTCATCTGCCATTTATCTCCCAATTTTCTGAAGCTTTATCTTGTCTTGAGAGCAAAATAACAGATCTGTAGCTGAGAAGATCACTTCTTGCCCTTTACTATTCTCCAGTCATACAGTACCTCATCTGACTTGGATTTATTTTAAAATGTTGCTGTTCAACTTGAAATTTCAAATGCCAAGGTTTTTCTGTCATCTGGGACAGAAAACAGAAATCCCTCCAACATGAATGCATTAAGCTTTACAGTTACCTCTACTGTAAATACTGTAACTTGTATATATAACAAATATAAATAAATATATATGCATTTATTTTCTCATCATCCTATCTTTGCCCAAAAGTTCATTGTCATTGTGCTGAGATCAAGCAAAGTATTTATGCTTCTCTGACAAGTTACTTCTTATGAGACTAACGTGAAATGGACTGTGAAGTAGCACTTCAGAACATGTACTTCAGAACTTCGTGCAGACGCCAAATTAGCCTGACATTGTTATTAAATAGACCTGTGAGGCAAACTAGAAAAACTCTGCTTACTGAGACAGGAGAAAAAAAATCTTCTCCCATTTTCTTCTATCTTTCATGGCGGATTTTTCAAAGTTTTCCTGCAGCTTTTGTTCAAAGCACAAAGGTGGAGACTTGCGGGCTAGAATATCTCCATGAGGTATCTATTTATTGCAGAGAGGGGTTTTTTAGGCCTATTTCACTTTGAGTGGATGTTGGCTGAAGGCAAAGCCTACAGATCACAGCTTTTGTAAAACATTTAAAGCTTTACTGAGACTTCTAGTGCTTTTTAAGTATTCTCTCCAATTTATGTTAGTTTCTTACTAGGTATTTTGCCCACCTGCCAACCAGTAATAGAATGTGGGAACAATGCTCTCAGTGATGGCTTGACTTTTTTTTTTTTAAAGCCCATAGCATAGCACCATAGTTTTTAATAGAGTGGTGAAAGCTATGTATAGTGTAAGATGAAACGGAATAACTGAGTATTTCAAATGTTAACTGCTCAGAAAGAAAAAAATGTCAAAAATAGCTGGAAACAAGGATAATGAATTCAACTACTAAAAGAAAAATTTTTTTTTCTCCATTTCAAGATTTTCTCTTTCTGCCTACAATGTGAGAAGGAAAAACTC
Source organism: Harpia harpyja (assembly GCF_026419915.1). Lineage (NCBI taxonomy): Eukaryota > Metazoa > Chordata > Aves > Accipitriformes > Accipitridae > Harpia > Harpia harpyja. The sequence continues at coordinate 714,170 of NC_068940.1, forward strand.
AGTACTTTCTCCCTTGGATCTTTTCATTTTATAAAAAGGTGTTATTTCTTTTTTACTTTTCAATGGAACTGATTAGCATCAATCTAAACTTTACTAAAAAGTCTTCTCTAAAAAAGTGGCCCTGTAGGATAAGCTAGGTTTAGAATACCCTGGATGGAACAAAAAGTAATACTGGCATGTCATCTCCAAGCAGTGCTCAAGCAAGCCCTGCTGAAGCTTGTGGTACCTGTTATTGTGGGTATGTATGTACATGCTTAGCGTATCAGGGACTATCTCCAGCGGCTTTGCCTGGTTTGATGTTGTCTGTGAAGTGTTGGCTTGCCATTAAGGTTGTGGCATAGAAGATGAAGCCAGCAGTAAGTCTGTGGGAATGCAGAGATGACATCAGTGGCCTCTATAGCAGTTCTTATTGGTGTCTAGTGTTCAGTCTTGCCCTGCTGTTCTTGCCCTGCTATAATGCTGGTATGGCTCTGTGTCCCTAGGAGACATTAGTTCTGTGACTTCACTTGGAAAGAAGGAAGACAGTGATTTATTTATTTAAAACTGGATGTGAAGTCTCTAAGCCCATCTCTGTGAATGCTAACTCTGTGGAATACAAGTCAGCATCTTGCTAGTCTTCCCTGCCTTGCCTCTTCTGCCATGTTCTGCTTCTAGGTATGCTTCAGCATTTGCTACACATTGAGGTTGGAAAAAAATGTGTGTCAAAAGCTCATAGGTGATGACAATCTATACTGCATGTGCCTTTTATGTTTCCTACCAAAAAACACCTGTCAAAAGTCCTGCCATGATCATGTGAGCAATACAATTTCAGTCACAAACTTTTGTCACCAGGGAATGTCCATACTCAGCTGCCTAAAAAATCCACCTGGGTAGAGAAGCGTATGGAGCAATGGTTACAGTGATAGTTTCACAGTTGCTCACAGTAACCTGCTATCTCTGCATGTCACAGTGGTTTCACAGTCTGGGTAGAGAAAACCATGTGAAGGCGGGTAAAAGCATGACCAGTTTTGAGACTTGGGACCTTGAAGCTTCAGCCTCATGCAAAGTGCTCTGTCATGACAATGTCAGAGAGGACATAAGGATTGCAATATCACATAAAGTATAGCAAAGATGCCTCACCTGGGACCCGTTCATTAAAAGGTGGTTCTGTTTTGAAAAGTGATTTTATTAAAGAAAAAAAACAAAACCAAACCTACAAAAATATGTTTGATTTTGTGTACAATGAACTGTATAGGGTGACTATTTCTATGCTTCTGCTTGCAACAGCACAGCAGATATTGACTGATAGTTGAATTCATTTAAAGCCAATCAAGCAGACTCCTGACAGATAAGAACTAGTTAGTACCTTTTATCCACTGGGAGCATACAAGAATTCTCACTATGCTATTTTCTTTTGTTGTACTGGGATGGCATTTTAAAATTCTGTAAAATCAGTGGCCTACTATAATTCTCGCAGGCAAAACTGCAATGACAGGCTTTCTTATGTTTCTGTATTTTTCTCTTTTCACTCATGTTGTGGTTTAATTCCCAGCTGGCAACTAAGCCCGACACAGCCGCTCACTCATTCCCCCCACAGCGGGATGGAGGAGAGAATCGGAAGAGTAGAAGTGAAAAAACTCAGGGGTTGAGATAAAGACAGTTTAATAGGGAAAGCAAAAGCCATGCATGCAAGCAAAGCAAAACCAAGAACTCATTCCCCACTTCCCATGGGCAGGCAGGTGTTCAGCCATCACGCCTAACGGTGACTTGGGAAGACAAACGCCATCACTCTGAATGTCCCCCCGCCTCCTTCTCCTTCTTGCCCCAGCTTTACATGCTGAGCATGACGTCCTATGGTCTGGAACGTCCCTTGGGTCAGTCGGGGTCAGCTGTCCCGGCTGTGTCCCCTCCCGACTCCTTGTGCACCTGCAGCAGAAGCAGAAAAGGCCTTGACTCTGTGTAAGCACTGCTCAGCAATAACAAAAGCATCTCGGCATTATCAACACTGTTTTCAGCACAAATCCAAAACATAGCCCCATACTAGCTACTATGAACAAAATTAACTCTATCCCAGCCAAAAGCAGAACAACTCATTAGAGTTGCATAATAATTTTGTGGCAAAAATCAGACTAATTTCTGGACAACTCCTCTACTGCCTCAGCCTTTTCAAGTACCATGTACTCTGATTGCTGTGAAAAAAATTAAAGAAAATACTTCTATTTACTTTATATATGTTTAAAATTTATTGATCTTCAAAATGCCCACAAGAAAAAATGAGATCTTCATCGTGTCCATTTACATCTCCTGTTCCATTCTGCATAATTAACCATTCTCAAATAATTGGACTTCTCAGTGGCTTTACTCAAAAGTGGGTCATTGTTCTTTATCGATTTTGCTTATATTTGTGTTTATTCAGGAAGAAAATTTGGAAGATTGTCTTGGAACTGAGCTGATGTTCTCTTTTTCATCATATCTGTAGGAGGAACTATTTAACTGTCAGTCTTCTGAAAACCTAAAAATAGAAGATAACATCTTTGTCCTACAATTGCTACTGATATTTGAGAAATCCTAAACTATTCATTATCTGCCATTTTACAAAATGCCTTTTCCAAACATATTATTGCTAAGTCTTTCAGACTCTTCAGCTAGCAAATTTCATCCCATAAAACCTTATAAATTTCCGTCAAAATTCAGGCCACAAAGAAGGAGTTATAGTGCCTGGTTTTGAATGTGGGCTTAGATTTTTGAACTGTCTGTTTCTAATGCTGGTATTTTGTGCAATCTAGTCTAAAACTTCCCTGCTGGCTGACAGATCAGCAGTAGGATTTTAAGGGACTGGAACAGTCAGTATCACAGTGAATATATTGCAGCTGGTGATTTGTCAACGTGTTCAGCAGTCTTTTTGGTAAGGTGGTAAAAACTGCAAAACCATTTTGGGAGCAGATGCTATTTGAAATTTCCTGTTTAGTTTAGGATATTAACAAATCTGCTAGAAATAAGTGAAGGAGCAGATATTTGAGCGTCTTCTGGTAGTCAGTTGTTTAAATGGAGAGAAATGGATTATCTCCTTTTCAAAAGCCTCAGGCACAATTAACCTGGATACTAGATCTCTTTTTAGACTTTTTATAGATCTAATTTTCAAGAACAACAGCTTGCAGAGGAACAAACATCCCATATTAAATCACCACTATGTTGATCACCTAAAATTATTTGAGAGTAATAGAATTTATGTATCCTAGAGCTGCAGAAACAGTCACAGAATCAGAATCAATCACAGAATCACGGAAGGGTTGAGGTTAGAAGGACCTCTAGAGGTCATCTGGTCCAACATCCCTGCTCAAGCAGGGCCAAAGAGAGCTAGCGGCCCAGGAACTTGTCCAGACAACTTCTGAAGATCTCCAAAGAGGGAGACTCTACAACTTCTTGGCCAACCTGTCACAGTGCTCAGTCACTCTCACAGTTAAGAAGTGTTTCCTGATGTTCAAGGGAACCTCCTGTGTTTCCATTTGTGTTTGTTGCCTCTTGGTCCTGTTACCACTGAAAAGAACCTGCCTCCGTCTTCTTTATACTGTCCCTTCAGGTGTCTATTGAAATCAGTAAGTTCCCCTGAGCCTTGTCTTCTCCAGGCTCAACAATCTCAGATGTCTCAGCATTTCCTCACAGGAGAGATGCTCCAGTCCCCTAAACATCTTTGTGGCCCTTTGCTGGACTTTCTCCAACATGCTCATGTCTCTCTTGTACAGGGGAGCCCAGAACTGGACACAGTACTCCGGGTGTGGCCTCACCAGTGCTGAGCAGAGGGGCAGGACCACCTCCCTTGGTCTGCTGGTAATATGTTGTCTAATGCAGCCCAGGCTACTGGTAGCCTTCTTTGCTGCAAGGGCACATCACTGACTCATGTTCAACCCGGTGTCAACCAGGAGCCCCAGGGCCTTTTCTGCCCAGTTGCTTTCCAGCTTAGGCAGCTCCCAGCATGTACTGGTGTGTGGGATTGTTCCTCCCCAGGTGCAGGACTTTGCACTTTGTTGAGGTTCACGAGTCTCCTGTCAGCCCGTTTCTCCGGCCTGTTGAGGCCCCTCTGCATGGCAGTGCAGCCCTCTGGTGTATCAGCCACTCCTCCCAGTTTTATGTCATCTGCAGACTTGCTGAGGATACACTCTGCTCCATCAACCAGGTCATTAATGAAGATGTTAAGCAGGACTGGACTCAATATAGACCCCTGGAGTACAGCACTAGTCACTTCTAGTGCAGTCACTAGTACACCACTGGTGTCCAGTCATGTAAGCAAATGTGTAGCTTCACCAAATCTAAGGAATACTATTCTCCCTTTTTGATGTGTCTATTTCTAAAAGTAAATATGCCCCGAGACTTGGGACAAGTAACTGTAAAACAAAATAGGTGGCTTTGTAGTGGATTTGGATTGGACGTGGGAAAAAGGGACAATAAGCCAAAATACTTTCAAATTTATGGATACAAAGCACATTTTTTTGTCTCTATGGACACTTAATGTGATGAACAGTGCTGCATGCATCCAGAACTGGTTTTCACACATTACCAACCTCAAATGAGTAACTTCTTTGCTTTTGCATACAAGGAAATGCATAATTCTTGCTACTCTTCCTGCAACAATTCCCAACTTGGCCAGGATCTCTGTTGTCTACCCTAGTAAAAAAGTCTTTCCTATCTTTTTGCTTTGGTATGTAGTGTTGAGGTACTCAGTTAATGTTTTGCTCACCGTCATGCAGTAACTTATTCTGAAAATGGTTCCACTGAGAACTGAATCCAAAAAAAAGTATCATAGTAACTGCACAACATGAATGATAGCTTCTATTAAGTAAAACAGAGAATTACTAATGCTAAGTTTTGGGGGTGAAAGTGGTCTGTCTCTCAGGGAGACGGTATTTTCAAAACAGTGCATGAGAAAAAATTTATTTTTCCATCATTTTAATTTGAGTACTTTCTGCAACTGTTTTGTACTTATTGTCATGTGATTTTCTCTCTGTGAGCACTTTTGAGACTAATTGATTCTTCTGCTTCATTTTTTCAGAGAAATGCCAGTGATTAAATAGTTGGTTAATAAACCTGATCCTCATTCTTGCTGAGACTTAGAGATGACAGTGCCATTGTTTAATCAAAACAAAAATTCCAGGTAATGCATAGCTCAAAATAAGCATATTTTCAGTAAACTCTTATTCACCATTAGGGAATATCTCTGTAAGATGTAAGAATCAATGTGAGATTTCTTGTGTATTTCCTGTTAGAATTTTATTTTATACTTAATACCTCTAAGACTACAAAAATCTCAATTTATCATTTTAAGGAATTGGCAATGAAGGATTTGTTGTAGAAAGAACTGTATTTGTGTATTTAACTGTATTAAAATAACAGCCTGCTTCAACTCTCAAAAAGCAACTAAGCAAAATTAAAAAAACCCACCACAACCCACCCCCCCCAAAACAAACCCAAAAGCCAAGAAGCAATAAATCCCTTCAGAGTTGCTTTCATTGAAGGAATTTTTTACTTGGTTCTTTTGGAAAAGAGAAGAAAAGAGAAAAGCCTGTTACCCTCTACTGAATGATTTTACTTCCTGTATAATTAGGTGATGGGTCTTTATTTCTCTCACATTGACCTGTAAATGCCATGTATTAAACAGTCACAATCCACCCCATGGAATACAATAACCTGGACTGGATCACATATGAATGCCACACCCCTGAGCAACTAAAGAAGATACAGGTGTTCAGTGAATGAAACTGTCCTTCAAGGACACCAGAGTAGTATTTTCCAAGATGACTAGTGCCCTGTTGTTGTGGTTTAACCCCAGCCGGCAACTAAGCCCGACAGAGCCGCTCACTCACTCCCCCCACAGCAGGATGGAGGAGAGAATCAGAAGAGTAGAAGTGAAAAAACTCAGGGGTTGAGATAAAGACAGTTTAATAGGGAAAGCAAAAGCCATGCATGCAAGCAAAGCAAACCAAGGAATTCATTCCCCACTTCCCATGGGCAGGCAGGTGTTCAGCCATCTCCAGGACAGCAGGGCTCCAGCACGCGCAACAGTGACTTGGGAAGACAAACGCCATCACTCTGAATGTCCCCCCGCCTCCTTCTCCTTCTTGCCCCAGCTTTACATGCTGAGCATGACGTCCTATGGTCTGGAACGTCCCTTGGGTCAGTCGGGGTCAGCTGTCCCGGCTGTGTCCCCTCCAACTCCTTGTGCACCTGCAGCAGAAGCAGAAAAGGCCTTGACTCTGTGTAAGCACTGCTCAGCAATAACAAAAACATCTCGGCATTATCAACACTGTTTTCAGCACAAATCCAAAACATAGCCCCATACTAGCTACTATGAACAAAATTAACTCTATCCCAGCCAAAACCAGCACACCTGTGTAGCAGAGATGCTAACTAACAGTAGTAAATTATTAGCATTAGTTACAGTGGTGTTTACTGTAACCACAGGAACTTTACAAAAGGGGATGCCCTGTGTCTGTAACAGGTTGAGGGGAACAGTGCCAAAATTTTTCTTCTGCTCACAATACATATGGCTTCCTAGGGTAAACCTTTTAGCTAGTGATCTATCGGAGAAAAGTGAGTATACATCTATCATTTATATTGAAGTTCGCAAGTACTATATAGAAGAGAAACACTTCAATAATTAGTCGTATTAGTGCTAGCCTCTATCTACTGGTAGCTTCTGGTCATTGCCTTTGAATGGAAACATTTGCTGTTTAGTTTCAAGAACAAGACATACAGTTCTTGTAAATAATGTCACTTGTTGTCATTGCAATTAAATGTTGATAAAGTTTTCACAGTAAAAAAAAGCAAGCTCCAAACTTAAAAAATGGCATCCAAATAGTCCTCAGTGTGTGATTCTACATGCAAAAGGAATTGACCAAAGGGTAGGTTTTTTACAGATTCTTTAGGTATGCTTAATATTCTAAACCGAGAAGATGGTCAACTTTATTTTCTCACCACTAATTCTTTCCTAATAAACTTTACTGAATTTGGGCTTTTTTGTCCCGTGGTACTGAATAAATGGCTAACACATTCTACTTTTTATAGCCTGAAGATAATAAACTTGTGAAAATAACCTGGATTGCCAATGTCTTTACTTAGCCAGAAGTTTTCCCATAATGACTTTTCTGAGGAGGCTTGTTCTGTATTTTTAAGGAATTACTGTAATAAAGGCAACACAGATTCTATCAAAAGGGAGGATCTTACACAGAGAAATTCTTCTATGCTTTTTCTTGGTTGTCACCAATAAATGAATATATATGACATGATAACCAGCTCATATGTTTACTCTTCTTACCTGACTACAGGTAATATTGCTTTGTTACCGTTGCATCTAACATCTCCTTTCAACCTAGAAACCTCCACCAACTCTGAAAGGAATGTGAATGTGTAATTTAATCTAATAGCCTCTAGTAATACACTCTTATTATAGTCACCTTCTAGAAACTATGGCAAATTTTGAATCTTACTTTGAGTAACTTACGCCACCTTTTGTAATGTGATTTTTCAGTGATGGTAACACTGATGCTATGGGCTATGAATTCTAATTGAAATTGACTCTGGATTCAGCTGGGGGAAAAAAAACCTCACCAATTCCCATCGGTCTCATTGGAGTCCATTACAGAGAATGTTCTTCTTGGAGGCAAGGCCAGTTCAAACAGTTCTGCCATTTCTCTGTTCCCATGTTTCTTTGCAGCCATGTATTGTCACTCTCTCAGTTGTGCTGGTTTAATTTTTATAGAACTGCATGGTCAGACAGATCAAGGAATTGATCAAGGGTTTTTAATGTCTATATCAGCATAACTGAAGACATAATTGAAAGGGTGGGAAGCAGGTGTACTTTGAGCCATCTTTGCGGTCCAGTGAAATAATTGGAATACCATCAGATTTATTACCAGAACAAGTTACAAGCACGTTTGCTATTTACAGAGGGAGGGGTTAGGATTTCTCCCATGATAAAGTTCAGGTAACTATTTCTGAAATTTCATTCTCATATTCCCACATTCTGATACTAGTTTTACCTGCACAAACCTTTGGCAGCTCCATCCAAGAACTAAAAAAATGCTTGACCTTCTTACCCCTCTCTCATTGTGCTGCAGTCATGTCTAAACATGAGCGGAAGGTGTTACTGGTTTTAGAAGCCTTCCTCCCCCACTTCTGCTACTCTTTGTCCAAGCAATTAATAAACAGAGCTCTTCTGATTTTAGAATATTAACTGATTCTTTACAGGGCTGTTAGCCAAGTAGAACAACAGACAAGCTGATACAGTATTCATGTAAAAGCCAAAAGGAATATAATTGACATCATTAGTCAAAACTGGTTTATAAAAAGATAGATGTTCTAAATTCTTAATTCTTTCCTTGAAATTTCTAAGTTTTGTTTAGAACTGTTAACCAGCTTGACTTTTGAAGATTTTGTGGTTTACTGCTTTATGATCAGACAAAATAATGATAGAAAATTCGTATTCAAATAGAGTAAAGTTTACACCCAAATGTGATGTAGTCATATGCAAAGTAATATATTTATACATGAAGAATGGGAGATGTTATCCTGGAAAACTCTTTGTAAAGGACATAGCAACTTAACATGAACTTGTGCTGAACTGCCGTGGCAAAAATGGGTGATATGATACTTTGATGTCCAAGGAGAGTGACCAGATTAAAGGAGGTTATGTTATCTCTGTGCCCATAACTTGAGAAATGCAAACAAAAGTACTACAGCTGAGACCTGCTTTCCACATATTTTAAAGGCTGTAGTTAAATTCTGAGAGCATGTGGAACCCCAGAAGTCAGTATGGGGTAAGAAAGAGAGAATCTTTTGGTTAAATTCTTCAGCTTTTGGGGGTGATGTGTGTCTCACACATGTAGAACAATCATTATTTGTTGTGGGTTAACCCTGGGAGGCAGCTCAGGCCCACACAGCCACTCGCTGCCTCCCCTCACAGTGTGATGGAAGAGAGAATCAGAAGCGTAAAAGTGAGAAAACTCATGGGTTGAGATAAAGACAGTTTAATAGGTAAAGCAAAATCTGTGCATGCAAGCAAAGCAAAATAAGGTATCCATTCAGTACTTCCCATCACCAGGGAGATGTTCAGCCTTCAATGTTCAGGAAAGCAGGGCTCCATCAAGCATAATGGTTAGTTGGGAAGAAAAACACTGTATCTCCAAATGCCACCCCTTCAGCCTTCTTCCCCCCAGCTTTTACTGCTGAGCACAACGTCTTATGGCATGGCATACTTCTTTCGTCAATTTGGGCCAACTGTCCTGGCTGTGTCCCCTCCCAGCTTCTTGCCCACCCCCAGCCTAGACGCTGGAGGGGCAGCATGAGAAACAGAAAAGGCCTCGATGTTGTGTAAGCAGTGCTCAGCAATAGTATGTTATCAACACTGTTTTGGTCACAAATCCCAAACATAGCACCATGCAAACTACCATGAAGAAAATTAACTCCATCCCAGCCCAAACTAGTACATTATTTTAAACACCAGAAAATCTGGATCACTATTATTGCAGCAAATGCAGTAGAGAGTAGGAATAAATTAATTTGATTTTAATTTGATTAATTTGATTTTTACAGACTACATGTGCTAATAAAAATTATATAAGGGTATTTTGTCTTGAAGAATCCTTACTGTGAATAAGTTACCATCAGCTTGTATGAAGAAATTTGGTATCACACTTTCTTCTGCCTATATTAGTACTGTTGCTTCTAGTAAGAGCCCCCGCCCGCCCCCCCAGATTTCAGTCTTGTACCAGGATCTGCACAGCAGTTTGTGTCAAGTGAGACCCTGTTTCAGGAAGCTTTCTGTTTAAGAACTGTTATTCCATTTTAAGAATAGATATAATGAGTGAGTGACATGAGTTTGTAGGAATCATATGCTTAAAGCAATGTCAAGCTATAAAAATACACAACTTTGTGAGCAGATGATGGGAGATGGATCAAAGCAGGTGGTATCAGCCTGGGGTGACAGAGGGAGTAGTAAGGTTTAGACAGACAGAATTCAAAGTCATGACCTTTTACTACTTTCTTTGCTTGTGTGCAAAGTAAGTCACTAAACAAAGTGCTAGTAAGGCTGCAACTCAGCTACCACTTTTCTGCCAACAGTGCAAGTCCATTTATTATCATTAGGGCTAAGCTGCTGTTTAAGCTGATCCTTCAAGTGAAGAAAAGTTGGTTGCATGTATACTACTTCAGAATGGGATGGAAAGCTTCCCTGATCTGCATTGCATAGGCTGATTTCTCCTGCTGCAGTGTATCTATATGTCCCATGAATAGAAAGGGCTGTCTGGAGACCTGAACCTCAAGAAAAGAGGTGGGCAGAAGAGGCAGGGTGTGTGTATGGAAGTGTTCATAACATATCCTCTCAGGCTGTGGTGGGATGACTCTGGCCAGCAGCTACCCCCCCTCCAGTCACTCGCTTACTGCCCCACAGTGGGATGGAAGAGAGAATTGGAAGCACAAAAGTGAGAAAACTTATGGGTTTAGATAGCGAAGCAAAGCTGCGCACACAAGGAAGGCAAAATAAGGAATTAATTCACTATTCCCATTGACAGGCAGATATCCAGCTGCTTCCTGGGAAGCCAGGCCTCAGCACGCGTAATGGCTGCTTGAGAAGACTAACACTGTAACCCTGAACGTAGTCCCTTCCTCCTCCTTTCACTGAGTTTTCATTGCTGAGCATGTTATGTGGTTTGGAATATCCCTTTGGTCAGTTTGGATCAGCTGTCCCGGCTGTGTCCCCTCTCAGACTCTTGTGCACTCCCAGCCTACTACCAGGTGGGGCAGAGTGGGAGAAAGAAAATGCCTTGATGCTCTGCAAACACTGCTTAGCAATTGCTAACACACTGGTGTGTTATCATCACTCTTCTAATCAAATCAAATCATTAAGTTTGGAAAAGACGTCTAAGATCATCAAGTCCAACCGTCAACCCAACACCACCATGCCCACTAAACCATGTCCTGAAGTGCCACATCTATGCGTTTTTTGAACACCTCCAGGGATGGTGACTCCACCACTTCCCTGGGCAGCCTGTTCCAATGCCTGACAACCCTTTCAGTAAAGAAATTTTTCCTAATATCCAACCTAAACCTCCCCTGGCACAACTTGAGGCCATTTCCTCTCATCTTATCACTAGTTACTTGACAGAAGAGACCAGCACCCACCTCACTACAACCTCCTTTCAGGTAGTTGTAAGAGAGCGGTCTAGTCACAAATCCAAAACACAGCACCATGTGGGCTGCTGTGAAGAGAATTAACCCCATCCCAGCCAGACCCAGCACACAGCTGCACTGCTTTGTACCTTCCCTCCAGCTGTGGAAACAGAAGGGGGGGCGGAGGGGGGAGAGTGCTATGCTACTGCACAGCAACTGGGAGCTTATCAGTTCCCAGTACCACAGAAGGCAGACATAAGGCAGAGGTTAATGACTGGAGCTAAGCTCTTTAGTACTCAAGTAAATGTGCATTTGCTTCAGGCTCATGAAACCCAAGAGGAATATCTGCTTTTCTGGTTAGCAACCATCTTGCAATAGAGGGCTTCAGCAACCAAGGAGCCATAGTCTGTCACTGGACAAAAAGCTCAACTTTCACAGCCCCCAGTCTCTTCTGAGATGAACTAGGGCTGCATGTCAGGCAAGGCAAACTCCTGACCCCTCTCTCTGAAGGTTTTTGTAGACTCTGCTTGCTGAACCATCTGTGGGATCAGAAACTCCTGCTTGTCATAGGACCATGATATGGCTGAGACATGTCCTTACTGCTGTCAGAACCTCAAGCTCATAAACCAGTGTGCTTCATACTGTTTTGAAGAGCTGGGCACTTGAAAGTACTGAATGGGGTGAACAGCCATTGAAGGTGGCAATAGGGAATAAGGATAGTAGCAAAATGGCATTTTGCTACCTGCTTTAAGCTGTGTCTATATTAACAGTCATGGTCTGTTTTGACAGGCAATATCATTGCTTTTATTCACAGATAAGGAAATAGTCCTCCACTGTAGCTACACTGCAGGCATTCAAAGGGTAAAACTGGAAGCAGAATCTAAGTCATCTTGATATCCCAGGTTCTGTCTTATCACCCCAGAAGCCTGCTGGAAGAGAAGTTTCACAGAGATTGAATTGTCTGTTTTGCTGAGAGCCAAGCTCAGAAATTGATCCTCTTACATACTATTAAAAAAAATAAATTAATACTGTTAATTATTATGCTTAACTTGATATGTGAGGCATTATGTCATTCCTTTTTCCTTCATCTGAAATGGCTAAAGCCTTCAGAAGCATATCCATCAAGAAATTAATAAATAAAAGTACAAGAGGAAGAGAGATGGGAGCCACAGATTTGATGCTGGTTCCCGAGAATTCTAGAATGCTGGGGGGGACACACGCAACCCCCCACCTCTTTGCAGTGATTTCCCCACTCCCCACCCTCTAATAACTTGAAATTCTGGCCAGGGCAACAATGTAGAAATTCCAGTAGCAAAGCTGTAATTACATTTTTTTCTTCATCACTGGAAATATGATTATACCCACAACTTCAGAAGTAAACCTTATCATATGTAATTCCCTATCACTTTCATTTTCCCTGTACCCAAGGGAGCTCAAAATCTGACAGGTACTAAAAAAATGTGATCTTATGAATTTCATCATAAGCTAAGTATATTTTAAATTACTTTTGAGCAATTACTGCACTGTGGTCTAAAAATTATGGCATTGGGTGTTTTGCTTGTCAAATTAACTGAGGGGGGACCTTGAGCTGCTCAAAGCCACTACAGAAGCACTGAAGTCAGTAGATGACTGTGACAACTCTGCACTAGTCACACACTCATGAAAAGGGTTAATCTTATGCTATGTCTTGCCCAAGTTAGTATCTGACCTACATGAATTAAGCAGATTAAATTGTTGTGTGTGTGGATAAGCAAATATTTAAAGCCAAAAAAATGTGAGCTAGTATGTGAAAAGTGTTCCTTTTTCTTGTGATTAGACTTTGAAGGCTTAACCTTAGGAACAGCTTCCCTAAAACTTCAAGGTATGACTGGGGAAAAAAAAAGAAAACAACAACAAAAAAAGCAGCTGAGTATCAACCACTGTTTTGGCAAAGAGCTGGGAACAAAAATTTTTGACATGCCAGAACCTTAACACAAACATGAGTCATGTTCAAGGCCAGCCATTCACACTGTGCCAGTTCAAGATGCACATCTTTCCAGGAATGTCTTTCATCCAGGCTGGCATGTGAAAGAAAAATTTTGCTCTGCTTCAGCAGTGTAAAGGCATTGGGGCTTCTGACCACTGCCATCTCAAAACATAATTTCCCTTCAAATGATTGTCCTGGTTATTATCTTTCTGGTTACAGATGAAACAAAATATTTGTGTTTCAGAAGGAATGATAGTGCTTGAATTTCTGAATAATTTTGAACGCTATTTGCAAGATTAATATGAAGACATGCTTTGGTAGGTGGCCATGATTGTGGTATGTCAGTATATAATGTTTCCATTCACAACCAATAAATTAGTCTTTCCCAATATATCCTTCAGCTCCTCTTTAATTTTGCGCAGTGGAGTATGACAACTCTTTTCACTCTGATATTGCCTATATGGAAGGATTTCAGTAAGACGTGGACCTCTAAGTCACTCTTGGAGATATTACATCTTACATAGAAGAATTTAAGGGAACAGAAATACTGTTGGCTAGGTTAAACACCATGGATGAGTGAAGGTATAATGACTGCATTAAACACCATGGAAGCTTTAAGACCTCTTAGAAAAAGGCATAGAAGTTGCCTATGAAATGTTGTAGTATCAGTAGATGAAGCTACCACTGTTGAGTATTTAGGATTTTGAATTGAGAGACAGAAGTGGGCAAAAATGAAGTAGCAGAATTGTGAAAAGCTTTGAATGAGAAGAACACATAATCAGCCTTGTTCTTGTCCCATTGAGCATGCCGGAGATGAGTACATTCATATTAAACACGAGCTAGTGTGAGTATGAACTGGGAATTTTTGTGTTTTGAAACAGTGATCACTGATAATTTTGTCACACTGATGTTAGTGGAGCTGGGTTTAATCTTATTTCCTAAGTCACATGGCTGCTCAACATTGACATTCTGCCTATATCAAGAACAAAAGACTCTGGCCTGAGATCTAGTTCACTGTTAAGTGACAGGGAGGCCAGTTAGGAACATATTGAGTGGAATATAATACAGTAAAGCTGGAAAATCAACTAGGAGAAGTAAAAAAAAATACGAATTTGTAAAAAAAAATTTAAAAAAGGAAGTTTCTATAGAAATTTATTTTCTGCTAAAGACCATAAATGCATTAAATATTTAAAAGTGCTGGAAATAACTGAGAATGACATAAGACCAATGTAGAAAAAACAGAAGGAAGCCAACATAAAACTTGCTTGCTGTTCAGTTTAAGGTGTGTTGATTTCTAAGCAAATTCTGTACTGGCTTCCTTCCAAAGTTCAATGAACAATAAGAAATTCTAAAATAATAATCATCAAAAAAAGTAGTAAAAAGACTGAGAGCAAACAAAACTTTTGCTTGGATTTGGACTTAAATTTAAATCATTTCCACACTGTAAAGTAGACTGGAATTACAAAATACAAGAGAGATTTCAGGAAAGGACAAGAAATATTTTCTCCTAAATATGTCATAATGGGACATTTTTATTTCAGTTTGGGGTTTTTTTTCTCATTTAAATACAATTCCAGGCAAATGAAATTCCTTTTACAGTGATTTTCATTTGACATATTTGTCTGTTCCACATGAACAGGATTTCATCTATATTACTCTGAGCTTGTCCCCTTTTAACTGAAAGTGACTGTTTCTACAAGAGGAATAATTTTGTCTTTACTTTTTTCTTCTTCCTTTCTTTTTGTGGTGAGTTTTTGTGGTGGGTTGACCCCAGCCAGCAGATAAACACCCACACAGCCACTTACTCATTGCTCTCTCCCCCACTCCAACCAAGTGGGACAGGAGAGAGAACAGAAAGACTGAAACAAAATAACTCATGGATCAAGATACAGACAGTTTAATAAGTGAAGGAAAGAGGAAAAAAAAATACTAAACAATGCAAACTAGTCATGCACCATCTCCCACAAGCAGACCAATGTCCAGCCAGCCTCCAAGTAATGGCCACCTTGGAAGCCAAGGAACCCCATGCCTTTCTTCCTCTACCCCAGTTTTAA
Source organism: Harpia harpyja (assembly GCF_026419915.1). Classification (NCBI taxonomy): domain Eukaryota; kingdom Metazoa; phylum Chordata; class Aves; order Accipitriformes; family Accipitridae; genus Harpia; species Harpia harpyja. Next base: position 729,329 of record NC_068940.1, read on the forward strand.
GGCTGAGTGTAACTTTCTATGGTATGGAACATCCCTTTGGCAAATTTGCGTCAGCTGTCCCAGTGTCCCCTCCCAACTTCTTTCTGACCCCCAGCTTACTCTCTGTGGAGGGATAGGGGTGCAGAATGGGAAAGGGGAAACCACTGATGCTGTGCAACCACCGTTTAGCAATAGTCAAAATACTGGTGTATTATCAGTAGTTTTAGCCACAAATCCAGACTACAGCACCACAGGGGTTTCTTTGAAGACAGTTAACTCAATACCAGCCAGACCCCCCCGTACAGTCTTAGAACAGCTTGCCAATTTTCCAGGCCACTGAGTAACTGCATATTACCTACCCACCCCATCTTTTCAGTTTCCAACAAATGAAACATACCCTATTGTTTGTTATGATTGCAAATAGGATTTTACATTTTTTGTTCCAGAATTGAAAGGTGAGGAGGTGTTATATGTTCACAGTTTATAAAGTTATTTGTGATCTTTCAAGATGAGACTAAAGAAATTTACTAAGTTAGATTTGTTTCAAGTAAAGTTTGTTCCCTCCAGAGCTGATGCTTGGCTGAAGAAACATCAGATTACTGCAATATTGGAAATGCACAAGTGCTAGAATAAAATAAAAACTAACTTTCATGTTTATTTTTGTCTCTGTCTTAAAGATGTAATAATGGAGATGGAAACCATTACCGTCCATGTAGCAGCTATTACCTACTCAGATAGCTTTGACACTTGCCAGCACCCAGGGCTGCTGAAAAGAGAAGCCGGGGAGCAAACACCTATTAGAGAGCTGGGACCAGCAAATATGCGTGTGGGGAACTTCCCTGCTGTGCAAATTAGTACCGAAATTACATCAGCCTCTTATAGCTACTGTTTATCCAGTGTTCTTTGCTGTTTTTCTATCAGCTGAAATGAATCATAGCAGCAAAATAGCGATAGTAGACTTGTGTTCTATTGTGTTTCGCAGTTGAGCTTAATTAAAAGGTTTAAAGCTTCGCCATGGGAATTCTCACAAAGCTAAAACGGGAGGTCTCCTAAGAGCTTTTCATTTCAAACCCAGGTCAGGTCTCATAAGCACTATTCCTCTTTTTTTAGGGTTTGGGGTGTTTGGGGGGGGGTGCGTGTTTGTCTTCATCCCTTCCAATGATGTCTTAAACAAGCATTGAAGTCGCTTTTGAAAAATAAGGTTTAGTTCACAAAGCTCAGTTTTAATGGACTGGGCTTTGAATATATGTGAGACATGAAATTCCAGCAATCAAGGCACAGGCTGCTGCAGGCAACTATACTACTCAGTATAGGGGATATTTTTCTTAGGAGGAGAGTAAGAATAAGAATATTTTAAAAAAACCAAAACCCAATAGTCCGGTCTTATTGTACACAAGGCTTTACCTAAGTAAAAAAGCAAAAAAAGAAAATAGCAGGGCAGAGCTTGGTGAGGCACTAAACTGAAGTAACGTCAGGCAACAACTGAAGTTGCTGTACAGGTATAGTAAAATTTCAGCAATAAATAGCCAGGAAATCCTAAGCAGTTTTTCTGGCTTCTTAGAACAAAAAAGTATTCCATTACCCATGGCTGCATGTATTATATTGCATTATCTGTATTCCATGTGGAGTACTGTTGTGAACAATAGCTTTCGTCTGAGGGACAGAAAGAAGAACTTTGGGACGGGGAGGCAGGGGCTGACCAAAGTAGGGGCTGACTGTGGTTTAACATTTTCACTACTATAGAGATGGACCAATTTACAGGAGGAGCTGGAAAAGTCACTGGGTGATAAAGCTATTTCATTTCATTCTACATTTCTTAGGGACAGGGAAACAGAAAGTCCCTTTATCAGCATGGGAATGGTGCACCCTGTGCCTGTGGATTTATAGGGTGGAAGAGGCCTTCATTTTGAGGACAATTTCCTCTAAAATATAAAAGCTAGCAGGCCAATAGGCAATCTCATGATTCTGTAGGTCCAATACAGTGTAAATACTTAAAGAAGTGATTGATTTGCAATTTGATTAGATACTTTGGTTACAGCTTGCTTAATTTTTCCAGAGGGTCTGGCATTGTACAAATAAGTCACTAAATCTTCACACTCACCCCACCCCCCAAGTTTGTGTTTCATGTAGAGAAGAGATAATAGAGAATACAAGCAGATTCTGTGTTGCCTTGCAACTGAAGCAGCAGCCCAGGCTTCAGTCTTACCAGAATTTGTCACCTTGTACTCGTTTTGCATGCATGTAAGCATGGCTATCTATTGTAATACACATATTATTGATCTGCTGATTACCATGTTCTTAAGTCCTTTTTTACTTATCTATTAATGCTGGGGCCTGAAATCTCAAGGCAAGGCTTTGTGGCAGGAGTGAAATTAATTCAAGCAGTTTGTTCACAGTGGATCGATTACAATATTCATTCACTATAACAGTTTGCTTTCAAAGAACATTAAAGCTATAAATTAAATGAACAGGTTCCAATATACTCACAATTAGACTTCCCGTAGTATGTTTATTTGGGGTGCAGCTCTATAGTGTAACAGAAAATGACACTGGTGTATTAAGAGCAGGGTAAAAACCACAACTGTGGAAATGGTTCAACAAGGGATAACAGTAGAAACACCACAACCTTTTTTCTAAAGGGAAAAATGCTTTTTTGTGTGTCACTATGAATTACAAGAAATAGTGTGTCCTAGCTGACAGGATTCAGAGCTGTGGTTCGAGTATGCAGACTTCTATTCCTGTTACTGCTCTGTTGGGTGAGCTACCAGCTTGCTTTGTCATTCTGTGCCTCCATTTCCCCGTCCGTTGAATGCAGTTATGGTATTTTTCCAAGAACATTGTAAATCTCTAGCAGACAGCTATTTTTCACCTATCAAAACTCACTTTTCCACCAAATCCCAAGGGATCTTCCCAAAGGATGGGAAGAAAAGAAAAGAAGAAAAAAGAAAAATTAACTTTAGTAGAATTTCATCTATTGGTTCTAGGCAGACACTATATCCTCTTTTTGTAGACAGATTAGGGCTTTTTGCTTTTGGATTTTTTTTGGTTTGCGCCAGCTGTGCTGTTTTGTGCTGTTAACTGAATGCAAAGTGCTTGTGTGTTTTAATACCTTCCTTGAAGCCAGGAGAAATCAGAGTTTACATTTTATATAAAATGATCATTTCTTTATAGAAATAGTTTCAGTTGTAATTTCTTCAAGCTAGTTGCAACAACATTCAGCACCTTGGGCCAAACATAAATACAAATATTGTGCATGTGTATTTTTATAAATAGGACATTGTATCTGCCTTCACCTCATGCAGCAAAGTCACAGTATCTTAAGCAGTAGAAGTAATTCAGTAAATGTGAAATACATGCCTGATCAGGTATGAGATAGAATTTAGAAGAAAAGCACTAGCTTTTTTTCTGTCAATGAAAGCTCAAGCAACTAGAAATAAAAAGAGTTAAGAGTGCTTCCCCGAGACTGCAGATTTCTTCCTCGAAATCTCTGAAGCAAAACTCACACCAACCAGAGCACAAATGGAGTAACTCAATGGCCCCCCTCTTTGTATCCCCACACCAGCTAAATTTTAAACTTCAATAAAATGCATCTGTCAAGGTATGGGCAGCAGCTTTGCATACACTCTTTTATCTGAGTATAACCTACAGATGTGGGTCCCATTGTTTATTACCCCTTTTACTGTGCCATCCTGTACCATTTTCAATGATGTGAGATGGTTTCACAACTCCTGCACGTGAACACACAGTCTGTTTGAAGTATCTGCCTAAGCTGAGTGCTCTTACTAAAAATGAAATTAAATTAGATTGATTTGAGATTGTCTCCCATTCTCTTTTTTGTGTGCTCTTCATTACAGTTTGCTTCATGTTTTCATCTCTTGTGGGAAATGTTTTAACCAATGTAATCAAGATCCATAATCACATAACCTAACATTGATCATAACCATTACAAGTGTCCAGACTGACTTTTGTCTATAGATTTTCCAGGAGCCTAACAGCTCATATGGATAATAGCCATTGTTAAAATTTAGTGTATCTTGTGTTTACTATTTCCTTCCCCCTTTCTTTAAAAAAATATGTTTGTTTACCTTTATTAATTAATAAATACATAAGTGCAACATAATTTCTAGATATAGATCTATATGGAAATACATATTATTTTCCCTAATAAGAAAGTTTGTGTATGGAAAGTAGAAAATATTACTATTTTCAACTGTTTTGTAAATTGCCCTGAAGCAAACCCAAGCTCCAAGATTTCTTGAAATCCCTGAATACTAAGAAGCAAATCTGTATCAGTTTCTTAATTAGTGAGTTCTTTGTATTCCTGACAGCTTGAACTTGGGTCACTCATATTGAATACCTTCTACATTCTCCTAAATGTAAGTATCAGACACCAAAAGAGCTGTATTTCGAAAGCAGTTTACAATGCCTGTACACAACTACTTTTATACAATATTGATCCAGTTGAAGAGATAGTGTAAAAAGTGAATTGAGTAAGACGTGATAGGAGCTATTCATACAGATAGTTTTCTCTGAGGTTTCTTGTGGTTCCCTGGAAGGTTAAGTGCTAAGTTATGTTTTTATATATACTACTACTTTAAAACTTCATAGGCAATAACAACTTCTATTATAAGAAACATTTGGTAGCAATTTCATTTCTGCAAGTTGAAATAGCATTAAAGATATCCTATGCTGTACTAAAAGGAGGAAAGAAATACATACTCATTGCTCCTTCATATTTTTTCTGAGGTACGCTGGAAACAGTTCATTCGACTGCACTATCGCACAGTTAACTAGATGAACAAAAAGCCCTCACCAAAGCTGTCATTTCAATTTGTAATTCATTTCCTCTCTTTCTCTGTTTCACAGTCTGTGTTGCAAAGGTTTATCCCCCAGCTCCTAGACAAAGGCAACGTGTGAATAACAAATCTCAACGTCAAAAATGCCTAGCAAAATGGAAAAAGGAAACGGCTAATGAGAAAACCTCAGACATCCCTTATCAGGACGTATGGATAATGGCTTTAGCAGTAACAGTAAGTTAGTGATGACATATGCTATAGCACCGCTTTTGTTGCTCCTCCTGGGGCTGGAATGGTAAGCTGTACTCTCTGTGAAGGATGTTAAGCTCATCTTCTATGAGTGCATGAGTAGCCATCCAAATCAGAGAATGTGCTGTTCTCAAACAGCATTCAGGAACCCCTGCTTTTCAAAACAATCACAGACTTTTGTTGGCCAAGTCTGACAATTTGGGTAGAAAAATCTCCTTGGCCACCACTGTGTTTTAGGTGAAACTAGAGCTGGTCAGAAATGGTAATTGTTTGAAACTGGAATATTTAGTTAGCTGCATGCCAGGAGGGTTCTGGCACAACCCCACTTGGGCTGAATAACCCATTTCTTCTAAGAAATAGCTCTGCTTGCGTGCTTCCCTATGGACACAATCAAAGCTTAAGCCACCTGGTGGACTGCATTTAATATCAAGGGCCATGAAATACCAGGATTATGGCAGCATCTGTAGTGGAGTCCCATAGTCCATTGCTCTGAGACATCACTGATGATGAAATGCATGAAAGTTGAGAAGGTTTCAAGGGGTCTGAGCTGCAGCTGCAGCCAAAATTGTATAGTTCAGACTTGACATGCTACAACCTAATTGTAAGACTGTGGACAGTGGTTGAACAAAAGAAATACATGAGAGAGAGTTGGACGTAATGAAATGTAAGAGTCTTACTATTTATTTGGCTGCCTTACTGTTATCAGGCCTGTGTAGACTGCCAGGCAGAGAAGAATTTGACAGAAGACAATGCAGTAGCTCTGTCTGTATTTTTGAACAACTGCCCTTTCGTAACAGATGGCTTAGAACAACACTTCAGGTTGACGTGAGTGTAGGATGATGCATAATCAGACTAATCAAGATCTGTCTGCATGTTGCCTGATAACTAGCACTGCCGTCACTGTTGCTTCAAGTGACTTTCTCTACAGGTTCCCCAGGATTTGTGAAAGTTGCTTCATTTGAAAGATTTCATGTTTGTTAGGATTGTGTAACTCCTAGGTTTCTTGCAGTTCTTTCTTCTGCTTTTGAATATTTTGAAAGTCCCATTCTCTTTACCAATATTAGTAGGGAGACCAAAATTTAACTCAAACTTCTTGGTTGTAACTATCCATATTCAGGTAAGTATTTATTCAGTTCCTGTATGTGGAGAACTTTAAACATCTGCTGAGGCTGTTGAAATTCACTTTACTTCAGTGAATTCTCTCTCTAAGGAGCTGCAAGGCAAATGTGTTTATTCAGATGGGATCAAAAGTTGTTCGCAATGCAACCTTCTGATATATGTAAGAAAACTAAAGTTGTTTGCTATTTATTTACATTTCTGTTTAAACTCACTTTGCTTAAGTTAACAAAGGAATAGTAATGCCTTCAAATTGTCTGTAGGATAAATAATGTTAGTGGTGTGTGTGAGTGTGAGGGGAAATACAGGGACAGAGAGAGAAGGAACAACTTCGCTTGCTTTTCAGATCACTTATCCTGGTCTCAGATGAAACACTTGATTCCCTTAGAGACTCAATTTCACTAAAATTTTAGTGTATCCAGCCACAGTGTTTTTAACAACTATTGAATCTCGTAATAAACTGAGAATTGTAACAGTTGAAGCAGAAACTCTATGGGCTATGAAGAACTGTAATGTCTTGTCACTTAAACATAACTCTTGACCTGTAAAAGGAATTTTGAAACAAGAGACATATTCTGAAATTAAGTACTTAATATCAGTGTGGTCCTACCCAGACAGGAACTGATTTGGGGATGCTTTCTCACAGTCCCTGTGCCATTCTGCCCTCCCTCCAAAGCAGAGCAACTACTCTCCCCTTAGAGAATCAGCTGCAATAAAATTCTTCTTACACCTACCACACAGGGCACAGCTGCTTTCATGAGAAAGCTGCACTGTGCTGTGAAGCTGCTGTCATTGTCCAGGGTAGAAGAGATGCAGGGCTGTGGCTGCTAAGAGAGGGGATGGCATGTTTCACCTGCACTCACAAGCTACGAAGGTTATGCTCTAATGTGTGGCTAAAGAAAGTGTCTATCTTTTCAAACAGTAGTGGTAATAACTATTTCATGTCTCTTAAGTACAAAGGCAGGGTGATTTATGGAAATATCTTAAAAACTGTGGTTCAGGAGGTGAATTAGATGTTTAACGAGGTGTGTACTGCTGCTTTTGCAACATGTAGGTACGTTGAGGTTATTCACATACCTTCCTGTATCCCTATTCTTACATGTCCTGGTTTTGGCAGGAATAGAGTTAATTTTCATCTTAGTAGTTTGCACAGTGTGTTTTGGATTTAGTGTGAGAATAATGTTGATAACACACTGATGTTTTAGTTGTTGATATGTAGCACTTATCGTAAGTTAAGAATTTTTCAGTTTCCCATGCTCTGCCAGCAAGCAGGTGCACAAGAAGCTGGGAGGGAGCCTGGCTGGGACAGCTGACCCGAACTAGCCAAAGGGATATTCCGTACCATGGAACGTCATGCTCAATATATAAACTGGGTGGAGTTGGCCAGGAGGGGCAGATCTCTGCTGAGGAACCAGTCAGTGGGTGGTGAGCAATTGCATTGTGCATCACTTGTCTTTTCTTGGGCTTTATTTCTCTCTCTTTTTTTTTAAATATTACTTTTAATTATTATTATTATTATTATTATTATTACTACTAGTATTATTATTATTAAATTTCATTATTGTTGTTATTAATATGTTTTATTTTACTTTATTTATTAAACCATTCTTAACCCACGAGTTATAGTTCTTTTTTCAATTCTCTCCCCCATCCCACTGGGAGCAGGGAGGAGTGAGTAAGCGGCTTCGTGGTGCTTAGCTGCTGGCTGGGGTTAAACCACAACAATCCATTAGCTTGATGGTTGAGAGATGTTATCTGTACTTTTGATCTTTTCTGAACATGTTAGTCATGCAAGCCTGAACTTAGTTTCCATAAGCCAATACTGCATTTGGATGCTTAGAGTTCAAGGAAATTGTGGTTTTCAAAGCGAAGAGACCCAATGACAGAATTAGAAATTATTCAAATGACAGAACTTATAATTATGCTTCTGAAAATCATACTCCATGGTTTCTGGATTAGAGAACCAATTGAAAATATGGGCATCCAAAATCACAGATTTGCATTGTGATCATTCTCATTTTCAAAAGCCCAGTGCTTACTTCCAGTGTAGGTAATAAAAACTGTGAGTAAACTATGTTGAGATTCTTATATGAAAGGTTATTTAAAGAACTGAACCACATAACAGTGATTTTTTTCCCATTTGCTTAGGCAGATTTGAATCAGTTCCTAAATGCAAAAGAGAAGATCTAGGTCAAGCCTTTTAATATTTCCCTGTTGCTAATCTGGAACTTGATATATGTGACAGTCCTACTATTCAGAAAACATCCATTTTGGTCCTCTCCTTGCCAATATGATTTTTCTAAGTCTTCGTTTCCCTGGAAACATGCCCTGCAAATTAGCTATGGAAAAAATATTAGATAGGAGAAATATTATTAATTTCCTCTCCCTCCTAATCTATGTAAGACAATGTAGGTTTCATGTCTTCCTTGGTACACTGTCATAGCAATTTATCCAAGCACCTGCTATCATATACCTAGCTCAGTAATATGATTCCGTCTTCATGCATTCAATTACATTCTCTTTGTTTCTACTCATAAAGAACCTAAAATAAATAGCAGACAGTACCTGTGGGCTTAAAGTAGGTGATTCTCTCCTCTATGTAGATTTTAAGACATTTTGGTTTTGTTCTTCTTTTACAGTGGAAAGGTGCAAAAATAACTATAGCTTGTATAAATATATTGACTTCAGGAATGTGGGATAATCATGAGTAGATTAATGCACATTCAAGACATGCCTGAAGGCTGTGTTTTAACATGAACAGTTAATGTGAAGTCTTTTTGCTTGTTTCCATACATCTTTCTACAAAAGATTAAGAATAAAATTACACATCTGACTGAAATATCTGTAGGATGACACAAGTGCCCAGAGAAAACAGCTGAGTGTATACAATTACATGTGAAACAACTTTCACAGCAACATTGTCCTCAGGAGAAGAAACAACCATATTAGCAGAGACATAAGGAATGCCATAAAATCAAAGTTGGTATTAATTTTACAGGACACCCAACTACTTGAAACTCTTATATTTCTGTTAAGGTGCACCCTTGCCTTAGCTCTTTTCATTAAATAATACTACTCCTTGACTTTGAAATTTCTACAAAATTTCACTGACTTCTTTTCTGGTTGTTTACAGAATTATAGATATTGTTGGGTTTGTTGGTTTTTTTTCCCCAGAAAGAGTACAGAGGGAAAGTGAAGCACTTAGAGGTAATTAAATTAAAATGCCTGCCAATCTTAATTAAGTTTCTTGATGTAGATTCATTGAGCGACATTACATACATGTGGCCTTTAATCATGTGATTACACAGTTTTCCTCAGCTTCATCATGGAATAAATGACAACCACTTATGGATTTCCTTAATGATTTGCTTTATATTGGACAATAATAGTTAATCTCAATATAGGTGGTACAACTTCCTATAGGCAGAAAAGGTGCAACCTTTTCTAAACAAAAAATGATAATAATTACATCTTTCACTAGATCAGGTTGCTCAGAGCCCTATCCAACCTGACCTTGAACACTTCCAATGATGGGGCATCCACAACTTCTCTGGGCAACCTGTTTCACCACCCTAATCATAAAAAAATTCTTCCTTATATCCAATCTAAATCTAGCCTCTTGCGATTTAAAATCATTTCCCCTTGTCCTAACTCTACAGGCCTTAGTAAAAAGCCTTTTGTTGACTTTCTTATAAGCCCCCTTTAGGGCCTTTTATAAGAAAGGCCCTAATGACATCTCCCAAGAGCTTTCTCTTCTCCGGGCTGAACAACTCCAATTCTACCATCTTTTCTTCCCAGGAGAGGTGTTCCAGCCCTCTGACCATTTTTGTGGCCCTCCTCTGCATCTGCTTTAGCAGGTCCGTGTCTGTCTTGTGCTGGGGCCCCACAGCTGGACACAGTACTCCAGGTGGGTTCTCACGAGAGCGGAGTAGAGAAGGAGAATCACCTCCCTTGACCAGCTGGCCAAGCTTCTTTTGATGAAGCCCAGGAGACGGTCAGCTTTCTGGTTTGCAAGCACACATTGCCAGTTCATGCCCATTTTTTCATCCACCAGTATCCCCAAGTTGTCCTCCACAGGGCTACTCTCAATCCATGCATTCCCCAGTCTGTACTGATACTGAGGTTTTCCCTGACCCATGTGGAGGACCTTGTACTTGGCCTTGTTAACTTAATGAGGTTCACATGGGCCCACCCCTTAAGCCTATCAGAGTCCCTCTGGATGACATCTGTTCCTTCAAGGATATCAGCTGCACCACTCAGCTTGGTGTCATCTGCAAACTTGCTGAGTGTGCACTCAATCCCACTGTCTATGCTGTTGATGAAGATATTAAATAGTATTGGTCCAACTACAGACACTTGAGGGACACCACTCATTACTGGTTTCCATTTGAGCTGTTGACTGTAATTCTTGCATGCAGACATCCAGCCAATTCCTTATCTGTTGAATAGCCCATCCATCAAACCCACATCTCTTCAATTTAGATGTAAGAATATTGTGGGGGACCATGTCAAAGGCCTTGCACAAGTCCGGGTGGATGACATCAGTTGCTCTTCTCTTGTCCACTAATGCAGTCACTCCATTGTAGGAGGCCACTAGATTAGTCAGGCAAAGATGAACAGACAAACAAAGACAAAAACTGAAACACATTCCTGCACCCCTCTTCTTCCCAGGCTCAACTTCACTTCTTCATTCCTGACTCCTGTAACTCCTCCCAGGCCCCAATCCCTGCACGGCACAGGGGAATGGTTAATGTGGGTTGTGGTCAGTCCATAACAGTTCCTCTCTACCACTCCTATGTCCTCACACTTCTTGCTTGCTCCACTGTGGCATCTCCACAGGCTACAGTCCTTCAGGATAAACATGCTCCAGTGTGGACTCTCCATGGGCTGCAGCTTCCTTCAGGAAATATCCACCTGCTCCAGCGTGGGGTCCTCCATGGGCCGCGGCGTGGATATCTGCACTAGCGTGGTCCTCCCCATGGTCTGCACGGAAATACCTGCTCTACCGTGGTGTCTCTACTTGAGGAGAGTAGAGTAATCTGCTGGCATTGTTTCTCTTCTGGCTGAAGTGTTTCTGGATAGTGTCATTATCTACAAAACATGGCACTGTTACAGCGTTTGTGAAGTTCTGCCTAGGTTTTTATTATGTATTAACTGTAAATTGCCTGCCTTCCCTCTTGTCTTTGCTGACAGATTACAGACTAGGGGCTAGATGAGCCGGTGCTGCAGCTCCCGTTAATGACTACCAGACTAAGTGAATCATTTAGACCTGGGGGAGAGACCGCCTAGCCTAGAAATGGTCATCCCTTGAGGTAAAATCAACAATCCCTTTTTCCTTGTTCAAATACTTTTAAGTGCAACATCTTTTTCAGTATGCGGAAACAAATGTCTGTACTTTAACATTATGTGGAAGAAACAGGTGTAAATATACCATTTTAAACACGTGCCTACTTTAGGGACCGAATATCTTCCAGCACTTCACAGAGGGAGTTTTGTGTCTCCAATGAGCCATTTAGAGTGCTGGAGTTAGTCAACAGCTAGTTCTGCAACTGTGGTACTGTCAAACAGTTTCTGTAGATGTCTTTCTTCTCTCTTCTGAGTATGTTGTGATCCTACACTTCTAGTTTTAGGCCTTTATTTAAATGTGGGATTTAGATGTTGTAGGAAAAAACACAACTTTTCAGAGTTAATGTAAACATGACACTAGATGCTTTCAGTCTACTACTGCTTTTTACTTTCAATTTCAATACACATAATAATTGAAATAATTCAAAAGCGTAAATGAAAATACAAGCAATACATATATAATCAAGAAAAGTCTAAAAAAGTGTTTTAACCCTAATGCTCAAACTGTTTTTTGGTTGATACCAATGGAGCTACCTGAATAGAGAAAAAAGAAGTGTACTGGGAAACTGCCAAGTGCTGGACCTGCAGGTTTCTGTGACAAGTTTGACTGAGTGTTGTTTTATATCTACTTGAACTTTGACTCTAAGGTAGGTAAATAAAGCCAAATTCTCATTGAATCTGCGTCCTTATGTCCAGAATAGCTAGAGACATTTGATTTCATGTAGGAGCTTTACTTTCTTGTATTGATATTCACTGACATGCACAAATCAGTCATTCCAGCACAAATGAGCACTTTGGAACTGAGCCATCTGCAGAATATTGTTCATGGAAAATGACAGGATAACATATCTTTTATGTTTTGGCAGTGTACAGATTTATGTCAATGAAATTATATTATACAGGCATTCTCAGAAAATATTTCCTGATCAAAGCATGTTACTTTAAAGATATTTTGAAGATATTTATAGGGAAAAACAAAATACAATTATTGTTTCTAACTCCAGTGAAGCTCACTGTATGCTTAGCAAGTGTGCCTTACTAGGTAAGAAGGAAAGAATTCTAAAATTGTTAATTCTGACACACCATATATAAAGTTATTAAAATAGAGAGTCCCTTCAGTATTTTGTAACAGACTTAGGTGGGAATAGTAGACCCAAGCTATTCCTACTATGTGCATCTGTTCCATGAAACACTTTTTTCCCTTAAAGATGGGGAACTACACTGCACACTACAGTCTGAAATAGGAAATAACTTGAAAGCGCAAGAAATTGAACAGGACCCCAAAGGAAAGGAAAGAGCTGTTGGCAATTGTGTTCTATACAAACTGTCAGCCATCATCAGGATGAGATGTGTGTAAGACCTTGTTCACCAGCAAACTGAATGGTGATGTCAAGTGCAAAGTACAGTGTTTTTGTGATTACAAGCTAAAAAAGAGAGAAATGACCATTATGCGCAATTTTGATTTCTTTTGAGTTAACGCAAGAAGTGATGTTCTTTATATAAGGAGTTAGCTACTCTTTGTATAACCCTTAGAAAAATAATGAAAAACACAGGATAACTGTAGTAACTGTTCTGAATAGGACACGTACATTTTTGTGTGTGATTCTGGTGCTATTAATTCTTTTCTCACTTGTCCACTTCTGGTGACTTTACTGCCAGGCTTCAAATACCTGTTTTTGTAAAACTGTGTTACTTTATAAAATGTCTAGCCCACACATATGAAGCAACCTTGTCATCTGGAGGACTAGAAACTCTCAAATCACATAGTATATCCAGAGCAAAGCTTGATATAGAATTTAGTCTCCTCTCCCCTACTTTTTTTATGAAAAAGTAGATCATTAAAGTGCTCGATAGCATGTGAAATAAAGGTCTAGTTTTAAAAAAAAGGGGATTTTGTTTGCAATGTGTTTCACCAGCAGCCTGTATTGCAGACACATCATGAGATATTTGAAGGAAACAATGAAAATTATTTTGGAAAACCTCATGGTGTCTTATGATAGAGTGTATTTCAATGGTAAAGATTGTGATGACAACAAACTCTTTAACTCATGTGATCCATTTTTATGGTAATGCTTCTGACAAAGAAAGAAAAGGTGGTGATAGAATTTCTTCTTTTCTGCCACCCCAACAGAGCATCTAGCAACAATGTACTCTAGCCTGATACAATCTTCCTCAAATGCCATTAGGACAGACATCATTTTTCCTACCTAATTTCTCTTTAGAACCACACACAAAGAAGCCTTCCAGTGTAAAACTTCATTAACAAAGAAACAAAAGAACAACTGGTTGCAATTGTTGCCAAAAAAACAGTTGTTATTGCAGGTAACAAAAACAAAGGGTACTTTCCAACCCTTAGGTACTACAGGGATTTTGCTCCCTATGACAGCTGGCATGTATTTCTATAAAATGTTAAGTGCTTTTTAAAAAAAAATCTATGTATAGAATGCTATTGGGTTATTTAGGAAAGGAATATTTTTAATGCTATTCACTATAGAAATGCCCTTTCATTTCTTCCAAGTATAGAACAAAGACTTTGCAAAGTAAAGGGCATTCTCCACTGCAGGATCAGTTTTGCTGAAATGCTGGGTCAAATGTATTGGGATCATATGCCAGAGAAAGCTGGCGGTATATGTTTCGCCAAAACAGCATCACTGCACCAAACCACTTCCCGATGACTATTAATCCATTACAGAAGTCCTGATTCCCATTCCTTCTTCTGTTAACCTTGGTGCTTCTCAAACTACATGAGCATGTCTTTCTGGAGAATGAATGCATAAATTAATATTTTATCTTTGTATTTAGTTCCTGAAACAGTCACTCAGATTCGTGAGTCCCTGCCCCATTGGAGTTCTTGCGGTGTCAGTTGAGACATTTTGGTTCTGTTTTCGTCAGCACACTCCTACATTAATGGTTTAGCATTGTCTCACGTGGGGGAGAGCTGCCGCAGGATCAGTCACGATGAGTAAAGAGCGCAGTTGGTTTAGCCTCCCAAATTCCTGGGTGTTGTATTTTCTCACAGAAGGAGGTAAAGGACTGGTAACCTTTCTAAAAGCTAACAGTGGCTGTATTCCAACTGCCAATTTTTATTCCTAACTGACAGGCCTTGAATGCAACTCAAGTACAGTGGGAGTCAAAAAGAGAGCTTTAAATAATAAATGACATTTTAAAAAGAACCAAGCTAGTAATTAAAAATATGGCCTGCAAAAGCCTTTTTTTTTCCCTAGTGGCAACTGAGAGAAGATCCCAAGAAGCTGCAGTGTCAGCCCAAACCTCTGAAAAACCTTGGCTAGAAGCTTTGCAAAAGGAAGTTGACCTGACATTAGCCACATGGAATGCTGAAGAGGAAGAACAAAATAAAATAAAATAAAATAAAATAAAATAAAATAAAATTAAAAAAAAAAAACCAAAACGTAACAAAAAGGAAAAGGGGTGAAAAAAATTGTTAAAAGAATATGTATCTTTTTAAAGATTCATCTGACCTCTGACTCAAAAGATTGCTTAGGATATTGTTTTGTTTGTTTGTTTGCCTTTTTTTTTCCTGAGCTGCTTTGTTCATTGCTGGATTTTAGTGTATACACTGCTCAGGAGGGAAATTGGCACATTTATTAAATATTCAGATAGGTACTGCTGTATAGATGTCAAAGAATAGAAGATCAAAGGGACATTTCTTTGCACAAGAAACATGGCATTGATTTTGTATTTCTATATAAAGATGAGGCTTAGTGTGTAAGTGCTTGACAAACTGCTTTAATCTTTGCCTGTGATGGTTAGCTGTGGTCATTTGGGGGCTACAGTACAGCTCTTGTGTCTCCAGCATCTCTAATGCTTTCCCTTCAAACTAGCTTTTAAATGCTTGGTTCCACCCTGGAGTTGTCAGTGCTGAGGTGGGTGCCTTAAGCTGTTTCTGCAGGGTCTGGAGGAAGTCTGGTGCTACAGAATGGGCTTCACCAACTGCCAGCACAGAAAACAAATGAATAATTTAACACAGGACAAACATTCTGGTGTTGTAAAACTCCTGCTTGACATTGCTAAACTGAAAAATTCTAGTTCTGTGGTAGAAAGTGATTTCTTTTTTTTAATATCATCCTTAAGTTAACTACAATGGAAAGCAATTCTTATTGAAGTAGAACATTATGAGTTACTGAAACAAAACAAATGAATTTAATTTGCTTTGGATATGTAAGAAAGGATTTCTGCACCGTGAACCTTTTGTGTATTCTGACTTTGGTTTTTTCCCTGGTTTGCGATAAGGATTTTTTTTAAATGTTTAAATTTTCTGCAGGTCATGAGAACTATTTTATGCCTCATTCTAATACTATCACAATAGAATCATAGTCAAAAAAAGCTCTACTAGATCTTCCCTTTTGGATACAAAGTACCAAAACTGATAAAGAAGAAAGCGCTTCTTCATCGTACACGCTCTCAAGAACTCTTTGGTCTCATGAGATGGTTACACCATTTCAGTGTACTGGTTTGTTGGAGTCTGGTATTTGAGATCCCTGTGCGTTTTTGGTTGTTTTTTTTTTAATACAGCCATGGCAGAGTGGACATGCTCAGCTCTGTGAGCATAGCCGCAAGAGTAAAATAGGGGTAGGTCATGCGGAAAAGGAGATGATCTTCTTTTGTGTCTGCTCCATGTCAAGCAACTCTAGTGCTACTGTTTGTAATGAATAAATGCCGGGGGAGAGGAGCCAGGAGCCATCCCAGCAGAAAGCAGCACAAACAGGGCTGCTCCAAGAGCGGGCCAAGCTGGGAGCTGCAGCTGGCCCCAGTGCAGGCTGGGGGCTCACCGATGGGGTGCCCACCAGCTCCGAGCTGGGCCGAGCTGGGGGAAGTTAGAGGGTCTGTCGACAATCCAGGGATCATCAGCGAGGGCGAAGTGACAAGTGACATCCAGGGTCAATCCAGGAAGTCCAGTGAGGAACAGCAAGAGGCAGGGCTGGAGACGGTCTGCCTCTAACGTAGGTCCAAAGTCACTCCAGGAGGCAAGACAGAGATAAGACTACCGCGAGTGCGGATCTAATCGGTAAGTCAGGTCACGGAGGAACTGGGTCGAGCTCCAGCTGCCTACAGTGTAGGTCAGGCAGGGTCTGGGCAAAATTTACCCTACCATGGAAGGTCTTAGTCTGACCGACTGGAACAATTCTGTATTTCAAATTCCAAGGTTGAAAGGGATTATCTCTCCGTGTTACACAACAAGGGAAACTCTTAAATTAAGCTGGAGGATTTAAGGGTTATGTACCTTTTCTCCACCCCTCTACTAAATTAGAGATGATACCAAGCAAAGGGAGTACTCTATGTCCAATACCAGGAATGCAGTTACGTAAACAACAGGTAAGGTGCCAGCAGACAGCGCTTGGGAAGCTGCAGAGTACTTCGGGGGATGTATTGAGCAATGACATATGGTGTGCATGGGGAACAGGAGGAGTCACGCTGAAACAAATACACCCTTACATCAGGAAGCATTGAACAGAATTTAGCGTGGGAAGCAAGACTGGAGAGGAAAATGATGGGATTGATGGTGTGATGGTGTTACTAATCGTGGTAATGACAGTCTGTCTGTAGTGTGTGTTTAAATAGAAAGGAGGTAAATAGCCAAAAGAGAAAAAGTATTATTGGTTTTGCTGCTCTTGGGTTTAGGATGGGTGAGATCTTTTTGGTGGTGGTGGGAAAGTTTTTTTCACATTATGCACACTAGCTTGTTTGAATTCAGGATGTTTTGTGAAGTAGGACAGAAGCTAACACAAACTTTTTCAATCCCTTGGCATATTTTGGTTTTGCGTCTCTGAAACTCCTCTTAGTCCCTGCTTACCTGTCTGTCTTGTTTCAAGGGTCTGTCTCAAGGTTTGTTTGCACATGAACTCTGTTTTTCAGACACTGCAAATGGACATGGAAATGTGACAGCTTGGGCTTTGAACTTCAAGCAAAACATATCCTGGGCATTTATATATACAATACGTGCTTCTGTCTGCCAGAACAGACATATGTTAGTAAAATCACAACTGTTTTAAATTCCTCAAAGAAACTCCTTCCATTTTCCCACATGGCCTCTCTGAGTCTGGAAGTTCAATGTAATCTTAGAAAAATAATTCTATATCCTGAACATGTCATTCTAGTTCAGGATTATCTGTGTTTAATGCCATTAATTTTGGATAGGCATGTTCTCAAGGGTACATTTGATTTGTTCCCATAATTATATGAATAAAAAGTTCCTCCTAGCTTTTTCTTCCCACTGCTTGTGGTGCCAAGCCCACAAAACATTAATGGTAAGCTAGGAGACAAGGCAGGAGAAGCTGCCCAGGAATCAGTCAAGTGCCTTGTCCTGCTTTGATTTGTCATCTTTCTCATACTGAGCAACACCATCCTGTTCACTCATTATGTAGCGTTCTCATCTTGTTGACATCTTTCTTTTTTTCTTTTTTTTTTTTTCAAATGTACGAGAATATAAAGCAGAGAGTGCACAGATTTAGTTAAAGTAGACTGGAGATCATGAGTAAGTGATTGCAAGAAGAGAGGCAACATGTTTTCACATACATATGTGCACACACATTCTTTTTTTAATACTATCTTTTTCACTCATGGTGTCTGCCTTGTTTTATAGTAAGGCATGAAGCAAAAGACTCCGGCTCAGCTTCCAACCCAGAAACCTAGGTGTGGCTGTTGTCTGTATTCTTTTGTTTCAGAGAAGTCATAATCTTGTTCAGAATTTTGAGCTAGAATAATTAAAGCTACAATTTCAGTATAACAACTTTAACTCTTACTGCTAAGAATTCTACTGTGGCTGTCTGTCTTAACATTTTATAAGACAGTTGGCTGCAGACCTCATTGAATCTTGTAAGATCAACTAGTCTGTTAGTGCATCTCTCTTTGCTTTTGTCCATAAGCTATGAAGAACATTTTTGTACATTGATGAAGTTCATTGGAAGGCAGAATGGCTTATCTGAAAGACTGACAAGGTCAATTCCTGCATCTAGTGTGTGTGTATAAATTTCATCAAAGTGGATTTAATGTGAGGACTGTGCAGGATCTCTTCAAAGAATAGCAGAGAAAACCACAGGTAAGTCTTCTTTGTAAGTCACTGAGTGTTGCTTTTGGATGTAACACTTGCCCTTTAACTTGAGTACATTTGGATGCATAACACAGACTCAGAAAAATGGTTACTAGACACCAGAGAAGAACTAGTATTAAGTAATGTGTTCTTTTAGTTCAGGGGCTCTTTTATCTTACAGCATGGCTGATATATTATAGAAGGTCTCAAAGGAATTTCTTGTTCAGATTTTCTATTTCCTCCCTTCCTGTTTCCTCCATCTTCAGTTCCCTGTTTTAGCATCAACTACAAAAGCTGATGGTTAAATAATACTTATCTGAATCTGTGTAATGTATAGAAGCAGAGTCAAGATAAGACACCTTCACTATGTCTATAGTCAATTTTACAATGACTTAGCATGTGTGCGTGTGCACACGCATGTGCATGTGTAGATACTTGTTCATCTCTACCATTACAGGTATATGCCTATATTTAGGTAGATTAAATTAATATTTGTCTCTGGCTCTACTACTTACTTATCCCCTGGTAATATGAGCAGCTGTGTTTGAAAAACATCCCCTGTAATCAGAAGTATTTGTGTGGATTTCTTTGGAGCAATATAGGATCTGGTAGAATGGCTGTGCTACCTTCCACAAGTTATTTATTGTGGGGTTGTAGGCAGCAGTGATCTGTTCTACGGAGATACATTTGCTTACTTTGTCATGGTGCCAACAAAACAAACTTTCAAGCTTTAGGCACAAAGACAATGACTTTAACAGGAGGATGAAGAGGCAATAATTTTCAGATATGCTTATCTATTTCACTTCCCCAAATGGATATCTTGTTATAAATAACTACATAATATTTCCATCACAGCCACTAATGTGCAGGGTTTACAGCATGTATTTAAGTTTAATGGATTTTAGTTTACCCTTGAGAGAAGGGCAAAGTCTCAGTAGGGCAACCTTACTTCCTTTAGACAAGATATAAGCAACAACTGTGCAACTGCAGAGCAGGTCTAAAAATAGCTTTCTGGCAGTACAGTACGAAGCAATGAAGTATAAAAGCAAGACACTCAGTCTTATACTGCAGCTAGCTGCTCACTGGAGATTTTCTCAACTTTAATTCAAAGTATTATGAAAGAACCAATATAATATATAGGTGCATAAATTTTTCTATTACATATGTTAACTGTACTTCATGGAGTTGCACCTGCCCAAACTCATTCAGATTATATGAGGGAAATGGCAAGGTGCCACAGTACAAAAAAATTGTTACAGTAACAATAATAGATGCTCAGAGCAGTTGCAGCAACTATAACTAAATATCCTCCTTTCTCCCACTCCCTTTAAAAAATAAGAAAAAAAAAAAAGAAAAAGAGAAAGGCAATTTATTGCAAACAAAGACAATGACTAAGAGGCTTTTGTCTATTTCTGAACAAATCTTCAGCTTTCATTGGTAGCCACCCCAGCACTCTTTCAGCAGAGCTCCTCCCATCATTTTGGGCAAGGGGGAATTTAGTGAAACACGGTTCACCAATCCCAGGAGTCAAATAGGCTGTTACACTTTCTAAGCACCCTGTTTATTTAGACAAGAATGAAAGCCATTCATTGGGCTGGTTGAAATTAAATGAGCATCCTATTGAAATGTAGGTGTGTTGTATATCATGTTGATGTCCTGGTTGCCAAGCATATCTTGATCAGTGAACTCTGCTCTTCAACAGTTCTTACACTCACCTTTTAACTGAGAACACAGAGTGTATTGATCAATATTGCTTTATGAACTGATAATCTGGTAATCACCCCTCAAACACAATTATAGTCAATTAAGCTGATTTTTTTTTAGTTAATTTTCCTGATTGTTACCAAATCTGTATGTTCACACTCATGTCTTGGCTGCATGGCCAGTGTGTTCAGACTTAACATCCATAAATGCGCCCAGAGTAGCCATCTGCAGAAAAAAAAAGGTTTGTTTTCATTTTTTCTTCCAGTTTGCTGAACCCTTGATTTTTATCTGGCCTATAGGTCATCTGTTGTTCTTAAGGATGTGCACCAATTAGTAGTTATATTGACTTGAAAACACACGTATTCATTTTCACTTTTTAAAAAGGTGCCCTGTATTCACCAGAGTATTGCCTACTAGCACTGAAAATGCTACTCTTAAAAGGCATTTGAGTGACAACCCGCAAACTTTATCTTCAGTGAAGAGCCATGGTAGTTACCTATCTGCATCAAGACCACTAGAAATTTTTTTCTTTTCTTCATCAGATGCTACATATGCTACATAATGTTTTCATTATGAGATGTCCAGATACACATCCTTTATTATTTGCCATCCTAGATTATAGGGTAGGTATTTGCACCTGCAACTCCACTCATATGCGTGTACACACAGACATACATGTGCATACCTGTAAAAGCCTACCTCTTAGCTGTATTAGTCCCTGGCTGAGACAAATACATTTCAGCCCACTGTGCTAAGGCAGCTGCCCCTCCTCTTCCTCCTCTCCCCTCCAGAACTGAAACTTGCAGGAAAAAAGACATGACACTATTTCTAAAAGCAGATTTTTACACACAAATCTGGGGCAGCAGGGGTGTTGTTGGTTTTTGTTTCTCTTGAACTGTTTATTGTTCTGTAGAGGTTTACATGAGTGGAGCAGGCTTTTTCTTTTGTTGCCAAAGGAAGGGCAGATATGCTAATGGACAATTTGCAATAAATTGGACCTTTTCCACTGGTGTTTTAACAGTCAGAGGTGGCGCCTTTGGACACAAACATCTATGACCTCTTCTTTCTCCACCTGGGGGCAGATCCTCAGTGGATGTAAATAACCTTAAGCTGCAATGAAATCACTGGCATTAGGACAGAGTGAATCAGCTGAGTCAGCTCATGGGAACCCATAAGGTACATTGATGAGCCATGTACGATCCAAATGGGGCCAGAAGAGTAAATTCTGGACAAAGCTGTCTACAGCTCTGAAGGCAGAGATACTCTCTTGGGGGCTGGAGGTCCTCCCTCCCAGTAGCTGTGTTGAGTATGAGGAAATCATATGCAGTGGACATACAGTTCTTTAACACCAGCTTGGTGTGAATGCATATGGCCTGTTGTACCATCTATTTTAAAAACCCACAGGTATGGCATTTATTAAAACAATGGAAGGGGAAGATGGAGTGGTGTATGGGTGTAGTTCGAATTTGAATGGAAATAAATCTATATCATATTAAGGAATTAAATTTTAGAACAAGTTTCAGTGCTACTTTTCAAAGAGCTTAATGTCACAAGGATACCAAGAATCCTTGAGTTCTCACGGCTTCAGTGGAAGTGCAGAAATCTTGATATCATGTTAACAGGCAAAATAATTAGCTAACCTCTTAAATATGGACAGATATTAGTTTGATATTTCTTAATTTCTTAACTCTATTCCTTTTAACTTGGATGTTGATGGCATTACTCTCTTTTGATTTTGAGTTAGCCCCTCCTTCTGGCTGTTGTATATAATTTTATCTATTTCTATCTTTGTTATCCTCAAATTAGTAGCAAAACCTAGTTTTGTTTACTATAACGGTCTACCCATTATTTTAGATAAGTTTTCTGGTTTGTTCTTAAAAGCTTGATGGCTCGCACTGGCAACATGAAAAAGACATTAAGGGGAAGTGGGGGAGAGACAAGGCTGATAAAGTGTTGTTGGGACCGCCAGCAGAAACTTTACTGGCCAGAGTGGAACTCTGCCTCTTCTGGGATCTTTGGAAACAATTGATAAAATAAAGCAACACTGATAGATAATAGTGCAAAATAAAGTAGAAAATGGCATAATATTGGTTAATTCATGAAGAAAATCAGCAGGAGATCATTACTCTAAGGACGCTAGTAGTTATCTCTGGTTAAGAGAAAGACGATACTGTGGTATTTTGCCCCAGATTACCTAAACGTCCTGTTTACCCTCCTGGTGTCTCTGGGCAATGTCAAATGCCTGCTTTGAAAGTTTTAAAGAACATCTGCATTGTGTTGCAATCGTTAGGCAGAATTTGCTATCTGACTTTATTTATCAGGGTGTTTTACTGTTGGGAGAAAACATATTTTTCTGGTATTGCTAACAACCTTTATCACGGCAGTCTGATACTTGGAGGTTCTATTTTATTCTACTTTAAAGAAACAACAGCAAAACTTCTGAGGTCAGATGACTATGTTAGAATTTCTGCTTTAATTTTAAGGATATTTCTGAATTTCCGGATGAAGAGAAAGAAATCCGGAACTTAATGGAAAATGCTTAAAACCAGTTCTTAAAAAGTTCAAATGTACTGTTTTTGTGAAAGCATCTGTCAAGACTGTGGGAACTTGGCTGTGGCTTCTCCACCTTTGTTTTTGGTGAAATTGCCTTTTCTTCCTTTTGCCCCTGTTCTTTAACTTGGGTCTCGTACCAAAATATTGCTGTGTTGTATCTGAACTTGTATTTAAATAAAATATATATTTTTAAAAAGATCATCATCATGAAATATTCCAGCTAAGTAAAATAAAGCATGAAGCAAAGCTTTTAGTTTATCATTGAGAAGTGTTTCTGAATTCTCAGCGTCCTTCTTATAGAACTGCAGGGCAAAAATGACTTCTGGCTGAAAGATACTGAGTATGTGTTTGGGAAGCATAACTGGTCTTATCTGGGTTGTTTTTTTCATTGCTGTTCATTGAATATAGGTGATTCTTCAATCTAGGTAGCAGGCAGCTCATTTGCATTGCATTTTGAACCACCACAAAGAGAAAAAGAGTTATTTTTGCCTCTGTTTCTTCTGCTCATCACATAGACTGTCAGGACTTTGTTTTATGGCCTGACTATTTGAAGTAGAAAAATCTCTGAACTTAAGGGTGGTAAATTCAAAAGGACACCAGGAGTCAAAACCAGATGCAATATAGGAAGTAGGTATCTGAAGTGGGACTTTGGCAGAATTTTTACGTGTTATTAGTATATTAGATAAACATGGCTATGTTTTTATTACTTTAATAGGTCTATCTTTCTACAAAGTCATCTGAAAGTTATTACAGTCTTTATAGAGCATATTGTGTGTTTGAACAGCAGAAGCAAACATGATGCAAATTTAACACTCTTCAGTGCTAAAATTAAAGAATTATTTTAACACAACGCAAAGCCTCTAGCTTTTTCTTACCTTGCTTGCTACCTGTTTCAATTTGGCAGGAGAGACATGAATGACCAATATAAAGTCACTTGCTGCACAAAAAGCATTACAAAACAAACTCCTCATATGTATCCTTTTTACCTCTGAAAAACTGTCCAATTTTCACATATATTTCTGAGTAGAAACATGCCTTTAAAAACACAGTATGGGATAGCTTATACAGCATTGCATCTGTAGTGGAAGGCTTATAGCCACCTAACCCTTCATTGTCAAAACTTAACATTACAACTATGTTAATATACTTGGTATTGACTATCCATGAACACTTGAAATCAAAGCATATTTGTTGATTCATGCCCTCACCCTCTAATTTATTGTGTGAGCTCCTTCCAAGATTTCAGCCTCAGATCTTATATCTCTTCTCCATTATGTGAACTAAAAATAATTTTAACTGCTTAACCTGCTAAAATGCTATTGGTTTGTGACCTGAAAGTTTGCACAAGGCCACATTTCTCTAAGTCTTGTATCCTACCCACGCTCAGAACTCTGATCCTGAGCACCCAACCTTGAGAGCATCCAGGCTCCTCAATTTCCTCTTCTGCTCCGGAGGACATAAGTCCACAGCTCCCACCTTGAATGGATGGCCAGCTGCATCTTGCATCATTAGTTGTCATAGAACAAAGTGGGTTCTGACTTGTTGAAACCTCAGAAAACCAGGCAGGTTTTATAATACATACAGAAATCTAGACCTCTCTTCTGCTGCTGGTACCTCAGGTGGCTAATATAAAGCCAGCCTAGGTGTATCTCTCCTGCAGAAAAAGCAACTGATGGGTTTGAAAATTGATTACAGTAAACTACTGATACATACTGTAAACAAACACAAGTTAAATTTAAGCTAGCTACTTGAGTGGTGCT
Organism: Harpia harpyja; assembly: GCF_026419915.1. NCBI lineage: Eukaryota > Metazoa > Chordata > Aves > Accipitriformes > Accipitridae > Harpia > Harpia harpyja. The sequence goes on from NC_068940.1 coordinate 753,880, forward strand.
GGCAGTCATGTTTTTATAGCTGCATTGTAAATATGGCCTAAGTCCTTTTTCAGATTTGGCCTCTGGTTGTTTACCTGTCCATTGTTTTGATTATAACTGAGCCCCCATTTACTCTTTAAACATGGTGCCTTTGAAAACCTTCCTCTCCAGATGAGAAGACGGGCTCATGTTTCAAGATACTTAATTGGTGTATAATAATTTTTTTTTCCTTCAGTCAAGGTATTCATGCTTTTTCCCCACTGAATATTTTGTTATAGTATGTACAACACAATTTGCATCAGTACAATTTCTCTTGGTTATCTTTCTGCTGTAATTTATGCTGCTTTTGTATAACTCAGGCCTACAACAAAGCCGCAACCATGCAGACTAAATATCTAGGTGGCATCTCAGTGCTTGCCTTTCTCACTCTGTGCTATAACATGAAATTGCTCCAATGTTTCTTTTCTCTGTATTGGGAGCAAAGGCTGAGGTAAATAGAAAGTGGACATACTGTAAACAAAGATCAAACAGCTGGTGTTAAGAGTATTTCCTATGTAAATATGCATATTGCTGAATTAAGCATGGATCAAAGTGTCCTGAATATTAGAAAGGCTACCTGATTGGGAATATGTAGTGTAAAAGAAATTGGTACTTTGGTCTGGTGACAGTTATTTCATTGTACAGAAACTGCACCCCTAAAAATGCTCTGCAGAACATAGTGAAAAGTAGAAGACTTCCATCTGTAACATTTAATGCATAACTAGTAATTAGTTTTGGCAAATGTTAAAATGTCTATTGAAAACAGAAGGAAAGAAAGAAATCTTTAACCGTCCTGCATATGTACAATAAAGTTGCAGTTCTGGACATCTTAAACAAAAGATGCTATTAGTTTTCCTTCCCAGGCCTCATTGTTTGATATTTCCCAAACATGTGGTTATGGACACCACATTAATAAGATTCCCCCTATTTATGTTAAAGTGACACCAGAGAAAGTGAAGATGTACTGTACAACAGGGATTATCCTAGTATGAATGGCACTTTAATAGAGAGCCTATTTTGTAGGTTAGTTCTCCCCCTGCTTTCTTTCCAGACTACCTAGTTCTAATACTTAACACATTCCTCTAACATCTAAAGTAATTGCTGCTTGGAAAAGTGATCTTAGAGCTTGATTTTTTTTTCCCAAGTTTTGAGGACTGACAGCTCCCTGATGAAGTCCGTGGGAAAAAGTAGTGCCCATAACCTTTGAAAATCAAGTTTTTCCTGTCTTTCACTGACTTTCAAGGACATTTATAGCAGCTGGAAATCTTGACCTGCAACAACTCTGTGAGTGACCAGCAGGTCATGGATGACTCATTGAGAACTTCCCTTACATAGAACCTTCCACTTATGGTATCATTCTTAACCTTTCCTCTTTCTACCCCTTTAAGGATAGTTAAATTAGTTCCATGTTAATTAGAGTCTCCATATGCAAAGGGTCCTTCTGATATTGCTTAAGGTGAATGAGAGAACCAGAATTTAACATTGCTTTCTTTGTAAAAAGGTTATATAATGAATGTTGAAATGAAAAGAATAAAATTCTCCCAAATACTTTCAAAACAGGTAAAATATAGGATAGTTATAGAGTGTTTATAGTTTTTAAGTGTCTTCCAAATCAGAGGGATCATCTTTTCTCTTGAGCTACGTTCTGTGTAGCAGAAAAGCATCACCACTGAACTCCTTGAGAAAAGTTCTTTTTCCCTCTGTTTCTGTCAGAGGGAACACCACGTCCCTTGCTTGGGATTCAGTGCTTATCCACTGGAGAGAAAAAACAATGTAGTGCAATTTAGGTCAGAGACTCAAAAATGCAAGAAATGAAATCTTACCCTCAGGAGAATTTTTATTTCCAAAAGAAAAAAAAATACCTTATTTTGTCTAAAACCTAGCTGCTGCCATTTCCCATACGTGTCAAACACATGGGTGTCGGTATGTAATTTTGTAATAACAGATAGTGTTATACTGTACTTGTGTAACTATGCAGTAAGACACAAAATGCTCAGTGGAAATCCCTGCTCCATGGAAGTCTGGTTTTGCTACTAACTTAAACTGCTGGATTTCTCCCTGTACACTGGACAGCTGACACCAAGAGTCCAGGGACAATCCATAGGCTGAGATATACTGATGAAGACTTCGGGCTGTAAAAGCATTAATGACAGAGCAAAGGTATTGAAGCGCAATCTGTGACCAGGAAGGACTACAGTTAAGCAGACATACTGTTTGCAGAGATTAGTGGAGGGAAAAATAAATTACTGGCAACCTGTTCAAGTCAGTTAGCACATTCACCAGAAGGCAGATCACTGCTACTACTTTATTAACTTTGAAAACTAAAATAAGTCTGCCCTGAGGAGATCAGAATGGTGCTGCTGAAACTGACCCACTGCTGCTTCAAGAATAATCTAATAAAGTTAATGCTGGAGGTGGTATTTCAGAAGTGCTTGCAAAGGTAACTGTCAAAATGCCTGGGAAAGCAGAAACTCCAGGGACTGTACCAAAAAACAGGAATATGAAAAATGTGAAGCTGGTGGTAGAAAGAGGAGAAAATAGAAGTTTAATTAACAACATAATTGGGTTTGAAAATCAGTTCAGCCCTTCATTATAAGGTCATTTGAAACTCGTAGCAAAAGAAAAGTATATTCTAGCATATACTGAAGCTGTAAGAAGACCAGCCACAAGGTGACTAGAAATGGAATGGCTTGAAAATACATTGAATCATGACATTTTGAGACAGCTCTTCAGCTACTCTAAGTTGGTGTAACTCCCTTGACTTGTGTGGAACTGTACTCGTTTACATGAGCTGAGGAGCTGACCTAATATGTCTCACTGCAACTGGGAATGGAAGTAGGGGGTTTGAGGGGAGGGTAGAGACATTTCTCTATAAAACTGGTGAGACTGCATCTGAAGTGCTGGGTCCGGTTTTGAATTTGCCAGTATGAGAGACATGGACATACTGGAGCAAGTCCATTAAAGGGCCGTGAAGATGATCAAGGAATTAGAGTACCTGATACACGAGGAGAGGCTGGAAGAGCTGGGACTATTTAGCTTGAGAAGAGAAGAATAAGGGGGATCTTGGCAATGTGCTTAAATACGTGATGGGAGGGAGTAAAGAAGATGGAGCTTGAGTCTTACTAGCAGTGTCCAGTGAAAGGGCAAGAGGCAATGGGTGCAAACTGAAATAAATACAGAAATATCCATAAGCATAAGAAATACATTTTTTACCGTGAGGGTAGTCAAACGCTGGAAATGGTTGCCCAGAAAGACTCTGGAGATTCCATCCGTAGAGACACTCAAAACCCTGGATGAGATCTGGAGCCGCCTGCTCTAATTGACTCTGCCTTGAGCAGGGGCATTGGTCTGGATGATCACCAGAGGTTGCTTCCAGCCTCAACCATTCTGGGATTCTTTCATCTGAGCAAACTGATAAAGGGGGCAGGGGTGAAGAGGGGGTTTTGGGGTTGTTTTTTTTTTCATTATGAAGATTTATACTCTAGTCTTGGTAAATAAATTGAAATCTGTTTTTCTTGAAGGCTGATATGCAAGGGTGTAAACGAAATGTATGGATTTTTTTTCTTTACTTGTTTGCTTCTGATGTGCTTTTGGAAGTTCAGCTTTTCTAGAATTGCAGATAGCTTTAGAAGGGTTTAACAGGCATGTGGGAAGAAATAAAAAGTCATTTCAACTGCAGATTGGAAGTTCTTGGAGCAAGTACTGTGCTTTTGTCTTTCAGCTCTTTCAGTCTGCATTGTGCTCTTATAGTGCTGCCAAAATTAAAGAGGAAACATGGAAGAAAAAAATACTGTTTTTTCAAGTACCTGCTAGACTAAGTAACCTCCTCTAGGAAATGCATGGTATACTAAATGGCTTGGAGAAGATAGCACTGAAAAAAGAGGGCATGCACTGAGCAGGAGACAAGATATATTGTTGTCTGTTCTAGTCACAGAAAAAAATCACACAAGTCAGTGGAAGATATTCCTTCACAGGCAGTTGTACAGCGATCTAAACCATTCAGATTTGACCCTGTACTTCCTGGAAAGTAAAGTTGCCGTTAATTTTGGAGGCACGTAGGATTGTCTGGAATTCTGTTAGCCTGTGACTTGGAAAGAGTCTCCCTGTTTTAACCTTTAAGTCTAATGTCCTGTCTTATCAAAGAGGATGTTACTTGCTCTGTAGCACTCACTGTAAGAGGAGATATCCCTAAGCAGAAATTAAAGAAAAGGAGAGTCTGCTGTTCAGTCCAGTGAGGCAAGCAGTCCACCTAAAAATTTCCTTCTTTCAATCTGGGTGCACATTTTTCTAATGCATTATTTTCTGCAACACTTCTTTAAGGAGTTGTAGGGAAGTCCTGCAGTCCTGTTCCTGTGCAACAAGAAAGCAAATGATTTGCTCAGGATCCTGTGAATATGTTATGATGTGCTGACTGGATCTCTTTGGTAACTGAGGTCCTAACTCAGAGAAATCCATCTCTAGCAAAGGCTACGTAAATTGTTCTGGTGGGTCGACCTTGGCTGGCTACCAGACATTGAACCAGCTGCTCTCTCACTCCCCCCTCAATAGGACAGGGAGAGAAAGTAAGATAAAAAAGACTGTGAACCGAGATAAAGACAGGGGTATCACTTATCAATTACCATCATAGACAAAACAGACTTGATTTGGGGAAAAATAATTTATTGACAATTAAAATAGAGTTGGATGGAAAGGAACAAAGACAAAAAAGGAAAACACCATCCCACACACCCCTCATTCCCAGGCCCAACGTCACTCCTTCATTCCTGACTCCTCCACCTCCTCCAACCCCCGAATGCCACCGTGGGGGTTAATGGGAGGTTGCAGTCAGTCTATAGCAGGTTGCAGTCAGGCTCTAACAGTTCCTCTCTGCTAACCCTTCCTCTTCACACTTCTCCCCTGCTCCAGTGTGGGTCCTCTCCATGGACTACAGTCCTTCAGGATAAACCTGGTCCAGCATGGTCTCTCCATGGGCCACAGTTCCTTCGGGAAATAATCTACCTACTCCAGTGTGGAGTCCTACATGGGCTACAGTGTGGATATCTGCTCCGCCATGGTTTCCTCCACTGGCTGCTGAGAGGTCCATGACTAGGTACTATTGCTATTTTGGAAAGAGTGAATATCTCCTTCCTATTGAAAGTATTGAATTTGGAAGTATAAAAATGGTCACTGAATAGACAGAAAGCAGTAGATGGTATAGGTGGGTCACACCCTTAATCACAGTGTTGAGAAGTAGGGAAACTTCTTTCCTGGAGAAAAGGATTTCACCACCACTGTAAAAAGTTTTCCGTTGGAGCAGAAATATGTGGCAGAATATCACTGTGTCAAATCAACACTACACTTCCAATGTTCATGTGCAATAAGTCAATCTTCCTAGCAAAATTTCATGCCCTTCAATATAGCCCTTTCAAGGCTGAATTTGGCCTGGAATACCTTTATTCTTTTTTTTTAATTATTATTGCCCATTTATTAAATCCATGTACTGCAAACCTCCAGCCTGCAGAAGTTCCAACTCAACAATGAACAGCATGAAAGCCTTGCTGAATGTTAAGTTTGTTTTATTGCTAAAGTTGAACTGCATTATCTGGTTTGCTACAAATAGTAGAACAATTATTTCTAATCCTGTGGGATGTGTTGATTGGCAAGTGATAAATATCTCATAAAAACAATTTTCTTTGGAGCACTTACGGTAGCCAAAAAACAATGATTAATTGATTAGTGTCTGTTCTGTAGATAAGAAGTCCATAATTTATTTACAGTTTTATCCTCAAATGCTCATTAGAGGCTGGAACATGAAAGTCAGTGCACTGCTTACATTGTTTTATTGCAAAAAAAGTATGTTGCTCTAGTTTAAATAACCAAACACTGACGACTATCTTTCTAAATTCATTTATCAGAAGGAAATTATGTAGATAGCAAATGTATTCTGCTGCTTCTCAGAAAAAAAAAAAAGAAAAAAGAAAGAAAGAAAAAAAAAGAAAAATATATTGATGAAGAAAAGTACAGAGGAGGGAATGATTCTGGATTCCTAATGAAAAACGTAGATTTTCTGAGGGAGAATGCTTATATGTTATTTCCTTCTCAGGGGATTCCTTTAAAGTCTGATTCTTAGGCTATTGCACCTCTACTCTTCACCTGTCAAATAAGAAAGCCAACATCATCTGTGTTCAAAGTTCCAAATATGAGTTGGGATTATGAAGATCTCAGATATGATAGAAATGGAGGTTATATTGATCAATTAAATAAAAAGCTTTTTAAAAGTTGTGTAAAGGCTAAGCAACACAACTACAAGCACACTGTGAATTTCATGCTACCTCTCCAAAAACATGCTTCATTGTTAAATGTTATGGGAAGACTTAAAAGATGCATCTTTATACAGATAAAGAGGCATTGCTAATAATACCAGCCAGTTTTGCAATATTTTTCCTGAATATTATTCACTTCCTGGAAAACTTCTTGAAAATCTCTGACTGTGACAGTGCTAGAAATCAATGGCTGTGAATACTGAGTGCCTTATTAGAATGTGTATGTGTGAATATGTTGATTTAGTTAAATGGACACTGTAAGAAAAACAAGCAAGAAGTTAAGGCCATTCTCAACAAGCACTTCAGAGCTGTTATGAGACCATAGTAGAATGGAAAACAACCTTGGAATCAGAGCAAGAAACACAGTTTAATAAGGGACTTTATCCTCTGTCTGGGGACAGAGAGTAGTTTGGTAGCAGTATCAATTTACTTTTCCTGCTGTGTTGGCTAAAAAAGTTCATCGTCTCTAGGTTACCTTCAGGTGCTAAGCTTATATTGTCATGCATAAACGGTAGCCTGTTTAAGAAATACTTTTCTTGCAGAATTAGTTCCTTCTGTTTTAAATGAATGGTAGTTTCAAGGCTGATGATACCCATTTCCTGAGCTGTCACAGACTATTGTTTGTATTTCAGAATATACTCCTTGCATGACTTTTGACCTTCATGATCTTCACAGGATCAGATGGTGTCACAGCCTTGACTACTGCTTTCCAACTCTGGGGACATATATTTTTTAAGACAGTGTAGAAGGAAGAACTGGTGTGTGCATTTTTGCATGTTGTGTTTTCCGTGGTACAAATGCCTAAGGGACTTCTAAAATCTGGTTTACAATGAACACAAGGCTGACTGTAGTAATCTTTACTTGCAAGCAGCTATTCTTTTAAAGCTGAACTCAAAATAACTTTTTTTTTAACTATCCAAGAGTTGATTTTTCACTGATAAGGTGAATATTGACAGTGTTATAAACTCATAGCAGTAAAAGCAATGCTTGATATTTGTGACTGTTTAAGAAGGGATAGCACCTGCCCTAAGGAATTGTACAAGAAAATAGCCAGATCTCATGAAGAAGGGAGATTAAAGGCTCCCTTTTAAAGGGAGATTAAAAGTTGTGTTGTGTAAATTGACACAATTCCTTTTGTCAGTTCAGCAGTAGTGGATATGTAAGAAGGACCAATGTATGGAAGAACAGGCTTCGCTCATTATTCCATGTGCAAGCAATGGGCCAGTTTAATTTCCAAGTTCAAATAAAAATATTTGTGGGCAGACTTTCAGAGGGTTTATTTTTTATCCAATGAAATTAGGAATCAGCAATGTTATGCATCAAATTTCCTGCTGGATAAACCAATTGAAATTATAAGTAAAATCAAAATTGGATATGTTTCTTTCCTTTTATGGCTTTTGATCTGCTTGGTAGCTCTCTGCCTCTTTCCTGTTCTGGTTCCTTCACCTCCTCTCTTTTCTTGAATATTTAAAAAAAAAAAAAAATTAAGTTGCATTCTCCAGTCTTCTTACTACTTTGTCATCCCCTCACTGAAGAATTAAAATACAACATCTTATCATAAACACTGCCTGCTTGTTAGTTCATTAGACCAAGGAAAAGAAAATAATAGTACATGACCAGAATTCGATAATATTCATATAAAGCTAACATAGTCTTTTCTTTTGTTTGTATTAAATATGAATTTTTAATAATAAACTTATGAAAATCCAGTCTATTCAGGAACAAGCAGTAAACCCAGCAGTATTCATATGATAAGCTGAGGGTAATGCACTCAGCTGTAATGAACTGTATATTCTGTATAATTCCATCATCCTATCCTTGTATTCAGAAAACACCGAGAATGTTGTAACACTAGCAGAGTACAGTAGAAACAGAGAACCCTCTGGAAATGGCAATCAGTAAATAACACTCTCAAATGTTCTTCAAGTCTATTGTCTATTCTACCTTGTCTTCTCTTCATATCTCTTTAAAATTTGTGTACATTTTCAGGTGAATCTTTTTAAATTGACACTAAATGAGTGTTTCATGGGGAGTGGAAAAGCTTTTTATTCCTCATAACACAGAACACTTTGGAAAAAAAAATAATCTAGAGTGTGCAATATATTTGAATTATGGCACAGCATCAATGACACTTCGATTCTCTACAGATATCTGTTGCTAAAGCAAATGGCTAACTAGCAAAGGTGCTGTGTAAGTCTAGATGGTAAATGATTATGGGATTGTAAATGGATTTATTACATTTGTTTTGCATAATGTCATGAAATATAGTATAATATTGTGGTGGGTTGATCCTGGCTGGATGCCAGGTGCCCACCAAAGCCATTCTATCACTCCCCCACCCTCAGCTGGATGGGGGAGAGAAAATATGACAAAGGGCTCATGGGTTGAGATAAGGACAGGGAGAGATCACTCAACCAATTACCATCGCAGGCAAAACAGACTCAACTTGGGGAAAATTAACTTAATTTATTGCCAGTCAACCAGAGTAGGGTAATGAGAAATAAAACCAAATCTCAAAACACCTTCCCTCCACCCCTCCCTTCTTCCTGGGCACAGCTTCACTCCTGGATTCTCTACCTAACCCCCACAGCAGCGCAGGGGGATGGCAAATGGGGGTTGGGGTCACCTCGCCACACGTTGTCTCTGCTGCTCCTTCCTCCTCAGGGGCAGGACTCCTCACACTCATCCCCTGCTCCAGTGTGGGGTCCCACCCACGGGAGACAGTCCTTCACGAACTTCTCCTACATGGGTCCTTCCCACAGGCTGCAGTTCTTCATGAACTGCTCCAGCGTGGGTCCCTTCCACGGGCTGCAGTCCTTCAGGCACAGACTGCTCCAGCGTGGGTCCCCCACGGGGTCACAAGTCCTGCCAGAAAACCTGCTCCAGCGTGGGCTCCTCTCTCCACGGGGCCACAGGTCCTGCCAGGAGCCTGCTCCAGCACGGGCTTCCCACGGGGTCACAGCCTCCTTTGGTTGCATCCCCTTGCTCCGGCGTGGGGTCCTCCCCGGGCTGCAGGTGGAGATCTGCTCCACCGTGGATCTCCCTGGGCTGCAGGGGGACAGCCTGCCTCACCGTGGTCTTCCCCACGGGCTGCAGGGGAATCTCTGCTCCAGCGCCTGGAGCATCTCCTGCCCCTCCTTCTGCACTGACCTGGGGGTCTGCAGGGTTGTTTCTCTTACATGTTCTCACTCTGGCTACAGTTTCTGTGCCCGCTGCAACTTTTTTCCCTTCTTAAATACGTTCTCCCAGAGGCACTACCACCGTCACTGATGGGCTCAGTCTTGGCCGGCGGTGGGTCCGTCTTAGAGCCGGCTGGTATTGGCTTTGTTGGACACAGGGGAAGCTTCCAGCAGCTTCTCACAGAAGCCACCCCTGTAACCCCCCACTACCAAAACCTTGCCACGCAAACCCAATACAAATATCAGAGTCAAAAATCCTGGAGGCAGTGAATTACATGAACAATTTAGCACAAAGCCAAACTAATCTCCAGTTGTCACATATGAAAAAAGAGAATACATTATCCATAAAATGGAAATCATTGATCCCTATTTCTACTCCATATTTAGCTATTATTGAAAGTATTGCTTTTTGAAAAGAGAATGGGGGAGAGTGAACTAAGTCTTTCTTTTGTAGGTAAACTAAGCTAGCTTATGGGTCAACATGTCATATCCTACAACTTCCTGTAATCTAAATAAAACACAACATAAAAATGCCTTTTCTGTGATGGAAAATTTTTTTTATTAGTGACAAATGATTACCAGAGTTTTAAACTCAACAGTAGCTTAACTATGAAAGAATTTCATGTGCTGGGTTTCTGGCTTGCTAAAAAGTGTTTACTGCTTGTGTTCCTTTTTTCTTTCCATGTTCTATAACAAAAGTTAAATATCACACTGACAATGCCACTGTCTTACAGGTTAGAAAGATGTGTATGTGTGCTTCCATGATGTAAATAATAAAACCCTTTCCACCTTGTATATGAAAAAAACCAGATAGGAATATGTTTAGGTCAATTAAAAATGTTACTTTTATACATTCTAAAAAGTTGCATTTATGAAAAAGATTTTGAAAGCCTTTGTGATTCATCAATAGGCACCACCAGAAATTAAATGTGTTCCTCACAGAGCACTTAAACTTTATGCTTTATCCTCCTCCCTTACAGACTACATTGGTGTTAGATTGACAGTTTCATCAATACCTGTCACAAACTGAATATACATGTGTTTCCTTAATACATGTTTACTAATGGGGCTTGATGCTTTTCTTGGCCTATTGATTATGTCTATCTGAACTGACTGTATTTTCTGGTTCAGCAGATGTAAACTGAAAAATCTTACTCTAATACTTCTTTACTGAGATGCTACAAGATCAGCCTCTAGTGGGACTTTGTTAGCATTTCTGGTCAATGGAAGTGGTAGATGAAAATGTTAAAAATACCATGGAATTGTGATGGTGTCTTGCCGCTACTGTTGCCAGTCTTTTCCAAAGCAAATATTTTCCTTTTATACTCTGGGAAATACTAGAATTATCTCTTACTATTTTAGGGAAATCACTAATATTCTGCAATAAAAGACCAAATTTAGCTCTCGATGAAATTGTAGCTTTATTGAAGCAATGACAGTGTTATTGTTGACCTCAGTGGGAAGGACCGTGACCTCAGATGTTTAGTCAATGTACTTTGCCTTTCATGTAAGAGCATGATACATGATTAAACACCGTGTTAAAAAGTCACATATGATCAAATCACGGAATCACAGAATGGTTGAAGTTGGAAGGGATCTCCTGAGGTCATCTGGTCCAACCCATCTGCTCAAGCAGGGCTACCTAGAGCAAGCTGCCCAGAACCATGCCCAGAGTTCTCCAGAGTTCTAGAATTGTATTAGCAGGTACTAATGTATAAGATCTAAGTGACCTGTGGTGAGGCCAGGAAGATACAGTGACTTGAACCTTTTCTAGTTGTATTGCCTATCTGACAAAAGCATTTTTTTTCTTTCTCCTCTCTTCTCTTCTCTGCTTCCTAAGCATGAATCCGAAGGCTGGAGGAAAGTGCAGGAGACTGTGTCACTGAGTGGGTTGTCGCCTTATATACTTTTTTCTTTTACTTTTTAAAGCACTTCAATTTTAATTACTGGATAAACAGACCATGTATATGTATGATTTTTGCATATATTTATTCAATACAGTGCTGAGTTTTATTTGAACTATGCTGTATGGTAACTATAAATACTACTCTATCTTGCATTTTCTGCCTCATGGTGAGTCATGACATGGTACTAAACTAAATGGATGTCCTTTTTACTATGAAGTGTTATGGCTGAATTATGCTTTCAGCCAATAAGCATGGGGTACTGCCCTTTCAGTATTCTTCACATTTGCTGAGACTTTTTATAACTTATTTCTCAGATGATGCCTTTGAAAGGCAATTTTCTTGTTATTTACAGAGAATTGTCTATGTGAAAATGCCAATCATAACTTCATAAATAATTTACACTGGCTCTGCCATTTCATCCTTCCCCACTCCAACCCTAGTGCTGTCTCTCTTCCCCGTGGCAACGGAACCATTTCTGTGATTGTCTGACAACATCAACAAACACAGGTAAACAAGAAAAGCTAAACCTCACCACTACTTTTTTTTTCTTCTTTTTTTTTTTTTTTTCCAGTCTACCATATGGTCGCACAAAAGCTTGTGACGCCAAAAGCAGTAGATGGAAAGAGGCCTGGTAGGACAGGGAGGAGAGAGAGAGTGGGCAGTTCTGCTTCCTCCTGTGAGTACTCTGAGGTAGCGCAGACTGAGTTTGTAGCAATAGCTGTTGAATTTTAATTTTGTTCTTTGGGTTGTGCATCTTAGTGGCATTTTAAGAGCCACACTCAAAATCAATCTGGACAAGTAATTGCAGTGTGAGGAGATATATCCAGAGCACCCACTTTGGGGCAACTAATTTAGCTACCTAGTTTCCATTTGTTCCTCCTAACTTCTCCAGGTTAAAATCCCTTTGATGAGTTGTCTGCACGGAATTGTGCCCTGGAAAACTTACCTTCTCTCTGTAGCCCACAGAGAAGACGTATATACTCCAACGGGGACCCTGAAGGTTCTGCTTGCTAAGTATGGGACATGTGCTCAAAGCTGCCCCTGCAGCACATGGGATCTGTGCTTTCCTGAACCTGCATGAGTGCTTTAATTGCATAAAGACTACATCCTCTTGTAAAACACCTATGCTTGAGAGGTAACCATCTACCTCAAGTGTGAAACCTGATTCCATCAGGGAAGAAAGGACTCTGGTTTTGGACCAAAGTGAACAGAAGAGGGCAAGGGGCCAAGCTGTTAAGACCAAACTATTTCTTCATCTGTAGATTTAGAATTCACGGAAATAGGTCTTTCTGTAAATTCAGGTGTTCTTACCTTACCTTTGGATTTCTGCTTTGAAAGCACAGTGTATGCTAAATAAAAGCTTGGCGCACTCATTGATCCTTGGGAAGAAGCCAATCATACTGCATGTCATTTCAGGTACTGAGGGGAGGAGCAGAGACCCTGTGAGGAAAATAGCACAGGATTAAAGAATGATTTCCTAGCACTGGTGCACAAGTGTGAAAGAGATGAGTGAACACAGGAGTACACAAAGGCCGCTAATTTTGGCCTTTCTGAAGTTTGTAATGTTTGATTTTTATGACTCTGATGTTGGTTTGGTTTTTTAACAAGCAGCCAAGAGTTGGGGTGGGGGAGAAGAGGGACTATTAGGGTCTTAGTTTCTAGGAATTTTTTTAATGTTTGCAGATTTTTTTTTTTAAACTGGAATTATGCAATGTGTCATAAAACCAAATTTTTTATTCCGTCCCAAGTTTATGCTTTTCGTTCTATCTGATGCACAAAATCTCTGGCCATGTTAGATATGCTGGAGCATACTAAACCTATTCACAATGTTATAATCTTGTTCAGCACCTCAGATGAGAAAGGATAGGTGAAAACAGTAAGATATCAGTTTCTTAAACCTCTTTACTTCTGCATGTGACTGAATACTCCCTAGGTGTTTTCAGAGCAAAGCAAAACATGCTAATGCTAAACTTTTATGTTTTGAACTAATGATATTTTAAACTAATTTGGTGTACTTTACACAAACTTAGCAATAGAAGCCCTTGCACAGTCAACTACAGTGGTGTAGAAAACTTCTCATAAGCACTGTTTCCAGCTTCCAAGTGAAACCAGATCATTAAAAGCTTTGCCAGTCCTCTCTATCTACAAGATAGAAGACTGCATGCTTAGTCATGCAGGTGAGTCTCCACCCTCTCCACTATGCTATTTTATTCTTGTCAGGCATCAACTTTTCCACACTGCAAATGATTGATGTGTGAATGTAAAATGTTTGAAAACAGTAGTACAGAGTCTATTTATGTGTGCCTGTGTTTCTGTAAGTATATGTAGAAGAGACAACAAGTTATTAAAAAAAAAAAAAAAGAAAAAGAAAAAAGTAAGTACTGTGAGGAGCAGAGAAGGCAGTGTAGTTCCCAAGGCAACTAATCTTTTCTCTTTTTGTTAAACCCTAGAGCTCAGGTAGGCAAAGAGCAATCCTCACATCTCCACAAATGTACTCCTATTTTTTTGTAGAACAATCTCTGTCATTGGCTAACATTTTTGTCCAAGATAGAATTTGTCTGTTTAAAGTGGGAGAGATTGATGTTTCCAGTGATGGAGGATTATGTACTTTATGACTAGTATGCTGTCTTTAATCCATTTTATTTCACTTCTTGAAATTTTACTTATTTTAGTGGTACCTCCCAGAAGGCAAGAGGGATTTTAACAAAGTAATATCAGAATGCAAAATCAGACCTACTCATTCAGGTATTTTGGTCTAGTCTTTTTTAATATACGCCAGCTAAGTGCTACTACAAAATCCCACATGTGTAGAACAGTGATACCTGCACATTCTATCTGCCTAAACAAAACTTTACTTTCCTTTCTGCATTGTGTTTAATGCAAAGATGGGAACAAAATAACCAAAATCCATTGATCTTTTTAAAGTTACCTTAGTTGTTCCTATTGAACACTTGCTCTTAGGAACTAACTTATAAATGTAGAGGACACATGTAGAGTAACTGAGCTGGTAGCAAGGACAGTTTGGAGCGTCCATCTCATGAAAAAGTAATGAAAATAACTAGGATGAAAACAAATTTAAGACAATACGAAGAACGTGTGATAGAGAGTCATTTGGGGTTTTTTGAGGTTCTTGCATATGTATTTCCAGCCTTCCGGAGGATGGATGGATTTCAGTGTGAACTTGTAAGAATGTTTAAGTGGGATTTTGGTCACTCATCTGTTGGTTGCAAGGACCCTTAATTTACTTGGTGGCCTCTTGCTGGATTTTGGCCCAAGACATTTACATTTTAATGGAGAAGACTGATCCACAGGGAAGTGAGTGAATTGTCACAGAGTCAAACTGTGGATAGGCTATAAAGTACAGAAGGAAACCCAGCTGTCTTGACCTTCTAGTCCTCATCCCTGATCATTGCACAACGTAGTTTTCATCAATTTATACTATACTTTGGATTTTAAAGAGACACACAGTTTTTTGAGGCTTTATTAATAACAGGAACTGAGTAAGGGCATCCTCACTGTGGTATGTTATACTCAGTGCTTCCATCAGCTGCTGATTTGCCTGGAGACTATTAAATCTGTCTACAGTAATATAGGTGCACCAAATCACCAATATGCTAGTGACAATCCACTAACAACATTTATACCTCCATACTTGTGGTTGCCTTAGTCCAATGCAGTGAGCCAAACAAGCAGTAAAATCACAAAACTTTCTCTGCCAAGAACCCCTGGCTTAGAAGAATGTCCAACAACTCATTATGGACCTTAAAGTCTATTACTAGGAGTCTAATGTTGCTTTAGTGCGCCATCCCCATCAAAACTAGGAAAGCAGTTTAGCCTAATCTGGTGACTTCCATTTCTATATGAACTTTTCACACACTGCCAAACAGAAACATTTATCAGTAATGGGCTAGATACTTTACAGATGTTCTTGCAGTACCAGTACAGAGTAAGAACACAGAGAGAACACTATCGCTTTAATAAAACAAAGTTTTTGGACAGTGGGATCAGGGTTGAGAGACCAGGAGCCATCTAATCCCATTAATTATCTTCATTTGGTAATATGAAAATGTTAATAGAAATAAAGGGAGCGATATATGTCAGAAGAGCAGCATCATTGCTCACTGCTTAGGGCAAATTTGTGCTGTTAAATTTCATGTTTGTGCTTGACAATAACCTTTCATATACTCAGCAATTTCATGGTGACATTAAATCTGGAATTAACCAGACCACACAGCAGATTGAAAGGTTAGAAATTTATTAGGACTTATACCATGGATCCTTGAAATAAATGAGAGTATTTACATCAACTTCTGTGGCCTTAGAGTCAGGCTGTGAATGCAGAGATGCATTCAAAGTAAACTTGGCCCTTTTGTTAGGGTTTTAGAACACTGCTGTTACTTTTCCTGTTCTATCATTTCACCCCGTTATAGCCTGTGTCTTCTACCAGAAACACTGTTTATCAAGGAAGTTACCAAAAGCATGGACTGTTACAGGATTTTTGTTTTGCTAGATGTCTTTCATATACAGAATAATAAATCATGTTCTCTTCAGTTTACAATAAAGCATTTCACTTCCAACTAACATTAAATTAAGTTGGACTGCACTTGCACCAGCAGAATGTGTCAGGGGCAGGAGAGAGCTAGATAGATATACCTAGCTTTTCCAAGGTTTCCAAGATTAGACCAAAACTCAGGACAAGAACCAATTCTTTTCTCCTTCTAGCACTGGTGAATTTGTACCAAGAAAATGCTGTTACACAGACCTGCCCTTACTCAGACATCTAGTTTGGTGCACCCTAAATTCTTGCACTGATTTCAGGAGGATTCAGTATGGAATATTCTCTCAGGTTGGCAGAAAATATAGAAATGAGGCATGAAAAAAAGAGAAGGGGGAACCAAAACACTCTCCCTGGTAAAGAAATGTAGCACCACTGTACAAATATATTAGGGAATATGCTCTTAACTGCCTAGGAGATCTGGATCAGAGCAGAGGTCCCTAAAATATTTCAGTGTCTGTCCTCCACATTTCAACTAGGACCAGTCTAGGTAATTCTGTTACAGTAGTAAAACTATCACTTGCTAATCTAGCTGGTAAACATCATAGTGCCATGTGATGATGCAAGAAGGCTAGAGGGCACAGGTTTTTCACTGACATGTCAAAGTGTACTTAAAATACTGAGCATACCGTACTTCCACAATTTGTATTTATATATGAAAAGCTAGGATATGCAAAAATTTAAAACTATTTTTAACTCTGCTTTTCTCTTCAAAATAAGACAATATGCAGAGAATAAAATCTTTGGAAATTTCATGTTCTTAAAATTAAAGGGAGCAAAATCTTTACAGGACTCTCAAGCTGACATTGTCTTACTGAAAACACTCTTTAATTTGGAAAGCAGACATGATTAAAAAAAGAAAAAGGATTTCAGAAATGAAGTATTTTTCACAATCAAGTCTGAATAGCATTAATCCAGATTATTTTTTGTGTAGTGTTTATGTCTGAATTACGTTAACTTTATCTGGAATTTGTTGTTGTTGTTGTTGTTCTATTCTTTGTTTTCTAACACAGATAAGGTCTAACTACCTACAGAGATTCTTTTCACCTCAAAAAATAAAAAGTGACTCCTTTTTCCTTCAAAAAACTCAAGTCCTGGTTACAATTTAGCATGACGATTAAAGTTGCATTTCTCCTAGGGGCTTTTCTAACTAATTTTGCTTGAGTTAACGTGACTGCCAAGTAAGTCACAGTAGAAACTGTGGCTGGAAACGCTAGGACATCCCCAAGTAACCATAGAACCAGGAGACAAATAAAACTCAAAAATTTGTATCACAGAACAGACTTTTAAAGAATTTCCAGAATAACCTTTTTAAATGCATTAATTGGCATTTAACTAACCTGTGGTAGGAAATGCTAATGCTAGGCCTTGTCTAAGCTTCGGCCGTTAACTACCGAAGTCAGGTACTGCATATAGTGTCCCGGGCCCCAGGAGGATGAGGTTGTCCACACATGCCTCTGGAACCTGATGGCAGGGCTTTGCTCCTGCTGGACTTCCAGGACAGCCAGGTGGTTTCATAATTGATCTGATATGGAGAGTGTCCTTGCACATTTGCAGGTCACTCATTTTCACTTGCAACCTAAACCAGTGTAGAACAGGATTTCTCATAACCCAAAATAAACCCATACATCTCTTAAAAGGAGTGCAGCTGTGACCCCATTTAGTTTTTTTCCATAAGTCCTTAGTAGAGAAACAATTTACCATTACTACTCTTTGGATCCTCATAATAGTAATTCATTGTACAACTATAAAAGCTGCCTTTATAAATGTCACTTATGTGGGACAGCAACCCTGAGGGACTGACTGCTGGAAACTACGGTGAGTTTGAGTAATTTCAGCATTGAGAAATAGCCGATCCATTGCCAAGGGGAGACAATCTTTTAGTGCTGCTGCTGCTTTCTAAATGCTATGACCTGGCTCAAAGCCTGATTGCAAAGGCTTCAGGATTTTGGCAGGCATGCTGTTTTGCTGTAGCTCTCCTGGCATTACTTTCTCAGTGGCTTTACCTATCAGTGAGAGATGGACTAGAAGTCAATTACATTCCCACTCTTTCCAAGAGGGCAATTCAGAAAAATGGAGCCTGAAACCACACTTTTCCTGACCTGCAATTTGTAAAAGCCCTTCGTTTTTTCATATGTCCTTTTTTGTTTGTTTACTTTGCAGCTCACTGTAGCAATTTCATGAGAACAGTAGTCTTCAGGGATTTTTTGGCCCAGTCTCCCACACTTGAGAGGTTTGTATGGCTCAGAAAAACATGTGAATTTCTGAGGCCAAAGCCTCCTACACTCAGATGATACTTAAAAATTACTAACTGAAATACAATATTGCACTAACAGGAGACATTCTCTTTAAATGCCACCGAGATTAGTGGTGATGCCACATACAAGTAAAGTGGGTGGGGAAGCAAGTGAGCAGGCTCCTTGAGCTGTGTAGTTCTGTAGGAAGAGGTTATAGCTAAGTAAATGTGTCATTAATATTTAATAAATGTATCATATCCACCTCATTACTGTTAATTTCTTAAAATGAAACTAATCATAGTTCTGTATACGTGGGTCATCTTTGCCTGGAAAAATGCCTCCTTTTTTCCTACTCACTCTATTTATGAAGCAGATGACTGACACAATCTGTGTGGAGCAAAATAGAGCATTCAGTAAAAACTCCTTCCTCCCCTTGCTGTTAAGATTAGAAAATTCCATTAAACTTGTTTTGATTTGAACATGAATTCTTTGTCAGTTCTAAAGGCTTTGGTGTTCTTTGATATTTCCTTGGGAAAATGACAACTGAATTTAGGTGTAAAATTTATAACCCTCTTATTGCACAGAGGGAATTTTTTAAAAGGGGGGACAGCAGCTCAGTAGTGACAGCCTTTATTCTGGCACTATATAGGTCAGTGGATTGTATCTGACAATAGATGTCTGTAGAGAGGGTTCAAGTTTTTCTGTGTTTTTAAGCAAAAAGACTAAATGTGTATGTGCGTAAGAGTGGAGGTGGTTACACAGCCACGTGTACATAACAAACACAGAATCACGGTATCCATGAGATTGAAAGGCACCACGGGATGTCTCTAATCCAACCTCCAGCTCAAAGCAGGACTAACACTGACCTGGGACCAAGTTGCTCCCACTTGAGTCTTGAAAACCTCTAAGGTTGGAGACTGCATAACCTCTCCAGGTAGCCTGTTCCACTGCTTGGCAGTCCTTACAGGGAAAAAGTTTTATCAGACTGAACCTCTCTTGTTTCAATTTATATCTGTCATCTCTCATCTTCTACCAGCAGCAGAGTAGCTGCATAGCCATCCAGTCCCCAGCCTGTACTGCTGCAGGTTTAGTCCAAAGTTGGCAGAAATGTCATTTGTCTTTGTTGACTTTCCTGCAGTTCCTGTTGGCCCATTTCTCCAGCCTGTCTTGCCCTCTCTGAATTTCTGCCTTGCCTCTGAACATACTGACAGTTACTCTGAGTTTGGAATACTCTACAAACTTGATGAGAGGGCACGCCATCTCCTCTAGGTAATTGATAAAGATATTAAACTACTACAGGCCCCTGTGGTACTCTGCTTTTAACCAGCGTCCAAGTGGAGTACAAACTGTTTACCAATACCATCTTGAACCATTTTTTACCCGTCTAGCAGTCCGTCCATCTTGATCATAGTGTTCTAACTTGGTCTTAAGGATGCTGTGAAGGACCACATGGAAAGCCTTGCTAATGTCAAGGTAATCAACAGCCACTGCTCAATCCTCAAGCACAAATCTAGTCATTGCATCGTAGAAGGCAATCAGGTTGCTTTTGCCTCATTCAGCCTTGGTAAATGCATACAGGTTATCTCCAGTTACCTTTTCATTTCTTCATCTGCCCAGAATTGTGCATCAAGAGGACACACTCTACAATTTTCTGGGCACTAAAGTGAGGCAAAGCAGCCTGTAGGTCCCTGAGTCATCCTTCTTGCCTTTTTTTGAGCATCAGTGCCACATTTGTTTTTCTTCAGCCATTGTGGGCCCTCCCTGATTAAATGACCTTTCAAAGATGATAGAGAGTGTCACAGTGACATCGGTCAGCTTTCTTAGCACCCCCAGCTACGTCCCATTAAGTAAGTGCCACGGACTTGCATAGGTTGAGATTTCTCAAGCAATCACTGACTTGATCCTTTTCCACTCCTGGTAGATTGTCTTTTCCCTGAACCTTATGTCTACGCAGAAAAGCCTGGGAGACTTTGTTGGTGAAGACTGAGACAAAGAAGGCATTGAGTACCTCAGCTTTAACTGTGCTATTTGTTATGCAAATAAATATTGCAACAACCAGGAATAAAGAGTGAAACTGTTGCTAAAAGTCTGACTCTAAGTCACTATCGTAAAATGTGTCCATTTTACGGGAGAATAACAACTATGTTGTCTAAAGCTTCCATGTTTTACATATTTCTATATACTTGTATATAAAAGTGGGTCTTTAGTACATGCTCAGAAGCAAAAGGGAGGTAAGGTTTCAGCATGCTTTGAGTCAAGAATGAGTCCTGTAGGGGTTGAGAATGGCACAATTAAGGTTTTTCATGTTATAACTTAATCTGTCAATGATTATTCTGAGCTTGTATCTCTGTAAGCACAACAGAATGCATGAAGCCCAATCCAAGTTAATCTAGTAAGCATAATAATGACAGATAGGCACTGGCTGTGGGGCTTAGCATGCTTAAATATTCTCTTAAGACCACTCATTAGCCCTGCCATATAAATACAGCCAAAGATATATGTTCTTCTACAGCTCTGAGGGTCTAAAAAAGAGTAGAGCAAAGGGGCAATGGAGAGGAAACAAAATGTGCTGGCCAAGTTAATGTCCACAAAATGCTTCTACTATATGTGGGAGAGAGGGGAATTTAAGATATTGGAAATTCTTTCTCATATGACTGTTCCTTTGTCCACCTTTATTTGCTGGCTTCTCTAGGCCTCCATGGTGTCTTAATGAAACTTTTGTGAAATATTTCAAAACCTTTTTATGAGGAATATTTTTCCTTTTCTAGTTACATCTGAAAATGATTGTCTGAAAAATATGGACTAGCTAAATTATGCAATCATCTCATATATTACTGAGTCTGCAAAATATTATAATGGCTTTGTGATGAAAGTCTGACACAGTTGCAATAAAGTACCCCTGTTGCAGGTTTACTGCCCCCATGTGAGAGTTTTTGACAAGAAAATGATACTTTGAGAAAGTATCTGCATAAAAGACAAGATGATGATATGTGTAGGGCATGACCAGGATAAATGTTGAGATTAAATTGGTTTGGCAGTTTAAAGTCAAGCTTCAGGGTATGTCAGGAGCTGAAGAGTACCCCCAGGAACCATCAATCTGTATTAAGATTCGTATCAAGGTTCAGATCTCAAAGAGATTTCATCAATCCAGATCTCATTTTCTGTGCCAGCATTTCTTTTTCAGATGACAGCAGATTATCTACTGCAAGGTTCAGTAATAGCTAGTCTATCTTCTAGGTTTTGTGCACCTGTATGCAAAAGAAAGTTTCTAATATTGGATCAGAAAATTTTTCTTCTTATTGTAATACAGAACACACTGCAAAGACTGCCATTGTTGTGGTATGATAAGGAAAATGTGGGCTGCAGAAAATCTGGAGTGCTACTGTGTCTTGGCTCATCCATACTTTGCCACCATCTGCATGCACAATGCTGTGGCCTTGTGAGTAAAGAGGAAGAAGCAAACTGGGAATTGCATGGCTCACTGTTAAAGGAACTACCGGAGAGAGTTGCATGTATACTGTCTAGCTAAACTGAATAGAACAAAACAGCTTCGCATAGAAGGGGGCTGTAAAGATAACCAAAAGCATCATGCCATTCAGCTGTTTGAAAACAACATCCAAGCTCAAACAATGAATGTTTCCTTTTGAAGTATTTGCAGCATATATGAGAATGGTTTAAACTAAAAACTTTCTTTGTGAGGAACAATGGCAGCCTTAAGATCTAAGCAGGAACAATAAATACACATTTTGTTTATCAGTGTATGTGCTTATTTTGGTTTTCATTTTCTTACTATACCTTTTTCATTTAGCCTATTAGCATGGAAGAAAGAGCAGATACTGAAGCAAAACAGAATTATTTTCTCCTGCTTAACCTATAACTTCCTGTACTTTTGCTCTCATTTCTTCATATTCCATTACCCCAATCACAACAAAAGTGCTGTTGTTATTGAAATCAAACAAGAAAACTGTGGAGGTTTAACCTGCTGGTTTCTTCTACAGTGGAAGTCTGGTAAGATCCTAATAAAAGACTCTGAGCATAAGAGAGATCCCTTTTGTGTGAAGGTTTTAGAAATTAATACGGTGACCAGTATTAAGGAACGACTACTGTCATGTGTTAAGAATGTCCTCATTATACTATTTATTTACAATACTCCTCAGTGTATCTAGGGATTATGAATACCTGCAGAGCTACCTTCAGCAACAAGAGATTGCTTTGGGGATGGAAGAAAATGGGATGTGAAAGTAGATGTTTCATCCAGAAGATTTTGTCAGAGAGAGGCCAAAGAGTGAATCCCATTGGTGCACCAGAAGAGCAAAAGTGCAAGCTGCTTGAGCAACAACAAAAAATCCCCCTGTTTAATATATACTGAATTTGATGTTTGATTTGATATATAGCTGAATTTGAATTCTGCTCATTTTCATGGGCATTGAGCTTGTGTTGTGAGTTTTTCTTGCATGTCTGAGTCTGTGTGCCTATACTAGTACTGTCCATTAACTGTGAAATATGTTTTATTACCCTACATTTGCAGTTGGCATTGGAGGCACTCTACCTGGGCTTATTACTTCTTGGGAAAAATGCTAAATGCTATTCCAAGTTCCCTTCTTCCATGAGAACCAGTCATCTTCTAGTACTTGGTATAGTCTCTTCTTAAGGCTTGCTTGAAATAACAGGAAAGAAAGGAAAGAAAGAAGCAAGGAATGGTAGGATTTCTGCTGGCAGGCAAGCATTTTTTAGTGCCAGTGCTATAGTTAAGCTCCAAACACCCTGACAAATCTGACAGGCTAGGAACTATGTGCAAGGAATTGCCACCAGTGTGAGGTTTACAACGTGGATGGTTAGCAGATACAGATTTTTTCATGGGTTTAAGAGTAATCCTACTTACTAGTTCTGATACAGCCTGCAGAATTGTTCTTCTTACTGTTTCTTACCTTACACACAAATGCTAAGCCCAAAGCACTAAAAAAAGTAACAACACTAAATTAGAAAACATTTGAAAGTTCTACTATTCTTAATTGTCAGATGATCCAGAAATCGTAGCTATCCCAGGTTCCCAGCTTCAGAACTGAGCGGGTGTCTCAGTGGATGTTTAGATTAAGCTCCCTGTTCTTATTCGTTATAAACCTTCTGCCAGACATGTTTTTCAGTCTACGCAGAGGTGGAGGTAGAGTAAGTTAAGGACACAATATTTCTTCTGTCCTACATCTTAAGAGATTGTTTCTCCCTGACTCCCTGGAGTACCCAGAGAGAGGAAAATGCCTCTATGTACTTGGTTTTTCCAGGCCAGACAAACTGTTTGTTGTAGAATTTTTGGAATTAAGGCAGTGATAAATAAAATGCGAAACCCATTGCACCTACAGCAATTGTACTCTCACTACCCAGTGAAGAATTATCTGTTCCCAAATCTTAATGTGAAACCTGTGGAAAAGCAATTCATTATGTGAAGATGAGAGCGATCTAATCTGCAAGAATAACAAACTGCATATACCAATTAAGAGCCTAAGCCATCTGGCCCTTCAGCAAGACTTGCTGTATCTCCACTTGGTGCGATAAATTAAAAAGCTGTTTCTATGTGCATACTCAGGCCAAACATATTTTCTTCAAAAATATCTGCTGTCTTAGCCACTCATTAGGTCAAACAGGAGTCTTTTTATCTTGTTTTGGTTACTGTTCTGCATCCTCCACATACTCAGTTGACATCACCTCATGCTTACGTAAATAATGATGTGAAACTCAATGCTTTCTTTTCACAGTAGAAACTGTCTCTACTCTTCTATAGTGAGGAGTCACAGCCCTTGAGTTTCACTGTTACATGGAGGGAATTTCCTAGAACTGACACTCTGACGATTAAACTACATTCTCCCTGAATAGTTATTCACAGCCCTAGTTTCCTTCAGTAGTGGAAACCTTTGGATATATACCAAAGCTATACCCACCTCACTACTGCATGTAACCTCCAACCCCAAGCTAGGCATCTGTACGCTTTCTGTGAGGGACTTGCCTGAAGTAACCAGTAAAAGATAAGGTAGAAGTGGGACTTGAGTAACCAAGTGCGACCTGGAGTGGGATGCCTCCTTTCCCTCAGTATTGACAGCCAGGATGTTTCTCCTTGAGTTACAGATCTAAGTCTTTCTTACACAAACCATAATGTCAGGCTAGCACCCATTAATCCTGTAGTTAGAGAAACCATCTTGCTAAGTTCAGAGAAAGAATTTTAATCTGGCTTTCTGATAAGCGTGCTATCATCACCTGCTGATAGACCAGTGTGCACGAAGCTCTCCTGCTCAAGCTCTTTGGTTCTGTGTAGGTAGTTAGGTATCCAGCGGACCAGAGAGAGGAAGAGAGAAAGTAACTCTTACTTGATGGCTAAGTGCTGATGTGGGTCAATTAAATTCGTGTTTTGATGAATATTCATTGTTTCTGAAAAGAAGAATGGTTTCATTGGTTTTGAGCTGTATATTAGATAGCCTGATGACTTCTGGCACTCTCTCTCTGGGATGAGACCCCTGGGCCAAAAGGAATTTTGAACTGTGTCTTGAGAGGTATGTTTTGAACGAGTGGTGTAATGCCTGAGCTGTAAGTGATGACACAAGCAGCCTTTCCTAGCTCTGTGTGAGCGTGGGAGAGACTGAGGGCAATGGAGCACCAGTCGTGGGGAAGTAGGGCTAGCTTTTACAGTTCTTCACCCAGGAGCAATAACTACGCAAAGGAAAGCTAAGCTTGTCTATCCACAGTCAAAAAGCAGCTATCATAGCAGACAGGTCACAGAATTCAGGATCCAGTAGATCTAAAATCCAAGTCCAGAACAGGCTGATAAGGCTGCAGACCCCAAATTACTCCTCCCATTTCCATCAGCAATGGAGTACTGGTTCCTCTAGTGACATCATCCCAGAGATCACATTCCCTGAGGCTGGCAGTGGGGCATTTTGTGGTTATTGGCTATGCAAAAATACTAGCCTGCAGGTCAGGAGATCAGGAAAGCTGGTTACCCTATGAGAGTGTGCACACCACCTCATGCCCCGCTGATGTCCATTGATCTGTCTCACTTCATTGGTGAATTCTGCCTGAACTTTAGGAGCAGGGTAGCTCAATGTGTTTGGGGGATGACATTCTTGCACCTTGAGAGCAATGTGTCTGCCTTGAGACATTACGAAATTTGTGCCTCAGGAAATATATCTAAATGCTTTTGGGGCATTGCCTGAATAAGAGTGTTAAGGTTTAAATAAGTGTTAAATTTTGAATATTGGTATTTAAAGGCAAAGTTAGTTACTATCTTTTTGTTAATCCATTTCAAAGAGATTTGTAAATCAGGCTGGAGGCCTGATTTAAAGACTCAGGCTGCTGCTGTTTTGATCTACTTCAAGTGAGCCTTTAAATAATTTTTAGTACATCTCCCAAACCCCCACTACCATAAGTCCTCTTGGGCATACCATCTCTCTATGGAAAGAAATATTTCAGGATTTGGAAATGGATAAAAAATTGTTAAGCACGATACTATTGTTTCCAAAAAAACCCATTTGGATGGCACCAAATATTTGGGCTTGCCCTGCTAAAAAAAGTTTGGATCCAAAGCTTATCTTTCTGTGCCACTACTTCCAAAAATAGTTAACGACATCTACTGGAACAGTTTCCAACTAAAACTGAGACTGGGGACTTGTTGCTCATCCCTAGCAACATTACACATTCATGGGAGAATGTTAGAATTTTTTATCTCTTTCCCCTAGTTAAGTGTATCATCTGTTGAGGAAAAGAAAAAAAAAAAAAAAGAAACCAATAATGCTTCAAGGAAACTGTGACAAAAAGAGGCTGTGGTCATCAGCCAAATAGTTTACCAAGGCATGTCAATGCAGTCTTTAATATTTTCAGCTTTAAACTTGGCTAATTTTATACTGATGATACACATACCACTCTGCTTCCCTTGCTCTCTTCATCTTCGTAACACCAATAGTCAACCTATTATTATGCCTCTGAAAGTATTATGCATGCAGGAACTGTATAAGTAGTTCAGAGGGCATAATTTTTTACCTTAGTCACTATTTTCTAGTCCTTGGACATGACTGCAACTCAGACTGGTTTTGTGATATTTAACAAATGTCTTAGATTCCTTGTGTGGCATGCGCCTAATTGCCTTACCATGCCTTTGCCATTATTTTCAAAACAACCCTTCAACAGATAGGAAGTAACCTCAGAAAAAGAGAATAATTCCCAGTCTCATTCTCTTTTACTCTTGACATGCTGCAGGTCATGAGTGAGTTAACAATATTAGGGGTAGGTATCTCCATTGTGATAAGTGGAGTCAAGTGGAAACTGAACCTGACTGCATGGAGTTTTCAACTGAAATACCCATCTGTGCCCTTGGTTTCCTTCAAAACATTTTTTCTTTTCTAAATCTCCCTCTCCCCATGTCCCACCAGCATGAGATGAGAAGATGGAGATATATTATGTGCCAGTGAACCATCTGCTTATTTTTCTTTCAAGAGCCTCTTCTGCACTGACTGGTCTGTTCACCTAAATTGATCCATAACCTTTACATAGAGTAGCTTATCTGAAATTGTTTTCTATAATAAAATAGAGTTTCTATTACACTATAGTCATCTTTCACAGCATTTCTGCTTAACTTATGGAAGATGTTCCTACATTGCTTGAACATGACCCAAAGCATGTGGGATGCTAGAAATATCAAAATCTCCATTTTAAATCATACTCACTGATGTAAGTGTGGTAGGATTGTTGTCTGCATGTTTCCAACACTTGTGAGAAACCTGTAAGCCTTGTTTGCCTGTCATTATTGTATAATTTCAATTGTGCTGCATATGAGAAAGGAATATGTTTGACACAGGTATATAGGAACATGTGTTGCCATCGAATCTCAAATTTTATTCTGAACAATGCCAGTGGAAAAATTGAATAAATAACAGATAGTATTTGCCCTGAAACCAAAAACTTGCTACTTAAGAAGCATTTTTTTGACAGGAATGCTCTGAAAGTTGTGTTCTTCAAAAAAACCTTAAAACACAGTGAGAAAATGTTGGCAGCTGGAAGATATTTAAAAGTGTATACTGGAATATAGCCAATATAAGTAATTCCACTTGTACTAAAGGTAAGAGGGGAGCTTTTGAAAAGATAGTAAATTATTTCTCGTGGACGCCTGCACTACAAATATGAAACCTGAACTTGTCCCTATTGAAGCCAATGGCAAAGCTCCCACTGGCAGCCGTGAGAGCAGCTTTGAGACTGCGAGCTGTTACAACTGTATGAAATTCCTCATATCCACACCGCAAAATGTACTGCTGATATAGTAAGTCAGGTAGAAAATGCCTCAGAGTTAAAAAATAAATATCTTTGCTTTATGCTATACATCCCAAGATAATGAAAAGTGAAAATAAAGATTTAGTTCTTCTGCAGATAAATGACAGTCAAGCATGGATCTGTAGATAATGTGCAGAGTTCCAGAGAATTCAGAAGTTGGTTTTGGCTTATGAAATGTGCACTAAAATCTATCCCTGTTGCCTGCTTAGGAAAGCTAGAGCTGAGGGTAGATGGGAGAAAGCATGAAACGGAGGCAGGAGGAAAATAAGGCTTGACAGGCTCTGACAGCACAAGGTTAAAATGACAAGGACACTTAAGCTAATGAGTCTGTCATACTACACATATTCTACTTCTGTCTTCTGTTAGAGTCTGTATTTACTCCTATGGCAGCATAAAATGTTGAGAGGGAAGGAAAGAGGAGCTTGGTATAATTTCCTGAAACCAAAACCGTATGTGAGCATTTCTGTCACCCAGATAGCTTTACACTCTAGAAGAGGTTGCTATGTTTGCCGTGCTGGACCCCATGTTTCCCAAACTTCAACCAGCCCTGAGCATAGAAGTAAATACTCAGTGCACACCACCAATGACAAAGGTGGATCTGTCCTCCATGGGGTGTTATGAGTGGCAACGTCTTCCTTGTAATATTGACAGCATTGCCTGAAAAGGGGGTCTTTGATTTCTCCGCCTTCTGTGATAAGAACCTGTCATGTCCTTCCTAGATGCCTTGTACAAGATCCCTTGTGCTGCAGTGAACTGTTTGGGCGATACATGCACAAAATATCAAATTCTGGTTGCATCACTATTCGTCTGATATTATGTAGGCAAACACACACATCTTTAAGTTCCTTTGCTGTCGCGTATTTGTCCAGTAGAAGTTTTCAGTTAAAGCATTATCTGCGTATTTCAAAAACACAGATTAAAGAAAGAGATGGGAAGTGTTCTGTTAGTTGTATGCAGGGCCCCATCTTTATCTGTTTAAATAAATAAATAAATAAATCCCGTTTCGAGCTTTGAAAGCAGGTGGCTTATTTACATTCAACAATCTGCATTACTCTGAGGGGGTTTTAAAACATTGACAGAGCTATTGATAAAATAGGCAGCCTTCACTGAGAAAAAGGTAATTGAAGCGGGAATAAGCAGGCCTATTCAGGCTGCTGCTTTTGTAATTCCAGCTTTCTGCCTTGGCTCAATGATTTCATCAAAAATAAGTCATCAAGGGAGAGTCCCACGTTGTGCTTTGTTTGTTCAGGAACCAGGTGCGGCACATGTTTGTAATTTTAAACTGCTGATATTCTGCAAATTCTGCAGTGTAGGTGAAATCTGCTGCAAAACAGACCTCACTGTCCAACTCGGTTTTCTTTCTGCTAGTCAGTAAGGTGCCCTTCTACTCAGCCAGAGTTCTCTGAAGGAGCTGACTCTCTCAAGACATCACACAGAACAAATTAGTAGATTAACATTCCAGTTTTTCTGGATATAGATATCGTGGCTTTTGTATTCGTGTTCTGTTCCCGTATTAAACATGGGCAAGGAATCATGTCAAGTCAGTGAAAATGTGTTTTTTTGTGGAAAATGGAATGATTAGCCTCTGACATTTAAATACTCAAATAACCAAATAGCGATCAATAGTGATAAATAATCAAATATTCTCAGTTTCTAATTTTCTGCACCTTATAATTATTATTGACAAAGCTGGAATCTATCTCTGGCTGACATAAAATTAATATTGACTCCTGAAGTCAAATAGTTCATTTCTGGCAATTAGTCAATTAGGAGTCCCACCACAATGATGTATAGCACATATTTATGGAGTTATTGCCAAGAATAATTTCCTCTTGTTCGTAGTATACATCTTCATGATTAATAAACACACGGAGACGTTCAGTTATGAATTGCTTTCTTGTCTAGAAATTATTAAACAAGAAAAACGAAGGCGTGACAGCACCAGGTGAAATGGGTGGGCAGGGGAGGAGGCAGGAGGTAGCACAGGAGACAGCCCTGTCGGAAAGCCAACGTGCCGTGGTTGCTGGTCGGCGCTGGGCTCTCAGCATCCTTTGGGAGCCACGTCCGCCTCTGCACTCCTCAGCAGTGTGAGATGTCCTCCCCATGGGAGGGCTGGGGTTGGGAATGAGGAAACCAGAGCAAAATTGTATACCAAGGGCAGCCACACGCCACTTGTGATGTGTTTCACGGCACATTTTGCTGCGCTCGCCTTCAGTTTTCCTACCTCTAAAGTCGAGAAAAGTGCTGCTTTTATCTTAAATGACACCTTTAAGAGAAAAAGAGAAAACATCAACGTTTACTACTAAGCATTGCTATTAGTTACTGAGTTTGACTTCTAAAGAACTGTAAGAGTACTGTACACTGTAAATTGTAGAAAAGATAAAAATGCTTGCTTTCACCTTGTGAATATTTATTTATACTGGTGTTTGAGATTCTCTGAATGAAACTAGCTTGTGAGAGAAGCACAATTGGGTCAGCTGCTTTTTAATACTTACAATCACCAGGATATCATAGAAATAGCTTTGCTAAGGATGCTTGTACCTTGCACTAGCTGCAGGGTTTTGAAAAATATTAGAGAAGCAATATTGAAAAGAGGATTCTGGGTCCTCAGCATTTTGTTGCTTTACTGTGGGGTGTGCCAGCTTAAAGATTTAGCATTTCTAGGAATGTACCAGAAGGGCCTGCCTAATTCCACAGTAAATCACCTTATGTGTGGGGTAGCAGGCATCTTTATCTCTGTCCTTATGATGATCTCACTCTGTACCAGTCTGACATGCTCTTGAACTAAACATTTTTCTTTCACTTACACTCTGCCAAAATATCTCTTGATTCGTTTGTTTCTTTTTATATTTTACTCACAAATGCAGACATACATGATTAATATGTACCCTGTGTTAAGAACAGTGTTACAACACACTAGGGAGCATTTAAAATTAATTAGGAGGTAAACATGTATTTTAAACAATCTAAGAAGGACCAGTTTGAGTGAGTGTAAGTATATCTTCTACTATAAGTACTATACTAAGTATATCTTCTACTATAAGTACTTCTAAAACTATTTCTAGAAAGGTTGTATAATCATAAGTGCATTAATCACAGAGACTTAACCACAAATTCCATCAGGCTACCAAAGTGTGCACAATTAAATATCTGTGAAAATTTTGCAAAATAGGGAGCTAGAGGACAAATGATCTGAAGCCTGTATTTTCATGCTCATTATGCCTGCTCAGTGCCTGTTGGGAAGGATGTCGGTTGCAGGTGCTCAGTGAAGCCAAGCTATGCCCTAGATATTTACTTAGATATTGTGGGAGTCTTTAGATTTTTTTACATGCAAGACTCTAAAAAGTTTCTTGAAAATTTTAAGTCAGATTAAATACCTGCTGATCTACTACAATCCCATTACCCTAGCAGTTAAGATATCTAAGATTCAGTTAAGATATCTAACTATTCAAATCTTTAAATAGTTTTATCACAGGTGTGTCCATGGGCAAGGAAAATCCTTTTTACACCCCTCTATAAGTGGAGGAGCTGAAGTGCAGAGGAAAAAGGCCCAGTCTTTGAGACTGCTGAGATGTTGAATGTGTGTGAGAAGAGATGAGACTAAGGTCTTCCAAGCTTCAGGCAAGCACTGAATTTCCTTGCCTGTTCTTTAAGCAGGTCTTCTAGGAGTACTGCCATTATTTTCATCAACACTTCGGCAATACGTAAAGGGGAAAGTGCCATGAAGCCTTTTATTGCTGCTTTTCGTGTATATCTATTTGTAAAAAATACTCCTTATTTCCTTAGCCGTTGAACCTCTGCAGATTACACAGGTTTGTAGCCCATAACTGCTAAGGAGTTAAAACATTTTTAAGTACAGGACATCATATTGCCACAAGCTTAAGTGATTTCCATTATGAATGATGAGTATGACCATGTAGAATCCTTTGAATGCCAGGTATTGAAGTAAACGTCATGTGAGTAATGCCTCAAAGTCAGAACCTTGCCTGCAAATCTTCTAGGCCTTGAGACAGTTGTGCGTTTTTAATCTAAATCAAAGAAGGTTGTAATGGGGTAAAAAAGTACATTACAGGGAACTTTGATGAGAAAGAACCTAACAGAGATCTTGAAGTAACACATACTGTGGGGTCAGAAGTTACCCTTCCCTGTAAGGTTTTTGTTATGTTTTGTTTTGTTTTGTTTTGTTTTGTTTTGTTTTGTTTTGTTTTAACAAAAGGACAATTTGATACTCTTGCTTCAAATCAGTGTATCTATACCTGCATCATTCACAAACTTTAATTTCCATGCCCTAGAGGACTATTTCCATTTTCCTGGTGGGATTCAGATGAAGTCCAACAAGTCCTCTCTGCCTCTGTTGACCAGGAGTAATTAGCTGTCAGCTCTCTGCTTTAACAAGGCAAGGTGTTATGGAGAAACTTAGGGAAGAAATCTGAACTGCTATGGTCTTCTGATAATTTACTTTACGGGTGAAATTAAATTTGTTTAAAAACAGAGTAGATGGTCAGAATTTATGGTTTTTTCCCCTTCCTAAGTGAAATATTGTAGTGGGGTCTTCACCATGACTCTTAGAAGTTTCTTACATAAAGATGAAAGCCTTGACCTTGCATTGTTGCACTGTTAAATCATAAATCACGTTGTGCTGTTAAATCATACATCCAGAAAGCATCATGTCAGTACTGTTGCATTTGTTAAAACCAGAAGTTGTTGGCTAAAGCACAGGCTAATACACAAGCCGATGGAGGCTAAAGCTAAACATGCATTTGTTTTTGTAGGATGAACTGAAAAATGTCTCGAATCTTTGTATCTTCTTGAACACTAATTAATGTATTAGTCTTTATTATGATAATCACTGTAGTTAGAGGCAAGTGTGTTAATCAAGTTCTGTCTGGCTTCATCCCAAACCCTTGATCCGGCTCTGCTCCCTGTCCCTGAACAAATATGAGCTGAGGACTAGAAGAACCAAGCCAGAAAAATATTCAGACATTATACTGATAGTCATAGACAAAGAGTGTGGTCATGCACCAGACTCAGGACAAAGCTGTCCTCAGAGGTCTCAGATCTACTCTGACTGTTTTAATCCAACTGGCAGAACTGTTCCCCAGCCCCCAGTGATCTACGCTGTAACTAACTATGACGTGCTCTGTACGGTAGCCTGACGGTATTGAAGCATTAATTGCCCAGTGCTATTTTAACTACAACAAGAGATGTGGGGCACTGCTTATTCCTGTATAACAAATATTGCTGTTCTTGGGCCCTTGTTTCATGCCCTTCTTCTGGCAGGAGGCACAACGCAAAGGATTTCCTCCAAAATCAATTTGTCCCTTATAAGGAACATCCCATTTTCACCTTCTTACCTTTTGGATTGCTTGCTCCTCCTAGTATTACTTAAGCAACTTTTCTAGTTAGAAACAAGACAAGCTAAAAAATGAAGTATTTCTGCCTTTGTTAAGATTCTTTTTCTTTGTATTTAGGGCTTTCTGAATAATGATGGGTTCACAGGTGTGACCTCCACATTCTCTGCTGAAACCTCTCCCCCCTCAGCTGTGACTGAGCTGCGCTGGCGCTGGGCCGGGCTCGTGTGCCTGGCAGGAGGACCACCTCACCGCGCAGACAGGCAAGCAGCAGAGCTGGCGTCAGGGCGGCAGCATCCTGGGCAAAGAGATGAGGAAAGAGTTGGGGCAGGCAGCTGGGCAGGCTCCGGGGCTTTTCGGCAAGGTATTAAGACACTTTCAAGCCATTATCAACAAAACATCTTTTTGAGACAGGGAAATACCGTGCTCCTTTGATGAAGTGAGAGCTTGAGGCACAGAAGTAAGACTAGACTCCTGGGTTTCACTGAGTACTGTCTTCCATCTCAGAATACCAGCAAAATAGCTCAGTTTTCCAGTATTCCCTGTTTAGCATCCCTGTATAGCCCCATAAACACTACTAAGAATTTAGGAACTCTGGTTTTTCTTCCATCTGGGAACAGCAATTCAACTATGCAAAACAAATGTTGCATTTGTTATCAGCTGAAGTCACACATTCATGAAAAGAAAGTAATAATTATGTTTCCTTACAGTTCCGTGTTAAGTTGAAGTCCCACATAAAATACTGCTAGTGCTTCACTGTCATTGACCCAAAAGTCTCTCAGACATTAAAGGAGTTATATTCAAAAATCCTGAAAAATAACTGACTGTCTCAGTTTTATGTTGACAGCCTCCCGTTAGCTGACATTTCTTTCTCTGGAGGTCACTATGGGGATAAGTTGACATGGTTTTACATCTTAAAGAACTGTAGATGGTGGAATGGGAAGCCTGCTCTCTCCTGTGTACTGCCCTTCTTGAGGAGGTCATAGCACAGAGTGCAGGTGGTTGAGCTTCCATGTGTAGGAATCTCCTGTACTCTGCTAATTTTAATTTTTTTTCTTTCTTTCTCTTTTTTTCTTTTTTCTTTCTTTTCTTTTTTCTTTTCAGAAATATATTCCTCTGCAAATTCATAGAACATTTAGAACCATGGTAAATACTGAAAACAATTTTCATAAAGGAAATTGTTTAATATATTCTACTCGTTAAATCAAACCGTTCTCTAGCTTTACTCACATGTGCCAATATGGGCAGCTGAGACATCCTGTAATCATTTTTATAGTGTGTTCATCAACACAAAATTACTGAGACAGTAGTATTGAAATCTAAAGGTTACATGACTTTTAATGTATTCACTTCTGTCTAAGGTTGGTTACAAATCATATTCAGAGAGGAAACAAAATGGTGTATGGAAATATCTGGATATAGAATTTGAGGGGGGGGAGCTATTAATTTTGTTTTGTTTCTTTGGTGGTTATTTTTGTGTGTTGTTTTTCCCATAAAGTTCATTGCAAAGCATGTGGATCTGAACACAATATATAAGCCTAGGATTTTAGTTACAGATGAGCTGATCTGCAGTTCTATAGGCTGTCTGCTAAATATTAAGTCAACTGGTCTGTGCTTGAATGTATTATTTCCTATCAGTAAGCATTCCAGCCTCTAGTAAATGAAGACAAGCTAATGAACGAATTGCACATACAGGCAGATGCACATGGTGTGTTGTGTACAGCAAAAGTGGGAAATAATATATTAATATTACAGCAGGATGAGAATTGTTCTTGATTTATAGTTGCAAAATGTGGAGTGATATCTTGTATACATGGTATTGGATTTAAAATTATCACCTTTGAATTTTAAAATGAGATGCATCAGGAAGCAGATAAATTACACCTTGCATGGGGGATGTGTGGAGGAAGGGGATATTTTTAGGTTGGCAATCACACAGTATAAACTGTTATTGTGGCAAATGAGCCCCAGCAGTTTTAAGGGTCTTGCGGCTTGTTCTGATATTGTGTGCTAAGAATCCTTACAGTTAGTTGGCTGTGGATTACGTTGCTCACCACAGGTAATTATTATCTATAGCTATAAAACCCGCAGTACATCAGAAGGCTCTAAATAGCTTTCTGCAACGGACACCTGAAGGAACTGCCTGTTATTAAATGAAAATTTTAGTCTGACTAATCTTCAAAAAATCCTAAAGCCTTTCAAAGAGATGCATAGGAAATATGTACCACAGTGACATTCTGTATCTTATTCCTTCCATCTATTTGTAGCTGCTAATCTTTTAAAAACTGTGTTTTGGTAAAGTCTGTGTACATATCCTGAAGCTCAGAACTGGGTGAATTTTAATAAAGTAAAAATAATCTGCATGTTTTTTCCATTCTTAGGAACTCTTACTGAATTATCTTTGTATATGAACCTTCTGCTGGCAGTTCCAATTTGTTTATGAGGCCAAGACTTTAAGAACAGATGTTGGATATTCATGCAGAGTCATTTCAAGCCAGTTCTTGGAGGTCCCACAAGCGAACACCTAACTTTCAGAAATCAGATAGGCAGGTTTAAATACAGCAAACCTCAGTTTTGTGCATGTGGTTATATGGAAATACTAGTTCCTAGATATTTGAAGGCATACTTGGTAAATGATAGCTTGCCAAGCATATTACCTGCATAACATTTTGTGGCAGTGGAATGAACATGCAATGTTTAATGGACTGTACATGGTTAGGATCGCACATGAAGTGCAAACATTAGGATCTGAATGAAGTGCAAACCTGTTTGGCAAACTTGGGCCTTAGCCAGTTGAAAGTTTGTTGGACGTTTCTAAGAATGCTTTTTTTTTCTTTCTTCCCTATTCTGTACATTGACGACACTCAAAAAGTGTACCTTTTTAGTACCCAGACATTTTAGGGCAATTTACAAGTTGCTTTAAGTATTCTCTCCAATGTCTTCACTACTATGAGGACTGCAGTGCCAAGTCACTGTTGTTGCTGTGGCTGGAGTCTCACAAAAATCACGCTTTGTGTTCTGAGTATAAAATATACATTAGAAGTACAAGAAGACTTCTGGGCAAGGTAAGAGGACTGTTACGATGTCTCCTGCTGGCGTGCCTGCTGTCTGTGCAGGAGAAAAAGTTCCAGTCAACAAATATGGCCTGAACTGGGAAGATCAGTTCAGCTGTGTCAGGTCTGGGGAAAGAAACACAGTGGGGTATCCAGCTAAAGTCTTGGATCTAACCCAACCTTTCTTTGAGAAGAAAGGCCTTCAGTGGGTGATGGACAGATAGAGCAGCCAGTCAAGACTGAAGAGAACAATGCAAAGCCAAAGAGAATATATTTAGCCACCTGCCATGCAATCCTGTATGTATATATTCATACCAGTATGTGTAGCTGTGCAGAAAAGGTTATGACAGACTCTCCAGTAAATTAAAATGCTTTGCGGGGAGAGAGAGAGAGAGAGAGAGACAGAAAGCCAGCTTTCTGCCTGTCAGCCTTCAGTATACCTTGCATGACTGACCTCATATGCTGGAAGAAACAGAATGAAATCAGACTTCCAAATGTATCTGCAATTGCAATGTTCATATGAAAGGCTCAGGTCAGCTGTGTCCCAGTGAGGGACTCCTCAGTGTTATTTTGTGTTGATCACAGATGCAGTTTGCCCCCCTTGATGACCCAGAGAGATATTTATTTTAATTTTTTTTATCAATTTGATCAGTTTCAGATTTTAAATAGTGTTTTAGAGATGGCTTTTGCTTTTGGCTGGGGGATCTTGCTACCTTTCTAAATTGCAGCAGAGAAATTGTTTTCCATGATGTGTTGTATTAAAATGAACGATTAGCTATTGGAAAAGAAGCTAATTTTTCAAGTGCATGCATTTCAAGTGGTCACATTCAACATCAGAGCTGTGCTACTTTCTCTGCAAACATGCAGGGCCTTTGATATGCAACTCTTACTCAAGTTCACGTATTTTTACTACAGACCATGTCAGATCACAACAGAAAAGAATAGTATGTTTAACTACGCAGGTCTCTTAAGTTCTCTTAAGACAATGCAAAACATACACTAGTAATGTTGCGAAACATACTCAGCTAGCATTTTTGCTCCTTCCGTGAATGTGAAATTAGACTTTATTGCCAAGAAGTGATGGTAGAAATAGCCCAGATTTTCACTCTGGTTGTCTGGCTGAAATTCCATAAATTCCATTTAGTTACCTATCCCAATAATTATTCTAAAATAAAGTCATCTCATCCTCATCTGCTCTTAGTGCCACCTTCTTTGTCCTGCTCTAGTCAGCTTCAGTTCTGTGGGGTTATTGAGCAGCTGGGAAAGGACTGACAAATGCATAAGAATACAGAAATGATGTTGTAGCCTTTACCACTGAGCTTAAGAATACATGATGCCATGAAGTGCATGTGCAGAATTTGGCCCATGAACTCAGATATTGGTAGCTGAAAAATGTCAGCAAACGTTCTGATAAATTGTCAGCAATTAAGTGGTAGTCATTTAACATGTTGGAAGCACCGTGAAATGAAACATTTCTTGGAATGTATAATCTCAGATTGCCGGGTAGTTCAAAGTTTTTAAAAAAATAATAAACTGTTGTCTACTTTGAATTTTAAACTCCATTTTGCCTCATAATGCTTTGCTATTTATCTTTGGATATGAAGAATGTCAAAAGGGCTTATCTGTCTGCTGTAGAAATTCATCTTTAGAGAATCACTAATAGTCAAAGATAACCACAAGCATAAAAGGAAGGCAAGGGAGTAAACTGAGAGCGTCTCTGCTATCACAAGATGAACCAGACTAGGAAGTCATGATAGTGTTTTGTTAACTCCCCACTATATATTCTTATTTCTGGTATTTAGGAAACTATGAATTCTGTTTATCATATTTAAGCTAGATGTTGGAGAAGTAGCTCAGCAGGCATCTCTATTAGAGAGCAATGTTATAGCATTTATGATATGGAGCCATATAGTACCCAAACTAAAACATGTTTGATGGTGCAAATCAAAAGAAGTTTTTCCTCCATGGGGATTATTCTAGCCAAAGATGTGCAACGTTAAAATGCTCTCAGTGCTATAATTAGTATAGAAGAGGACTCTTGTTGCTTTAGTTACAAAATCCCAAACCAGTGATGCCAAGAGTATCCAAGGTACCTCCACATTACTGTTTTAGCTTTGCTTGGGTGTTTGCTTTTGAAACAAATCTCCTGATCATCCTCAGCTACTGCGCTTTCTTCCACATTCCAGAGCAGTCTCAGGGCACGTGTACTGGCTTTCTTTGGGGTTGTGCTGGTTTTGGCTGGGATAGAGTTAATTTTCTTCATAGTAGTTGGTATGGGGCTATGTTTTGGATTTGTGCTGAAAGCAGCGTTGATAACACAGGGATGTTTTGGTTACTGCTGAGCAGTGCTCACACAGAGCCAAGGGCTTTTCTGCTTCTCTCCCCACCCCACCAGCGAGGAGGCTGGGGGGGCACAAGGAGTTGGAGGGGACACAGCTGGGACAGCTGACCCCGACTGACCCAAGGGATATTACAGACCATATGATGTCATGCTCAGCATGTAAAGCTGGGAGAAGAAGAAGGAAGGGGGGGACGTTTGGTGTGATGGCATTTGTCTTCCCAAGTCATCGTTAGGCGTGATGGAGCCCTGCTGTCCTGGAGATGGCTGAACACCTGCCTGCCCGTGGGAAGTGGGGAATGAATTCCTTGTTTTGCTTTGCTTGCATGCATGGCTTTTGCTTTCCCTATTAAACTGTCTTTATCTCAACCCACGAGTTTTCTCACTTTTATCCTTCCGATCCTCTCCCCCATCCTGCCATGGGGAGAGTGAGCAAGCAGCTGTGTGGGGCTTAGCTGCCAGCTGGGGTTAAGCCACAACAGGGCTGAAACCTAAAGCCCTCCAAACACCAACATTCCTTCAGTGAATGGGACCAGAATACATAAGTCCTAAATAACCCTTCCCTCTCCACACCCAAAACACGTGTCTGTGTTGGCTTTGCACTGAGAAGGGTGGTTAGACCTGGAGAAAGATCCAAGGCTCTCTATTACCTACTGCACTGGGTCACTGAATAGTATAATTGTAATATTATAATGATATAATTATGTAATAATTATCATCATAATAATTCCCCAGTCACCTTTGGGAAATAATTTGCACTTTCTTATTTTTCCCCATGCATAATAGTTGCAAATTTTTTGGTCTTCTGCAGTGCATGCAGGAAGACAAAAAGTGGTCTCTTCCCCCTCACAGAATCTCCACATATTCATGCATCTATATTGTTCTTCTATGGTTTTCATTAGCTTATATCTGAGCACTGGGTGACTGAATTGTCGTCATCTTGTGCCTTGTCTAAGCACCAAAGCACTAGAATTTTCAGATGGTGAAAGTAGCCACTGAGAAGTGTTCAGCCTAAAGCTGCAAGGGATTCGATGTGGGACTCTGTTCGTTGGAACTTGGTAACTTGTAGCAAGAAGTTTTAAGGGAACCCAACAAGAAGTATTTTATTAAAACAGACAGTTTGACATTTGGGATTTTAGGCAGAATTCTTGCAAGGTTTCATTTGACCTTCACAAAAGTACTCCCTGCCCCTGCAGGTGTGTTCTGCTGGAAAGGCTTTCCTCCTTCCAAATTCCCCCAAACTTTCTGCTATTGCAGTGAGACTTGAACAGAGGTCAGAGGAGAACCCATATTAGCTCAGTCTCTTAAAATAACTATCAAATTCTGGCAGCCCAGATGCAGAAGTTGTATGCCTGCCCTCTGCTATGGCTTAATGGTAGAAGAAATACATGATGATACTTAACTTGGCTCTCAAGATACAAAACTAATCTTGAAATGTGAGAAAATAGAATTTCCGAAGCTGCTGTAGGTAACTCAGTGTGGCTATCCTTTAAAGCAAAAATGGTTAGCTCTTTAACAGTTAATTTACAGGAACAGGGGAGAGGAATAGTGATGCTGGGTGGTAATAGAATATATATAAGCTGATATGAAGTTTATGTCACATTAGAGTGAAGCCTTTTAAGACTGTAATGGTGAAGTGTGTACTGGCTTGTGTGCAATTTTTTTTTAAACAAACAATTACTTAAGCTGGTTTTGATACAGTGTTAATAGGAGTTGAAAGATAAACAAAAATCACACATTTACAGATACAGCTAGCTTTTTTAGTGAAATGACAGTTCTTAATTGCAAATCTTTTCAGCTAGTCAATCTGTGAAACTCCTTTTAAGTCAGTAGAACTACACTGATGTACAGAGATATGGTCAGCTATCTGATCTTCCCCATCCCCTTACACAGGTATTTTCCTCCTTCCTCTGCATTTATCTTGACAGATTTTCATCTGCATCCTTAAATCAGCATTCCCTTACTTGTCTTTCTTCACAATCCCTTACTGCTCCTGTGGTTCATGACCACAGTGGTCCTCTGGCAAAGTTCATTAAGCGGCATTTCCTTTGTGCTTGAGTAGAAGTTCTCATTGAGAGGCTTTTTCCTTGGAGATGTTGTGACACAACTTTAGAGTTTAATTATATTACTCTTTGTCTCCAATTGCCTTGGGAGTGACTACTTCATAATA
Organism: Harpia harpyja; assembly: GCF_026419915.1. NCBI lineage: Eukaryota > Metazoa > Chordata > Aves > Accipitriformes > Accipitridae > Harpia > Harpia harpyja. The sequence continues at coordinate 794,296 of NC_068940.1, forward strand.
AAGCACTTGGAAAGTTACCATAAATCAATACTTTTGCTGTGAGCTGCAACAGCAACTCAGTAATAGACACATGCTAGTGATGAAGGCCAAATTATCTCCTTCATGAATAAGCCACTTGTTTCCCAAAGGCTTTGATCTTTGATCTGTGTTTAGGCAGGAGATGTGCACTTCTCTGCCTGGAGAAAGTAACTTTACTGCTCCACCCACCTCTCACTGCAGCACAGGTAGACATTTGGGCCATTAAACTCGCAGTTCCCCTGAGAAGTGTTGATATTACACCTAGATAGCAAGTATGACATGGTGTCAAATTTTTGTAGCACATCAAACAATGTTTCTGTTTGTTTTAGTGCTTTTGGAACAAATACATGAGTGATTTCTATTTGTGAACAAAGTACAAACTTGAGACAGAAGCAGAATAGCCATTCTGTGAATTTTCACTGTTTATTGCAAGCCAAAATGTTGAGAGTCCTTATTGCCTGTCAAAGTAGCCTTTCAACCACCTGTGGAGTAAGATTGCTGAGTGCAAAGAACTAAAAATGTTTTTTCAGAGTAGGTTGAAATGCTTCTGGCTAGCACAGTCAGTCTGGATTAAAACTCAAATAATGTTTCTAGATATGAGTGAGCAAACAGGAGAGTAGATAAAACAAAAAAGTGAAATGTTATTGTTGCCAGGGTGATGCATCTCCATAGGGCGAACAATCTGTGACTTGTGCCTGCCATCTAGGAATGTTGTTGGGCATGAGCTATAAAGAGATGGGCTTAGCATAAATGTTTTGGAGGGATTTTTTGTCTTCCTGCATATCTGTAAGAACTGTAAGAGCTTGTGTACTGAGTTGGGGATACAGGAACCCCTGGCCCTAGCTACCAGAGCTTCACTTGCCTTGAATCAACTAGTGCCAGTTCCCCTCCAAGAGGCAATTCAACTGACTATCCAATAGACACCTAAGTTGGAAGTAAAAAAGAAAAAAAAAATAAAAGAGAGAGACAGAAAATAAGATTTTGCTGTTGTTGTTTATTGACTTGAATAGTATGACAACTAAAAAATTTGCTAGAATGGGACCATGTGACCATGACAGAGGGGCTGGACCAAGGGAGGACTGAGGAGGAGACAAATGTTTGTCTAATTCAGTCCCTAGACAAGAGTAGTACTTCTTTGTGCTTCAGTCTACTCAGAAATCAAAACTTAGACTGATCTTTTTTGAACAGGCAAGTTATCTCAGAACTTCCGTTGTTTAAACTTATTTCATCTGCAACTGGACATATAGTAAGTCCTGCTGTCATGATGAACCAGTTCAACTCACCGACCAAGCAGACAATGATCTGTAGGGTTTGGGGCCTTTTATCCTGTATTAGTTTTTGTGTAATTATTTTTTAGTTAGTGAGCTGGTTTGGTTCATGGACAGATTCAAGGAATACCAGAGCTAGTACACCGTAAGCAGTAATTATTTCTCTACAACAGCAGAAAAGTAGAAATAGATGTTGTAATATCTAACTTTCTTATACAAGTACAAACTTTTCTTTTTGCTCATCTTTTTCATACAATGGATGTTTGATAACTCTGCTTTATAAAATTTAGTTCAAGGGTTATATAAGATGTAAGGAGTGTAATGCTGTAATAGAATTGCAGGTGGAATAAGCATGTAGGACCTGCTGTTTGCTCTGGTGCAAGCATAACCTGGATGTTACAACAATTCTTTTCTATTTCTAACTACTGTTATTCTACAGTATGGAGAGGTCAAATTCTACAGCAAATCCAGCAACAACTATGAAATGTGAAACTGATTGAGTGTGTGATAATTTGAGAAATAAAAATATTGAAGCCATGGTTCATTTTTATTCAGGTCATGTTTCTGATCATATCATGTCCTTTTATCTATTTACCTATTTATTCATTCATTTATTAAACAGAGTAGTGTGGATACAAAGTCTCTCCATACAGAGGAAAGTCCCACTGAAGATTAGGGGAAGAGTGGGAAGGAGCAGCTAATGCCTGACTGCTTACATGGAAAATTCTTAATGAATCCAGAACAAACTTTTCACAATGTTCTAGCAAAGTTCAGAGAGAAGCTAAACAAGAGGGAAAGACAGCCTATTACTCAGGATCAGTGTAATGTTGTCCTACTATCCAAATAACAACAAAAAATAAATCTGAGCACAGTGCATGGTCTTTCTAGAACATGCTGTATGTGCTCTGCTTCTCATAATGTCAGCCATCTGCCCATTTGTGTAAGCTGAGTCTTTGTAGTTGAAATGGTGAGAAATAAAGAGAGAAAGATTGCAATATGTATTGCTTAATTTGTCAAACTTCATAACTGATTTAATTGGACAAAATGCTTGGTTTAGGATTTGTCTCTTCATTCAGTTTGGAGGAGGACTGATAAAAGTTCCTTGAAGATTATTTATAAGAAATATTGCCTTGAGAACAGCTTATATAGATAACACCTATATGGCTTCTCAGTGGGCTCTTCGTACTTGAAATCCTGGTGATTTTTGTCTCCCTCTTTCTCCCACTAGACATGAACAGAACAAGCTTATCAGGCAGTCAATAAGGCCATTTCTTTAACTCTTGTAGGGTTTTTTTTCAATAAATGAAGGGTTTTTTTAGATAAAGGTACTTGTACTCGTAGCAAGTGTGTACATGTGCAGCTGTGTCACTAGTAAGATCAAGATAAGGGGCTCTATGGGACTCCTTACCAGATTTTTCTCACATGCACCTCTTTTCCCATAACCACAATTGAGAAGATCAATGAAATTAATTCATCACATATGTATATTCTACTCAGGATGATTAACATACTTTGAAATATTTGAACTGTGTAATAGCTAATAGGTCCAGCAAAGAAATCAGCTGAGAACTCCTGTGTCTCCAAAGACTTGTGGCTTTTTAGAAGGTGTTTACAATCATTTTAAGCAGATGAACAGAAAGGAAAGAGTCTGTCTTTCTGTCTCCTTTTTCTGTTCTCAAGCTATCACAAAATCCTTGTGCAAGTGCCAGCAGAAGAGTAGGAAGCTCATATGGATCAGAATTTCCTATGGAAGGGCAAAACCTTCATATCCCAGCACAGATAGAAAGCAGTGTGTGGTCATGAGGTGCCACTGTGTCATTTTGTCATCCCTCTCAGACTGATGCCCACACCTTCTCACCCTTTCCAGCACACCACCCTGCTCATACCTTCCTTTTGTCATATTCCTCTCACAGTCCCAGATTGTTCCTCTCCCTTTCTCACCCTACTTAGGATCTCTCTGTAATTAAGTTTTACCTCCCAGAACTTCATGCTCACCTTTTTTATTTTTTCTGGTGGTGAGCTACCTGTGCGGTTTTATTCTGTTTGAAAATAGATTAAAGGCCTTCTGAATGTACTCTAGCAGTAGAAAAACTTCACAAAATGAAGCCAGAACCAATAAAAACTGAACAGGAAGATTCAACAGGAAACCACAGATATTGTTCAACTCTGTTCCGAAGTCAGGTTCCAGCTGACTGTACCTGGGTTCGGCGGGTGATGGCTGGTCTGGGCTCAGTGGCAGCCATGTGTGTTGCCAGAACACCCAACTCACATCATGTTTGCTCAGTGAAATCTTTTCAGACCGTTCAGCTAGTCCCTGAATACTTCAGTTTTACTTCTCTCAAAAAATATAAATCTAGCCTCATCTGTAGCATAAATCCTGCATACTGAGACCTTTCTTCAGCTCCCTGCCCTACTAAATCTACCAGAAGTAAATGTTTGAGCAGCTGCGGCCAACTCAGCCACACTGACAGATGCAATTATTTCCTAAGACATGAGGAGAAATAAAAAATAATGAAAAGAGGTATGGTTTTTAAAAAAGTGTTTTATTTGAACTATATTTCAGAAACACGTTGCTCAACTGACACGGTATTTGGACCCCTCTACTCTAAACATTCCCAAGATATGCTAAATATCACCATGGACCAAAGAGACTGTGATTTGAAGGTATTCAGCAATTGACTTTTAAAGTGAAACTGTCTTCAGCCTTTGCTATTGCAAAGCAGAGCTCTGCAATCATGCAAAATTGCTCCAAGGTGGCATTATATTAAGTGTTCCTGTCCTGTATCACTGAAATCACAGTTAATTCTACCACACAGACTCCCAAGACCAAGCTCAGGAACCAGAGACCCTCAACTGTTTTTATTCATGAGAAACTGACTGATAATTTTGTGAGATGAAAACATTTAGTTGCTCTTATTTCAAAAGGAAATAGGTAGCCACAAAAGTTTTGGGTTCAAATGATGCTAGTTTTATCTTCAGAGTAGATTTCTATGTGTAAGTGTGCTTGAAAGCACTCACAATTGCTTGAGTTCATCCTCCACACTTTCTCATGGTGAGAGAAACATAAATTTAAGCTGAGAAGATAAAACACCTTAAAATGTATGAAGAGGCAACCTTTTAAGTTCAAAAATGCTTCCAGAATAAATACCATTAAACTATGTTAAGGACAATATTTAGCTTTTGGTGCAGTAACAGCATTTCAAAAAAGCTTTTTTTTTTTTTTTTAAGGTAGAAAAGCATCTGTGTACATTTTACATTTCAATGTTTTTTGTTACTACCACACCTCGTGTCAGAGGTGTGATGGATTGAGCCAGTCCATGATGAAGAACATTTTATTTCTGTTTTTTAAAAAATGTTGAGAGAACTTGGTGAAGACTTGGTAAATAGCAAGAAGAATTAATTTTCCCTTGCAAGTCAGATATGTTCAGGAAACAAAAGCTAAGAACCTAATAACGTCTTATATGTGTGCATATCTGACAGCTGTTGTCCAACTGCAACATTTTAATTTCCAAAGACAGATCTCAGCAGACCTGTACTGACTTGGAAGGAGTTTTGCAACAGCCATGTGTCAACTTCATTGCACTGCAGAATGGATACTCTTAACCTGGATATTTTAATGCTAGGACTAACTGTCAGTTTGGTCATGCTGTAGAACATCAAGAGACCAAAGGAAAGGCATGCCAACTTTCCTCATTTCTATGCTGTGAGGCTTGGATGATATAAGACTTGGATGAGACTGATTATCCTGTGCCAGGAATGGTGAGAAATCTGGGCAGGGTAGAGATCTAGATAAATTCTCCTCTTGCTTTAAGCATCTCCCTTTTGCCACTCTGGTAGTAGGATTTCTTGTTTGTCCTAAAGATCCCACCAGAACTATAATGATGCAGCAGCATCATTCTTCCAGGGAAAAAATGGTGTATAAATTTATTTGTTTGGGGAATGCATGTTTTCTTCTGGGAACTGTTCCATCAGAAAAGTTGTAAGGGTTTTGTGAGACTTAATGGTGATAAAGGAACACTGAGACAGTCTAGGGCAGGTTAAAAATCTCAGATGCTATAATATAAATAGGATATACTCCACAACCCTTCAACCTTTAGTTTTCAATTGAATTCTATATTAGGACACTCAACACAGATGTAGGTTCTCAGGCCTTTGCTTTACACGCTGTCATCTCCACAAAGTCATTTGTTTCAAGACAAACAATGGAGAGGACAGAGATGCGCTGAATGTGCAGCGTTCTTATATCTAAGTGACCATTGGCTTGACTGTTAAGCCTTAACAAAGACTTGCCTTTTTTTTCTATTATCCTCCTCTTTCTGCTGTCCCTTCCTTCTTCACTCTTAGTACCGTCCCCTCAAACAAAAAAAAAAGTTAAAAAGAAAAAAAAGGAATAAAAAGAGTAACATGTTAAAACAGACCTTGGTTACTGAGTCCAGTTTCCTGCTAATACATGAATGGGAACAATTTATGTTTTCATTAACTGTTTCTGCCTCTTTTTACTATACACATACACATAGGATTCCCATTGAAAGGTTGGTTGAGAACGTCACCTCTCTTAAGGAAAAAAACAGTTTTCCCTCATTTCCCAGCTAAAGAAGTTCATTGTCATTTGTGCATTTCAGTTATCTTCATGTTGGCATCTCCTGTTAGTTTAAAAAGCTTATTTGCTTCCCTTTTTTTCATCCAATAACCACTTAAAGAGAGTGTTCATTTTGATAAGCTGGTGTGGTGGGTTGACCCTGGCTGGACGCCAGGTGCCCACCAAAGCCACTCTATCACTCCCCTCCTCAGCTGGACAGGGGAGAGAAAATATAACAAAAGGCTCGTGGGTCAAGATAAGGACAGGGAAAGATCACTCAACAATTACCATCACGGGCAAAAATTTGGGGAAAATTAATCTATTATGAACCAAATCAGAGTAGGGTAATGAGAAATAAAAACCAAATCTTAAAACACCTTCCTTCCTGGGCACAACTCCACTCCCGAATTCTTTACCTCCTCCCCAACGTGGGTCCTTCCCACGGACTGCAGTCCCTCAGGCACAGACTGCTCCAGCGTGGGTCCCCCACAGGGTCTCAAGTCCTGCTAGAAAACTTGCTTCAGCGTGGGCTCCTCTCTCCCCGGGCTGCAGGTGGATATCTGCTCCATCATTGGACCTCCCTGGGCTGCAGGGGGACAGCCTGCCTCACCATGGTCTTCCCCACGGGCTGCAGGGGAATCTCTGCTCCGGCGCCTGGAGCATCTCCTGCCCCTCCTTCTGCACTGACCTGGGGGTCTGCAGGGTTGTCTCTCTCACATATTCTCACTCCTGTCTCCAGCTGCTGTTCCCCCCAACAGGTTTTTTTCCCCTTCTTAAATATGTTATCACAGAGGCACTACCACCGTCACTGATTGGATCACATTTGGCCGGCAGCTCTATCACACATGGGGGAAGCTTCTAGCAGCTGCTCACAGAAGCCACCCCTGTAGCCCCCCTGCTAACAAAACCTTGCCACACAAGCCCAATGTAGCTGGAAAAGCCTCCTTCTCCTACCATGCATTCTCCATTCTACTGATCATTTATGATGATTTCTTCATAACTTTTCCAGCTTCCACTCTTCCGTTCTAGATCACCAGAATCCGCAGCCATTCTAAGCACAAATATTGCACAGCAGACATTCCTCATTTGCTTATATCCCAGAATTAGTCTACTCAGGCTTATGATGTGAGCAGAAAAGAAACACCTTCTCTGATAGATTGGTGGGTTGCTTTTTCTCCATGTTTCCAAACAGAGCTTTTGCATTTGTTCAGACTTCCTCTTGACTCATTAGAAAGTAGCAGTAGTGCAAGAAGGCCTCCTTTTAAAAATAAATTCAATTAATTCAGTAAATAAGTGCAAAGATAGCAAACGAAAAAGATGTCATACTGCCTCTACAAGGATAATAAGTGAACATTTCACTGGGGTCATGTCTTCCCTCCATTATCAGATGTGATGCAGTGAAGCCATAGGATTCCTGCAGGTGGAGAAAGTGCTTAACTGAGCCAATTGAATTTAACATCAGAGGATTATTCAATCTGGATTTGAACTTTACAGTTCTGGCCAACAGTGATAAAACTCTTACCCGAACTGTTGTGTTCTCTCAGCAGCAGGCTTTGCAGCTCCAAGAAAGGCAAAAGGATAAGTGCATTTACTTTTACGTATCTTAATTAAATAATGCTCTTGTAGTTTGTAGTAAAAGACGGTATAGAGAGTTTGACTTTTCATTTCAATGCCCATTTTCTTTGCAAGTTCAGGGTTCATGTTTTCTGTCACAACTTGCTTTAGATTTTAGTAGTTAGAAGTGCTCATGAAAAATGTCTCTTCAGATCAAAATAATTTTTAGATCTTCTATAAGTGTATCAGACATGAAAAGAGAATGCATAGAAGTAAACCTCCCACCTATTCAAGAATAGGATTTGGGGTATCTAAATGTTTTAGACATTAATTTATCACTTACAGTTTTCTAGCTTGCATCCTCTAATCTTTTCTGTACTCAGGAAGTTGGGTGAGATACATTTACATAAACCAGTATAAGAGGGCTGTTGGTGGGAATCAGAGCTGGTTTCTATTGCAAGATGATGCAGACAGTGCAAACTTATAGGACAGGATACAGGTAAGCTGGAAATCAATAGACCCTCATATTTGTAGCCAGGAAGCTACTGTTAAAATAAGCATCTTTTATTACAGTTATGTAAAAAAAGGAAGAAGTTTGTTATCATATTATTTAGACCAGGGCCATCTCTGCAATGCTTAGTCAAATAAGTGGTGTTTTCTTCAGTGGGTAGTAACATAAACAGGAAAGTTAACATGAGTAGTATTTACAGTACATGAATTTCAGAGTATTTGACATAGTATGATTAAGCAGCTATAGATGACAGATTTTTCTGTGTAGCCTTAACTTTCACTGTAATGCTGCAGCTGAGATTCTTCAGTGAATAAACAGGAGAGTAAAGAGATAGTTTTTCTTGCTGCATACAGAATTGAAAATGCATTGGTTGGTGTAACGCTGGAGTAACGTATAAAATCCCTGTGCCAACATTTGAGAAAAATATATTGAAAAGTTGTAGCAGATGAAGAAAAGATATTCATATGATTTGACGTTTGAAGAAAATACTGGCTTAAGAAGAAAGACGAGGAGTATCATCTGGAGAAGACAGAGTGACAGGATTAGATTGCTGCACTGAAGGGTACCATCAAGCTAATAGTAACTGGAGCACAAAATTAAAATGAGGGGTCATTCCTGGAAACTTCCAGATCAAGTTTGAGTGAGTGGAAGGAGGAAGAAAGTAAAGTGCCTACTGTAAAGTGCCGCTCCCCAGAAAGGGAGCAGGAATGAGGGAGATGAGTTTGTTGGAGAAAGCTTTTTAAGCAGATCACTGTGTGAGCTAGGCCACCTTGTCTCCATCCCAGTCCTGTTTCCATGGGGAGATGTCATTACCAAAGGCCTTTTGGATCTGTCAGGAAAAGGAACCTGAAGCCTTACAAATTCAAAAGGAAAGATACCATATTTTTTTAGCAGTGGTAGTCCTTAGCAACAGGAAGAAATGTTGAGAGAAGTGATGGATTCTTTATCATTCGATATATTCAGATGGAGACTGGCTACCTTTCTGAAAGATATGCTTTATTAGCACAAAGCTCCCGGGCTTAGTGTAGTGGCAACAGGATGAAAATGGCCTGAGATTAATTCACCAGATGGGGTGAACTATGTAAAAATCTATCAGCTCTGGACAATTAACTCAAGCTTTCAGTACCAGCTATTTCAGCTGGAAGAGCTAGTGCTTCATCATTTAATAGAAGTATGTGAAGTTTAATTCAATTATGTCTGTAACATACACGGACTCCTTCCTGTGGAAACTACCCCAGAAACAGAAAACATAATTAGCAGCAGATGATTGCACTAATTGTGTGCTCAGGAACACGTCTCTCTCAGTGTTTCATCATAAGGAAAATGCTGCATAAGCATAGTTTGGTTGATGAACAAATCATATGGAAGAATTCTTGCTCATGTCTTCCACAAGACACAGATCTTTATGGAGATTAGAAGCTGCTCAGTGAGTGACTTTCATTTCACCTTTTCAACCACTTGTTATATCCATGCAAGGGGAAGGAGGCACATTTGCAAACTCATGCCTAAGAAAAAAGTGTGTGAGTGATGCAGCACCTATTGTAGTATCATCTGTGCATTTGTTCCCCCTATACTTTCCTTAGAGAAAATGAATCATGAATTGGACAATTTGCAAAGCATATTTTTCATAAAATTATGAAGGACATTTTGGCTTTCAGATAGGATTACTGTCTTACTCTCTTTTAGAGCGGAATATTTACCTTCTCAGGTCATCACTAACCACAGTAGTGTATGACCCTCTGACGTGAGATCATCCTGCCTTTTGCCAGTTTGTTTGGGATGAAATCTGTCCCTATGCTCACACCGAGCATACAGGAAAGTAGATTACTTGGTAAGGTGAATAGCTGGAGATCCATCTGCCAGCTGACTAAGAAGAGAGAAATACATGCACACATTAGTTTCCATCCTCATTCAGTCATCAGTCTTTTTTCATTCTGTTCCTTCCTTTTGACATCTTGCTTAGATGATAAGTAAGTTGTTCAGGCCATGTTTGTGGTGCTCAGGTGTGTCCATAATGACATAAGTTGATGTTGATGTTATTTCAGTTACAAAAAACTCCCTCTTTTCTGCTTCAAAGCTAAGATGGTGGCCTTTCATACCCACCACCTTGAAAAAAGAAAGGGAAAGGGGAGGACATGTTCTATGTCCTTTTGCCCTTTCAATGTGCCAGCTCCATGGCAAACTGATTTGTCAATATTCAACTAAGTAAAATATTATAAGTGTCTCATTTCATACGTGTTATAAAGTTACCCTTGTTGGTTGTAGCTTGAGATGGTCTGGCACATGCTTGGGAGAAAGATAATTTTTAGCAGGGCTTCTGCTGAGTGCTTTTAAAGATGCTTTCTAGAAAATACATTAGAGGCAAGACTACTACTAATATTTCACAGCATGAGGCAAGGCCATTGCCTTGCTGTTCCTGGTAACTTCTGTTCTTTGGGGGTCTATAAATTACAAAGCCAAAAAAGGAAATATGAACTTTAATGAATACTCTCTCCTGGAGGCTCCAAGCTCCAGGAGAGAAATGTGAGTGCAAGAAGAGTGTGGGAGCTAAGGAAAAAAATAGAGAAGTTATTTGGCATTAGCATAGCCTACCTATTCATTAGGTCCCTTTCAAAAGGAAAACAGTGATCTATGTCGCAGCATTAGTGCAGACCTTAAAACTACGGGGAAAGGAGAAGTTGAGTAAGGGAGTTGTGCATTGTAGACATGAAAGCAAGATTTTTCCCCATATTACTTTGGGAGCATTTAAAAATGCTTGGAACAACTCATCCAGCCAACCACTAGGATGAAGATAACGTATGAGTCCAGGAAGACAGTTTGTGCGTAGGTCTCAGTCCCTATAACGCTTTCTCTGAAAGCTCAGGCCTCTCCATCCAGCCTGCAGCAGCCTGGGGTGTAGGGGGAGGAATTGGACTTCTAACGTAGGGTGCCTGTCAGAGCTCCTTCAGCAGGGATACAGGCGAGCTCGCTGCCTGTACTGTATTTTACACTTGTCCCTGGTTCTCTGCGTGCACCCTCCAAGGCACTGGCAGCGTGGACGACAGGGGAGGCAGCTGCGAAACAGCCTTTTGTTGTGTTGCCAACAGCCATGCTGGTATGGCCTTTTTTGGAGGGTGTTTGGATACAAGGGACCATTCCCCATGGCATCTGTCCTTGAAAAAGACATAGGCTACCCATACCAGCTCCACTTTTTGTTTATCCCTGCTGCACTTGCCTGTAAGAAGGAGGCTCAGTCTTCTCTTTTAATAATTTAGGTCAAAGAGCTAACAGAGTGTTCCAAAACTGCAGGAGAAATGTCCTTGAACTTAAATGGCTGGATAAAAATAGGCCTTTAATACAGTGAGGCAGCCACCTGAAATGTGCTTTCTGACTGCCACTTCATCAAACAACCTTTAACCCTGCTGCCACTGCCTGCCAGAGTCCTGCCAGCGGGCCATGGGGGTCCCTTCCATCCCCTCCTGCCGGCAGCCCCCAGCACAGAGGTGCCCTGCTCCTCCACGCTGGATGCCGAACAGCAGTATTTGAATTCCCTCCCTGCCCAAAGTACGCTCTCATGATTTTCAATCCCCAGGTTAAATCAGCTGAGGATAACCCACGTAAAGATGCAAAAGAAACAGAAAGCTAACTTAGTTTGTTCAAAGCCATGCAGACAGAGACGGGGCAGAAGCTGTGAATAGATTCCAAGCCTTCTTACTCATATTCCTGTGTCTGCGGCCCCAGACCCTGTTGCTTACACTTTAAAAAAAGACAAACATTTCCTTTGGAAGCCCCCCCCCCTTCTCCCCCCTCCTCTTCTCCTCTCCCTTCCCTTCTTTCCCCGCCCCACCTTCTCTCTCAGATGCTGGAAGAAGTGAAACTCCTCTACAAAATGTCCCTGCATGTATGAGATGTAGAAGAGCGTGATCCTACATGAAGGGGATGCTGTGTGATGTGCTGGCAGCGTGGAGGTCTTTTTCTTTCTTCTGCCAGAGTTCAAATAGATTACCTTGGCCAAAGCAACGGACCTTTCTGTGACCCAATTTCCCCTCCTAGGGAAGATGATTAATCATAACACTGGGGATTTTTTGAAGCTTAATTCAGTGACATTCATGCAATAGTTTGCGATTAGTGGAAGCAAAGATATGAAAAGAAATAAAAGAGTTCTAATGCAGCTGTCTTGTTGGCACAATATTAAAGCAGCTGATTATGGGCACTTAATTGAAGGAAATGAGAATTATGATCAGTTAGCACAGAAGCAAATATGTGATCCACAGCCTGATGAGAATGTAACTCCACACTTTCCTGTTCTGAAAAGAATACTGAAGCATGACATGGGCATATTTTTTATGTGAGTTGAAGATGCTTCGATAACTAAATCTAGGATTTCCTTTTTGTTGAACTTTTGCTTTGAAAGAGCTGGTGCAGTTCTGCAATTCACGTCCTGCCCCACAGAATGAACCTGAGCTGCAAGTACAATTGCTGGGCTCATCAAAGGGTGATGAGAGAGAGACAGACTGAAACTGCATGTTTGAACAAGAAACGTTGCTCTTGCCTTGATGTCTTGATATGCTCCTCACAGCCTGACCCCCAGTAGGGCAGTCAGTGATCTCTGGAGATGGTGAAATGGTCTCTTCCACAAAACAGTTTGTTTTAAACAATTTGTTCTAAAAACCTCCTTTGCTTTGGTGGTTTCTATCCTCTTGTTTGCTTTCTCTGTGCCTGGCTACTAAAGGAGAAATCTCTAGCAGAGAAACATGTCAGTGTGTCAGTCCTGTTTCTGGATATACCTGTAAGGTGCTTCAGAGACATGTTTATCACTATACAAACACAGTGCTTTGTATTTTTGCTTACTGGGGTCTTAGCATGACATTGCCTAGTATGGCAAAGATGCAATGAAGGTGTAGCAAGAAGTCTGGGAGCTAAATGACACCATTCCACAGCTGCAAGCAGCTTGTGGACTGGGAGTTTGACATTCCTCCCCTAGGTGAATGCCTGGGAGAAATCAGGGCAGCACTTTGGTTGCCCTTAAACTATTAGTGAATCACAGGCGCCTTTAAAGAGCACAGGAAGTTGTCTTTGAGGATGGAAGGAGGAGATAAAAAGTCAAATAGATTGGTTTTTTTCACATCGCTTTTTTCAAGTAGGTTATGGGCAGTGGTGCCTGGCAGGTTGGGTCTACTTGACTAATATATAAAGCATGAAAGCACCTCACTAGCACTTTTCTTCTCGTTGGCAGATGCCTTCTGCTTCTGTGCCTCTTACCATGCTACCTACTCTCCTTCATCCCTTTTGTTGCACAAGGCTGTTTTATTGCCCTCCTTTCCTCATGCTCCTCTAAACATTAAGCAATGTTGTACAGCAGAAGAAAGGGGATGACCACTTGAATAGTCCCATGCTATATGTTTGCTAGTTAGCGTTACCCCAGAAAACTTTATAACATCTTCCATTCCACTTGTGTACCATCTGCCAAAGATTTCTGTCAACAAGGCTTGTATGATATCCAGGGGAAGGCTTCCAGACACTTGCTCGTATTTTATAGCAAATGATACAGAGGAGGAAGGAAGAAAAGGGCATTGTCCCCAGCTTACAATGATGTTAGTGACTTTTTATCATGGTAAACTTGAATTAATTTTTAGTCTCAAGTCATCACAGTAAATATTGTATCTGATAGATAAAAAATCCTGGGATCTTATTTCCATAGTGTTGTCACTGTGTTCACATTCATTTTGTATCAATGCATCCTCAGATCCCCACACCTATTTTCTTCAAACACCTGAAGACCTGCAAGCATCCCTCAATCTAATTTCATGATCACCCCATCTGTCTTGCATTATGTTTCCATTTAACATTGATATAAGTGAGGAGGGACCTTGCCTACATTCAGTAGTTCTTTTTTTCAAGTATACGTACCAGCACGTATGTATACTTGAAAACTCTTAAAGAAAGGCACTGAGGTGCTGGTAGCGGATGTAAATTTAGCAAAACGTTGCCATGAATAGTGATACAGCCTGATAAGAGTAAAAAAAATACGGCAACCACCTTGCAGAGGCCTGATAGTTTTCTTATTGAGCGTGACAATCCTGGCTGTTGTGCTGGAAGTTACAACCCTAATTCCAGGGAGATGCAGACGAGCAGAGGCTTTGATACTGTGGTCAGAGAGATGTGCATAAGGTGACATCCACAGCTCTGAATCCCTTCCATTTAAATTGGCATCTATGACTGTAAAAGCTGGAGGGGGATTAAATTTCCCTTCCAGAAACAGCAACGATTCAGAGGGAAGTTTCTGAGGGTCAGTATTTCTTGGGCCTTGTTCCAGGTTAGTCCATATTGCTCAGTATTCTTTCTCTAAGCTTAGTACTAACGAAAGAATTATAGTTTGACTTGCTTAAAGGTGTTTTATGGGCAAAATACACTTTAAAATTTTTCAAATCCAGCCTTATCTCTTGAATATCTTGCTTTGCTTTTATTGGTTGGATTTTCACTTAACCTGGTGAGTAATAAGTACCTACTGGAAGATGAATGCAGAATACAAAGATGCAACCTAATTCCGTCCAATTTGTTCAGGCTGCCAAGTACAGAGGGGTACTAGAAACGAACCAGGCATGCTTCCTGAACTTGATCAAATGGTACACCTTGGCACAGCGGTAGATAGGAATCTGCCCACCTCACTGCAACTGTCCAGGTTTGAGGCTGATTTTGTACTTCATAAGAGGTTGGTGGAACAGCAGAAAGATTTTGTCAAGGCTCAGATGAGCAAACTGGGCTAATTCCAAGTCTAAGAGTTTATTTTCTTCAGAAAGCTGTGCTTCCTTTAGAAATCTGTGGGAGTTGATTCCCCATTCACAGAAGATTTTTGGCCTTCTGCTCCTCAAATCTAGGCACAAATGCTGATGAAATAGAGATCCCCAATTTAACTATCATACAGAAAATATGACCACAAGTTAACAAATCTGCCAGTTTTCATTGCCTCTTTAAAAACTTGCATGTGAAGTTGATGCATGTGCATAAATCTTGCTAGGAAAAACAGCTTTGCAAAAAGCCATCTTATAACTGTTACTGAAGAAGGACCCTTTTTTCATTTGTCTGCTTCCTTGTAAGTAGACCTCAACTACTACTATTTACATTTTGGTGCCCGAGTATGTCTGCATTGTCACCACCATTTTGGTCAGCTCAAATTTTAAAGCAACATTCTGCTGAAATGCCTGAATATCCATGGAGAGCCTTCCAGCACAACGTCTGAACCCTTTACACAGGACTTATTTTGGGTTGCTTGGTTTGTGGAAAAGCAAAGGAAGGGACAGAGGTTTCCATTGTCATTCACTGGTTGTTCAAGAGAAAAGGAAATAAGGAAGGAAGTAATTGTATTGCAGATGATACTTTCTTGCCGGTACAGTGTGTGAGAGGTGGGACAAATGCAGACTGTGATACCACCAAGGCAAAGTAATCTGTCTGGAAGACTAGCTGCCTGCAGGCTATGGTTCAAATTTCAGCCTCCCTGGTGCCTGTGTATAAGACACATATTTTACCATAAGCCTGAAATGAGACTTTCAGATTTCCAAATCAAAGATAATTTATTGATTTCCCACTCCCCTTTATTATCCCTCCGACTGAAAGATCATGTTCAACTTTGGCATTTCACTTTCTCTACCACCACCCCCCTTTTGCAATTAGGGAATCTGGATCTCTCACAGAGCACTCTGACAATAAGGAAAACACTTTATGTTTTGCTGCCTTAGTGGCAGAGTTGGTGTTATGTATACTTTTGCAGAGTGAAAATGTACTGATTAGCTTTGTTGAAAAGAGGTTGAGCATTTAATTACAGTACACATGCATAACTTTCTCCCCTAACCCATAACTCTCTTGTTGGGTTGTAAATAGGAGTAAGCGATTTAGAAGGGGGATTGTAATTTTGTATAGTTCCTAACTATGGTTAGGTGTCTATTCTTGGTTTAATAATACTAGTCCCTGAGTAGTATTAAAAAAAATTCATTTAAAAGTCTGTTATTTCTTGGCCCATTGTCATGGATTTGGAGTGAGGTTTATTCCCTTCCCCCTCTGAAGCTCTCACAGAGAGACTGTGATTTTTCTCCATTCATTTTCAGACTTTTCTTTTGGTCTTCATGTTTTGTGCTACTTCCTTAGGCCTTTGAGTTTCCTCCTCTGGATTTCTTCACTTCTTCCACATCTTCCTTAAAAATGCATTTTCCCAGAGTAGATACTATTCTAGTTGAAATGGGCCAGAGATGTCTCAGACGTAAAACTTTTGTTTATAATCCCAGTCTCTGGGAGGAAACTTGGTGAAAATATAATAGTGTTAATTCACGTTGGGCTTCCGTTCTACTGTAAAACCTTGCTGCTTTTTTGCATAAGTACTCCCTAGCCTCATCTTGTATTTCTATAGCTGAAGATTCACAGTAACCACAACTTACAATAATACAGAGAGAGTGAAGAGCTCAAACATTACAAAATTTCAATTAAAGAGAATAGTGAACTGTTACAAACATGGATCTAAACAAGGATATCCACTGTGTAGATCTATCTTGCACTGTAAATGTGTCATCTCTCAGTGGCTGAGCAGAGTTTAGTAGGAAATAAAATTTCAGAAACCCTGTGTGAGCAGCAAGCAATACAGTGTCCATGCAGGGAGGGCAGGGGAGGAAGCAGGTTCAGCAGATATTTCAGCATACTCTCTTTCAGCTCATTATAAGCAAAAATTTAAGGTGTCTTTTGCTAAGCTTCCAGCATGACCTAAAACTGATATCCCCATTCTGATGTACTAAGTAATGATTAAGCTATAATGCTGGTGAGATATTTCAAATTTAAATTAAAGGTTGGACCAGATGATCTTTCAAGGTCCTGGACTCAAAACCAATCTGGGCTTTTCCAAGCTGGTCTGTTCTATGGTTCTATGTTTTTAATAGAATAGAGAAAAAAAGAAAATACTTCTTTAAAATGATACTGGTCAAGAAGAAAAGGGGAAGAGGGAAGATCAAGATACTAATTATGCTCTTAAGCCATGTATAACTTTTTTTTTTTTTAAACCAGAAAGCTTTCTGGTTGTATCAGGTCATGCACGACAGGAGAAAATAGAAAATGGCACCTTGGCTGTGCTGAGCAAAGGTACTGGTGTACTGATAAATGCAGAGTGGTTAATAATGCTGGCCAGCTGCACATAACTAGCGGCATGTAGGTCAAGCATTGGTTAATAGGACCCAGAAACTGAAGTTCATCCATTATATAAGTAATACATATGAAGGCATCTGGCACAGAAGAAATAGAAAGAACTTGAATATCTCTGGAAAGTGTCCTGGACTGCACGCTCACGAGATGTCTCAAGACAAAACAGTACTTACTGCTGGCCTCCCAAATGTCACGGTTTGTCTGCCAACATTGAAAGAGTGTGCCTAGCATAATAATATTCAACTTGGATCTTTTGCTCTGTGCCTACACGATACGGTGTTTGCTGTTTGGCAGCATCTACAGAGGAGGGCAACAAGATGCATGGTTCTGGAAACCCACTGGGCTGGAGCTGTAACGGCTGTGTGTGTGTGTGTGTGGCAGCAGCTGAAACAAAGGCACAGACATTGCCCCCACTGCAACGCGGTGCAAAGTAAAAACCAAACAAAATCTCTTTCCCCAGAGAGTGTTACCAATGGAGTTGAGAGAGGGAATCTCAGTGTGACCTTTCTATGTTTGTGGTCTGCAACGCGCTGCATTTGTAGGGAAAAGAAAAAAACCGAAGGGATGTTTTGAGGTTGAATTTGTAAGTTCTGTGGCATTTTAGCAGTAAAGTGTGATCTACTGCAATTTAGAGGAAATAAGGGGCCATGCTCTCAGTTTTGAGATCCATTACAGTGCAGCTCATTTGGTTTATATTTTGTTTTGATTATTTTTCTTTATTTATTTATTTCTCCTATTCTCCTGAAAAAGCCAGCTGGCCTATAGCTGTTATTTCCTGAGGTAGTTACTGATGTCTTCTTATTATGGTATAACGGAGCTAGTTCTGCTGTAGGAAACATAGGGAGATTTTTCCTTCAAGATGTCGACTGCAGCCTGCCTGTATATTTTTGTGGCTTGCTGGTAAATTGTCTCTGGGACCAAAGCTGATAAAAGGCTTCCACAGAAGAGATGCAGACAAAGCGGCAGACTCGTCCTGTGGATGGATTGCTTTGACCCTTGGTGACAGTGATGAGAGTGCTGGCCATTTTTCATGCCCAATGCCCCTCTTCAGAAACCTTGCAAAACCCATCTAGTCTTATAAATTGCTAGGGAGTCCTCTGGCTCACCAAGCAGCCACAAGGAAAGAAAGTGCATGAAAAACAGAGCAGGACCAGATCATTGCCTAAACCTGAAAGCTTGCCATTGCAGCTGTTCTTGAGTGAGGGATAAAAATGGTCAGATCAGGTCTTTACAACTATATTTCTAGTGCCCATATTTCAGAAATGGCTTGTGAGACTGCTCATAAACATAATTAATATGCTTTTTCACTATAAACCATGCATGCAGATTCCAAGGCGTGAATGAGAATTAGAAAAGGTTAATACTAGGAAGAATTAGGGATCCAACTCAGAATAGTAGTAAGAAAGATATTTGCAACAGACACAACTGTTTGAGAACATTTTCATTTTTATTTATTTTGATATTATGTCACTGATATCAGGACTTTTCCGTTGCACAAAACTTATTTAGACAGTAAGGGATGAAAGTATGCAGCAGACACAGACTGCTAAATAGAAATAGATTAATTCTTAACAAAGTCCTGTGCCCCCATAACCTTACTCACTATTATTTGTTTCTAAAAAGACCAATGACTCAGAAGGTCAATCTCCAAACTGTAATGCTAACTTAAAAAAACAGTTTATGATACTTCATGTGAATGCAATAAAGGACTTTTGTTCCTATAACTATAATTGTATAATTATATTAATATGTGTAATTATATTCATACACAATACGTAATTATTCAAAGACATAAAGTTAAGGATCAGAATCTGGACATTTCTTTTCCGGCTTCTGTCATCTGCTTAGCTTGTCCCCTTCTCACCCCCAGAAAAGGATAAAACCCAGTATAGAACTGCTAGTAAAACACTGCTACATTATATGCAAACCAGCAATGTCTCTTGGATGCCCACAGGAAAAAACAACTAAACTGCACTTCTATCGTGACAGCATATAAAAGTACTTTCAAGAAAAGTTTATCGTTATCCAAAGAGAGTTAGCTAACTCCTCCTTTCACTTTGTGTCGGAGACTGCTTGGAAATGGGTATTTTTCCCTTCCCTTTTCTTAGAGGGTTGTGGGTTCTGCCAACACTAAATGCATTCACCGTCTGTGTCCTTTGGTTTGGACTGGCTGTTCTGCATCTGCAGGCTTTCAGGCAGCAGCAGATCAGCTGGTATTGCTGATGCCTGAGCGCCCGGTGGAAAAGGACCCGGCGTTGGTTGCCATCCAGCTGAATATGAGCCAGCAGTGTGCCCAGGTGGCCAAGAAGGCCAACGGCATCCTGGCCTGTATCAGGAACAGTGTGGCCAGCAGGAGCAGGGAGGTGGTTGTTCCCCTGTACTGGGCACTGGTGAGGTGACACCTCGAGTCCTGTGTTCAGTTTTGGGCCCCTCACTGCAGGAAAGACATGGAGGGGCTGGAGCGTGTCCAGAGAAGGGCAACCGAGCTGGTGAGGGGCCTGGAGCACAAGTCTGATGAGGAGCGGCTGAGGGAGCTGGGGTTGTTCAGTCTGGAGAAGAGGAGGCTGAGGGGAGACCTTATCGCTCTCTACAACTACCTGAAAGGGGGTTGTGGTGAGGTGGGGTCGGTCTCTTCTCCCAAGTAACAAGTGATAGGACAAGAAGAAAGGGCCTCAGGTTGCACCAGGGGAGGTTTAGATTGGATATTAGGAAAAATTTCTTCACCAAAAGGGTTGTCAAGCACTGGAACAGGCTGCCCAGGGAAGTGGTTGAGTCACCATCCCCGGAGGTATTTAAAAGGCGTGTAGACGTGGTGCTTGGGGACATGGATTAGTGGTGGACTTGGCAGTGTTAGGTTAACAGTTGGACTCAATGATCTTAAGGGTCTTTTCCAACCTAAATGATTCTGTGATTCTAACCCTGGGAGCTGAATTAGTGTCTAATTTGGTAGACCCATACATTCCTATGTTTGTATGAAGAATGCAGTAGTTGATCCCAATGTTGAAGAAGAGGAAGAAAACCAAAGTGGAAGGATAGGCTGGGATACTTGGGGTACCGTGTTGGCCAGCACATTGCAGCCTTCCACTAGCACCAGCCATCGTGGCATCCGTTCCGTGTTAGGTGCGACGGATGAGGAGCTGCACAGCCCACACTGCAGCCTGTGGCTGCATCTCACCATCAGGACAAGAAGCAGAATTGGACTGTGGCTTGCACAGTCACAGAATTAAGGGAAGGAGGAAAAGATTACTTGTCATGTGTGTGCATAAAAGAAAGCTGTAAGAGATATTTACAAGTATTGCCAACCTGGACAATTTAAATAATATAAATTGCACCTCAAACCAGTGATTCAGGTTCTCTTTTGTTTACTTGCTTGCCATTTCCCTTACCTTAATTTACAGAGCTTTTAGGGCAGGTTTGCAAACTTCCTTGGACACTAAAAAGGCTAGATGGTTTTTGCTTTGAATAAAACCTAAGATGTTTACGCAGTCACTGGACTCCAAGAACTGTAGCTTTAAGAAAAATGTCAAATAATGCACAATGACTATAAAATCTTGAAAGGGGAAATCAACAAAATTTTGCCTTTGTGTTTTCTCTCTTTCAGTCCAAACTGAAAGGCAAATCCTCACAGCTCTGAAATTAGTAATACACAGATTCTGACAACAGTTTTATCTTTTGCTCAACTTCCTGGATCACCCAGCAACTACTGTTTCAAATTTTCTCTACAACATCTTTTATTATCAGCTGGAAAACAGAAAGTGATGCAAAGGAATAAGCAGGGAAACTTTGCCTTTCATAAACCTGTGCTATTCAATATCTACATAGCATATTGTAAGCAATGTCATAGCAATTATGTGCTTTTTAAGAAAATCTTTTTCTTCCATCTTTAATTTCTGTGACTGACTGTGGGTTGAGCTAGGAAATAAGAAGATTGCTGTATCCTACATTACAAATAAAATCAGAATTGAATTTACAGTGTTTGTTTGGTCCAGATCTCAGTTTTACCACACCTAGGAACTAAAGGAAGAACCTACAGGAAAAATAAATGTTGCTTTTTCTCTGGGGTCTAATTCAAGACTATGCAGTAAGTGTGCTGGGCTATGCAGTAAAATAGCTGATCTCCATATTTTGTTCATGTTCAACTTCAGTAGGTAGCCAGAAACTTACATTATAGGAGCATCCTTAAACAGAAAGGTTGCTGCAAGCAACAGATAGTTGTGACAAAGCTCCTGATATTTTCTCTTCTGTTACAGAAAATATTACAGACTTTTCTTTCTGTACCAAAAAAGCAAGAGCTGGGTTTTAGCGAAGGCAGGCGGAAAACAGTTACTGTGCACTTTTCTATGTACGGATATTTTCTCTTAATTCTGTACTAGCAGTAGTTGCATAAATTTGGACAAAAATTTAAAAATAAGGAACAGCTGCCTTCAGGAACAGACTGTGCTCTTACACATATGGTAGCAGCATGCTCTCAAAGCGCAAGAAAACACAAGGAGCGTGTTTTCAGATTGGTACAGTCAAGTTAGCACTAAGCAAAAGTTTCGTGCTGAGCTGCAACCCATTGCACTTCAGTCAGTGTTAACAACATGTTTTTCTTGAGCTCAGCCCTCTCCTGTGAAAGGTTGACTGAGAGGGCTGGAGAGTCTGCGGTAAGTTTGGCAGTGCTTGCCTGAAACACCAGACCCTTTCGGAATATCCTGCCAGGAAAGGCAGCGTTCTAGTTTGGATCAGAAGCAGACTGTGAATAACCTGCCAAGAATACAAAGCAAGTGGGGAGCAGCTTCCTCAAAGAAGTGACTTGAAAGGATCAAGGTAGGAGCCTTTTCTGGGAATGGGACCGTCCTGGAAGAAGATCTGATATGGGAGTGTGAAGATTGGAAGCAGAGGGGAAAAACTAATGATTGACAGCACTGACTGTACTGCCATAAACAGCTCGTAATTATTTGGGGTGAATATTTATTTGATGTATTATCAACAATGGAAATTTCTTTAGCGGCCTTGGTCCAGTGATGAAGAAAACACAGATATGTCTTTGAAATGAGCAGGGTGATGTATTTTTGTCCTGTAAGGATGACATACAGTGTTCTGATGCATCTGTAACTCAAGAAGAGACAAAATGCCTATCCCAAGAAAAGACAAAATGCCTGTCCAAGATGGGCATTTGGGAATGATGGGTAGCTTGTGCCTCAGACTTTCATGCAGGTTGGCTGAGCAGCTTTGTGGCCTCTTGAGGAAATACTTTAATTCTTTCATAAATCTTAAAATAATTGGTAAATTCTGAAAGACTGGAAAAGAGTTACTGATGTGATTATGCTAAAAAAGGGCGGGCAAACGATACACTGAATTAAAGTTTGTCACCAGTTCAGGCAAAGAAGTGGGAAAAGCAGATATGGGAGTCATTTGATAAAGAATTAAGGGATCAGACTATAGCTGCAACCAGCAACATAATTTTATGGAAAACAGGTCTCCTCCAAGAAACCTGACTTCATTCTTACAACTGTTTCATTAATAAAAGTACCTACAGGAAGACTTTAATAAAGCATTTGAAGGATAAATTCTGAAAAAAGTGCTGACTCTGAGGACTTCTGTAAGTACTAATGAAGCTTGTGTACCTAAGAAGGTGTGCATGCTACCTGAGTTTTTCGCTCTTTTGTATATTCTTTGATGTCTATTGAAATGTGAGTTCACATTGTGGCTTTTTTTCCTCAGCCAAACCATTTAAACAAGCTGTCTCTCTTGCCACCAGGGAGCCTGTTTCCACAAGTTATAGAAAGTTAATAGTCTTTGAGCTTTTGAACCCAGACAAAGTTAAAAATTGTTAAACAATCCAAAGTTACTACAGGTTGTGGGCACACAGGCAGATGAATGACACAATGAATACAGAAGCCTTGTTTCCAAAGCCATGCTAAAATAAATTAAAATTAAGTAAGCACATTTTGATGAATTTAAAAACAGGCCAAATGAAAGTGCCAAATGGGTACCCATACCTGAATGGGATGCGGGACGGCAAATGGAATAGTTATAGTCATAGCTGACTATAATCTTTATAAACCAGTTGTAATTGTTGTCCCCTTCAGCTACCATTTTCAAACCTATTTCTATGCCTCACATGGTCAACTATCTCTGGTATTACTAGTAGGAATAATTAGGTGCTACTGAAGATCCAATGTGCACATGCAAGCATTCATGTGTGTGATACTGCCATTTAAGTTGTGCCCAGGGGTAAATGATTGATGAGGCTTTAGTTACTGAACAAGGTGAAGGTAACGAATTCACCTGAGGTTTGTGGTGGTTTGATATGTGAAAGTGTTGATATGTGAAAGTGTTGACATGATTTCACATCCACATTGACTTCAAGAATAGGAGGGATTTTATTGATTATTCTATTGATTACTGTATCACAGAGGATCCTGGGATCTTCACCTTTACACCATTATAGCTCTTCCAGGGGTTTACACACTGTCGGATTCTCCCAGAAAAAAGAAAAGGTGCTGGCCTATTAACATGGTCTGGTACTGAAAAAGAGTAAAATAATGCAAAAAGAAAGCTTTTAAAAAATAATCACATCACTGAAACTGTACTTCAAGCCCCTGTGAAACAAACAAAAGTTTTGATACATATACAATGTGTGCATATCTTTTGTTCAGATCTATGCCATCATTTCACATCATGCTGTGAAACAAGCATCTGTCGCATGCTTTGTGCATGTGGAAAAAGCTCAGTGGAGGTGTGTGTGTACAGTAAAGAGGGGATCACATCTCTGACTCTCTGGATGCTCCTGTATTCTGGTTTGAATTATCTTATTCTTCTCTATAAATTGAAAGAAATACAGGCCTCTAACTTACATAGGGTTATCAGTTCAAACTTATTCTGGCAGCCAGAAATAGCTGGGATTCAAAGTTCATGCTCTCTTCCCTTGCTAAACCATCCATACTGCATGGAGTACAGCACAGAACAGGGTTTGGTCCTGCTGTTTAGGGAACTTTCTTCTCTTAATCCAATGGAGTCAGCAAAATCAACTTTCTGCCTATTTTTTGTTATTTCAGCTTTAAAGCAGATGAATCAGGGAGAAGCAGACAGCATTTGGTCCACTGTTTCCTGGAACTCTCCATAATCTCTGTTTTTTAAGCAGATGGCTCCTAGATATATTTTATTAGCAGACAGCACTGCTCCGTAGAACCCACGTGCAGCCAGCCTGTAAAATGCAGCTGCTAATCAGGGGTTAATGTAGTAGTGCTGGCAGGGTCTCAGCGGATTCCTTCATGTGAGTCACTAACGACAGCTCCTGCACCAGACAGACATGCTGGAATGCATTATGCAGGTGCCAGTCACTGGAAAGGTGCTTTGCATATAATGAACCCGGTTCTCCAGGCCAGAGGTTGAGAGAAAGGTATTTAGTATTCAAAAGGAAATATATTTTAGTGGTATGTCAACTCTATTGACAATGCTGTGCAAAAAAGGAAGAGATGTACTTAATACTATGCTATATAGAATTTCCCTTCTTAAATCCTCTTTCTCTCTCCTTTCCATAACCTCATTTCTGAGTGTTTTCTGAGTGAATAGGTATTGCCAATGTCTGCTTGGCTTGTGCTGTCATAGTAGATTAGGAACGTCAATGAACTAGACTGGTTGTTTTGTTTCCTTCTACTGAAGCATACGCTGAATACAAGGATGCAAGACCTGTATCCCGGGGGAATGGGTGGGATGTGGAGGAACTGACTTTTGCTTCAGGATTCTGTGTGTTGGCCTGCACCAGGTGTAACTCCAAACTGAGTGAAAAATGGCACGCAGTTTCTCCAAAGTTAGAGCGTTAGAGTGGGAATCTGAATAGCGGGGAGTCAGTGGAGGTGCAGAGGTGGGTCCGCTTTTAAGGGTGGGGGAATTTGTGCAGAGGGAAACTTTGCCAGTAAGTGACACTTCTGGGGAAGTTTTCAGCAACACAGAAGTTGTCTGGGTTTCTGTTCTGGCCAACGTCTACAACTTCTGCGCAGTTTATGCACGACATCGTGTGTTTACTAGCAAACATCTCATACTTTTTAACTGCCTATCCCTAAAAGGAAACCTCAGGGCTAAACTTCCTCAGACCTTCTCTTCAACTTCTTTTCCTCCCTTTCCCAAACTGGGAGCCAGGCTTTCTCTCAGTTTTGACACTCTGCCCTAGCCACACTTCCATTTTGATTCATCCTCATCCTTGGGTTTTATTTGGTCAGTTTGGGGTAACTATTTCTTCCATCATTGTTAATCTGTGAGTGAAATGCTCCCCTTACTTTTTCTTTTTTTCATTTTTTTTCTAACTCTCCAAAGACAGTATGAGAAAGGTTGGGATTCCCTATCCTGCCTCATATATCACTTTTCACTTGGTTTGATCCAGGAACATTACTATCTTCCTGGCTTTTGTCAGAAGACAAAACATTCTTCATACTGTGAAACTCACAGTTCAGTCGCACTGTTCCATATTTCCTATGTGATAGACTGTTACCTTAAGTAGCATATATCTGAAGAAATAAGGATGATACGGTATCTTAACTAGCAAATTAGATTAAAGCCTTTCCTAGTACTTTTCTTTATTGTCAAAGCCAGTATTTTCTTTTTTTTTTCTTTTTTTTTCCAAATGAAAAATGCCATCCTTGCCGTAAGGATCGGCCCACTAAACTCACTTGAAGCACGTCAAGTGTGAACAGAGTGTTTCTGAAGCTTAAACAGAGTGTGACCAAGCTGAGTGCTTGAGGAAAAAAGTCTCTGACTGCTGACAAATCTGGCTCCTTGGTGCTTCCAGCATTCTCAAATGCAAATGCGTACTCTTGACTTCTTCTGACTGTGTTTGTGTTTGAGTTAAATTGAGTTGCCGCAGCTTCCACTCTGGTACCTCTGACCATAGCAGACACTGGACCAAATTCCTCCCTGTGTAGCCACATTGATTTCTGTTGTCTACAATCAAGGTGCAAACTATACTGTCAATAGCAGCATGCCATTTGTTACAGCTACCATTTTAGTCTAGGTTCATCTCTCCGCTATGCCAGGGAGGACAAGCTCAGTAGCCTTGATGCTGCAAGTCCTCGTGTCGTACTCGGCAGGAAATGCAAACTTGTAATGCTCCAGGAGAAACCAAAATCAAACACACACATACACCCCCCTGCTCTTCCCAAGGAAACAATGCCCAACACACAACCCCTAACCTGTACCAGTGCTGTGAAGAATAAAGCCCAAGGGCAAAGAGATCTTATAGTGCCTTTGATTCTGCAGAATGTGATGACTGCTGCTAATCAGTGTGTGGGCAAATGACATCTGGTCTATTAGCCAACAAGAGGCGAGTTGTTTATGTCCTTCGAAATAAAGCAAGCATGTAGCCGTATGTCCAGGACAAAATAAAACTTCAAACAAATGGGGACATTTACAAAATACCCACTAATAATAATGATGATAAGTATTCTAACAAAATTCTGTCCCTGGATCATAATGGAGAACAAGCAGCAATATAGCTGGACATCTTAGGGACCAAAAAAAAATCAAAGGACTTGCTTGAGAAAAATTAAAGAAACACTTTTAGACAGGATAACGGAGCAAGCAGGAAAGCTCTGGAAAGCTAGAGGTAAGTAAGTAAGATGAGTAAGAGACTGGAAGCTTTCACCCCCGTGACCAGAGAAGATACCCACCTTTGGTTACGCAGCCTGCTTCCAGCTTGCGCTGGACTTGTGGATGCCTGAGCTCAGACTGCTTTGCAGTAATTCTTTTCTACAACAGCAACCCTGCAGCCAGAGCCAACTTTGTCGTTAGCTGTCTGCAGGCACTCCCAGACAGCCTGTCCTCAGACTTCTGTGTTCACAGCACACAAAAAGAGAACAGCATGGGCACAGCTGATGTATGTAAGGCTATAGGTACAGCCCACCTGAGAAATTATCCATACTCTGAACATAGAAAGGATTTTAACTAAAAAACCCATAAGGATATAGAGAAAATCAGTGGTGCAAGTGCAACTCCGAGTCTTTTTTTTTTTTTTAATGCCAACTGCACTGTCTCCCAAAGTCATGGAATTTCCCAAAGGAACTCTATAGGTCTCACCACCTTGAGGGACAGGCAATTAAATGCCCTTCAGCTCATATGAGACTGAAAGAAAAGGAAGCCACTGTGAATTTGTTGTGGAAGAAGGCCATCAGTTGCCATCAGAAGAGAACTCGTAACTTTTTGGCCTTGTTGCCTTGTGATTTTCTGATCATCCTTTTTAGAGATGAGCTGTAGGATATTTTATTGATCTCTTGCAACCTGGTGGTCAACTCTGCAGCATCAGATGAATTGGTGTAGCTCCATCTCATAGGGGACACCATCAACACCTGTAGCTATGTCAGTAGGCAGTTAATTGAAATCTTGCGCAGTCTTCTGTTGTTGCTTCAGACTGTGTTTAAATATCCCAGATCTGTGACAAGATGTGTACCTCTGCTCCAACGAGATTGGGTGGGCAAAATGGGAAGGACAGCAGTTTTGATGTCCAAATTTGGACTGCAATAATTTGGTTCTTCCCTGATGTCACTGACTCATTTTAAAGGTCCATTTGCTTGCTTTCCTACAAGATAAACTATTAAAATTATAGAGATCATAACATGCTGAATGTATTTCACTTTTATTGATTCACTTTAGAAACTGAAGGAGAGGCTGTGCCAGATTTTTAACATGGATATGTGCCAGCCACTGCAAATGCATGAAAGATGCAGTCATTTTAGTGAGTCAAAATGGCCATTGCCACATAATTTTTGCTGTCTATGCTGTAACCCCAGGAGCTGCAGCTTGGCAAGTTACTTTCAGTAGTGTGGGCAAGTTAGTCTATTGATTTTCTTCTGACAGCAAAGCTTGCTTCCGATTGTAGTGTTGCTGCTTTGTCAAACAGATTCAGATTTAACACATTTGAGATTCACGTTTAATGAAGTCTCATTTGGCCAGTTTACAATGTGTTAACATATCAGCCAATTAAGACCTTTTTTCTGACTTGGTCTTAGCATCTTAAGGGAAGTTTCTGAGGAAGAGAGTCTGGGTGCAAAATCGTGGCATCTTGGCAAGCGGCAGAACTCTCCCAGTCTTCAGCAAATCCAGCACAACACTCCAGCCATTGCACCCTGAGCAGACAAACCTTCAAAGCACCACCAAAGGTAAATAGTTGTGTGCAGAGGAAAGTATACTTCATTCTCCAGTTCACCAACCAATGTGTGTAGCAGGTGGAAGGAGAGGAAGACAGAAGCAAAAAAGGATTTGGGGATTGCTGAACAATGTGGGTCTTAAAAAGCATCATAAATAGAGGAGGAAAAAACTTTTAGAGGGGAATATATGCTGATCTCTGTGTTGCCTTTGCCAGCAGACATGAATATGAAAGCTGTCAGTCTTTTATATTCTGAGAAATTAATAAAGCATAATCCGACCAATATATAAGCTCTTAATTATATGATACATCCAATTATAGATAAAATAATAGCATAATGAGATTGGGCCAAAGGAAAAAAAGCTGCCGTTTTGAAGAGAGGCTGCTTTGTTGTCTGAGGTTTTGGAGATGAACTAAAGTAATAGGCATGGACACATCTTTGTGATAGTTTTCATGTAATCGTATGCACGTACAAAAAGAGAAGCTAAACCACCTCTTTACTGCTGGTAATAAATATCAATGAGTGCATTTTAAGAATTGTCATTATATCAGAGTCAAACAAGTGTCCAAAGATTAATGGACTCTAATTTTTCCTGCCTTTCACTGAATAGCTCACAGTACATTTGTGAAAGCACACAGTAAAAGTAGCATAAATCATGTTGCCCATTATTCTACTTGTCTGATACATCCTAGCCTAGATCTACACCCCTTTCCCTGTGTTGCCCTACCTATAAAGATAGTTTCTAGATTGCTGCTTCTGGCAAAGGTATGGCTGCGTATGAATTCATAGAAATAG
Organism: Harpia harpyja; assembly: GCF_026419915.1. Classification (NCBI taxonomy): domain Eukaryota; kingdom Metazoa; phylum Chordata; class Aves; order Accipitriformes; family Accipitridae; genus Harpia; species Harpia harpyja. Next base: position 823,303 of record NC_068940.1, read on the forward strand.
GAAGCATTTTTGGAAACCAGGAAAGTGGCATTGAACTAGATAGGCAAGCTGAGATATGGGGGTAAGGGGCTGTTGCAGCAGTCTGAAATCATAACGTTTTTTATATTGCAGGAATGCGAAGAAAGATCAGCAGTAGCCAGCCACTACCTGTGAAATCACATATGAATTTAAGAAATCCTGTCCCTGTATCCAAAACTTAAATTGAAGTAAATTACTTCCTCAGTATAAATTAAATAAAGGCTTTCCCTGTGTCAGGTGACTGGGGAGACAGGATTGCAAGATTTCTTTTCTTCACAGGTTTTCCAGCATTTAGCAGGGGATATTGGGAAAGTTGTTGCCCCTCCCAGTGTCTTAGTTTATCCATAGTAGGAGGAGGTTGGTTTACTTTTCAAAACACTGTATTCTTATAAGAATTATAAGATATTTTCCAGTTTGGTCCTGTCTTCATAGGGGAAGTTTCTAAGGAAGAAAGTCCAAGTGCAAAATCATGGCAATTGTAAGAATATAATACGAGAATAAGAAATGCTTCAACTATAAGTATAAAGAACAAAGTAGTGGTATTGACAGTGTTTCTAAAAACTGCTGCACTTTTTTTAGTTTCCTGTAGTTCTGTTTCTTCAGTGCATGAAAAAGACCGTATTCTCTAAATTTTTCTTTCCTCGGTCACATAGCAATTGACTGCAATGAAACTAGACTTTAGTGGAAGATATTATTCAGTGTGAGTTTGTATGGCAAACCTCGCTCTTGTTTACTCAGTCATTCTAGTCCATGTTTTTCATCCATTTTACCATCAGTACTTGGCTCTAAACAGCACAGACATGGAAAAAAGGAAGGTAGGTTATCTGAAATCCCTTTTTCTTCTTTTTTTTTTACAAAACCAATGTTTTAACTGAATATCCCTTTAGATGCATATTTGCTGTTGCAAACCGATAACGGGCAACTTAAGCTGGAAATATTGTTGGAACATTTAGATAGCATTATTTAAAGTACATTAAAGTATGTATAACCTAAGCCTACTCTAACCAATTGCTCACATCTCTCTTTATATTCTTGCTTTTCATTATACGTGACAAGATTTATAGACCCTGTCTGCTGCCATTAGGCTCTGGAGCATTGTTTTACCAGCTGTAACGCAAACAGCATGTTGCTGATTTTTGTCTTTTCTTTTTTTCCTTTACAGTCTATTATTTTGTAGGACAACATCCTGCAAAGAAAAGTAAACTGATATCACTGGGGCCCCACCCAGCCTCCACCACCTCAAATTCCGTGAAAACTCAATGCACTTAATTGTGATGTATATCTGCTAACTTCCATCTATTATATTTTTTTCCTGAAAAGAAATGCCATTTTAAAACACAGTTGCCTAAGACAATATGCAGTAAAGTAGTTGGTTTTGCTTCACTAATTGGGAGGATTAAATTACTTTATCACATGTTTAGCTTGTTTACTTCTTTTAGCAAATATGGCCAAACCTTTTTGGATATTCATGACACCTTTCCTGGTTGTTTTCTGTACTTGCTACCTTTGCAGTGACAGTGTTTCCAACTCTTTCAAAGTCCAAACCCGGTAATTTTTAAAGGAATAATGCACACGTTGACAGCTGTGAAATATCAATTGGTAATACCTCTTTCTATGACTGTGCTGCGGTCATACCCACAATATGGATGGTATCTAGGAGGGGGAAGGAAGAAAAAGCACCAGTATGCACCAGCTATTTAGCACCATTACCAAATTATGATTGGGCATATCAAGGAGATTTGGAAAGTAAAAATGTCTCTGCTTTGATCTGCAGGTGAACTTTGAGCCCTGAGCATGCTGCCTGTCTTTTTCTTGAGTCAGTGAGAAGGCGTGGTGGAAGATTCAAGCTGCTTAAAGTTAGACAAGAAAACCCTGTTATGAGGTACGAGTGCTGTATCAACGGGGAAGGCAGTTCAGTCTGTGGAGACGACTCAGCTCTTTGACTTTGGCCAAGTTACCCCCCTGTATCAAAACGAAGTCAGTTCTGAATGCGAAGGCAATAGAGCAACCAAAAGCCAGGTTTCTTTTCCTGGGGTTGTGAAAAGAAAGCCCACGATATATTTGCTGTGACAACAAACAGATTTTTGTTTCTGGTGGGTGATGATTGTGTGGAGATTTGTGTTTTTGCTAAAGAAATCTTTACGTATACCCTCACAAGAAATGCAAACAACGTGTTTGGGAATTTGGCACAAAATAGACATTTTTCTCCCTGTTTCTTCAAATTCCAGCATCTAGGGTCCAGCAGTCACTCCTGAATGCTACTCTTTGTCTAGCTGAAGTCTACTTTCGTTAAAAACAGAAGTTGTCATTAAAGTACTTTCAGTGATAGAGCTGTTAGAACAAGTTTGGTTCCAAGTATGTATACAAATGCTTCCAAAAGCCAGAGTATTTGCCTTTGGAATTTCATCTACCAGAATGGAAAAAAAAAGAGCATAAGGGGTGTTTGCGTCTGTGATAAAGAACAGTGCACAGAGCATTAGCACACTGCACAAATAGTGTCCTCCAGTTAATGTATATGATATTTTTTGGACTATAATATGGCTCTTTTTATGTCTCCAGAATCACCTCTCTCACAATTATATCCCATGTGTTTGTTTATTGTGGTTAGGTCTTTTGATATATGCTAAGCAGCTCTTACATGTAGGTGGGGGTGAAATCTTTCTGTTTCCAAATTAAAATCTGATGAGAGAACCAGTTAATGAAATTTCTAGTCTGAAAGTCACCAGTGCCCTATCTTTGATTCTTGTTCAATGGTTTCATACATTTTTACAAAGCCAACACAGAGGTTTTTTCTTTAAAATCCCTTTGTTTTCAGCAGTACTTTTTTTCCTGCTTTCACTTTCAAAACAATTGTTCTCCCAGCTGAGAGGTATTTTTTCCAATGATTTCCAGTTGTTAACTGTGCTTTTCCTATCTTTCAAAACTACCGAGACTGTATATATATACAGTATACATATATCTCTAAAGATGACTAGATTTTTGCAGGTATATTCTTCTGTACTAAAATGGCAGACCAACACATATAAACCTCGGAGGTGGGGATTTATGTGCAGTTGATAATGGCAAATTTAGTGCATTCTTTTCTGACAAGGGTGTCAGCACAACTATTGCTGTCCACGTGGTTATCAAACCCATACTGGCAGTATCTCAGTTCAAAAGCTACTGAAATGTTCATCTCAAGTGGAACAGCCAACATCTAAGATAAAAAAAAAGGCTTTTATATGCGTATCAGTCATGTCAACAGAGAATGATCTTTCCTTTGCAAAATAGTACTGATTAACTGGATATAGAAAAGGGTAAATGGAATAGGGTTAAAGGTGGAGGAGATAAGCAGTATTAGTATATGTTCCAAATAACTGTTTTACTGATTGGAAAGGTTAGTCTTGGTAAGGGCTGAGCAGGAACAGACAGAAGTTAAACTAGACCACTTTCAAAAATCCAGTGCTTGAATTTTGCTTATGTAGACTTTAAAATCTTCACTTTGGGGATCCATCATACTGCTTAAGTACCAAGTACACTGCTGGTGCTATGTACATTGCTACACTTCTTCCTTTATGCTTACTGGCCATTCACAGTTAGTTGAAAACTAGGATTTTTTAGGTGAGATGTAACCTAACCCAGTGGAATGAGCAGGAAAGCTAGATGTAGCTCCTAAGTCAGCCATTATTTTTGCCACTGTGATGTGGTTATTATTTCACCAGTTTGTACTTCTGATAAGTCAAGGCTGCATGGCTCGCCAATGGAAGCTGAGTAGTCATCTGTGCAGTCTTCCAGGACACTACTCATGTAACCAAGTAGAAGTACAAAAGGTGAAAGTATGTGGTTAAATAGATTGGAAATAAGATTAAATTTGGGGGTCAAAAAATTATGTATGTGACCAGTTTGACGTGTGATGGGTGGTTTGCATATCATGCTCACTGAGACAGGGTAAGCATTCTTCTAGCAAGCAATGCAACAGAATGAGAACTTGTACATGAAGGAAAGTCAATGTAAAGCCACAGACGAAAATCAGCTTTGGTTCACTCGGTAAGTACCCTGTAAGCAATTGCTCTGAGCTGAAGAAATTATTATTTTGTCAGAAAAAGAATCACAAAACTGACTTTGCTTGCAGATGAAACATATCCTAAAAATTTCCTTGCAGTTAATTGAATATTTTTCCTTAAACTTCTTTTTTGCATTTAGTATCCCCTTTATCTACTATAGTCTCCTTCAGTCTTGTTTATCTAGGCTATAAACTCTTTAGGAATAGAATTATTATGCAATAGACTTTTACAGAACTTTGCACAACTGAATTTTAAACCTGCTTATGGTAGAAATTCTTTACTCTGAGGGTGGTGAAACACTGGCACAGGTTGCCCAGAGAGCTTGTAGATGCCCCATCCCTGGAAACGTTCAAGGTCGGGCTGGACGGGGCTCTGAGTAACCTGATCTAGTTGAAGATGTCCCTGCTCATTGCAGAGGGGTTGAACTCGATGACCTTTAAAGGCCCCTTCCAACCCAAACCATTCTATAATTCTATGATTCTATGGTATTATTTTTGGTATTATTAAAGCACAAGTAACTAATCCTAAAGAATAATACCTGCAATAATGCCATAGTTTAATGCTAACATTTTTGTATCAGTAAACAACATTCTAAGTCCTTTTTTTCCAAGACTGAAAAAATAAAGTTCATTATCGCTGCATTTCGTACTTCACGTTACTCCTAAGGAGCTAGTACTTTTTGTTATCCTTATACTCCATTAGCTCTAGATGTAGAAGCAAAGGAAGTAGAGGAATTCCACCCTTTCACTACTTTGAACTAGTTGCTTATTGCCATGAGTCCTTTGTATATTTTAAATGGGTAACAGTCGCAGTGTCTTGAAGTGGATCATGGAAAGGACTATATGGTTTTACCTGCCTTAGAAAATCTACAAATGAACGAACAAATACATTAGTGTAAGCAACAAAATAGCCAGGAGGGAGTTTAATGGGCCATTAAAATAAACCTTTAGGCCCAAAACCCAGCTACAAGAAACAGATGCAAGCTTCAGTGATTCACAAATGACAAGCACAATACCATTTAGCAACCACATCAAATATACATAAGGTTGTTCCTCTGGCAAAAGCTCCCGACAGACTATTCTAGTTCCCTACAAGACACAGCAATGATACCAAAGCAGGAAGGGTAGAAAAAGGGCTTTGCTCCATTTATTGACATGGTTGCGATTAAAAAGAGTTTTTCAGTTCCTGTCCAAGGCTATATGGAGTTGGGTGTCCAATAAACAGAGAGACCTAAAAAGGTAACTGAAAGGCTCTTCAACTCACGTTCTCTGTTCTTGTCTCAGGACAAATTATATTTTACAATGAATCTAGCCACATGAAGTTTACAAATACAAGAAAAAAGGAAGAACAAGGTCTAATACTGAACACTACTTTTGGACAAATAGAAAAGGAAGTGCTTTTGGAGCAAGCTACTTGACTCAGTGCTTCTGTATATATTTTACATTTCCCTCCGCACGATTCTGCTATGGTTCAGTATCCCAAGTATGCCTGTTGCTGTTTTCACCCTTGGATACAGGGTACTGAATTTGATATTGTCTTTCCTGATTAGAATCATCAGCTGGAACACAGAATTACAAAATCATAGAATAGCTTGGGTTGGAAGGGACCTTCAGAGATCATCTACCCCCCTGCCACTGGCAGGAACATCTTTCACTATATGGGGCTGATCAAAGGCATGTCCAAGACTGCATCTTGATTGCAGTCTCCTGGGAGGTGTGGTATATATGTATTCTCATATAAACTGTTTTTACACTGTGGGAGAAAAACTTGTTCCAAACCAGAAGTGACTAAGCTGATCTAGTCAAATGATGTTAAAAATGCAGTGAAGACAAGACATCTTAGGTTGTTATTCTAATTATCTCTAAACCTGAATTTAACCTGCTAACTCAAAATAAAGCCCAAGTGTCTCATCTTCACTTCTATTTTAACCAAGTTTACCTAGATGAAGATCACATAGCTTTTTCCTTTTTTTTAATGACTCTACTAGAATACTCCTAGCCTACACTGTAGGTGTGCCAGCTTTTAAATATTTATGAAAATAATACCAGCTGAATTGCTTTGTATTATGACAGGCATAATAGCTTGTACTCATTACCATAAATGTATGCATAAAACTCCTTAGGTTAAAAAAAGTTCCCCTTGATGATAAATAGGTTTTGAAAATCTATTCAAAAGCCAGGTTGATCCATTTCAAATACTGAAATTTTAGAAGGGCATTTCATCTACTGCGTGTAATTGAAATAACATATAAGGCAAAGAGAAACATTACATGTAAAGGGGTCTGGGAGGAGTTTCACTCAAACTATAAGGACACAATAATATAAGGCACAAACAGGGATGCTGCTGAACCAAAACAAATGCTGTTCAGGTATGGTGGGTGAATAGTATCTCATGCTGTTCACATTTCCTTTCTTTTAATTGTTTTGTTAGTTTAATCATCTGAATGATTAAAGATGGGGGAAAAAATAATATTGCAAATCTGCAAGTTTCATAAATGACAATGTCTTTAAAAGAGGAAATAATAGTTCTGTGCAAAGTGCAAAGGCTACAAAATCAGATCATTACACATGATAACTTTTGAAAGCTATGCTATGGAATCATTTCAAGGCAGATTATGTCAAAGTTTGTGAAGAAGGTCAGCTTGATAGTGTGCAGTTTTCTTATTTCTCTGCTCATGCACACAAATTTTCACACTCTAGGTCAGATCCCATGAGTGATCTAGGCAACCAAATTAAGAACCTAAACACAAATTACAGTCCTCAAATCTCCCATTCAACTGCTGCGTAAAACTGAAGCGCTAAATTAATGTTTCCATACCTCTTTTCTTTTGGCATATTTTCTAGGGACCTGGGTTTTTCACCTGTTTTGTCAGAACTACCCCAGTTTTGACAGAGTTGAGGGTTTTTCTCTGTCACCCAAGTCATGGGTATGCCCAGCTAGCATCTCTAAAATAATTGTTCCTTTAATTGTTCTGTAATCCCATGAGAAGATTATAATACATCTAACCCCTGCAGGATCAGGTATATTAGAAAATGCAGTTATATTTTTGTATTTTGCAATCATTAGATATGTTTCTTAGGGCAGATCTTGCATTGTCCAATCTGCTTTTTCTTTGACAGACTGAATAATTTTTATTTTTCTTTTTTAACACCATGTAGAAAATGGAGGAGACAGTGCCCGCACATAAAACAGCCTGCCTCTTGGAGTGGGGTTGCACCAGAGTGGTTTGCAGCCCCCTCCCCACATATATCACAGAACTGCGTCATCACAGAAGGGTTGAGATCGGAAGGGAACTCTGTAGGTCATCTAGTCTAACCCCCTGGCTCAAGCAGGGCCATCTAGAGCCTGTTACCCAGCACCATGTCCACGTGGTTTCTGAGTATGTGTAAGGATGGCAACTCCATGTCCTCTCTGGGCAACCTGTCCCAGTGCTCGGTCACCCTCACAGTAAAAAAAGTGTTTCCTGACGTTCAGAGGGAACCTGCTGTGTTTCAGCTGGTGCCCATGGCCTCTGGTCCTGTCGCTGGGCACCACTGAAAAGAGCCTGGCTCCGTCCTCTTTGCATCGTCCCTTCAGGTATTTATAGATATTGAGGAGATCCTCCTGAGCCTTCTCCAGGATGAACAACCCCAGCTCTCTCAGCCTTTCCTCAGCGGAGACATGCTCCAGTTCCTTAATCATCCTCCTGGCCCTTCACTGGACTCATTCCAGTACGTCCATGTTTCTCTTGTACTGGGGAGCCCAGAACTGGACACAGTACTCCAGGGGTGGCCTCACCAGTGCTGAGCAGAGGGAAAGGATCACCTCCCTTGGCCTGCTGGCCATGCTCCTCCTGATGCAGCCCAAGATATCACTCACTTTCTTTGCAGCAAGGCCACATCACTGGCACATGTTCAGCTTGGTGTCCACCAGGACCCCCGGGTCCATTTCTGCCAAGCTGCTTTCCAGCTGGGTGGCCCCCAGCATATACTGGCACGTGAGATGGTGCATGTGATCCCTGCACCATCAGGGATGGTTCCTGAGTTTCCTACATCCTCAGAAAGTGTTCTCATCACTTTTTGGATTATCTCTGCTACCTCTTCCCACCAGGTCCTTGGAGAAAATCCCCTGGGTCTCTCGGGTAAAAAAAAAAAAATTACCTGCAGGTGAGAATTTTGAATGCTTAGTCAATAGGAAATTTCTCTTCAGTATTTGCTTGGTGGGTCAGTCTGTCTTGTGGACACACTGACATCTGGAAGCACCTTGCTGACTGCAGGGGCTGTCACAAATGTCACTGAAGAGGTCCATCAGTCACACGTCTATCTTGAACGTAAAGGCCCAAAAGTTACGACCCAGGCATAAAACCCTGTAGAGCTGATGAAGAAAATCCAGTTGACTTCCTCAGCCCTTGGATGCAGCCCTGTAGGATACGTTTCCACTGAAATCGGGGGAATTTTTCTTAGGTGGCGCGATGAGCAGAGCTGGCACACCATGAGGCAGAACTCACCAGTGGGCACTGCAGAGCGGCACTGGGGGCTGAAGGGAGGGGAAGGTCCCCCCCCAGCTTTTGGTGAGCTCGGTGAGGGGCCAAAAGAGCGCATCGGTGCTGGACAAAACTGTAAAACCTACTTGCAGAAATAAACACAGGTGTCATCACTGCGATGGTAGTTGAATGTGCCTGCAGATTTTTTTATCTTCATGTTAGTATTGCCTTGCCTTCCCTAAAATCCTTTGGAAATCCTTTAGGAAATCCTTTAGGAAAACGCATTCGCCCTTTAGCGTCACCTGATACCTTTTGAGTAATCTTGCAGTGACCTTTCTCCCACTTAACTGGAATATTTGAACTGCCCAGACTACCGCGTTGACTTGCTAAACAGGATTAGGGGAAGAAAAATAGCACTTAACCTTGTTTAGAGAAGTGAGATATATTTCAGACTAGAAGATAAGACCTAATCTATAATAGATGTAGTCAGGCTTGTACGTACTCAGTCTAGAGTTAAAAACAACGGTAAGCTCTCCTTAGAGTAATGCGTCTCTGTGCTTTAAAGTGCTATCAGCCCTGAGGAGGAGAAGCATTCTCAGGGATTAACTGCTAAGGTGCTACGAAAATAGCTGTACCAAATATACAAATAATTTTTTAGGCATGAAGACCTATATTTAAACTACTTTATTTTTTATGATTTTTGCAAACAAAACTTAAACTACTTTATTTTTTATGATTTTTGCAAACAAAACTTGTGAGAAAAAATGCCTACTTTTAAATAAAATCTAAGCAAAATCTAATTTTGTTTAGAAAAAATGAGACAATCCTTATGAGACCCTTCCAACTAGAGATATTCTATATTCTATGAGATTTTTAATTTCACCTCTAGGTTTTTAAAGAAACAACCTAATTTTCTACGCTAATCTTGACTGATAAGCAAGCAGGTTGTTGAGCAAGTAAACGAAAACACAAAAAACAAGGGACGACTCTGTGTGACAGGTGTGAGATGTAGTGTTAGTAACATCACCACCTGACTACATAACTCTCAACTTGTCTCACGTGAGGAAAAATGTAAAATGTTTCCCTTTTTTGACTTTAAAAAAAAAAAAGAAAAAAAATCCTGCTTCTCTACATTTACACACTCACATGCACACACTCACACGTACACAGACATACAGGAACCCCTGTAATATTTGAGGTTGTTATTAAGGCTCCTACTTTTGCATCAGCTCAGAAAATTTTGTGTTTCCCCCAATCATTAATAAGAACAATAACACTTAAAAGTCCTTTTAAGTACACAATCTCTCTTTCACACCTTCACACACACAAACACATGCACAGCAAGTAAGCAGGAAGGAAGAATGAGACAAGAAAAGAATTAAGTTGCTTTACTAAGCCGAATTTCCAGTTCATCTATTTATAGTAACAGTGGAGCATAAGCTAAATAGCATTATGCAGGTTTATGCAAATTATTTAGGATGAAAGGGGAGCACAGGTGATGAGAAAATAAATATAGCATTGAAGGCCACCGGAAATCTGTCTTAATGTTGAGCAATGGTCTGACTGAAGGAATAGTAAACACAGCACAACATAACGTTGTCTTTTTACTTTTAACACCCAGCAGTTGTTACCTTAAAGAGGAGGGTAGCTCGATCTTGAGGGTTTAAACTCAAAATAGACCCAGTGACATATGTGCTGTTAATTTGACCTAATTAGTTGTTGCTAGTTGCAGGACTTACATGAAGAATCTCATTACATAGATTAGATATAAAATAGAGGGAACCTTGGCCCTTGGTGGAGATCAAGTAGAACAGCAGTTTAATATCTGATACATGCTGTTTCTGGGCGCTCTGGTCTTTGCAAGAGGGTGTTAGGGGAGGTGAATCTCCAGTAAGTGTCTTCTGCGACTTAGCCTTCTGTAACAAGCTTTTCTATTTGAAAAGCATCATTAAGATTTTTATTTAAAATTCCGCTGGTTTGGGGGATTGTTTCCTCGGGTTTATAAAAAAAGCAAAGGACTGTATCTGTACTCACTTCAGTGATGAAGTGCAAGGACTAACGGGCAGGGAACACACTGGTCGTCTGTAGTATGCCATGTCTTGAAACCATTGTTAGCTTCATAGTTATGAGAAAACACTAAAATTAGTATAAAAGAGCAATTTTCTCCTCCAGTGGGAACTGACTACAAATATATTACTTGTTGTTGTTGTTGTTGTTAAATTCATATTGTCAGTGTACTTTTCATTCTTTGACAGGAGGCTCTGCAAAGGAAAATATGCAGGCTTTTAGAACACTTACTCAAGACAAACTCCCACATGAAATCGGTGTGGAGTTCTGCCCAAATCAGAAGTCCAGAAGGGAGCCTCAGGTCTGGCACTTGAAGAAGCTATTTACAGAACTGCTAATGAGTGCACTGTGATGGAAAGTCATAGCAGAGCACATCCTGAATATTACCAAGAGTGAAAACTTAACATAACGAAAACAAATACGGGATTAAAAAAAATCTTAAGCAACTGATAGCCTTCACTTAAATAAAATAAAAGAAAAAGAAAAAAAAGCTGTTTAGTAAAGTTTCAGTTCATAACTAATAATACAATGCTTTAGCATAACTGATCCAAGAATATGTGTGCAGCATAACTTACAGATGAGCAAAATAGGGGGAGATCAGATCTGGTGAATATGAATTACTATTTAAAAATGGATGTATCAGAAATATGGCTAGGAGGGAACTGTGGAATTCAGCTATAATTTCTGTCTCTATTTTTACTTACATCTTGGCTTTTCCTTTTCAAGGGATTCAAGAGATTACACTAAGTAAAATGCTTGTCCTTACACACACTCTAAAATACATCTAAACTACAATTCATTAGGCAAACAAGAATGCTGTTTAGAAAACAGAACCATGTTTTACCTTAGAAAATGGCAATATGAATATAAAAAGGAAGAGAAACCTTCCTCGGAAAATAAGCATGGTTATAATATCAGGGCTAATACAGCTGCAGTGAATATCAAAACTTCCCTTGATTTCATGGAACAGGATCAGAGCCGTATGATGTTGTCAAACACTGCCAGCACCCTGATGCTAGGCATTTGCAGAACTCCTAAACCAAGAATTGAATGCTTGACATGGAAGCAAGGAGAATGAAAAGTATTTTCTTCCAAGTGGTCTCAATTTTACTGAGTACGTTTTTACACCTAAGGGATTTTTAAGAATGCCTTGGTCAATCAGGTCACCTGTATAATGGAAATTGCTACCAAATCTGCTGACTGGTTTGGGAACTCTTCATTGTTCTGTTCCATGGAGAAGTACTGAGATATTGGGGGAGAAGGGTTTGGTTTGTTTTCTTTTCTTTGTTTTTCTGAAAGGATTTGCAAAAGGAAACTTGTGGGAACTTGAAAATATTTGTGTTTTGCCTGAGAACTGATCCAGCTTCATATAATTGTGGGTTTTGTGAGATATCGACTGTGGAGTTGGCTCAGAAAAAGTCTGTTAACCAAGCTGACCAGGAAAGATAAAATAATAGCTTTATTGAAGCAAGCAATCAAACACAACTGCCCGGGCTATATCCTGGGCTTGGATGGGAATGTGATTCTGAAGGTACCAATGTGCTGAAAGAGCTGCCTTACTAAAAGGAAAGAAGGGAAAAGGTTGCCAGCTGCTGCAGGCTAATATGGTATTTCTCGTCTCCAGCCTGCAGCGCGAAGATCCCAAGGCAGCCCTGAACAAGTCGTCTCCAGACCCGGTTACTGCACAACTATGTAAACATAGATTGAAGCCTAAGCTGGTAAGCTCTGGCACAAGTGCAAGGCCGTGTAACATGTGGCTACGTGGGTTTCAGTAACTGACCTGGCACCTCTGCATGGAGCTGCACTGCACAATGAGGGTGTACCAGGACATCCACAGCCAACTGGGAGTAGCTGCATCATACCCTCTTGCACGCTATTCTCCACTGAAAAAGAGTAGGCTCTAACTTACACATCTAAAATGAAATAATGAAAGTAGATGGTACGAGTGCTGGGTAGGTTTTGCAGGTGGTTTGTGATTTCTTGTTTTGCTGTTGGGTTTTTTTAATCAATATATATCACTGTTGTCTACCCCTTGGCAAAATACGCAGCGAACTGTTTTGAAGAAGCTTTGAAACCTTTCCTGTGTCATTTCCATGCTGTTACTGTCCACAGGCTCACGAAGGAAAAACCCTGACATTTCCCAGAGATAACAGGGTGGATGCAGTAGGGAGACAGAAGCATGGCCAGATGGGGTGTGGTGTTTGGGGAAGCTCCTGAGAACTGCAGCTTACTAGACATCAGAAAAGAAATAGCCAATGAATTCCTCATAAAAATGCACCAACCCCCCTTCCTGAAATTTTGCCTATATAATAGTCTTTAGATGGCTCTAATTTTAGATGAAGAATAGATAAATCAGAGTTGATGCAGTACTGATGGAGGAAATGAATGACTTGTCAAAAGCTGGAAGGATCCAGCTGACCTGCTATAAATCCATGCTGGCTGAAAAGCATGTTGCTTGCTCACTGGAGAGATTCATTAGTATTAATACAGAAGTTCAGTAGGTCACAGAAGTCTCATGCTCTCCTGGAAGGCTTAGAATAGAAGAGAGAGGTAAAGGATTCAAATGCTCTTAACGTCTGTACTCTCTGCTCAGCAGAGGATTGGAGAAAACCTATCCCCATTCTCTGCTGGCAAATTAGCCACTTTAACCATATTATTTTTCAGTCAAATCTCCTAATTGCTGCAGCAGCAGTCTTGTCTGACAAGAGACTTGAGGTCAAGGCCTTAATGTAATTTTCTTCTCCTCTGATTTTTTTTCCTCCAATAGATTATACAATTAAGTAGACTTCTATACAGATAAAATTGTGATTAAAATAGTCTGAGTGCAAAACCACTGTGTGGTCCAAAGGAAACTGAGTGAGCAAAAGTGCTGTTGTTAGACCTGAGCAGAAGCTAAGGCACAGTTTTGTCACTGAGTGATTAGTGTTGAAACCTAAACATACCCTTGAAGGACCCAACTCTGTTCTGGGTGCCTTAGGTAGTTGTTCGTCTCTTAAAACTGGTTCTTGCATGAAGAAGCACAAAGGAGAAGTTTAAAGCAAGAAGTTGTTTTGGAGAACAGTGTTGAGGTTAAATGCTAATGTTTCCTAGCAATTGAACTTGTAGGTGTTGTAAGGCTTTCACTTACTGTCGCAGGGCAAACTTTATTTCAGCTTTGTAGTAGAAACTCTCTATTTAGGTGAATTCAAACTTGCAGCTAAAGTTGTTTAACTGTGGAAGTGGTATATATCAGAACTATCTGCTTCATTTGTTCTCCATCGAAATGCATGCAACATAAATCAAACTTTAAAATCACAATTTGAAGGAACAGTTATTATGATGCTCATGAGACCCATTCAAACAGTACTTCAGTAGCCTTACAGAAATCTAGTCTATATTTCTTGAAATAAGAATGTGAATGGAGTCCCCACACCGATTCCAGATGAAATCTGTGCATGATTTGGAAAAACATACTTTTACTTCTTTCAAACCTTGGCTTTCCTCAAAATCTAGAAAAAATGGTAAATATATTTCAGAGATCCATGAGAGGAGGAAAACACTCTGTTGAATTTTTATGTTTAAGCCCGGCCATTTCTATTGTTTTCTGCAGGACCTCTTCTGTCCTGCCCACATCACTGCTTTTCTCTCACTAGACATATTTCTCTGGTGGCATTAACAAGCTGTGGCTGCTAGAATGAGTCTGCAGAAATTTCTCAATAGCTTTATGCAGAGTCCTTACTCTTACTGTCAGAGGGGGTGAAAAGAAAAAAGATTTCTATCCCTGTCTCAGATGATAGAGTATGGCATTCTGTTACAAGTAGGCAATACTAAATATGGATGGATAAAAGATGAAGATCTTTGCAGGCCTTGCTCAGATAAAAATTAACGCAAAACAAAAATTCTATTGATGCCAAATTTTGGTTAGGCTTAATTCTAAAATCGTCATGAGTCTGAAATGCTCTCGTTCTATGAAAAGTATTGCTTCCAAAGACGATCTCCAGCCAATGCACCAGGCAGTGAGTGCTTGAAACTGTTGGAGGTGAGGAGATACAAAAAGCAAGTACCGAGTTCAGTAAATTAAAACAGAATGGACAGTGAAAAATAAATAATTATTAAATGGATAATCTATATGCACATAGTAAATAAAAATAGATGTTCTGAAACTCTGAGTAGCCCTTTAATTCAAGACTACTCCTAAGGTCCAGCAAAAGGTAGAGACGCTTCTGCTCTAATGTAACCTAGATCCACATACTGCCCAACTCTCCATGAAGAAAGGTTTTCCACTTCCAGTGGAAACCGACCAAGTCAGCTTGCCTCTTAGGAAAAGGCTGAAAAAACAGATGGGTTTTGCAATGCAAAAGGTGATAAAGCTGGGCTCTAATCACCCTTTCCTGTCAATACTACATTTATCCCCAGAGTAGTCTCCGGTTACAAATGCAAGGGCATTCAACAGGAAGAGCTGGCTTGGATCTGGCCAACATCCAGAACTTTGGGGGCATTACATATCAAAATCAACCTCAGAAGTGAGCCAGAAGTGCACTACAGACCACAAAGTGTTGTTCATAGTTCACAAAACCCCAACCAGGCTGCTATCATCTGCAGCAGATAAGTTTGGTCAGAAAATACAGCACTGTGTCAGGTGCATTCCAGCAGTTTTATAGCTGGTTATTTGCTTTAATGACTGTTTCAGACAAAGGTTCTGAGGTTCCTTCTTTATATTTGTGACATCAGGTGGTAAAAATTGGGCTCTTCACTATGCAGGGTAAGATGAGGTGTTTGCCCTGTGATGTGAAACAGTGTATAAAGGATGGAAGCGTTTCATTAATCACTGTGTGGCATTTCCATATTCCTACAGTGTCTAAGGAAGATGAAGCTTCAACAGTTCAGTGCTTCCCCTTGACCTAGTAAGAATGGAGATGTGGATGTCTCATACACATGGGCCTTCTCTGCTGTGTGTATGCACGAACTAACCCAACCCTTGAGGTTGTAAGAAGCATGAAAATAATCTAAACCACAGGGTGCCTTGTAGGAAATTACTCACCTTGCATTTTCCCAGCAGTGAGCTGAGAGCCAGAAGAAAAAAAAACAGTAACTGCTAGCATGACAACTCTTTCCACGGATTGTTCTGAGGGCTGGGCAGCTCGGTGCCACCTCTTATGCAGTGTGAGATGTGAAATATTAATTTATCCCTCAGGATATACAAGCTCAGAAGAAAACTGAGGACAGGTGAAGATATAACAGTGTGTATTTGTCTAATATATGTGTGACTGAAGGGAATTTATGCACCAAAGTGAACAAGGAGATGAATTTTATTAGCTTTCCAAACACACTAGAGATACTGCAAAATAAAGGAAGCCTTTTTTTGTTAGATTTAACTTCATTTCAGCTAAACATCTCTTCCTGTTTCCAGCAGTTGGGCCAGCAAATCCAACCCCTTTACTTTCTTCCTGAAGGAAGTTACAGAAATCTAAACACCAGCTATTTTTACAGTTCGGCAGTGTTTGAGGGGCCAAGTCACAGTCCAGGAAGCCACCACGAGTAGCGTCACATGAACACAGAGTAAGTAACAGTCATTGTCTCAAGTGTGACATATTTTGAATCTATAACAGGCAAAACTCCAGCAATGTTGATTCATTCCCTTTTCCTAACGAGGTCTGTGCAGGTTCAGAAGAACAACTGCATACTGAGTCTGGAGGGCTAAGACTAACATAAAATATTAAAATAAAAAACTATGTTGCTTTAGATTATGTATCAGAGATTTTTCTTTTGAAAGCTACTGTACTATCCAGAAGTAAAGTACCAACGTCATTCACAGCTGTAACAAATCTTAAAGAATCCCTGCCTGCTGTTGATCTTAAGGCTCTTCAGCCCAAATTCGGAGCCAGAACCTGACATCACTAACACAAAACCCAGCAATTAGATCTTCAACATACCCATGATAGTAGGATTCTGCTTTGATTGTGGAAAGTATTCCTGCACCACCTTTGAAAAGCCAAATGTTCGCGATCTATTAAAGTCTTCTATTTTGACTTTTTCCTAGCCCCGATTCTTACAAATTCTTGATCCAAACCCAAAAGAAACATTGGAGTCCTTTCTCCAGTCTTTGGTGAGTTTGGAATCAGTCTCATAATCCACAAATTAGACGCAATGGTTGCAGAAAAGAATATTGTATTGTGTTCTTTGGTGGCAAGGCGGTAACAGTGGTATGTGGTAGCAGCACCGTAGGCAGACCTGGAAGGTTTTTTTCAACAACAACGCCCAGACTCCCAACTCAGGTTTTTGGTGAGGCACCGAGTGCAATTTTGTGGCGGATGATAATTGACTCCTGTCACAAGAGTAGCCCTCTGCAGCCACTGACTGCTCTGTACTCCTGGACAGGCAGAAGCGCGCACAGAAACGCGTTTCCTTGAAAATTTTCTCATTCGCTACGCTTTTTTCCAACTGCTTCAGAGCCTAGGAGACAAAACGAGTAAAATCAGCATGTTTATTCAGGCAGATCAGACTTTATTTCTCAAAGGACGCAGGCTTCACCCACATTGAGAGATTTATACGCATTTAGGTACACATGTGTATGGACACGTACTTCTGTGTCGTTACACGTCGCTTTCGTACATTTACACCTCTATACGTTTAAACAGATGTAAAGGCGGGCGGGCAACGCGAGGCTGAGAGCCGGGGGGCGCTGGCTGCGGGGCGGGGGGCGCTGGGTGCGGGGGGCGCTGGGTGCGGGGCGCTGGGCGCTGGGTGCGGGGCGGGGGGCGCTGGGTGCGGGGGGCGCTGGGTGCGGGGCGCTGGGCGGCCCCCCCGCCGCTCCCGCGCCGCCGTGCCCCCCCCGGGGCCGAGTGCGGGTTCCCCGGCGAGCGGCGCGCAGGCGCCTGGCCCGGCCCCTCGCCGGTGAGCGGCTCTCGGAGGTGGGGAGGGGATCGCCCTGCCTGTGCCTGCCTCCTGCTTTCCCTCCGGCCCCTCTGCCCCACTTGTCCTCCTCTTAGCCCAGCCCCCTGGCTGGGTGTCGTGACTATTTTTTTTTTTTTTCCCTTGTCGTTGCTTATTGCTTTTTTGGGGTGGTTTGTGGTTGTTTTTTTTTTTTTTTCAAATGTTGCCCACTCCCCGGGAGCCCGTTTGCCACCCGCTCTCCGTGGCTCCCGCTCCTGCAAACAGCGGTATCTGAAGGGAGACCCGCCTGTTGATTATCCCCCACTCCCCTTCTCTCCGCTTCCACCCACCTTCTGCCCGCCCCCCCCCCCCCCCCGCCCCAGCTTGATTTCGAACCTTCGGATGGTGTTTTGGTGTCATTAGGAGATTAACATCCCTGGAGCACCAGGGGAGGAGGAGGAGGACGAGGAGGAGGAGGAGGAGGGTGGAGGGGAGGGAGAGACAGCAGGCAGGAAGGTTGGCATATTAACACGAGTGAGGCTCTCCTCCCGCCGTCCCAGCCATCCCCGGCTCCTCGGTGGCAGCGGAGGGGGGCGTCTGCCGGCGCCGCGGGTTGCGGCCGGCGGCTGTGGGGCTGCGCCCGGTGCCCGCGTCCGCGGAGCTGCGGCGGCGGGGGCTGCCGGCGGGCGTGCGGCCGCGGCTCCTGCTCGCAGCCCCCCTCTCTCTTTTATGAGCGGCGAGGCGGAGGAGCGGCAGCGGGGGACACCAGGAGGAGCATTTCTTCCCCGGGGTTTATGAATGGCACTGACATGGAGGAAATACCGTTTCAGAAAGTCAAGACCAAGAGGAAGAAGTGCTGCCACTGCTGCTGCTCCCCGCCGGCTGCCGCGGCGGCGGGAGCGGGAGCCGGGCTGGGGGACCCCCCTCCCTTGCTGCTGCTGGATGCCATCGCCTGCGAGGACGAGTTCGACTGCAAGGAGCTGGAGGCTCTCTTCCAGAGCTACAACCTGAAGCTGGAGCAGACGTCCACCCTCAAGGCGCTGGCCGTCCTCATCGTGCTCACCGCCAGCCTGGCCCTGGTGGAGCTGCTCTCCGGCCCCAGCCTGACCATCTCCAAAGGCTCGCACCCGGTGCACTGCATCATCTTCCTCTCCCTCTTCATCGTCACCAATGTCAAGTACCTGCAGGTCACCCAGCTGCAGCAGATCGTCAAGCTCACCCTGCTCTTCAGCTTCACCTTCTCCTTCCTCTGCTGCCCCTTCTCGCTCGGCGCCTACGGCATGGAGCCCCCCAGCGCCCCCGAGCAGGGCATGTGGCAGCTCATGCTGGTCACCTTCGTCTCCTACTCGCTGCTGCCCGTCCGGACCCTGCTGGCCATCGTCTTCGGGCTGGTGGTGTCCGTCTCCCACCTCATCGTCACCGCCACCTCCGTCAGTGCCAAGCGGCAGCGGCTCTGGAGGACGGTGAGCGAGGGCCGGGCCGGGCACTGCAGCACGCCGCGGGCGGGGAGGCGCGGAGCGGCGCGCAGCGGAGCGGCGGAGGCTGCCGCGCAGCCAGCCGGGGCGGCGGGGCCGGCCGGCGGGGACCGGGCAGCGAGCGCCCGGTGCGTCCCCGGCTGGGCAGGGGCCGGCGCGCACCGGTGCTGCGGGCGGTGCCCGGAGTTCCCCGAAGTTTCCGGGAGGCGGGAGGACGGGGCGGCTCCGGGGAGACGGGACCCCTCGGCTTTGTCTCCGGCGGGACAGCCGGGGAGAGCGGGGGAGCCGGCAGCGCGCTGCCCGCGCTGGGGCAGGTTGGGGAGCACCGCATGCACCGGCCGGGCGAGCACCGCCGCGGGACTCGGTACGAACTTGGCTTAGACGATAAGCTGCGTGCGCTAGTAACGCTTCCGTCGAGCCGATTCGTGTCCTCGCTGTCTCTCTCAGCCGCGGACCCTTGGTGCCCACAGCCCGTCTCACGGGAGGGGGGGTGGGGGGGGCTGTCTGCAGAACTGGTCTGAAATAGGTGGGACACTCGAAGGGGGAAACCCACCTCGCTGCTCTGCCAGCGAGCCAGGCGTTCCCCCTTCAGCTTCCCCGGGGCAGCCGCTGCCCCCCCCCTCAGCGGACACTACCTGCTAGCTCGGTGAACTTCCTAGCGGCTCCCTTTCCCCTCGGAATTAATCCAGCAAAACCTCCCTCTGCAGCAAGCATCTTTGGAAACGTGCTGCTGCACTCTGCCCTCCTCCCCCGAGTAGCTATTTATAGCCCTGCAGGGCTTTCTCCCGCTCCCGCGGCCTGATGGGCCGCACTGGCTGGGGGAGGAGGGTGAGGAGATGCGCGTCTGGGAAACGCTGGGGCTGGGAGTCGGGGTTGGCGCTTAAGGCTCCCTTATGTTGTGCCTCTCAACCACTGGGAAAGGGAAATTGAAAAATTGTTGCGTCCTCCCTCGCACCGCATTGATTATGCCTGCCCTCGGGGGGGCACACGGGTTCTGGGGTCTAGATTGGTGTTAAACAATGTGATGCGTAATGGAAGTACTTAGTACGTTACTTCTGCTGGATCCTGGTGTTATTCTCCACGGCTGTGTAAGGCTGTGTTGTGATGCTAGGACGCTCACAGTTGGCATGGGCATAAACGCTGCCGTAAGCAGGATTGTACACCTTCGTGCCCAGAACTGTGAATTCCTTCTTCCTCCTTACGGGCTTGCACAGACACCACCCCCCGCCCAGCGTGACATACATGCACACAGTGGCGATACGCAGGGACGATCAAGAGTGGGGTTACTGAGACAAACAAGATTATTCATGGGTTCACGCTGCTGAGCTGGTGGACAAAATAAATTGTATATTTTGAAGGGAAAGAAAGAGATAAGCTGAGCTTTATGATTTACCCAGATAATCTGATGGTCTATTTTTAAATGCGTGATTTAGAGTTTCCATGAGAGAGAGCTGATGAAATGCAGGAGCACTGAGAGGAGCTTTCCTTAAAAGCATCCAAAAGGATGCTAAAAACACTAGAATATTTCTCTTTGAGTAGGGCTGAAGATAGCTCTTTTTACTGGAGTACCAATTAGTCCTTACGGGAGTCGAGGCTATCCTGGCTGCCCTGACACAGAGGCAGATTTTCCTTGATGCCAAGTTGCAGCTCAGTGTGGCACCTGCTGTTCTAGACAAACAACATAAAAGAAGCTGACAATAATGTCTGCTCACTAAATTATCTAACCAAGGGCTTGAATACGAAACATTTTGAAGAGAAGAAATCTGCTAACTTTCTTCACGCTAGTTTAACTCAGTTATTCAACCGATGAGAAGCTGGCTTAAAAAATACATAGAAATAGTTGACTAGCGGCTGATGTAACACACCTATGATTCTTCTTCATCACCCTCTCCCCCCCACCAAAGTAATTTCAGTAATTTGTATGCAGTCCCCAGAGCAGTATGCTTTGCTGATAACAGGAGGCAGAAACCAGCTTTGAATCAGGCAAAATAACTGGTCTGTGAACTTGTGTCCCACAGAAATGCACCTTGATTTGTTGCATATTCGCAAGCAAAAAGTCTTCTGATTTGAAGACTATCTGTGTATGAAGGGACTCTTCCCTTACACAGAAGTTGTTTTTTCTTTTCCAAAGAACAGGTCCACAATGGTTGAAAATTTAAAGCCATGTAAAGGCCGCATCATCTGAATTTTATTTGCCTGGCCTGAGAGTAGCTCAGCCTTTTTTGTAAAGGCTAGAATGGATGCTGGCTCGCAGTCCGGATCTGCTTCCCAGCTACTGGATTTTATCATGACCAGCCCAGTGCTTGTAGACACAGCGTGCAGTCGGCTTGTCAGGGAGGCAGGACTGCTCTGTGCAGAGCTGCAATTGCCTGAATGGCTCTGTTTTTTTCTCCCAACCCCTTGCCCCAAGCAAAGGGGTAAATTTAAATCTTTAAATAGAAATCTGCTGTATCCAGAAATGCGGATGCACCTGCACCAACCACTGAGGCCAGTGTTCTGTTAAAGAAGCCTTTGATTTTGGGGTGATTCCGGTAGGGAACCAATTCTATTTTTGTTTAGCCTGAGCTCTTAAGAGAGCGCAGATCTAGTAACTTCCATTTAAGTTAAAGTGGCAAGTTAAGTTGTCAGCAAGACCAAGCACTTCATGTTGTTTCAAGTTCAACCCGTTAAAAAACAGGCATAGCCAAGTTAAGGGGTTTGTCCTGAAGTGGGCTTTTGGATGCACATCTTCTATTCCATGCTATCTGAGGAATCACCATATGCAAATCTTTGAATGCCAAAAGCCTCACTGACTTCACTAGTGCTGAATCAGACCCTGAGTGGGTCCCATGGCGTGCTTAGAATTTGCATTCATATAAATGTACAAACACTTCAGCATATTAAAATCAATAGTTCAGCTCACTGTGGGAGAAGTTTGTTATGAGGTCTACCCAATGAAGCACATTTAATTTGAAAAGGGTAGTTTTCTGACAGCACAGTGTTGGCTGAGAGTAGTCTGTGGAGATCACGAGCTCATTTCTTCTAGCTCTCTCCACCATTAGATGTCATGTCATGTCATGCCATGCCATGTCATAAGTTGAGACACAGGTATGTGTAAAAGCAAGAGGAGAGGAAGAACGGAAGTGCAGGGAGGCAAAAAGAGCCAGGGGGATAATGTGGCAGAACTTGAGCTTCATCTTTCCACTCAGTAGCTGGTTTTTCATCAAATGAAAGATTCCAATCTGCTAATCTGTCCTGTTCATTCTTAAGAGAAATGTAGTAATAGATAAAATATATATATATAAAAATAAGTGGAATGCTAAAAATATGCAAAGTACTTGGGGGCAACCTTGACCCCATTTGGAATAAGTTCATGGCAAAAGGCATGCTGACTTCACAGCTGGTTTTGCATATCTTCTTTGACACTGTGATAAGGATAGTGTATATAACCAATAGCGTATTGGTCACGTTAGTCAGACTCTTTCACTTCCTTTGGAGTCATGGAACAAAATGCTTATGCCATATAATGTGACAAGGTATCCACAGGTGGCTGAACCTACAAATGAAGTTTTAACAGCTTGGACTTGTCTTTTTTTTTTTTTTTCCCCCCACCCTACAGGTTTCAGATGTATGTTAGGTGATTCAGAGCAGTTACAGAAATACAGAACCCTGCCCCAAGGAGCTTAGTCTAATTTTTGTTGTGATGCAGTGAGTGGGTGTTAGAGACATTAAGGCCAGATGGGGTGAGGAAGGCAAAGGCTGCTCACAGAAATTACTCAGTGGTGGCACGTGCACAGTTTCATGACTTACTATTAAATAACTTTTTTGTCCCTCTAAATATTTTTGTCCCCTTGGTTTCTTTTAAAAAGTATGCTTATTTCCAGAAAATTCAAAAGCAAATCACACAACAACAAAGTGCCCTCACACATCACAGAAATCTTTGTGAAAGAGCAAATCTCTTGCGAAAACCAAAGTTCCAGCTTGACCAACAAAGAGCAGAAGAAAGGTGCTGTCATAAATTAGTGAAAAAAAAATATATTTTTTTCAGCAGTGTGGTGAAATAAGTGTTGTAGTATTTTTCTGGCTGTATTTAAAACTGGTTTTATGCATGTATTTATTTATTTGTATGATTAGCACTTTTATTGATTCAGCAAGTACCAAAATTGTAGGGGAATGGCTAGACTATGAAAAGGATAACATGGAGGAAGCTGGTAACAGTTATTTAAAATAATTAATTTAATACTTACTTACAATTTTATTTTATCTTAACTCTTTGCAGGTTAGTGTGATAGTAGTCTGGAATATCACAAGGAATTATCATTATCATGCCACAGTTAATCTTATTTCTGCTAGTGTTTAAAATGTAATTAATGAACACAGCACTCGCAGAACTGTTAATCTCCACACCTTTGTCTCTCACACAGAAGGTAGAGTCCAGCAGCCTAATAAAAAGGGTTGCGAATCAAAGACAGCTCAGCTCCATTGTCATTATTATTTGGTGCAAAGCTCAGGTTTTCTCCTTCATGCATAGAAAGTACTGCTGAGGGACTGTACTAGTTCATTCTCTGTGGTGCTTTTCAAATGTTAGTATCAAGAATATCTCTAGTATTGCAAACATATCTATGCACTAATAATCTGTGTGAATTCACTGTTTTCCTCTCTTTCCAAAGATTGGGACCACTGTTCTTAGAGATTCTCAATATCTGTGTGTAACTCTAAGTTGACATTTAGTCCATATTAAAAGATTGGTAAAACTTTTTTTTTCCCCTAGTTAAAGTGGGATTTTAATCTTCATTTGTGGCATGGGGATTGCCAGGTATTGACTGCAGTCCTTTTATCTAGAGGCTGAAGTACAGGCTCTTCTATGGAATGTAGAGCTCAGTGTTGTCTTCCACATAGAGATTAATATGCTTTTGGCTTCCTGAGTCTGCAAACTGCTGAGACTGTTACTCTTCATGGGTTTCCAAACAATAGCAGCATGCCGATGGTTCTGCATGCTTGAGAAACAAGAAGCCTTTGAGAAACTGGCAAGAATCATACAGACTTGGAGAAATAGTAAATAACAAATAATTTATCTGATAGTTGTTTTTCTCCTACTTAATGGCCTGGGGAGAATGCAGCTTCCGTCCAATGAATGTCACCATATTCAAAATTTTATAAGAATTTGATTTTTTTTGGTAGCAGTTCTTTGCAATGATTTGTCATATGACCTTTGTATGGACACCTGTGGCTAGTGTATTACTGTTTGTATTGCAATAACACCTGTGGGTCCCCATGATGGGCCAGATGCCTGTTAACTAGCCCAGTGAATAAATACATGCCAAAAGGACAGACTTCCTCCTTGGCTCCACCCCTTCCTCTCTCATGCTGTACTTTTTGTTTGGAAAAAACTTCCCATGGAAATGTACATTGAATTTGCTAATGGTAAGCTCTGACTGAGTTGTCAAACATCTCTTAACATACCTTAGTCTTGTTGTGCTCAAAATCTTGTTTATGGACAAAGAGGAAATGCATCTTATATAAAGCTAGGAATTTTTTTTTTTAGTGTAATTGAAATCTTAACTGGCTAATCAAAGTATCAATAATAGGCTAGATCCCATTATTACCGAAGAAAAAGAGGGCTTCTATGCAGAAAATGTTTTCATAGTAATAAAGCAGCTAACATTGTTATACCCTCACTTAGTTTCTACCCTCTTTCCTTGACGTTATGCTCACCCTCACCATTCCCCTGCTTCTCCAAGTCTTAGGGTTGGTGGCTTCATTCTGCTGGTGGTGTTACCTCTGTTGGCAGCATTGGAGTCCTTCCCTGGAAGAAAGGGGATGTTCATGTTAGTGGTTTCTTCTTCGTTGCTCTAGGGTCCACTTGGGGACATTTTTATAAGTTCGCTAACATGCATTTCTCTTTCTTTATTGGTCTATAGCTCCATGTTGCATCCAAATTTACTATATATGGTTCCTTTTATGTATGTTAGATACTTGTTCTTTGTTCTCTTTGTTACACCTAAAGCCACTTTTGTCCATCTTCAGGCCTGCATTTCTTAACTGACCATTGGTGAGTCTTTTTATAGCTATGGGCGTTGTCTTCAGTACCAAGCCTATGCCTCATCTTTTGTAATCCTGTGCCTGTAGTCCTCTACACCATCTCCTGTGTCTCCACTTCTCAAGGCCTCTGCTGTCTTTCCATAGGCCTATATTCTGCATACTACATCATTATGTGATGGTCATAAAACTGTTGTGCTGGCATAGAAAGATAAGCAAAAGTAACACAAATTAGCTACAGACATCTGGTCAATTAGAAAAAATTGCTGTTATGTTTAAACCAGGTAAAACAAGGTGCAGGGAGGTCAAAAAAAGTGTAGCCTGAGAAGCTAAGCTTTTAGCCCAGAGCAAACCTGACATTTGCAAGACAGAGGTCTTTCAAGATCTGTACAATGCTTATGCCTTTCTATATAGCAACAGCAATACAGTAATAGCAACGGCAATACAATATTACAGGGCTGTATGGTTGCAGTCCTTTTTAATACGTGTGGTTTAGACTGTCTCCATGTGACTTATTACCACTTTCATTTTAATGCTAACAAAGTGGCCAAATGGTGGCTTCATTTCAATATGGTAAAATTTTACTGTCTAGACCCTGGTTAATAGCAAAACATTGCACGTGATGTTAGTAATTAGGGACTGTATTTAATTTACATACTTACTGTGTGAAAAAGCAGTTTTCATATGTGTTCGTGCAGCTCCGAGCTCAGGAGCTCCCAATTTGAGTTTAAAGGTCTTTGAGGCTTCTACAGCGTAAGTTATTGAGGGTTTCTATTTCTTCCTTCCTTTCCTTCTTTCTTTCTTTCTTCCTTTCCTTCTTCCTTTCCTTCCTTCCTTCTTTTCTGAACATGTGATTTTGGGTATGTTCAGTGCTAAACTCATATGAGAAAATTTTGAGAATAGGGAATAGCTGTCCTTGATGTGATCTGCCATTTCTTCTTCTGGATTCAAACTTATGGGTTTTTTTCCATCTTGTTTTCCCCAGTTACTATTACAGTGCAGTGCCTTGCTGGACAGAACCAGTGTAATACAACATCTAGCTAGTGCAGGTTTCAATTTCTTTTCATCTACTTTAAACACAGCCCTGAATGTCTGCATGTTTATATTAGATGGCCCTTACTAACTACAGCAGAAGTTTTCTTTCTAGCTTTTTCTTATCTCATTCTGTCAGTTTAGATGCATTGCATTCTCACGTGCTAAATTCTTCTGTTGCTGTTTCAGAAAACATCAGCTAGCATAAAATAATGGTTTTTGTCTATCACGGCTAGTTATTGTCTTGTACTTTCTTAGATTCAAAAGGCCATATACTCCTGTCTTCCCTACAGGAATAAAGTAGCACAAAATGTAACGGAATGTGGATGGCGTGTATGGAAAGAGGGAGATGAGCCAGAACAGCATCGTTTCTTGTTGCTTGTAAGCTCTTGATTGTGCCAGTATGGAATAATTGTTAGAAAGTCTTTTATGAGTGTGGCAAAGGGATGGCATGGTTTCATGCAGGTTTCATGTTTGGATTAATTCATAATATGTTATAAGAAAATTTCATCTAGGACTTAAAATGTTTGCAGTTTACAACTTTTGAACATAGCTGACAGGAAGAAGTCATTCAGTATTAACTCCTGCAGGACCCTTGCTGTTGGGAAGGGAACAGTGCAAGCAGAAAAGACTGGTTCAAGCTTTGGGGCTGAGCTCTGTGTCATGGTTTAAGCCCAGCCGGTAACAAAGCACCAGGCAGCTGCTCACTCACTACTCCCTCCCTGGCCCCAGTGGGATGAGGAGAAAATATGAAGGCAGGCTCGTGGGTCGAGACAAGGACAGGGAGGGATCACTCCCCACTTATGGTCACGGGCAAAAGACAGGCTCAACTTGGGGGAGAGAAAACCAAAATCTATGTAATTTGCTACCAGTCAAACCAAACCAAGGCTATTGGGAAGTAAACCCCAACCCGAGAGCAGCTTCCCCCCCGCCCTCCCGCCTCAGCCCCACTCCCGGTTCTCTCTCCCCAGGGGA
Organism: Harpia harpyja; assembly: GCF_026419915.1. NCBI lineage: Eukaryota > Metazoa > Chordata > Aves > Accipitriformes > Accipitridae > Harpia > Harpia harpyja. The sequence goes on from NC_068940.1 coordinate 850,245, forward strand.
GCAGGGGACGGGGGCTGGGGTCGGTTCCTCACCCCTGGTCTCTGCCGCTCCTTCCTCCTCAGGGGGAGGAGGACTCCGCGCTCGGCCCCTGCTCCGCCGTGGGGTCCGTCCCTCCCGCGGGAGGCAGCCCTTCACCCACTGCTCCAGCGTGGGTCCTTCCCGCGGGAGGCAGCCCTTCACCCACTGCTCCAGCGCGGGTCCCTTCCGCAGACAGGGCGCAGTCCTTCAGTCACAGACTGCCTCAGCCACGCAGGCGCGGCCATCTTGGGCGGCCTCCGCTCCCCCGCTCCCCTCCATGGGCTGGGGGGGACAGCCTGCCGCCTCACCGCGGCCTCCCCCGCTCCTCCTCCTTCCCTGACCTCGGTACCCGCAGAGGGGTTCCTCTCACAGCCCACTCCCCTGACTCCCTGCAGGTTTCCCCCCTTAACTCCGCTCTCCCACAGGCACTGCCGCCGTCGCGGAGGGGCTCGGCCTGGGCCAGCGGCGGGTCCGGCTCCCAGCCGGGGGAGCTTCCAGCAGCTTCCAGCAGGAGCCGGCCCTGCGGACCCTCACCCGGTACCAAAAAAAACCCCCACGCCACACAAACCCATGACACTCTGTCTTTGGCTTGCTATGATGGACGGGTCTGAGAGGCCATCAAAGAGTGTAATGTAAGCCATATGTTTTGTTTCAAAATTTCTGAAGTATGTGATTTCCTTTCTTACTTTCCTTTGGGAAACTTTTCATGGAAGAAATTGACTTTGCTTCAAATTTTTAAGACATGTACCTGGAGGAGGTTGAGGAAACAACATAGTTACTACTCGGTCCACCTGTTCTGTATTTGGAATAACTAAAGACAATAGCATTACCTTTCATTTACTCAAGCGTAATCTGGTTAAAGCAATCCCCTTCAATGCAGGTTTACATAATATAAATTTTAATTCATATAAATGTACAATAAATATAGTACAGGAATATATATTCTGTATGAACTTTCCACATGAGCTGATTCCTGAAAGAAATAAATTCACCAAAGACGTTATATATACAGAAAAGCTGTTTTCTGCAGCAGGACTTGAAATAGTGAAAAATCTGAGAAATGTGGATCTAGTGTGGCTCTAAGGCAGGCAATAAAGTGTGACAAAGCTGTAAGAAATATAGTTATTTCTTCAGTTGTTGTTCAGAAACTACAGAAGTCCTTTATCACCTAGAGATGCATGTTGCAAGAAATCATCTAAGTGTGGCTAATATGAAAAACATTCTAGAACAATATTTCACTATAACACCACCTTTCAGACGTTCATTCTGGAGCAAGGTGTTCATTATTGGATTCAGTAACAAGTGGTTGTGCATCCTCCTGTACAACTTGATAGAAGTAAACATAATTAACTGTTCTTTACAGTGGTTAGCACATAAAATTAAGGGGTGCTTATGGCCAACTTGACAGTTTTCCTTCATACACTACAATAGCACAGAAATATTTGTTGATTTCCATAAATCTGCTTATGATTCTCTCTCAGAAGATGAAAGTAATTATCCACCCACACAAAATTAGGAAATGAAATAACACTAATAAACACAGTTGTAAAAGAGATTTACATAAAATATATCCTTAATTTGAAGTATCAACAGCCTGAAAAAGAATATTGTGCTTGGGCAGATCTTGTGAAATTTGTTCATATGGAAGTTGAGAATAGGCCTATGCCTTCTAAGTAGAGAGTGTCTTTCTTTCTGTACAGAGTTAGAGTTAATCTGTATAAAATACAATGTCGCAAAATGAAGCTTTGAGGTAAATTATTCAATGTTCACCCAAAGGTGAAGGGTATAGGCCTGAGCCTCATTTCACTTTTAGACACCAAAAACCATCTCATAGGGCTTTGGGAAATTTACGTGATGTGCCAAAAATTCTTCTTGCCTGTAATAATTTCATCCCAGAACAATTTAACTAAAACACCGTTTAATGTGAACTATGTAGGAAGTCAAGATCTGTTTACGTCATGACATGAAAGTAGTAATGGCAATGGAAAGGAACCTCTCCTTATGGGCAAACAAGCCCGTAAGAGAGAGAAGCTGAATCAGGATCAAATTCCCACTGTTGCAGGTTGCCTCTGGAGTCTGCTCTGCAGATGCCTGGTCACTGCAGTCACGGCTGTCAGATTTGGATGCTACCCCTCACCTGGGATTATGGGTCACAGAGCGTAGATGCTATGCTCTGGAAATTGAGGATGACCCCTCACAGCTGTCCTGCGTCATTCCTGCTGCTGGACTCCGCAGCCATTGTGCTGATGTCTCTGCTGATCCATGCTGGTTTAATGCAAATCAGCTCTAGCGGGGCTCTGGGAGTTGAAGAAGCCTAGTTTTTAAGTCCATGGTTGGATTAGCTATGAGGAGTGCTCTATCTGTCATTCATCTATGTTTTGAAATATAAGGAATAATGAGGCTGTTCAAAACAGAGACACTGAGCGTTATCTCCATGTGCAGTATGTGAGTTTCCTCTTCCCACCCCCAGTTATGAAATGACTGTGGTGAATGATAGCTGCTTGAGTTCCCCCAGATGGAAAGTTTACATTAGCTTATTTGGCCTTCTCCATGCAGCCTTCTCTCTATTTTAGGCAGCAGTAGATTGAGGAGATTGCAGCTGAGGTAATGTGCCTCATGTGTTTGTCAAAATAAACCGCTTTATCAAGACTCCATTTCTTCTTGCGTACACTGTTAAAAAGATTAGTCCGATTTTACCCTTTGAAGAGACCACAGCCTGAAGAGGGGATTCCTATTCTAAACTGCACTTCACAATAGTGGTTAATATTAACACAATGGCTGAAACGGCTTTGGTAGGAGGGTAATGTGCTTTTCTAACTGAGAGCGCATGCTTTTCTTATAACAGCTTCTGGAACATCCTTCACTGAAAAGGATGATGATGTTTAAGAGGAGAAAGCGAGCTTCATTTGATGGCCTGTTAATCAGTTCCATTGCTATTGCTAAATTTGAAATCCAGAAAAGGGCAATTGATACAATTGCTTGGCATGGCTTTTTGATCTCAACAGCATTATTTCTAAGACTTATTTGATGTCTGACAGAGACATTGAGAGAATCATGAATGAGGTCCTGAATACCTGCTGACTATTTAGTGCAAATCTTATGTGTAGTTAATATATTTCTTTGGTGGGCCATGTATAGGGTAAGCTACAGGATTTTCTTAGCTTGCCTATAGGCAATGGACATGAAAAATGCACCTTTCTGACTCTTGGGTCTTAGGAGAATATGCAAAAAAATTTTACAGTTGGTATTTATAGTTGGTATTGTACAGTTAGGATAAAAAGAAGTACAGAAATGGGCAATGACCACTTGCAAAGCTGAATTATGAATTATCCTCTCTGCTTAACTGATATTTTTGTAACATTGCTAGATTGTCAACGGAGAACCTAATAATTTAAAAAAATGGTTTGCTTACTTGCTTTTTTTCTTTTTCTGCTGCTGCTTTTGTGGAATCAGTCCCTGTCAGTTTCGTGCTGACTACTGCAGTTCTTGGTGCACTGACCTCTACTGAACTTCACCTAAAAGAGAACATCAACCAAATACAAAAGAGAGAGCATTCTCCTGGGATGGAGGTGACTGCAGAAGGGAGGTTGATCTTTCCTAATTTCCCTAAGGGTGCACAACATTCAGTCCCAGGACTTCATCTGTCTTGTCAGTTAGTGAGTCTACACTCATGAACCTTAGTCCCAAATCTCTATGGTGTCATTTGCAAAAGCCCCATTTCTCCAGCATGATTGTATACTGAAGAACTGAGCTTGGCTACTGATCATAATGATTTTTCCTTCTCTTGGGCAAAAGATAGAATACCTAAACAGGGGAGAAATTGTCTTTCTTACAAAATGTCTTACATGCCCCTGAAGTTGTCTTTTGAATTTTACTTAGGGTTGCTGGTCCTCTGTAAAGTTAAGGATTTGACATATATATAATCCATTAGCTAACATTCTCAAAAAAATTCTCTTTACAGGGAGATACCAAGTGCTGTCTTGGCTTCTTTTCCCTTGTGTATGACGGTTGCTGCCATTCCACTCATATAAAAAGAAAAGACTGAAAAATCAAAGACTTATAACTACTTTGTACAAGACAGTTGAAAAACTTTTTCTGGTTGTAATAAAAAAAAAAAAAGCAAACCTAAAGCTGATCCATAATGCACTGCTGAGTTAACAATAATCTTACTGTGCACAGTCCTAAATGTAGATGGTTTTATTCAATGGTACAAACCTTGAAAAAGATTTTTTTTTTTTTTCCTTATTGTAACTAAGGGGTTCAAGAGTGGAGCTGTATGAGGGAAAGGTCTTTTCTTCTTTAGCGTCACAGTTCAAATTTAGGTTGCTAAAGTTCACGTTTCTTCACTATCTAAAGAAACTTTGATGCCTTACCAAAATGTGTAAGAAAGACTGATACTGATAGTTTAGTTTCTGAGATGCAAATGTGAGATTTTTATATAGCATCACTGTTGGTAACTCAGCAAGCCCAGCAAACTTAAAGTTGTTTTCTTAGTCTGTGGGCAAACATGAATGTTGTTTTGCTAAGATTGCTTATGAGGTAATATGTTTGTCTTACATGGAATTGTAATGAAAGTTCACAGGGCCTCTGCATAGGTGGTGTTAATGTGTATGACAACAGAGTGTGAGGCAAACATCCTTCCAGGGTATTACAGAGTCTGCCGCTATGGGTGACTTTTAACATGTTGGGTAAATACCGTGATTCTTACTGTGACAAAAGTCACATTGACTCCAAATCAGTCCCAAGGGAGAACTGAGGGCTTTGACTTGTCAGCAGATGACAGTGGTGCCACATGTCAGTAGACATTGGCTACAGCATGAGCTCAATCTGTGGCATACTGCAATGAACGCAAAGTATTTTGAGGGGGTGTGGGTTTTTTCCTTTAAGGAACCCTTAAGTCATCTGGAAACTACTGGGTACAGTAGTTCAAAAGCTGGCACGCAGCAGGCCGTCTTGGAGTAGTTGAAAAAGGGAAAACCATTAGGGGTCAGGTTACTCATCCTCAGGAGAAATATTTCTCTCTGTAGCATCTGGAAATCTCACAGTTCTTTTCAGAGTTGGTTAAACTATCTCCTGTTGGAAAGCTTCTTGCGATCGGTGTAGATGTCAAAGGTCTAGGTGGCCTAGACGTAATACAATATCACTGTACCATATACCTATGTATAATATAATCAACAACTGTAGCTGCTGATTGGTATTATCAGTCTGCAGACTGAGCAGTTTCTGGGTTAAGTTCCTCTGGGGAGTTTCATGTGACAAAGGAGTACCGTAGAAAAATAGGATCTAGTTAGCTTTCTCAGTTTTTGTCCAGTAGGTACAAAGCTTCATGTCTTACACCTCTCCTGGCCTCTCTTCAGGGGTGAATTTCTAGTCCGGCACACAATTCCCTGAGTGCTGTGAAGAATGGAAGAAATTTTTTTTTTCAGGACAAAATTACTGAGATGTAAGCAGATACTAGACTTCCTTTTAACAATTAATAAACACCAGAGGCTTGGTTCCACCTTCCATTTACAGATTAATTTGGTGCTTATTACACTGATGGACACAGAATACTGTCAGTGTCAGTCAAACATAATGCCAAAGACAAGAAGCAAACTGCTCTTTGCACCAGCCTGTTGATGACGCCTGATGATGTTGGGGTCTGAAGCACACTGTTCCAGCGTGGGGTGCTCCATGTACAAATGCTAACCTACGTTTGTGCCAGCTGTATAACGAGTGAAAACAGAACAGGAACTCCAGCTAACACATTTTCTCTTCTGACTCAAGGAAATTGGAACACAAGTCTTTGTATTCAGAAGAGGAGAGCCTTGGTGACACACCTTGGTGCACCGTGTTCTGGTGCATTCCCTTTCTGCACTATGGAGTCACTCCTTCCTTTCTAGGTCAGCTGTGCCTGTGTCTTTGGTAAGGGTGGGTAGCATGCCATACTGTCCCACCTGAGGCATGCTTTGGGGAATCTCTCAGTCAAGCTTAGTCGCGTGAGCTTACAAACTCTGTCACACAGCCAGGTTCATGTTGGCAATACAGCCTTCTCTGTTGTAATCCCATCTCTGTGTGGATCATAAAGTGGCATAAAAGTGCTAACACACAGGTCAGATAACAGGAGAAGTAACAAAGCCTGGTGATAACGGGTGATATCGTGACATCTGCTGTTTATGTCCTAGAAACCATTAGCAGGTGTGATGACGTGCGATGCTCAAATAATGCCCTCTGAACAGGAATCAGAAATCTCTGGTGTTGAAAGGCAGTGCCTAGACTTTGTTCGGACTCCAGGAACATCAGATATCCAGAGTCTAGGAGGAAGGAAGTCTCATAGGTGAATAGGGCTAGACAAATAATTAAAAGGCCAGCTATTTCTTTCTGGGTTTCCTAAAGCAGCTATTAATGGCCTAGTTTTACTCTCAGGTCATATTTTAAGTCATCATTACCACTGAAAAAAGTAGTCCCGTGGATGTGGATACGCACCCCTGTTCAACCCATTTTCACCACCAAACACACTTGAGGCCCTGCACTGAATGGGCCAGGGAGCTAATGCAGGTTAGAACCAAGCCTGGTAGGATGGGCTCCTATGTGGATGAGTTCACTAGTCCTGTTCACACCTGCATGGGCATCTGTGCTGGCATGAAGAGGCTGGGAATCGGAATGAGCGACCAGTATGAAAAAGAGGACAGAAATGCCTTTTTTACTGTTCTGTCAGTTTATATCCTTGTGTTGTAACAGCAGCCGTGTTGTCTTCACTGCTGTGTGAACTTCAGTGGGAATAATGTTAGTGCAATGACATCTTTTGTAAATGCAGCCTAACTTTTCACTTTATAGCTAATCATATGTGCATTAATTTAGATACGGATGTTTGGAAAATAGGTAAATCAGGTGATATAACTAAAGGTTGGGTTGATTAAGTATAGTGGCTAAAACAATGTTTTTCACTGATGGATCCTGGAACAGCTTTCAGCATAGGTGCCAAACCTTCATAAGCAATTTGCAAACATAAATTACTGTTAAGGACCAATGATCATATTTTCTTATGTTTCAAAAACCCCTTAAAAGTGATTCAAGGATCGCCACTTAAGCCATTTATATAGAGGGACTAGTTTGTTAAACAGTGCGAAAAGAAGGAATTGACTTTTAAAAATGGCTACAAGCAAATAAAATTTGTTTAAAGATTCTGAATTCCTACAGGGTGCCATCTTTAAATGTCCCAAAACTTAAATTGCCTCAGTGTCCATAAAGAAGTTTTATATTTATAACCAGTATGGTGGACTCAATGAGTGAATCACGGAACCCATTAGTTCTGGAGCAGGTAATGATGTGTCTGGTGCCAAGTATAGAAGATACTGTATGGGATTTTGATATGGTAAGTCAATGGACTTTGCATGTTAGCATGGAAATATTATGTGACTATGTTATTTCTTTCAGAATGGAGAGAAATAACCTTATCTGCATACAAAAAAGGCAGTTTCTATCTTATACTATCACTTTGGCTATATTTGGTTCTGAATACCTAACTTACAAAGCAGGCACTCAGAAAAACTCTTAATTTTGATAGCAAAGATGATACTCTGTAATAATCTGTGCTTTTCAGCACTGCTGCACCCAGTCACAGTCAAGTGCAGAAGGAGATTCACAATATATTTAAATTTGTCTTGCAGTGGCTTTCAGGAAGAGACCTTGCATAGTACTGTTGTTGCATGTATTGAAATAAAGATGTCTTGCAGCAAATTAATGGAAAACACAAAAACCCACTTGCTGAAAATTAATGATGCAGTGCTATAAAATACACTAGTTGTATATCCTGAAACCAGTCTCACTTTGCAGTAGTGTCTCGGGGAAGCACTGCTTGCTTAAGATCCTGCTTTTTCAATGACTGTTTTCTCATTGGAGCTGAGAAAACAGTAACACAAAGCAAACAAGGGATTGCTCATGAACCTACACATCAAATTCTAGGCTGAAATTCAGCTTGTCTTATTATTATTTACCATTGATGTTATGGTAATGCCTAGAGGTGTCAACTTTGATTAGCTTCTCAGCTCGCTGCTTGCTGTATAAGTACACAAATAACAGGCAATCCATTGTCCTCTGCTAGACATGGCAAAGAACAGAAAAAAGACTGGAGATAGAGAAGCAAGATGATTTTCCAAAACTCAGTCAGAATAGATTGTGAGTCTCCTGACTCCAGCTGCAGTTGTCTGGGACAAGAATTTCATAAAGTAAAGACTTCATCTTAAGCATCATAAAGCCCCAAGGAATAGTTTAAAATATTTCCATTTACTCTGGGCTAAGCCATACTGTCATGTTTTCTTCTTTTCAATTACTGGAGATGAACCTTTTCCTCTGGTCTGCATGACTTGGGGCAGGATGTTCATAGAAGAGTGAGGAGTTTCATGTTACAGTTAAATGGAGCATGTTTATGAGCCACTTAAACTTTTTTTAATGTATTTGCCTCAGTAACTTTGTTATTAACTGCGTAAGATGTAGATGAAAGGTTGATTTTGTTTACCCAAAGCAATGACATGAATGTATACAACCAAGAATAGCTATTCATCTATGTATTTTCCTGTGATAGTCGGAATTGTTTCACTTCATTTTTTCTCTCTTGGGCAAAGTGAAGCTACAAATATGTTTTTGAATAATTTTCCATCATGTTTTAGAAGAAACCAGCCATAATTTGTATATTTTAATGGCTATTCATTATAATTCTGTATCCCAGATACAATGTTGAGATAAAGGTGAATGGAGTTATGCCAGAGCATACTGTATTTTAATTCTGATAGTGGTAAGAAACTAACACTAAGCAATGTGAAATCTGAAAAATGAACATGGTCCTTAAATGCTGATTACTTTAATTTCTGTTTGTCATTTCTAAAGAAATATTAACAGGCTTTTTGGAGGCAGTACACTGGTTTACCTGCAGAGGATTTTGGCTTCTTTTTACTCCATGACATAGAAGAGATACATGTAAGATGTGTGTACCTGGCCAGGTTGGGAGAAAGCTTGAGGGAGTAAGGTAGCTGATGATAATTCCTAGCAGCTGCTTCACAAGTATTGTGAGTTAGAAAAATCTTGCCATGCATGTTATGGACTTTTACCTGTATCTGTATGTTTGACAGCACATGGTTGAAGCATACTTTAGCAGAACAAATCAAAATGATCAAAGAATAGCTAAACAGTTTATGATGTGAGGAATATAAGTGGCTTTGTTTTATAAAATATTGTGAAAAATTACCATTTCCTTCCTCTTGTCTGCTTTCATTTGTGAAACTTTCACTGTGCTTGTTTTTTGTTATTTGAATAATACATTTGAATATTGCAAATGCTAGTCCAAAGTATACAATCGCCTACACAAAGATAGAGCAGATATATTCTGAAAGTTATTGAAAGAAGTATCCTGCCTGTTTTCTATTTTTTCTCTTTCCTCATTCAGTTTTTCCCTCCCAAAGGAAATGAGTCAGAGGACTCTTTAATTTCTCATTCTGTCTGTCTCTTTCCTCGTTAGTGTTCTTACAAAGACCTCTCAAAAGATTTTCCCTCAACTCATCTCTAGGCATCTCTATGACTAGGGGAAGGTCTCTTTTTTGATATCTTTTCTGCATTCTTTTATTACACAGGCCATAAATACGTATTTCTGCATCTTGTCCTCAACTCCTGCTTGTGCAAGACCCTCAAAAAAGGAATTCATCTTGGTGCAGTTTCCATTCCTTACACTTTTCAAGAGTAGAAATTGATGCTGAAATGAGAAAAATCAAAGGGTATCTCTCTGACTGTTCTGCTTCATCCTGGAATAAGCAATTCACTCAGTGGCTTCAGTGGTGGGTTTGCTTGAGTATGAGCGTCAAGACTCCTCCGTAGACTGTTTTTCAGTATCTAAGTTCAGGAAACAGTAGGAAGTTTATTGGCTCTTTCTGCACGGTGTGTTGTATAACTTAAATTTGTGAACCTCTGATAGTAGCTGAAGGGTTGGGATTTCTTCAGAGTTCTTAGAAAAAATAAAGCTCTCCCTGTTCCTAAATTTAAGAGCGTTTTGTCAGTTAAGTATTTGAACTGAAGTTTTCCTGCCTGCTTAATTTTACCTTTCTGCATTTTACACTTTTTCTAAGGAGATCTCCTTTACTCTGATTACAGAGTAGGTCCTAATCTGATGGAGGTTTCGGGATGCAACCTCACGGTCATTACTAACAGCGGTAAGCAGAAAATGCTGGCAGTACTTAAAACTGTTGGTGTTCCTTTTTTTTTTTGCCTTCTATTTGGTTGGAAGTTCTCTGTGTAACCCTGGCTAGCAAGTGTAACATACCAAGTGTGTTGCTCTTGACTTTCCATAAACACATCACAAAAGTACAACTTCACGGGGTTTTTTTGTTTGCTTCTTGAAAGATCATTTATCATCAGTCAGGGGAAAAAAAAATACACCACTCAACCTTCTTAAAGTGAAGTTTGGTTTTTCTGTGAATAAAAACTCAGTGACAGTTCTCCTCTTCTGAAGCTTTGATGCAAATGTTAAAAGCCTCCGGGACAATATAAATTGTGGCCCTTTACAAATATAGTTTCCAGGGCAACTAAAGGGCCTGCTGTTTCATAAACACTGTGCTCTCAAGCAGAAGCATTTGTCAGTCTGCTGGAAGATTATTTTACATTTAAGCATGTTAATTTTAAAATCATATTCCCCCTGTGAAAAAATACCTCTATTGTCCTCATTCAGGTCTAGACTATTTGAAAGTAAGGCATGGAAATGTATTGTACAACTGCACTTGTAAGTGAGGTTTGGGCTGTAAATATGACTAGTGTGCTACAGGAAAGCTGGCAGATTTCCTCGTGTGCTGCAGCAGTATCCTTCCTCTACCACCCAGCCAGGGGCTGGCACACAGCCCCCTCTCAGTGCGGTATGCTTTGCCGCTCCTGCCTGTTGGAAGATCACTGTTAAATTCCAGGTGAGGCTTTTATTGCCGTTCAGTTGTGGAAAGGGTGATTTTTTTTGGTTGACAGAATATATTTGGGTTGTAGCTGTGAAATGATGGATACTTTGCTATTGACTTCAACACGTGTACTTTCTGTGCGAAAAAAGTGATTGTGTTAATGAGCTTGTTTCAGAAAGTCCGTATGCACTCATATACCGCTTGACTAACATCCTCCTTGACAGTTTAATCATTTACAATGACCAGCACCATTTTCAACCTTTAGGTACTGAATCAAATTTTTTGTTGTTGTTCTGCTTTTTTGTGATATACTACTACATGTGTTCACAACATTACAAGCTTGGCGTTTGCATGTCCTATTTAAGTATTAATGCAGGACCAACAAACAGTATGTAAACCCTACCCTTCTTATATAGTGTAATCAATGTAGTATATGAACACCTGATTAATTGATTTGGCTGGACTTAAATGACTTGCCAACAGATTAAAAGTCAAGTCCAAAACAAAGATGCAAAAATTTATTTGAGTGCCTTTCTAATTGTGCTTTGGGTAATGTATTTTCAGTATTTGCAGTGTGATTAGTCTTGGTGAGATTTAGAGAACATGGTAAATACTGTGGTAACATTATGCAGTTTTCTTGTGCAACTAAAGAGGTGGTTTAGGCACAGTAATTTTGGAAAATGAAGCGGATCTTGTCCTCAGCTATATTTGCATAACTCTTCCTGATTTCTGCACCAAATGTGCTCATGCATATCCGAGTACTATACAAAACAATGACCTAGATTAGAAGCTTGTTTTAATTATGTATACTCAATTTAGTACCTTTTAAAGAGTTACTCCACTTTTTCACTAATTTTAAGTGAGATGAGAACCTGTGCTTATTTGTTAAGACATGTCTGCAGTGAAGTTAGTTCACACAGGTTTAGAGACTTCATTATTTCCTATTTTTTTATTTGTTTGTCCATCCATTTCTTTCTTTTTTTCATTCTTTCATTTTAATTTTTTTCTTTTTCTCTGTTTTTTCCCTTCATGCTTTTTTGTTCTTTTTCTTTCATTCTTTATCTTTCTCTTTCTTGCTTGCTTTCTCTCGTTCCTGCTTTCCCTCTTTCTTTCCTTCCCTCTTACTTCAATGCCCTCTTTCCCTCTTTCCATATTTATCTCTTTCCCTCTCTCTTTCCCTCTCTTTCTCTCTTTCTTAGGTGATAGGAGAAAGAAAACAAACACTATTTATTTTCTTCATTTATTTTCTTCCCTCAGGTACAAATGCTGATTTCATTCTGTTCATGCAGACTGCTCAGATGATGATTAACACAAGACTAGCACACTAGAAAATCTGTAGAGAACTGTACAGGACTAGAGCCTGTGACCTGCTGTAGGAATGTGTTCTACGTCTGACTTCACTGGGGATTTTCACTAGAAAGGCCTAAGGAAAAGTAAAGTACAGATTTCAAGGTTTGCTCTTCTGGCTGCTTGTAGTCTTTCATGTATTAAAGCATTTTAACTTCTGAGGCTTGAAACAAATTCTTAGGTTTTCTTGCACAGAGAAGCGGTGACCTACTCAGGTCTCATCACCAAACTGGTCAGTAAATGTAAAGACATTTAAGCATAAATTTATAAAGGTATTGTATCCTCTACTCACTGTTATGAAGGCTAAATATCCCTTTAGAAATAATTTAAGACGTGGTGATGGTATTATATATTGAATACTACATTATTCATATATGCAATGAGACTTGAACTGTGAGGCACAGGTCCTCACAAGTATTTATGTGTCAGAGCCCCTAGGTTGATTTTAGAGATAATCGGGCACCGGAGTCAACCCATGGTTGCCTGCTTTCAGCTGCCTCACAGTAATTTCTCCACCATCAGGCCTTTACTAGCAGACACCTTGAAAACCTTGGATGCTGATGGAAGCTCTGGTTCACATGGAAGCAAGTGCTAAGAATAGGCAAGAAATCACTTTTTTTACCAATAGGGCTTAGTTTGATGAATGTCAACTCAGGAATCCCTTGCCATTTGTCAGACTCCACACCAGAAGGGACACGTACAAGCTGTGAAGTACAAGTGAATGCAGATAGAAATGGTTCAGTGTGTCCCTGTTACCTGGGGCGTTTACTGGGCACAGCAAAGCAGAGGTGGTTAAACTCTGAGAAGTGGCTTTAAATGCCTTTCCTCTGCAGGGGGAGGTCTGACTCTCCCTGTTCCATGACAGAAGACCTTGGGCTTCCAGCTTGGGCCTGAGGTGGATACCCCTGGCTGACTTGTGCTGCAGAAGCTGTGTCACAGTAATGCTCCAGCTGTGCCAGCAGTACTTGCTTGAACACCTTTCAGGATTGTGTGCTGAAAATGTCTTAGCTGTTGAATTTAATTTGGGCCGAAACATCCAAAAGGTACCTAGTCATGCAGCTCCCCATGATCTCCATAGAATTAAGCCTCTAACTCTAGGCATTAGTTCTTGAAACCGGGTAGAGCGGTGTGGAAAGAACTTTATAAGCCTGAGCTCTTGTTTTGTGTAGGAAGGTTGTGGCAGCTTCCCAGGACTGAGTTCCTGCTGCACGGCCACTTGAGTCACACCGCGGTCCCCACGGTCATCTCCATGAGCACCACAGGCTGGTGATTCCCTAAACGTGCACGTGAACCCTGTCTGTGCACTGCACAACTAGCCAGTTTGTGATTGGTCTTTGTTAATTATTAGACTGTAGTAAGAAATTGTTTTTCAAAGGTCAAGAGGAACCACTGGTACCAAACAAACAATCAAAAGTGCATACTAAAATGGTACCAGTGTAATTGTGCAACCATTTGCTCAGGCACTGGCAATAAAAACATAGTGATAGGTGCTTCATTAACTATGAAAGCCTATCCAAACAGGAGAGAGGTTTATTTATACATTCCACAATTAACAATTGAACTTTATTCCCTGATCCAGGGTATACTTACCACCATAGCTCCAGTGACTTTAGCTTATATAAACTGCAAATCTGTCCCCGGTGTTTTTTGCTTTGTTAATTCTGTGTTTGATTGTAACTATTTATCAAGTAACCCCAGAATACATTTACCACCATTGAATTAGTACTCTGAAAATATTTTAAAAGAGGCATTTTAAGACTTTTCCTGTGGCCATATGCTCAGTAACAGGAATAATATAGTTTGCTATGGTGAGATCATACACAGAGGAGAAAGAAAGGTACGATCAGAGAGAATCACACAGATAAGTGCTATCTGTGTTACCAGGAGGGATCGTGGCTGGGCTATCATGTGGTTGCAACTGCACAGCTTAGGTTTTTGTTCTTAATCACACTGATGAGCACAAGCAATACAGCATCAGGGCTGGGGATTTCCAGAGCATTAGCAATCACTGAAGGCAGAGCATATGAGAAGCACATGCTAAGTTTTCATGCTAAGAAGTCTGACAAATCTGTGGGAACTGGAGGTCTGGATGAGTTAAGATGGTATGAAGATGTTTTCCCTTTAGGAAAAGAATAAAAAAATCTTCTTACAATTTTCTTTGGCTCCGCTTAAAAGCAGCATTATGGCCTGTATACTCCTGAAAGGGGAAGGTTTCTTAAACTATGATAGAGGACAGATAACATGGCATGTAGGTTATCTTAAAATAGAGTCTGTTCCTTAGTTGCCTCCCAGTTGACTGTCAGAGTATATAAGCACCACCCCTCGTATTAGTAACCTCTATGAAAATGAATGCCACGCAGAGAAATAAAAGGGGAAGGCAGAGTCACACAGAACTTAATCAGATGTGCAAATCAACCCCCAAAAACGTTCCAGTCACCTTTCTCCAATACCTTTTTAACACTTTTGCCCAGAAAACTAAATTTAATAAAACAAATTAAAGAAAAAATCCCCCAGCAAAGATGTGCATCAGGATTTTGTTGAACTGTATGGTGTGTTAGTGCAAAACAGAAAGATGGTCCCTGCCTCCTCCCAAATAAATGTCTTATTATTGTGCTTGATAGTAAACAGTAAATATTAAGGCACTGAAGTAGGATAAATTATCATAGTAACCATATCATTAATGCATCCATGTTGCCTTAACGGCCATATACCTACATTTAGAAAGAAGCTGTTTTCAGGGATGGTAAGGAACTGTCCCATCTATTCAAAAGCTTCCTGTGTCTTCTGGAAATAATTCTTTCCACCTTTATTGCCAGTCACTGTGACACCGTGTCCCTTACCCTCCCCTGAAGGTATGCTTTTGGTAGCGAGCGTTCCAGCAGAGCACTTCTAGTCCTGTGGTGTCAGTACGTCTCTGGCACTGATCTGTTCCAGGAAGAGTTTCTCCTCGTGGCTCAAGGAATGGTCACAGCTGCCTATCATAAATACAGAGATTTGTACAGCAGAAGGTGAGGCCAAATAGAGTGTAAAAGGATTGCAGGAGAGAGAGGGAAGGCTGAGCTCAAACTGGGAGTGGTGTAAAGGAAGCATCCAAGAAACCAGCTGCATTAGAGGAAGACTGCAGCGCTCTGCTGTTCTTCTGCTTGGGATGAAGTGAGCCTCACCTCAGGTGTTTGCTCTGTGTGCAACAGCCAAGGGCGATCTTTGCTCATCTCTTACAGAAGGGGAATCTCTCTATGCTTTCTGTGTGTCAGTGTAGCTACTCTCTGGATATGTGTCTGGATATCTAGACTTTTATATCACAGTTGCCTTCATGGAGATTATGGTCAAGAAAATGGTACATTTAATTATCACAGAAACTCGTATTTTATGGCCTGTTACCCACTTACAATTTTATGCTTGCTTCACTGTGCCTGGTGCCGGGGGCACGTTCAGTGATGTTCTCAGTAGAGCTTTTTCCTAGAGGTTTTACTGATGCCCATGCTGTTGGTAGCAGGTTTTGGAAATTGCTTCCCACTCGCTTATTTTTTTCTCTCTGTTCCCCTTTTCTCTACATCAGAGTGGGATGATCTCTCAGTAAAGTTAATTCAGGCCCTTGAATTATGTCAGGCTGTGGGAAGCCATGCGCTGTGATCTACAAGGGTAGCAAAAATCAGATGCAGTTGTAGTTATGCACATCTAATAGTAAGAGATGACTGGTTTAGTGATAATCTTGCCCATAATCATCACACAGTTACCACACGCTGGCCATTCAGTCCAGTAATTAAAACGAACTGGCAATCCCCTTGCAGGCTGGCCACCCCGGTGCTGGTCCAAGTGGGGCAGAGCGCGACCATCAGACCCACGCTGCCAGGCTGCTCGCCACGGTAGTTGCTGCCCTGCAGATGGAGGTCAGTGGTGGGGCAGACGCTGTCTGCACCCCGCGGTGGCTCAGCTGGAAGGACTACCAAACCAGCTCATGCTTTTGATGTGCTGTGAACTCCACTTGTTTTTGCACTGTGGATTGTATTCTGTTCAAATTCACAACAAGTCCTTGGATGGGCCAACACCTAAGCGCAACAAACTCAAACTGGAGAGTCCGGTGCAGATGACGCTGCAGTGTTGCTTTCTTCACCCTGACTAGAAGTCCTCTGGTTTCCGATGTTAGAAGCAAGGGTAGAACTTAAGAGTCATGGTTCATTTGAGTGGGTGGGTAGTCGGTGTATGAAAATTGGACCTTATTTAATGATAAGTACATCGTAAATCACTTGGCAATGGGTATATCTTTGAGTAACTGTTTAAAGCAAAATTGCGTGAAAATTGTAAAATTCACATTACTTCTGGTTCTAGTTTGGCAAACATTGCCCTTATTCCACCTATTTTTTTATTAATACTTAATAAAGAAGCATGTTGATGAAAATGTTAAATCCCTGTTGTAAACATTTAGGTCCTTTCTGATAATTAATACCATCTGCATTTGGGAGGTGGGAGGTTTGCATGTGTGTTTCCAGGAAGGTGGGAGCCATCTGCAGGAGTGGAGAAGCATGATGTACGCTCACAGAGTTACATGTGTCCATATTGCTGTGTGGGTTGGCTAAGCACTTAATCAGAGAAACAAATAAAGAATGTCAAGGGTATTTTGTATGGCATTACATCAGAGCGTTAGCATCTCTTGCTCGCTTGCAAAGCTGTGAAACATTGGCTACGTGAAGTGAGAGTGGGCAATATGGCAGGGCAGCATGAAAATTTGAGTTGAGTTGTAATTAGAAATAATCAAGGGCTATTGCATAGATGTTTTACATTTTATATGTTTTGATTTTATGATAATATTTGGGATGACTTTTTCAGTCATTCTCAGTTGGAATTAGGAACATATATGTGTAGATAGTATATAAAATGTATATATAGAACATGTGTAGATGTCACACATATATATACACACACGTATCATTTTGAAATGGATGATTTTGGAAATAAGTTTAAATTTAAACTCCTTTAAGTAGGTTAAGATATTCCAGTTATCTGATCAGTGGAATACAGTCACTGACCTACATTTGTGAGGAAATAATTTTTCTGAAAATGCTGTTCTAACTTTAAAAGGATCATTAATGGAACATATCTGGCAACCTAATTTGCATTTTAGATAACTCAGAATTATTAATTATCATGTTATACCCAGGCAAACTTCTAATTTCTGCAGAGAAATATCTAGGTCTTTACAGCTTGAAAGGAGATAGCCAAAACCAACTATGTAACAAGGGATAACTGTATGGGATGAAAGGGATTTGCTCTCCTTTGGATTTCCTACTGTGCTATTTCGAATCTCTTGACAGGGTTACAGGGCTAGCCTCATTTCTTTCTCCCTGATCTATTTTTGGTGTTGGTCTTGGTCCTTTGCCATGTAGTGTCTCACGGTGGAGTTTCGGGATTCTTTCATATATTTGTATGTATACATAAAATACCTCTGCGGTGAGAACATCAGGTTGGCTATACAAACCAGTGTGAAACCAAACCTGTTTTTTTCAGAGCTAGTGTTTCACACCTCTCCATTGCAGTGCTTTGTGCAGTGACACACGGGCAGGAATGTGCATAGCTGCCTGGTGTGCATCAGCCGCTTCTCGCGCCACCAGATCAGCCAAGGTCCCTTTTCCATATCCCATTGCTCTGTGAATGGCTTCTCTTTTAGGCGATGAGAACAGAAGGGACCTTGCATTTTTCCACAAATTATTCTTCCAACTTAATTATTGTGCAGAGCATGGCATGCCGCTCTTCCGAGGCATTGCTTATAAGAGCCTGGAGAGTGCTCTGCCTGGCTCTGTTTGGTTTGGTCTGTCCCGCCGGTGGGTTGGTTCCATTCTTTTTTCGCACTCAGCAGTACTGTTAAGCAGGGGCTGTGCAACAGAGAAAACCAAATGGCTATCTCTTGAGCTGCTAGATCATTCAGTCGGTTTTGTCATCAGTGCTGCGTCCTTCTTGGAGGCCAGGGTGCAGAAACTGTCTCATCCCATCTCAGGAGTCAAATGCATAATCATGTTTTGGGTAAAGGCAAAAATACAAAGTTCTTGCATGTATTCCTGGTCGTATTTCATCATTGGCCCCATCAACTACTTTTAACTGCACATGACAAAATAATAGCTTGTGCAGTAGTTTTAATGCCACAGCTGGTGGGCTTGACATAAGCTTTCTTTAATGGTTCCAAGCCAGGCTCTGTCTCACAGCACATCTGAATTCCTCACCACATTTGCCAGAGTGCCATTGCAGCTAAAAATTTCCAGAGCAAACTGCTGTTTGACAAAGAAAGCCAGAGGTGTGGAAAAAGGTGTTTGTTTTTTTTAATAAAAGGACTTGTGCAGCAGTTGAATTAAATATTGCTGAATTGGAACTGCATGACTTATCTTTGCAAGAAACATTGGATATTTGTACTCCTCTCCTGGGGTGCTTATTTAAATAAAAAAATGTTATCAAAATACTGCACGATACTCATAACCTTCAGCAACTGCTGAAAACATTGATTTTGAGCTTTGATCTTTTGTGAAGAATTATTCCATCTGGGAACTGTGGGTTTGGCTGTTTCAATTCTTAACTCTTCATGTGATCTCAGTGGTGGGTGGGCATCTGTTTACTAGGTACTGCAGTGAGCTGGTTCATCCCTTGGTCTTCTGTTCAGTTCTGGTAGTCCTAGAAAGTGATGACTGACTTGCCTTGTTTCCTAGCTGGCTGCTGCCAATACCATTACTGTCATCTATACTGGATGGCTGATTTTTGGTTCTTGGATTTTGGTTACCTGATTGGGTTTTTCAAATGAATGCTAGCTAACTGGCAGTATTGCTCTTGTCTGTCTGTCTTTAGGCCTTAAAAGTAGGCAGACTGCCTACTGCTTGTCTGCTTATCTATGCTTAGAGCATGGTCATGAACATTTCTTCGTTTGCAGCTGTCTCTTTCACTTCTTTACTTGCGGCTTCATGACTGCAGACTTTATGGTAGTCTCTGTAGTTTTCAAATATTTGTGTCTGTAATTTGTGCACCTTTAATATTTTTTCACTGAACCTGTAAACATCATCGTGAATATTATAGTATGGCTCACCTTTATTAGAATGGCACTTCATGCATATATACTTTACAATAATGGTATGAAATATTTAGAGTCTTTATGAAAAAATAAAATACTACCTGGTAGCTTTACTTCTACTTTAGGCCCAACCATATTCTCCCTTGTAATCCAGTATTGAAATTTCCTGTGCTTTCAGCTGGGGATAAAAAACCCACAAAACAAGCAAAAAAACCCCAACAGATTGATAACCTAACATCTTTTCTCTGAGTGTTCTTCCCTGAAGCATCTACCTTTTTTTAAGGAAATACTACTCAGTTTTTCTTCCTTGTATTCTAATTCTGTGCAATTTCCCAAAGCTTTCTGCTGTAGCCCGAGCACCTTCAGACTGCACCTCTGATACAAACTGTTCTTTCTCCATGTAGAGAACTATTTTGCTGCGTATTTAGGACCTTTCAGGAGAGCCTTTAGCACCTTTCAGAACATGGTTCCAGTGCAGTGGATCTCACTTTCCCAGTCCATAGACAACATAGTGGCAGCAGGCAATTACTGTACTTAGTCCATAGTTGGTCTCCATTTGGAGGCTGGAGGTATTTACCCACCATAGCTCTTTCTACATGGGCAGCATGGATGAGAGCTGTGTGGTTGGGGGACCAGTTCTCTAAGAAATCACTGTCAGGTTCAGAATGTAGGTTTGTTATTGATCCAAGACAGCCTGGACTATTCACCTGAAGTTGACGTTCTTGACAGAGCTGAGGCTTGACAAAGAATATTCATTCCATCGTGCTGTTTTGTACCTGTACTGTTAAATAACCTTGATGTTTGAAGTCCTTTCCTAGGTTCTTTTGCCACTGTAACTAACTTCAATGCTCTATGCGTCTTCCAAGTCAGCACCTTCATAATTGTCACCAGCCTCCCTGTGGAAATAACCAGGGCCAACATTTTATGACTTAATACAAATATCTGTGGCATCTTGCTTTATTAATTTTGTTTAGCTGGAACACGTTTCCATGCAGTGGTGCATCTCATGTTGCTTAATGTTGAAAAACATGCGATCTCTCAAGGGGCACAATTTTGAAAAATAAGATTATTTGTAAAGAGTGGCTTATTTTTGTCCGGGTGAGTTCCCAGAGCCAGTTGAACATGTGACTGCTGGCACAGGATAGGAACAAGAGTCAGCAGAAGGCAAAATAGGATCAGGGCAGTCTCTGCTTCAGCTGGCTCCAGCTGCCTCGGTGCCCCCAGCCTCCCACTCCCCACTTAATGCGTATGTAGCAGCACTAATGAGGACATAGTGCAGAGTTTACAGAATCTATTCAAGCACTGAAACCAGAAGGAATATGGCCACAATAGCACAGCATTGCACTGGGAGGGATAAAATCTCTTAAGAGAAAGTTTCATGTCTCTCAGGCAGAGAGACTGCCCTGTTGTGGTTAAACTGATTTCAGAGATCAGCTGGTGGTGTCTTTGCAGCACTGTGCTGTGCTCAGGAGACATACAAGCACTGGTCAGCCTCGGGGTATGTGCCTTTGAAGGGTGTTAGGTGACTGGCTTTCTATTTGGACTCTGCAAAGAAGTCTACCTCCCTAAATAAACTGACTCATTAAATTATGCAATGTCTTTTGCCAAGCAGTTGCATTGCTAGATCAAATTATTGTTCCACTTATACTTGCATCCTACTCCTATCAGTAGTCTTGTCTTGATTACTCAAAATGCTGTGCCATATTGTGCATGCACTACTTACTGAAAAGGACCCGGAGAACCGATGGTGTTCCCTACTAGTAACTCAAAGGACTGCAGTGGTGAGCTCTAACACACCGAGTTGTTGCTGCATAATGTTGTAGTACTGGAGACAGCAACAGATAGGTTTCATTAATTGTGCAGTTGTACCGATGATAAGTTAGATTTTTACATATATTGGTCTGTTGAAAAGTATGGTGACACTTTACAGACTTAGAGGAATTATTTTGCCTACTGCATTGGTGAAAAGCCACCACTTGAGGTGAAACACGGTAGCTGCTTAACAGCTGGTAGATTCCTATAGTCAACTGAACCTACAGGGGTAATTTAGGCAGGCAAAAATGTAATTACCTGGTATATTTCCTACACTGAACTAATTACGCAGTGCCTTACCCTGGAAAAATGGCTCACTCAATGTCCCTATCAGCACAGGTCTCTAAGGGTAGAATTGTATATAATTTATATAATCTGAACACAATTACAAACATATTTTAACATGTATGAAATTATTTGGAGCTCTTTCTAAAACTGTAATCTCAGTCCTTGCCTCAGTTCTTGTGCTTAGTTAATTCTGACTGTAAAAATAGACCCTTTAGATAGTCAATATGAAGATCTTCCTATTTTAAAGAAATGGTATTTTTTCAACATGCCAAAGCAAGGCAATATAGCAAATGCAACAGTACACAACACAGAATTTAAAATAAATTTTGGAATATTAGAGACATGATAAGCTGGCAATAGTGACATAGCTGCAATAACTAAGTCTTTAGATTACAGTGTGGAAGCCTAAGCCATTAAAGCAGAAAGCATGCTAGCATTCTGACTTTCATGAGATACGCAGATCATGTGAAGTGACTACTGGCTGAAGTTAGTCCACTGATTATAGACTATGCATTTGGGGTTTTATAGGTAGTCAAAATAATTGCACTGCGGCAATCGTTATGTCTCAATGTAAAGAGTAGTGTTGTATCTCTAAAGTTGTCAGAACTTTCAGTGAACTCATGGATTTTGTCTCTTACTAATATTTTAGCTGCCACTTGGACTTTCTGAAAAATACTGCTAGAAGTTGCTGGACACCCCTAGAAGAGAACAGAAGTAGTGTTCCTGTGATTGGTGCCTGTTAGTTCAGATTAATTTTTAAATAAAAATACCTACTGAGACAGACATCATGTTCACAGGCATACCTTTCCTCTAAAAGCACTGTATTCACTTTTTCCTGGCTATGCTGCTTCTACAGATTCTGTTGTTTTTCATAGTTTTTACCACTTTGCCCAATATAAAATCAATAGTTCAGTAATGTCACACCAGGTTGTGTAGGGATAACTAGCAGAATATGGCCTGGTCCTGGCAATCTGATCGCCCTCATTTGGGGATTTGTTTTGGAACCTGTTTTATGGATAATTCAATCTAAGAGAGATTCCCTGAGATGTTCCTTATAAATAACAATAGTTCCTCCTTTTGGAATCAAACACTACCATAGATTTACTTTTTGGTTTGTTTTGTGGGGTTTTCTTTTTCCTTTTTCCCCTGCAAGCGTATCTCTAAGTACTTTGTGCTTACTTGTACTTTGACAGTTACATTTTGAACCAGATATTAGCAAAGAGGTCAGAAAAACATTCAGGAGTGCTTCTCCTCCTGTTAGTTCCCCATTTAGCTGCTTCAGGAAGCAGTCATTTATGGGATCTAAAAGTTTGCCTTAGTTTCATGGTCCAGTGTAATAATTACTGAGTCTGCATGGGAATGACGGGAGCCTCCCTTTAGTCTCTATTCTGCAGCGACAGCTTCTCTGAGAGCTCCCAAGTGAACCATACTCCCTTTTTCCATCCTCCTCAGGCTGTGATAGTATTGCCCTATTAATATGCTTTTCCTACGTAAGTATCAGATTTTAATCCATGGAGATTCTGTTACATCTCAACACACTAAATTTAGTCACCTGGTTAAGCTCTATGCTTCCTTTAATGCATAGCACCACTCCTGTCACCTTGCCTCTTGTTTTTTCCCCATGTATTTTGCACCTTGGAAATACAGTGATCCACTGATTATTTTCTTACTACTATCCTTCCAGTATGATATTTCTCATTCAGTATTCAGTTTTAATTCATCCCAGTTCCCCCTCCTGTATTGGCATAGAAGCACATCCCCATTTGGTCTGATTACCTACTTCCTCGCCCTGTTTAGATGGGACATGACTGTTTCAAGCTGTTCTTTGTTGTTCTTCCCTGCAGCTGTCCTTAGTCTAAGTAATCTTTTGTTACTTCACCTACCAAGGATGTGTACTCTTGAACCAGTGTGATCTTCCACCTTGTCAAAACTCCCCAGTTCTTAGATCTGTTTTGACCCATTTTTTATCTCCATGAAGTTCATCCTGCTTGCGAAAACTCATCCTGTTCGCAAAAACTCATCCTGTTCCAAAATTACTAATTCAACACCTCCATTTTTTTAAGGGTCTTCACTGAACTTCTGCTATCAATCACCTCTGCTTTCAGGTACCCCATGACACAGTACTTGATGCCATGTTCTTTCAAGAAGTATTTCAGATGAATTCACTGAGGGAATTAGGATCAAATCACTGGTATTGAGTTCTGAAGGAAGGAGAACTATCCCTAATGAATCTGTTTGTGTAAGTTAGGATTTCTTACAAAAGGGTTTGTGAACAGCTAACGTGGATAGTTTGTCAGAGCATTTGGGGCAATCACGTAAGAGATACTCAGTGCATCAGAACTTGGCCAAGAAAATTTTTGAAGGATTTGACATAAAAGATTTTATTATTATTATTGTTAACTTCACGTTCAGAAACATACATACAAGTGTGTAATAATAATAACAACAGCAAAGCAAACTTCATTAGCATAATCTAATCTGTACAACTCTTTACAGAGTCATAAAAATAAATATAACTAGTATGCTGTTGTTGCAAGAATGTATGTTTCACATCTATTTTTATTCTTAAGTACAGAAAGGGAAAAAAAGGAGGAAAATGGAGAAGTTGTAGTGTACTGTGAAATTATATTTTTTTACATTTCTGGTCTAAAAAAATTCTAAATATCTGCACAGTTATTATGAAGCTTGAATTCAATACCTGATATCTCATTTTTAAATCCCCTCTTATAGACTTGTAATTTCCAGGATTGTTTCTAACATCATCCTATAATGATTTAGGAACTACTTATTTCAGGAGACTACTATTATGACAGGGGACATTAGAAAATATTAAAATGGTTGACAAGTTATTGAATGAATAGGTGATTAATATTTTAATCTTTCTGTAGGTAGCAAAGCTTTGCCATGGAGTAATAAGCATCTGCCAGACTTTGGTGTATGTTGTAGCTTGCTCATATACATATGGTATAATCAACAGTGCTATATTTGCTTTTATTATGAGCCCCTTTTATATACATTTATGCTTAGCATGATTCAGCACATATCTCTGTGATGTAAGTGCCATCTTTTCCTGTGCCTGTGCAGTCTTTATGATACAAGTCCTTTGAGACTTACAGGGTAGTGGGATCATTTCAAAAAAGTAATCTCTATTTTTTGCTGTATTGGGGGAAAAAAAAGAAAAAGCCTGAATATCTTGTCTGTATTCTGGTAATGCATCTTGTGCCTTTAAGACCAGAGACTTCAGTGGAAAGTGGGCTAACTGGTGTTCAGTCCACAGGACCAAGCTAGAGCTGATCCAAAGTAGCCTCTCCCAAAATGCACAGTGTGGGCACCCTGAACACCACCTCTTTCCAGCTGCAAGTCCACACCTGTTGCGCATCCTTCTTGCTGTTGTAAACGTACTCAAATACAGTACTTAATTTATCTTGCATTTTGGGGGTCAGACAAAGAACATGCAGAGCCCATGCCAGAAGAAAGCAAAAATATAGTGGCACTGAAGAGTACATGTCCTATTCCATACTTGTTATTTCTTCATTTCTTTGTGCAAAAAAGAGTGCAGTCAGCAAACCCTTAAAAGGTATTTTTTGTACAGTTAAGAAAGATGTAACATGACATACTATGACATATTACAGTAGTTGCAATTGACTCTTACTATTTTTTTACCAGCAAACAGCTTGCTTTGGGCTTAACATATTGTCTCCCGTCTCATTTGTTTTGAAGCAGAATAAGAACTTACTGATGTATTTTGTTTTCCTCTGTAATTTTCAGAATTCTCAATAACTCAGTTAAATCCCACTCTTGTCTTTTTCAGGGCATAAAATTCTGCTGTTTGCAATCTCTTATAATATGTACATGGAAATAGCACCATTTCTCTTAAGATTGCACATTCTTAATTTGATGGACAGTTTTAAGCTAACCAGAACTGGCAAGACATTCAAAGCAGAAAACAGACCCACCAGACAGTTTGTAGGAAGGAGGACTTTGATTGTTTAGATGAAAGTTGGGATGAGTTTCTGAGCATTTTGGTAGCTATAGGAGCAAAAAATTCCCAGGAAGGCACTCATTCACAATTCAAAGAATAGCAGTCCATGATCCTTACCTATCACCTCTTTCATTCAAGTAAAAAAACCCCAGACCCCTCTCTAACAAGACAGAACAAAATATGACATTGGCAAAAAAAAAAAAAAAAAAAAAGAGAAAAAATTAGCACAGTTTTCAAGACTGTGCTAAATTTTCTCTAAATTTGGCATCGTATCTGTAATTCTAGCCCCCTTACTATTCTTTTGCTCTTCTGCTTATTGTAGGCATGTTTCAGTTCCACCTTTTATCATTATTTTCCTTCTTCCTTTTTTTATTTTCCCTTTACCCCCATTTATTCCTCCCCTTCCAAAAACATACATGATTTATGTCCTGTTATCTTGTTCACTCCTCCAGGTTTGTGATTTAATACTTTGATTTATTTCTGCAGTTCAACTCAGAGTTTTTAAATGCTTGGCATTCACAATATTGTGACTTTTTTCCAAAATCATTTTTTTGCATTCAAATGATGTTACATTAAAACAGAACCAGAAAACCTACACACGACTAGATCATATAATGCAAGAACTTATTAGTCATATGCTCTCATGATATGTCTTTAAAAGCATCCTGTTGCTTACAAAATTGGCATATTGTTCTTTCTAAGGTCCTGATCCAGCAATGAGGTTTGTATGAATCAATTTGGAACACTACCCAAATTCCCAACCACGGAATCATGCCTCCATTTTTTAGCACACTCAGACTATTTTCAGTCATACAGCGTACAGATTCTAACAACTTCATTTTTAGGATCACTAACTGAAAATGAGTAGAGTTTGGTCCTTTGGTCCTAAATCTTCAGAATTTCTTTGGCTTCTCTTGAAATCATTGCCTGATGAATTCAGTTGTTAAATAGAATAATTAAACAGAGGTATATCCTCTTGTTTTCCTAATAAGTCTCTTGAGTGCAAATGTGACCGGAAATATTTTTTTTAAATCTTCCATCAATTTCTTGTTTGATCAGTTGCTTAGTGACATATTGTATAGCTGGTTTCTCTTTGCAAAAATAATTTTCAAAGTTGAACAAGAAGATGGCTAGCATTTTCTACCTCTTCTGCTTAAATTGCTTCTTTGCAACTTGGACAGTATTAAAGCTCTCAAGTGCCAACACTGACAGAAGATACCATAGCTTAAATGACCCTGCAGAGCAAAAATCTTATTATCTGCAGAGACAGCTCTTGCAAGTTGTAAAGCACAATAGGAGAAAAGTAAAAGGGCTCTGTGTGATAGAACATAGTTTCGTCAAGACAAACACTTTCATCTTTTCAGGACATTTGACCAGAAATGACATCATTCACCAAGTGCTTCAAATATCTGCATGGAGAAGAAAAAAAGAGAAAAGAGATCCAAGAGGACATTTGTCAGGTCTAGCAGGCAATCCTTCTGGTGGAAAGGGAGACTGACGGAGATGAGTTTAGCCCTAATGCAGTCATGTTTTCACTGAGCAGTACACAGGCAGCCAGATATGCACTTTTTCCTCTCTTTATCTCCGGCTGCCTTCATTCATCTGGAAAAGGACCAGGTGTTTCGGCAGTGAGTGAGAACCAAGGCCTCACAGTTTAGTCATTCAATTTAATTTGCAGGTGACTTGTTAGGAGACTTCTGTATACTTCTTGACATTTTGGGGGAAAACTTTTTTTAGTGGCATAAATTAAATATGAGGTCCCATGCTTGATATGAAAAATGTGTACCCGACACTGCTTGGGTCACTAAAAATGACTTGAATTTACTATTTCGGACCTTAAGTAGCGCATTTCAGCATGATTTCCTAACGATGAGTTCATTACAGTGTAATATTTGGACAGCTGCTTGAACTTTTTGTGTTTATTTTCTCATCTGTGATATGCCTGTGATTATACCTAACTGACATGCACTGACTTGGGAACCTGGTTGTATCCATAGCTGTCTCCCAGATCTTGAGAAAGCCCCTGAAGCTAAATTCAAAAAGGGCACTTGGAAATTTTAAGGATGGGTGTTACATTTTCTAGGTTTTATGCACCCAACCTTCCAGGAGCAAAATTCAAGCCTTCGTTGGAAGTAGCCTGTGTACAACAGAGGAGAGCACCATTTCAGTACCAAATAGGTGGTGCGGTGTCTGTGCAGCGTGTGTAATAAGCCCTGGGGACAGTACTTCGTCCCCAGCAGCACAGTGCCCAGGCTTGACAAGACCGAGCTTCAACTGCTGGAGAACAGAGCCAGGACTTAGGAAGACCTAGGTTTTGTCACCGGCTCCGTCGCTGGCCGGCAGAATGAGCCCTCTGCCCCAGCACCGTTTATTGGCAAAGCTTTGTACAGAAGACGCTTTGACAACTAAACTAAAGCTGACAAGTGAGAGGTCCCGAGTGAAGAGCTGGAAGCGCGTTCCTGCCGGGACGTGCAGGAGCTCAGCGCACAGCGGTCAGTCTTCGGTGAGCCAGAAGAACTCGGGCGCGTTGCGGAGTGCGGTTTGTGGGTACACCCAAATGGTGCCACAGGAGCGTGAGAGCGCGGTGAGTTCGCTCGGCCGGTGGCGGCCGGTGGGCTGCAGAGGAGGCATGGCTGGAGGCGTGGGCAGGAGGCTGTCCCACTCGGAGCGGGCAGTCTTCCTCCTGGGTTGGTAGAGGAGCAATCTGAAAACGTGGCACGCCCCTTGCTGAACCGAAGCCACGGCCTCATTTTGTGTCTCTGCAGTCTGACAGCTGCGCACGCGATAAGAAATGCTTCCTCTCTACAGCAGCCAGGCGCCAGGCTGAGGGTGCCCTGTGCCGTTTCTCAGCCATGCACAGGACTCAAATGAAGAAAAATTGCATTTAAGTTCTGAAGGTCCAGTCACCTAGCAACTGTAGTCCCACCAAAGGTTTCAAACTAGCTTGGATTGTATATCCCCGCAAGTCTTTATTTTTATGTATTTAATGACTGCAGCTTTTAAAAAAAAGTGTATTAAGATGTTCAGATGGATTCTTGCAGGACAACAAGTACTGGGAAGGAACCACGTGTTGCATACAGCAGATGCAAACAAATTTTGGACGACAGATTACTGTACTATGCTCTAATTGCACAACATGGCATTATACTAACTAATAGGAAAAAGGGAGAAAGCTGCAGATTTTTGGTTGATGTAGAACAGCTTCAGGGTCTGATCACCGGGACTCTGTCAAGCAAGTAAATAGCATGCACAAATAAATAAAAATATTGGCCATAATTTCTATAGAAACGATTTCAAATGGCTTTGGCAACATATTCCAAGTCTTTTGTGATAGACGGCAGCTATTCATAATGCTTGGGAACAATTGCAATGTCCTAAAAGCCCCAAACCATAACAACCCACCCCAAAAGCACAGAAGAACTTATTTGTTCTATGGTGACTTACAATACACTGTAAAGGAATGCAACAGCTAAATCAGGCAAGAAATATAAGTAACATTTGCCTCTTTCTTCTCAGGACAAAGAAATTTGTGGGATGTGACATGTAAGCAAGCTAGCAAGAATATTTTTACTTTTTTCGGGGTAGCTCATTGTGTCAGCTTTCCAGAGATGGAAGTGACTGAGACCATATTATTACATTTAAGGTGTATGTTCTGCTGTGAACCAGTTACACACTCTGGAGTGCAGTACCATAATGTAGCAGCAAGACAAAACTACAGCTGAGATATCATATCTCTCATATCTTATCTGAGAGGCATTCATAGGCTCTCATATCGTGAAAAAATGTGGAGATCAGCCAGTTCTCTTGTGTACCTAGACTTGACTGATTAGTATGGATGACTGGGAAATTATTTTGGCTTCCCATGTAATATTCTTCAGATACTCTCTTCTGTCTGCAATAGTCCCAGAACTTCTGTGGGCTTTGGAGACAGTTTGCTGCCTTCTGTAAAAGTAACCACCAATTATCTATCTGTAAGGTCTGGTTTGATATATGGAAAGATTGCTGATATTAACCTCAGCTGGGCTTAACGGATACAAATATGAAACTAAGAGAAATAATTAATGTTGTTCACATGCTGTCAAGAACCAACTCACAAGTGTGTATCTGTATGCACACGTTATGTATAAAACCAGGCTTTGGACGGAGACAAATCAGGGCATTTTCATATTGCTTTTTCAAACTTCTGAAGTGCAACAGCCCAGTGCAATACTTGGCAAGTTTCAAACATTACTGTTGCAGTTGCGCCAACCATTTCGAATAGAATGCTGCTATGCGTTTAGGTCCTTCCCCCCCCCCCCCCCCCCCCAAAATACAGCTTTTATGAAGTCATTCATTATTTGGAATGGTTTGAAGTGATTGAGAAGTTATGCTTGAAGGTATTTCAGCCTGTATGCTGCTTGCAATATTTTCCATCCAGTCCTTTGTTTCTTATTTCTAAAATTTCATATATCAGTGCTCTGCTGTATATTACCTGTAAGTGCTCTGTCTGATATTTTTCGTATTCCCCAAAAATCAGCTGCCTTCTTTTTTAATCAAAAATTGCAGATAAGAACAAAATTTCTTGTGCATAAGTCTTCTTTCTGTCTTCCTAACAAATAAAAAATAAAAAATCCAGAAGTCGTGGTACATCAAAATAAAGATTTAATTTATTGGTAATGTGAAAGGTAAAAATGCTGGAATTGTGAGTTCCTTCCAGAAATTCACTAAGAAAGGCACAACAGCTCAGAATCTAAAAAATAAGAGACTGAAATTAATGTCATAGATTCATGTCACACACCTGAGTGAGAATATTGATGGGCAGGCAGTTGACACTCTGGGACTAGCAAAACAAATATTTGGTATCTTATGTAATCACAGACGTCTTTAACAGAATGCTTTTAAGCTGCAGTAGTACACAAGGTTTAGGATTCAAAATTTATGATTCAATCAGCCCTAGTTCTGATATTCCCTCATAATTCTCTGCTACTTCATCTCAGAAGTAAGTGCTTCTGACACCAGATAAACAGCTAACGGTGTAGAACGTGAGAGGGAGGTGCACTAGCGGTTCTCCCGGTGCATCTTTCCAAGTTAAAAGGAAATGTCCTTCAGAGAAAGATGCAACAAATGAACTTTTTAACACTGGGGAGCTTGATGGTTCTCGATGACTCTACTTTTGTAGGGGGCATTTTTTAGAAAGGTTTATGGCATGTTGTCCTTGGTTCGGCTCTGATAGAGTTAATTTTTGCAAGAAGCTGGGAGAGGACGCAGCCCGGATAGTTGACCCGAACTAGCCAAGGAGATGCTTGATACCATACAGTGGTCAGTATATAACTGGGGGAGCTGGCTGGGGGACGGAGGATCGTGGCTCAGGGATGGGCTGAGCATTGGGTTCCAGGTGGTGAGCAATTGCATTGTGCATCACTCACTTCATATATTATTTTATTAGTAGTAGTATTATTTCTTCTCTTCTTTTGTTGTCCTATTAAACTGTCCTTATCTCAACCCGCGAGTTTTCTCACTTTTACTCTTCTGATTCTTTCCCCATCCCACTGCGGGGGAAGTGAGCGAGCGGCTGCATGGGGCTTTTTGCCGGCTGGCCTTAAACCACGACAGTCCTTTTTGGGCCCCAACGTAGGGCTCAAAGGGTTGAGATAAGGACAGGTCTGACCAGAGCTTGTTGAAACGAGTTTGTTATACACATTTTGTATATTAAATAGTCACTGGTCACAATGTTGGTTCATTTGTTCACATGGTGGTGGTATGTAAGTTCTTATATGCACTATGTATTCCCTGTGGTGATGTTTATCACCTCTGGGTGAGGGATCAGGACTATAATTTTGCTGTACTGGGTAATGTCGACTTACGATATGATTACATCACTAGTCATGAGGTTAAGCTGGTGTTTGTGTGCGGCACTGTTGTGATGCTTGTATCTCGGTCACCCTCTCTCGGAATTTATTAGTAGTCGCACCCAATCTATGGGGAAGACGGGGATACTTTCTCCCCCTCTTCCACCTCCCCTTTCTCCTTCAGGGTAATTACAACAGCTTTTGAGAATTTTTAATATCCTTGGGATGCTCAAGCCAGCATGCCCTTATTACTGTCTCCTGAACGTGTCTCAGGTCTTGTTTAGGGTTACATAAAAATTTTTTTAAGAATACCACCCAGAGATCTGCCCTGAGGCTGGATAATCATGGGTGGCATGGCATGTGGGAGAATATGGGCAGGTATCTAGAGAACTTCTCACCTCCGATGGTGTGGAACTTCACTCCCAAACAGCTACAGGACCCTGATAAAGTGATAGAATATTTGAAAGGAAAATTCTGTGGCTATTCCAAAGAGGCACAACTTATCACACTGTGCTGGGCCCTGGCCAGTATCTACCAAACACTGCTAGATACTGTGCAGCACCCTCAGGGGGAAGGGGGGGAAAACAGACCGACAGGCACTGCAGCTATTCCAACCCTCGTGACAAGCACTGCAGCTACCCCAACCAACCAACCCCGGCGACAGGCGCTGCAGCGGAACCAGAGAACCAACCTCTGCCGGTGTCAGTGGCCCCTATACAGAGGGAGAAACACACAAAATCAGTTCACTTAGTGACGGATGAAGGTGAACCAGGGTCATCATAAGAACAGGAAGAAGAGACAGAACCAGAGATAATCACCCGATCCCTATCCCTGAGTGAGCTGTGGGATATGCAGAAGGATTTCAGCCACCAGCTAGGTGAGCACATTGTTACCTGGCTGCTCTGCTGCTGGGATAACAGGGCCAGTAGTTAGAGGGAATTAGAGGGTAGGGAAGCGAAGCAGCTGGGATCCTTGTCTAGGTAAGGGGGAATTGACAAAGCAATTGGAAAAAAGACACAAGTCCTCAGCCTCTGGAGGTGACTTCTGTCAGGCGTGAAGGAAAGGTACCCCTCCAAGGAAGATGTTACATGCCACCCAGGCAAGTGGACCACCATGGAGAGAGGTATCCAGTACCTGAGGGAATTAGCCGTGCTGGAGGTGTTTTGTAATGATCCGGAAAACGAGCCGTTACCCACAGATCCAGATGAAGTCCAATGCACACAACCCACGTGGCAGAAGTTTCTACTAAGTGCACCAGCGCTGTATGCCAACTCATTGGCAGTGATGTCCTGGAAAGAAGGCAAAGGACAAATGGTGGATGAAGTGGCTGGCCAACTCCGGCAATATGAAGGAAATCTCTCTTACTCCTTACGGGCCTGCGTCTCGGCTGTGGAGAAGCTGTCGTGGGAGTTCCAGCAATTCAGAGAGGATATGTCCTACTCCGCAGCTGTACAAGCCTCTATCTCAGCTATTAGGAGTGAGTGTTCCTCTGCTCAAGAGAGAGGAGATAGAAGGTACACACCATGGGGTAACCCATGGTTTTACCTGCGTGACCATGGAGAGGACATGAGGAAGTGGGATGGAAAACCTACCTTGACCGTAGAGGCACAGGTACACGAGTTGCGAAGAAAAACAATCAGAAAAGGGGATTCTTCCTGGAAAAATACCACTTCAATTTTCCAGCAGGCAGTTCCCCAGACAGAGTAGAAGGACTGATCTCACCTCTGATCCTCTTGAAGGGACTTCTGATTCATGTTTATAAAAAAGTGAGTAATGAATACTCAGACCAGGATTAGACGTGCCTTGCCTCCAGCCAGGTGGAGGAAAGGGACAACTGGGTTTATTGGACTGTGTGGATTCGATGGCCTGGCACGTTTGACCCACAGGAGTATAAGGCTCTAGTGGACACCGGTGCACAATGTACCCTAGGGCCGTCAAGGTATAAAGGGGCAGAACCCATCTGTATTTCTGGTGTGACAGGGGGATCCCACCAGCTAACTGTATTGGAAGCTGAAGTGAGTCTAACGGGGAATGAGTGCCATGAACACCCCATTGTGGCTGGCCCAGAGGCCCCGTGCATCGTTGGCATAGACTACCTCAGGAGAGGGTATTTCAAGGACCCAAAAGGGTACCGTTGGGCCTTTGGTATAGCTGCCTCGGAGATGGAGGAAACTGAACAGCTGTCCGCCTTGCCCAGTCTCTCGGAGGACATTTCTGTTGTGGGTTGCTGAGGGTTGAAGAACAACAGGTACCAGTTGCTACCACGACGGTGCACCGGCAGCAATATCGCACCAACCGAGACTCCCTGGTTCCCATCCATGCGCTGATTCATTGACTGAAGATCCAAGGGCTTATCAGCAAACCTCACTCACCCTTTAATAGTCCCATACGGTCAGTGTGAAAATCTAATGGAGAGTGGAGACTAACAGTTGACTGTCGTGGCCTGAATGAAGTCACGCCACCGCTGAGTGCTGCCGTGCCAGCCATGCCAGAACTTCAATATGAATTGGAGTCAAAGGCAGCCAAGTGGCACGCCACAACTGATATTGCTAATGCGTTTTTCTCAGTCCCTCTGGCAGCAGAGTGCCAGCCACACTTTGCTTTCATTTGGCGGGGGTGTCCAGTACACTTGGAATAGACTGCCCCAGGGGTGGAAACACAGCCCCACCATTTGCCATGGACTGATCCAGACTGCACTGGAACAGGGTGAAGCTCTGGAACACCCGCAATACATTGATGACATTATCATATGGGGCAACACAGCAGGAGTTTTTGAGAAAGGGGAGAAAATAGTTCAAATCCTTCTGAAGGCCGGTTTTGCCATAGAACAAAGTAAGGTCAAGGGACCTGTACAAGAAATCCAATTTTTATGAATAAAATGGCAAGACGGGCATCGTCAGTTCCCAATGGATGTGATCAACTAAATAGCAGCTATGTCTCCACTGACTAGCAAAAAAGGAAACACAAGCTTTCTTAGGCATTGTGGGGTTTTGAAGGATGCATATTCCAAATTACAGTCTAATTGTAAGCCCTCTCTGTCAAGTGACCCAGAAGAATGATATTAAATGGGGCCCTGACAATGACAAGCCTTTGAACAAATTAAACAGGAGATTGTTTGTGCAGTAGCCCTTGGACCAGTCCGGGCAGGACAAGATGTCTACACCAGAGCTGGGGAGAATGGCCCTACCTGGAGCCTCTGGCGGAAAGCACCTGGGGAGACCCGAGGCCGACCCCTGGGGTTTTGGGGTCCGGGATACAGAGGATCCAAGGTTCGCTATACTCCAACTGAAAGAGATATTGGCAGCATATGAAGGAGTTTGAGCTGCCTTGTAAGTGGTTGGTATTGAAACACAGCTTCTCTTAGCACCCCGACTGCCGGTGGTGGGCTGGATGTTCAAAGGGAGGGTCTCCTCTACACATCACGCGACTGATGCCACGTGGAGTAAGTGGGTTGCATTGGTCACACAACAAGCTCACATACGAAACCCCAATTGCCCAGGAATTTTGGAAGTGATCAGGGACTGGCCAGAAGGCAAAGATTTCAGGGTATCGCTAGAGGAGGAGGTGACGTGCTGAAGGGGCCCACTGTATAATAGGCTGTCAGTAAATGAGAAGCAATATGCCCTGTTCACTGATGGGTCTTGTTGTATTGTGGGACAACATCAGAGGTGGAAGGCTGCTATATGGAGTCCTATATAAGTCACAGAAGCTGTTGAAAGAGAAGGTGAATCGAGCTAGTTTGCAGATTTGAAAGCCACCCAGCTGGCTTTAGATATTGCTGATTGAGAAAAGTGGCCAGTGCTCTATCTTTATACTGACTCGTGGATGGTGGCAAATGCCCTGTGGGGGTGGCTACAGGAATGGAAGCAGAGCAACCGGCAGCGCAGAAGTAAACCCATCTGGGCTGCCCCATTGTGGCAAGATATTGCTGCCCAGCTAAAGAAGCTGGTTGTAAAAGTACATCATGTATATGCTCATGTACCCAAGGGTCAGGCCACTGAAGAACATCAAAACAACCAGAAGGTGTATCAGGCCGCCAAGATTGAAGTGGCTCAGGTGGATCTGGACTGGCAACATAAGGGTGAGGTATTTATAGGTTGGTGGGCCCATGACACCTCAGGCCATCAGGGAAGAGATGCAACATAGAGATGGGCTCGTGATTGAGGGGTGGACTTGACCATGGACACTATCACACAGGTTATCCATGAATGTGAAACATGTGCTGCAATCAAACAAGCCAAGTGGTTAAAGCCTCTGTGGTATGGAGGACGATGGCTGAAATATAAATATGGGGAGGCCTGGTACATTGACTATATCACACACCCACAAACCCACCAAGGCAAGCGCCATGTGCTTACAATGGTGGAAACAACCACCAGATGGCTGGAAACACATCCCGTGCCCCATGCCACCGCCCAGAACACTATCCTGGGCCTTGAAAAGCAGGTCTTGTGGTGACACGGCACCCCAGAACGAATTGAGTCAGACAACGGGACTCATTTCCGAAACAACCTCATAGACACCTGGGCCAAAGAGCATGCCACTGAGTGGGTATGGTATATCACATTCACTATCATGCACCAGCCTCTGGGAGAATTGAACGACACAATGGACTGCTGAAAACTATACTGAGAGCAATGGGGGTTGGGACCTTCAAACATTGGGATACACCTTTAGCAAAAGCTACCTGGTTAGTCAACACTAGAGGATGGGTTAATCGAGCTGGCCCTGCCCAATCAAAACTTCCATGTACTGTAGAAGGGGAGAAAGTCCCCGTAGTGCACATTAAGAATACGTTAGGGAAGACAGTCTGGGTTACTCCTGCCTCGGGCAAAGGCAAACCCACCCATGGGATTGCTTTTGCTCAAGGACCTGCATGCATTTGGTGGGTGATACGGAAGGATGGGGAAGTTCGATGTGTGCCTCAAGGGAATTTGATTTTGGGTGAGAATAGCCAGTGAATTAAATTGTATGATGATAATTGCTAAGTAACCCTGCTACTGTATGTCATCACTACTACAGTTGCTATATGCCGTATCAATGGTATAACAGTAAGAATCACCCAAATCAACGAAGGATGGACTTCCATGAAAATCAGGCAAAGTGCAGCAGTGATGGAACTTGAACTGGCTTCAGCAGCTGGCACCCAGCAGCTTCCTCCAAATCGACATCTTCAACACACACACCGTGGACATGGGCTGCACCAAATACACCAGCCACGAGCTCTGCAGGCAGCGTGCAACAATCCAACACCACACACAATCTCTCCTACCCTGAAAGACTGTTACGACAGATGGAGCCCCAAAGTCATGGATTAAATGAACTCAACGAACATGTTAGAGGGATGGCCCATAGACTAAGGGAATGGTATCTGTGTGTGTGTATAGGTATGTGTACATATATATCTCTGTGTGTGTATCTATACCTATATCAAAGATAGGGAAAGTGGTCGTGATTAATTGGAAAGTGTAGGATCTGGGCATGACATAGATGGTATAGAATAAGGCGTGGATAATGTCCTGGGTTCAGCTGGGATAGAGTTAATTTTCACAAGAAGCTGTGAGGGGACACAGCCAGGACAGCTGACCTGAACTAGCCAAGGGGATATTCGCTACCGTATGACATCATGCGCAGTATATAACTGGGGGAGGTGGCCCAGGGAGGGGGGATCGTGGCTTGGGGGTGGGCTGAGCATCGGGTTCCAGGAGGTGAGCAATTGCATTGTGCATCATTCGCTTTATATATTCTTTTATTAGTATTATTGTTATTATTATTTATTCTCTCGGTGTGTTGTCGTATTAAACTGTCCTTATCTCAACCCATGAGTTTTCTCACTTTTACTCTTCCTATTCTCTCCCCATCCCACCAGAGGAGTGGGGGAGGAGCGAGCAAGTGGTTACGTGGTGCTTAGCTGCTGGCTGGGCTTAAACCATGATATGTATTTTAAACAGTGGTTATAAATTGTGTCTTGTACTTTGGTCAAACACGTATACAAACAGAGGGAGAGACACATTGTGCATGTACACTTCAAAAAAAATGGCTGTGGTTAATGGACGTAGCATTCTAGATAGCCTAAAATCTGTCTTCACTTGTATGGTTA
The DNA here is from genome assembly GCF_026419915.1 of Harpia harpyja. Lineage (NCBI taxonomy): Eukaryota > Metazoa > Chordata > Aves > Accipitriformes > Accipitridae > Harpia > Harpia harpyja. The sequence goes on from NC_068940.1 coordinate 887,575, forward strand.
TAGACACCCCAGTGCTACTGTCTTTTCCTCAACAGTGACATCTGCTCTCATTCTACACATTACCACTGAAATAACTAGTTACTAATCCCCTCTTAGACTATGCTGTAGATTCAGGAGGGGTGCGAATGAAGACGGAAACCACGGAGAATAGCACAGCAGAACAATATTTTCTTAGTACATGGCATAAACCATTTAGGACAAAAACTAACAAAAATAAGAGAGGGACGTTTATTTGAAATGGGAATACTTTTATTTAATCTGGAGAAAATTTGTTTGGCTGCCTTCTCTGGTAGGAGGGTGTGCTTTTTGGGACACAGTAACTAAGGAGAAGTTCTCTGCTCCTGTGTTTACACTACTTCAGCAAATGGAATAGATGTAGTAATTAAGTGCTCTCAAAAGGTTGCAAAGTGAGTTGATTAAGTGAATTACTAAACTCAGCATAAGCATGTCAGGATCAAGATGCAATTGTTCATTCTCTTTTATGCAGTCTTGTTCTGTAAATAAAGCACTGCTCTAATCGTAACATTTTCCATAGCAGCAAAAAGAAACTATTTTTGTTTAAACTTGTAAAAGGTCTTGTTCGTGGTATCAACAGTTTTCATAAACAGCACGGTCTTGCCTTGCTCTTAACAGTTTTAATGGTGGAAGCACTGACTCATTTTGGTGAGCTGTTCATGACTCTTTCCTTAGAGGCATGCCTCACAATAGACATTTATATTTTACAATAATGCATTTCATTGCCATATCTCAAAGTATTTTGACAGAATGAGTAAATGTTACATTGTCAGCATAACAGGAACAACAATAGTGGCATAGAAATTAGTTGCAGTAAATTTAGTGAACAGAAAACTGGAAGTAGAATTCAGGCCCTCCATACCTCTTATCTTATCAGGTAGCTGAGGGTTAAGACATACAAGAACCACATTGGTCTTGTCTTTTCTGCAAATTTCAACCTTCACCTGGAAATGCTGGCCATATTTCCTATGTATTCTGCTCTGCTTCCTGGGATATCATGAGAACTCATGCTGCTGAGAATAAATTGAATTTTGATATTAACCACTAAATTATAATCCTGAGAGTGGTAACTATTGAAATCCCTTCTCAGTCCCATTCACACCACAAGCCCAGCTTTTAGAAAGCACAATGACGTTCTGAGGGAGTCTCCTGAAGTTTTCTGCCCCGGTAATTTATATTTCTCATTTAGTCTACTTAATTTGGGTAGTTCAATATCCATCCACATGAATGCCACTTTGTAAAAAAGTCTTTGAGTGATCCAGAAGTCATTTACACCTTTGTGAAATGGCTACATTTTTCTATGAGGCAATTTTGTGAGACAAACAGAAAGCTACTGCACAATGAAAACCAGCCTCAGGTTTGTACCATCTGCTATGCAACTGTTTACCTGATAGCAAAATTAGTCTGCTGAGTAAGCAGAGTCCTCTCAAAAGGCAAATAATAACACGTAGAAGAATTTTTTACCATTTGTTTGAGAGAGAGCAAGTGCATGCATGAATGCATACATGAGGATCCTTGCTTTGAAGGAAAAAGAAGTGGAGAATAAATCCTATCTGCACTAGAGATAGAAGTTTTGAGAGACTCTTCAAAGAGTCTCTCAACTAATCCCAAGGGACACTCAAAAAGTGGGAGATGCTTCTGGGGGAAAAAAAAGGAGATCTTTAATTGAACTCCTCAAGCCCTGTGTACATGTGTGCATGTTACATGCTTCTTACCTCCGGAATTATTTGCTCACTCCTTGATGGGTGTTGCTGTAGTGCACAGTTTGAGTGGCCTACCAAAATGAACTTAAGACCCAAGAAAGTCAATGGAGATAAAAACAGGAGAGACAGAAATTTGGTTGAAATACCTGCTGGAGCTGCCAGTCCCTCTTCAGCGACTAGGCAGCCCACAAGAACTAGCTGCCTGTGTTGGAAGTCTGCCTTTGGTAACACTCCCTAGAGCCAGCACAAGGAACCATGCCGGAGTTCATCCAGTGGTAGAAAATGTACCCTCCTAAGGAGCAGAGAAGCTTAAAGCTCAGGATGTAGGTATTGAAGTGCAGCGGATATGCAGAACGCACAGTACAAGATTCAGTGACAACAATAAAAAAAAAAAAATTTAAAAAGGCTTTCATGACCCTGATGGCCTTTTTTTTATTTCGGCTGACCTGTAATCTCATTATGAAATGAGAGGATAACATTGTTTGAAAGAGGTTGCAGCATAAAAATGTCTTTGAGTCACTTTGTGTTGCATTAAGTAAATTGTCTCTTTGGTAGTTCTGTAAATAAAAGGTGATGGTGAAACCTGAAAAGCACTCTTTTTGCTACCATGCAGTACTATAGTGAATAATGTCGTAATGATTTAAAATTAAATACCTTGATATTTCAGCAGTTCTGCATGCTTCAGTACCTCTTCAAAGATCCTTAGTTTTAACAGCAAGTCTCTCAATCTTTCCTGGAGTTACAGCACATAAGGTGTGTAAGTTATATATGTATGTAAGTGTGTATATATAGAGGTACATATTTACATATTAAAATGTAAGGGACCAGGAAATGGCATGCATTTGAGAAACCTAGAGAGAGACAGAAGTATGTAGTTTGCAGTTGGGGAAAAAATAGTAATTAAGCAGAAAGCGGGTTGTGGAGGAAAGGAACTCTTACCTCAGGAGACAAGCTGCCCTACTTTCTTTTCTCACATTTTGAAATCCATGAATCTTTTACTTGCTTTATCACTTTCCTGATTCCCTGCAGGCCAGAGCTGACAGCTAAGCCTCTGTTTTATCTTAAACTGTTCAAAGCATGTCGGAAAATGACTTACCCCGCTGAGTCTGAAAGTGGCTGCGTGATTGCAGGAACCCACCTACTGGTCACCCCCAGTCCAGGTGATCACCGTTGCTTGAGTGAAATCGTGATGATAGTCCCAGAACAGCTGGCAGATTGTTACAATATACGGTCTTTTACTGCTTCCAGTTGAAGACCAGAAACTGAGTTGATGGGTTTTTTTATTCTCTCTAGAAGTAATTATTCATGTCTTGGGCCACTCTGATATCAGTGCACAGCGATAGTATTAGTTTTTCTCCCTGTGTTATTAACAGCTGTTTTGTATATGGACAGGGTCAAGCAGTTGCACTGGCTGTAACTGTCTTGGCTGTTTATTCTGTGGGCTCTCTCTGCTGACTTTGAATACGGCCTTTACAAATCCTTTCTATTTTTATTCCGTTGCGCTTCTGAGAATTAGCTTTAAAATACACTGTTGTCGCTACACTTCAGCACGATAAAATGCAGCTATAAGGTGAGTGCGGCCACATTCATGTCTAAAAATAGGATTCTACTGGAATTCCTACAGTAATTTCATTTTAGTAGGCTTTAACTTGTGCTGAAAATTGATATACCTCAAACAGTTCTCTGTGATGAAGCAAAATAAAGCAGGATAGGAATTGCAGACTGTTTATGCTCAGCCTGTATAATGAAATAATATGCTCGTGTGCTGCTTTTCATCTTCAAAGTTTTACCATCTGTATTACCATCTCTGAGAAGTGACATGTAAGTAACTGGTATATGAGATTCTTAGGTTGAAATTCATCTGACTAATGACACTGGAACCCGCGTTTTGCAGTTCTCAGGAGGAAGCTGTAACACCGTTCTTCACTGGTGTTAGATCTTGTGAAATAACTGTTTCTTTTTGGGTATCTGAGGAGAAAGAAAACACTAATGCTAGGCACAGCTCCCTTTATTGTCACAGGGTATTTTTTTTGATTTTGCACTGGTGAGAATGTTTGCAGGGAAGTTGTTGTTGACGTCTTGTTAACTGATTACAACCAGGTATGAAGGTAAAAGATTTGTGAATCCGTGAAGGTCTGGAGAACCCACCCAGAATGAAGCTTTCAGTTCTCCCCACTATACTGAGATCACAGGGAGTGGAGATGTATACTGCCATTAGTTAATCACATCAGAAACTTCCTTCTTATTTTTGTAGGGTGAAACATTTTCCAAAGGCTCTCCAAAATCAGCAGGGAGTTTCTGGATGTCATTTTGGATCTTTGCTTACCATATTGGCTGAATTCAAGCCTTCAACCCTAGGCCCGTTAGTCAGTAAGCATCCTCTACGATTATGTCAGTGGTTTTATTTTTCTTAAAAATTGATTGTGTTGTTGGCACAGCTGGACTTACTATGCAGTGCAAACAAGGGGAGTGGTCTCCTCTTCAATTTACTTTAGCAGATCATGCAACAGTAGACATGTACTAGCTTGAAATGTATACCTTGAATTAAGAAGCAAATGTCAGTTATATGGTCTTTATGAACTATTTTAGGTGCATAGGAATTTAACATTAATTGTGTTACTTGCTGTAATGTCTTCTTGGCTCTTACTACACCCAGTCTTGTCCAATTTATGTGCCAGCTGATTTCTGACTTTTCGGAATTTATGAGTCCCGTGAATCCTTATCATCGTGCTGTGGTAGTAACTAGAGTAAATATGGAGAATGAGACTGAAAAGATACTGGGTAAACAGGCCTTACTGCCTCCTTTCTAAACAACCAATGCATTGCATTGCAGAATTTACCATCTGAAGACATGTTTCAGTCATCAGAGATGCAGTGAGAAACTCGGACAGGATTGTCTTAAATAGGGAGGTTGTGTGCAAACCACTGTTGAGTTATTTAGGTTAGTTAACTAACTTTATCACACACTGTAAAAACATTAAAAAAACCCAGAAGGGCAATTGGGTCATTTTTGTGTTCTTCATTAAAGCACTGTTCATAGAAGTAATTCCAAAGTAATTAATTGTCCCTGCTTATAGCATTGCAGTGGTGCTTGTTTTGTGCCAAGGGCCATCATTTGAAAGCACTCAGCACCTTCTGGGAAGTCGGCTGCAGGATAGCATCAACAATATTTTGGATGATTTCTCAAAAAATACAGTATGGTTGCTAACAGTATAGATATGGGAAGAGAAGCAGATTTTCCAAGTGCAAACTGCACATTATCAAAGCTTGGGGTACCCAGCCACACGTTTTGATTTAGTCACAGATTTTGTCACTTCCTTGCTTCTCGACTATAAAAAAAGGGACAATAATATCCCTACTTTATGAAGGCATTGAAAAATAATTTCAGTGTTCCAGGCATCTTGCAGTTGAACAAATGCTGAAGGTACTGTTCTTATTAGATGGACAGATCAGCTAATGGGCTGGTGAAAGAACCAATGCTGAATGAAAGTCATAAGCTTACAGATCATTGTAAGAAAAATTAACTTCAGCAGATGTGAAGTTCTGTGTTATGCAATATTGCTTGCCCAGACTTGTGGTAGCTGCTGTAATTGTTTCACTGCATTTGGGTTGTGGGAAGGGGTATCAGTGACATGGCTAGTGAAGCAGAATTTTTAAAGACAGTGCTTTTTTTTTTTTGCCTTTTTTTTTTTTAAATTTTGCCGAGTAGAAATGTAAAATAAAAATCTGTATTTTAAAATATTCATTTATTTTTCTTTCTTTCTTACAGCTTGTGGCCAATGCAATCCTTTTTGTCAGTGTAAATTTGTATGGGGTCTTTGTGAGGATTTTGACTGAAAGGGCTCAGAGGAAGGCATTCCTTCAGGCCAGGAACTGCATTGAGGACAGGCTGAGGCTGGAGGATGAAAATGAAAAACAGGTCAGTTTTTAAGCCTTATTTCTTTTTCTCTGTTTCTTCTGAGATGACTGTAGTTATGTGAACCACAGGTCAGGACGTTACTGCCAAGTGCATGATAGGGCCTGTGTGCATTTCCATTGTGAAGGAAGGGAGCTGCCTCCCCCTGCCTGCTTCAGCTCTTCCTCCCCAGTGCACGCACGCTCTTCGCTCCTCAGAAGGTGCCGCTGACCCCACAGCTACTGTCAGCTCCAGCACCAGAGGGGATGTATTTTAGGGCTGAGGCAAAGCTAACATACTATTCCAATCTAAGATCCTGGGGGTTTTTCTGCATGGATGTTTTGGGGTGGGTGTTAGATATGCTGTAAATACTTCTCTTCTGGCTGTGTGTGCTGTACCCTGTTTGCATTCATGACACCTATAAACAAAAGTCAACATTTTGGGGACAAGGGACTGCACTGATATACATGAATAACTGTGGTAACAATCTATTCCTTTTCTCAAAAGCCACCTTAGCAGTTTGATGGTTTATTTCACACAATTTCATCAATCAATCTTCCAAGTAGATTGGGAAACAATGAGAAAAAATGCTATATTGTGGAGCTTGCTGTTGTTACTCACAGGTCTGAATCTTAAACCTACTAAGATCTGTTCATCTGTAAGGTTTGGGCTAGATTTTTCTTTCTTTCTAGGTGATAATAGAGGGCCACGCTGGAATACATAGATATAACTCCATTGACCTCTGTGAAATGATGGTAACTTATGCTAATAAAGCCCTTAAGTGGTATTCAAACCTTGCTATACAAGATGTCAGGGTCCTCAAAGCTTGTGTACCTCCCACACTTTTACTTCCCTTCACTTGCAGTTTCTCTAGCGAGTTTATTCCTATGCATGAAGTAATGTGGGTCCTTAAGTACTTTCTGTTATGAATTGAGCGAATGCATTTTTATGACCTGAACACACTCTGTAATAAGTAGATGTCTTCTTTGAACAACTGCATATCTTTGCTGGCTGCGTAAAAATGGTATTAGGATCAAAGCCTTTAGGTTTGATTCTGGTCTTTTGTAATCTAAAGCTGCAAATTTTCAAAGGCATAAATGTGTCATAAGTGAATTTCCATGGGATTTAGGCAACCCTGAGATTTGTGCCTTTGAAAACCTGCTTCTGGGATCCAACATGAAAATAATATTGATTTTTGTGTTTCTCTAGTTAGCACATTAGCAATCTGTCTTATTTTATATTTTATCCATGCATATAGAAACACGAGAAAGAAAAAACAAAACACATAAGTACCATTACTGTTAATAGTATACCTAGAGAATCCTGCAAATGTTTTCCCAATGCAGCATACAGGTCAGTGAAGAGAATACACTTTTCTCCTACGCTTGTGAAATTAACTTTATGCAACACAGTGTAAAACTCAATACAGTAGTGAAATATGCTAATTAGCTGTCAAAAATACCACCAAAATACTTTCTGTGGCTGCTGTCATAGTACATTAGAATACCTCTAAAACCAGGGTGAGAATTAAGACATGATTACAGGCTACAAAATTATTCTGCAGTTGCTGTAGCATAACGTAGCCCAAGTTTCCAGCTGGCAACACTCAAGAGTCTTTGAGAGGAAAAAAGATGTTGCTGACCTAGTTCAATTTTTGTGATCATTCCTGTATTTTGTTCTCTGAAGTACCAACATTACATGTTAAAAAGGACTGAATTTTTTCATCAGACTTTCTTGCCTCATTCAAATGCTCTGACCTAGATACCGTAGCCCTTTTGCATTGAGAATTGTAATCCAAAATGCTAAAACCTTTCCCTGGTATTTCTGTGCAAGTCTCTAATGGGAGAGGAAAGAACATGCTCTTGGCTTTTGAACATACACTGCCTTCTGGAGTTAAAGTGTTGACTGTGTGAGACAGATACCACAGCTGAAACTGTAAGTGAGATTTCTTCCTCTGTGTCCTACTTACAGTGGTTCTCCTCATGTAGGATGTATTTGTAGTAATAGTGCCACATGATAATTTTGATAAATCTATTTTTATGAGCAAGAGCAAAGATATCATGTTGTAGCATTTTTGGAGTCATCACACAGGAGTTTGCAAGTAGGCTTTGAAAGTGTTGCTGGGGAGAAGGGGAGCAGATGGACTCTCTTTATTTTAAAATTCAATTTAATGTTCACCCTGTTATCTGTTCTCTGTGGTCACAACAAATAACTGGCCTCCATGGTGGCATCATCCATTTGTTACATTGCTGAATGTTAGACTGCAATTCCAGAGTAACACCAGAAGTGAAGGCCAAGTTTTAGACCATGAGCGAATAATTATAATCATTCACTTGGGATAAGCTGCTTCTCTCATTATCTGTAAATCTCAGCAGCAAGACCATCCTCTGCAGAGCAAGCAGTTAAGAATAAATATTGTGAGGTGGGTCCTGTTCCCTGCCACTGCACTTGTTCTGTTCCTGCTCAGTCAGAGCACCTGAGCACTCCCTTTGCTCCCACTGCACCATCCCTCGGTGTCCACTTTGTTAATTCCAGATCATCCTTTGCCCATACAGCAAGCAAGGCGTTGGCACCCTGCTTGCTCCCTGGAGGACTCCAGCGTTAGACGTCCCTACGGATCCTGAGAGCAGCCTTCAGGCAGTGCTTCAGCCCTTCCCAAGTGAGCAAGCAGGGGTTGGAATGGGGTAGGCATTCAGCATAGAGAAAGAAGTAATCTGCTGCTGATTCAGGCTGCTTGCTGTCTGATTCAGAGGGGAAACCAGTAAGGAAGTTGTGGCCCACCATGTATTAATTCCCAGCGTGGCGGCTCCTGAAGTGGTGCTGTGCTCCAAGGCAGTGGTAGCACTGCAATTCCGGGGTCATCTTAATTTGAAGTGCAACAGGACCACTCTGTTTAGAGGCCTGTAGGCTCCCATTTTGCATTTTTCTCGTCTTGCTTTCAGCATGTGTATAGTTTTGTCCTCCCCACAGTTTTGTGATGGTGAATTTCACTCTAATTATGCACTCTGAAACAAGAACTTCCTTTTATTTGTCATAGACTTGTCTGATGACTTGATTGGGTGTTCTCCAGCTCTTGTTTTGTGATAAATTGTGAGTAATCATTCTACAGAAAACTATTCCGTGCCACTCACAACGCTGTAGACTTCTCTCATTACCCTGCTCATCTCTCTTTCCAAGCTGAAAAATTGTAGCCTGTTTAGTCTCCTGATGTATGGAAGCTATTTCCTACCCCAATCTTGCCAACTTTGTAAAGAATCTCACTCACACCACACACCCCCCGGAATATTTTAATGCAAATTCATGCATTGGATTCAGAGATAAAGCGTATAATTTCCATCAGTGAAATGCACTTGTTGCAGCACAGGCTGATGTGAAAAGTGCCTGTTGTTTTCATATGAGGAAGGATGGAAAAATGTTTGACTTCATGCAAACCTCCAAAGCCCACAAAACCAGCTTAGATATCTTCACTGGTTTTTAATTGTATAAGTATATGCAAATATGTTTGCAAAATAAAGGCCATCTTTCAAGCAACTTGTTTAGATCTTTCCTTCCCTCCTAAATGTTACTTTTGTACTTGCTCGCAATTAGAACATGATGGTGGGAAAACAACTGGAGAATAGCAAAGTCTCCAGTATGGGGGATTGGCTATCTTAAAAACTATTAATGAATTCACATTTAGTCTGTCAAACCATTGGGACTGGATAAATGTATTTAGTGGTGGCACCCATCTTTCACGAAATAGTTATGTACCCCACTACAATGCATGAAATTTAAGTTTATTACAGGCTTTAATGTAAGAAGCTGAAGGAAGCACTAAAAACTACAAGGAGTTAGGAAGCACTGGGCTGAGACAGGCCGCTCTGGTTAGCTTCAGGGCCAGAAGCATGGCACTCCAGGTAGTCTAATTAGTTTTGCTGAGAGGTAGGGTTTTTCCCTTTGCTAGTACAACACCATGCTACTGCAGTAATGCTGGTTCCAGGAGACAGACTAGCACCCCAGTGTTGCTCTGCAGTGCTTCCGTACATGTTCACCAGATCATATGAAGCTACCTAAATTCTCTTTATGCAATGCTGAATTGTGCATACAAATGTCTGCATGTGTATGCGTATGCATTCCAAGTGCCTGATGTATTTTAGGGCAGTATCCTTAACATATATAGTATTGTAACTGGGACATCACCGAGTCAGAGATTTGATTAATAACTATTCATGGAAAATGAAACTGTGTCAGCAAAAGATACCGCGAGTCTCAGTGCAGAATACTTTGAACTGCTGCTTAGGGCATTTTGGGTTCAAATTCCCTGCTGGGTTCAGGTCACCCTTCAAAACAATTTAATCTAGATATTAAACGTTTTGGGTATGCGTACTACCTCCTGTACGTTTGGGTAAAAGGATGACACCCACAGCAACCCTCCAGTGGTTTTGTCCGTTATGTTTAGTTTCAAGCATCTATGAAAAAAGGGAAAAAAATACAACATTATGTTTGAATAAAGCAAACCATGTTGGACTTCATGCTGGTAGTGGGTAACAGGTTGCTGTTTTTTTTTAATTCCAATTCAGCAACCAAACTGAAGAATTAGTTATCTGCACAGCCTCAGGCAGAAGTAATATCTAGGGTGCCTGACAGCATGCTTATCAATGCATAATCAGGTTCTCCTTATGTTTCCCATACTTTTTATTCCCAGAATCCTGCATCTATTTTCATTGCAGTGCAGAAGAAAATATGAAATTTATCATTAAAACACAGGCCCTGTTTCCATAATCAGTCATACTGGCTCTGTGCATCAGCAAATCGCCCTGCAGCAAAAATTTCATCTGGATCATGCGTGGGCACAAAAACATGTTCTTGTCAAATTATCTAGTGTGCAACAGGGAGGTGGTCCTGATTTTACACAAACTGCAGGGCTAGAGATGATGCCTGATTCTCTGGAAAAGCTAGCCAGTAGAATCTTTGAAAAATGTAGGTGGACTAACTAATTTTAGCTGACAGGGTGAGCCTGTACCACATTAGCGCTGTATTCTGTTACAAGGAGGCTTAAAATTGAATGTATTGTGTCAGCGAACCACAGCCTTACACAGGAAAGTCCACCTTCAAAAATCTATTTGTTCTGTTCTAGGATGAGGGAAAAGAGAAAAGGAGTGTTAAAATTTCAGGCTCTCGGTTTGAACTGCTGGGCTTCATGCCCACTCGTGCAGGCTGGCCAGCTATGCCTCTTAGCCAAATAGCAGCACCAGCAGGGATGGGAACTTCTCCTGCTCTCCGCTTCGTTTGCCACCTTTGGCTGCTTAGATCCTTACACAGAGCTGAGATGAACTGTTGGTTACCTTCATCCTGCTATGTGGCACCCCTGGTCCATCTTCCACCTTTCTCAGGTAAAAGGAGTTGCGGAGGCACGTTTCTCTCTCCCACACAGCAATAATTGCCCAGAAGCTTTCCACTGGCTAGCGTATGTTAGTCCCCAGTCCTTCAATAGTCATGCACGTGTCTATCCTTCATATAGCAAATAATAAATCTGAGTGCTACTTGGGTTAAATGCAAACCTTCAGTTTCGACGTGCAGCCATTAGGAACTGCTTGTTACCCCTTGCAAGGCAGGGTATGGTAAACAAATAAACGTGTTCTAATTTTAAAGTTCTATTACACCTCTTTTTATGCAGAATAAACTTCTCATCTGAATACGGTTAGTGCCAGAAGCTGCGTTGTTCTGGCATACCATTGGCATTCTTCTTACCTAACTTTGGCCAAGTAAACGTGAGGCCTGTCATCTAACCTTTTAACCTGTAGGCAGTAATCCTTAGCAGTAATAGACACATACAAGGGTAGTTCATCCCTTCTATCCTGAACAGCTTGCTGGAGATCAGATGAGGTTTTTTCCTGGAAGGGGTTACAGGGGACACCTAAGCTTAGGGCTAGACAGCTGCATGATAAGAGAGAGACGTGCCTTGCACTGGACTTGAAATGTCGAAATGTAGAAACTCAGTAAGACACAAGAAAAAACATACAGTTGTAAATCATACAAAGTACATGTGTTTTAATTGCATTGTAATTGTATTACTCTACCCACATGCCTTTAATTTGCAAAATGTAACATATGGTATTATAGAAAAATCGATAAAAGCCTTTAAAAAGCCACACTTACAACAGCAGGCCAGATCAGTACTATAACAATTTGGTTTAACTTTATTTCACCCCTTGAAACCTTCCTGATGTTAGTAAGTATGTCAATTAAATTGGTTATCAGCCATTTCATTTTTTGACACAAGGCGTGAACTGTGGCAACTGAACAGATTTCTAAAGAGGAAAATAGGGCACATGAAATTTGCTTTTTAGTATAAGTCTATGTAGTCACTCATACTCAAACTAACAGGGGGATGTCTTGGACTGCTGTTTGTTGCAGTTTGTTTTTTCTCATAGATGTGTGTATGACATATAGTCATGCCACCTACATTAAGGTCTTATATGTTGTAATGGATGCTGGCTTACATTGAGTAGGGTAGGCAAACATAAATAGATAAGTTAAAAAGTATAGTTGTATCATTTTAAAACCTGTTGATACTTCGGCTGTTAGGAGTTTTCAAATAAATATTGGGTAATTACGAATAAGTTCTGCTTCAAATAACTGTCAAGTAAATATGCTGGTGGTTGACTCGGTGAATTTTCCAGTTTATTTTTCCAACTTGCTCTGTGTATTTTCCATTAGAGAGAATGGAGGAGGAAGTACAAACAAGAGCACACAAACCTGTCATTAGATGATTAAAAATACGCTACCATACAGTTTTCAATAGGTAACATCATGGATAACAGTTGCTAAGGCAAATTATCATAGAGAAGAACACTGGCTACAGTGCTACGGATCCTTAAGTTAAATAGTAAGACAAATACTTCAAAAGCAATTTCTTAGGGCTGATTTCTAAAGTCACAGCAGTATCCATGACAGCAGTGCTGTGACTCAGGCAATGTTTTTATGTATTTTAGTAGGATGTCACAGTATAAAGTAATGCAACCTCAGGAGTGATTCCTGATGTTCTTTCCTCAGCAGTAGGAATTCATAGGGAACTTTAAAATGTCATTAGGAAAGTTCTCTTACATGTATTCTTATTGTTGTCCACAAAATTGTTTTCACTTCTGGAAGTGTCTTAACTATAACAAAAAGCTAGCTAATGCTTTAACACAAGCTTGACACAACTTTTCCTGTGCCACTCTTCAAACGCACAGCGGTTCCACCGTAGACCAGCAGCTCTGCCACATAGGTGCTTCACAGTACAGCAGCTGGCCCAGCCACATGTGCAGTTTGCCAAATGGTTCCTGAGTTGCTATGTTACTGCTTAAGCACAGATTATCTTCATGAGCAGGATACTGAGCTGGGCACTTTGCTTTCATCCCAGTGTGTGACAGTCAGTACACGCTGTTTGCACACACAGACTCTCATAGATGTGTTGCCGGTTTCTTTTGGTCAACTTTCTGTGAAGGAAGAGAGCTAGACCACATCCCATTAGCTGGCAAAAAAAAAACATTCTAAGCTAAATTTTTTTTTTCAGGTTTGCCATTCTAGAGTGAACTTCTGTCTGTCACATAATTTAAATTCTTTCCAAAGTTTCTGTTTCCCATTAACTCTTCAATATAAACTGATTTAATTTGGAGTTAGCTTCCCTTCAGGAACATTTGATAAGGAATTTCCAGTTTGACAAGGTAATAATGAACTAAATCTGAGTCACACTTGTTATTTTAAGTGAGTGAATATACTCATTGCTTCCATAGCATGTTCGTGGTTGGTCCTTGTTTTCCCTCTTTGGAAGGCGATGAGATTTTCTGCTGGTGGGTTAGGCTCATTTCCCTGCTCTGTGAAGACAAAATGAGGACAAGTAGCAAAGGACAAAGGCTTTTAGTTTTTTCTAATCTAGATTAGAAAAATTCTAGGTTTTTCAAAGCAAAGTGTTATATCTTCATCTGTGGAGATTATGGCATCTACTGCGTTTTACTGGTTTGCACTGTGATTTGCTTTCATATTGCTATACTAAAGGCATCTGTGGTTTTCGAAAAAGGAACTGCTAACTGCTTATCACTTAATATGTCTTTCTTAGGCTCTAAAATTACTGCTTTTGACTTCAGGTTCCTGTTTTCTTAAAATCCTCAGCCTGCTTACACCCACTACTGAGCTCAGTTTCTATCACTAGCAATCAAGAAGTTTATCTTTACTGAAGAGTTCTTGCTTGTTCCACCACCGGCAAAAATCTGTAATAAGGGCATGTACTGATATCGAGTGGCTACTGCAGCCCTAAATGTGTGCTGTGTCAGACAATAGCAACGTTGTGAAGCACCGGTACTAGTGCAGCAGTGTGTCCTTAATTTCTGACTCTTCTGTCCTCTGATTCTTCCCCCGCTCTGGACCCTCAGCTGCAGACTCTGTCTGCTCCAGCAGCGAGGAAAGAGTCTTGGAAATGTCTGCGGCCCTTCTGCCCTTGCTCCCCTGCGCTGGCCCCATTTCTCGGCAAGGTGCCGGAGCAGACCACAGCAAGTTTGCCACGTATCTGTGGGGAGCTGGTGGAGAGATCTGGGGTTTGGAGGAGTGTGTGAAGGACGATGCCGTATCTCACTGGGCAGAGGAAAAGAAGAACGTGCCACAGTCCCGGTACCATCTCGAGCTGTAACGTGTAGCATGTTCTTTGAGAAAAATCCCACTAGCTGGGGACTGGGGGGTTTGTGAGGGCAGAAGAGCGGGGGGATGTATCTACCTTGCTGAAGGTTGAGCTCTGTGACTTTCAGTTCCTGAGGATACATACGTGCCTGGCGCAAGTATTCAGTGTTACACTGGTGGAACAAACCGACGTGGCTGTGGACTGGAAAGAGGTGAACCTGTCACTGGAGAGGAGACTTAGTACAGCAGGGGTAAGCCAGTGAAGCTCTGACTGCTCTTCCATTTACCCTGGAAGGGGGTAGCATCGGTGAAGCTGATGCTGCTTGCAATGCCTTTTTCCTAGCGTCTTCAGAAGAAAAGAAGAGAGAGAGATACAATGACAGGATTGTTGTCCCAGTCCTGCTCACGGTGGAACACATCGCTCTGCGCGACACTTCAGCCTCTAGCGAACCTGAGCTCACGTGTCTCTCAGCTGCAGGCCTGCCTAGGAATTGCATTAGCACATCTGTGCTCCCTCTGATCACAACATGGGCAGATGATTGGTACTCTTTCTGAACATTTTTAAGGCCCCTCTTTATTTGAACCAGAAAAGCCTTTTTATAAAGAGATTAAATTTTTGGAACTTGTGCTTTAAGTGTGTCTTTTTGTTTTTAACATATATACTCAACAAATATGCATACTGTCAGTGCTACTATAAGGGGATCATTTCACTGAAAGATGAAACCTGGCCTTCCTGACTCTGCAAGAGAATGGGCAAAACATTTTCTTTCCACATAGGAAGATATAGAACGGTATGTTCAGTGGCCGTTCTGTGCCAAAGAAAGTTTCATCTTCACTGATAGACCCTCAAGAACCCACTTATCAAAATTCCACTGGAGCTTGATAGAAACAAGGACATTTATTAATCTAACATTTAATTAGGAAAAACTTCAAAAACTCCCATTTGACTTTTTTTTGGTTTTCCTAGCAGGTATTTTCAAGTATACCATATTACCATCTTCCCATACCCACTAACCTTCTCTAAATGTTTCTGTGGTTAGTAGCATGTCTTTGCTGACCCATGTATCTTTTGAACAGAACAGAACAGTGACCAAGACTAAAATGAGCGGTTTGTGTTGAGACTATATGCTTTACCTCTTAACTCCAGTTCCTCAAAAGAAGAGCACTGAGTTGGAGCTTACTTCAAATGTGTGTTTTGAGGATATGATTCCATAATTGCTGATCATTCTGTCAGTGGTGGTTGCACCCAAGGGAACTTTTCAGACCTCTCTTTTCCTTCCCCACGTTCATTGCAGAAAGGCAAAGAGTTTTGCCACTACTCTGTTTTTTTCCCCACCTTGTCTTGTTTTCCTCTATCTGTTTCTGCCTTCATGGAGCGGAAGAGACAAACAATGTGGTGTTCCACACCTAGGTTGAAGGGGTCACTTTGAAGAGCTAATCACTGCTGGAGTCAAGAAATACCTGTCCCTAACAATATACTCCAGAAATGCTATTGTGCCTTCTTCCTTGCCAAGCATAAGTAGGGTTTCAAGTTATCTGCTCTAGAGAATGGTCTGATTATATCTGTATGGCTACTTGCCTGCACTATAGTGAGGCAAATAAAGATGCCTTAAGTATAAAGTCACTGTTTGGTTGTGTGAATTTAGCTGCTTCTCACTCAAGTTTTCTGCCAGTAGGAAGATTTCCATTAGCTGAAATGAGTGTCGTCTTTTTCCTGTCAAGTTTTCTGTGATGGTTTTGTGGATACATTGAATTTCGCCAGTTAGGTTTCAGAGAGAGTGAGTACTGCAGATATGGGGTGAGAGTAAAAAGATTAATGATAGGCTGATGCTACAGTCATTTATTCATTGCCAGTTTATATCTGGTGTCAATGCTGTTAGCTTGCCTTTCTGAAGATTAATCCTTACTGGTATATTTCTAGAGCATTCTGATTTAATACATAGGAGGGCAAGCAGGAAAACAGGCTATGGTTTTTATACTTCCTAGTTTCCTTGTTTATCCTCATAGCCTTTCTCTGTTCTTGTTCTTGTTTGAACAAGATTTGTGGAGCTGATCTCAAGGTATCCTACTAGCAATCTTCCAGTCCGTTCTGGAATCACACTTGCCTTTTTAGGGTAGCATCACACAAATACTCCATAGTCATTCAGTGGTCAGTGGGTATCTGAGGCTTTTTCACGTGCAGAGGTTTCCAACTCGTTCTCCCTCCTGTGTGTTTGTGGATGGTACCTAAAAGGCACAATGTACTGCTGGGGTTTTCTCATTCTTATCATTCCACTTGTGTGCTGTCCTGTGAACTTCGTACCTTCGAGCAGTTTTATGGTCTCTTTGTGCCCACTCTCCAGCCGATGCTTCGGCGCTCGCTCCATGCTGCCCATTGCTCTCTCTGTTTTAGCCAAGAATTCACCCTCCCCTAATTCTTTCACAAAGTCTTACCTTCTCCATTGTAACTAATAATGTTCCATGTGGAACCTATCAGTGCCTCATTGAACACCATGCTGATGGTATATCCTGCCTTTCCTTTATTTGAACAAAAATAATCAGTTAACCATAAAAAGATGTCAAATTGGTCTGGTACAGGTCTACTTACCCTGAATCCATCTTGAAGTTCATACGTAGTATATTGATCATCTACCATAACTGTACGTTGTTAGCCATCCTCTTACTACTCAAAATCTGTGCATTAGATGGCAGCTTTATGAATGGTCTTTTATGATTATGATTGTAATAATGACTTACTGACAAATACAATTTTTCAAGAAATCTCAGGAACGTTCTGAAACATTGCCACCTTGTGGCTTTTAAAAAATCACCATCTTTAACAGTGCTTTTTCTTGTACTTTGTTGGAAGAAAAGGCATAGCGTAGTTAATTTAAAATAATTCACTAATGACATCTGCTGTCTTTGTTTTCCAGCTTACAGGAAGTGTAAATGAATCCTAGTATTTTTACACAAAGTTGTTCTTCCATGCATTGCACTAGGCTTCCTTTTTCTGTCATTTTTTTGTTTTCCTTACAGGGAATTAAAATGGCTGTGCGGTGTAATATAGGAATGACAGAGACTATAAACTAAGCAGTAGCTTTTAAAATTATGCAAGAGTGAACTTATCAAGGTATAATTAGGTAGCAGGTGGTAATATTTAGGATGTACTTTGGAGTTCCTGCTGACTAAGTAGAAGCTGAATCTCAAAATTATATAGATGAGTTGACTTTGAAACAGTCTTATTTATATTTTATATGCATGTCTGATGCTTGTCTTCTCCAGGAAAAAAAAGATTTTTAAATATGTTGGGACTTTCTGTATAGTATAGCAATAACAAAAGAAGATCTGTGGTAGACTGCAAAAATTGGTGGGTTAGATTTCATGTTTTGTATTGTAAAAAACCTTGCAGAGTAGATGATCAAAATGCTCCTTTCTTTCGTGAGCTCCTTTTCCCATTTGTCATCGTTGTTGGAGTGTTACTATAACAAACAAAAATATTCATATTCTATCAGTCAGGAAACAAAGGTGCCAACCCTGGTTTTGTTACAGGCTTCTTTTTTCTTTCTTTCTTTTTAAAGTCCCTATGAAAATGCAAAAAGCGGTGGACCATGGCCATGCAGTCTATCCTGAATAACGTGGTTCAGTGCCAGGGAGCGTGAGAAAGGACCAGGATCTGGAGTGCTCTCCAGAGTAACTGCTTTCCCCAGCAGGAGCTCGGGAACCTCGGAGTCCCATTTTGAGCAAGCTCCACGGGGCAGAGGGCTCTGCCACGGCGGGCGTAGGGCCCCGGCTACCCGGCGGCGAGGGCAGCAGTGCCGGCAGGCCGGCTGTGCACCGCGGTGCAGGAGGAACCCAGCGAAGCTGGCTAAAAGAGACTGAGTTGCATCTGTTACAGTCCTGTTCTCACGGGACTGAAAGACATGCAAATCAGTAAATTCTTCTGCATGGCCCTTCAGCACGTCCAGACTGTAACTCCATTCTCAGAGTGAATTCCAGTAGATGTGCGTATACAGTAGCGTGAGAGGACAAGGAGCAATGACTTTCAAAGAACCAGAGAAACATGAGAGCCCGCAGCTTTGAGGCAATGCTACAGTTCCTCTGGTTGCTTCTCTTCCGTATCTCAGAAAAAATGGCAACAACTAATTCCTTTGATAAAATAGTCAGCACTGACTATAAATAAGATTTCCATTTTGTTTTCTGTTTACCTTATATGATAATCAACAGGAATACAATTTAGCATGGAGAAGCACAGCAAGTGCATCCAGTTTATGGGTAGAAAGTTGTGAGGGGTCATCCAACTGCACGGCAGGCAATGGGAAAGAGGAGAGGATGCTGGCTGGGAACATTAAGACATTTTTCTGCATTTCAGCCTTCTTTTCTGATGAAGGGAGAGTGGATTCATAAATGATTTACAACTTGGTGAAGGAATTTGAAAATGTATCACAGTCATTTCCCATACAGATGTCAAAATAAATCATTTCGTACAATAGGAATGGAATGTGGTATTGGGCTGTATAGTATTGTTTGGGGAGCTGCATGAAATGATTATAAAACAAAGTGAAAGTTTCAAAGGGACTTTGAGAAAGTCATAAGTGTTTGGAAGAAGCAGTAAAATAAGCAAGACAATGATTTTCAAAATGGGAGGGGGACAGGCTTCTTCATGTGGAGACAGGCGCAAGACACGTATTAGGAACCTGCGCTGGGGACTCCCATAGAAGCGGAGCCGGGATGCGGGTGGGAGAAGCTGTCCGGGCCAGGGATGGGGATGGGGGAGGGAGTTGTGCTGAGAAGCCTCCAAATTGGAGACAGCTGAAGAGAGCTTTGGGGCAAAACAGAGCGCGCGGATGATGGAAACTGTTGCTTCGGCAGCCTCTGTGGTCTGCTCGCCTCTTTCACTTCCCCTCTCAGGAAAGAGAAATCGCACTGCTGCTAGAGGGTGCTGAGCCCTGAGCTCCCCTGCTATTGCAGAAGGCACACTTGTGTGTGGTAAGGTGGCAGGATGGCTTCGGGCCTCCCCGGGAAGCCACAGGCACCCTCCACTCCTGATCATTGTGCTGTTGTCCCCCTTGGTACACAACGGTCAGGAGGGACCTCTGGAGATCACCCAGTCCAACCACCCCCTCAGAGCAGGACTGCCAGCAACACCAGGTCTGATCAGCCGTGGCTTTGTCTAGCCAAGTCTTGAATAACTGTGAGACTACTAAAGTTTTTCCCCAGGTCCAATGCAGAGAATTGCAGTACAGGAGCTTGTACTTGCAATTAGGGTTGAGAATGTTCTTTTTGGCCATTAACAATGGGAAACAATTTTTTTTTCCATTTCTCTACCTTTGCGTATTTTCCTTCTTTGTCATGTGCTAGTTGTTGAACAGTGCCAAGGTAACACTGAGCCATTCCTAATTGGCTTGGTATGCACATTTTGACTTGCCTTGGAGTCAAAGGAACGTTTGCTCCTTCTTTTATTTCTAGCAATGCTTCATTGCTGTGGGAGAAAGAAATCTGGATGTTTTCCTAAATCGAATGTCCTTTTCAAAATTAACTAAGTCTTCATTAATGGTACAGAAATCCTCATTAATGAGGATAAGACAGTTGGCAGAGGCAGCCCAGTTTGACATTCCAGATCCCAGGCGAGGACTGGTAATTTAAAATACAAATGAAGAATGCCGTGAATGAAGGAGATATAGGTCCTCATCTGTCATTTTCTTTTCTTAGTGAGATTTGTGCAGGGAATGCAAAATCATTGACAGACAATTATAATTTCTGAAAAGAATCTTTTTTTCATCATGCGATTTCACTTTAGACCACGTTAATGCTGAGTGAAGATTTACAACAGAAGAAGAGAGTACAAATTCCTAAAACAGTTTAAGTTGGTCATAGGGCCAAGATTTAATTTTCTGGGTAGAAACCAGCTGTAATAAGCCTAAAGAGCATTGTGGATCAGTGAGAAAGGTGAAAATGTGGAAACATTTTTCTCTCTACCAGGCCCTATGTTTTGGAATATGCCACATGTTGAGGCTACCTCAATACAACATCATTTGTCACAAATAAGAAGGTCTGCAGCGTGAGTGTTGTTTTATTCTAGTCAAAGTTGTTGCTAATTGATTAGTGCTGTCTCACTCTTTCAATTTTTTTCTGTCACCACCCGTCCTCATCAGAGGCAACAACCACTCAAGCATGAATGTCACCACAAATGGGACCGGCCTTGCTTTGGTGCTGTCACTTGTTCCATTCAATGCACTATGCCGCCGTGCACATCTAGTTTTCCTTTTAGTCTGGTTTTCAGATTATTTTTATAATCAGATCAGCCATACAGGAGCAAATGAAGAAAATCTGACAACGATGGTAGGACTTGCTGAACAGAGATCCAGGCGGAGGCCTTTCCCAACCCTTCCCACGGCTGTATTTGGCATACATGAATTCACTCTTGCCGCTCTAAACTTCTGAATCCTTGAGCATTCATTCCTTAGGCTGACCTGAAGGGCGATACCGCTTTGCTTGACAGATGAGATTTTGCCCAAAATAAAAGAGACTTTTCTTATTCTTTTTCTGGAGAGCTAGATGCTGTCTTTCATTTATTTTGAGTGCTTCGATACTTTCCATTGTGGGGTTGTTTCTCACATTTTCCAGTCTCTCTTCCAGTGACAATTCTTTACAGCCACGATGCTGCTTCCCTTCTTGGTCTGAAAGGTCAGCAGTGGCTGCCCTTTGAGAAGACCATAATTGAGTCTTTACTCGCTTGGTGAGTCTGAGGCTGCTAACCCTCTTTGTAAAGACTTTACAATTCTTCCTCAGTAATCTTTTTTTTTTTTTCTTTTTCCCTATCTCTAATGAAAAAAGCAAGCCACCACAATTTGATATAGGATTTTCATAAGCTCCCTTCAGGTCTTGTAATAGTCAAGCTAATGTGTATAGGAATCACTGGTTTTGTAGCCTCCCTTACTATATCTGCAGGTTTCAACGCTCTCAAGTGCTGCATCCTGCAGCTCTCCAATGCTACCTTCACAGTAACGATTGTTATTACTTCCCTGGCTTTTGTGCCATTTGCTGAGCACTGCAGAAGTTATCTGTGAGTTTTTTACTCACATCTTGTATTGTAATTGTGTTTACAGGCCATATTCAGTGAGCATTGGTCTCTGCAAGAATCTGTCAGTATAATTTTTGTTTGGTTGTTTATCTTTTTGTTTTAGTCTGACTTTCGAAGAAGCAGGCGCTGAAACCCCACTCTTTCTCTATAAGAGCTTTGGAATTTACTTATCCATTTCAGCAAAATGACAAAGATCTTGTTTAATATGCTTACTTAAAGAGAAGCTATAGTGAACATTTAGTCCTTATCAGACATCATAAAATTGGCATCCAGGATAATACTTATGATATTCCAGCATCCTTCGGAGTTTATACCATCTTAAGCACCAGAGAATTTAATCACCAGTCCAAACTTCTTTCCTGTGTGGATTCTCTCTTGTCTGATAGGCGGTCAGCTCATTTTACAACCTCAGTATATTTCAGTTAAAACAGTAAATCAACTGCAAGACACAAGTAGTGGGCAACAGAGCTTTGTAAGATCCACTGTTGACAAAACTATTTGTTTTGGATTTTAACCCAAATTTTGGGTTACCCAAATATAATTCTGCTGCAGAGATATAAGCATACTTAATTAAATCAACATAAAAATTATAGTAATTAACCATTTTCTACCAAGATGTGAGACTGTTTGGTTAATCTGAAATTGATGTATGCATAAACTGTTAACAAATATTTAATTCCATCTTATTCTTTGCAATATTCTTAGTATACATACAAGAATAATAGGAAATATTAGTTAATGATCCTTAGCCTCTAGTCCACATGAACTGCCACAAACATATGAAGGAACTTTAGTCTAAAGTAAGTACCAGGGCAGTTCTGCAAAGTTTAACTTACTCCTTGGTGACATAAATATTCAATGTGTCTTCTTCCAGAAGAAACTGTAAAATTAGAAACCCTTTGAGTATTATTTGGTGGTTTTGGCTGGTGAATGAATGCATGTGAGCAACACAAAGCACTCGTCTGTGCAGATACACTCTTCTCAGTGTTAATTGTTGCTCTTTATTTACTTAATGTCATTTAAATAAAAGGAGGATGTGGTTTGGCCAATATCTGCACTTCTGTGATGTCTCGCAGCTGCCGTTACGGTGGCTGTCGATCATCAGATAACAGAATCACAGAATAGTTGAGGTAGGAAGGGAACTCAGGAGGTCATCTGGTCCAACCACCCTGGTTTTCAGGATGAGCTGCTCCATCAGTTTTCCAGGACTCAAGGTGAGACTGACCGGCCTGTAGTTCCCTGGCTCCTCCTTCTTGCCCTTCTTGAAGATAGGAGTGACATTTTCTTTCCTCCAGTCTTCAGGCACGTCTCCCAGTCACCATGTTTGATCAAAGATTATCGAGAGTGGCCTTGCAATGACATCTGCCAGCTCCCTCAGTGCTTGTGGGTACATCCCATCAGGGCCCATGGACTTAGGTATGTCCAGTTTGCTTAAATATTCCCTGACCTGATCCTCTTCCACCAAGGGTGCATCTTCCTTGCTCCAGCCTTTCCCCATTTTCTCTGGAACCTGGGATTCCTGAAGCAGATCGGATGTGGTTATGTGAATTCATTCAGACTGTTGCCATGGCAGAAGCTAGCAGCTCTGATGGGTGAGCTTGGAACTGCATTTTAAACAGCAGTGTTTTCAAAAAAGTGTTTTCTGTGTGAAAACAAAGCTTAAGTAGGTATCTAAGGACGCCTTACAACACCTAAGAACACCTGCTGCAAGTTTTCTGGGTGGTACCTGTGAATGGGCCAGAATATGTGAAAAAACTACATAGGCCCTTATAGTCAATACTGACAAGATCCAAAATGTTAGAGGTCCTTTTTACGCAGGTCAGTGACCCATGCTAAAAATCTCCCTGTGGATATAGCAAGAAGAGATGTGCTTAACCAAGGGCTTGTACTGATGCATTCCGTTACGGAGCTGGCTGGAACAGACATTGCCACATTGGATAAGATACCATTAAAACTGTACCTTTATTACTGTTCCGCTGATTCAGACAGTGGATAAATCTATCATCCACTCTCGCTGCTTAATAACCAGCTGTCATAGTCCTTATAATGCAACACTTTCATTAGATTCAGAAATAGGACACACAAAAGGATAGCAAATGATCCTCGGAAGTCTTTCCCAGACAGATAAATGCTACTAACAATAAAGTAAGTTGTTATTATTAGCATTGTGATGTTAATGAAAATTAGGGACAATTATCTGCTCTTGAAGCTGGCTTTTCCCTTTCTGTATAGTTTTTTGATTTTTTAGTGCAGAAGACTTAAAAAAGACACCCACACAGTTTGCAGAAGTTTGAGAGAAATGGTTCATATTATTTATGCAGCGGAAATTCTCAGGAAGCAGACTAGATTAGGAAAAGGTTGTCTAGTTTGCTAGTTTAAAACTTTTGAATAATGGTCACACTCTATACCACAAAACTGATGTTGTTTACGTTTTCTTTTAGGAACGTCTCTTGATGAGTCTTTTGCCCAGGAATGTTGCAATGGAAATGAAGGAAGATTTCCTGAAGCCTCCTGAAAGGATTTTCCACAAGATTTACATTCAAAGGCATGACAACGTTAGGTAAGATTGATGTAGTCCATGAAATAATATAAAGCAGAGACTACTTAGTACAAATACAATGACGTGTAATTGCAGTCAGGTCTTAGAATAAAGAACCCAAGCAGTACAGTGAAGATTTGTCATTTCTGCAGAGGGGGAGAATGGGTGCACTAGGAAGACCAAATAGTCTTCTCAGAAGATAACGGTGAATCAATAAATGACTTAGAATAGTAGTGCTGGGAGGCAGACAACTTTTTTCAAATGAGTTGTCATTCTTTTTGTACTGTATTACGTTTTGGGTGAATGGGAATATTTATTTTGCATGGTAACTTTTACACATTTTTATTTTCCTGTTAGTAAGATAGATTACTTTTAATATTTTCTGGGTAATAGCATGGAAATACAGAAAGAAAGCGTGATGTAAACTTAAACAAAATGTGTATTTGTCGCCGTCATATAAGCATTCCTCCTCGGAGGTTAATGATTGAGACTCACGTCTACTTCTTGCTCTTGTTCAGTAAAACTGTTGTGCAAGTGTCCGAGTTGCGCATTTATACTGGTTGTTGTTAAAGTGCATTCTCATTTGCTATTCTTCTCTGCGCCCCCAAACAAATGCCTTAAAGGCCTTGTCTCAATGGTGGTGTTTTATCGTACTGCCTCTAGCTACTTTTTCTCCAAGCGCCTTGCTTTCATACCAAAAACAGTGTCAAAGAAAGAGGTTTACTTGGTGCCACCCTTGCACTAAGCAAGGTACAGGCTTAATAAGTGATGCCGCAGAGCTGCCTTGATTTGCACCGTGTACTCATGTGGCAAAGGAGTAAACTCCTTTAGCACCTCCTCTTCTCCCTCATCCACTGGGAAGGAAGGTCCTTCTCTTGGGGTTCAGTCTGTCTCCCCTTGAGCTGACTCTAATATTTGCAAGGACCGCTTCCTAGTAACTAAGCTGTTGCAACTAAAAGCGCTCATATCAGTGAGGGAATCAGAGATGGCTGTGATGGGAGTGTTTAGCAGACTGACAAGTTAGGTCAGTTTTACACTGTAAAATTAAACATTACTGAATTTATTCATTAGCAGCTCACTTCTTGCTAATGGTTAAATCTTATAAAATGTTAATCATCATCACTACGCATGCAAAACTTGGTCTTTAACAATCAGTTTAAAGTTAGCTCTAAGTGTACAGTGCCCCAGAGCTGACGCTGCAAAGTTAGCATTCTTGGTTAGTCTTTGATGGTTCTCAGTTGCCAAATTGTCAGGCTTGAGAGCTCCCGAAGGAGAGAATTCAAGATCAAAGTGGGCTGTCTTCCTCCTCCTCCAGTTTTCCTTGTTTATGCCTCACGCTTTTATGCCGTTGCCCTCCCACCAATACCATTTGTCTTTTTTTCTTTTTCTTGCCAATCTTCCATCTTTGGATGATGTCCTGTCTATCTGCAGCCACTCGTGCTTATCTTGTCTGCTGCCTGCCAGATTTTTATTGCTTGGGTGCCTGCTACTATCTTCATTTGTCCTTTTGGTGATCACATTGCTTATATACTTATAAAAATTGTGTCTATTTATGCTGTCACAGTGCTATGACACACATGTATACTACTGTTGGTTGCACGTATATTCGGGTTCAAGGCAAGCTAACAATAATTATATCCTGATCAGTACATTTATACCTTGTATGTGTCGCAGGTCTCTGCATTGATTACAGTGCGGGTATTCTTCTTAAATAGCATTGCTTTGCATCTGGACTGGTTGATTATAACGCTTCTGAGTCCTCTCTTGCGCTGAGATCTTTTCGAAATGTAACCTCAGGAGTACCCTTTTTTTCCTATATGAAATGGTGTTTCACGTGACCACTAAGGCTGCTGTGGCTTACTCACTGCTTCGATGTGGAGTTCATAAAAGATTTTGAACCTGAATACCTTGTCTGGAGAGGTGAATTCGTTCTCTGACATCAAGAGGGTACTTCTGGGGCAAACGGAGGCAAAGTAAGATGGCCTCATTTTAATGTCAAAGGGAAGATCCTCAGGGAGGAGAACTGAAAACAAGAGACCTCCCCTCACCACCTGTACTATAAGAAACTGTATTAGCTTTTATTTCAGTATGTGACTGCTGTATTAAAAAAAAAGATAAGGGGGGGAATTGTGTCCCAGTAAATACCCAGCAAGACGTTGCTGGCAGGTCCCAGTAGACCGGAGTTTCACCCCAGGAGCTTTGTGACTCTGCAGGTCTGAGCGATGCAGGGGAACTCGCCGCGGATGCCACCCTGACACCTGTGTGGAGGACAGCACTGCAGCATCCTCTGGGAAGTGCTGCTGCTGGTCAGTGCCAATAGTAAGATGTGTGTTTTACCTTTTTAAGGAGATGGAAACAACTCTCTCTCTTTTGAGTAGTGGCAGTTCAGTGCTATACCAGGCAGACCTAAGAGACCTTTCCCATATTCTCATGACTTGCCCTTTTCATGCCAATCCTTCTGTAAAGCACCACTATTAAAACAAACAAACAAAAAGCCCCTCTATAGTTCTAAATTCCTGGAGCTTTTAACCCCAAAACTACACAGTGGAAAATAGAAAATGAGCTGCACTTTTACCTTTCCTATTGCAATGCTTTCTTTTTCTCCCAGCAAATATCTGGAAGGTCAGAGCGTTCTTCTCCAGAAAGGATAGGCTGGAGGAGCTAGGCAGGCAATTAGTAAACCGCATGATTTTTCCACTCCTCACCTATTAAAAATAACAACAAAAATAAACCTCACCAGCAACAAAACCCATCCATTTCAGTCTTCTAAATAGCTGCCTGAAAAAAGAGTCTTTAAGCACTACATCTTGCATGTAAAAAATAAGACATCCATACAGCTACCTTCTTTACCCAGAAAAAAACACAGGGGGATACATTGCAGTGGAGATATATAGATATAGATATAGATATAGATATAGATATAGATATAGATATAGATATAGATATAGATATATACACACACCCCTGTAAGAAGTGAATGATGGACTGGAAAAAGATACTGGCATATTTCAGATACACCATGGCAACAGCCCTGGTTAATCAGTTAGTTGCTAAATATTTTACCAACTATCAAACAGTTGTTGAATGACTGCCTGCAACTGACTGCACCTCTGGAAGGCAATGGAAACATGCCTCTCCATGCTGAGGGCAGAGCCCTCAGTGTTGTGTCATGCTTTGATGAGCTCTTCCCAAATCTGTAGTGAAGAGAGGAATTTATTTTGCTCACAGATAACTCTCTTCAGTTAGAAATCACTTCAGACTTCCACCTTAGTAGCCCAGATTTTATTTTTCTTTCTGCAGTACAAAGCATTAAACTCCCTCAACATCAATCGAAGACTTCTGTGTGGAGAGGGGGCCAGTTTAAAACTTACTTTATATTTCCATTTGAGACTGTTCTAAGGGCATCAGTGAATACAGCCCATAAAAGAGCACTGAATAGATGGCTTCATACGCAGAACGACAGTGCCATCAAAGGAACTTGCAAGGGCCCTGGGAACCGTAGTGGTTTGTGGGGAAAACCCCTTTTCTCCTCCAAAATGCTCACCTACAGGTTCCTCTCTGAGGCAGCATGTGCCATTAAAATATCATTCTTATTATAAGTTGTGCTCTAATTACACAAATGAGCCAAGTGGAAATAAAAAAGAGGGCGCACAACCCCTCCTTATTTTACTGAGTGTTTGTTTATACAAGTGGCTCCACTGAAACCAGCAGGACTATTCAAGTGCACAAAGCACATGAATAAGCGCTGTTAAAAGTGAACATTTACCACCTACAAGCTCTTAAATCTCTTGTGTAAGTTGGCAGGATTCCTCCTTCTGAACGCCCCATAGAGTGACATAGAAAAGGGTTACTCGCGGTTGGGAAGCAGCTTAAATCTCTTAAACCAAGCCACAGGCTTTGCAGGCTTGGCTTTAGCAGGTGCAGCAGGTTCCTGCGGTGCTGCGGGAGGGCTGCAGGGCCACCAGGCAGGTGCTGGCTCTGCCTGCCTGCAGGCAGCACCGGGGAGAAAACAGGAATACGGAAGGTCCTGGAGGGATGACTCAGGGCTTGTCAACACAAAAATGCTCCAGATAGACGAGGCGTGTGAGATGATGATGTATGTAACTTGTACGCCTGTGCTGAACCAGCTCAACTCCTTGTTTGTGAGGGAGATGAGAGAAATGGCTGTTCATAACGCTTTCTTTCCTGAAGTTGCTCACTGCAGTGTTGCTTTGCTTTTATTCAGAATTTTTATACCAGAAGCATGTAGAAATACTGTTTGTGTATCAAATCAAATACTCAAAGGTAACTTAAAAAAACTCCTTAGGAAACCTACATTAAAAATTAGAATCATGGAATCATAGGATGGTTTGGGTTGGAAGGAAGCTTCAGAGATCATCTAGTCCAACCCCCCTGCCATGATCAGGGACATCTTTCACTAGATAAGGTGGCTGAAAACCCTGACCAGCCTGACCTTGAATACTTCGAGGGATGGGGGCATCCACAGCTTCTCTGGGAAACCTGTTCCATCCTCACAGTAAAGAATTTCTTCCTTGTATCTAATCAAAATCTACCCTCTTTTAGTTTAAAACTATTACTCCTTTTATCCTGTCACTACAGTCCCTGGTAAAGACTCACGTTCCATCTTTCTTGTAAGTCCCCTTTATATATTGAAAGGCCACAGTAAGGTCTCTCTGGAGCCTTCTCTTCTCTACAGCTGAACAACCCCAACTCTCTCAGCCTTTCCTCATAGCAGAGGTGTTCCAGCCCTTTGACGATTTTTGTGTTTCTCCTCTGGACCTGCTCCAACAGAGCCATGTCTTTCTGTTGCTGGGGGCCCAAGAGCTGGATGCAGTGCTCCAGGTGGAATCTCATGAGAACAGAAGCTCCCCCGACCTGCTGGCCACGCTTCCCTTTATGCATCCTGGGATACAGTTGGCGTTCCGGGCTGCAAGCACACCGTGCCGACTCGTGTCTGGTATTTCATCCACCAGTACCCCCGAGTCCTCCTCCCATTCATCCCTCGGTCTGTACCCGTGTTTGGGATTGCCCCAGTCCGGGTGCAGGACCTTGCACTTGGCCTTGTTGAACTTCGTGAGGTTCACGTGGGCCCACTCCTCAAGCCTGGCAAGGTCCCACGGGATGGCATCCCTTGCCTGTAGCGTTCCAACCGCGCCGCTCAGCCTGCTGTCATCTGCAAACTCGCTGAGGGTGCACTCTCTCCCTGTCTACGTCGTTAATAAAGTAGGAGGGAAACGCGTAGTCAAAAGAAAAACTCTGCTCTTCAATGCTTACAAATCTGTATTTACACATTAAGATCTATCATATAGGCTTTGTTGCAGCAGTCTGTGGGGCGTACAGTCTTATACGAAATGTATGTGGATATTAGAGTTTAGGCGTGTGTGTGTGTAGTGTCTAGCAGGAACTGTTCATCGGTAATTGTAGATGCAATTACTGTACACTATAATTGGAGGAACTGTTTTTTCAAGCTTTTTTGAAAAAGTCTTTTCAGAAAGCTAGGTGTGTTTCATTAAGAAAGGAAGAAGCATTCTAAGATCAGAGGGAAGGGTGCAGTGCGTAGCATTTGTAACAGGAAATGTTCTGTAGCAAACTAAACTCTTTTGAAGAACTTTATTTGCAAATTTGGTGAGTTTTGCAGTTGCAGATAACTTCTTGAGATTATG
This sequence comes from Harpia harpyja, assembly GCF_026419915.1. Taxonomy (NCBI): domain Eukaryota; kingdom Metazoa; phylum Chordata; class Aves; order Accipitriformes; family Accipitridae; genus Harpia; species Harpia harpyja. The sequence continues at coordinate 917,084 of NC_068940.1, forward strand.
TATATTTCAAAATGTTTTAGACATAATTGTTGTAAGATCATTTGGTATTATTGGTAAATAAACCAAGCCATTTATGTATAAATTCTTATTAATGAAAAAATTGGGTAGCTTTATGTAAAAAATAAGCTAATTTTCCTATCAAATGTAGAAAGGTGACTGTGCAAATGCTAGAAAGACAGGCCATGTTTTAAGTGTGGAGTATTTAAGCTACACTAGCAAACAATACATTTAAAAAAAACATTAAAGCTAAAATATTACTGTACAAAAACCCAAGTAGTTTTAAGCTTATTTTACTAAATGAGAGTAAGACCGGTCAAAAGTTTCAGAAAACAGCTACAGAAAAGCTAGAGTCAAAACTGAGTTTCAGCCTTGCTCTGGGAGCTCTGCCAGTAGAAAGGCAATACTAACCCAGGTGCAGCTGCACCAACAAGCGGTGATTAGCTCTGAGCAGAAGGTGTTACAGGAGCGATGGGGGTTTCAAGTCATGGAAAGGGTAACCATAGCTGTTACCCTGCGAGAAAAAACCCGTGGCAAAAGTGTGTCTTGCATCTCAAACAAAGCGATCAGAAGGAAAGCTTTCAAACTAGTCTCCTGCGGCTGTCTTGTGCTTTAGCAATACCCAGTATATGTTCCTCTCATCTTTTGTAAGCGAGCAGGCGGCATTAGGAGCAAACCAACCTCTAAGCCCTGCCCCTGCAACACAACAGCGTCAGGCAGAGTTTAAAATCAAGAGCAGAGTGGAAGTTTGACAAAGCTCTGCTCAATAATTGATTTTTTTTTGCCCCTAGGATTTAATTAGAATATTGACATGCTGTTGTAACTTATGATGCTAATAACTTGTCTGTCTAAACGCCAAAGTGATTTGAGTTTTTACCAGCTTAGCCAGACTTCCTGATCCTGTGAACTTACAGGTAAAATCCTGGTGTGACTGAAAACTACAGGACAAATGCTGAATACCTCAAAGAGCATAGGACTGCAGAGTTTTTGGTATAGCACACAAGCAAAGAGAATGATGGCTCCTGGGGGTCCCTTTGCTCAGTTATGGGATGGAGGAACAAGAGCATTGCTGAACCCCTGGGCGATGAGGCAACACCAGGCTTAGCACTGTAATAACTACTTAGCCTTGCTAACCATCACTTTTACGTCGCTTGTCAGGGAGAGCGGTGCTTGAACCATGTGCAAGCTACGCTGTTGAACAGGCAGAAGTAACCTTTGTTCTTTGTTTTCACTTTCTTTCCACTTTCATTTCTCTTCTTTCTTTAGTAGTTGCAGTTTAACTGCAATTGGTTTTTTTTGGTTTTTCACTGGAGTGCCCCAATAGCATTGTTAAGATTTCTGTGGAATTAAAGCAGGGACAGTCATATCCCTGAACGGTCGTTAAGCGAAACAATTGGTAACGGGTAGCTCCTCGCTTCTTGTTTCTATATATGCTAATTTTTTTTTTTTTAAATACAATTACTTGGCAACCACTGTGAAGTGTCCCTTTGTATACCATACCATTATGAGGACTCTTTCATGCATAAATAAGGTAGCCCTACTTTACTCTGGTTTAATCCTCTCTGAGGATGTGAACCTCCATGGCAATTAGCGATTAAGTTACAGTGAACCAAGGCTACTTTGCTCTTGAATGAGTGCATCTGCAGGATTGATTAATGTGCTTTAACACTGATATCACTCCTGTAGTTGCTTTGTCTTAAGTTTTCTAAGTATATCAATGTTAGACATGGCCTATGTTTAAGACTCTCATTATTTTTGTGTGAATAATATATCCAAATCAAAGGAAAGGGAATTTCGGTGTTAATTTGTGTTGTGCTAAGAAACAGGTGGGGACTTGGACTTTGGAAATATTGGAATATATCTGAAAATATGGTTTGGCCCCGGAAACACTTCAGGCATATCACTGGAATTCTGGCACTGTATATCTTATCATTTCTCTCTTTAGTACCCTTATGATTTTCATGGCCATAGCAAGAATTATAATTTCTTTTCTGTTCTCACTCCCCGTGGCAGATTTTGCCACCTCCTGGTAAAGGCCTTCTGTGTCCTTTACGTTCCAAAAACCTGAGCAGGACATAACAGGGGAAAAAAAGTTTATTGCATCAGCTGGGTGATTTGACTCCATTGTCAAAACCCTGTGTCACAGACCAAGATGCTGCCCTAATTTGTTTTAGACATTGTACAGTAAAGAGTAAGTGTTGGTGCTGCCCCACAATATTTGCAGTCCCAAGTAGTAAGGGAAGAGGCAACAGATGGGCACAGAGAGGTGAAGAAGTGCAAGGGATAATATTGGTCAGTGCACTAGCTAAAGTAAAATGAACCGGCTAATGAGTTTCAATGCCATTTTTAGAATATCAGAGCCCCGTGCCTGTGAGAGAGGGTCACCCTCGTCAGCACTGCCACCCCTGAGAGGCAACAGACCATGGAAGCAGCAGGCTCGCAGTCCCAGCTGCACTTTGGGTCTGCAAAGCCCCTGCTCATCCACTGGCTGTTTCCTACCATCCCTGCTGAAAAATCAGGTTTGGTCATTTGTATTTCAGCCTACTTTCAAAAGAAATGCAGCAGCTGCTATGGTTGTAACACTTCATGCTGGTAGAAATGAGCAGAATTTCCCTAAAAAAAAGGCAGGGCTTGTACTGACAGCATTGCCCACATCTGTGCCAGACATGGGAGTTACGCTTTGCACATTTGAAGAATGTTGTATTAAAGGAGTTACAAATTTTGTAAAAAAGCACTTACATTTTTTTAAAAAACTCTTATGCCAAGAAAGTGTAACAGTACTCATATTACCTAACCTATTCCATTAGCTTTCAAATAAGTACATGCAGTTAACTGCAGTATGAAATAGTTCACAAGCATAACTGAACTACAACTGTGTCTCAGCACACAATAATTACATATTTTACCTAAATTTGCAATTACATGTTCAGTTATGTATTGTGGGTACTTTTATGGACTTCACTTTCTTGTATAATTAGTGTTTTGAATCAAATGCTGAGGGCTAAGCATTTTTTGCGTGTTTAAAGGATTAGCAAGGATCCCATACTGACTTATTATGGTAGACATATGTGAAATAACTTTCCTCTTAACTGAATAATTATGCATTAATGTATTTCCTGTGCTCTGTGCTTAACTAATTGAGAGGTTTTGATATAAGTGTACATGTCAACAGTGTAATGGTTGCTCTGTTAGTTGTTAAGACCTTGTTATATAGTCTCCACAAACACTAGACATTGCTGGTTTGTGTCTATGTGTATGTTCTTCATTGTAAAAGACTGTGGTAAACAGATAACATTGTTATTACCTTAAAGGCCTAACCCCCGCATCCCAAATGCAAATGTTTTTCAGGTGGACGTTGTTGGTGCTGTGGGAGATATTACTGGTACTGTAAATGTGGTTAGACAGGAAAAAAAGTGGACTGCCGTATTTAAAATGGAAATAGAAAAATAAAACCTATCAAAATGTAGAATGTGCAAAAATGAGATGTAAAATGGCAGACAAGCTAGCAGAAGCTGTTATAATAAAATAGCATCTACACTCCCCCTCCATACTAACAGTATCTAATTAAAACCTGGAAACTGCATGACATGTTGGATTACAACAATTGTAGTCGTCGTGTTTTCCTCTGTGTCTTTTTCAACTGTATGAATTCTGATGTGAATTTAGGTCATAAAGCAAATGGGTCATAAAGCAAACTGTATGAAAGTCCTTGATGCACGTTCAAGTAGATTTGAAAATATTTAAGGAATTTAGGAGGATGATTTGATATTAACTGATGAATTTCCAGAAAGACCAGCCTCGGGCTGTCAAACAACAAGGATGTCAATCCAGAATTAAGAGAATAAGTAGATCTCCACATGCAAATATGCAGAGCACTTTGCTGGCGTTACTGCACTCTGTTAATGCCTTTTACCTTACCCATCACTTGGTTGGCTCACATCCATGATAGCAGAGACACGAATCTGTAAAACTAACTAAATGCTGAATGTTTTATTTTAAGAAGCCTAGGAATGGAATAGCTATTTTTTCCCTGAATGGGGGCCATCTTGAGCAATGGTCTCATAACAGTGCTCAAAGGAGAAGGGAGTGGGGAGACTGCCCCAAGGATTAACATGGCAACACAGAGGCTTTCTTTGTAGATTAAAGCCGTTGAATTTTGGATGAGTCGGTTTTGTGCTGGGATACCTTACCGAACCTGCTCTGGTGGATGAGGGATTTTAGCAACTGGGTTAAGTGAAATTATAGAAAGAGGGGCTGAGTCAGGAGCTGTATTTGCTCTTTTTTGTAGCTTATTGGGAGAGTTCAGACTTGGTTATGGTGAATGGGAAACAATAGACTTAGTCCTGCTTTTCTAGCATCTGCTATTTTGTCTGTAGAGTGAAGGTTTGTTGAGGGGAAAGGGAGTACGTAGTGCTTAATTTAATTTACAGTTTGCAAGCCAAGTTTTACACTATGTCAAGTATACCTAGGCCATGTAGCATGGGACTGTTTGTTAGCATTTGCATAAATAAAGACTTGTTTGACATTTGTAGTCTGGGTGTTGGAGATAAATGCATTAGGTTCCTGCAGTGGGCTCTGGGCCTCTGCCAACAGACGAAGGAATCTAAATAATTAAAAGGATCGTAGCTCCATACTCTCAAGTTTCAGGATCTACACAAGAATTTTTATTCTGTCATAGTATCTGTGCTTCTTTCAGCTATCTCCCTTATCACCACAGATGGGTAGGGATTGTTAAGGCAGGTAAACTGTTGGACATTAAAACCTTGCTAACATTGATGGAAGCTGGACACTTACCTGAGCCACGCAGCACAGTATGGAGAAGCCTGGCCTGACACTATGGGTGCTAGCTCCTCACAGGGAAAACACTAAGACCATATCACGGAGCTACCGTACGCAACTTATTAACTCCTGTCCTTCAGTACTTAGTAAACCTCAGGAAAGGTTTATCAATTTGGCTGTGGAACTCTACCACTGCAAAAACTGTCTTTGAAACCAATTGAGCTGAGAAGATCCCAGCTATAAAGAGGAGAAGCAATTGTTCTCTGTGCTCCTGGAGTGCTCATGGGGGAACCTCATGAATGAGGTGCTTTGCCATATCTACACCAGATACGTATCTAAGATAGGTAGGTACATAGGCATTGAAAGTGTCCCAGGATTCCCTACAACAGTTGACAGCACCAGACTGATGCCTATGTGTCTGAATTTTTGCCATTTTTGTTCCAACTAGCACTTCATGGATAGCATTTCAGGGCTTGTTTGAGTTTGTGCTTTGGGTCACGTTCGTGCTATAGAAGAGGATCATGAGAATGTGAAGATGTCTTCTGTACTGATATCTCTGTGTCTTTTTCCTTCTTTACAGCATTTTGTTTGCAGACATTGTGGGGTTCACTAGTTTGGCATCACAGTGTACTGCCCAAGAGCTAGTGAAGCTGCTGAATGAGCTCTTTGGCAAATTTGATGAATTAGCTACAGTAAGTACAACATTCTTATTTCAATTTAATTTAAATTCCCTTCTGAAAGACGATGCATGAGTTACACATGTTAGAAATCTGTAATAGACTGATTTAGCCCCACGTGTTATGAATTTCTAAAGCTTCGATTTTTTTATTAATATTCTGGAGAGAAAACAGTGTATTTTAATTGTTTAGGAAAGAAGTTTAAGTTGCTATTTTTAAATATACTTTTCTTCCCCCTCCTTGGAGGCTAACAGTGTTCTTCATTGGTTTCGTTTGCACAAAACAGAGAAAATATTTCAATATTTACATTTCTCTCCTGCATGGAAAAAAACCAGGATAATGGAAAATATGAATATTGGCAGTATGGCATGAAACTACTTTCTGTGATAATAAGAAGCTAGAGAGTAAAATTAGTTCTTCGCAGAGAGCACTCCTTGTCACAGAAATGATAGGAGCTTTTCAGAGAGGCTATTGTACGCAAAATGGGATACATATTATACCTGATGCTTATGTTTTGGTCATTGCACTTTCATTGTGCCAGAATCCCCAAGGAAAAGAAAATGAGAGAAATGTTCCTTGCCTATAACTCCTACCAGTCTAATAGTACCACAAGCATTTGGCAAGAAATGAGAGGAATGGATGTGCCTGAAAAAGTCACACATCTTCTTCCAAATTACATTTAACAGTATGCTGAAAATGTGTTTTCCCCTTGAACTAAGAAAAACTTCATAAAATCTCTCTTGTTTGCCAGCCATGTCCTCAGAGCCTTCATTGCTGAGAAGTGTCACCTCCAGATAAATTATGCTCCTCCATTATCTAGCTATCTTGTCTTCAGGCTCTGTGCAGCAGCCTAGAGAGCATATTTCTTCAGGTTCCCAACATAAACAGCATCCACATTTTTTCAGTCGAAATTCACTTCTCTTTGATGTAGTCTTCCACATAAGGGAACTGAAGCCTGTGGACACTTTACATCTATGGCTCCCTCTTGATAAACAGCTTTCAAGGACCCCAAGGAGAAAGAAATCTTCTGCTCCACAAGATGCCAGGGTTGAGGAAGACCTAGCCTTAGTTAAATGGGTTGTCATTTGATCAAGTGCTATGTCCTGATTTGCACTAGATGTTCAAGCCATAACAGAGAGGAACTGTTGTGTGTTTCCTTTTTCCAAGAGAAACAGAAGATTAACTTAGATGCTGAGTAGAGATGCAATGGAGGTGTGTTTTTTTGGTATGAATTTGTAACACACTCATAAGCCTTTGTGTAACCAATTTATTACTGGAACTACTGTCACTGTCTCACAGAGAGCACAGGTCCCCAGCCCAGAGTACTTCATAGATGTATGCCTTAGAAATAAAAGTGACTGCCATGTAGATGATCATTGGCAACAGCTTAAATGGCTTAAAAATTTCAAATAGTCTCCTTACTTTAATTTCGTTACTGAATTTCATCCTCCAAATGTCAACCAGCCATCTAATAATCTCTTTTAAAACTTACGATGCTTTAATTTCCGGAGTCATCCTAGCCATGGAATAAAGGCAATGTAAGAACCTGGGAGTGCTGTGACATGACACAAGATCACAGACGTGCGCACAGAAATGCACATGCCTACGGCATGTGACACGGCACTCGCGCCAGGGAGATGGCTGCTGTCCCGTGCGTGCTCCCTGAGCAGTGGCCAGGTGCCGCCAAGTGGAAGCGTCAGTGACCCCTGAAGCCAGGGTACCAGGCAGAGGCCAGCTTTTGGTGCGAGGTTAGTTGTTTGTCAGACACGCAGCAGATCGGAGAGAGTAGAGGAGCTAAAAAGCCTTACCTTTTCCGTTCAGCCTGCATGCATTCCCTTTCCAAATTTGAAAATAAATCTCATGGTTTCTTTCAGCTACGTGATGAAGATTTGTTATTTACTTGTCCTTCTAGTTCAGACCGCTGCATCGGGGTGTGATCAAGGATAGAACGTATGAGCTTTCCTTGGTGCCTTCTGATGTGGTAAAGGGGGACTTGTTATTGTGTCTCCCGCAGTCAGAAGAAATGTGCTGAGAAGTGCAACTTTTCAGAAGGATTCTGATCTCTTGCTTCAAACAACTTCTAGATATTCATTATTAGGCCAAAACAGAGGACTGGGCTGATTTTAAAACAGTGCTGTGCTGTAGTATTCAGAATGATGAAGGAGGAAACTACAGGGGACTTTAAAGAAAAATGTAATGGTCATAGGTATGTTCCCTGTGACTACTAAACTGTGATCGGTAAGTGTGCATGCCCTGTGCTGCTGCTTCTTAGGAAGCAATATCATCTGGAAGGGGCAGTTTATGACAACCCTTGTTAAAACCATTGTCCTGTCTTAAAACTGTAATGCTTAAAAAAACCCCCGTCACCACTGTGGGAAGTGTAGTAAGTGTAAGGCAGCATATATTTGCTGGGAGTCTCATGAAGAGGCTTGGCATTTTGGCACGTTGACACATTGTAGGAACAGTGAGTCTTTGCTTCTTGACAGTATAGCTCTGAAGCTGACCAGAATCAGGTGCTTCAGACAAACATAAAAATTCTCGTTGAGAGATCTGGGACAATTTAATCCTAAAGTTTGTCCTTCTGACATTTAGAAGCTGGTTTATGCTTTTTAGCATTAGATTTTTCTGTGTTTCTATATGCTGTTTGATTTTTTTGGTAAGGCAAATGGTTTTGCTCTTTTTGAAATGCTAGGCCTTTTTTTAAATGACAATAGCTTCAAATATAGTTACAGTTTGTGACAGGGAGTTCTGAAGACAAACCTTAGGTTTCAATTTATTGTCATTCAATTCCTTTCAAAGTTTGCTTGTGCATTCTGTTAATAGAGAGGGAAGAAAATTCCTGATCTTCTTACTCCCTGCTAGAAATGATTTGTACTTTTATCTGTCCTTTCTTTTTTATTCATCTCTAGAGAAAATATCTTTTTCAAACACTTATCTTGTACAGGCTATTTTACCTTGTAAATCACTGAGTCTTTGAACTCAGTTAGGAGAAGAGGTGATCAGAATACAGTACTCAAAATGATGGCTAGCACTGTTTGGTTTCTTAAAGAAACAATCTTAGGTAGTCGTATTTTATATAGGACTTTGTGGTCCCCTTAATAACTTTGTAGTCTATGGGCCACCTTCAGTCACTTTGAAGAAAGGAAAGTGAGTCTCAAAAATCTAAAGCCAAACAAAAATGAGTGACAATATTAGTATCCTTGCAGGAGTGTAACTTCATCCTAGACAGACATCAGAGAATCCACATGGAGAGGTGCAGTTATGAATGCCTCAGTGTTCATTTGTATGTCTGGTTACTGAAATACTTTCATGTCACAGTCTTTAGGCACCCTGATTTCCTACAAGCATTTTGGATAAGTTTGCCCATGCAGAGGTTCCCTTGGGACTATACATAACAATAGCAAGCCACCTTCCTGAATGTATGCAGTTAGTTATGTTTCTTACAAGGCCTGTGAGTAGTTCAAATAGGAAGAATGATTTTGCATTAATTTCTGTTGGATTTGATCTGCTGTTCAGGCTTAGTTCAGGCTGTTACTTCTGAAGTTTCTCAGTTTTTTCCACTTTTGGGTAAACAAGAGTAACTTCGTGCAGTCTCAGATTTTGCCCTAATGATAAGTCATTCTGTATTACATATTATCAATGAATGCTTTAAAGAACTGATCTTTGCATGAGGTCTTCAGATGCCTTGCAATTAACTTTCAGCACTATAGCTAGCTTCCAGTTTGTCATTCTTCAGCTTACTTTTGAGAGTGACAGATTTTAATGAGATACAGTCATTTGCATTGTGTTGTTTTTATGTTCCCAAGGAATTCTTGGACATGTGACAGTTAGGCTGGGTGCCTTGTTACTTTAATACACTGTATATTTCAGTGCATTTTCTCTTCATGCTTTAGCTGTGGCATGGATTTACTGTGAATGAGGGAGGTTCTCAAGGCTGCAGTTACCCAAGTAGCGTCACACAGAGTTGCACAAGCCCCTGCTCGGGTACTGTCATGGTCACAGCTCCACTATCTTGTGATACAGTTCAGCTATACCCAAAATATTTTACCTGCAGTAAGTCATCTTAATAGAAAAGAGGAGGCATTTCTCCAGCATCCTGCATCATAATGAAACAGGCTTGCTTTTTAGAGAAGTTTTGATCTTCTCTATTTGTTCTTTTCTTTGGTATATTTTTCTCACATACTTCCTGAATCTAATCTACATGGAGAATTAATTATTTGTATTAACAGATTCAGTTATTTCCCTTTCAACTTCCATGTTACTGCATCTTGGACTTCTAAGACTTTCCATTTACAAGTGGATAAGGTTAAATGAAGTTTAGGCTCTTTTCAAAGTCCATTGCCAGAAGAGGATTTTGATATTCTGAATGAAGGATCTTACTTGTTCGTGCCACTTTTGGCATCTCATCTATTAGCCAGACTGACAGCCGCCACTTCCTTGTTCTTTCCATTTGCAGTTATGTATACCTTCAGGCTTTGTCAGTATTTGTAGGCTGAATCTATTTTTACTTCTTTCCATTTTAATTTAGTATCCTTTGCTGATTACCTTCTTAGCTTTTAACAATTTTTACTTTCCAAATTTCAATGTTACTAAAGTGGCTTTTTGTACCTGTTCAGCCTCAAAGATATTGAACTTAGCAATGTTGATTCTGAGCCTTAGGCAAAGAGTCGGTAAGTAATATTTTAATCAGCTTCTGTGTTATTTTTTTTTTAACTGTGTTAAGAACAGTCAGTGCTTTGTTGTGTGAACTACCTATTCCTAGAAGCAATCACTTTAAGAAATTGATTCCATTGAATCTACAGAATGCTTTTAGTTTATATGAAAATAATTATGATGTAATTTTAAAATATAAAATGAACAAAGTTTTGTGGGCTGGTTAAGATGAGAACGTTAGTGCTGGAAAACATAAACTTAAAGTAAGTAACTCTTCTTTGTGGAAACTGGTAAGTGTGCACTAGGGGGGGATATTTACAAAGGCTAATTTTAAGGAGACTTGTCTCCCCAAGTTCCCTTGATAGTCAGTGCAGACACAGGATCTCACTGAGGCACATCACGGATGTAAGCTTGAGTCTGGTTCTGAACAGCTGTCTGGAGAGGTCTCCTAGAGAGACCTAAGGAAATAAGCTTTCTTAAATTAAAGTGGTCTTTAAGTATTGTAGGAACGTATAAATGGGCAGGTACCACAGAGGTTAGGTCTTGGCTAACCTCCTTTATGGTACTTTTTAGGTAAGAGGGTACTGTGCTTGGTATGCCAATTCTCTGTCATAGCTCTTGTCATGATTTGCACGCTCATGGTAAATTACCAAATTCTTCCTGAGTTTGTATTCTGCAAATCCGAGATGTGCGTCTTTGTATAGGACTGTGTTGGATTATTCTGATCGGCTTCAGATGCTTGCAGCGTGGGCATTTGTACTGAAACTAATTGTTTTGACTCCTTATGCAGTTAGCATAGAGAATGGTATTTCTGGAGTGCAACGTGTGTCATCCAAGAGGGATGTCTAATTGCACTCCAGAAGTGCCTGTTTCACCTCATTGTTGTAGAGGCAGTTTGACTGATAACCCAGGTGCACATTTTAGCTGTCTAATGTACTCTGCATACGCAGTCCTACCTGGAGTCCTTTGCCCATGGGCAGATCTGTTATGCGGGGCACAGCAGTGCATCGGGGGCAGCTGTCAGGACCTCTCCTCAGCCCGGGGGGGACCATGCCTCCTGCGCTGGACTCTAGAAGCACTATCCTCAGAGCAGTCAGCTTTGCTCTTCTCAAGCCAGACTTTTTATCTCCTTGAAGTCAATGGAAATCTTTCAGGAAACTTTTTTTTTTAGCCAGCTGTGTACAATATCTTGCTAGTTCTTCTCAAGCCATCTTTTTTCGGCCAGTAATTCGGCCAAGTGGAAATGAATGGCCATTTCCAGCGATTAGGTCTTGAAGATTTCCCATGCTTTTTTGTTTGGAGCATGACTGTATTTCATACTTTTGTTGGTGCACAAACATCACGTTTTTTTAAAATCCTCTCTATTTTGCTCTTTTCAGAAGAATCTGGAAAAATATCCATTTCCTGAGATTTAGAGCTTAGTTTTTCAACATTTTATAGTGTATTTGTTTTAGGCTTGTTTCTCCTGGGATATTCCTCTTCATAAAAAGGCAGTATCTTAAAGGATACTTAATGAAAGCTGGGAAGGAGACAAGCATGCCTATCAGTCACGATGATTGTGTAAAATATTCTCGTGTGGTGTGTTGACCCTGGCTGGATGCCGTATGCCCACCAAGCTGCTCTATCACTCGCCCCCCCAGCAGGACAGGGAGGGGAAAAAGTAAGATGGAAAAAACCTCATGGGTCAAGATAAAGGCAGTTTAATAAAGCAAAAGCAAAGGCTGTGTGTGGAAGCAAAGGAAAACAAAAGATTTATTCTCGACTTCCCATCAGCAGGCGATGTCCAGCCACTTCCCAGGAAGCAGGGCTTCAGCATGTGTAGTGGTTGCTCCGGAAAACAAACGTTGTAATAACGAATGCTCCCCCCACTCCTGCTTTCTCTTAGCTTTTATTGCTGAGCAGAGATGATACGGTATGCAATATCCCTTTGGTCAGTTTGGGTCAGCTGTCCTGGCTATGTCCCCTCCCAAGATCTTGCCCACCCCCAGCCTAATGGTGAGGGGGGAATGTTGGAGAGACAGCCTTGATGCTGTGCCAGCACTGCCCAGCAGAGGCCAAAACACTGGTGTGTTACCAACACCCTTCTAGCTACCAGTATAAAGCACAGCACTATGAGGGCTGCTATGGGGAAAAGTAACTCCATCTCAGCCAGACCCAATACATCTTGCTAAAATCCTTTTTCATTTCCAAGTAAATTAACATATATGACTGTTAAATAGGTTCTCGCTCTCCAGGACTAAAAACATTTAACCTTCTAGTTTTTTAAAATTACTCTCCATGTGGAGTAGGGAAGGAATTTATTGTGAGAATGGGAATGCACAGAAAAGGTGGGCCAAGAACCAGCAGGTTATTGCAGGTCAGCATATATAATTGCCAATAAAATTGAGGGAAAGCAGTTGAAGCAAAATGTCTTCCTTTTTATAGCTATCCTGAATAATTCTACATTTGTTCATGCATGATATGGCTCCCATGATGGCAGATAATTTGTCATGACTTCACAAATATATTGCTAAATTACAAGCTTACATATGCTCATCTGGACATGGCCAGCTTTCCTCAGTCAGAGCCTACCAAGCCATTTCTGTGGTACTCCCTATACTGTAACCAGATTTGTTTTTCTTTCCTATTATTTCTGCCACTCTGTAGAAGCTCTTCTTGTTAAGTTTATACTAACTGTTATCACTATGAGTATGTCTCCATTACCCTGCTAAATTGAACTCTATGGAGTATTGCAGTTAGCTCATTCTCAAGGTTTTTTATGCTGAGACTAGCAGATGTGCAAGAACTAGTGTAAGTTGGTAATGTTACTATTTGCAGGCATTATTCCATTAAAAGGTTATCAAAACAGTTGTTTCAATTTTTAAACCCACAGTTTAAAACCTGGGTGAAAAGAAATGTTAAAGTGTATACAGTAATCGACAGGATTCAATGAGATTTTCTAATGGGCTGGAAAGTTTTCAAAGGTGTATTATCACTATTGGCACACTGCAGTGTAATGGAGCTGGTGGTAATTTCCATGTCACTTCATTACACTCAGGATTTGACTATGAAGTTTATCTGATAAGCTGGCTTCAGTAATCTATCACATGTTGTGGCCCACATTCAGCATAGTCATTAAAATAGACTTGTATACTGCACAGAGAAACCATGTTGGTAAATCCTTTTGTTTTACTGAAAGAAAAGTAAAATGATAATTGAAATTACTGTTTGTCATTAATAAAAGTTGCAGATGGCATGAGTGAACTCTGCATCCAGCTCTGGGGCCCCCAGCACAAGAAAGACATGGACCTGTTAGAGTGGGTCCAGAAGAGGGTAACAAAAATGATCAGAGGACTGGAACACCTCTCCTATGAAGAAAGACTGAGAAAGTTGGGATTGTTCAGCCTGGAGAAGAGAAGGCTCCAGGGAGACCTTATTGTGGCCTTCCAATATATAAAAGGGGGCTTATAAGAAAGTCAGCAAAAGACTTTACCAGGGTCTGTAGTGATAGGACAAGGGGCAAAGGTTTTAAACTGAAAGGGAGTAGATTTAGATGAGATGTAAGGAAGAAATTCTTTATGATTAGGGTGGTGAAGCACTGGAACAGGTTGCCCAGAGAAGTTGTGGATATACCATCCCTGGAAGTGTTCAAGGTCAGGTTGGATGGAGCTCTTTGAGCAACCTGATCTAGTGGAAGATGTTGATGCCCATGACAGGGGGATTGGAACTAGATGATCTTTAAAGGTCCCTTCCAACCCAAACCATTCTGTGATTCTATGATTTTCACAGATTTAGCTGTTAGAAGTTAGCTTAAGTAGGCTCACTTTTCATCGGCACAAAAAGAGGGCCCTTTCAAAGGGGATTCAAAGTAGGATTCTAAGGAGTGTTTTGCATGCGAATCTAAACCCATGTCTTCATCTTTTTTCTGCACCTAGCTGCATCTTTTGTGAGTACTGCTGCAGTCCGAGACTTGCACTGGGTTGTCCTTCCCATGGAATGTTTTTGGTTCTGTTTTTCTCTAAAGCTCTTTGGTGCACAAAATGGAGTTACAGAGCTGAGGGAAAAAAAATAGAAGGATCTTTTATGTTTTGTTTAATTTTATAAGGAAATTAAATGTAGTAGGAGAGTGTAAATATCGAAAACGTAAGCTCATATCTTACAAAGGATCTCGCCCTCTCACCATGCACTGAACTTAAATTAATAACTTGATATGGTATTGCTTAGTTGCACTGTACAGCCTTCTGACCAACTCCATCCAGTTCACTGCCTTTTCTTCTATGACCCTGAAGGAGGGTGGCTTGTCCTTCACCACTACCTTAAAAGCAGAACACTGCACTGTGCCCTTCCAAAGGTGCTTGGAGCAGTACGACATTCACTATAACTCCGCGTAGAGGAAGGAGTGGACTAGAATATCTTCTACCAGTCTGTATTCAAATCTGTTGAAAGGGGGGGCTCAAAACCGCTGTCTGGCCCGTAACTGTCAGGTCGAGCCACCTTGGTTAGTATGTCAGTAGTCCAGAGGATGAATATTAAACTTTGCATTTATCACTTATGTTGTGTACATATGCAAGAGAGTGTAGGTAAATATGCAGAACTGTATGTTTGTGCATGTTGTACATGCACATATATATGGATGGATGCATATATTTATACAGCGTGATAGCCTAAATACAGGTTTTTTCCACTTCTGATCCAATCTAATGGACAAATCTGAATAGAGAAGTCATTCCAGCTGTAGAGGATGTAGTAGAAATTACTATTCTTTCTGTAAGTCTCTTTTGTGTCTCTATACACATCTGTAATATAGATAAATTTGTTAACTTCTAGAGTGATTCAAAGCTTTCTAATCCAATTTTTTATTGAGATTAATAGCACTTTGACATTTAGTGCTATAAATGTTAAATATGCTACACATGCGAAATAAATTGAAAATAAGCTGCAGTGGTAACAGTGGTGAATCCTATCTTGTCCTCTCTCAAGACCTCTTTGGAAACAGAATGAAGTTCTAGGTTTGTGAAGAGAGATAAATAGGGAATGCATTTTATTGCTATTTTATGTCTTTGGGGAGTTTTAGAGGTGCTTTGCCTTTTTGCCCCCCCAATACTCATTTTATAGTGTAATAACTAAGAAAGGACTGTAACTGTGATGTGGTTAGCCTGGATTATTGAATTATGGCTTAGGTCCCTGAGGATTAGCAGGACAGCTGGTATAAATTAGTGTAGTTCCCCTGAAACCCGTGATGCCATGCTGATTAATATGAACTGAAAATTTGATCCCCTTTGCCTACCTGATACAAACATTTCAGCTCTGAGCACAGCAGGCTGCTCAGAGGAAGCTGTTGGAATGGGGCTTTCCAAAAGAAAATGACTGATAAACCGAGAATGAAGGAAAATAAGAGGAAATCTATGAAGGGGAATAAAACACAAAAGTACTTCTGTGATGGGTCCTTTCCTCGGGGTCACTGATCTTCCTTTTGGCTCGTGGAACGTCTGTACGGGAGGGTGACCGTGCCCCTCTGTGGCACTGCCTGGCCCCGGTGACGAAGCTCTTGACAGCAGTGGCAGTGCCAGGAGAGTGGTGTATATTCCTTCTTCAGCCCCTGTAGGTCTCCACTGTCCCCCCAGAATTAATTCTGCTCTCAGTGAAAACTGAGCCATCAGAGGTTTGCATTTTGATGGTTTCCCTCTGCCCAAGACTTCTCTTCAGTATGCGAAGAAAACATTGAGCTAACAGTGGGTTTTTTCAGGGAGTAGGGCAATGTTATTTTTGCCCCCCCAGATTCAGTTTCAGGCAGTGAAGGGATGGGGGAGGCATGAAGGGGTTTTGAGCTCAAGACCTGCTCCCTGAGCTGCCAGTGCATCTCCTTCCACTCCTCTGCTGTATGCAGTGCTGCTCGTGTACTCATTTGCAGCTATGCAGGGGCAATATTCAGATATCTCACTAATGCTGAAGTCTGAGGTTTGGTGAGGATGTCAAAGCCTTCACCTGAGAGAGTAAAGCCTTCAGTGTAAGTCCTGGCCTAATAGATCTCCTCCCTTTTACCCCAACTCTTAAATAGCTGAACCTGGACATGTGTTGGTTTTGGTTTTCTTTTTTCTTTTAGGACTCTTAATTTTGCAATCAGTAAGCATTGTAGGTAGTGACCAAACCCCTGTTCACATGTTTCTAGCCTAAACAAAACCAAATGTTACTACTGCTTGTGTCCAAGAGCATTCTAGGAGAAGTGTAAGACTGGTAGTGTCTGAGTTAGGGGAAATGGAAATTGCTGTTTATGCATATTTTTGTAGGCCTTAATAATCTTTTCTTTTACTCTGCACAGCATAACTAAATCCAGATTGGCTGAATATAGTAAAGAATCTTTTTATGTACCTTAGCTGATGCAGTTTTTATTAGTAGGAATGGCAAAAAAAAGTCTTTCTAATTTATGGATAAATAAAATCCCTCCTACTCATAGATTGTGATTCAGGAGGGTAGGACAGTAAAAGTCTGAAGAGCACACCTGCAAAGCAGATTGCTAGCAGGCTTGCAGAAAAAGAAATGGATGTGTATAATAAGCATAAAATATATTGTAATTAAGTCACGCAGAGTCAGACTCATCCTTGGTGCAGTTCCAGTGCAGCTAGTGGAGTTACCAGAGAGAGAAGTTCAATGTTTAGCTTTTAAAATCTTGCTTTTTAAAATTGTAATCTATCTGGCCTTCCTTTTTGGCTTTGATAGATGCTCACACACCATGATGACACATGAGTTTGTGGAAACACATAGATTGTTACAGTGACAGAAGGCAGAGCAGGGACTCTTTCCTGCATTAGCAACTGCCATCTCTAAAATAAACAAAAGCTTTAAAGAAGCTCTTCCTACCAGACAGTGTTACAAGAAACAAAAATAATGTACTGAGCATCCCTGACTTTGGATCTATTCATGTAACAAATGATTACTTACTTGGACAGCCTATTAAAAAAAAACCCAAAACCCAAAACCTAGCAGCAACAATAAGGATTGCTGCAAGTTGACGTCTGAGAAAGATCCACCTTTAAAAGACTTTGCACTTATCCAGTACAGTCTCTCTGTCCAAGAGAACACCTGGCTGTCTGCTTGTGTATTCTGCTGGGAGAGGTCTGAAAGCTCCTTAAACTTTGTTATTCCTTTGAGACAACCTTTTTTGATATATATATTTATTAATTTTTTTTACAAACTGTAAGTTCTTTTCCCTTTACTTTTTATTTAAAAAGAAAAAAGCCTTATTCTGAGTATAGAAAACAGTATTTGACTTGTATAGTACAAGACTATGGAGTTAATGGTCCGAATTTCCAGTTCTGCAGTCTGAGTTGGCAGACTTCAGTCTTTCTGCAAAATACATTTAAATCAAGAACTACAACAACAAAACCCCAGAATTGGTTTGAAACAGGTGGCCTCCCCCCCTCCCTTCTACCTAACAGATAGGTAGAATGAACTGCTTTATAAAGTGCTTGTCTGAAAGTGTAAAGAAAGCTCCTAGCAACTTTGAAGTATCCTCTGCTTTCAGAGCTGGGCTTCTACTTCACACTGACAAACCCTGTGACTGATAGTTGTGCCAGAGGGAATTCTGCAGATCCGCTTGGAAACGTCTCAGCCAGGCACCGCAGGTGGGCAAGCTGCCTGGCTGATGCAGTGCTAGCAATCTCTGGTGGGTTTTATCATGTGCATAAAACCAAATTATCAGCTGTTTCTAAACAGACATTGCTTGTATCAACTGTGACTAGAATTTGTAACTATCACACTTGAATTCATCACTGTCACAAATGTGAAAAATATTGCCGAGTCAAGGGCTTCTTTGGAAGTTGCTGAGGAAACAAAACAGAGAGGGAAAGGGTTTGTTTTGTTAATTTGCATATCAATCCTTAAAAAGATTGCTCTTACAAAGCTGCACTGCATCTCCTTCCTGGAAGTCTCCCTCACGTGTTGAGAAAAAGAAATCAGACAATTTTTCTAGAGATTACTGTATATTAATTGATTATTATAAATAAGGGCAGTGAGGATAACATCTGATAAGGAACAGAGTGGTGGTTTCAAAAACACCAGGTGATTTAGCCATATGTCTTTCATCAAAATCAATCTCTCTCCAGAAAATGCTGTAGTCCTTATTCTCTTTTTCTTTTATTTTTCTCCTGCACAAGTAATAACCTGCCTTGGAAAAGTGGTAATGGATCAAGCCCTGTTCTGGGGTTTTTTTTTCCTTTCTTAAACTATATACCAGGCTGCTAGGCTGTGCTGTGCCAGTCTGACAGTAATTTTGTGTATCCCATTATAAAATGTGCAGTACTGCTCTATAGCATGGTATGCTCTCTAAGAAAACCAGGTCATTAGAAATGAGCCATTTTGGAGGTAGACACTGCATAGGAGAGAACACCGATCGATTAACACATACGTATTGTCCACCCCAGACAACTGAAATGGCTTTTCTGAATAACTTACAGCTGGGTCAAATAGTCATTGCCTGGCCACAAATCATGCATACCAAATTTGAAGATGAAAAGGGCTTTATAGAGGATTGTAAGGTGCGGGCCAAAACTGGATTTATTTTGGAAAGTAGGTTCCAGCTTTAACTACTGAGTACTCTCTACTGCTTCAAGATTTGCCCACAATTTTAAAAAAAAGCTTATTTTGGCAGTATAATTTAGTGGTTTCTACTAAAAAACTTAGCGGTTTCTATTAAAAAACTTAGTGGTTTCTGTCCAAAAACCTTGAGTTGGAAGGCCTGTTTTGTGTCAGGGTAGATTTTGAGGTCTGCATATTACTTTGTGTGCATTAATAATTATTTTACTTATATAATACCATTTAGCCAAGGATCTCAAAATACCCAATTAAAACTCCAAGTAAAATTGGTGAGGCATTTTGTGGCTATAGGCTGTGGGAATACTCTAAGGTCCTGGTGATAATGCTTCTAGAATAATTGTGCTTGCATTCATTAAAATATATATTAGCAATGATAATTAGTGGTATATTTAAAATCTTGCTGTACAGCAGAAGAAATGTTAAGTAGTCACTTTTAGAAAAGCCTTTTCTACTAGTTAGCATACCCAAAAAGATGGCTCTCTGATTCAAGATGTGAATTTACTGCTTTATTTATAAAAAGAAGTAGACAAACCAATTTTCCCAAACAGTGTTAGCATGCCTTCTTCCGTGCCTGAGCAGAGGTAATTCTCATTTTATAATATTTGTTCAATACTCAGAAACATTTACAAAGAAGACAGGCATGGGAATGCCTGCAGCTGGAAGAGTGTGTCATAACAAGCCCCGAATGCTGGTGTATGACACGTCAGAGAGAAAGGGATTGCTGTAGGCCATGACCATCGCTTCTGAGCTGGAATATGGGTAATGATGTGGAGAGTGTGGTCAGCTCAGGAAGGCTTTGATTCTTGTAGGCAGGAGACTGGATGAGAATATGTGCCTATATGAGAAGCTGAACCAGTATGATTAGGTCATTTTTTCCAGAAATTTTAAATTCCACCACCACTGCCCTCCCTTTTTTTTCCCCTTTCTGTGCCACTGAAGTCAAGCCTATATAGCACACTGCTGGGGGAGGAATCAGATTTTTGTTAATCTTCTCTCATATTCACAACAGCTTATTTTGCATGGCACTTACTGGCATAGTCCCAGCTGTGTAAGTTGGATTCATTTAATCAGGTTATTTACTTTTCTGTGCCATACTCTAAATGGGTAGAAGCTGCAACAGTCTAGCTGCAAGGGATACCACCATCTCTTCGTGTCTCCTCATAGTTTATTAGTTAAAGGCACTGCTTTGTTAAAGGCATTTTGTATGTGCTCTCTGTTTAGAAATGAACTTTCTGCTCAGACTGATGTAGCAATCATCACATGCCATCATTGGTTTTACAAAATGGGAGAAATTTAGCCAGGTCTCTTTGGCTGTAGAAATTAAACTGTATGCAAACAGGAGATAAATTCGATGGTAATGCAAATTGACTGTATCTCCTGATGTGCAAGTGTGTCATATTTACACTGATCATGCTGTATTGTAAATTGTGTTTTATGAATTGGTAATGCACAAATGTGTGTACCTTTACAGATAAATACACCATCTTTCTTGGTAAGTTGGAACTGGATTTGAAACAAAAGGTTCTCAGAATACAAATATTTCCTGATACTCAGTGGTAGTTTGGCTTCAGTCCTTTGGTTTTGATTCATACAGAAATGAAGTCTCATGGCAAATCTTGACTTCATACTGACCTAACGTGAGGGCAAGGGAATAATATTTGTTCAGAACTATAGTTTTAAGCAGTGTTACCCTATGTGTGTTGAAAAATGCGGGACTGATCTCCAGTATACATGTGTGTATTTGTAAATAAGTAGATAAACAAATACGGGTATGTCAGCTGTTCTGTACAGGGAACCCAGATTTCATGAACCGTAAATTACTTCATTTGACCACCGAAGGATTCCCTGAATGATTGCATAGTATTGGAGAAGATTTTATCCTGTAAATATTGGAATATTTATAAGAATAGTAAAACTTCCCCCATTCTGTTTTTATTAAAGGAAAACCACTGCAGAAGAATAAAAATCCTAGGGGACTGTTACTACTGTGTATCAGGATTGACCCAGCCCAAAACAGATCATGCCCATTGCTGTGTTGAAATGGGACTGGATATGATTGACACCATCACGTAAGTACTGTGCACGGTGAACCCGGACAGGAGTGCTACAATAACTCAATAACTTCTAGGTGACGTTCAGGAAGTGTGTTCTCAGAAAAACAGCAGTGTCTGCTAGCACTGCCCACCTAGCAGTTCACACTGTTGCATTCAGGTCACAGGATACTGATTTTAGGAAGGGTCATTCTACACATTGATTGTCCACTCCATTTAATCGCTGTGAGGAAAAAATCCACAAGTATGAATATGTACAGGCACATACACGTAGTGATTAGGGGTCAGAAAGATAGTGGGAAGTAATGAAATATTCCTATTGCCATTTGCCACAAAGAAAGAAGTCCAATTTCTTGTTTTACAGCGATAAACACTGCTCATTTTGCACACCAGTATGTAAACTCAAAGCCAGTCCTGATGTATGCATGGTGTATATGTGTTTGTATTCTCAAAATGATAGCTTGCTGATTTCTCCTTTCTGTATGTCATGTTTAAACGTTTAATTTATTCTGCTTTTCAGAAATGTAATGTGAAATTCACTTTGCTGATCAGAAGAAACTTTTTATGCTTGAGAGCTCTGCATTAATCATTATTTTACCAAGGTGAAAAATGTGAATGTGAGAGAACTGTGAATGAGCTTTTAGCGAGAGCTGGAGATCTATTTCATTACACAGGAGGAAAGGGATAAAGACTGGGAATTTCTGGAGGCTGTAGGAGACAGTGCACACCTGTATTAATTGTGTATATAAATAAATACTGGTCAGGACAGTGCTATTATATTTGGAATGAGCTTGCACAAGTGTGTCACATCAGGGGCCTTAGCCTGTTGTATACTGGAAAGTGTTTGTCCGCTGTTTCCAGTAGCCAGTTATTCCTTATCTCTGTTGTCAGCTGGACTGTTGGGAATATGGAGTTGACTCAAGGTTCTACTTCCTCTCACTTAATCCCCACATTTTTGCATTGTATACAGAGAAGACCTGCATTCTATGTGAAGGCAAATAGACCACAGTGTAATGTCAATTTAAAAATGAATAGTAAACTATATAGAATAAGAAAACATAAGGCTTATGAATTCAAATTATGCTTTCTTTATTTGGAACATTTCACCTTCTTTCTTGTTTCTAATAAAGCTTTTGCCACATCATATATTTCATGTCTTCCATTTGCATGTGAGGGTGTTTATGCACATATATGCACACAAAGAAGTTGTTTTTCCAAAACCAAATTGTGTTCATTTCTGGAGAGTCTTGGTGTTGTAGAACAATGTATTATGCTCCTCTCACAGAGTTCACTGTAAGTTTTGCTCAAGAGATTTGGGTTTATCTCTATGGAAGTAATGGCTAGTTGTTCAAACCCTGCGAATGCCTTAGGGGAACATGTACATTACTAGCCATTTTTGTTGTTTCATATCAACCTTAAACTTTTCTGTGAACCTGGATTCATTGAGCTTTCTTTGCAGAGGACTTGAAAGCATAGAAAAAAGGAGAGAAGTACTTAAAGCAATTGCAGGCTGATTCTCACTTCTAGTTCTATCCATCTGTTTTTATTATAATGTTCATTTATAAAATCTTTCAGAGCGTGAAGAGTTGGGCCAATGAATCCATATTCTCCCTCTCATTCAATGCAAATTCATCATCTTTGTAAACATTGTAAAATTGATAAAAGACTTTGTAATCTATGACAATATATGATAGTCTATGACACTATAAAATCCTAAAAGAACATCCTAAGTCTGTAAATGAATATATATGTGCATTATTCCAGCAGTATATGGATAGGAGGCCTTGGCCTTTAGAAGCATAGTTAGATATACAGGCCTTGTACATATTTTCCAACGTTTTTTTTTTTAAATCCCTGGAAAGCAGTAGCTGATGCTCTCATCCTCTTTTAAACCTAGCATTAATCTTTAATTCATTAGTTGTGCTGTGTTTCATGTGTACAAATAAGGTAGTGATATAACTGTCTGAACTTCCCTTTTTTGAATGTTTCAGTTCTACTAATAATAGAAATGAAACATGTTCCCTTTTTATGTTATCATTTATTGACTGCTGTCATGATAATGTAAACTTGAAAAAGGAGTTGAATTAAAGAGGAAGGAATGAACTGGGACCGTTCAGCCTGGAGAAGAGAAGGCTCAGGGGCAGTTTTTATCAATGCATACAAATACCTGATGGGAGGGTGTAAAGAGGACAAAGCCAAACTTTTTTCAGAGCAAGAGGCAATGGGCACAAACTGAAATACAAGAAATTCCATTTAAATGTAAGAGAAAACTTTTTTACTGTGGAGGTGGTCAGATACTGGAAAGGTTGCACTGGGAGGTTGCGGAGTTTGCATCCTTGGAGAGATTTAAAACCCAGCTGGACGCAGTCCTGGGCAACCTTCTGTAGCTGACCCTGCTCTGAGCAGCAGGAGTGGTCTAGATGATTTCCAGACACCCTTGCAGCATCAGCAACTCTGTGATTCTAAGTGGATGGGCTGTAGTGTGTTATCTAGACATGTTTAGTCAGAGGTTGTGGTAGCAGATAACTAACTGACAATTTCAGCATTTATTTTTTCAAGAATTCATAAATTGTAAGTCTTTAGTGTAGTCAGTGGTCAGAGCATGGTGAGAGGACAAGATGGAGAAGAGGCAAGGTTATGAAAGAGCACCAGATTTATTTGCGGTTGTTGAATGGCTAGAGACCTCTTCTGCATCGTTTGTACATAACCACAATTAATTAATCCCTTTTTTTTTTCAATGAGGAATTAGTAGTGTGAGTAAGGACTGTAAGATCCAGGCTCAATACATATTTCTTCTCTTAGTTAAATGAATGTGCCTGTTTTGCTTATGTTAGGAAACAGGAAGATAGTGCATTCCAAGTACCATTGCCCTTGATGGCAGTACTATTTTTTTCTTTTACGGCAAGTGAAGCATCATCTGTTCAGATATTGTTGGATTCTGGGTGAGGTTCTTTTCTTGACAGAAGCGTGTGGCTAAGCCAACTGCACGAAGAGCTTCAAACCAGGAAAATAAGTTCTGCTGAAGATTAGGAAAAAACTCTTCACTTCTTCAGAGAGACCAAAGTTAGAAGACGGATTCCCCAGATTAATTTGTTTGAAAATACGTTGAGCAAATGAAAAGGAGAAGTGAAGAGCTTATGATGGTAAAGTTGGAATGCAACATTTTATTTTCTATTGGTATGATTATTAGGTGTTGTTTATCTGTCCCATGAGATGCAGAGTCACTTTTGTTTTTAAACTAGCCCATTTCATCCAGAGTTGGATGCCAGCTGGTAGTCTTCTAAAAGTCTACTCACTTTACTGCAGAAATCAGGTCTTGGCATTGTAAATTTATGCTTGGAAGTTGTCATCCCTAGTGAAAGATTTGTCGTATTACCTGGGATAAATGAATAAATAAAATCACTTGAATTGTGATTCAGCTGATGGATCTGTCAAAAGTGCCTGTCCCAGAGATATGTACCACCAACACGTGCTTTTTCCAGGAAATCAAGGAATAGAAACTTCTAGTGGCTGGTTGATGCATCTGTGATTTGACTGAGTTGAATGTTTTAATGAATTCATATAAATTGATACTTTCTATTCTCTTCATGTTCTGTGTAACTGTTATTTAAGTATCCTAGAATATGGTGCTGCCTATGAGTATCATCTGAGGATGTTGCCTTACTACATTTAGATTGAGATTTTCAGGGTAATTTTCAAAGAACATTATAAAATACTTAAAATTTTCACAATTTCATCTTCCTTCTTTCTACAAAGTATTTTTTTCAAGGGCACAGTTAAAGTCAGACCAGAATCATTATGTGAGGATCTTTTCTTTTCTTTAAAAAACCAACAAAACAGGTAGTGTTATATTCTGTTTCTATTCCAAAAGAATTTCTGCTGCCAATGAGTTTCGTGTCAGTGCTTCAGTACAGGCCAGGTGTTTGTTCTACTTCAAAGTCACTTAAACCAACATGGCAGTATTTAAGTGGGAGATAAGTGTTGGATACCACCGATGTTGCTTTCATCAGTTGAGTTTTAACTGTCAGGTTTTTGTTAGTAATATAATTAAAATGGTCATGTTCATTAGTGCCTCTAATGTGCCAGATGTTGCTCTAATGTGGTAGATGTTGTCCTCACCTTGGTTTTGATCAGTGTGTTAGGCCAAGTACGCTCTTCACCTTACTTAAATTGCTTGCCACATTTGAAGGTTCCACCCTATTTACTAGAGTCTTTTACCTTCTAAATAGATATGTTAGCTAATTGCCATGTAGAAAAGTTTTGCCCAGCTACCCAAGCTCTTCCCTCTCTCTCTCCCATAAACTGGCTAGAGTTCTGGTTTAAGCTAGTATTACGGGGGCAATTTTATACATTCTTAATAATAGTTTGTCTTGCCTTACAGAGCATTTCATCAGGTGATATAAATTATGTTAAGCAATTGTTTGGTTCAGTCCAGAAATGTAACCTCTTAGGGGATGAAATGTGATGAAATGAGGGAGTTATTTAAATGCACTCAGTAATGCCACAGGGCAAGAAGTGAACTGTAATGTTTCCAGTGGGAAATGAGGAGGGAATCTGGGTGAGCAGGATACAAATACTGGATTTGGGACTGGGCCAAAATACTGGGGTTAACATTCATAAACTTCTCAGAAGTGTAATGGGATCCTATAATCATTCATGTTGTCACATAAACTGTACATTTTCACGATACTCCTTCCCTTGACATCTTACTAGGATGCCATGTTGATACTGACTCAGAGGGAATTGCGCCGCTAGCTGTATCACGGGCTGTGTCTCCATTGGCAGGTGGCATGGCACATCTGTAGATCACAGCAGCTGCTGCTGACTACTTCAGTTTAACCTATATGTATTGCAGTGGGGGAGGAGGGGCAGGGTAACTTTGGAATAGGTCTCGTCTGGCCCCCGGACTGAATGTTGCTACTGCCTGTGGGGTTTGAAGAGGTCTGAGGGAAAGTGTCCCTGAACCTTTGCTTCTTGAAATCCCGGCACCCCAGTGGGGTCTGTCAGCTTTTCTCTGTGTCACATAGGTGAGCTTATCCCATACAGATGACTCCACCTAATATGGGTGACTCCACCAGTCATCCATGTAAGACCTCACAGAGGGAAGCTGGGCTTATTTTGCACCTGCACATTGTATTGCTGCTTGGTTGCATGGGTCATGGTGGAGACTGATGCCTGAACTGTCTCCTTCCTATGGGTTGTGGTGGAGAGTGATGCCTGAACTGTCTCCTTCCTATGGGTTGTGGTGGAGAGTGATGCCTGAACTGTCTCCTTCCTATGGGCCGTGGTGGAGAGTGATGCCTGAACTGTCTCCTTCCTATGGGTTTGGTCACCAGCTGACCAAAGGCACTGGGGAAGGGAGAGAGAGGAACTACAGCAGCCAGCTTGAGGAAGCCCAACTGAAATGTCAAGTTTTCCCACGCGATCTTTTGTCTGAGGAAGAAGACAGAAGCACTAACTTTCCTGACGTCAACACTGTTGATGCTTTTCCCCTGGTCCTCCAGAGGTCCAGGGCCTGGGAAAGTTTGGACTGGCAGGAGTGAGTTGACCTTGAATTCTGGGAGAGCCAGCGACTGCATTTTCGGCAGTGGAGAAAGCTGCCTGCCCTTGATGAAAGCTTAGTCCGCTTGCACCTCTGTGGAAGTGAGCCTCTTGGCTGCTGAAGCCATCAGACCTTCACAGCCCTGGCTCTCTGCTGCCGTGCTCCGGGTGAGCAACCTACTGGGAAAGCATGCAGCTCTGGTCAGTATATTTTAAAAAAGAAAAACACCACGAAAACCCAAACAAACCAAAAAGCCCCAAACCTGACGTGGAGAAACAGCTGCCGAAAACAGGACAGCAAAGGTTTTCAGACAACAAAACGTAATTGCCCAGGAGGCCTAACATGGCCGCCGCCCGGTGGGAAGACAAACCGCAGGGAGGGCGCGGGGGCCGGGCGCACGGGCGCCGGTGGGCCCGTAGCCGTGGCCGGCAGCCTCCCCTGCCGCGGCCTGCCGGGCTGGCAGAGCGCCTCGCGGAAGGAGGGTCTTCGTCACCGACCGAGTCCCGGCGCGGTTGAAGTGGAGCTGACGCAGAACTGTGTAGGGAGACGTGCAGCCTTACAGGGCACCCTTGTCTTAGAACCGTGCGTCTGTAAAAAGCGAACGTATGTAACTGAACCAAGAATCTGGTCTATGCCTTTAACTGGGAAACATCTATTTCTATGCAGATATTTTTGGACCTAAAGAAAAGCCCTAAATAACTTATAAGAAATGGGATGCAGAGCTCTTTTTTTTTTTTCCTTCAAATGCAGCACAGGTCTGGAGCTGTTCTGCAGATGATCTAAATGACTTCGATGGTTTGTAGCAGCACATGAAATATTTGTAGCTGAGGAGAGAACTAAAATTTAAAGGCTTGGTAGGGTACTTGAGCCGTCAAGGTAGATGGTTATCTTATTAGTCACTTACATAGACTCTGCACACTTCTAGTTTAAAAAGAAAATATTTTTCAATTTCCATTTGTTTCTGGGCCTACTTTTGTGTTAACATTTGGAAAACTTTTGAGTATATTATATCTGAATCTAGGAGAGAGTAAGTTGTAATGAATAATTTATTTGAGAAACTTCTTTATCCTATTCATGGCTTGTTTGTGAAGTGCTGGTATTTTTTTCAGAAATGTATTTATAATTTAAAATGCATCATTGGACACTCGTGATATTTTAGTGCAGAAATGTTGATGTTGCTCGGGAATATGATTGTGGTACTGCTCTGATTTTATATTTGAAGCCTATTCTTTATATATTACTTAACATTCCTCGTTTTTGATAGTTCAGTGGGTTATATTCATGGAAATTAACTGCACAAAAGTCACACAGGTATTCAAGGTAAATTCAGAAAGTTTAATGAACTATTGATGAGCTTTTTTGCCTACTCAAATTTAATAATGGTGAAAACAGCCCTGAAACACACTGTAGTTTCTGGGGAAAATGTAAATGAGTTCTTGATTTAAATTTTTTACTAAGTGACTACTTCTGGAAATCTTTTGTTCAAAACATCAACTGTGAGATTTTGCTTTATGGTTCATTGGTACATTATACAGTCCAGCTTATTTAACAAGGAATATGATCGGCCATGTTGTATTTCTCTGCTCATTTCCTTTCATTTACTTTTTGTTATGCTATTTAAATTTCTAAAAGCAGATGACATTTCCCCCTCTCTCTCAAGCCAGTTGGGATAAAGCAAGGCCAAATGTTTGGGGTGGTCTTTATCAATGTCTGAGTTTCACTGTCTTTCCAGTTACATTTTGCCTGAGGTTTTATATACTGTTTTAAATGGGAAAAAAACCCCAACATTCATTTGCAAACAGAGAAACTCACACACTTGCAGGTTCGGCAATGAAGATAAATATGTAGGTAGAAGGGCTTTGGTTTGCAGGGTATGGTCTTGCTGTAAGGTCAGTCTGTTAACGGCACAATACACACGCACAGGTGAAGATACAAAGGTTAAGTTATCATTAGGTGGCTTATATCATTAGCTCCTTTCGTTTCCTCAAGGCTTTGTCAAGCAGACAGTGTGCACAACAAGCCCTGTAACACTCATAGAATAGAATCATAGAATCATAGAATCATTTCGGTTGGAAAAGACCTTCAAGATCATCAAGTCCAACCATTAACCATGCCCCCTAAACCATGCCCTGGAGTACCCTGTCCACTCACTTTTTGAATACCTCCAGGGATGGTGACTCAACCACTTCCCTGGGCAGCCCATTCCAATGTTTGACAACCCTCTCAGTAAAAAAATTTTTCCTAATATCTAACCTAAATCTCCCTTGCCTCAACTTGAGGCCATTTCCTCTTGTCTTATCACTGGTTACTTGATAGAAGAGACCAGCACCCACCTCACTACAACCCCCCTTCAGGTAGTTGTAGAGAGCGATAAGATCCTTTTAGGACTCCTTGGAGTCATTTTTGAGGCTTGACTGGGAACAGATACTGAATAAAGGAAAGCTGACTTGCAGTGAGTAGAAATGGAACAAGGAAATATTTAATCTTTCAGAAAGCTGTGCATAAGCCTTTCTGTGCTGTTGCATAAAATATGACTGAAAAATGTGGTATGCCCAGATTCCCTATGGGGACAAAAGATATCTCCACATTACTCACATTAATGATGGCTGACATGGTATATACTTCAGCACTTCATGGCTGCAGAGTTCCTTACTTAAGTTGAGGGCAGGTATCTTGTGCTGCTCACCCCACATCTTGACCTATGCTGCCCTTTCTGTTAATTGTATTTAAACAAATACAACTATACAAGAGACAAATACAGTAACTGCTCCTGAAAGAGTTGAAGAGTCCTCCTAAAGACCTCTCTGCCAAATCCAGTGTAGCCGGATGATACTTTAGAAAATATATTAGTCAATGAAGATCAAGGGAAAATTATAGCCAGAGCCTCAGTTTAAGGTCTTCTCCTGTTAAATGCATTGGAAAAATTAAATTTAAAAAAGCTAATGAAAATCAAGTCCATTTCATTTATTCACCGATATTATCTCTTTTTAGACTGCAACTTAACTGTGGAATGCCAGCTCTCTCTGTAACAGAAAGAGCTACAAAGATTTATGCGCAGTGTTATCTCTGCATGTAATGTGTAAGACTGTTAGCTTCAAGGCTCCTTTTCAGTGTTCACAAGTCCGTGCAGGGTGCGAGTTACATCATGTCCCACATTCACAGAAATGAAGAATCCTTCCTTACTGTGGCACCAAAATTAAAAATGCTTTCTACTAATGACTTTGCCAATTAATTCTTCCTTTCCCAGCTACACAGTGAAAAATCTCTGAAGGTTAGATTTCATTTACAGGTGCAAGTCCATACTTACCGGTGGTTTCTGTGCCACTCTTGCAGGAGCTTTGGAAAGATATTAGTGTTTATGAACACTCTTCATCTGCTGTCTTGCACTGATTTATTGGTTTCATCATTTTCTTTGCTCTGTACTCCTGTAACTGGGTAATTGAACTGA
Organism: Harpia harpyja; assembly: GCF_026419915.1. Classification (NCBI taxonomy): domain Eukaryota; kingdom Metazoa; phylum Chordata; class Aves; order Accipitriformes; family Accipitridae; genus Harpia; species Harpia harpyja. The sequence goes on from NC_068940.1 coordinate 946,802, forward strand.
TTAGAACATAGTAGAGTGGAGTCATTGCTTATCCATTTACCTTCTCAACTAGTACCTCTTCATACCTCTTTTCTCGCAGAAACTGTAAAAGTGTTTCAATATAAGTCTGTGTCCTTTCAGTCTCACCATAGAAAATGATGCTTAGCTGAGCATACCATAAAGGTAAAGGTGCAGCACAACTCTGTGATTACTAGTAGTTGCAATAGTTTCCTAGCAGTAGCATAGGGTGAAAATATCAGTTGAAATAATATCATTAAATACTAAATAAGTATCATCCAAGAAGACTGACAGTCTGAGACAATTGGGGAAAAAAAAATGTTAATTTTTAACTGAGTAGGTTTTCATTCAAGTGGAATTTTAATTAAATGGTGAACTTAGAGAACATCACAAATCTAAACTGTGACAACTTAAATAAGACAATAACTTAATTATTAAATATTTTGATTATTTTTAACCCTCTGTGCTGCACAGAGAGGAAGTGTTGGGGTCCATATCAGATTATGTTATATTATTTTAATTACAAATTAAATGTTTTACACTATTACCTTGAGATCAAGCCACTGCAAACAAAACAAGTAAGGAAAAGAAAGTATTATTTTGATATTAAAGATGGAGAACTGAAGGAGGATAAAATTAGTTTGAGTCACAACAAACTGTGGTAAAAGAGGAGAGAAATTAAATGGAAGTCTTGAGTGACTCAAGATCATATTTTACTCACAAGACCAATCTTTTCCTTAGTGTTTAATATTAAACTACTTCATGATGAAATTCAGTTAGCCCATATAGGATCAAGCATGATCTTTATATGAGTGAGGTGGGGGGGAAGGGCATAAAAAAGATTTAGAGAAAAATCTACCAACCAGTAAACCCAAGGCTAGGGTAAGGAGAAACATTAACAGAGATTTTTTGGTAAAAAGAAGAAGCCAGGTAGCCCATTTTAATACTGAGTTGAAAGCAGTCTGGAGTAATGGTAGAATTGAAACATGTTTGCTTACTTACATGTCAGGTTAAAATTAAACCGAATAAGATGATAGTTTAAAAAAATCTTCTTTTGATTCCAACAATCGCTCTGTGGTTGCTTGTCATCCTGCTGAAATAAATATGCAGTGGGAAACAGGAACATTTATGACAAAAAAAAGTAAATATGTGAGATGCAAGATAAACAGGGAAGTGCAGAAGTTAAGCTGGCTGTCTCTGAGTTATTTGAGTTACAGCCAGAAAGGTCTTTGTTTATCTCCCAGTAAAATATCTAAGTTTCTGTAGGACGATGATAGCAAATACTGCAAAAGTGGCAAATAAAACCTAAGTTATATAGTCTTAGGGAAGTTTCGTGACAAAACCATTTACTACACTTCCTTTATTGTCACTTTTTTTCTTTTTTCTTTTATTAAATGTAACAAAACATAACCTTTTCTGGGTTTCCTTGAAACCTGGAAAATTAAATTTTTATGTATTAGGTCAAAAAATTTAGAAATACTAAGATTTTGGTTCAACAGTAATTAAAATATGACCAAGAAAATTATTTCTTTTCAATTACAACTGGGGCTTTGAAACTAGTGAAAAAAAAGAACAGTACCCGAATATATAATCTGAGATTTTTAAAAGATCCTGTCTATTCAGTCATGTATATATATGTTAACTTTGGGGGAAGGAGGGAAGAAGAAAATCAAGAGCAATGTCATTGTGTAAAGACTAATATTCTGATGCTGTGTATTCCAGATCTGTTGCAGAAGCCACAGAGGTTGATCTCAACATGAGAGTTGGATTGCATACAGGCAGGGTGCTTTGTGGGGTCCTGGGTCTCCGAAAATGGCAATATGATGTCTGGTCAAATGATGTGACTTTAGCTAATGTAATGGAAGCTGGAGGACTGCCTGGGTAAGTCTGAGAAAGAACCATAGAAAAAGAAACAGAAACCTGTATGGGTGAAGAACTTAATTCCTTCTTTAAGGCATTTGCAGTGTAATTGCTATTGATAAGAAGGGTTGTGTTTGGTAAGAGCAACTAACATACTATCATCTGATTTATCCTGTGGATTTCTCCAAATGATCTTGATATTTACATTAGTAATAGGTTAGATTAGAAGCAAAACATTTCCAGTTAAAATCCTCATTAGAAGCTGCCAAATATAAAGAATAGGAATGAGGCAATGCTAGGGATGTAGGAATGCTAGACTTTCACCACTTCATGTTATAAAAATAAAACCCTCTAGTTATTCCAGGAAATGCTTACCCTTGCACCTCTACACATGTGGGGGGGGTGTGCCTTACTGCTTTTACGTGGCAAGATTTCCAACACTAGTAGTGTGCTATAGAAAAAAATACCTGTTTATGCACTCAGATATTGATGGTGTCTGTGCAAATGATACAGTAGCACATAAACCTGCAGCCAACCCCTAGGGCACCTCCTGGAATTTTAAGTACTCCCTGGACCCAGTTTAAAAGCACACAGCGTACTCTCGCAGAGGTGCATGGGTGTGCTTCTGTGTGCAACTCACATCTGGACTGGGGCCTGCCATCCTCTGTTGGATTTTTAGAAGAACATGATTTGCTGAACAGGGGGACGATAGAACCTCGTAATCTTTGTGGTTAAGATGAGTGAATTTCTGATTGTTACGTACGTCTGCCTTCTTAGACAATTTTGGCAGTGTATTTTGTATGTTCCTTACCTTAAGGCTTTCCAGTGAAAAAAATCTGAACACGTTTAATAGAGGAAAAAGAAGTTTCTTCTTTATGCGCAGGAGAGATTCAGAGTGTGAAGTCACAAGTTTCAAACAGCAGGATGTTTTTCCAAGCAGGCAGTGAGGCAAACACTTAAGAAAGCCACACAATGTAGAAGATGATGTGCAGACTTTCACTTTCTACAAATCAACAAATCTGCAAGTGTTTGGATGGTCAACAGTGATCTTGCTGTTCACTCTGCTCAAGTGTAGAAAATGCATGTAATAGAAATATATCTATGTTCTATTTGGCTGAAAAGACAAAACAAAATGATTTTTTTACATCAAAAATAGGGGTTTGCACGTAAATTGACCTCTTTATGATCTTCTACACAGGAGTGTATTTCAGGAGCAACTAGCTCATAATGTATCTGCGCTTTAAACAACAATGTCCTATTTTTCTCTGCAGGAAAGTTCACATTACAAAGACCACCTTAGAGTGCCTAAATGGGGACTACGAGGTAGAACCAGGATATGGTCATGAAAGAAATAGTTTCTTGAAGAAGCATAATATTGAAACGTATTTTATTGTGCCATCTCATCGTAGGAAGGTAAGCTCTACAAATTCTAGCTTATTCTGTGATATGTTTTTGTAATTTAATAACTGTTCTGTGATATTCTGAAAGCAGAGGCAATACTGGTATTTCTTATTTCTAAAAGCTCTTCAAACACTCTTGAAATTAGATCTTCTGGTTTTGACTGAGGCAGGAATGCTAAAAAAGCTAACCTTGAATGTTACATAGAGAAGATGATCAATTTACTTCTGAAGTTAAAAATAAAACAATTTTTCCCTTTACGTCCCCAAAAAGAAAACTGTTGTTTTATTCAGATTCTGTAATTATTCTATCAGAAACTATATGATATATTACTCCAAAAATTTAATTCACTCTTCCCTTCATCCTCCCTTCAAAAGGGTGTTTCAGAATATTAATGCTAACATCTTGGCTATTTTTCTTCTAGTTTTCTTTATTCTTTCATTTCCCATGCCATTTTACCCATGCTTTCCTAAGCTCTTCTACAACCACTTATGATACTGGTGGCTCCTTTACTGGGCCTGGAGGATTCCTCAATGAATAGGCACAGAAAAAGCAGCATTTACAGACATGTCATGCCCACAGCAGAAAAGTTAGTGAATTGAATTCAGCAGTGATTGAACTAACATCCCCTGGAAGTCTGGAAAAGCTGCCATGTTGCCAAGCTGTACAACACAAGCCCTTTTATCCAGGTCAGAGGAAGAGGCTGCAGTCAACCATCCTGCTTTCAAATTTATATACCACTGTACCACAGATCACGTATTTACACTGAAGCTGAGTAAATTTTCTAAGATTACTGCAACAAGTAATATATCCTCTGTCCAAAACATGCGTGTTTTTTCCTCCTGCTACATTGAGCTGCTCATGACAAATTGAATGTTTTCCTTGCTTGCTCTGTCACCTCAGACTCCCACAATGATTTCGGTCATCCCTTTCTTATCTTAGCTGGCCTTCCCTCCAAATTTTTTTAAGCTCCCCTCTCCCTTCAGCTTCTTCCTTTTGTCAGACCCCTGAAGTTATACTGGGGAAAGAGGAGTAAGTCAGCAGTGCTGTTGAGGGACAATAACGTTTTCTGCTCTTTTCTTTTTGGTGGAGAACAGAAAATGGAAAGTGTGGAAAGAATAAGGTGAGAGAAGATTTTAGCTCATTTGAGCGGGAACTTCATTTCTTAGATGTTGCTCAGGATTTAGCCACCCCTGATGGAGATGGATATGACTCCTTGTTCCAACCAGATTGTCAGGATAAGGAGAACAGAGGCCCAGCACTGTGATGGCTATATCTTGAGTCTCAGCATGCGGTGAAGATGGTGACAATGGTTTTCCAACAGGTTCATTTATAGTCACACCTTTCTTCTTCAACCAGTTACTAAGTTTAGGGCAGTTCTACTACAAAATGTTGTTGACCTCAATAGGAGTCTTGAAAGTCTATAATCATCATTTAAACATATTCAGTTTGTTCCAACATTTTCCACATCAAACGAAGCTTTATCTTAGAAGTTATCTGCCATAACAGTTTACAGGCCAAGAGGAACTTTATTGCTCTTTATCTCAGCCAGACAACTTGGGATACAAACTTTTGCACCCTTATCTTCTGAGACTCTGCCCAAACAAGTTTCATTCAGGGGTTTGACCTTTAGAGGGAAAATTATAATACCCAATTCTGAAAATAAGTATGAAAACAATACAGACGAGGTTTTAAAGTGATGTCAAAGCTCCATGCTTGAGGGTGTTAGCCAATGGATGTTTGACAAAAATGTAACCAGGGGAAAACAGGTCATCTTGAATTCCATACCTGCGGTCAGTTTCTTGGTCTGAATTTGATGACTCAGGGAGGTTTTATGGGATGTTGGGAGTCCAGTCACCAGCGGAATTTGATTCTGGGAGTGAAAATTCCTGTTGTTTTACCCCGGAAAGGATGCTGCAAGGGTGTGTTTTTATGCACTTCCTCTAAAGCATCTTGTTATTAGAGATATGGAGTGTTCTCATCTGCTGTGAAAATGATGCAATCTCACATTTTGTTCTTCTGCTGGTATATATGATTAGATTTGGTTTTAGGTGGTATGAAAGAAAACAGGTAGAAAACCAGTGGGCTAGATTCTGTTTTGGCAATCACTGAGAGATTTTTCTGGTGGCTTTCTTGAAACCAAGATCAGTTCCTAAATGAATTAATCCCAGTAAAGAAGAAAATGTAAGGGAGGGTTTAATTAAGGTAGATGTGTTGCTTATTGCTGTCAGATTTTTTTGGTTTGGTTTTCTGCTGTTTTCACTCCTACAGCATTATGTATAATTTCATTTCCTATGTTATTACGTATCAGGTTTCATTTCATATTGAGGAAAGAAATAGCTGAATTTCAGGAAATTGTTGATAGGGTGGTGCACAGAGACAAGTAGAAAGAGGATAAATATGGCTATTACATATAGAAACTGTGTTGTGTCAACTCCGCTGCATAAACTAGCAATTGAGGAACAGAAGCTTGACATTGACATATTAAAGTAAACCAGGTCAATGCATGTTTAATGTGCAAGGATGAGAGCCTACTACTGTGTGAGCACACATTTCTTTGTCTTTGCAAGATTGCTGAGAAACTACTGGTGATTGCTGAGAAACGACTGATTGGTTTGTCATCAGCTACATAAACCAAATGCCATCTTACCCATGGGTGTCACTGATGGGTTTGTGGAAGTGGCAGGTGCCGCAGTACAGCTTGGCTAACGACATTAGCTCTCCGACATGCATCAATGGCGTGTCAGCCAAACTGGCAGAAGGAAACACTTCATGAATTTTACTGGTATTGACTGGCTTCTCCACTGGGCTCGCAGATCAATCAGCACGTCACTTCGCTGTTTGTCACAGTACATCACAGCTGTCCCCAGTCTTCGTATACTTGCATACTGATCATTGGACCACGAGCTACATAATAGTATATTTACCTTCAAAATAAACGCCTGCTGTCCCCTCCTACCCTGATGCAGTCATTAACTCTTCAGAGACATAGAAACAGAAGGCTACCCATGAAGCACAGACAAGATGGAGTTTCTTTAGGTGAATTCAGGTATCTGCTGGTTTAATATTGTATTCCTTCCTCCGGAGCCTCAGTAGCTGAAATGCAGACACATTTTTTATTCTTTATGCATCTTCTCTGACATTAATGTGAACTGACTTTAGCAGGTATGATGCCAAGAGGAATGAAAATCAATGTTACAGCAACAGATGGCCAAGAATCTGTTGAATTTGAAAGGTAAATAGGCCCACTTAGGTTTTTTAAACATTTTATTTATTTATTTAGAAGACACATACCCCACATTCTTCCATATTTGGTCTGACAGGAAGATCGTTCATCACAAATATCGCCCAAGCCAAGAATGAGAATAACAGTATAAGACGACTCATTCATGTACCAGTTACATTTTAAATGTGAACAAATTATAAAGTATTCTCAATTTTTTTAATCTTTTATTGAATCAGCTAACAGCCACAATTTTGTGATCTGATTGCTAGGTTGGTGTATAAGCAAATAAGTAAAGCACTTCTAAGTGACCACTGAGGGAATACTTTTCTTTTTGTTTTGTTACAGTTTTTATTTTGGTAGAGATTATATTCGTCTATTATTATTATTATTATTATTAAGCAATAATTATGCGTGTTTGATTGGATAACATTCAGCTTCTAAACAGACTTAAATAATTCATCTGATTTCCAAAGGCATACAGAACTTTTTTGAATTAAATTAAATTTTTTTGCTGGCCATCATAGTTAAAAACTTATGCAAATATGCTTTTTAAATATAACACAAAATATTATAAGCTTCTAGTTCTGAAAATGCCAGCACACTTCTTTTAAGTAAAGTTTAATTATGTCTTCATGATATTTTATATTGATACCAAAACTTACAGTGATGTGACCAAAGTAATTGCACTGAGACAAGATTTGAAAAGTTTGGTAATGTAACTAGCCACAAGTCTGACCACATACATGAATGTCTTGGACTTATAAAACAGGTCTGATCCAGTTAGAAAAACAGATCTCTTTCTAATATATTAAATATTCACAAGATCCGTACTCTATGCTTTAGACACATGGACATTCTCTTAGTTTCAAGATGTCCTAGCTTTCTGGCATATTGTAAATATTACTGTTCTGGATTTTATTTCAGGGGCGGGGGGGTGGAAATCTAGGTCAGATCTGTTAATCTCAGAGCCCCTTACAAGAACTTTGTAACTCTGCTTAGACCCAGCTAAGTAACTTTTTCCATTAATGTTTCCTTGATAATCTACCTGACTAATCCTGTTCTGACTTTCAGAGTGTATGCTTAAAATTTAATTTAATTTTTTTTAATAGAGCAGATCTGGCTTTCATCAGAATTCTTTGTTCTTTCATTGTCAGCACTGACGTTAGTCAAATTATCTTTGCCTCAGTTTTACAGCTGGCATAGCTGGCTCCTAGAAGCACAGCAGAAGTAGTGAGCTCAGCTGGACTGTCTACTTCACTTCTATGGTAGCTCTAGAAAGTACGATTCTCCTGCAGGGCAGCACCTCCTAAGGTTCAGCCACAGCCTCCGTGATAACCGCCTGGTTTTGTCCTTGGGCTTACTTCTCTGTGTTTGTTGCAGCAATTCACGCTCTGAAGGCACCTCTCTAGTTTTGAAAAGGCTCATTAATTTCACCAGTTGAGAAAACAGCCCAGCGCAGACAATTAAGCGAAATTCCTAACATTCTTCTACAGATAGCCAAGCGGTGGTCAGAAGTGATCAAGTTTTTGTGAGGGAAAAGATTTCTCAGAATGTGTTAGTTTTTGCATTTACAGAAGTGGGCCTGCCATCACTGTTACTCATTGCCAGCTTAAGGGAACCTGCTTCACTGAGTAACTTTGCCAGCTCCAGAGCTAAGGCAAAGACAAATAATGCTCTAGACCATTAACAGGAAGCAACAGAGCTATGTCCAGGAAAGGGGGTGATAAAAATTGTAAAAATCATAGGGAAACGCTATAGATACACTTATAAATGATTCCTATATATTCATAAGTGTATCCTGGATTTTACGGCGTACCTCAAATATAATCAATAATTAGCTTCCAATAGGTTGCTAATCACCATCTGCAAAATCTCTACTAATGTGCTAGTGAGTTATTCACCGACTAACTGTATTCAAAGATAGGAGTTGTCTTTTATTTGTGGCAATGTAAATCACATGGTATCTACATCTACTATTTGAATAGCACACAGTGATGGACATTGATGAAAAGTCCCTGAAAGTGAGTACCGCATCTGTTTGCCCTTTGGAAACTAGATGTTTCTCTGGAAAGGCTGACATTTCTCTTTCCTGCCGCACCATGTACATACAAAGCCATGTCAGGCAGTCTCAGAAAATCCTTTCTGTAGCTTGGACAGCCCTGCTCTATTGTCTGAAGTCTCTGAGTAATGCTGTGACCATCCTGAAAATCCCCGGTGAAAGGTTCTAAACTTTTTTTTCTGAATCCTCGTTTAGTTATCCAGCCGGAAGGAAGTGGATGCTGGTTAGAGGTATGATGCTCTGTCTCCTGTCTGGTTTGCTGTGTTGAATCATGCCCTAAACGTTCCAGCACAGGCAGCTAAAATTTCAATTTTATTTTTGTCCAAAAAATAATTATAGCCAAACCAAACTACCAGCAGTCTATTTGAAAAGAAAAGTTAAAGCAATAGTTGAGGAAGAGGAGAGCACTTTTGTCAGTCTTATGATTTCAGGAAAACTCAGCTGAAAGCCTGAAGGTTCAGGAATCCTCTCAATAAGCAAACAGCTCAGGAGCATCCTGTGGAAAATACTATTTAAAATGTGAAAACTCTTGCAAATGTCGGAAATATCTAGAGCAATTATCTACACTACACACCTGTGGCATAATGTGAACTGCAGATGGATTTAACAGCTCAAAAGGTTGATCAGTTCATTTCTTTGACTCATGATGAATAGGCAGAAATTCGGCAACCTGAGATTCGTTCTAACTTGCATGACAACAGCTGCAAGAAAAGTGGCAAAGGCTGTCACATCACTTTCATCTGTTGTTGTTTCATCTAGCATGAACAGATGTGATTTTAAATTTCTGCGTTGCAGTCCTGTCACCAAGGAGTAACAGGGAAATAAACAAATTTTCTATCACTCCGCTGCTTGAAAAGGCAGTATTTTTTGACTTGGAGTACAACATCCTCCTTTACCGTTAATCAGCATAGCTTTGTTGCATGAAGCAGATGATCTGCCTTCTATGTTAAAATAAATTACTAGGCTCCATATCTTTCCACCACCAACCAACGGGTGTTGTCTGCTTCTCTCCTGTGGCTGATTTGATTTTTTTTCCCCAGGGTGGAATGAACTTTATGCAATATAGCCCAGAGAAAACAACATAGATTCATGATGGCTTTTTCGCTTTGTGTAGATAAAATACATAGTACATGTGCTTGCCTTATTACTTTGTTGGTGAATCACTTTCACCTGTGAATCATTGTTAGCAGCTAGCATGTTTCACAAGTATAACTGCTCATATACACTCTTGAGATGCTTTCTATTATGTCTTAATAATACTTTCATCTAACTTTTTAAAGTGAAGCAATTTGATTTTTGATAGCAGTTTGTTGGATTTTGTCTGACCTGATTAAAAGATGTCATCTTGGCATCATCATGGGAACAATAACAAAAGAAAAAAAGGCTACAGAAGGAAAAAAGTAAACTGAGTGAAACAATAGGTAGGTCTAAAATTATTGTACTTAATTATTTTTAATTTATTATTTCCATTCAAATTGAAGTTCCATCTATATTTGTAGGAAATTTCCTTCTCTGCAAAGTTAATTTGATTTCTGGTTAGGTCTACGTGAACGTGCCACACGGTTCTCAGATTCTCCTTTTTTTCCAAATGTGTAAAATTTGTGTTTTCCACAGAGCACTTATGGCCCAATAAATCCATCCATATGGCTAGTAGATCCGTAGGATTTTTTTGCATCTGGCTCTTCTGAAAATATCCATACCACTTTGTCTCAAGAAAGTTTTCATGGTCCTTGTAAGTTGTCAGCTTTCTGGACTAATTCATTTTGAGGATATTTTTACTTAAGCGACCATATGCTTACCAGCCCTTATGGAGTGCTAGAGCTCCGACTCCTAAACTCTAAGTAGTAAGAGAAGAAAAGAGCTTTACAGTTAACGCAGGGCAGGTGAAAACTTTTCCAGCTACTCAAACTCTCCTTTGCTAGCGCACAGCAAGCAAAAATGTATTTGACAAAATTGTTCTAATTTGAAATGCCCCAAGTTAGGCATCTGAGTCCATAGCTGGGCACACAGTGATGATTTCTGCTTTCAAATGGACGACTATCTGCAGCTACCACTGCTGCCATGACTAGGAGAGTCCGGGGTGGTCTTTGCTTTCAGTGGCTGAAAGCTCCTACGGAGGAACTTAACTAGAGATCTGGATGCGTAACTTGGGCATTTCAGGTTTTAACACCTTCAACGTACCTTAGCAGATCTGATTGAACAGATAAACACACAGCCTTTTGAGGGAAGCTCTAGCTTGTATCTGGGCAGGGACTGATCTGTGCCTGAGACTTTGCATTGCTCAAGTTGTTGCAATATACACACCCTGACACTGGAAGTAAACTGCTTGTGTTACCACCCAGCAAACACAGACAGAGGAATGATGCTTGTGTTGCAGAGTGTGTTGCTCTACATCTTCAGGATTGTTTCTGCAGTTGCTGTGAAGCTGCTAGTGCATCATCGTCAATGTGACAGCCAGCAGCTCGGCCTGTCGGTGATGGTGGAATTAGTTATGTGCTCTAACATTGTCCTCCTCCCTTCTTTTTCTTCTTCCAGAAATGTGGAATCTGTAGATGGGAGAAATGTAGGGCACTGGTGTAAGATTTTCTCTGTTATTGATCTCCTAGAGATTGTTTTAGTCTTCACAGATGCTAAAAACTTTCTACATCTGTGTCAAGAAAGCGGCCACAACATTCTGAATGTTAAGGGTTTGTCTTAATAGAATCTATTATTTACTGGTAAAAATTACCAATATACTTTCCTGACAGACAGCTGAGGTGTGATAAGCAAAATATATTGTAAGGGCCATGGAAAAGGATGAAAAAGCAAATGTCTGATGCTATTAACTGTAAGGAAAAAAAAAAAAATTTGCTCACCTATCTCAGGACAAGATGGCTTGCAGATAGTAATAGAGCAAACACTACTACCAAGAGGCATGGTCCTGCCCACCTGAAGACAGAAAGCACAGACAGACATAGTGCTACAGCATTTATGGTTTCTGTAAATGTGTTTTGAATGTCATTAGTATCTTCTTTCCCATGCCATTTTAAGCGCTAAGATTGAATACAGTCAGGGGAACAACAGTCTGCTGCTGTTTCTGAGAGTCCCAGATAAGCACCAGTGAATCCCTTACCGGAGTATTACATGAGATTCAAACACTGGGGTGTTTTCCCAGAATTCTAATCAGCGCTAGTTTGTTTTCTGCATACTTAAAGACACTCACAAAGCTGTAGATAGTCTGGCTGCTTTCAGAGTGCTCTGTTAGAAAATCCCAGCTCTTAACCTTCTTTGCCAGCTGTGTTGCAGCAAACCACCACCCTAAAATTATGAAGCAAAAGAACAGTGAACGAATAAGAGATGATCCCGAGGGTCAGAAAGAAGTGTGAAAGTAAAATACATTGACAAAATGAGCTGGAATGAGAATGCTGCAGTCCAGCTTTCCTGTAATGCTGGCCTGGGGTGAGTTCAGAGAAAAGGCAGATTGAAAGACATTGGGGTTGGGGTTTTTGTTTGCTTTTTTTTAAAAGTCTGTTTTAACAGACTGTACAGCATTTCTTGCCTTTATCAGAGGCTTACAGCAGACAGTGAGATTACCTGAATATTCCACTCAGAAGAACACTGTGTCGAAAGTGTTGTTCTGCTGTAAAAGTAATAATAAAAAAGGGACATGATTTGTGAGATGAATGTGGGAGAGAATTCCTTTGTTTGTATTTTTGATACTGTGTATATATAATAGTAGAATGGAAAATCCTCAGTCCCAGTGCAGAATCTGTATGTCCTGCAACCACCAGAATAAAAAAAAATAAGAAAAAGCTATATATAAAATTATACATGACCTGAGAACTGCCAGTGTGCCCGATGCGTGTATTGCAGTGTCCTTTGAGTGGTTAGGTTCTTGGCCAGCCATGAAGAACTGTAGCTGTATGTGTTCCACACGTTTTCATAGCATCGCGCAGTAGCTGAATTTGGAAGGGGCCCTTGGAGGTCGCATGGTTGACCTCCCTGCTGAAAGCAAGGCCAGCTTTGCAGTTCGATCCACGTTTGAAACTGCAGGTTGCTCAGGGCAATTCGTCTGAGTGAGTGCTGAGCGTTTCCCTAGCTGGAGATGTGGCAGCCCCTCTGGGCAGCCTGCTCCAGCGCATGATCCTCCTCACGGTTAAAACTTCTGTTCTTTGTATCAGATGGGAATTTCCCTTGGTCCAGCCTATGTCCATTGCCTCTTGTGCTTTTTCTGAGCATTTTTGGGATGCATCTAGCTCTGTCTTCTCTCTGACTGCTACTTAGGTGGCTGAAGGCAGCAGTTAGATCCCTCCTTAGCCTTCTCTTCCTCCAGCTAAATTAACTGAATTCCCTCGGGTTCTTCTCATATATCGTATGCTTTGGAACCCTAATTGTTTTGGTGAATCTTTGCTGAACTCGCTCCAGTTTGTCACTGTTTTTCTTGTACTGGGGAGCCCACAAGTAAGCACACTACTCCATTTTTTTCAGTGACTTCTATTTGACATCCAGACAGCTGGAAAACACCCTTGTATTTCCAACATACAAACGGTGTATACAATTGATATACTATCTGCCGATAAGATTTATAAACAAAAAGAGCAGTCGATGGTATGAGCTAAAAATGTTCTACCTACTTCTTTGAAGATATAGTCAGGAAACTGCATGAAAATATGTGTTTGAGGAAAAGCCGTGTCGGTGACAGGACCACACTGCCTGAGCCAAACTTCCAAGTTTTCAAGTTGCAGGTTGTTCTCAGAAATGCATCTGTTGTAAGAAGTTTGCAGCGAGGAAAGTCTAAATTCTTCTCTTTTCACAGGACTTCAAATCCTTGTAGGAGGATATAGTCATGCCCATGTGCTTACCTTTCTCGGTCACGCCTTCTTGAATCTTTTGCTAGTAAGATGTTCTACTTATTCTTTGCCACTCTTGCACCTTTACTGTGACATTTCCATAATGAAGGCTGTCAGGCAGCTTCTGGAGATCTCTGTACTTATTTAAGAGCATCTTTTCCAGCCAACCTAATGGAGACCTAAAACTGAAGTTGTTGACCTAAAACTGAAGTTGTTGACCTAGTTAATGGAATGTCCACAGTGAAAGGTTTGAGCAAAGGAATAGCTAATGATCTCTTGAGATACGGTCCACCTGTACACTTCTGTGTATTCCCTTTTTATCTCTGTGTCTTAAAAAAAATGAAGCAAAATTCAAAACTGGAGGGAGTTTCAAGAAAGTTGCTCATTTTTGTTGTATCAAAAGGTTGATAGGGAGACTGAGTAAAATACATAGTACTTCTAGAGGAATTATGGCTACATTAGGAAAATTTTTAAGTGGAGTACCTGTCCAATAAGCATGTTTTAGCTGTTGGGAATGGTAGCTCAAAAGCTGATCGTATCTGCCATACGTAGGCCTAACAACTATCTACTTGGTGTCCTTAGGAATACCTCAGGGATGATTAGTATGTGAATATCCTTGTACAGTATCTTCTATGTGGTTATTGCAATACAGCGGTAAGTCTTCTGCCAGAAAGCCCTCAAAAGAAAGGGATCATATTATGAATCTCTTCATGGAGACTTTTGTTAAACTATCACTTATACAAGTGGTTACACACTAGATACACTAGTGTCATTTTAGATTCCAGCTGTTGACCGTGCAGTACAGTGCTGGTGATGCTAGCTGGCTTGAGCCAGCCTTTCAGGGCACGATAAACTGCACATGTGCAGACCTAGGCAGCTTTCCACATTTGAAACGTCACGTGCTTATAACATAGCCATCTGCTAATAAAAAATGTGCAACTTTTTATACACAAGTCATTTTTGTGTTTCATAGCCACAGTGTAACTGACTAAACAGAGTACTGGTAGATCAATAGGATATACCCTTGATTCTCCAGAAGGTGCAAGTGCATAGCTGTATGTGTTAAACAGCACAGCAAACCAATACCTGAGATGCCATTTGGAATATAAACAGTGTCATTTGCCTTGTCTCTCTAAATTTAGGTATCCATGAAAACATGCATTAAACAAATACTTCCAGTTTACTTCCCTCTTCATTCCTTGATCATTGAAGTAATGATGTAAACTGCTGTAGTAAATCATAGTATTGTGAAGACTAGACAGCAGATCCACAGTGCCATTTGTGGGGTTTAGAGCATTTGAATAAAGTTTTTGGAGTGTGATTTGCTCTGTCTTTTGTACCTAGGAACACTAGGGACCAAATCCTTTGTGCTTCTTTGTTTTGCTGTTCCAGAAAAGACTAATTTCACAAGCTTAAATTCCCATACTGTGGTGGCATGGGGTCCTTCCACATTGCCCGTGAACACTGCTTTACACATTCCACATGCCAGAAGCATGAATAAGACTGGTATAAATACTGAGGGTATAATAAAGGATCACTCTTATTCTGATCTGTGAAAGCATCTGAACACGTGCTAGGGGTTTATTAAAGTCAGCAAGAGTTAAATACATGCTTAAGAGTTAACCAAGAAAATATTTGTCCTTGCTGAATGGGGAGCTCAATGGTAAAAGGAAAAGATTATACCCAACCCTTTGAGGATATTTCTCTGTGGTACAACAGTTGTTGCTTTGAAGAAATAAGATGTAAAATGTAACTTCAGTGCCTCACAGCCTCCTTTTAGGGCATGTATACAAGTGTATTTTGCTTTAAAGCAAAAGCTATCCTTTTCTGATTTTAATGGGCTTACCAGTGGCTGAAGTAACAAAATGAGGAAATAAGAAAAAGACTGAAATTATATTTTTTTTAACATCAATTAATAAAAATGCTAATTTCCTCTTTATTTTTTCCTGTATTTTTCCAGAATTTATTTTAAAGTTAAAGAAATACAAATATTGCCTCTTTTATGAGTTTGTCGTTAATAAATTTTTTTTTATACTCTACATTTCTATGTAGAAAACAGTTCCTGAAATGTTAAGTGTGTGTTTAAATACTGTCTGTTCAATAGATTCTTTATATCTCAGGTTAAAAAAAATGAAGTAATCTTCATCTGCAAATACACGATCTTTATCAAAATGCATTGCTTCTTGATTAGAATATTGCTTTGTTCTGACCACTAGACAGGGTAAATGTCTGCAGGTATCTTATGTCTGCATGGGAATAAATACTATTTTTCTGACCAACAGATATTTCCTGGACTGATTCTCTCAGACATTAAGCCTGCCAAAAGAATGAAGTTCAAGACAGTCTGCTACCTGCTTGTTCAGCTCATGCACTGTCGTAAGATGTTCAAAGCAGAGATCCCTTTCTCCAATGTCATGACGTGTGAGGATGATGATAAGGTAATCCATGAGGGCTCTTTGGGCATCGGTTCCAGGGCTGCACAAGCAGACTTGCTCTGAGAACATATGGGGTGACCTGACCAAGTGATAGAGGAGTTCCTGGTGTTCCTGCTGGAGCTAGAGCTATCTAATGCCCACAGCCTTCTGACAGTAAAGACAAAACTTAATTATAACAGGCCTCAAATTTGGAGCTCCTCTTGAACAAGCACAGGTGGCCTACGTGGCTTCTATTAAGGGCTTCCTTCAAGGGAATTAGAGTTTCTGAGGCTTTTTCTGCAATTACCAAGAGCAGTTCTTTTGCATCATGAATCCATCACAGGCTGAAGCTGATGGCAGCAAATGCAAAATAACAGAATAATTTTGTATCTCTAGATGGTTTTCTAAAAAATGAAAGGCAACTGATTAGCCAAAAAACCTCTTAATCCCTGCTACAAATCCTAAATACAAAAGTCTCTAATACAAATACGAATACCACTTTCTTGAATGGCTTGTAATGCCATAACTCAAAATTGCTTTACATACTGGTTTACTTCCTTTTCTGCGTGTGGATCTACCCAGAAGTTCATGAAGAAAAAACTTTTGAAGAGTTGCTCATTCCATTTTCTCTGCCAGCAGGTGGCAATATTACATAGGTCACTCTACCAGTGCTCCAAAGCAGGGCATGTGTGCGTTGGAATCAGTCGTTCATCTTGACTGATTACTCCACCTTTTTTTTTTTTAAATAATGAACATTTATTGAAGATTCATGCTAAATCTTAACTTTCAGAAAGCATTCTAACTTTTATATTTTGGATTTTACATGTGCTTGTGTTTCTTCTGTGGGAAAAGGGGAGAAAAGTCTGTTAGTTCCTTTAAAACACAGTTTCAGTGAAGACTTGCAGAAACTCCAGATTTGATTTTGAAATTGGCCACATACAAAGCCTTCCAGTTGTGAATTAGTACTGTTCTTTGAGTATTTAAAAAAAGTAACTAACACATTCTTTGAGGCATGTGCAATGCTTTACCATGTGTCTTGTGTATATGTATGTATAAATATGGTAGTATATGCAGAAAATCCTGATACGGGTTTGCTAGGGTTCCAATGAAAATTTTCTCATGTCAGAACATTTACAGTGAAGTTTGACAATGCTATCTTTAACTGAACCAGTTATTCTGAGCTTTTGTACCTAATACGTAACATTTATCATGGAGCATGATGTATGATTTTAATACAAATACGCTGTGTGGCAATGTAGGGTTTCTTCAGAGATACCAGTCCTCAAATCATGTAAAACAAGCTATGGCTATAAAGGCTTTGAAGCCAGCACATTACTGTACCATGTATTTATTTATTTAATTTCTGAGAAATATAAATACTGGATCTTGATTGCATATAAGACATAATGTAAGTCTACTGTGTGAAATAATAATAGAGATAAAAATAAGAGACCTAGTGAAAATAATTATATGTGAGCAACAGCTATTTTGATTAAACACAGTAACTTTAACCCTATTTCAAAGCGGCAGAATAGATAATATAATTTATTCCATCTGTCAGAATAACTCCAATTGTCTACCCTCATTCCAGATTTTGAAGCAAAGAAGTATTTTCTTTTTTTTTTTAATGCTGTTTTGTACACCCCTATTATTATACTATAGGTTTAAATTTGGATTATAAAAAATCCCCAAAGATGTACTTTCTGCTGCACCTTAAGCAATACATATGCTAACTAATTGTTCTTTAGCTTTATGAAGAGCAAAATTGTATATTCCCCAAAATACTCCCGAAAGTACTCAGTTTCCTTACAAACTTTTGGGACAAATGTCTTCTGCAAGAGAACAACTTCATCTCTCTTCAGAAGTATTTAGAATAGTTGTTTGACTGGCAATTTAAGATTTCTGTTATAGCTGAAAGAACCCAGAAGATTGGATGTCAAAGCTCTAATCCATATATGTCCACAAGATTATTTTTCATGTTGAAACAATTAGTTCTTACACCACAGACAACAAGTAATGGGATCTGATAGTTTGAGGAAAAATGCTTCAAGTAGCTTCATAATTGTTTAATGCTGGTATAACCTGCCCTCTACATATAAAGCCAGAAAAACAGAACTTCGAAAGTTATTTTATCTTTGCTAACGTCCGTTCTTCTTTATGGTCAGAAAACTAAAGTGTCAGTCAGCAATTAACCCTTCCCACTGTTCATAAGTATTCAGGTATAATACACATAGAACATAAGTTCTGTAAGCTAATGAACTGCTGTAGTCCACTGTTCGTTCACTGATGAGGATCTCATGAGAACTACTTCTTGTGGAACAAGACAGGAAACTGCCATTCCTGCAGAATTGCTTAAATAGCTATCACCACCTCTTTTTACCATCTGGTTTAAAAGGATATTTTGTAGTATAGCCTTTAAAGAGTGGGCTATTAAGTACTGACTGCTCTGAAGAGAGAAATTTTGTGTGCTTTTGTAACAGCTTGCTGACAGACTCTGCTGATTATATCCTGAGCCAACATTGTCCTTATCCCTGAGCAGACTTGTCATTTCATAATGTTTTGAATTGTCTTCCTGAACTCTGCAGATGTTAGGTAAAAAAATACTCCTTTAACTGTATAAAAATAGTACAACTTGCCTGAGCTTGGCTGTCAAAACTCTTCTGGGAAGTAAGGCTTGACCCCTTTTGAGGTGAAAAGGATATTCAATTGATGTCTCTTTCTTCCTGCTCAATGTGCTAACCATTAGGTAACTGTTTTTTCTTTTACAAGATTGGCCTACATCTTTCTCACTCTGTGTTTAAAAAATGCTTCTACAAGAGTATTTTGTGAAGGCCCTGATCCTTTCGGTGTGCTGGGGCACGGGCGTCGTACTAGTGCAGATCTAGCCGTAATGGGTGAGATTACAGTGCCCTCAACTGAAGGTTACCGCCAGTGTGGCTGAGGTGCTGCTCACCGAATTCTGAGTGCTCGCTGTGAAAAGTGAGACAGATTGTCTAAAATCCCTTTCAGATGCGCTGTGATAAGTCTTTTTCACCGAAAAGGACTATGAGTGATCATCTTGTCAGATGTGCTATATCTCAGGCAGAGAGGAATTAACCCCAGTTAGGCACAGGTGAGCTCTGATAATTTATTCGACTGCTCCATCTGGATCTGCAAGTGCACTTAAGGCATACCCAAGAGGTCTTAACAAGAGAGCCACTTGGGTGAGTTAAAGATAGGAACACTTGATATTTCAGACCCTTTGAAGTTCATGTACGGTCATTGTGCAAGAGGTTAAGGAAAATTATCTCTTCAAAGTGTATATTGTTACCTAGACAGTCTTGGATAGTAGGACTTTTCTTGTATCATAAAGAGCCTGGTCGTCTTGTGTTCGGGATGGCCAGAGCTCCCTGTCTTCCATCAAGGAAAAAATTCTAATTATTCTTCTAGGTAAAGTCACACTGGTTGGGATCAAACTGATGAGTTCCTCAGTTGCAGAGAAGTGTCAAGGCAGTATGTGAAGAGAATTTCTGTGGATGAGGATTGAAATCCTGGAATGCAGTGGGGGTTTTCTCATTGATTTTAATGAGATCAGGATTTCAGCTAGGGAGTTTTTAAAAGATGGCAATCACACAGAGATAAGATCTCTGTCTTTTGTAGTTGCTCTGCTTAATGGATCCCTCATCCTGGCTGTGAGCTTGAGATAATATGAACAGCAATGAAAAATTTCAATGTTAATAAAATCTGTGCTTCTTTCTTCATCTGTGCTACAGAGGAGAGCATTAAGGACAGCCTCTGAAAAACTCAGGAATCGTTCCTCTTTTTCTACCAATGTTGTATACAACACTCCAGGAACTCGAGTAAACAGATACATCAGCCGTTTGATAGAGGCCCGGCAAACTGAGTCTGAGATGGCTGACTTGAACTTCATTACCCTGAAGTATAAGCAAATTGAGCGTGAAAATAAAGTAAGGGATTTTTAAATTATTTTTACTGATTTCACTAACCATGAGCCAACTAGCATTGGTTTTTTGTTTGGTTTTAGACAATATTTAAATTCTACTCACTATCTTTAAATAGTCCTCTGGACTGTCTCTCAGTTAAGAGGGAGACATTCTCTCCACCTTCTGTGGAAGCACTTGGAAGGGACAAAAAGAAAGATCAGTATCTTTCTACTCATCAAGATCCTCCCCCATAGAGTTACACATCCTGTGTTTTGGCGTTCCTTTTGCTTCTCCAAACTGCCTGACCTCCATCACCTGTTTAATGCTGTCTCATGGCAATGTGGCTGCCAGCTGACTCATCTGCTCTGGAGAAGCGTTAATGACAGGAGGATGCTTCCCTCTGCATATGTAGGCTGATAAGTATTGAACCCATCAGTCCTAGAAAATATTAAAATATCATAAATCTCTGGGCAAGGTTGTGATCTTATGCCAGTGTGACTGTGCTGAAAGCAGCAGACTTATTCCAGACTTACAAGCAAGCATATAAGCTAACAAAGTAGAGCTCTTTGTTCCTTCGTTGTATGGGTTTTGTTTGTAAATACAAATTGTTTTAACTGGAAAAAAAAAAAAGCCTTTGGTTTATGTGTTTGAAAAAGCAAAAGTGATATGATTTTGGATTAATTTGGCAGTAGTGTTTATTTTTCCACTGTAAGTCACTTTGTACATGTCACTGCTGTTTCAAGTCAGAAGGCTGTGTGCCACATTGGAGTCAATTTTTTTAAGGTCTCAAGTTTCCACATTGATTTACTATTTAATTGTCATTGTTTTCTTTCAAAATAAGAAAGTCTTTTGCTGTAAATGAGATTGAAATTTGGATCTTTCTGAGAAAACACTCATGCATTTCCCTGAAAAGTGTCTGTTGTAAGGACTGTGGCTTAGTGGAATCAGGGACAGTAATTGCTCAAAACTGAGCCCCTGTGTCTCATAAGCAGCTGCCTCCAGCCCACCCATTAGTGTCCTGTCCTGAGCAGATGAGGTGACAGGACTCCTTACAGGCAGCACCAAGGAGGTTTTGGCCTTTTTTTGTGATGAGTAGGTGGAGAGAAGCGAGTGCCACCTCCTTCTGGTTCAGAAATGGCTGAATCCATTTTGCTCCAAAAGATAAACTTATGTCTGAGCCTAACCCAGATTTGACTAGTTACAGGTTGAAAACTAAACAGCTAGTCAACAGGAGCAGCTGAAACAGAAGGCTGTCAAGGAAAATGTTGTGTAGACTTGCCTCATCTTTATTTTTTCATTAAGCAATTATTATTTGTATGTTTATAAAGTGGGTAGGGGCTTGTTTTATTTTAGGCTATAGTTCTTTCTTCCTGAGAATGGACAAGTGTGGCTGGGTGTGTATAAAATGCTCACTGTCTTCATTTCTTCCTTTCTTTAACAGTATCACCAGCTTCAGGATGAGTACTTCACCAGTGCTGTAGTTCTCTCGCTAATTCTAGCTGCCTTATTTGGCCTTGTCTACCTTCTAATAATACCACAGTAAGTTTCTGTCTTTTACCATTATAATTCAAAGCGGAACATTTTCAAGCATCCTGCACAGGTCAAAACATTAATGTTTTTGGAATGGGAATTAGCACCGAGGTCAGTATCTTCTCAGACAGGAGATTCTCTGTTGGTATACCCTCAGTCTAAGTGTTCTCTCTTACATTTGTCCAAAGGAGCCACATTTTGCTATCTTTTTTAAAACAATTTCTTCCCTGTTGTCTGTCTTTTTTTTTCTTTTTTTTTTCTTTCATTTTTTTTTCTTTTTTGGTAGAAGAATGCACTAGAAGACAAACCCACTGAAATCTGCTAAACTTGTTTAAAGCATTTCTGCACTACAAAGGTGTTACTGCAGCTTTTCTAAATGTATTTGTGCTGGCTTTGGAAGAGGTACTTCAGGTACTGATAATAACGTAGATAAAACTATACAGAGCTTAATGGGATCTAAGTACTGAGTATCCATCCAGCTTTTCAACACAAATTTATAGCCTGCATTGAGGTTTTTGGTATCAATGCTATCATGACACAAACTGCCTAGTACATAGTTTGGCCATTCCCACATGAGTTGCAGTCAGACCTTGGCTGCACTAAAGCAGACATAACCAAATACTCATGATGTATTTGGGGGGTGTCTGATGCCTATTGTTGAGTGATATAGTTTAGTGATTACTTCAGATTTTTTCAATTCTATGTGAATGGTTACTAAATAAAAAAATAATTAGATGTCACTTTCAAGTCTAGGGGTTATAATAAGTAGATATAATTGTGTTCAAGGTATAAAAATGATTAGTAATAAGCTTTTTCAGTTGAGAATATCAAAACATTCAAAATAAGTTTCGCTCACTTTTACTGATTATTAGGATTTCAATGGGAATAGAACTGGCTACAGGATAATGCTTTTGAAAATCCTGTTTTAAATTCTATTCACAAATCTCCAGTCAGAATAATACTTACTCCTATATTCTATTATTTCTAACTGAAACTTTGAGAAACTCCTTTTTTACTTTAATAATAATAAACATAATTTAAATTTGTTATATAATACCTTTCATCTGAAGAATTCAAAGTCACTTACAAAAATCATCTGATTTCCAGACTAATGACCTCTGCTGACTAACTGGAGCATAGTTAAGAACTCTTTCACGCACTTCTGAAGCCCAGCTGCAGTACATGGCAATTTAGAACAAGGAGAGACAAACAGTATTAGTGTAGTTGAAACTAGAACTAATTTCCAAGAATCATATGGTATGGTAGTTGGTAACCTTTCCAAAAAGTACTGTCACTTAAAAAACAGCTGGACAGAGATTCAGTCTAAGCTCTGATCTGACAGACCCACAAGCTGCAGCAGAACATGACCACTGAAGGCCACGAACATGGACTGGTTCATCACTGGGTTAGTTAGTGGGTTAGACCCACTGAATGGTCTTAAGTGCTCTCTTCCAGTGTCTGTTGGTGGTGGCTTCATACAATCAAATTCCTAGTCTTCTTGGGCTCTTCCCTCACTGTGACACAGATGCAACCATCAGCTAGCCTAAAACTTTGGAAGTATTGGAAAATTTCCCCTCTCCACTGAACTCGGAGCTCTAAGTTGCTCTTTAGATTGCCAAAGTAGTTGTAAGTATGACAAGAGAATGCAAAAGCCAAGACAAGATGTGTAATGTGTTACTATAATGGGAGAAGCAATAATAATAGTGTTTGACATGTATCACAATATTCCAAGGAGGGGGTTCAAAATCTAGAGACAAGAAAATGTTGTAAGAAAGCCAGTTGCTGCATAAATACACAGAAAGCAACGGGTTTGACATTCTCACAATTCCTATGACCATCTGAGCAAAACAGCTTCTCAGCTAAAGACATATTTTATATCCCCAGATGGAGTTGGTGAAAGTAAGGCTATGTTCCTGTCAACCTAAGCTGTCCAATTATGGAGGCACACATGCAGTGCAGCCGCTAAAAGCCCTGATGATGAATCTTTCTGATGTCTTATGCTGGGTTTATTTTTAAAAAACAATGTAGCCCTTTGTTACTGGTGCCAACCCAAATCTCTGCCACTCAGCACTAGTGTCAGTTGCTGGCTGTTGCTGCCTTAAAAGACGCTGTCGCAATCATGTCCCCTGCATTTTTTTCTAGCATACTACCATCCTGAATACAAGCCAATTCTCTAAATCACAGGAGAGCCTGCTGTCTATTAATGCGTGTATTCAGAATCCACACTGAGAGCATCTAGTCACCTCCCCATTCTGGATACACATACTACACCAAAGAATTTTCCCTGTTTGTGTATTGGTGGGAATTGTTACATGAATTTGAAATCAAAGCCAAATACTGAGAAATTCTACAGCAGAATTGCACTCTTGTACTGTTAGAAACCCTATATAAGCAATCTTTCCCCAGTGATGGTCAAGGGCAGAGATACATACACGCCTGCAGCCATGGCTCACGTCTTCTGGACTGGCTGGGTTGTTCTCACAAGACTAGAAAAGAAGGTGTGAAGATCATGTTAATGCTGCTGTCACACGGCCCTGGTTGCATGGCTGGCTTGGGGCCAGGCTGTCCCTGAGCGCAAATCAAAGCACCAGCTTGCTCACATCCATAAGGTATCATTCCAATAACACAGGTTTTCTGGAGGAGGGAAATGCTTGGTCTGGACCCCTCCTCTCATGAAGAACAAGCCTATTTTGAAAGATCAGGAGAGGGAAGATTAAGAATTAAAGGAATTATTACAGCATCTTTGTGAAACCTAAGATTTTTCTAACCATTGAGGAAGATTCAAAAGGAAGGAGTTGCTCTGTTTCATTAGAAGAAGGGATTGCAGTCTGGTCTGATTTTATTTGGCTTGGTAAGTGACTAAGTTGACTGACCTCTGATTTCTGAATCTTTGAGGAGAGATTAGAAGGGAAAAGCATCTGGTAACTGTTACACAGCTGCCAAGGCCAAGTAATTGGGTTACACACTCCACTTGCAAGAGTCATCATGCTGAATATTCTGCATTAGCCTACAATTAGAAAGTGTCTCTCCTAACATACCATACAGTTGAATTTTTGAGGTGCTTTGATCTTGCTGAGGTCAGAGTGGGTACCTTATACAAGAGCATTTACTGATTTCTCATTCCTGAGAGCGGTGCATTTCACTGTGAAATTTCCTCTGCGACGGTTAGTATTACAGCAAGGGTGAGGGGGAGATCCTCCACCATTCATTCAAAATACCATTTCAGAAGGACCCCTCTGCTGTTTGTTCTCATCTGCTACTGAGTTGCATTGCTTTACTTCTATTGTGTTTTGTTTCTAGGAGTACCGTAGTTCTTGTTCTCCTGGTGTTCTGCATATGCTTCCTAGTGGCTTGTATTATGTACCTACATGTCACACGAGTACAAGTAAGTGATTCAAGATTTTATGACTATTCTTCCTTTTGGTGGCTATGCTTTGTTTGTCCTTTGGAATATGAAGCCATCAGTGCATGCTTCACACAGTCATACAGTCTGAAATCTGTGCTTTTCAAGTTCATTGCTAAATAATGTATTAGGCACTTCAAAACCAAAGATGGTTCACCCGAAAGTAGACTTTTTACCTGAGTGATCATTACAGCAGTGTAGCATTCAGTGCCATTAATGCTATGCTTTTTGTCTTTTTTGCTACGTCTTCCGTGAACACCTACCACTAGCTACTGAATCATTCCAGTGCTCAGATAAACAGCTGCTTTAACCTGACTTTTTCTCCTTTCTGACTACAGAGTACACCAGTTCTCCCTTCCATTCCAACTGGTATCTGGGTGTAAAGTCCTGCTAACTTCCCCTCTGTTTTCAAAACTTTTCCTGCCAAAGCAGCAGCTGTTTTGATGGTAAAGCACAATGTTTTGTACACGCAACCCTTGGCCTTTTCAAAACCTTTAGTAATGATTAATTTTCCTGCATTACATTTTCACAACAGTAATGATGCAGAAGGACATTTGGTTGTTGGAGGAGAGAACTAGGTCTGCCAGATCAGAATAAAACATCTACAGACTAATATTCTGATGAAAAAAATCTATAGTGGCTTAATCTAAATTTAGCCTTTTCAGACAAATATCAGGAGAAAACACCTACACAGTTAATCAGCTTTGGTGATTAGCACACACTAATTTTTAGTTAAGAAAAAATGCCCTTTGGCAGGAGGAAAGTAATTGTTTTCATGGAAACATAAATAGTATATTAGCAGACTATCTGGTACAGAGCAGATCTTTATAAACTTACACAATTATTTGGGAGTAATTTTGATGATCTCTTTTGTTTCGTAAAGGCACAGTAGTTTATCATCTGTTGTTCTGTCTATGGATGGTAGAAACACAGATGAAGTTTGGAGGAAATTGCTCCTCTTTATGCCACTTCCCTGGGGCTAGTGCAAACTTAAGGTTTGTTCCAGCTGTTTTGGCAGTCAACAGCATTTGAACTTATTCCAGGTTCCTCTAGAGATTCAGTACCTTACAGGATCAAATCCAGCATTAGAAAAATAAAGAAATATAAAACCTCAGAATATCGCAGTTTGAAATTTTGTGGTGAAAATTTGTCTTATATAATAAATAAAAGATAATTAATATTCTACATATAATTAATACAGAATTGTAAACCAGTCATTCCCCTATTTTAATCAGTCTTCTGGCACTTATTTGCTATTTTACACTGGACAAGTGACTCAACTTCTCCATGCTTTAGCATTAAAT
The DNA here is from genome assembly GCF_026419915.1 of Harpia harpyja. Taxonomy (NCBI): domain Eukaryota; kingdom Metazoa; phylum Chordata; class Aves; order Accipitriformes; family Accipitridae; genus Harpia; species Harpia harpyja. Next base: position 972,745 of record NC_068940.1, read on the forward strand.
GCCTCACTCATAAAACCACTATAATAATGTTTTACTATACCAGTTATCTAGCATTTGGGGGATCTGACGGTACTTGTTTAGTTAATAAAAATTCCAGAAATGAAAGAAAACAAAGAAAATTAATCCCAAAATGCTCTGCTATCATAAAAGAGCAGATGCAATCTTAGGATGACCAAAAGTGAGAAGTATAAACCATTTAAGTGTCAGTCAGAGTTTTAATTCAGACATGTCTCATACCTTACCTTCTAAAGGTTTATTTTCCTTTTTAACACAATAGCCTAGCATGTCAACATTTAGAACATATTCATACCACACACACAAAAAAGAATGTCTGTGCAATGTGTCAGGACACATTGTCTTTGAATCTGCATTTTGCTTTGTCACTAATAACCATGCAGCATTACCTTTGAACTACGGGGATTCTCTCTGTAACAAGCAGTAGATAACTTACTTGGTTGCAAACTGAATTAATGGAATATATATATACACATATACATAGTATTATTATTTTGTATTTTATTTATATGGATAAAACCACACATGTTCCACTTCGTGTGCATAGGATTTTGATCTAGTTGGGTGGACAACCTGATGAGTAGAAAACCATCTGGATGATCACATTCAGAGCATAGCAATTTATGGTCATACTCTACCTGGAAGACAGTAATAAGTGGGGTACCACAGGAGTTTATCCTGGGACCTGTCCTGTTGAACATTTTTATCAACGACCTGGAGAAGGACATGGAGTATACTCATAAGTTTTCAGGTGACTCTGATTTCGGGGGAACAGCCAACACACTGGCAGGATGACCACTGAGGGGGACCTAGATAGATTGGCAGAATGGGCCGACAGGAATCTTACCAAATACATCACGGGTAAATGCTCAGACCAGGCCCTGAGAAAGAAGAACCCTCTGCAATGACACAGGCTGGGGACCAACCAGCTGTGCAAAAATGGCCCTGGGGGTCAAGGCAGACAGTACTTTTGGGCCCCTTGAGGTCCATCCCAACCTCAGCTGTATGATAGTGAAGAATAAATGCAGAAATAGTCTATCTCTTTTTTCGTAGTGTAATTTTGGACAGCGCTGTATCCCCTCCCTTGAGACACAGCTTTTCAATGTGAGATTCTTAGAATTCGAGGTTTTTGTTCTACAATATGCTCACTGTTTTATTAAAGATGATATACCCCAGGTATCCTGATATATTTTACTGATGCTGACTAATAGTTAAACTGGTTTCTGGTGTAACAAATTATCTCAGGTCCATGATATGCTTATATAAATCTATTGATATTACGCTGGTTGTTCCCCACCTACATTTACATTGACTTAATCCATACTGAAGCCAGTATTTGCAGATCACACATGTTTTTTATTTTTTCTGTAATTGCTGTATTGCATGTTTCACAGCCCAGATGAAGTCGATTCACCTATAACTACCTCAAACTTTTAATTCATGGTCACACACACGGGAAATGTCTCTGCATATGTGAAAGGAAGGGGAAGAGTTTCAATGTGTGATTTTTGTTGTGCCAAGGCCACAGAAACCCCTCTCTATGGGTACTTTGCTGCCTGCCAGAAGCTATGCTTTTGATGTTGATGATACCCATGAACTGAACAGCTTTTCTTCAGGACTGGTGACTTTCATCCAAAAATTAGGTGTTTGCTTGCTCCATTTGATCTTAAGTCAAATCCAGCCTTGATAAGTCTGAGCCCCCTCCTTTTAAGGGACACAGGATTGTTCCCACTTTAAACCGGATTGTTTCCTGGAGTTGATTCTTGCCCCTTGAAGTCACTGGAAGAATTCCTGTGGTCTGAAAGATGTATCATGGATCCAGTAGATAATAGATGCCCCAAACATTCTTAACGCAAGGGGAGATGAAGGAAAGCAGCTTTCCCTGGAACCAGAGTAGATCATTATGACTGGAACAAGCATAAGTACTAGAGCCTGACAGACTTATCCTTCCTCTCTCACCTTCTGTCACTGGCTTCATGTATGCTCACAGCAGCAAGCACTTCACACTTCACAGTGATGGAATCAGGGTAAAAATGGAGATGAGCAAGACATTCGCAAGACTCCATTCCACCAGACGTTTTTGTTCTCTACTGCTCTTTCTGCTCTGACAAATTCAGTATTTTTCATGAGTCCTGATAATTAAAACTACCCTGGCATTTAACATTACTATTATAACAGAAGACACAAATACCACTCCAAAATTCTATGCTACCACAGTATGTTCTCTTGGATCACTATTTGTAGCTGATGATTTGCAAGGCAAAAAATGCTTTGGGTATTTTCCCGATGAGAACAAAACCAAATGCCATCCTAATTTATTATTTGCATTATGAGCAGACATCCTACTAACCTTTCAAAGAGTTTTAATTATAGTGAGAAATAATGTATAGTAACAATAATTTCACATTTATTACCCCCAAAAATGTGATTACCATTAAAACACATGTACACAATAATAACTGCATGCTTGTTTTATAATTTGCAGTGCAGGCAAAATGTCTGTATCCCTTATCCACTTCCTTTTATAGACTACTAAAAAATAACAACCCCACTTTAAAAAATATTTTTAAATCTTTACCTATAATTTTTTTTTTCTTCCTTAGTGTTTTCCAGGGTGCCTGACAATACAAATTCGTACCATTTTGTGTATTTTTATTGTGATCTTAATATACTCCGTCGCTCAAGGATGTGTGGTGAGTATTTAAATCAAGCATCACTTAATTTAGCATTCTGTCTAAAGAACAACCTGGTACAGATCTCTTAAACACATACCATAGTCTCATCTGGTGAATTCCTACTCTTTTTATTATTCATACTTGCAGAGCATGTTTCTTCAAAATTAAAGCCCTTTGCTATAATTTGAATTTTCACTGCCCTGAGTCAGGGTGTTGAATTATTAATGGAAAAGCTATTAGCAAATTACACAAATAATACCTAGTCAACACCTATAGAAATATTTATATCAAACCTTAGTATCACATAGTCTGCTGATGTCATGTACTTCATGGGAAAACTATTTTTAAATGTTCAACTTGCTCACTAGTTCAATGGCTAATATTTTGTGACAGACAAGGCATGGTGTCAAACAACATTACTTATTTCTATGTGGCAACTTAGAGAACATATTTCTGCGTAATAACAGGGGGATATTTTTAGTCCAGGCAGATCAGAAAAGATAACGAGATCTTAAAATATGGGCAGTATTGCATAACGAGAAGAGGTGCTTACACTGTGCTACTTACATGATCCATTCACATCTAGTGTCTAGGAAGTTTCTCTTGTATGAAGTGAACTTGATCAATACTTCTGAAAATTGAGCTTCTTTTACCATGGATTAGCAGCTAGTTCTGCATGGTGGACTTGAATGTCAAATGGGATTTAAACTTCCACTCAAGTATTTGGCATTTAGTTGCCTTGTCAAATTCCTAGCACTCAATTTCAGCATTTTGGCTGCTAATGCTAATGAATTAAACATGTTAGGGCACCCAAAGGAAAGAATCCACACAAAAATAGCACACTGAACACAATTGGAAATGCTGAGGAGGCAGGTGTCTCAAATCATGCCTCTCTGTAGGATTTAGGCAATGTGTTCCGACCAATAGGAAGACAGTGATTTCATGAGCAATTCACAGTGCTAACTGAGATGCCAAGCCCCTTATTTTGTATTTTCTGTATTCACTCATCCCTGGCCCTGCCCTGAGAACATCTACCAAGCTGATCGCCATGAACTGAATGGGCAGAGGATCCCTTGTCTGCGAATTCCAATGTCCTGAGAGGTACCAAGAATTACTGATGTTCAGACATTTCTGGGAATTCCTGAACATCAGCTGTGTAACACACAGCCCTAATAGCACACAGACATGTATGTGGTTCTTAACGTGCATATAGCCCAAAATGCATAGAGATGTGCAGTGCCTCCAGGCTAGCTAGTATCTCAGCAAGTTCTGTGTATGTGACTTTAGGATTGAGATAAATATTATGACAGCTGGAACCTTTGTGGATCAGCCCCCATAGATCTGACACTTACTTTGACCAAATGAAAAAAGCACCATTATTGCCACTTAAAGACAGTGAAAATGAGAAACAGACATTGTAAGGGCTAAGGCAAAGTTGAACATCGGTGGAAGAAGGCAGATTCGAATTCAGAAGTTCTGGCCTCCAACAAGGCGGTGATCATTCAGTTACAACTTAGGATAGGTCACAAATATAACTTTATCCTTTATTGATGCAAAAATAGCCTGTAACCATTGAAATGCTTAGGAGAAATGTTTAATCAGTAGAAATTATTAGTTCCTGCAAAGTAATGCCTCTAGAATTCTCAGCTAGCAGAGGAGCTAGGTGTTGAGGTTTCACTCTTAGCTGTAGAGCAGATGGTGTTTTCCTAGATGGATTGCACATCATTTATGAAGCCCTCATGCATACCTATGGTTTTGGATGAGTTTAGTATGAACAGCATTTTTAAGGATATTGAAAAAAATCACATTAAATGGATTTTTCACTTCACTCTTTCTCATCTCATTTCATAATGTTAGCCATTATGAGTTTAACTCACATTTTATCTGTTATGTCTCATCTTTTTAAATGACTACGACCCCCTGTAAAATATATTGCTTAATCACCTTTCAGGTTGTCAGTTATTTTACAGCATGCTATAAAGTTTCATTATCAGTGGTTAGGATGAAATAAAAAGGTCTAATAACACACTTCAAAAGAGAAGCTTAAGTACAGGGCAGGGCTTATGTGCCAGTGCCTGTTAAAATCAATTTCATGCTACCATCCCACTCTCCCCGTTTATGCTAACTCTTATCCTCTCCCTTCATAAGGGGTGAAGGTTGCAGTGCAATTAAGACTGGAGCTCTAGGGACTTGCACTATTTGCCAGAAATTCCTCCTTTCCTTGGGTAACAGTTCTGAGATGTGTACGTGACATTGCCTTTGGAAGAAGCAAGTTAAATTTCCTCAAATTTCCCATAAGAAATGCACTAAAACATTTTTTTATTTCCCAGTCTAGGGAGGAAATGGAAATCTTTGGATAACAGAAATGGCAGAGATAATTAAAGATGAGGCCTTGTATTTGAATCATATGTGATAGCAGAATTAGCTCAGAGCTGGAGAAAAGATTTTATTCATGTTTAGCTCTTCAATAAAAGATTAAATTATGTTTTATTTTATATTTGATTAATTGAAATTGATACAGTTTACACAGTCAATAAAACAAACACATTTATTTCTGTGCTCTGTGCAAGAACCTTTCTCACCCACATGGCCACATAAAATGTTTACTGAAGTTCCTTAATTTTGCAGGAATAATGTTGGCTTGAGAATCTCTTGGTTTTGAGCACTGAGGGGGAGACTATTCAACTAAGCCCAGACTTTAATTGGTTGGCCTTACTGGCATATAGTGAACAAAGGGTGTCTCCCACCTAAAACTGAGTAAAGCATTACAGGAAAAGGAGAGAGATTTTATTAGAGCAGTGAGCTGGATGGGAACTCCACGGCCATATTTTTCCAATTAGAAACTAACTACAGTCAGCCCCCATAGCAGCTGTATTTCTGATTATTTCATATTTGACTTTCTCACCTTCTTGCCTCTCCTGTCTTTTCTAGGTTGGCTGTATGCCTTGGGTTTGGAATACCAATTCCAGCAGTTCAATAGTGATCATTTCTCCTGGTGGAACAAATAAAACAATGAATGAACTTCCATGTGACACAGCCCACTACGCTTTTCTTTCCTGTGTAGTGGGGACTCTCACCCTGGCAATATTTCTACGTGTATCTTCCTTGCCAAAAATGATTCTCCTGCTTTTTGTTACAATTTTGTACATAGTTATTCTGGAACTCAGTGGTTACAGAAAAGCAGTGGGGTAGGTATCTTGCAAAGTTAAAGCAACGGCTATTTCTGTATAGATAGTCACGACATTGACTACTCATCTGTAAATTGTCCTCTAGCATTCAGTGCTGCTTAGGGATATGTACTCAGCAGAGCATAAGAAATACTTAAGCCATCCTCTCCCCAGCAATTGTAGGATCTAGTAATAACCACCAACAGGAAATCAGCTTTTGGGAACTGGCAACTGTTGCCCCATTATTCTGTAGTTTTATGCTAACATACCTCAGCTGAATACACTGCGGTCTAATTATAACATGAAACAGAAAAACACAGTTAAAAACTTCACTCCCATCTTTCAGCAGCCCTCAACCAATTCCAATTTCATTTAAGCTTTTGAGTGTTTTTATATTTCCTAATCAAAAGCTTGCACACACATTACAATAATGTATAACATTATAAAATCCTCAAGAAGTTGAATGTTGGTGTGATGCAGTGATCAGATTTACTGTCACCCTTCTCCCTGCCCATATGAGCCTCTTCAGGAAAGACTAGTGGTTAGGGGGTACCCACATGTTCTAAACTAAAAATCTGATACAAAAATACGTAGTGTTAGGTATTAGAAAACCTGGAATAACCCATTTACTTTCCTTTTATTTTTAAGGGGTGGCTCCTTTTATATGCGTGGCTATGAACCAATACTAGCCATTTTGCTATTTTCTTGTGCTTTGGCACTGCATTCCAGACAGGTGGACTTGAAGCTGCGTCTGGACTACCTCTGGGCTGTGCAGGTAAGTCATAGGACTTTTTCTTCTAGTATCCATGCACACAAAATGATGTCTGACTTTTTGAATTGGCTTGCAAATACTTTCAGAACAAATTAGTTGGACTAAGACACTTTCAAAATTTTTCATGTCTGTTGGGTTTTACGGAGAAAAATTATTAGAGCTTTCTTTCCACGGACCTATAAAATTCATTTGCTCTGGAAGTGATTTTTTTGTTTGTTTGTAGTTGTTCCATAACAGTACATCACTAATGAAGTAATGAAGTAAGGAAGTAATATATTTATATCTAAGGGTGCATTATGGATAGAGGGAATTTCAAACATGGGAAATTGACTGTTAGCAATATAAACTTGAGGTAAAGAAATTAAATCCTTGGGGTATTTTCATCTTATAATACAAAAATGGGTGAAAATAAGTTGGTGAACAGGTAAAAATGATGTTCAGGTACCTAAAGGGAGCCTACAGGAAAGCCGGAGAGGGACTTTTTACCAGGGCATGTAGTGATAGGACAAGAGGTAATGGCTTTAAACTGAAGGAGGGTAGATTTAGATTAGATGTAAGGAAGAAATTCTTCACTGTGAGAGCAGTGAGACACTGGAAGAGGTTGCCCAGAGAGGTTGTGGCTGCCCCATCCCTGGCAGTGTTCAAGGCCAGGTTGGATGGGGCTTTGAGCAACCTGGTCTAGTGGAAGGTGTCCCTGCCCATGGCAGGGGGGTTGGACTAGCTGATCTTTTAAAGGCCCCTTCCAACCCAAACCATTCTATGATTCTATAAACTGAAAAGAAGCAAATAAAACTGGTAAAAGGAAATACTTATATCAAGCAATGAAACTATGGAACTCTTTCCCAAAGGAAGATTGGAAACTTACTTAGATACCAAGTGCATGGACTTATTTTTGAAAATATATTTCCAATCATAATCACAGCAAAACCTATAGAAATTATATTAGCCATAAGCAGGGTCATCAGGCAATGGCCACCTGCTGTCATGGCTCTCAGCAGTCTTATTCCTGCCTGCAGAGCGTTTCACACTGGCCCCTGAGGGAAGGAGAAAGTGGAAGAAGATGTAATTTTGTTTCAGTGGAATTTGGAAGTTGCCTTTATGATAAATCTTACACTCTTACACTCTTGTAGTTCACAGAAGTCACATCCTGTTCTCACCTAAATCCTGTTAACTATGTTGTTAAGAGGACTGTATAAGTCATCACAGTGCTTGCTTTTACATGTAAGATCAAGACTGGAACACATGGGTTAAACACATCCCTGGGTCTACTGTGTTACCTAGAATGGAGAAATCAGGAATGACTTAGCTCTATTATCTCCTACTTTGAAAGTTTTTCTACCTAACAGTTAAGCTCTGTTGGGTTTTTTTGTTTGTCTTGATGTCCAAGACCATGTCCACCTCCTTTATGATTTAAGTTTATCTTGTTCTATAATTTCTGTGGACTCTGTGCTGTTTAACTGAGTCAACAACATGTGATCACTTCATTTAATTTTTGTCCTATGACCTGCAGTATTGATAGGTGCTGTGCCCGTCAGCCTCAGAAGTTTGTTTTGGACAAACTGATAATAGTTTCCGCTTGCTGTGGTGCCAAATACAGTTTTCAGGTGGGAAAGAAAATCCCCTGACTTTGAAACTCAGAGCAGCACATGACTAGCTGTGTAGTGGCTATCTTTATGTATGTTGGCACATGGTGGAAGTATGTGAGTGCCATATGATCCATGAATACGAGACCTTCTGTATGTTTTTTCTAGCAATGAAATAGAGTAGCAAGCAGGAAGATAACTGTGGCCTTTCAACAGGTCAAGAGTGAGTTCCAGCATCTTAAATGCTTTTCATCATTCCAGCTACTATGACTTGCACAGTGAATTGTGCATCCCTAAGGAATGTACTGCTTAAAGATTCTTAGTTTTAAGTTGGCTTTTAATTAGCAATCAATTAGTTTTTAAAAATTGAAGTACAGGAAACTAATGGGATGCTTGCCTGCTGAAAGTCCAGAACTGGACAATAGTAAAGGAAGAAATATAAACTTTTTCTGTTTTCTTGGGGCCAGGTTTTACAGAAATACCTAGTCGTCTACCACTATTGTTAAAACCATTGTGCACTTACTCCAAAGGACAATAAGGGGAGTTAAGACATACAGATGCCTATCAAATTTCAGTAATGTCCAGCATCATCTTCAGGTACCATTTCAAAAAGTGCTTTTCATCTGAGAAGATCAAATGCCATTTTCACATCTTTACAACTGCAAATCAGGTCCTTAAGTGGTACCATCTTGTCTGTGAGATTTGCATGATAATAATCAGAAAAAAAAAATCGGTGTAGGTAGAAAATTCAGAAACTAGGGATCAATATAAGTACCATTCTTTGAAAACAGTATGCTGTGTAGGTGCTTGGCCTCTGATGATCTGGGCATGTACCCTTGTTCTTCTCGATTCCAGATGGAAGACCTATTCCCTGTACAATAAATAATAGTGGATAACATGTTGCAAGGAATGTTGTCCTGGTTTCCACTCTGTGCATAGGTTGTAAATGATACTGAATACAAGGGCTAATTAACATAACATGCAGAAGTACCGTCATGATGGATGTTACAGAAGTGCTTATGGTGCTTGCCTATTCAAATGGATAACTAAAAAAACCCATTATCTTTGTACTTATTAGGCTCTTTGGCATAGTAAAAACCTGAGTATTAAAAGATCTGGGAAGACTGTTGGTTGGAAGTACCTGTATATTAAAACTGCCTTCGAATAGTTAGCAAACTGCAAGCTACTAATTGTTTAACAATCTTTAAGAGGAGACAAGGGTAAAAACCACCTTCTCGAGTGAGAGTTTTCTCTAGCGGCTGGACTGCAGGAGCCCTGTATATGGTTAAACAGCATTCTTGGCCATGTTTCTCTACAGCTACAGTACTACTTACCATTGAACCATGTTGGCTTAATGTGGGTACGTGCTTGGTAGCGGAAGTTTTAGAAAGACCATTGACTTAGTGCACAGGGACTGTGGAGATTTTGTTCTGTTTTACAGAGCGAATGTGCTGGCTCTTTGTGCAAACACTGGGTTGCATGAACCACTGCTAGAGCTGGAGACTCACATCTCCCAGTAGCCAGCTGCTGCTGTGTGAAAGATTTGCCAATGTGGTACAACATGTATTTTTAGGAAACTTCTCAGTTGTTGGCTTACAACTGGGAGAATTTCAGATTCAAGGGCTATTTTGGAAGCTGTAAGCACTTTGTTTGCATACTTTTAGTAAGGCTCATTGTGGGGCTAATCCTGTAAAAATGTTCTCAGATGAATAAAACCATTTGTGGCATAAGCTGCAAGAAGAAGGATTTCATAGATACTTTCATTTACTTCATCGTGAACAACAAACAGTGTAGTACTAACTAAATGATATTTTAAACACTGAAAGTATCCTGCAATTAATACCATTACTAATAAGAATATATAGATAGATGCTCAATGGTGTATGCTAAGGTCTGAGGAAAACCCATTTCCACAGATTTTGTCTGCCACATGAGGAAAAAAACACGTTTTGAAGAAAAGCAGATCTCAAACAAGAAAAACTGATTCAGAAAAATGATAGTTTCAAGAAAAGCTAATCTAATTTCTGTGCATCTAGGTTACATAACCAGAACAGAGATAATACAGTATGATTTATGTACGTCATGTGGAAAAAATACAGTTTTCTGATTGATGATAAGTTGTTGAAACATTTATATTTGTACTTACTGTTCACACGTCAATGGTGTTACAGGTTCTTGTTGATTTTGTTAGGGTTTTTTCTGTGCCACATTTAACCTTTCTGAATACCACAGTATTTCCAGAAAATATTTGTTGGGTTGTTTTTAACAGGCAGTGGGAGGAGAATTTCATTTTCTACATAACACTGTTGAGTAACTCTGTGTGCCTCATATGACAATAACTGTGAATACCAAATATAGGAGCATTTTACTTTTTTGTGACCGATAATCACTTTTGCTCGTGCAAATTATTCAACAAAACTGGAAAAAAAGATCGAATCCAAGCAATAAATTTATGAAGCAGCTAAAACTGCCAAAAAAAAAGGAGTTGCTCACTCAACCAGGATTTGTCAGGGGAGGAAAATAAGAATAATACACTGATATGACTGATTGTTGCATTCTTTCGGGAATACTAGAATGTCGTTCAGCTGTTTTTTCTAATCCGTGACGCCCGTAAGAAGTAGTTCGAGTGCCTGGCCTTGCCGGGCCGACGCGGGGCGGGGGGGGGGCGGCTCTTCCCTGGGCTTTTAGTGCCACCTTCAGGTCCAGAGGTGATGTTCTGCGGCACCCCTCCGCTCCTCTTCAGCTGTATGGCGAAACAGTGGACTTTCCTCAGTCGGTGACATCCCTACTGCACTTGTACGCTCATTGAAGGGTCCCCTGACAGCTCAGAGTGCTTTCTGGACAAAGGATGTGTAACCAGTTGCCAGCATTGTAAAAACTGTGGGATGCTGTGGAACTTCGTAAACTGCAATAGATGTCAAAAACCGTAGTACCAAAGAACATTTTAAATTCTGTCACCAGGTCCAAAGCAAAAACAAAGCCTGCTTTTAAATACTGCAGCTCTGCAGATACAGTTAAGATCTGCAAAATGACCTAGCTGCCACAAATACCAAACAGGTATAAGCAAAAAGCAAAACGTGAAAAATGGTGTTGCTTGTGCCTATGTATTTTCTTTCTTGTTTATTTTCACAATAATCTGCCTTGGGTTTTGAGCTAGCAGCTGTTGCATAAATATCAAGCTGGCAGCTTTCCTTAATTAACCAACAGGAATAGGGGCAAATAGACAAAGGTTTGGCTGTCTGGATAATATTTCCACCAGGAATGTAAATACCTGTGATCTGTGCTATTTTAATCTTCCTCCAGACCCAAGTACTCCTTCTCCCTTCTCGGTGTCTGTTTTGGCTGGGAAAGGGTGATGCCTACATATCCTTTTATCTCAGCTGTTCAAACTGTAGACAATAGGAGTTCATGAGTCACAAGGAGGTAAGACAGTTTTCATTGCACTTGCCTGAAGGACAGGAAGCTGGAAAAAGGTCCAGAAAATATCGGTAATCAGTTTACTTCCCTCCCCACAGAGCCATGTGATGGGATAGTTTTAGAGTCCTCACTGCTGAACATGACCAAGTCTTTTTTTACCTCACCTTCACTTCCTATCTTCCCTTGCAAGACACACAAGATCTTTCCTCTTTCCCCAGGCAGCTCCTGAGGAGTTGCATATATGAGAGCTGTCTTAGGCAGTGCAAGGCGAGAGGACAGATACTCAAACCCTATGCAGCAGTAGCAGAGGAGGTACACTTCAGTTCATATTCCTAGCAGATCGCTTTATTAAATGCAGGATGTTAGACATTTGGTATGGCTGGATGGTGTAAGTGCAGTCCATGCAGAGACTGCAGCTAAGGTACCAGCAACAATATAGCAGTGTGTGGTCTAAGCTAATATACCTTGCTTTTCAACACAACTAAGTAGCTCAGAAGGAGTGCTATGCTAATTCCATGAATGGGCTGCTTCTAGTTCTGGGGCTAGGTCAGGTAGAGCTAACACAGCTTATTCTTCATGGCACTGCATTGCCCCACATAGGCACTGTCAGTGCAAAAGTCTCCCTGAGCCACAGGGAGAGAGTGCAGTCCTCTGTCCCTGTTGGCTAGGAAGTGCCTGGCCTGAAATGGCCAGGGCACAAAAAACTAAGAGCGCTTGACCTACATACTCCTCATTCTGCTGTTTGCATAATTTGTCTCTATTTAGGGTTTGCTACCATTACCCACCATGGTATTATTCAAGGGCCTTCCATGGCCTTAGTGGCTTTTGTCTCATTTCTGGCAAGTGAACCTTCTCAGAGTCAAAATTGTACTTAACAGTTTTGCATCCGAAGGAGTAAGAGCCACTTGCTCAGTGTGTTGGAAATCTAGCTTTCTACTGTGTTTCTTAGCAATGGTGACATCCTTGATGCCTTTCCCTACTCTTAGAGGATTTTGCCACCCCTTCAGTCATGACTTTGGTGGTTTGGTTTGAGCCACTAGCTCTTGACCCAAGATCTCAGTTCTCCACCTCTTAGTCGCAGCTGTGGTCCCATCAGTTGTGAACACTGTCGCACCCATACCTGCGCATACACAGTACTGTCACTGGCATTTCTCTTCCCGTAGTTTCAGGACTGTATTGAAGTGAGACAGAAAGGAGGAGAAAAGCCATCACATGCTTAAAGTTCCATCAGAAGGAAACAACCAGAAAACCAACAGTCTAGAGTGTCCTTTCTCATTTATTTTAGGTTGGTATATCAAAATTGTCTTTTATTTCTGTCTGTCAGAGGCTGGACAGAAGTCCAGAAACATGACCAGGGTCACAAGGGTCTGGTTCAGTGCTGGCAGCTTTGTCCTTGTGCTGTGGCTTGCTCTGAAACCTTTATTGTGAATTATACACAATGGTAGGAAACACTACATATTGCTGAAAGACCTTCTCAATCATGTTTCCAAAATGAACACTTTGATCCACGACTGGGCAAGGTAGAGGAATCTGATCACACGTTTCCAGATCAGAAATGAACAGCAGCTTCCAGTGATGAGCAACATCACTACCCATGCAATGCGTCAAACTGATTACTCCACTTACCTACCCCTGCTTGATTACTTTGGCTTGTCCAGAAATCTCTACGCCCTGGCCAAAAGGTGTATTGTTCTTTAGGCTGCTATTCTGCCCCGTATTGTATTGGAGGCTTAACTGAGAACTTTAAACATTCCTAGGAAGAAAGTAACAAAAGAGTTCTTATTAAAAAAATAGAGGAATGGATAAGCAAGCTCAAAATGGATTTTTTATTCAGAGCATGAATTCAGTTTGCAAATCTCTTTGCTGTCATCAGAATAAAATTTCCCATATTCCAGCATGATGTAAAAATGAAGCTGTAAGCTTGGTTTGGATTTTCAGCTGGAAAAAGCTTTTTATTTTTACTAGTAGAACATGTAAATTCCAACAGTCAGACTAACTGCAAGAGGCCATTACACATGTTTATAGGCAACAGTAAGTCAGAGACAGAGTTATACCACCAAAATAGGGGAAGGATATTTTAAAAAAACAGCAAAAAAAGTATCAAGAAAAAAGCTCACAAACAGGAAATAGATACTTGCTTAGATTAAAAATTTCAAGTATATTTCTTGCAGAACTTAACTGGTATTTAATGTTTACTGGTATTTCACTTCTGGAATAAACTCTGATTCTCATTACACAAATTAGAGGACGAGCTGAGAATTTATTTCAAAAGGGAGTGATTCCTGAAGAAGTTATGTTTATAAAACCAATTCTCTTTCAGCATTCTTTCTACTTGTAAAGAAATTTAAGAATACAGAAGTAAACTGCAAGGCAAAGCGGACTGTGTGATTTGAATAAAAAGGTTGTTTCCTAAGTTTTATCATGGAAAGCAAAAATTAACTTCCTGAAAAAAAAAAAAATCACGTGAAAAGAATATTGTAAGACTATACAAAGGCAAGGGGTGATTGTTTTTCTCCTACTTAGGCACAAATGGATAATGAGAAAAATATATAGACTTTGTAATAAATCAGGATAGCAAATTCTAGGTACAAAAAGGACACCAACAAAGATTAGAACAGATTCTTCAGTGGTTTACGTGATCGTAGTTTCTCAACAATGCCTGAGAATTTGGCCTTCTGCTCTTCTGCTGACTGTAACTAGATAAACAAAATCATATTGGGATCAGGGCAGAAGATTTGTGTTACAGTTCTGTGAGTGTGATTGAAGAGCAAAGAATAAGCTGTGATTGAAGAGCAAAGAATAAGCTGTGATTTCTATGAGATGAATTATATGGTACTGATCAAATGTTTTCAAATCGAAATCAGAATGTGGGGCCAAAAGTCACTCTAACAACGAGGAGCTAATTTCAGGGAAGTAATTTAGCAGAAGAGTCTACTAAGGACTAGGCTGGAATTTGCAAACCTAAGAGTCCCAAATGAGATCCCTAGATATTCAGTATTTTTCCAATCAGGGGTCTGATTTTTAGAATTGTTTCCTAATGCATGACTCCCACTAACTCCTGTGAGTCAAGACACTTGTAATGAGATACCACTATCTTGGGTTAAGGACCTCAGCTGTGTTAACTCCTTCTGAATGCTGTCACTCACATGAACGATAGAATTTCTGTTGCTGTTGCACACAGAAATTTCTGTGTGCAGGAACTGTGTATGTTTTCATGACAAATACCAGAGTAATTAAAACCGCCTCTAGAAATGCTAATTATTTTCATATTAATTTTTTATTATTATTTCATATCATTCTTAAGGATGTTCAATTTTAAAACCTTTTTCTCTGTTGAAGTTACTGTCTTACCAGGTCTGTTTCCATTTTACTGCAAAATGCCATCAGTTTGCTTTGAACACTGGTGATTCTCCAGGCTTCTCTTTTTTGAAAGGTGGATCAAATACTGCTGTCACTGTCTCCACCTACCTGGGAAGTAATTGGCCTCCAAGGCCAATGTGACTTAAGTGGGATTATTCTAGCTTTTTACTCTGCAAAAATATCAAAGGCCTATTTAAAAGAACAGAGAACTACAGAAGACACCAATACAGCTGATCAAGCCCTGAAAGTAGTCATCAGCCCAGAGACTTTAGCTTGAATTACTAAGGACTTAAAGGGATTTTGCCCTGAAGTAAAAGCACGGTATAGGAGAACTGTTCCCACCCTACTTAGCAGGCATGATTTTGCTCAGTTTAATTTCAAAGGATGAATTAATGGAAGCTATTTGATGGCTTCAGGTAATTTTTTTGCTTTTTGGAAAGGTTTTTCTTTTTCTCTATCCCCACAGGCAGAAGAAGAGAGAGATGATATGGAGAGAGTCAAGCTGGATAATAAAAGAATTCTCTTCAACCTGTTGCCAGCACATGTTGCACAGCACTTTCTTATGTCTAATCCAAGAAATATGGTAAACCAAGATAAAATTTAAATACATGGTGATGTTGTATGGGTGTGACCCTGTGTAGCTTGGATCACCTTTCAACTGTATGTTTTCAAGAAAGGCTTGGACTTACAAAATTTCATTTGTGTTGAAGGGAATAGTTTTGTAAAAACTCGTGTACAAGAATTAGATTGGGATTATTTCTTTCTCTGTAGTGTCTTCCTTCTCTGAAGAATTTTAATAAAAAGCAGGATAAGGGAATTTTCCATCAATGTTCTGGCTGTGTCCCCTCCCAACTTCTTGTGCCCCTCCAGCCTTCTTGCTGGCTGGGCATGAGAAGCTGAAAAATCCTTGACTTAGTCTAAACACTACTTAGCAACAACTGAAAACATCAGTGTGTTATCAACATTCTTCTCATACTAAGTCCAAAATACAACATTATACCAGCTACTAGGAAGAAAACTAACTCTATCCCAGCTGAAACCAGGACAAACGTCAGTGCAGCCAAGTGTCTGTATGCAAATCACTAATTTTTTTTTCAATAAATTTAGAATATTGTGATTTATCACAGTATTTCATGAGCTTAGTTTGGTTCTAAATGGTAAAGTGTATGAACTGCCAGATGCTTCCGTATGAATCACTCTAGTTCTGGAAATACACTGCCATTACAAAACCCATCCCTTTAAAGTTAAAAAGAGAGAATTGTACACACCCAGGGAAGACACAGTAGCTTTTAACATCAAAGGCTGCAGTGATTTAATAAATTGGTTCAGGAAGCTCTTACCAGAGTCCTTCCAGTGCAGCTGCAATACCTGCACCACTGGAGTAGCCCTAATGGCCATGATACTGCTCTTGAGAGTTTGGATCTATGTATTTGAACCACAGAAGAGTGGTTTTACTTTGATAAGCTCTCTGAATTCTTAAGCAGAAACCTTACTGTACAGAACAGCATTATATTGTTAATGTTGAATACAGGACTCCACAACTCAAGGAAAGATATGAAGGAGCGAGGCTGGTTTTGTGCTGCAGGGTAAAATTGTTCTGTCTCCTATTTTAGTTATAAAACAAAATTGAGAAAATGCAATTATATTTCTCATACAATAACAGTTCTACAACTGTTAAGACTTTCTACAAAATTTTTACTCACTGCTTCCATGTCTAAGCAGAGAAGAAGACTGAGTTTTTTTAAATGGGTTTAATAGCTTAGTTGTTAATTTTCTTTTGTGTTTTTGAGTGGAGAGATCTTTCAACATTTTTTTAACAAGGCTGGCTTTCTCTCTCCCTAAAATGATGGCTTTTGTCCTACCTATTGCTTAGCAGCAGAACAGATATCATAATAAAGATGCCTGGTTTAGATTAATCTTTTAAAATAAAAATTATATCTCCTCATGAACTGCAGGACCTTTATTACCAGTCATATTCACAAGTGGGAGTGATGTTTGCTTCCATCCCAAATTTCAATGATTTCTACATCGAATTGGACGGCAATAATATGGGAGTGGAATGTTTACGCCTGTTAAATGAAATTATTGCTGATTTTGATGAGGTAAGGTCTAAACTCTTTGTCTTTTCACCATATCAGTTCTACCAAACTACTATCAACAGAGATTAATTATCTGTAGCAACTCAGCCTATGTTGAACTGCCTAATAAAACAGTACTGTGAATTTCCTATTTAATTGTAGCTGTTGTCCACTGGTCTTCTCCAAAGTGCCCAGTTTGTACTTTTAGGCACGTGAGTCTGGCCTCAAATTCCTCTAATACAGGAAAAGTATTAAAATGTGAGTTAATGGTAGTTTTTTCAATGACCTCAAAGTGGGCAAGCCTCAACTTACCAAAAATAGTATGGTTTAATCAACTTGCACATATCGTCTGATAACTATGGTTGCTTGTCTAAAATATTATGTAATATTTAACAGTTTTATGTTTTAAACAAAGCTTATGGACAAAGAATATTATAAGGACATAGAAAAGATCAAGACAATTGGAAGTACATATATGGCAGCTGTGGGACTTGTACCTACTTCGGGAACTAAGGTAAGACGATTTTACATGACAGTCATTTGTGGAGGAACCATTCTCCTTCAATTTTCAGAGGAGCATCAGAAACAAAACTAACTCTATATGATTATAGATAGCTTGTATTACTTCTTTACAACAATATAAATCTGAAATTCAAAGAACAACTGTAGCCTGAAAAGAAAAATTGCTATCCTAGCAGTTGCTCATGTGGCTTCATTTGGGATTTTGTTGTCTGCAGCTCTGGATTCTCTGTAAATTGGTGTATAAAGCTCCAAAGTCAAAGTGGTAGCATTTTAAACCTGGTATCTTAGATGACCTTGTGAGATGCAGGGAAGAGGAGACTCTAGGTGTAATGAATTGCTGCAAAACTAACACAAGAATATTAAAATGTGATTTTTTTTTTTTTAATATATATTGAAATCTGCGTGCAACTTACAATCAAAACAAACAGCCTCTCCCAACCCCCATCATGGACAGGAACTTAATGCTAGGTGCATTGCTGCACTTTACCCTGGTCCCTCCAAATGAGCTCTTCTTTGTCTCTACTGCTAGCATTCTTTTTACCCCTTTAATTACTCAGCAATAAAAAAAGTCAAAGTCATTTCAGACCCATTAGTTCTGGGGCACAGTTCTTCGGTATCCTCATTACTACTCCTGAGTGTGTTTCTCACCTGAAGTTTGTGTCTTGGGACAGAGATTTCCTAGATTTGCATGCAGCATCTGGAAAAGCAGAAAACCCTGTGGACAGTGTACTGTATATATTGTATACAGAGTGCTATGCACGTTAATAATCATACTAATAAAATTAATTTATGAAAAAATAATAAAATTAATAATATGAGGAGTATAATGAAAATGAAAGGAATCTGTGCACCTAGTCTGCCCAGAATTTCCAGACACCTCTCCCCGTTCTGATATGCATGTACGTATGTTGTAGAGGTATGCTCACGCATATGGTTTAGCATTGCAAAATAACACCGAATTAGAGGGCAAAAGCAAAACGGGCCAGAAGATGGCCTGTGAACTTTCTAGCAACAATTATCCTTGTTAAGTAAATAAAAAACAAGGCCACATTGAAATCAACTGTTAGAATCAGGTTGGAGTATATCACATGCAACTGATGCTTTCCTTTGTATCATTCCTAGAAATCTACACATTACAAAAAGGTATTTTTAAAACTCTGTTTATGCTGAAACGTTTGACTCCTGGGTCCTGAGACAGGCAAAAAAATTGATCCTTTGAATTTTGTTTGGTGTGATCTCAGGCAAACAGGCAACGGCATTCTTGTGTGTCTGCCATAAATGCTCTTTGAACCATAATCCTGAAAACAAGTGTGTTATTGGGTAACTTTGGCAGCATATGTTCCAAAACCTAAACATGTTTATCTCTTGTATTTTATAGTTGCTAACTGAAAGGTCAGCTGAGTTATCCCAGTACTGAAGATACCGCTCTGAGCTTATGATAGTAATGCATTTTAAATCACTGCAGAAGGTCTTGTACCAGGACTCTGCCCTTCTCTGAAATCTTGGGGCAAATTTTGGTCTTTTCTGTACAGGTAGAATTTATTTAACATTGTGTATTCCAGAAAACCTAAAGATCTTTTATGAAACAGCCAATATTTTTTACTTTAACTTGAGGTTTCAGCTTTTCTGCGATCTCTTCCCACTGCTGGTGTGATGCAAACAAGCAGAAATTATTCACAGCCTCTTGGCAGTTTCCCACTAGTTCTTCAGCATGCAGCTGCGTGTTAGAAGTCCGATGATGCTGGGTAACCCGTCACGTGCAGACGCTCACTGCCAGCCGCCACAGTCCTTGGGCTGCCCTGCGGAGTCACATGTGTCCGTGAGGAGCCACAGCAGGCTCAAGTGCTTCTGGTCTCCCCTCTACCAGGGGTGCCCCAGCTTCATCAGAAAACCTGGCACAGCCTCTGGTTGTGAGCCACCAATTTCATACTAGGATTTGGACATGAGCAGAAAGCAGTGGATGGAGTTAACTGTGCTCTTAACTAAGGTTATTTACACACATGAGAACCCAGTACCCTTGATGAAGTTAAATATTTAAATCCCGTATTTTACAGGACTGTTGTTTCTGCAGCTTGACTTCAGCAGGTGACTATAGTAAATGCACGTTGCCTCTGTGTTTACTGTGTTTTGCTGTGATGCTCTGGGCAGTCTTTCCAGTAACTATTCCTCCAATGTTTAAATAAATAATTGCTTGCCAGTTACACCATCAGGGCAGCACACAAACCAAGCTCTTTGTAGATCTTTTGCACAGTATAAGTTCCTTGTGTGTGTGGAGTCCTTTGAAATTACATCTGTGATTTCACCAGGGTCCTGACTTCATCAGGGTCCTAACTTTGTGGTGTTCTTCAGTGCAGGTTCAAAAGAGCTTGCCAGTAATCCTTTAGAGGCACCTGTCACCTGCAGCGCGTCCTGTATTTGTCACCGGTCCTCTCTCCTGCAATCATGAGGCGCATTGCAGGAAATCAAAGCATTCATAGGCCAGCAAAGAAATGGAAGGATAAGGAATATAAAGAAGATTAGAGGCTTAAATAAAACTATACACTCCTCCCTCCCTCCTCCAGACATTCAGTAGTCTTCTCCTTCTCTGTTGGAAGTGTAGCCGTCAGCTCTTTAAACTTACTTCTTGTTCTTCCTTTGTCTTGGTGAGGCTGGAAAAGACTAGAGTTAGTTGACATTGCAGCAAGCAGAATGCCAGAGACCAGGGCAGCTAAAAAAAAATATGCTTCCTAAAAATGGGACTGGCCCAAGGATGACTTTCATAATTTTTTGTTAGCACTTTGCTCTAATTTTTGTACATTTCCCAGCCACATGAAGGAACCCTTTGAAACTGAGACGAATAAAGCAAATGGCAACCTGTCTCTCAGGTTTCTCAGCTATTGTCAAGTACTCCATTTATAAAATCTCACTATCATGACAAAAACCCAGTAAGCTCTCATGTCATGCCAGCTGCCACAGCTCTGTTGTGCAACACTCTACTGAAGCTAGACTACCACTGACCCTGCATTTCTTTCACCATATCCTACCTTTAGCACACTTTCACTTTGCAAATCTGTTCAAGAATTCATATTTATTATTCAAATAAGAGCACAACATAAGAGCAACCATACTGAGAGAGGTCAAAGGTCTATTCTAGTAACCTGTCTTTAACTAGCCAATGGTAGATCCTGGGGGAAGAGCATGAATTACAGGACAAACATGCAAACCTCTTTTCCACTTTCTAATGATATGCTGCTTAAGAAATTCTAGAGCTACAGATAATATCTTTTTACTACTTCGTAGCAAATATTTCTTCCATGAGTTTGAGTAATTATGTTTGAATCTAGCTAACTTTCGGAGTCCACAATATCCTTGGAAAATGAGTCCCACAGTTTAATTAGACTGAAGTTGTAAAAATTATTTTCTTATGTTTTGGGGTTTTTTTACAAGTTGATACTTCAGCATTTCATTTGATCCCTTCTGGTTCTTTTGCTTTAGTTCATTTAGATACATTTTATAACAACTCACTTCAGCTTGCCTGGAAAGGAAAGAAAACAGGAGAGTTCTGCATCTCACAGGATTAAACCTAACAGGAATTTTGTCAATGGGAACAGCATGCACCCCATGGAGCTGGGAGCTATCAAAAGCCCCAAAGGGAGAAGAGGGCAGAAACTATAGTTATTAATAATCATCAGGCAAAGCAGTTTTGTAAGAAAGCAGGTTATATTCCCTGCCACGCTCAAAACAAACATCTGCAGCTCTCTAGCAACAGAACCACTTTACCATGGGAACTTTGCTTTCCATTCTTCCCAGAAATCAAAAAGTGAGAGAGAAGGGGAAAAAAAAAAAATATTCAGTACTTGAGAAAAGAATGCATGTGCTGTAGCCACCATCAAAAGTTTCTTTTCACAAACAGCAAAATGGGTTAGATTCTTTTCCTAAGCCATCCAGGCTGAGTTTTTAATTGTTTGTCACTTTGGTATTTCACCTGCCTCTTAGTACCATACAAATCTAATGTGCGATACTATTTTGTTTCTAGGCTAAAAAATCAATTTATTCCCATCTGAGTACACTGGCAGATTTTGCAATAGAGATGTTTGACGTTCTTGATGAAATCAACTATCAGTCTTACAACGACTTTGTCCTACGAGTTGGTAAGTCACGTTTCTACAATTGTTACACAAGCAGAACATTGTTGTTTGTTGGTTTTCCCTGTGCTGTCTGCAAAGGATTACCTGTCCTGCACTTATGATTAAAACTGAAAAGCCTCTAGCTGGAGAGTCACATCCATGTGGACGGTCAGCAGCCTGGTTGGTGAGCATGAGTATTAAGGAATTATAATTGTGTCCAGTTCCAGTGTGTTTACTTAATCTATGCACCCCTAAAAGGAAACTGCGCCAATAATTTTATATGATATTATTAGTGTACCCAGTCTTGTGGCTTACACTGTTTTGCATTGCTAAACTGCTGAAAACTGAGTCTGACTGTACCTAACTATAAAGTTAAGTTGCATCTGCAAAAGCTTTGTTGGCATTAGAAGTGTG
Organism: Harpia harpyja; assembly: GCF_026419915.1. Classification (NCBI taxonomy): domain Eukaryota; kingdom Metazoa; phylum Chordata; class Aves; order Accipitriformes; family Accipitridae; genus Harpia; species Harpia harpyja. Next base: position 994,854 of record NC_068940.1, read on the forward strand.
ATGGGACCTTTTTGTCCGCGGACGCCAAATCACCTCCACCAGTCCTATTTTCTCCAACAAATCAAATCCTTTGGTCTTCACAACACAAACCTTCCCATGCAATCCTTTACATGTTATTACATGTCTTACCTCTCGGAGGCCTTTCTCCCAGAGCCTTCTTAGAGAGCAAGTTCCCCTCTTCCCTTCCTTCCCTGCATTCCGCTCCTCTCCAATGGTACTTACACTGCTGTTCTCATTTAATTGCATATACTACCACAGATGGTCTTCACCAGCTTCTTTCTCTATATATTTTCATGGCTGAATTGTGAGAATGGGCTGAACAAGGGGAAAAGTGAGGTTGCTAGCAGCAGAGTATTGAGAAAAACCAAAGACATCAAGGGTAGCAATAGAGGAGTTACACATCTTTGCCCTCCTGTACATCCTAATAATTATAAACCCCAAATTCTCATTGAACTCTGTTATAACTGATCTTTCCAGGTTCACAAAGGGGAAGAAGACAAATATTTAACCCCCATTCTTCTGCTTAACTTGCTTGGGAAAGCCCTTGCACAGAACCTCATGCAGGGTTTAACATCTGCAGCTCTTCAGGGCACTCAGAAGGAACAACCTCTTTTATCTTCCAAACAAGGTGTCAAAATCAGCCAAAAATATAGAATTGAGCCCTGTGGTTTCCCAAAAAAGATGCTTGAGCCATTTTCACATACTCTTGTCTTCTTGCAGTGTCTGCCTAATCTGAGTTGTCTAGTACTGACAACCAATGCGACACACTTCCTTTACCCCATTCCTCGTATCTTCCAGGCCACTATTTCTGTTCCACTTGGAAAACCTCCATTAAAAGGCTTTATATGAGCAACCACAGTGGAAGTTGTAGCAAACAATTAAAGATCTTTAACAGTTTGTCCTGAATTGTTCTACAGCTAAACTCTGCACTACCACTTCTTTTCTTCTTTTCTTGAACAAAAAAAGGAAAATCCACAGATGAGCCAAATTTTTATGTTGTCTATCATATTGCATTTCCAATAAGATATCTCTGTGTATGTCTTTATTTTGTTTCTAAACCTCTTACAAATACAGAAGTCCAATTGGCATTAATTTAACATATATTATGTCCTGTGACCAGAAAAATTCTAAGGCACTTATGTTAAATCTATTTTGCAGGATTCATGTTTCTCTTGGATAATATGCTGTAGCGTTTGAAACTAAACTCATTGTTTTGATTTTAGGTATTAACGTCGGGCCGGTAGTGGCTGGAGTCATTGGAGCCAGAAGACCACAGTATGATATCTGGGGGAACACTGTAAATGTTGCCAGCCGAATGGATAGTACTGGAGTGCAGGGGAAAATTCAGGTGAGTGCATTCTGAGACAATTTTGCAAACTTTACATACCTCCTGTTTTATATGTGGTTACATTTTCAAGACCACTTAGAAAACGCAGCCTCACTTGATCTTGTAGTTCTTATGAAAAGGGCAACATTCTCCAGATGATTCAAGCATCAGAGGTATAGTTGTTTTCCTTCACTACTTCACTACTTGGAGGCAATGAAATCCTCAAATAAATCATTTCCCATCAGAAGAAACAGAGTTCTTTGCTGCATTGCACACAGTTGGAGGCAAGCCTGGGAATGCCGACACTGCATGGGCCAGTCCTTGTGCTGTAGGAATTTTGCCTGAATAAGGACTACAAGGAAAGGATCTATGTCCATTTGCATCCTGCTGCGTTTTATGTAGCTTTAAAAATTCCTTGGATGCTTTGGATCGGAGAGGCTATTCAGACAGAGAACATTGTTGTTCCGCTAGAGTTTGTCTAGAAGCTCTGCTGCACCTCTCAAAACCTCAATGAACTCTTGCAGTCCTTTGTCCAAAATACCTGTCTAGTCTCCAGGGATCAAAAGTTCTTCTGGAGTAAATTAACGTCACTGGAACTGATCCAGCTTACAACAGTGGACAATTTGGTTACACATTTCTGTTGGACGGAGCTTAATCTGGCTGTGTAATTATTCAGCTCAAGAGCAGAAGTTCTGCTTCTCAGATTCCAGTTTGGTCAGTGATTTTTAATTCCTTAAGAAAAATCTAAGTGAGCCCGAGAGCAGCAGTAGGTGCTAATTCATTCTGTTTATGTGTATTTCATGACAGAGAAGTAAAATGGGGACGGGTGGGCACTTCAAGGATTAACCTTATATGAACAGCAAAAACTAATAGTTCTTTTTTTCTGTCTTCAGGTGACAGAAGAAGTTCAGCGGATATTAAAAAGGTGCAGTTATGAATTCGTGTGCAGGGGTAAAGTCAGTGTAAAGGGAAAAGGTGAAATGTTGACCTATTTCCTGGAAGGAAAGGCCGATGGAAATAATTCACAAACACGGTCTTTAAACTTAGAGCGGAAAATGTACCCTTACGGGAGAGCAAACATTCAAACAAAACTGGGCACCAGCTGTCCATCAGTGTCCTCAGTTGCTAGCTTTACTGTAAAAGCTGGGCTTGGAGCAGGTCAAGCGTCTGCCACTCACACAAATCAAACACTGCATTATCTTCCTTCTGTGCCAGCTGTGAAGGAGGCGTAGAGCAAAGGAGATTTGGTTGTGCCATTTGCGGTGAACTTGGAGAGCAATGGTTGCCTGAATTTTTACCAAGAGATCAGAGGTCATAGGCCATGGCATTAACCAAGGACCACTACAACCCAACCAAAGAGAACTTGGGGACTGTGTAATGAACTCTTGGGATGGAACATATAAGGGCTAGCAATTCTGTTAGGAAAAGTCAAAACCTGATTTTCTGGAAATGAGGAATATTTTCTTGGCATTTTTAAAGGGTAAATGAAAAAAAATTAGATAAACGTGCAAGCAATTATGTATGTGTGTGTGTGTATATATATGTTTTAATCTATATATGCACATATACAAAGTCCTGTGTAGACTTAATAGAGATTTATAGAGATAAACATAAAAATATGTATTTATTTACACATCCACCTGCAAAGAGATTTCTCTTTCTGTCATAGCCAGCATTGTTGGGACTGGGATTAGCAAAACTGCATTTAGCTGTGGAGTGGGGTGCAGCTGGAGACTCTCCAGGGCTACAGCAAGCGTTAGAGAAACTGTGCTCCCAGTGCATGGGTTAAAGCAATGACAACAGTGTTCATTCTGCTGTCAATGGCAGATAGATGAAGGCTGGATTCAGCTAATTGCTAAACCCTATGTATTTTTTAAAATTGTCTTTGCATGCTCCAAAAACTTCAAAAAAATTCCAATTCAAACCATAACACTAGCATATGAAGTAGATAAACCACAGAGCTTAAAGGTTTGGCAGAAGAACAATATATATTCTTTCCATAAAAAAAAAAAAAACAAACAGGGGTGGTAGAGTTTAGAAGCTGCTGCCTCTTCACAGGTCATTTGACTGTGGAAGACAGAGGAGCCACCCTGCAAGCACAGCAATATGCTTATGCAATATAGAAACATTCCTTTATGTACAGTGCTGATTTTATTGAAGAGCAGAAAGATGGTATTATTTCAGGCTTTTACAAACAGCACAGGTCCTGTGGCTCAGTTCCAGGATTTAGCTTTACCTTTCTAAACAGCTCAAAGAATAGTCCTGTACTGGTGACAAACATGCTGTTGCTAGCTTCGTGACATTTGTATGTTTGCCAACACAGTCTTACATCTTAATTGATTTTTTAAATTTATGCCACAGTTTTATTATATCTTGATTCTACCCAGGCTCACTCTTCAAAGCTGTACAATTATAGAAAGCTATAATTCTGAGAAATAAGCACAGTCAAACTTTGCCCAAATGAGGAGCACACTGGTAAACGTGCCAGGAGAGTGAGGCCTGCTCTTAATCTGCATAAAAGGGAACATATTTTGACTGCTTTTTCCTTTAATGCAGCCCACATCCTATTGTTCATGGTTTCATCTTGAAACGCTGATCTGGGTGTGAAACGTGGAATGCAGCTCCGTACTCGAGGTGCGGGCAGTTGGAGGTCATCCTGCTGAGTGACGTGTGCTCCATGGGCAGGTACCCTACTGCCCAGATGGGGATGCACAAGCTAACCAGCCTCACTGCTTTCCAAAAGAGAAGCAAAACTTTATGTTGTCTAAAAACACGCAAAACTTCCTTTTAACTAACAAAAAAAATAAAAAAACCCCGACCAAACAAACCAAAGAAACCAAACCCGGAAAACCCACCCAAGACTGCAAACGTTGTCCAGATTGTGCAGTAGAAAACTTGCATGTACTAGATGTCACATTTCCCCTTGGTAGGCCTATTTTATTACTGATTTTAGTGAAAAGAAAATTCTGAGCAATTCTCTTACAATCTGCATTTGCTTTGGAGCAGTCACTGTTTGTGTTAAAAGTGTATGGACAAATACTGTGTCAACAGATGCAAATGGTTAAAGAAATGCTGCAGGATTTTCCATTCTCCGTGTAGGCGTATCAGGCTGCTGTGGGACTCCAGTGGTTTTCAGCAGGATTTTTAATTAATTTTTATGTACCCTGTCAGCTAGGTGCTTCAGTACAAAGCTAGCAAAATTAGTGTTGTGATTAAAGTGACTATAAAAAAAATGAGAATTGCTTCCTACTGTACTAGGTGTATGCACCCTGGCTGATCTGTAGAAAGTCACTGGAGTTCTTTACCTCCCTAACAGCTATCCAGTTCACAGGTATTCTTCTAGAATAATTTAATTCTGGTTTTGAGGCATTCAAAGCCATTTAAATAAATACATGTAGAGAATACAGATTTAAAAAGAACAACTATTTACATAATTAAACTGAATAAGTGGTATCCATGTAAAGTACACTGCATATTTATGTTTCCTAATAGGTTTGTAAGAACTAAATCATCACATAGGTAAGTTAAATATTTAACCAAAATGGAAAGCATTATGTGCAATAGCATTAATCACTTAGTTCCACTCACAAAGAGCCCAAGTTACACAATTTTTTAATCAGTGAATTTGGTATAATTTCACTGATAATAATGAAACATTATTTGTACATGTACTGTTATTAAAAGCATCTTCAGATCCTCGCAGTAGATCTGGTAGTATGTGAACGCATAGACCAAATATGCCATTGGCCTACCCCAAAAGCTTACAGTGAAATTATTTCTTTGTTACTTTTTTAATAGGTACAAGATATAGGCATATTGCCATTGTTTCTTTTATCACTGAATGGACAGTGAGCAGAAACAAATTGTCCCCTGTGCTAATATTTTCTGGACTGTTCTCATTCCCAGACTCATTCCCAGCCTAGTCCTGAAGTAAAGTCAATGGAAGATCATGTAGCAAGGTAAATTTGGATTATTCATTTTATTATTTTAAAAGATTAGCAGGTGCTAGTAGAATTACTTGTCTCCAACAGTCAAATGTGGTACGTGACTTCGTAATAATGTTTTCCATGTTGAATGGAAAGGACGAGACAGGCGCAGCCCATCATCAGCTTCTCATTCGGCCCTTTTGCAGGAGGTCTGTGCCTCCGGAGCAGGTTGGGTGGACCAGGATGGCTTCTTGGTGCTGCAGCCGGTCCAGTGTGCATGTGCTAGCTTACAGCATCAGTGATGGTGTATTTGGAGTCAGTTTCCAGACTTTGAGTCTTACCGTTAACATTTTTCATATTTTTGTTGTGGTGGTTGTTGCTGGTTTTACTATGGGGAAAACTTTATTTCACTATGTAGTCCTGGACTGAGCAGTAGAGAATCATGAAGAACGTTCAGCGAAGGCACAAATTAGTAAAAAGCCATGTGAAAATGATAGGCAGTCTTCAGCAGCCATTCCAACAGGGAAAACTAAGTGCCCGTTGAAATCATGATATAATGAAGCTGTGCTCTTGCCTTTATGCTTTCCCTCCCTATTCATATAATTTCCCCCCATTTTCTTTTCCTGCGTACATTTGGTTTATTTCAGTTCTCGTGTGATAGCTTTAAATGACAGATTTAATCTCTGCTCTTCTGCGTTCTTTGATATGTTCAGTAAGTTTTATACATAGAAAGAGGTAGTAGTAATATTTCCGATAACCCCACAAATACACATTTTCTGCCAAATTAGAGAAGCTTGTCATCAAATTTTTATTGGCAATTGGCTGAAGATAATATGTGGCCCATTCCAATATCCCTGAAAATCATCAGAAGGATTTCCTTGGATTTCGGTGGGATTTGGGTTGTGTCCACCTTAATGCATGCAGTTGTATTTCCTATCTTGCATTTATTAATTTTCTGGTCAAACCCCGTAACTTTTGCCTGGGTGACCTTGCTGTAGCCCCAACAAGGAGTAATTCTGCCCCACAGCACGCAAAAGTCCCTCACATTTAACTGAGGATAGTAGCTTGTTGCGCTGTGAGCAGAATAGCCTCCTGCACTTCTGTTCACTATTTTGTGCAGCTGTTAGCTTGAAACAATTAACCGATATGAGCCCTACAACAAAGGGATGCCATTTTGGCATGTCGATGTCTGTCAATAGCAAGCACAATATTTCACATCAGTTTGCACGTTCTCTCTTTCAGATAGTAGTAATAATCTATGTCTTTTGTTCTTTATATAAGGAGATAAGTATCAGAGATCTTCAGACTTCACTGTCTTGGGAGCTAATTTCAAAGTGTTCCTATGCTACCTTTAAATGATTTTTTAATTATTATTCTCTGCTGAGATTACAAACTGGCATTCAGTTGAATTACTGGCTAGATATTTCCTAACATTTTCCATTTGCATTGACTAGAAAGCTGTTTTATCCAGCCTGTAAAATACATTGGTTTTAGTAGCTGCTTCACGCTGTGGCAAGTCGCACTCCCTCGTCTTCACTAAAACACACGCAAATTCTCCCTTGCTTTCTCTAGGTGAGACTGAGAGTCAAAAGCTTCAGCTCATTAGGGCTGAATCTGCATCCCTTATGTACCCACAAGGCCTGCAGAAATCACCAGAAGTTTAGCATGTTTATGAAGGTCAGGAGTTGAGCTTCTGTAGGCCAAGTTCTGCTTTGGGTTACAGCGATGTCTCGCGTCGGTACTGAACTGAGTATTTTACAACACTGTAACCGAGAGTAGGTCACGCACCTAAATCTCTTTCACGCTTTTGCCTGTAATTTATCTGTAAGGCAGAAGAAAGTACTTGGGAGTCACTATTCAAAGGGAGACAGTATATGACCTGTGCCATTTCAGTGCTTTGAGGAGTCTGAACACCTTAGTAAGTAGCGTGAATCATTTTCATGTGTTGAATTCCTGCTTGTAGCAGCAGCAAAGTGTTTTCTTTACATCATCAAGTCCAGATTCTGTATATGTTCTGCCCAGGCAGGAGGACTATTTAGCCATAATGTTCTTTCAAGTTAGAGTTTTGTATTACAGTGAAAACCAACATTTTTTAATTTGTGATAAACGTGTATTATAATGCCTTATTTATTTTTAATCTTGTACAGTGTTACAAAACAACAGAAAACATTGGCCTTTCATGTATTATTCACTTTAAAAGATGTATTGTATTATGAAATTTTGTAAATAGTTTTAGCTCGAACAGGTAATTGCATGTACACTTGTATAAAAAGAGGCAAAAAGGCACACTTTTAACAAATGTTAACGATTTTTGTAAGAGACATTTTACATGTGCATGGAGATTATAAATCCTTTGGAAATGGATGTCCTTTTGCTTTTCCTTGCAATCTACTGCATGCCACTCATGCCTGACTTCAGTAAAACAAAACAAAACAGTAAGTTTTCCTAAATGTTTTTGACATATCACTTCTGGCACAGAGTTAAATCCACTAGTTGCATGTGCGTTCAGCAAAGCAAAATCAAAATGCAAACAGCAAATAAAGAAGAAAAATAATTTAATGATTGTGATCTGCCAACCTCAGTGTTCCAAGATCCATAATACGGTATATGAAAAGTGTTACCAACATCTATGCTGTCTTCATAAGGTACCTTCTGGTCATTAGAAGCAATAAACTCTACTTACTGTAATATAAAAAGCAAGCAGATATTCTAGTTCATAATGGTGTGATATCTGGCATTCAATGGGTATTCTCTGATACTGCAGTTGATGTAGTATTGTCATCAAGAATGACCAAGTGTCAAATCCATCATTGCTGTATGCAGGTGCAACACTATGGAAGGTAAAGGAGGTGAATTTGGCCCATCGACGTTACCCAGAGTATATTTCTAATGTGGTAATAAGTTATTGTATGTGAAAAGTACACAATGCAAATAGATTGTTTTCCTAGATACATACATATATCTATATATATGTATGTGTATATATAAAAATTAATTTTGTTGCCTTACTTTTGTTAGCTTTTTTGACTCATTTTCCAAATAAGTTCTATTGCTAAGCAGAAAGTATTTAACAAACAGAACTATTAGGAGAAGGTTCACCGGGTTCTCTGGCTTTGAGCCATCTGGGTTCTGCGCTGATGCTAGTCCTGCCCCCACTAAAGCCATGCTTACAGGGATGCCTCTCTTAGGCGTCACAGCCTAACCCACAGCTTGAGGCCTGCGTCAGTTAGTGGCATAGGAATAAGAAATTAATATCCAATCCTCTAGCTGATTTTTCCCATATTGCTGCTGAACAAAACTTTAAATTCTGGAGGTATTTTTCCATGCATAATTTTTAAAGTTGTCATGCCTGTGTCACTGCAGCTTGGGGCTACTTCTCGAATTACTTATATAATTGCTGTATGATAAATGAGGAGTATTGTAGGGGCATAACACTGAGGTTGGTGGCAGAGGAAAAAGGGTGTGGACTGTGAATAGTTTCTGCTATGGATTAATAAGGACTTCTTGTATTTTACAGATTTGAGCTAGTATTATGATAGGACTTAGAAATCCATTAACTTGTATGTTTAATCAGGTGACTGTGGGGTTGACTAAGCAGTACAGCTTCTGCAAGTACTTCTGTCATCCAAAGTTAAGATGTAGATTCATGCAACGTATCCCAGTTGCCTGCATACCGGAGCCACTACCTTGTACTGATGATTGGCTTCATACAGCAGTTAAGGGTTTCTAACAGTCATAAACTAACTCCTCTCAAATTCAGTGGGTTTTACATCTCAGTGTGGCATAATTGTTGTGACTAATGACAGTCTGGACTCTGCTTCTCTACCCCACCCTGTTTATGATTGGCTTTTTCCAGAACTCTATATAGGCTTTTTTTAGCTCTTTGTTCCTTTTAATCCCATCCTCACTGAGTTTTCAGGCCAAATCTAAATCATGAATAAATATGTAAATGTAAATAAATGGATAAAAGTACATATAAGCAGGAGGGTGCCTGTTGCTCTTTAATTACTCTTCAAAATGTCACACTGCTTGGGTGGCCTGGTGTGACTTATGATCTGATCGGTGCAAGAACAAAAACAGGAAAAGAAGAGAAAAAAAAGCACAAAGTTAGCAGGAGTACAAAATAACAAAAAGAAAAGAAGCCTGTGAGATAGCAATTGCTGAGAGGAAAAGGTAAAAAGCCAGTTCTCCTTCTGAAGTCAATGGTAAAGCTCTCAGTGACATGGGACAGGTCTTGAGTATCTGAGCTGACAGAGTACTCAACCAGATTCCTAGTGCAACAAAAATAAGGCTTGTGTTTAACTGCACGGCGATCCATTTCTGAGTTTTCATGTCTGTTCACATTCACAAGAGTGTTCCAGATCTCTTGGTGAACGGCTGTCAGAATGTCAGAAGGAATTATCAGGAATGCTTGGGGGTTGTCACCTTTAATGCCTATTTTCTGATCATGAGGAAGCACCTTGAAATTTGAATTAGCATTGGTTAATGTACATAGCCTATGTGCTGAAAGGACTTGGTTTTGCTTGTGCCTTACTGCATGCTGGAGGATCTGCTTCTTTATATTAGGATCCCCGTTTTATGCCTTCTGTGGCATCAGACATGTCACGCCTGCATAAAACTGAAGGAACAAACAGTGCTGCATCACTGTGAAGCATTTTTACTACTTCCTTTCCTACTTTGGTTTACTACCAGCACAGTTTTGTGGGTGCAAGGAGTGCTCCAAGTGTTTAGGGAGGGAGGCCATGCACAGGTATATGTTGGTCCAAGCTAAATAACAGATTTCCTAGAAAGCTCAGCACACACAGTGAGCTGAGTTCTGCAGACAATCTGTCCAGATGGTTTGGAGCTCCTTTGAAAAAGCTGGCTGCCCTCCTCTTCAGAACAGGCTTCCACAACACGTTGATTAAAAACATCCAGACAGCTTACCTACAGCTTGTAACTGCACTGCCACGTTTGCTAGACATAGGTCAGCCTGCTGGTGGTGAAACAGCTAACAGTTCTCGTTGTGGGCAAGGCTAAGGTGTGCTTTAATTACTGCGGTTGTGCACACTATCGTGTCTTACTTTCAAGTGCCTGACCTGCTGCTTTGATCCTAGACCTGTCAGTGGTGGCATCAGTTATGAAAAATTTGAGCTGGCACGTTGAAGTTCTTTAGGTGATTTCTTATGTCTTTTACTCTTTAGTGCGCATGGGTGCAAAGGTTGTCTGTTCTTACATTTCAAATGCCATTCAAGGGATATATCAAGAATTTTCAATGAAATGCAGATGCAAATTAATTACCTGTGCCATCACGTAATTGCTTCATGATAATTACATTTTTAAATTGTTACAGTAGAAATCCTTCTTCACTTAGAATTCCTGCTTTTTTTACAGTAATGTTACGAGGGTTCAATTAAGAAAAAAAGAAGTGAAGTGATTGTGTAACTTGCTCCCATTTGCAAGTACAATTGTCTGCACAAATTTGGACTTAGACAAAGCAAATGGTGAGTTTCTTTTCTGCATTCAAGCAGCTAGTTATTACACTGAGGTAGCTTTGGAAAATGTTACAGAATACAGTAAGAATGAAAGTAATGCTTTCAGAGTTACTGGTGTAAAAACCAGAGTCCAAGAGCAGTTACTGTTTAATCTAATAATTACTTTTAATTTAGCCCAATATAGAGAATTCTAGAGAAGTGATATTATTTTCAGTGAAATTCTGACAGAGATCAAAAACACTTCTTGGAGGTTCTTTTTCGTAATATACTTGTGTGTAGATTTGTCTGTGTGCGTATCGTCGGTTTGTACATGGAATGTGGGTAATGGTGCAAAACTAGTAATACACACATTTCACAGTTTCAAGCAGATTCAGCCCAATTTGACCCATCTCTTAAAACCCCTGCCACTAAAACTTGTGCTGCAACTCACATCTATCTGGATTTTATCCTGCTGATTAGTCCTTGTACTCTTTGCTGTCAGGAGGTTACTTTTTGCCTTTCTGGTATATATCCATAGGTTCTGCTTGGAAATGAGATGTTAAGTATTTTTCTGATCTGTTAATTGAAAAGATTTGAAAGTGTATTTGATTCCCTCTTTTTGTAATGAAATGTTCAGCAGCCTCAGGTAGGAAGCAAAAAACCACATGAAGCATGTGTTCTACAGTCAAAATTGGTCTGCCTACACACAATGGCACGGTGTCCATTGTAGGCTTACCCATAATTTTAAGCATCCTAGAATTACTTAAATGTAATAAGCACCATAGCACTAGGAGGAAAAGGAGCTAGGCAGGCCTGCCTGCCTCTAAACACCACATAATTGTTCTTTGGACATAAAAATGTGACCTGCAGCTCATAAAACACTGCTGCTTAAGAAATCGGTGCCCCTGCTGCCCTTAACTCGCCTTCAGTCGCTCAGTGCCATCACGTTTTTGTCGCAGGCAGTTACTGTCCACGCAGGCCTGCGTACCGTCTCCCTCTGTAGATCCTTCATCACATGGCTGGCAAACGTCTTCTTTTTCAAAGAGAAAATACGTTTTCAAAAAGCAGATTTTTCATGTAATAGGTGTTTAGGGGAAGAGAAACAGCTTTGACGTAGTCTGGTTAGGAAGCAGTACGTGCGACAGCAGACCTGGAAGGGCGCATAAGCGTGCCCCGTGGTGGGAGCGCAGGGGCCAGCAGCGGGCAGCAAGGTGGTGGGCAGCGCGGGTTCGCCCTGCCCGCTGCCGGCAGGCAGAGCAGCCGCTCCGCTTGGGTCCCCACAGAGGAGACACAGATAAGCAAGGGTGGGGTAGCCCCTAGTTCGTGTTCCCTAGCAGTTTGCTAAACGTGCAGACTCATTTCAAGGGCAGTCGTGCTGTCTGTGTCCAGGTGCCACTCTTCATTAAAAAATAAGAGCAAGGAAGGATGCAGTCTTGGGGTTTCAACTGAAGTATTCAGTAAGAAGACCGTGCAAGAGGAATCTTACCAGCTGCTTAACCTGCAGACGTTTGCAGCAAATTCTGCGCTGCTTCCGAACTAACTTGAATATTCTGCTTAGACTTTGGAAAAAAATTTATATGCATCAGGTAGAGATGTTCCATTCCTCCAAGGGAAAGCCAACTGTATTCTTCTCCCTATTTAATTGGCACACAAGGTTTCAGAAGATCATTTAGTCTGATTTAGAGCCCAGTAAAGTTAATGGAAATATTAACTTCGATGATTGTTAAATTGTTAGACCAGGTCTTATTCTAATGTCTGTTCCTCTCCCGCTGATGTCAAATGGGGTGTTGCCAGTGACTTCAAAGGGACCAGGAGGCGGCCTACTGTATCACAACAGAAACATCTACATAGGTAAATAAAATGAATAGTCCTAACTTTAAGGAATGAACTAGTAAGTCAAGATGTCATTTTTCCAACTATTGTAGCCCACTGAACCTATAAATAATTTTTATATCTATATAGCTATACACTATATATATATATGTATGTATATACATAGTACAATACAATAACTTAACACTGGGTAACTTCTAATGATAGATTTGCATTAATAATACGGGTCTATTTTTATGTAAATAGAATATTGTAGAGTATCTTCCAGTCTTTTTCAGGATTGTTAAATTGAGAAGAGCAATTGAATATTTGTCCTATTTTTATGTTAAAAAGTGAATGGACTGAAATGTTAAATGTGAATGTAAATTTCTTATTGCAACTTTTATACTGAGTGTTTGCACTATTATAATTTCTGGGATCTAATTAAAAATAAAGGAAAAAAATTTGCTTGAATAAACAGCTCTTTGGTATTGTTGTTTTGGTTTTGGTTTTGGTTTTGGTTTAAATCAAGTTGTATTCATTATTCTATACCAAGCTGCCTTTCAGAGGGTCCAACTACAGTTTCTCAGTTTTCAGGCTAGGAACATGCATCTAGAAATCCTGCAATTTTATTTTCACAATTGCTTTGAACTGAAGAACCTTGTGGGAACAATTCAGCTCCCTTGTGAGTCTTGTTGACTTTCTGCATTGACCACAGTGGAAGCCAGCTTGGGCCAAGTGCTCCATCCATTGTGCAAGCAGAGGAAAGCAAACATGTGCAAATACTGGCAAAATACTGGCCACACAGACCAGAAGACGGGGAGGGGAAGCTCATCTCTCCCTTTCCACAAGCCAGAAATAATTGGCCAACTTGGGCCAAGTGTAGGTTTTGTAGGCAGTTTATATTGTGCAAGATACAGAACCAACCTGAGTGCAAAATTGCATAGGTTAACTTAAAATTGATTTGAAAACTGATAGAGTTATATCGGGTAACGTGTCTCTCAAGAGACGTTGTAAGCTTGGGCACAGTACCAAAGTAATTTGATTGTACCGCTTCCAAATCACAGCAGACTCCCATCTGGCCAGCTCAGAGCAAAAGCAGAGGCGCTCAGGTCCGTCACGCCTGTCCATGCAGATATGCCCTGAGATAACTTGGAAATGCAGAGTCCCTTGTGATGGAAAACAGCCTGGGCTCAGATGCAAGGGGTTTTATTCCAAATGCTAGACTAAGGCTCCCCAGCTGTTTCCCTTGCAGGTTAGAGAGCACAGTGCGAGTTGTACCGAATTATTGTGATGACAGTGAGTGTGATGGAACTGTTCTTGGTTTGCCCTTACAGCAGTGAGAAGAAGGGTTTGAGGCCTTATGTAGCCATTTTTTGTTTTCTCCTTCCCCTCTGAAGGACAGCGTGCCAGATCTTCATAACTGTCAATCAGAATAGCTCCACTAAAGTCAAAAGGACATAAATAAACTGCAAATCTGGCCTTCATCTTTCATTGCACCTATTCTGCCACATTGGTATTTTAAGTCTTTCTCTTAATACTAAAATGTGCAAGCCTCCCTGTGTTGTTTTGGGGGAATTTATGTATATAAATACACACAGAGCTATGTATACTTGTATATAAAATATGTACACACACACACACACATATGTTAATGAGATAGTGTATGTTCTGGTTTTAATGACCCAGGTCAGGTACTTGGAAACATTTTTTCTGCCATGCCCCATTACACAGTTGAATCACTTCAGAGTCATAATCACACAGTGTGAGAATTTGTTTTGCTTAAAGAATGAGGTAGTATCAGTGGTGGGTTGCTTATATCCTCTGGTAACGTTTTTGGGCAAGAACACCAGTCCCAGTTGTGGGTGGTTTATGCTATAGAAATGCAGTCCCTGAATGAGAAACTCCAGAGAGATTGGATTTCTGTAGCGTAAACCACCCAGGACTGGGACTGGTGTTCTTGTCCAATTGTTCTTGTCAATTTGAAATAGGGGGAAGGGGGCAACGGAAAATGAGAACATGGTGTACCTCCAGGCGTTACTGGTACATTGCCTCCGTATCTATGTCAAAGCCTTCCAGTTTTGCAGCCATCCCCTGGGGCAGTGGGTCACCTAATGCACTGTTCCTGCTGGTGGAACATGATGTTCAATGGAAGGAAACAATTATACAGGTACCAGTCATGGACCGTATTCTCATTTGGGCCATTCTGATGGAAAAAAGCCACAGCTGGAAAGTGAGTCACGTAGCGGAAATTGTCTGTGACAATTCTGGCTCTCGTTAAACCCGCTGAACTGTGGAGAGAGCATCTGAGGATGGGGATCTTGAGGTGTAGCCAGGCTACTTAGGATCCGATCCTAAACATCCAGTCCTGTGCAGATTATTTCTGCTATCAATTGCAGCAGTAGTTTGCGTAAGTTTTCAGGCTCAAGGCTCAGAGAATAGAAACTGGCTTTTAATATTACATTACCGTGACCCTCCCAGGCTTAGGCTGTTTCTATACTTGTAACCAGACATTGGTCCGCTATTATTAGATACGGCCAGAGCGAGCTAGCAATGAAGAAGTAGAAGGAGCTAGTGATGAAAAAGTAGTCATGATTATTATGAATGTTTATCTTTCCATTTACTAGGCATAGTCTGAAGATGCCAATGAGGGGATCATAGCGACAGTGTAACTTATCAATTACTACACCACCACAGACAAAGCAGATGAGCTTCCCTATCACAAATGCTCTGCTTCACTAAGTCAGTGGGACTCCGATGAGTTCATCAGCATTCCCTCATCTCAGACCACCTGGGGATTCATCTGCGCAATTCTAATATGACAAGAAAGAGCCATTGATATTCATCTAGTCTGACCTCCTGCACAGGACTACACTCAGTCTGGCCATGCTACTGCACTGCACAAACACAGCATTTTTTGTTTATTATTAGATGTAATAAAGTAAAGCAAATCCATCATTTTCTGGTCGCTGAGAGATTTGAAGTTAGACATTTGTTTGGCATTGGCCAAACTGTGCTCATACTGTTGCCAAAGGTCATGAAAGCACCACCGACTGTTTTCCCCCAAACTCTATAGTTACTCTGTATGTTTATTGAACTTTGGCAATAATATTATGTGCTCCTCAGCAGCACTGCCAACATAATTAGAAAGGAGCAGTCATATCAGAAAACACACAGTAAGTTACTGAGGAAAGGTCCCAGTTGAATATTAACTCAGATCGACTTCTGGGGTGTAGAAACACGTAGAAAGTGTATGGGACACCGTCTAGTGAATAAACAACATGCAGACAGAACACATCGTGGCATGCTGTAAGACTGAAGTGGATAAGCATATAATGAAGAGGAGTCATTGACGTAATTACAAAGGCAGGTGGTGGCACATTGATTTTTATCAAGGTCAATGACCTCTACTGCTACTAAAGTGTACCTAGTTTCTTACTACTGAGGTAATTAGACTTTTTGAAGTCAAATATTAATCCTCCAAACCTTTGGATAAAAAAGATACTTTTCTCAATTTGGCATTCCCCTCAATGGTTTTAGAGTGGCTACTCGTATATTACAACCTTGTTTAACCAAGAGAGGCAACAATTTTTAATGCCTTAAGGTTTTGTAATTGATCTTAAGATAGTAGCATCTTTAAATATGTACAGCCTAATCCTCCTCTCGCATAGACACCAAGCACTGCATCTGAGGGCAGAGCTGATCCACGCCGAGGGAAGATGTGACACTGAACTTGTCCGTATGTGTTCCTTAAGGCTTTTGTTTACTCAGTCCTAATGTTGCATTAAGGCAGAAAAAAAAATTTGGCTGTTAGAATACTACTTTCAGTTCCCTGCAATTGGTGGACCTAGGTGAAAATTTTATAACATCAACATCTAAATTAAAAGCCTTTAAGAATATTTGCAATGGGTCAGAGACAGAGCACCAGGTCTCATTGTTCCTCAAACTCTCACTGAAAGGAATCATATGGAAGTTGATTTAAACATATAAATAGGGGTTTGACTTTCTGAGCAGCTGTGCAACCCAGTTAG
Organism: Harpia harpyja; assembly: GCF_026419915.1. Classification (NCBI taxonomy): domain Eukaryota; kingdom Metazoa; phylum Chordata; class Aves; order Accipitriformes; family Accipitridae; genus Harpia; species Harpia harpyja. Next base: position 1,011,403 of record NC_068940.1, read on the forward strand.
TATATCAAGACTGTGATTTTGACTGCACAAAATCAGATTGGTTGTCCAGCTGCACCCAGTCGTAGCAGAGGTACGCTACCCAAAATCTGTAGAAATATATAACCTGCAGCATGCGTCATGACTCAGTGTGTTGTTAGTACAGAGCCATTTTTCTTCTGATGGGTTATGAAACCCCCAAACCATCTGTCCAGGATTCCCTAAACCCTTCCTCTCAGGCTGCTTATGAGATGCTCCTATGACAGGAGTTGGAGTGGGAATTATACCACACAGGTTTGTTCCCGGACACTGTAGCCAAAGACATTGACCCTGCCTCTGGCCAGAAGAAAGGTCATTGCCACGCTGAGTAATGGGGTGTTCCAACAGTTGCAAAGCTACCACTTCCACACTACTACCATAAATAATGCCGTATTTTTCTCCAGTGATCATAACACCATAATTCAGCAGAATTCTACCAACTATGAGGAAAGTCTTCCAAAACACGAAAACTTTAAAGTTGCTGGAGAGCAAGTTCATGAATGTACACAAGTGCTTTTCAGGCACTGAAAAGCCTGTTTAACAGACCACAAAAGAATTCATATAGTCCTTGGTTTCTGAAGGTTTCAGCAAAGGTTTTCCTGGTGAAAGGACTGGAAGGCATGTCCTGTGAGGACGGCTGAGGACACTGGGTTTGTCTTGTTTGGAGAAAAGGAGGCTGAGGGGCGACCTCATTGCTCCCTACAGCGTCCTCATGAGGGGAAGGGGAAAGCGAGGTGCTGAGCTCTTCTCCCTGGTACCCAGTGCCAGGTTGCATGGGAATGGTTCAAAGCTGCACCAGGGGAGGTTCAGACTTGACATAAGGAAACATTTCTTTACCGAGAGGGTGCCCAAACCCTGGAACAGGCTTCCTAGAGAGGTGGTTGATGCCCCAAGCCTGTCAGTGTTTAAGAGGCATTTGGACAATGTCCTTAATGACATGCTTTAGCTTTTGGTCAGCCCTGAAGTGGTCAGGCAGTGGGACTCACTGGTCATTGTAGGTCCCTTCCAACTGAAAAAAATATTCTATTCTATTCTATTCTATTCCATTCCATTCCATTCCATTCTATTCTATTCTATTCTATTCTATTCTATTCTATTCTATTCTATTCTATTCTAAAGTGTCTTCAAAACACATATATTAAATGACTGTCCCCACTGTATACCCTACCATGAATCTCAGGGTTTTCAGTAGTGCCCAGGCATGTAATTCCTACTGAAATCAGTGGAAATAAATTGCTAAGGTGCTTTTGAAAAGTCCTACTGGGTTCCTCTGTGCAGCTTTATGTACCTAAATAGGCAAAGTACGCAGGGAGTGTTGGACTGTTTCCGTTTCGATGTCTGTGGCTGCCCAAGGAGCTTACGATTCACTGGGACAGAGGCTGTGCTCCTTTTGCATGCCCCACTGTACCATAACGCTGGGATGCCCAAGGAAGGCACTATTCTGCAGAGGTCAGTTCATGATGAGGCTGCCTGCTGGCTTCAGCCTTCATGTCAACAAATGAGGTGTCCCACTCCTATTTTCACTGAGGAGTCCAGCCTTATCAGCAGTCTTGTTTGAATTCTTGTTTGAATTTGAGCACTCCTGTTTGAATTCCCTATACACAAAACTCAGATACAGGAAGAATAGGTTATGGGAATTTGAATGAGATTTGCATTTTAATGCAGTTTCATCCATAAACAACTCATAGTCTGGGCCTAAGTCTCCTAAATCATTTAGGAAATACAGTTTAATTTCCTTTCTTTTTTTATTTTTTCCTTTGTCTTGCCCATTCCTTTAATCTTTCTTCTAATTTATTCTTTCCACATGGCTCTAAATAAAGGAAAGCATTTTCACTTTTGTGTCCCTCTCTTCATTTCTTCTTTTTACACTCCTTTTACTCCCCACCACCATTTGTATTCTTCTTCTGGCTCTTCTTCCTTCCAGTTCTCCAAACAAGGGTCATTCCACCATGGGTTGTCAGAAAAAGTAGAGTGCTGAGCTCCCCTTACCAGCTCCTACTGCCTATTATGTACTTCTTTGTGGAATCACCCCCTGCGCCAAAAAACATCAGACTAGTTGCACGAGCAGGGAGGAGGCCTGATACCGTTCTGCCCAGGAAAGACTGCACCTAGCTCCTAACTGCTTGGACACTTTTGCAAGATTTGTGACTTCACAAACTAGAATTACATATCCAATTCAATATAGTATGTTAGGGAAGCATATGAGCTCAGAGCTGGTTCAGCATCCAAGTTCCCTTCAGGAGAACTGTTTGGCAACATCATCAGAGTGGGAAACGAAGAAATGAATAGAGCAGCAATTGAAGAAGCATGGTCTCTCAGGTTAGACCAGAACACTAAGGGAAAAAGCTGTCCCTTCATGTTCCTGTATGTATGTTATTCCTTGGTAAACTGAAAAACAATTCCAGTTTCACTCTCTTCCAGATGAGGCCTCCTCAAACTCCCATGTCTCTGAAGTGAATTCGTGTATTTGAACTGGAAATAAGGGGCTGAAATTTGAACAAAACACTGTGCTGTTTTTGTTTTCCCCACTTTTGTTGGTTTTGGAAGTCAAAATATTACGAATTAATGTTTCCCACAAGGGAATGCAGTAAAAACATTTAAAACATTTCCTATGTAGGTTTTGTATTTTTGGAACACATTTAGAAAGGGAGATGAAGTTATCCCCTAAAATGAGATCAACAAAAGAATCTTTCAAGCCATAAACATAAAGCAGTGGGAGGCTGATGATATAATATATATGGAAGTGCATAATAATGTTGCTGGAATTGTGTGCCATCTTGCATCAGACAGCAAAAGAGAGGAAGGTGTGTAAACATAGACCAAACAGCTGGATCCAGACCTATGGAATTATTGCTTCAAAATATCAGGTAGACAATGCTGAGGAGGAAGATGGTCATACCAAGGAATGTGATTTTAGTGAAGGAATGGTTCATAATGAATACATGTGAGCACAGGACACCGTATGTGTCATTCTTTGAAAGATGCAAGAAGCCTGCAAGATGCCACTCTTGCCAGAGCTTGGGTGTTTCACGTCCAGGCTACAGATACACCGAGGCCAAGGTAATATCATCACTGCAGCTGGTCTGCTGAGCTCCGCATGCTTGCATTAGTTTTGGACTCTTTTCTGTCTGATCTCCGCATAGTTATGTCCCTCCTGTTCTCTGTAACATCCTGCCACCACTTCATAAAAAGCTAAATATGTAGGATGTAAAAGAAACCATGGCTAAGAGTGAGAACAACTTGCAAAACTCCTAATTTATATCTCGAGGACATTTGGCAAGGAACTCGAGGAAATGGCAACTAACGGTTTTGCAGGAAAGGGGAAGGTTATTTTTTAAGACGTTTGTAGGAAAAGACCACGGAAGGCAGGCATAAAGATGATGCAGCTACAGACAGCGCTGGTGGACTGTGAGATGCCACGAAAAGGATACACTAGAAAGTGAGGGCAAGCATGGTGAGGAGGGCAAAGCACAAGCTGGAAGCCAAGGCCAGAAGTGTTTGAAGGGGTCCAGTGAGATGATGTCAGTTTTGCTCCGAGCCACCAAAAAGCTTCTCGCACAGGTTCACGCTGCGCAGCGTTGTTTGCATCACTGCCTCGCCGGGAGAGGCAATATTATGTCCCACCGACACAGCAGGACAGTGCAAACATTGCAACACTATGTCAAGACATCGCTCTCCGCTCTGTGCTATATAAGGAACTGGCTTGCCGGGCTCTGCGAGGTACAGTATGGCTCACCTGGTGGGTTTGCTCACCAAGCCACAAGGCCACTAGTTTGAAAACTAACTACTAATATTCAAAATGAGGTAAGGGTTGGTCTAGCCTCTTCTATGTTTATAAAGGACTGAGAATTTTTTTTTTTTTTTTTTTTTTTTTGCCCAGCCACAAATATCTCAAAATAGTTTTTGTTTAGTTCTCAAAATATTCCTGTACGAACCTCCCCTGGGAGTTTAGGAAATAAATAGCTTATCCTGGACAGACTATTTATTTCCAGGATGTTTACTCGTGCAATCCATGTGATTGTAAAGTGCCTCCATTTCTCAAGCTCTCTTTCAGTTCCTTAGGGGCACATAATTTAAACCTAGCAACTTTCCCCATATACTGACAGACTGTTATTCGTAAATATTGAACTGGTAGCTCCAATTCTCTATTCATAGTGCAATTATTAATGTGGCAAGAGAGGGTGGTTTATGATTAGGTTTGAAATGCCCAGACTCCCTGGAACCACAAGTTCAAATCCCGGCGAGATCAGCCCTTCGCCCCTCTGTCTGCGCTAGATGCGCTCCACAACCTCAGGTCACCCGCATAAAGCCCTCAAATTAGGTCTGTCTGATCAGCTTAGGTTTTAAAGGTCCACAGGTCATGCTTTGTCCAAAGGGGCTACCCCAATATTTGCGCACATGCTCCCTCGTGCCTGTGCTTGCCCTACCGTGTTGTGATAGCAGCTGTTTACTGTCACCCACCACAGAGCTGGCTTGCAATTTAGCGGGGCTGGTGCGGCCCCGCTGCTTTTCTCTGTCGACAAAAATTACAGCCCTCCACCTGAGCCACACCATTTCAGACCAATGCAATTCTCATCTAAGAGCTGAGATTTTGAAACCACTTGCTTCAAGATAAAATGCTGCCATTTCCACGGTTGTTAGCTGCAAACGCCGTGAAATTCAGACTGCAGCAAGATAACCTTCCACTTATTCTCACTACCTATTTTCCTAAAAGAAGAACTTTTTCATGGCAGATTTAACATTTGTTTTCTCATTTATTTCTTGGGCAAGAGAAGCAGTGAGAAAATAAAATCAGGATGGGAACAGATATACTGCATCAACATACATACATCCATCAACACACATCCATGTGCTGACAGATCCTCAATGTGCCTTAAGCAGCCATGTGAAGCCAATTAACCACTAGATGTGGTTTTGTGATTGAAATAGGCAGCAAGCAGCAGAGATTAAATAGCAATAAACATAGCACATAGATAAGTTAGCAAGACCATTTTCCTATGATTAATTCATCCTAGATTTCTATTTAGTGGTTTATTCGGTTAGTAGCACTGCTGAAACTCCTAAAAAATGCTAAATGTGTGATTTAAAGAGTCTCTGCAGCAAAGGATGTTGGGAGGCTAGCAGGGCTATAAGAAGCGAAGTAGCAACTGAAGCCAGATCACCTGAGAAGCAGAGGAAGACATCAGACAGAACCTGGTAGGTCTGGTAAGTGTGTTTTCTTTTGTCAAAGTTGCTGCAAGATGCATTCTCCATGGTAGACTCTGGCATTCTTAAATGGTTTATCTTTCTCTATTGTTTTTAGACTTTTCCCCTCCTTTATTCATAATGGTGTTATTAAAACAACTGAACAGAAAAAGTTTGTTGCTGGTATATATGTGTCTCTAAAGCACAGAAAAGTGTGAAAGAAAAAAAAACAACCATGTTGTTGTTTTCCTCAGAAGCTCTGGTTGAAAATATTCTTTAAAAACTAACTTTAAATAAAAAATAGCTTTTAATTGGCCATCTAAACTTTAATGAGTGAGGGGAAGGCATCAAAATGTATAGCTGAGGATGGGCTTGGGGGGGGGGGGTGGTTGCAAACTCCTTCTTATTCCCTAGCTAAGTTTAATCATGCAAGCTTACTGACAGTAAGCTTCTATGATAAACACTAAGGGAAGTCAAGCTGGCTGAACAGGAAAAGAAAAAGGCAGTGTCTGTAGGCTGAGTGCTGCTTATACTGTGCCACACAAGCTAGCACTGCTAAGAAGTGAGGGGAGAAATGGGTACCCAAATAAAAGTGATAATGGGATTCCTTTTTCCTCCCTTCTCTCCAAGGGGGGGGAAAAAACCCACAAAACACCTGACTCTTGCTGTGCTGAAGAGCCAGTGCTCCACCTCTTGCCTCCCCTTTAGAAACTCTGCCCCTACGCAGGTGCAACACATTGACAGGGAAGGGAGAACTGATGCCTTTTACTTCAGCAAACATATCTTGCTGTCCTCCTGTGCCCCCCTTCGTTGTAGTCCCATTGTCCTACCAGCCCCCACCAAGGCCTTTGATCTATAGGGCTTAGAATATGGGCACTTAAAACATATTTGCCCCTTGATGGGCTTCACGCAATCAACCTGCATGAAATATCTGAACTGCCTCATGAAAGCAGAGTTCAACAGTTACTAAAGTACTTAACTGCTCATCTAATTCAGATATTTATCTTAAATATATCTTAAACTGGATATATTTATCTTGGGCTTCTCCACATGTAAGAAGTCGAGTTCCTTTTTGTTGGGGGTTGGCAAATGAGTAGGGGAAATGCTACTAACAAAATCAACCTTGTTATTGTTGTAAATTCAGTTGAAAATGGACTTGCACAGAACATGGTTTAGGATCAGCAGAAATAAGCCAAATGCCAAGTAAGTAGGAGGGAATGAGAGGTTTGTGAACCCCCTTTTAAGAAAATAAGAGAAACAAAATGGCAATTGGACTGAGATGCTTGCTTGAATCCGGAACTTTGCACATCCCTAGAGCACTTGAATTTTTGCTGCACTATGGTAATCCCTCTGGTATCTAACAGTTTTCATCTACCTACCCAGTGTTAGCAGCTGCAACCCTGAAAGTATATTATTTGTATACTCTGAACGATAAAACACTGTCTTAATGATGTTGCGATTAATGAGATATACTAGAACTTTTTTTTAAGATATGTGGAGCTCCACATGCTGAGGGGTGGGACAGGAGTAAGTGTTGTATGTGTGACAAGCTGTCTTCTAATGTTCTGTTTTCAACGTGGCTCTTTCAAACCCTTGAAGACCACTGATGTATACAAAGGATAAATTCCATGTAAAGGGAGAATGCAGACATGAAAATAGGAACACCTATTTGTCTTTGCAGCAGCTGAACACCTTATGTGGCACCTCTTGCTATGTGAGCAGAGACACAATTTTCTCTTCTTACTTTCTTAAGGCAATAAACCTGACTTCAAGATGTCAGAGGAAGAAGATTCTTTTCTGAATGTTAAAAGATCTCTGAAAAAGCGAATGGTGAAACACAGCACTCCAGTGAACTCAATGCTTTCAAGAACAATGCCATCTCTTACAGATCTGACAAATCAGTCAATCAAGGACCAAAATGTCAGCAAGAGAGTTTATGGATCTCCAATGCCAAAATCAAATCTAAGTAGATCGTTAGCTCAAGTATCGCTAGTAAGTGTTGAAGCATACATCCCCCATACGTCCCCGAAGAGGCTTTCAACAGTGCTTGACTCGCAAGAATTAAACGAAGAGATAAGCCAAAGCTCTCAGGTTGTATTTTCTAGAAGGAGGCTTTCCACAGTGTTGGCCTCTGAGGAATCAAACGAAGAGCCAAGTGACAAGGTTGTGCCAAACACGGAAACTCAGGCTCCCACCAAAGCATCTGAGGAGGCTGCAGTAACTCGCAAGAGCGGAACTTCATGGCTTGTTACGGGAATACCAGGGATAAAAGATATCCCGATAGTAAAAGCCAGAAAGAAGAAAACTGATAAAGCTCTTGTGGTAATGGCTTTCCCTTAGTTATGAAATAGATAAGCTATACAATTTCCTACCAATGCTGAATATATACAGATCTTTCTAATAATGTGAGAATATTTTAGTTACGGAACAACTCCACAACTTTAATCAGTGAGAACTTGTATTTATGAATTGGGTCATAACCTGCTAGGCTCTGTGGTATCATTCCTAATCACAGACTGGATGGGATGCAGTGTTCCAAACTAGTACTTGCTTCAGCTTGTGATCTTGCATGACTAGTGTACACTAGTGCAAAAGTAATTTTTTTTAATATATCTTTCTTTAGGAGAAATGTAAGAATGGGCAGAAATCAGTGATTTTTTTCAAGTTTCTTAACGTTGGCAAGTTAACTAAAACTGGAGAAACAAATAATCTACTACTTTCCTTGTTTAATCCAAATTGTAGTGCTTTATAAAAAAAATGCCAGTCATTGCAAATAGGGCCTTGTGTGCAGTCCTTCAATTAGTGTAGGGTTTCCTGGGGAAAGTTTAGATTAATGGACCTTATGCAGGTCTCTATTCTTCTGTTCTGTGGAGCACAAGAACTCAATTTCCCAGAACTCTGATTATTGGCAAGGGCCCTGTGGAAAGCCCATAGAAAGGATAGGGAGGCAGCAGATTTAGACTCTGAAAGCTGTCATGTCAGTGTGAAGCCATCAAATTCTGTTCTGGTTTTTTTTCCCCTGTACCATATTGTTCATGGGTGTGTTGGAAACTCAGGAAAACTTGCCCGCTCTGAGAGTAAAGGCTTCTTAGCTTAAAACAAGTGAAAACTTCAGCCAAAATCCAGTTGGGTTCATAATGCCTTTGTGTATGTTGTTTGTTTGTTAAAGCAGGTGATGTCTGAATGGATTAGGTTGACTAGTATTTCTTTTCTATAACAGAGAAAGAGAGAAAGAGAATGGGTGCTTCGTCAACTTAAAAACATTGAAGAAGCAACTGAACACGAACTGACAATTGAAGAAGCTTGACTGAACTACTTATGGAATTAGTGCCATCACATCCTTCTTGTGGGAATGGCTGGTTCCAATAAATCACACACCTGACTGTAGTGCCTGTTAGACTTCCTCTTTCCTTCAAAAATGTTCTTTTTTTTTGTTGTCTGTTTGGTTTTATGATTCCTTTTGCCTCTTAAATCTAGGAGGAGTCAGGTACAAATTAAGAAGTGCCTCTACATGACAGCCAATGTTAATTCATAATGGCTGAAGGCCTGGAACAAAGAAGGGAGGGAGAACTTTGTGTAAGAATCATTCTTCATCCTGCCACAGCTCTTCCTGACCATACTCTTGTGTAGCATTCAAATCCTGTAGGGCTGCTGATGTTCCTTAAGTGACAAAGTCCTAGCGGCCACAGAAGAGTGTAATCCTGGTTAGCCAAAGGAGAATCTCCTCATCTAAAAAGTAATCAAAACTGATGCAATCGGGAATGTTTTTGCTGCTAGCTGGGGAGATGAGGAAATAGTGAGAGGCACCAAGGAGGGAGGCCACCCTCGAGAGATTACTAATTAATGAGAGTTTGTTTTGAAGTTTTGGCTCAAAATGAGTTTGCCCCAGGCCTGGACTGTAAATGCACCTCACTGTTGCACTGGAGATCCTTAACGCTCAGCTGTGTGCTTTGAGGGGTTATGGGGTTTCTGTTTTGCTCTGGAGCTGCTGCATGGAGGGGAAGAAGGGTGTCTTCCCTGACGGCTGTATTGGCAAAATGGCAATTTAGCTCAGAGCAACTCTTTCTGAAGCACCGGTCAAGAAGTGATGCAAAAAGCATAATGCTCATGTTAGTTCCTACTGCTGTCTGTCACTTAATCTTTAGGCAGAGCTTAACACTTCTAAGTGATCTATGGGGTGTCAGCAACAGGGATCCAGAACAGATTTACTGCATGCACACACATATCCCTGCATTTGTGTGGCTATACTGATTTTTTCAGCCTGTCCCAGGCCCTACCTAATTACTCCAAAGGGGAGAGGTCCTGTTCAAAAGAAGCTGCAAATTAAGGATGGAGGCAAGGGAAGCTTTTTCATTTCCTTCTTACACACTGAAACTTGTATTAGCTCATGTCCAAGATGGCAGTGAAACAGAAGCATGGCCCAAGCCAACATTATGAGACAGGCTAACCAAGAGCAGCTGTGTTACGCTCAAAAATGTGAGCAGAGTTGTGGTTTTACAACCTCTCTCAGGATTTAAAAGGAATTAGGATGTTTATGCTAATGATTCCTGAAGTGAAACTCTGAAGAGTTTCTCAGGAGAACAGCCTTGTCCTCAGACCTGGCTTTCTGTGGTAGCCAGGCAGTGGGGCGATGTTGCCCCTCGGGTCACCAGCCAAGGCATGCTTACTTGGTTTGATGTTTAGTTAATGTTCTGGTATTTGTTTGTGTGTGTTACCCAGGCTGCTTGTCTGGCCTCCACAGGTTCCTCTGGCAACCAGGGAGCTGCTGGCTGATGTAGATCACAAGCTGCTTTTGAGATAAAATAGGCATGGTTGCAGATGTGCTGCTATTCCCCTTGAGCTTGCAGGCATTTCATCAGCATCGATGATTTGTGCCAGGGGCTGAACTAACATCAGGCAAGTGCAAGGTTAGCGTAAAACCCTCCTCTACCCCTGGGACAAGCACAGATTAGTCTGGCCGCATGACCCAGTGCTTAATCCAAATGACCCAGTTCTGTCTCTTGTTTATTTGTACCTTCCCAGATAGCCAGTTCCACTTGTTCCTTCTTCAGGCTTCTCATCCTGGTCTCAGCGAGTCTTGATACTGCTTCTGCTTTTCTCTCTCCCACTCACCTCTCGAAGTCACTCGTGGCTCCTGCCTGAGCCCATCCAGTTCCCTGGTCTTCAAATGTCTCTATCTAATGTCTTCTCCAGTCTGGCCTCTAGCGGCTTCCATCCCGGTAAGACACAGAAGTCTTCTGTGCCTGCTCTTCGCTGCTGGGTTCCTTGCCCATCTGATACCTGATCTGACACCCTCCGGTACCTGATGTCAGTCTGCCACCAAAACTCAGACTCAGCTGTCATACCCCTAAAGTGCCTTTGTCTACTTAGGTTGACCCCCTCCATGATGCTAGGCCAAGTGGAAAGGTCATTAAAGGCCAGTTGGACCAAGTTCCCAGCCCGTAGCAGGCCAGGGATGTAGTTGCTGGGAAAGTCCTTCTCAGGCCCTGCTTCAGGCTACATCAAATGCAAGAGGAATCCAGGGAATATGGGTGCTTAACATCTAAGAGGTCTTTGGGTTTGTGCCAAGTGCGAGGCAAAACTTTCTAAGATTCAGGACACAGTAAATGCTGGGAAAGTTTTCCAGGGAACAAGGCTGCTGTCCTGCCAGATTCATGGAACTAGTTGGTGCCAATAAAATCCCAGAGACTTTCCTCGGTGGCGGGAAACAAATTGCCCGGAGTGGTAACACAGAATTGACTTTGACTGGGTCTTTGCAAGTCCTGAAGACGTATCAGGCAAGCAGATGCAAAAAACAAAAGGCTTTCAGGATTTTGGAAACTACTTCTATTTCCTTTCTCTGGAATGTTTAAAAAGAAATACAAAAGACTGCATAGCATTTATCTCGCAGTAATTTAGGTCCACATGAATTTGCAAAAGTCACAATACTGCTTTGATAGCCTTTCATGAGAAAATATTAATAGACTTAATTGGTGCTTCAGGGGTTTTCTGAAATGTATCTGATACTCTACATCAACAGTATTATTGTTAATTATAAGTTAGAATACCAAGGGACTTCAACCAGACCTATATAGTACTAAACTGCATGTTAACCCCTAATGAATGATGTTCCCAAAGAAAGGCTCATCTCTAATTTTTAAAAGCCAGGATCTTAGGGAATATGAAACTACATACATCAAACTACAGATACAAAACCACACTGCTATTATTGCACTTCACATATAAGTATATCCATTGGGACAAAATGAAAAAAACTCTAGTATTTCTTTTGTTTACAGGGTTTGCACTTTCATTTGTTTCTCCAGTAGACTCCCAAGTCTGCTGGAGTTTAAGGTTTAAGTTTAATGATACAGCTAGTTTTCTGTTACAGTACGCACATACACTTTGAAAAGAATAGGCTTTGAGAAAGGCACTAGTAGTATGCGGTTCCAATGTTGTTTAATGTCCATCCTCTAGTGGCAACAATGGCGAATTACTGTTTGGTTAGCAACTCTTCATGTGCAAAGTTCCTTTATGCATATTTATACTGCAGTATCACCACAGTGTAAAAAAAAACCCTTAAAAGCAGCCTAGAGTCCAACACCTCCAAAAAACAAGCCTGTCTAATCAGTGACTTTAAGTACGGATTGCAGGTGTTGAAGCTGGAAAAGATTAGGGACTACGGACACCAGATTCTTAGGAGAAGATAACCCCCAAGGCATCACGTTTTCTAAAATAAAAAGCCCTTTTTCTGCATGGATGAATGTGAACCAGAGTTGCAACAGGTTCTTGAGCCTTGCTCTTGTCCTGGCTTTCAAATGCAACACTGGACATGTTTGTAAGTTCAGAGCAGCCTTCCCACCGAGGGTGCTCTTTTAGGGACGTATTTTTCCTGTAGGAGCTAAGCTATGACCTTGACCTAGGGAACTGTTGTCAGTACACTTGTCTCTGAACGGATATTACCCAATCTACCTGCTGATGGTGACTAAGCATGATGTTGGATGGGGAAGAACGAAAACACTACCAAGAACAGAGGGAAGAGACAGAATTGTCTTCACCCTGGATTTATGAGCTCGGCCTTGTTCCCACTGAAGCAATGGTAACGCTCCTGTTGACAGAGCTGGGAGCGCTCTGCCCAGCTGCAGTGCTGCTGTAGGAGGCCAGATTGAAGAAAAAAATGTTTAGCACACATATTTAACATATTTCAGATTTAAATAACAGAGAACTGGTAACTAAGTTACTTCGTCACTGATCATAGCTGAACAATTTTAGGATAACTAGGAAAAGTAGAAAACTCTTAAATAAAAACAGATTTTTTTTTTTTTCTCTAAATCACAACATAGTTACATTCCTGCTATGGACAAAACCCTGAGTAATATATCACACAGCAGTATCACTGACCTGTACTCCAGTATGTTTTGTTCTACAGGGCATACAAGCACAGAAGTCTCCCTAAGCTCCATCTGTCATTGCGGTCCACAATGCCTATTGAAACAGCTCACTCCTCAATGCTTCCAACTTAATAGAAAAAAATGAACAAACATACTGAAGTTTTGACTGAGCCTAGCAGCACCTAGGAAAGTTGGACCAGTTGAAGCTATTGGGCAACATTTTCAAATGTTATTAAAAGCTAGACCTAGGCACAGATCCTAGGACCCCACCTAGGACCTAGGCCCCCCCCAGAAAAGTCCGATCTGCTGGTCAGTCCTTGTACTGCTCTGTAGGTACCTAATGGCCCTATACAATGAAATTTTGTTTGATGGTGCAGTCAGTCCCAATGGACGTGCAAACCCCCTGTAGAGCTTGACAGCAGCTCCTGGTTGCCAACCTCCTGGGTCTGCCCACGCACGTGATCTCACAGTACTCTGCACCAGTCCCACCCCGAAATGGGACCTGTGTGCAGGAGGTGTGTGGCAGACACCAGTCAGACACGAGGTAGATCTATCTGCCTTTAGTTTCAGCAGCCCACAGGAAAAAACTCTGGGAAGACGGCATTTCCAATCCCCTTCTCATCTGAGATAGGACCTTGAAACCAAGCGTCCTAGGTCACAAGGCAGTAATCACCATCTCTAGACTTGCTGGGGAGTCAGGGCTTTTAAGTGTTACCTGTCAAAGTTGTTCCACTTTGCCTAAGTATTCATTAAAAAAGAAGATTGAACTTGCATCATAGGTCAGTGACTCACTGTCCTGCATCTGTGGTATTTTATTTCTTGAAGGTTTGGGGGGGGGGGGGGAAGTGTTGTGGTTTAATTCATTTTTATTGAAGAAATGGAAAGAAGAAGGGGAAAAACATCCTTCATTACTCCCATGGAGCAAAAAAAGAAAGAAAGAAATCATATCTTTTCTGCTTCTTACTGTTGTTGCCATTTTGATCCCTTTTGTTGTCCTCCATTTCATCCTTTTGGCCTTTCCTAGCTCCACATGTATGTCCTCTTCTAACTGGCTTCTGCTTTCAGCTCTTCATGTCATTGCAGGTTTGTCCCCTGTAGTGACCTTCTTCTACTGGCAGATACCGTAAGCCTCCTAAAGCTTACATCTTACACCTTCTCCTAAAGAGGAGATGCCAGCAATGAAAGGGGAAGAGGAGTATTTCATACCTCTAGAACAGGGAAACAAAGGTTCTCTTCCTAGAAATGGAATAATCCAACTTCCTAGTATAGAAAGGTGATGTGAATTCAGGTATAGGAAAGAAAGTATGGGCAGCATACTGCTGACAAATTTACCAGGAGAGAAACTGGGTCCAAAAAAGCACTTACAAGATGCCTAGGTAAAATGGGTTTCAAAGTATACTTCCCAGCCAAGAGAGCACTGAGCAATTTGTTGCATCATACAGCATGCAATTAAATCAAACTGGTGCTGTGTGAGAGTATTCATACAAAGGAGAGGGGTGCTTTAGTACTTGTTGCTCCTCTCTAAGAAAAAACCACACAAAACCCCCAAACCTGCACAAACCATAGCTCAACAACAGCAACAGGCTTTGCCACTGTGGGAGGGAAGGCATTCCAATTAGGCGGACGGCTTAAAATGGCAATCGAAAACTTTTAATTACAACACGTATGCTAACGCGGATACGTGTTATAATTGTAACTATGCTAGAGGGAAGCAAGAAGGGGTGGAACTGGGATGGTGGAGCAAGAAGCGCTGTTTGGCACCCTGAATGCCCCTGGCTAGCTGAGAAAAAGTCCACTGAGACCATAGGATTAGAAATTATACTACAAAGGTTATGATGCAAGCATACAAATCAATAGCGTATCCTGACCTTGACTAGCATATTCAGTAGCAGGTGAGCGTTTTTGGCCACAACTGGGTGATGATAAAAATTGATTCAAGGAAAGAAAACACAGAGCAAAGCTCTTACATGAGACCGGCAAAATGAAAAGACTGTGATGACTACACTTGCAGAAGAGATGAACAAGGCAAGCAAAAACACAATAGCAGACTTATGACACCTAAAAGGTGGATTGGCCATTCCAGTTTCTCAGAACGCAAAATCAGTGGAGTTAAAGGAAAATAAGACTAGAACTGATATTTTAAAAGGTGTATTTTTTTGCATATACTTAATAAGTCTGTAAAGCCTGTTTTCACTAGAAAGATATCTTTGAGAAAATTATCAAATCAGAGCGGGGGGGGGGGGGAGTGCTATATATGAAAATGTAGAAAATTACATTAAAAAGGTGGTGGTGTTGGGGGAGTTGTTTATTTTTTGCATGTTGACCATGTCATGGTCAACCCATCACTGATCGTAATAAGAACAGCAACAACAACAAAAAAATGAAAGTCTTACTTTTATAGTTACACATACAAGCATTTCTACAACAGCTCCGTCAATCAGATTTCATGAGAGAAAAGCTTTTGAGACATCTAATAATTCTTCTCTGTGTCTGCCTAAGTTTTTATAACTGTCCCCTCATCACCAAGCTGTGGGTCACTAGAAGTTTTATTCTTTTCCATGTGTCTTTGCTACAGAAGGCAAAATCACAGTGATTTATTGAATGCAGTCAAATTCCTATTTGTAAAGAGAGGCACTCTGCTTTCATCTGTAAGAAAGTGCCTTGACAATCTAATCTTGGCTTTTTGCTTTGTTTCATTATACATTAATTATATTGATTTTTTTTTTTTTTTTAATCCAGTAACTCTGTGTGATCTCTGTGTTTGATGGCAGAGATTATTTATACAGTAGGTCAGGCAAATATTCGTGTGACATTCAATCTTATCTCCAGTGTGATTTTGATATAATAACAGGCGGGATTAACCCCTTCATGTCTCTATTTTCAAAACGTGCTCTCCTTCAAGGAGCCTTTAAACTGCTGACAAGTAGAGTTAGCAGCTTCAGTTTTCTCTAAAATGCTTGCTGAGGTGCATTCGCCCAAGAGTAGGTGCCACGCAGGGTGACCTGCCTGAACGAGGGTGTTGTGCCTCACAGTAACTTTGGTCTTCGTGCTGTTCTCCTGCCTCTTCCCACAGAAAGCAAGCCCTGCTCCCCTCACACCAAAAGGTCCAGGGCTCCCGGGCAGAGGCCAGCACCTCTGAGCATCTTCCTTCCTCTGGACAGTGTGAACTCGCCTATACCTCACTGTGGATCCCCTGCAAAGAGTTTGAAATAGTAAGTACGTGTAGGTTAAGGCTGCAGTGAGCATCAAAAGCTTTCACACTTGATAACTAACAGGCACTAATTCAACGGTGGAGGTGTTTGAATAGCTCAGGCAGCCCTGAATCCCGGCAGCAGCTTACCTGGTTGCAGTTCTCTGTGCAAGCCTCAAGCCCTCCAGAACTGACTGAAGTCCCAGACTCCGGTCTCTCGTCCTCTGGGGAAACAGTAGAGGCTCTGAAACCTGAAAAAAAGTACTCTTGTTATTGCTAGCAACAATATTATAATAATAATTAGTAGCAATGACATTGCTGAAATCAGAAATGCCCCAGGACAAAAGGCAGGAACAGATTTCTTGACAAAAGCAGCCAGGCAAAACGTTTTACTTTTGTAAGAACCAGTGCAGAAGTGAATAACCTAAATGTGGAAGACAATCGTAAATGATCCAGAGAAATGTGCTCTCCCGTTTTAACAGCGTATCATTTTGCTGTCAGTAACAGCCCTCTTGCTCGCTTGCTGAGAATTCCAGGCTGCTGCCTCCTGCAGCCCAGCCCCTGTTCCCCTGGTAGGCTCAGTTCGGGCGTGTTCGTCCCCCAGTTTTGGCTTCTCACTTCATAGGACGGATTACCAGAGAAAACGGACTTCTTGACTTATTCCTATTTTTATTAGCATTTTTAAAAGGATAAAAAGATGAAAGAACAGCACTTTAGATTCTAGTACTAACAGCCAAATATACTCACAGAGGAGAAAAGCCTTCTCGAAGCCTCAGAAGAAAAGCGCAGGAACTTGAAACATCAGGGCCCCCTCCATTTTGGGGTTAGCAGTAAGCTCCTTCAAAAATCCAGCCTCTCTACTGCGAAAGAGAATAGCCACTGTTGCGTTTGATGAGGTATATACCAATATAAATGAATTATTGTTGGCTGTTGTCCCACGGACACCTTGCCCCCCGAGTTGTCCAACGGGCTGTGACGTGACTATGATGCCCCCGGTCTGGGGCTGGATCTCACTTTTTCTCCGTCAGTACTGCCTACTTTTCTCCCTACTGCACGGGGAAAGGCTGGTTCCTGGAAAGCCGTGTATGAGTTTGGGGAGGGAAGGGGAGTTTCATGTGCGTCCTGGCATTTAAGCCGTGTGACATTAAAGTAAGCAGGAGCCTTCTGTTACTGTCTCAAACAGTCCTTCACATCAGATGCCTTAACATGTATTTGAAAGCCCTACTATATTTAAATGGCTTTTAGAGTAAATCTCTGGGGAATTTACCTTTCCTTTGTCAGGATAAGATAGCAACCACTTAAGAAAGTAAACCTAACGGTGGTGAAGGCTGGAGACTTAGGTCCTCAGTGCCCACAGCCCTCGAGGACTGCAGTGAAGGGCACATCACCTGCTTGCGGGTGCTCTTTTCTCTTTCTGGGCCCGGAGAGACACACTGGCCGAAGAATACAAAGAGATTTAAACAGCTGATGCTAGTTTAGGTGCCTGGAGCCAGCGCTAAAAGCATCACTTACATTTTTCGAAGCCCCCTGCTAAGCTATAGCTCAGTCTGGTAGGCACCGAAAAGCCTTTACTTCCATGGCTGGTCCCCGGGAATACCCCTGCCTGGGGTTAGTGATGCTGACTACAGCAGAAGGGGTGAAGCAGAAGCTTCTGTATATCAACTCTCCGCAGAGGAACTCGCGCTCTGCAGCGTGCTTTCAGCTTTGTCATACCGCAGTAAGTCAAAGTGCTGCTGCATCATTTCTCCAGCTAAGCAAACTCACACTTGTGCCATCACTGCGTGGAGCAGCTGGCCCGTGGTAGGATGACTAAAGGACTTTAACCTGTCTTGCTAGAAAATAATCACCTGGCTGGTCTATGCACGCACAACATTGTGAACAAGGCATTTTGCTCAGCGCCCAAACGCTTTGGTTGCCACCAAGGAAGTAAATTACTTTTTCCTCTCTTTTTTTGAACCCGATAACCTATGATTTGACGCGGAAAGTCCACAGCCTTCCCTAGCTAGGCTTGCCATGTGAGAAGCCTCTCACTTTTCTTCTCTTACTAGACTTTCTGCAGTTTTAGGTATTTCTAAAATATTTTCCACATTCTAGCAAAACTAATTGCTGGGGAAAAAAAATAGCAAAAGTCGGTCTGCAAAAGTTATAGTGGAACACAAACTTGGAACACCTCATTATCTGCATCCAGAATCTAATTCTAAAAGCCATGCTTACTCACCCAGAATAGAAAAATAATACCA
This sequence comes from Harpia harpyja, assembly GCF_026419915.1. Lineage (NCBI taxonomy): Eukaryota > Metazoa > Chordata > Aves > Accipitriformes > Accipitridae > Harpia > Harpia harpyja. The sequence goes on from NC_068940.1 coordinate 1,029,402, forward strand.
AATGGCATCTATGTCATTGCCACAAAGCGACAACAAAGAATCAATGAACGCTTGAATCAAATTATTCATCAGTAATCTAAGCACCATCAATTACTTGGATAAAAAATTCCTAAAAATCCATAGAGCTGAAATAAAGCCTTTTTGATAGGGGGTAAGTGACAGAGAAGAACCTAGGGTTTTCGTATTTCTATCAATCATAGCTGTTTCTCTTCACATGCCTGATGCCGTATGTGTGTGTATCACGTAGTAGTTTTGGATATTAAGCTTACAATTCAGGATTAGTTTCTTACCTAAAGAATAATTATGAGGATATTCCAGTGGTTGTTTGGGTTTTTTTTTTTTAAACATATTGAGAGAAGCAGTCCCGGTAGGAAATTATCTGGCAAGTCACTTGAACTTTTGGTGATGAGAGGATAAAGATCACTTTTACACAAACTTATATAAAACTTTATGTTCTATGAGTCACTCCACGTGGCTTTAAAGAAAAAAACTTTTAAAAATCCCAAACTTAGTTTAACATGCAAAATGAGGTCATTGGCTAAGAATTATTAAGAAACCAGTGGGAAAAGGCTTGTAGAAAAGTAACCCTTGCCCAGGATTCACGTGGTGTCTTTTGACAAGTGGTTCAAATTGGGGGACAACAGTTGGAACACCTAAAACTTACCATCAGAAGTCTTCAGTAAACACGACTTTACATCACAGATGTTTTTAACCTCCTGACTCTTATCTGTTTGTGTTCTTTAAAGCAATGTCAGGGTCAGAGATGGAGATTGGTGGATGAGTTGTAGTATTACATCAAACAGAGCCTACATAAACATATACACTGCTTTCACTTCACTGATGTCCCATGGCCTATACAAAAGCATTGCCTTGTTGATTCATACTGCCCTAAGTTATCATAACCTGTTCTAACATATGTTCATTATATTTGTATAAATGAAATACGAAGGGACTGATTTTTATGGGTCTACCTTTTGTGCAGAAGAACATCTGCTCACAAAGTCTGCTTTAGCGGTTTTTTGAGGTTTCCTCGGTTTGATTGTGCAAAAGACATCAAGGGGAAAAAAGGCTGGCCCATCATTTAGAGTTGACCTGCAATCATAAAGGAAACAAAACAAAACCACCTTCAAAATGTTTTATAATCTATGGGGATTTTTTCTTTATCTTTTTTTTTTTTTTTTTAATCTTACTGGGTAAACTGAAAAAACCTGGCTTCTGAAAGGCTGCCAGTTGTTAGGAATTGCCTAGGCATTTCAGATACTGCCAGCTGCCCGACAGCAAGGGAAAATATGCCAAAGACATGATGGTGCTTTGGAAGAACGAGACTCTTCGGAAACTAATGGAAGTTTTGTGACGCAGGCCTGTGCGTCAGACAAGGACTCTGTTCTTACATTAAGTGTCTGTCTTTATCTGGTTATTTGAAAAAGATGGTGATGAGTTAAAAAATCCTTTTTAAAAACACTTCCCGTGTACATTAAAAGCTATTTCCTCTCAGTTCACGTCCTGTCCTTTTTTTTTTTTTTTTTTAAGACAGAAAAACTGCAGGCAGGACGGTGGCAGTCACACTGGAGTACAGTCATTTCAGGGGCAAGTAGCTTATGTTAAGCAGTCAGTAGCAGAATGATCCTCAATTCTGTTCATACAAAGCTATCTAACACAGCAGAGAGACATACATAGATAAGTGAATGAATACATGCATACACATATACAAATGCATATGAGCTCTTTGGGTCTTTGTCTTTTTCCAACTGGGTCTACTTTTCATTTGTAATTTGTTTTCATGTTTCTTCATGAAAGGGACTTTGTTGTGCATTGTTTTCTTTTTCTCTTTGGGGGAGGAAAGAAGACATATTTCTGTATTTTTTTTTCACTTTACATCATTGAATGGTAAGAGAATCGTGCTTTTCTAAGACGTACAAGAAAAATTAGAAATGAAAGGGGGGCAAAGAGCATCAGAGCTTGAAAAGTCTAATTGCGATGGTCTGCAGAAGTTGCCTCGCCCTAGGTTTTCAGCCCAAATTTGCTCCTGGTCAGACGTGTGAGGTCCACAGAATTCTTTTGAAAGTTGTAAGATTAGTTTTGTTTAAAATGCTTAAAAACGCTAGTGAGTTTTAAGGGCTGCCAACTTTTCTGTATCCAGATAAGAGATCCCTAAAACAACCTGAGTTAAATAATAAATAATAAATAAATAAAATTAGATGAAGCAGTTAGGTGAAAATGTCTCAAGTTATAAAAGCCTGTAACCACTGAGAGTACTTTTAAGAGCCGAGTTATGAATATAGGGGGTTAAAAATTCACTACATTATAAATAAAACTTTTGGCATCAATACCAGCAAACGAAGAGTGAATAATAGAAGGTTAAACAATGCTCTGCAGTTCTGCTTCAGTTTCTTTCACACAAGTGACGTATTTACCAAAGAGGAGAACTAAATGCAAAACAAACAAACAAACAGGAATCATGCTACATTCGATGACTTGACAGTGGAATTTGCTATTTCGAGCTCAGTACATACCGCAAATACCAGGATAAAATAATCCGTTCAGCACAGTGAAGTTTGAATACTTTTGCTTTTATTGTATGACAACCGCTGCATGCAAAGGAGCAGAAAAGGAAAGATTCTTTGCTTTTTTTCCGCCGGGCGGTACATGAGGGGATGGCGAGGGTAACAGGACAGCCAGCGGAGCGGACCATCCTCTCATGTATTTCTGGACAGTTTGACAACCTCTGGTTTTCCCCCAGTGCGTGTTTTGAGGACTGCCCCCCCCACTGCCCCCCCAGCCGCACCGAGCCCAGCCTCGGCCCGTCCCTCCCCCGCAGGTTAACGCGGGACCCCGACGCGCCCGTGTGCCGTGGGGACGGGACCCCGGGGGCTTCACGGCCCGTGGGGGCTCCTCGCTGGGACCTCCGTGTCCTCCGAACCCGCGGCCGCATGCCGAAAATTACAACGAGGGTTTGTTGCATGGGTTGCTGTGGAAATATGAAGTCGGTTGCTTCAGTTTCAACGGGATTCCCCTCCTCACCCCCCCCCCCTTTTTTTTTTTTTAAAACATTGACATGTTTATCGAATGTCAGGAACAGGAGACGTTTGTGACGGGCGGCAGGGGAGGGGATAACTCCCCCCCCCCCCTTCCCTTTCCCCTCCACCCCCCGCCACATTTTTCCTTGTTAACTGTGCTCGGGCGGTGAGGTGGGGGCGAGGGAATAAAAGCATTCCTGCATGTCTGGAGGAAAGAAAAAAAAAAAAAGATGCTAAACGGGGCAAGTGAAAGGGGAGGGGAAGCGTGGTCAGGGGCTCGAAGCGCCAGCGCCCCGCCGCTCCCCCCCCCCCCCGTTCAGATAATAGTTAACTCGGGGTTAAAGATTAACAGCCGGGCCAAGCGCTGTATAAATGGCCCGGGCGAGCCGAATGTATGCGAACTGCCTCCCGCTCCCCAGCCCGCCGCGCCGCCCTCGCCCCGCCGCCTCCCCCGCCCGCCCCATGAGCAGCCCCCGCTCCCGCTGCGGGCCGCCGGCCCCGCCGCCCCCGCCGCCGGCCCCGCTGCTGCTGCTGCTGCTGCTGCTGCCGCTGCCGCCCGCCCTCCGGCCCGCCGCCGGGCTGGCCCTGCAGCCCCTGCGCTGCGCCCCGTGCAGCCCGGAGACGCTCGCCCTCTGCCCGCCCGTCGCGCCCGCCTGCCCGGAGACGGCCCGGCAGCCGGGCTGCGGCTGCTGCCAGACCTGCGCCCTCGGGCCGGGCCAGCCCTGCGGCGTCTACACGGCCCGCTGCCGGCTGGGGCTCCGCTGCCGCCTGCCCGCCGGGGAGCCCCGGCCGCTGGCCGCCCTCGTCCGGGGGCAGGGGACCTGCCTGCCCGCCAGCGAGGCCGCAGGGACGCGCCCGGCCGAGCCGGCAGGTAACCGGCGCCTCCCCGCCGGCGGGGGGTGGCTGGGGGCGGGGGGGGGGGAGCCCGGGGAGGAGCGGGCGAGGGCGGCGGGCGAGCCCCGCGGCGTAGCGGTGGGGCGACGCGGGGGCCGCCGGGGTCTCCGGGAGGCGGCGGGCGGTTCGGCTGCGGCGGCGGGCAGCTGGGGCCGGGGGGAGCGTCTTCCAGGCTCCGGCGGTGCCCCCCGCCGCCGGCCGGGCGGGCGGAGAGACCCGCGGGGTGGGGGGGGGTGGTGGGGGGGGTCGCGCCCGGCTTCGTTGCGGGCACGGAGCGCGCAGCTGGAGCGGTGCGGCGCCGGGCAAGCCGGCCTTGGGCCAGGAGGCGGGAGGCGGCCAGCATCCCGCGCTGGACGCTGGTCGGGGGCTTCTCCAGTGGCGTTGCATCCTTTTCCCGTTTTCCAGTTGTTCTCAGCGTCGCTGCTGCTCTGTTGGTGCAGCGGCGGTTCAGGTGACTCAGTAGGCACCCAAAAACAGCCGTCGCGGACTCAGAACAACAGTGGCCGTCGGAGGCAGTGAGCGGGGTTTCTCTGGTGCTTGAGGGAGCGGGGAGGGGAGAGAACAGTGACTAAACCGAGTGTTGAAGGCTCCTGCCGCTAGAAGGGTCTAGTACTTGGCTCCATTTTAATCGTTCCTTCTTTTTATTCTTTCTTGCTCGCTTGCTTTTCTTTCTTTCTTTCCCTCCTCGATTTCCCACCTCCATTTTTTCTTAAACATCGCCAAAGGGAAAACCAGGGTGTTTCTTAGTCCGTTGGGCGATTGTTATCCGACAACTTGCTCTTAGACACGTGTCCAACTTTTTTATCCCGCGATGAGTCCCTGCAATTGCGAAGAGCTTCTGTTGCCTCTTCCAGTGGGAGAGTTCACAGTGTGCTGAGGTAGACACCAGCGTGCAGGCCGTGAGCAGGCAGATCCAAACAGCTCCTGCCAGTCCCTGCCCATCTATCTGATCCGCTGCCGGCCAGCACGAGCTACCGCTGGCTCCTGTGAATTGCTACTCCTTCTTATATGTCAGGCGAGCCGCGGAACAAAGCACAGGATGCCATGGGATCAGGTCTGGACCAGGTCCTCTCCTGAATAAAAACTGAAACACGTCGTGCTGACAAAAAAAATCTAAATTCATTACAAGTTTAACTCCAGTCTTTCCTCATTTAGCAAAGTCTCTACAACCCACTGTGGTCAAGAAAGTTTCTTCATTTCTAACAAACAGACTGGCTGCAGCTTCATCTTTGGGATTAGAGTGATTTTGAAGGATCATAAAATAACCAACTTGTCAGAGAACAGCTGATGCCTCTGCCTATGAATTTATGACGAAAGTTTAATTTGCTGGGCTGCACATGTAAATTTACTACTCCTGCAAGAGCTACTGTAATGGATCCGTCTTAGATACTACTTTTTTTTTTTTTTTTTGCTGTTGTTGATTATTCTTCTTCTTTTTCCTTACCTTTTTAACTTGGAGAAATAAATGCAAAAGTTCACTGAAGATGTTCACCTTAATATCATTCCTTTCCAGATTCTATCGAACCTGAAGATTTGCCTTTGGAAAGCACTGAAATGACACAGGATCAGCTGCTGAACTATCAGTTGATGTTCCCCATAGGCCAGGACAGATCCATCCCCTGGAATGCCATCACCACATATGAAAACATGAAAGCAAAGAGAATATCTGAACTCAAGAAATGGAAAGAGCAGGTGGGTTTTCCTTGCAAACCTTTCAATGTGACCATTTCAGTAGATGCTGTTGATTCAGAATACAAAACGAAAATGTGCACGAAGTTCTAGCAGCAGCACTGGGATGTCAGTGTTTTGGGTAGCCGGCAAACAGACTTTTGGAATGCCTTCATCGGATGCTTGAGGAACAGGCAAAGTGGCAGGAGCAGTAGGAACAGGTGTGCCTCAGGTGTGTCCTGTACGGATTCCATGCAGAGGCTGAATCTTTCTCTGCATTTACTATCGGATTATAACATGGGCCCTTAATTTCCAGGATCCCATATTAAAATTTTGGACTCCTCTTGTGTTTTAGTGAAAAAATAAAAGGCGTTTGTCACTGGTCCAATGCTCAGTGAAAGAAAAGGGAGTCCTTACATGCAGTTATTGACGAAACACCGATGCAAACCGAAACACGTTGCTTTCAGATCGCAAGGAAACACTGTTAAGTAGGTGCCTGTAAAAAGACAGAAAGCTCAGCAACTGAAGGAAGTTTCAACCTTCCACACTGCAAAATCGCAGCGGGTAATGGGGGTGCAGGGTCTTTGCAAGCAGGTCCCTGTTCCACTTGAGGGCACCAGAGAACCGCAGTCAGACCCGTCCCAGGCAGGCAGCACACCCCCAGCACGGAGCTGAATTCGAATTGGGCACCACAGAAGCCCAGTTTCGTAATGGTCACAGACAAAACGGGGGGGAAAAAAAAAAAAAAAAAAAAAAAAAAGGCGAAAACCTACTAACCACCACCCCACCCGAGGAAGTCTCCCTCCACATCCAGAACAGGACTTAATCACTGATTTAGTTTGAACTATTATACCTAAGTGCTGTTAGCTCCACTTCTGATTTTTAGGCTTCTGCTTTTCTCACCCAGAGCCGCATAGAAGCCCGTTGACTTGAATAGGACCACTTATGTGAGGGGCTGACAGGGGGAGGTCTTGCAAAAGCAGAGGGTATGATTATTTTCACTCTAAGGTAAAAATATTTGGTTCAGTCACTTGTCCTCCCCTTTAACTCATTTAAACACGTTGGGCGCTGTACACGCGCGGCAATTGTGGCTTTGAAAAAGGGAGCAAGCAAATTGTGAAAACAGTGAATATTGCAAACAGTTCTTCCTCCCCAGTTCCAGGCAGTTTGGGTCTCGCGGCCGCAGGGGTGCTGCTCTCTGTTCTGCTTCGGTGACAGCTCTGTCCTGTACAAAAGAGAACAAACATTCAGATGTTTGTTCTTGCACCGTCTATATATGTCTTGCACCTATTCTCCATACATCAACAGAGCACAGGGCCATGGCAACCCAGAAAACGTGGCTAGTCTCACGTACACCAGCCTCCTAACGTGCACCTCCCCATAATAGGAGAGATTGTACCCTCTGAGCAGTAATGTGTTTACTTAGTACAGGTTAAATTTCCTTGTGTGGCAATTTAAGGACTTAAATCCTCATGTTTCTGAGGACAGAAAATACCTCAAAGAATAAAAACAAAGGCCTAAATGCAACACCAGAGTTTTCTGGCTGTGCTCCTACTGAAACAAGTGAAAACTACATGCAAAGCAGCCTGATGCAGATTATATGACTAACAAGTATTTTCAGCTTTTTGCTAGCTTTACACCGATCGCTTTTGGTTTAGCTGGTTTCTTTGTGATTTTTGGTATTGACAACCTTTGCATGGTATTCCTGCAGGGACCTTGTCAGAAGGAGCTCTACAGAGCCCTGTATAAATTGGCGAAGGCTCAGCAGAGAAGCGGAGGGGAGATTTACAAATTCTATTTGCCCAACTGCAACAAGAATGGATTTTACCACAGCAAACAGGTACGTGCCTTTTCCCCTGTCTGCTCGCAGCAGCGCTGCAACGAGCCTGACACAGCCAACCCTTTCATAGCCCTCTGCTCCCAAACTCACCAGTTTGCAGCTGCTGGAAAAGCAGGTTGCGAAAACAGGGATACTTAGTACTGGGAGCAGATGGTTTGTCCTTCTTCTCTTAAAAGCGAGCTGCCTGCTGCGGGCTGACAGCAACGGAGGCAGGAGTCTTTTCCGTTCACAGAACAGGTGCACGCAAGGCCTTCTCCAAAAATCTTTTAACCCTGTCTGCTCCCAGGCCAAATCAAGATCCGTGTACCTGATTTGTTAGCATATTCCCAGTTGACATTAATCCGTAATACCCACCATACTGCCTGCAAAGCCCATGGAATATATAATAATCACTGTGAAGAAAGGGGGCTCTCAGCTCCCAGGCAGCGAAAAAACTCTCTGGAGCAAAATTAGCCTTCTGAAAGTAGAACAAAAACACTGATTCGTGCTGCCTATAGATTATGCTATGTGCTCATTTCCATTACAGCCTCAAAAAAGGCCATTGCAAGTTACACTGAGAGTAATCTGCAAACCTAACCAAAGCTCCAAACCTCAAGCCACACCCTTGCAACCACAGGTCATGCACACAAATTTAGTAGGTCTGCATAAATCTGTGTCACCGAGACTCCTTGTTTTTGGGCATGGCACCACCGTGTGACTCACAAACATTGTGACCTGGGATCTAATCGGGCACAAACAGAAATCTGTTTAACCCCCTCCCCAAGAATAAACCCCACCCGATTTGCCTCCTTGCATGGACAGCCAGACCATCCAGTCATTGCTCTCGCCCTACCAGTTCGTCTATTCTGCCTTTCTTCGGTTTCCCGCGCTGGAAGATATTGCTGGTTTATACTGCTGTTTGCCAACGAGTGGGCAAACCGTTTTTAGATCTGAAGTTGCTGTTGTGGTAGCTGAGCTGGGGTCGTGGCTGCCTGACCGAGTGTGTTGGTCAGAGGCTCTGGCAGAGCAGGGACCACCGCGTTCAGAACAAGTCTGTGCGCGGCAGGTCCCCGCCTTCTGGTCCTAGTTCTGGCTGACACTGGTACGATCATCTCACAGGTAATCTTCTGCTTACAGTTATTTATGGTGAGTTCTGTTTTGCTAATAATATTCTAGTGTGAGACTTCACTGGATGGAGAGTCAGCTGGATGCTGGTGTGTCTATCCAAAAAATGGAAGAAGGATTCCTGGATCTCCAGAAATGAAAGGAGACCCAGAATGCCAACAGTATCTCAGCTCACAGGAATAAAACGAACCACATTCATCCACACCAAGTTTTCTGTGGGGCCTGATCTGGCCAGGAGACATGTCAGTCAGGAGCCGTTTCAGTAAGGTAGTTGTGTGCACCTGATTTTCAGCATATGAGTAATCCCATAAAGTAGTTTTTTTACTGCACTGGGGTGACTCAGCTGCTCGAGTGACAGATAGGAGCAACTGCAAGATCAAGTCCTACAATCTTGTATATTTTGTTTGTATAATATTATAGATACCCTCATATGTAAAGCTGTTGAATTATTTATTTCACAGTACATGTATTTTTGTCTGTGTGTGTTGTTACTAATTTATATCCTCAAACACTTCATAACTTTATATGTAAATACTTAATATTATTGCTCTTAAATATATGCATCTTATGTTGGAGGAATGTTGCTACTTAAAACTTCAAATGGCACAACTCTATTGGGAAAAATGGCTTGTAAACTTGCATTTTTATACTATGTATTTATAGACTTAAAACTGAATTAAAAAAAATAGCTTTCAGTAGAGAACATGCTTAGAAGCTTATTTAAAACCTATTTTGTTTATATATCATGTTGCTTTTGCACCTCTGTTTCAATGTCAAGCTGTTTCTTAAAAAAGAAAGTCTAAACCTTGATTATATACTGAAGCTCCTGATGGGACAGAATTTGTTTCTCTTTTCCAAACACACACACCGGATAAATGGCAAAACACAACAGGATACTCTGTGCCACCTTTGACAGGTGTAAGCTGTTCACGTGTTGACATTGTCACGTTATTTAAGATGAGCTATTAAATAATGCCTTCTACCCCGTCCCGGTCTCTTGCTCTCTGCGCGTTCCCGTTCCGCAGTCCGTCCGACCTCAGCGGGACCGCGCAGCGGCAGGCGGGAGCGCAGAGGAAAACGCGCCTCTTGCGGACCTGCCTCCCGAACCGCTAGCTCCATTTTCCCGCAATGAGTTTTCTTCTTTTGGTCTCCCCGCCCCGTTCCCCTTCTCCCGTCCTCTCCAATCCCGGCCATGCTCTGCAAGCCTTTGCCTTGGGCAAAGCAGCAGCCTTCCAGGGAAGTTCTTAAAAAGTTTTCTGGGTAGGAAAGCTGGATGCCTTTCTCCGCTCAAAAGCCCAAGGCAGCAGTATTAGTGCGTTAAAAAGATAACGTCGAGGCTACAAAGAGCCATTTTCTGCACAGAAAGTCAGAGGCTATAAAAGGGAGGCTGGGGAAAAGCCCAGCCTTATGCTTTTTGCTGAAAGCAGAGAAGAGGGTCCCCTTGGCTTGAGATGTGGTCCCTCTCCCTCCCCGGCATGTTCCTTCGATTTAGTGGCTGCAGAGAAAAAAAAGAGACAGCACGTGGCTGCCCTGCTGGCTTCAAGCTGGTTTCGACCATGGAGAAACTGGTGTGGGAGTTAGCAAGTCCCAGAGGTGGAAACAGGCTGCACCAACCCTGCCTGAGAAAACAGCCTGAGAGGAGAGTAATAACATTTTCTAAGAGCCTGGCAGGAGGGAAACTCGGCATAAAATCCTCCCGCCGTTTGTTGGCACAAGCTTTGGGTTTTACGTGGGAGCGGGAAGTGGCTGGGAGAAACTGCAAAGCCACAGCGTGGAGATCTCTGCTCTCTGCATCACGGTCCTGTGGCATCGCACGTTGGGCTTGCTGAACACGTTGGCTGTATTCGCATGTCAGTATGTCAGCTGCTCCGATCCGGGTCTAGTAAACCGCTCCAGATTTAAAAGTATGGATATACTGCCGTGCTTCTTTGGAAGGTGCTTTGAGATCTTCCCGAGCAAAGCACTGCAAAAGCAGTTGATGGCATTGGTATTATAAATCATTAACGTCTGACCTCCCTGTAGCGAGCTACAGTGAGACCTGGCTAAAACTGTCTTACACTGATGCATTCACTCTGTCAAAATGCTTGGCAATCATTGTATCTAAATAATGAAGCAGCAGCAAATTTGGGCAGAACCTTAGAGTCCTTTCATGGAGTCTACCCAGCACTGAACAACTGTCATGCATCATTGCCAAGGGAAAATGGTGAAGAAAGGAGGGGAAATCATATACTCAGAGTTAACAGCATGTGCTTAAGAGCACTCTGACTGCTCTCACCCCATCGACCTTGTGTAAAGGTTGATCTCTAAAGAGCAGAAATCGGTTCTTTTTATTGGGATCATTATATATATAGGGGAAATGTTCATCACGGTCATAATTATTAATAGCACAGTCTATTTGCAGTATAGCAATCCAGTGGATGGCTACTTCCAATGTTTTGCAGGGTGGCAGGTTCCCATCCTAGCTGCACGAAATTAACAGGGATGGGGTTTTAAGGGAACTCTTTCCTTTAAATGTTAAGTACCAGGAGCAGAAGTTGCTTCATACAGCGTTCAGGCATGACAGGCCAATTTCTTAGAGGGGTTTAGCTCCTTACCTCCCACTGAAAGCAACAGGGGATGGGTGCCTCCTTATCTGCAATCTGGCCTCGTGTGACATCTTGCCAGGACTCACCAGGACAGACTTCTGCTGAGCTGCTCTGGGATGGGCTGTCTGACTTGGGCCAGACTCTTCTGTATACTGGGATTAGGACTAATGCAAGCAGGCAAACAAGGCGCATTTTATCTCCCCATCACAGTGCTGCCAGGAGCTTGGAATACATTTAGGCCATAGATGCCACGCGTTGTTTTGTCCTGATTTTTATGATCAGCCTCAGTAACGGTGAAAAATCAAAGGTCTGTAGTTTTCCTTTGTTTTGGTTATTTTTTTCTGTTTGTGGGGCACTTTTTTTTTTTTTTTTTTTTGGCATGTGTCAGCTGGCAATCCTGGCTTCAGTGTGTGCCTGCTGCAGTGGTTCCACCTGCACCAGCGAGCCAAGCCTGGTGGGAATGAGTGGGGAAACAGGGAAGGTGCCGTGGGATGCGCTTAGCAGCTCAGGTCACCTGGCGAGCAGCTGGATGTGTAAAGGGGACGTACTGTTCCTCGTTATTTCAGCTCCCTCCCTTTGTACCCTTTTGCACTTCTTCTACCCCACCTAAAAAAAAAATAATTGGTGGGAAGGTCTTAGGTGAGCGTCTGCAATGTTTGGTTCATGTTATCTGAGAACCCTACCTACCCAGTTTGTGCTCCTTCCTGCCAAAACCCTGCCAGGTTTGCGGCAGCAGGGTTTGTTCCAGCCGTGCCTCCTCCTGCCCCTGGCCTACCGCCAACTGCAAAATGCTCATAGCACAGAAATGAGGTCACTGCCCTCTGCACTTTATTTTCTACCCTCCTTTTCCCCTAAAGCTGTCCAAGACAACCTACAGTCACCTGGTACTGGGCTCTGCTCATACTGAGTCAGTTCTGCTCATCACTTTGGGGTACAGCGGAGACACATTTGTGTCGGCCAGGGTTGGCAGGAGGCGAGGGGAGAGAAAGAAAGTGGGGGTGGAGGGCAGCCAACACTAATACTGAAAGCTCATCAGCATCTCTGTCACTCCTCTACCATAAGAACACATGCTCTGCAAAGGCAAAACTTAGGCAGGGAACAGCTTTCTACAGACCCAGCCCAAAACACGATCAGATATGAAGCACGTCAAGATTTAGCCTTTTCCTTTCCAAAACTAATATATTCCTTTGACCTTGCACTTGCTAATGAAACTCCTAAACACATCACAAAATAAAAAAGCAAACAGAAAATGCGTCACATATATAGCTTGCTTTCCTCAAGGGGAAGAAAAGCGGGACGGAAAAGAATGGCACATGGCAGAGGCTTGTCACAGGATTTACTGCACTGCTGGAAAGTGCTCAGCTCCCATAGCATCAGACAGTGGAAGTCCCAACAAAATACTAAAACTGAGCAGGTTTTTTTGCAAAGTCGGAAGCAAAGGTGTTTGCGCTTTACCAGCAGTCTAGCAGCGCTGACTTTGCAGAATTAGAAACGTTATTTTTTTCTAACCACATCACTGCCTTGCTATTGCAGAACACCAGCAATGTCTAATCCCTGTCCAACTCATGATCACAATAATTAAAAAAAAAAATCTGTAAAAAAAAGGATCCAAGTGACCTATTCCAAGCTAGACTCTCAGCCCATGCTGCATGTCAAATGGACAAGTCCCATCTCTAGACAACACCTCTAAAGCGGGTTTACTTTTCCTCGGCTATCGCTTCGCTGATAAACCGCTAGCCTAAACAGCCTCCCCAGGCTGCACCCACGACAGGTCCCAGGCTTCCTGTTTGCCGACACATTTTGTATTTATGGACCAATTATCTTATGCACTTGTCGTACAGCGCGTCGAGAATCAGGCAGGGATTCAGACCGCACAGGGAAGCGGGGTGTGAGCATCTTAACAAACACCTAGTTGTATTTAGCACATTTGCCTTCTTTAGGGCTTGGGTAGGTGGTAAATAGTGAGTAACAGTAGCAGAGCTGGGGCAAGCGAGGGCTCCTCTTGCTGACATGTCACCCTGTATTACCTGGTCACGTTTAGGTAAAGGTGGAAGGGGACAAAGAAGGAGAGGAACCGCTGGGAGCACAGCCGGTTAGTTCTGAATTACCAAAAAGTACCAAACCCAACAGCAGCGGGGCAGGAGCCCAGACATACCCGCACTTGCACTCTGAGTAATGAAAACAGTTCTGACAATAGCTCTGTCAACAGACAAGGGCTTTATTTTGTTTTCCCTCCTTTCCTCCTCCCTTGCCCTACCTCCTCCCTCAGGGTGCAAAGTTCAGCTGCAAGTAAATCTGCTGCGAGGGTCCCGGGAGAGGGGCAGCCTCCCGCGGGAGAGGCGTGGGAGCAAGGGTGCCGGTGGGTGTTGAAGCCCGGTCAAATGAACAAACCTAAACGTAGCCCGCTCCAGATCGCCTCCAACTGTGGCAAAGCTAACGAAGAGCGGCCCGTTTGTGCCTAGGCTGAGGTGTTGAACTGCACAATTACGGCAGTGGTGACGTGTGATTTTTTTTTCTCTCTCGCTAACGGTGCTTTGTAGTTCAACGGGCCGATGCGTAGATGCTGAGGTGCCTTGGACAAGCATCTTAGCGTGGGATGTCTCTGGAGGCCTAGAGCAAATGCTGGCTATAGCATCGCCTTCTTTCCTATTTTCTCTTTGCCTGCGGCTTCTGTTTATCGCTGCTTCGGCAGCTGAGCCCTCACCATTTAGCCCCAGCAAGGGAACAGAAAAAGAAGAGCAGCAACGTGTCAGCGGTAGCAGGTTAACAGCCACTGCGGGAATGTGCGGCAGGACCTGCGGGCCGCGGGTGGCATGTGGCACCCCTGTGACAAAGCAATAATCAGCTTTTCAAGCTCAGTCAGGTGTTTTTTACTGGGTGCAAGTTACGTGATACGTAGCAGACGTAGGAAACAGCTCTTCACCTTGAATATTCTCTGGGTGGCCTAAGCAGGCAAAAATAGCCCCTGCTCTGCAGCTGCAGGGAGCGAGGGACATGAGGCTCAGCCTGGCTCTTTTAAGCAAGTCCCTGCACTACCCCACTTCTGGAAGGTCTCACCACACGTGGCTGTGGGGAGCAGTCCTTCTCAATGACACTTCCTTCAGCTTCACCGGTTTTTCTGGAGGAAATCTCAGCTGCTCTCTGCAGCAATAACTTTGCTGCCTTTCTTTCCATTCCCACTCATGGAGACAGCGGTGGGGTGAAATTAGCCATGACAGAGAAAGGCTCTTAAGGAATTTGGATAGGTCAGCAGAAGTGGAAAGCCAGGGTACATGCTGCAGCAGGACTTGCATTCTGCAAGGATAAACTGAGATTTGCAGCATTACCCTTTGCTGCTGCTAATACCTGGTCTCCAGTTTTTTTCAGCTGGAACTTCCAGCCTTGAAGTCATTTGCATTTTTTAATATAGGTACAGGGCAAAAGCAAAAGCAAAGGTTTTTACAATGGGATTTTCTCAAAGGCTGGGGTATATGCTTCTACAGCTGCAAAATATGAAGTGGAAGAAATAATACATAAAATTAAAAAGTTTTAAATCTAAAGCTTCTTCTGGTGAACAACAAACTTGCACTACTTGCCATTTTACCAGGAAATGTCCTTTATAGCAGAAAAGATGTAACATCTTCTCAATCAATATGTGGTGTATAATGTAGACAATATCTCATGCGCTGGAACTCCGGACACCAAGCCACCGCGTCCTGACAGGTTCATGGGATCACAGGATGGCTGAGGTTGGGAGGGAGCTCTGGAGGTCACCTGGTCCAACCCTCTTGCTCAAGCAGGGCCACCTGAAGCCAGTTGCCCAGGACCATGTCCAGACAGCTTTTGAGTATCTATCTCCAAGGATGGAGACTCCAAAATCAAATGAAGGTTAAATACTTTCCAACTGGAAGAAGATACCCAGGTCCACTGGAGATAGATACCAAAACACTTCTCTTCTAATGGCCTTCAACAAAATGAATTTTGCACGCTTGCAGATGAAGGTATTACTGATACTGACCACAAAACCCTTGCCCTTGGAATACTCCGATACCCTTTCTGGATCTCTCAGAAAAAAAGAGGGAGTGAGGGAAGAAAAAGGGGTCCTTTCTAATGTAGGAAGCAAGCATATTCTTCTGATAGAAATTAATAGATGTGTAAAGTTCCGAAAGGTGCAGCAGGACCACGTACAAAACAGCTACCTATATAAACATTTCTTTTTGAATACCAATACACTTTGGCATCCAGGAAAATTGCTCAGCACTTTCCATACTTTAAATATAATTCCTATTGCTAATATGTAAAATCTCTGTGGAGCCATCCTTGCTTACACAGTTTTAGAGAGTGACTAGAGATACCAAAAAATGATTTCCCAAAAGGTTTGTAAAACCATTACTTAAATTTAGGGCTCAGTTCAATAAAGAATTATGCTGTGTTAAGGTTTCTATGGAATTTAGTCATAAAAAGTTCAGACTGTACTAAAAACTAATTAATTCTGTGGTTTTGGTATTCATTGAAGCCTCCTTCCCCTGTGCACAAATAGCTAACATTATGCCCTGAAGGGCGTGCATGCCAAAAAGGTGGAAAAGGATATTCTGAGCTCAAAAGACTATAGCACAGTAGGTCTATTAAAAAAGGGAACTTTCTCAAATAGTTTGAAAGATAATAGAGCTGCCTGCAGGCAGCTTTAACTTGCATTCTGGTCAATTACAGGGATTTATGCAACTATTTATTACACTGGTTAAAATAAATACTCACCACATCAATCTGGGCTACATATGGTACCCATGTAGCATCTAGAGATGAAATATGCTCAAAAAGAAATGAGCAGCTCTTGCAGTACATACATTAAGCTTTTGTAGTGCCTTCCCATGCAAATATTTGACGTGTAAATAATGTTAGCAGTTACAAGGATTTTTCTGGGACTTCATAAAGTTCCCCCAGATCACCTGAGACTCTTGAAGAGGTTGTTAAAAATAAGAAAAGATCTGACAAATGTTCAGTTAAAAAAATAAACCACCTGAGCTGAAGGCAGTGAAGGCACCAAAAGGGGAGGTATTTTTCTAATGCATTGGTTCCATTTCTGCCACTGAAACCAAAAAGTCCTCCACTCACTGCAGCTCTTCGCAGGAAACATTTCTAACCTGCGTGTGGAGGAAGATCTTCCCCTGAACTGACACTGACCCATACATTTGCTTCGTGCTGCCCACATTGTGCTGCTTGGATGTAGCCCAGAAATATTTTTGTTTGAATTGGAGCCTGGCTCCTCTAGCCATGAGAAAAATCTTTGACAAGTAACTTGTCTATTGAATTGAGCCCTTCTCTTCAAAGAAATAGGAATGTTACCCCCCCCCCCAAAAAAAAACCCCAAAAAGGAAAAAGCCACCACTGATTATCTTCATTTTAAAGAGCGAATTTTTGGGGGGAGGGGAAATAATGTTATTTTGCATTTCATACCAAGAATGCCAGCTGCCAGGAACATCAGATAGACAACGGGAAGTATCCAATACTACTGCAAGCAACTGTGCTCGTAAAAAATACCTAAAAGGCAGCTTCTGGAAAAGGGGAAGCTTTAAATTACAGGTAAGAATTTTTTTTTTTGCTATTTTTAGTCTTTGTTTTAAAGTCATCTGTTGGAAGCAAAATAACCAAACTGACTTGCACAACCACACAATTATTTTTTTTTTTTCTCCCTTACGGCTGTATGTTTCCTCTGTTAAATACCAAAGACCACTAGCACCACTAAAAGAGCTGAATGTAATTTCTTAAATAATTCATGTGACAGATTGCTTGCTTGCACCTCGAGTTCCTTGAGATTTAGTATTTTTTAAAAAATAAAATTGGTGCTCTGCACAGATTAGAAAATTTACTATCACCTAAGGACCTTTACTAGCCAGCTTCTTTTGTATTTGCTTTTAATAGTAGGGCAAAACATAAAAAGCTTAAACACTTGACAAAATATGCCAATCAGAAATACTGCCACAGGCTGTTAGAATATTTCTTGCATACTGGCAAAATGTGGCTTGCAAGGCAGCTAGCTATCTTTTTTCAGATAGAAAAGAAGAGAAGCTGCTTTTTTTCAGAAGGCTCACAAGATAGCAATTAAAAAAAGCCGAAATACTAACTCACTTTCGTGAATCCAGCCCTTATTTTCATATCTATGGTTACATACCCAAATATTGGTGTATATGTAACTTCCTTCCCTCTGTGAAATCATTTGAAAGGAACTGGTATACAACTTTAAAAAAAAAGGCCCAGCAGTTTTGGTGGTTTTTTTTTCCAACAAATCTTTGCAGACATTGCATTTGCATTAGCAGTAAAAATATTGCAATAAATCTTCACCTCACAAAGCTTTCTGTAACCATCTGTCAGGAAATCTGTATTAGCCTGGAGTAAGCATCACTTCACGTATACTTTTTTTTCTTACTCTAAGGTTAAAAAATTTGTTCTAATGATGATGCGAACTCATTTCGTTAGACAGAAATTGGGAAGATGTGCAGAATGCACCCAGGGCTGTTCAGCTAATACATTGCAGGGTAAGGCTTTTAACCAACACCCGATTTATGGCGATCGGCTGTCTCGATCCTGGCAAGCTGCATATCCAGACCTTCCCATGTCACAATTTCAAGACGTTTGCCATCGCTGGCAGGAGCAAGGGCGGTTCTAATTCACGGGGCAGGAGAGGAACAGGCTCCTCAGCCCTGCGGCATCCCCTCCATCAGCACAACCCCCGGCCACGTCGGCTGGAAATGCACTGCCCTCAGCCTCCGCAGAGTCCCCAACCCGACAGAAAATTACGGTGTTGAGATGGCTTCTTTTTTTCTACAGTGACATCAAACATTTATAGTGACACATGTAAGAATATATTATATATTTATATAAATATATAAAATATTTATATAAAATATATAAATAAATACATATACAAAATACGGCATTACTTTCCAGAGCGATGTTACATTTCACAGGCCACCTTTCCTTATCCAGATTTCATTGTCATACAGAATTTGTCATGAAGTTCAGTAAACAATCAGCCTCAAAAAAAAAAAAAAATGTTGCCAAAGTCTTCCTTATGTGAAAGCATCATGTACCAGAACAAAACCAAATCACTTCTCTTCCAATTAAGAGGATACATAACATCATGGCAGACAGTTGGGTTAAATATTTAAACCCAATGGTTCTTACTCTATGCTTAGATGCAGGCAAATAATTTCCACCGAAGTCAAAGCAAGCAACAGCTGTGTGTAGCGTAAATGAAGCACGTGGGTCTCAGCACCCAGGTCCACGATCCCCCATCTTGTCAGCATTGTTTTAAACAGGAGTTCCTCGTACAGAGTACGTGCTTTGGTAGAGTGTACCAAGACAACACAGAATAGATACAGCTTTTCAAAATAAACAAGCAAATAGAAAGGGTGGTACTGTAATGGCAATTTTTTGTCCATGAATATTCTATATTAGTGTGAGCAGGAAACGGAGGAAATGTAAGCCCTGTTGCACAAACTGAAGCGAAGGACAGACAGAAGAACGCTTTACCGAGAGCTTCAGTGCAACTGTTATCATTTCCAGTGGCATATTTCAGTGATGGGTACATCAGAAATACCAATAAAATAATAATAATAAAAAAATTAAAAGAAGAAGATTATCTTGGTATTTGTAGTTACTTCAAATAACAAAACTTAATCTCTTCTGGAAACAATTCCTTCGCTCCACAAATTCATTTCTACTGTCTAGAATAGGTCAGTGTGTATGCATATGGATCTATACATATTTGTGAATCATTCCATAGCCTTACTTTCTCTTTGCATACAGAAGTATACACTAGAATTATTGTGTAGTATTTGGTATTCACATGTTACATTTAAATAAAGTTTATTAAAAAACAATTATATTAAATACAGACTAACAGAATATTCATAATATATTTTACAGAAAAAATAGCCATGTCTTTTATTTTAGAAATAGGTTTCTTTAAAAAGTTCTTTGAGATTTTTATAAAACTTTTTACCCGTGAAGATAAGTTTCCCGTCAGACCTGTAAAAAAAGATTAACCTTTAAATCTTTGTGGGTTTTTTTTTTTGTGGTGGTTTTTTTTTTTTTTCTTTAATACTTTTACAAGCTTACACTCTATAAATTCTTTAAAATAAAAAAGCAGTATCTTTCGGGATCAAATTGGTCACAGGCCGTTCTCTAAAAAGTCAGTGGAGACTCCCTGAATCCGTTCCGAAGTGCCTTTTGTTTTTCTCTCTCTCTGGGTATCCATAGTGCAGGTTTACGTGGGAATTCGGAGCTCCCCGGGCGTCCCGTCGGAAGCGCGCGGCGGCGGCGGCGGGGCGCACCGCAGCGGCGCCCGCGACTCCCCGCCGGCCGCGGGACGCGGAGCTGGTCGCTGCCCGCGCAACGCGGCCCGCGGCGCCCGCCCGGCCCCGCCGAGGTCCCTGCCCCGTCCCGCGGCCGCGCGCGGGTGCCAGAAGAGCCGGCGCCCGGTCCTCATTTGCTTTCCAAGTTGTAGCAGTGGACATCTCCTTTTCCCTTCCCGTCGTACCCGGGAAGCGGCTGTCCGTACTTATCCACGCACCAGCAGTATCCTCTCTTTCGGCCTTTGGATGGGCGACACTGAAAGAGAAGGGAAGACCCAGTTGGCACCACTTCTGTTTTCTCCGCTCTTGGCGTTACACAGCAGGGGTTCCTGCTCATTTGATGGCTGCACTTCCATACCCTGGCCATACCTGACGGAATCAGAGTATTTATTGCCACTACAAAGGACTACAGTAAAAGCTTACCGCCTCTGCCCATCAACCCCTTCGGGTCTAATTACTCCACAACGAAACGGCTCTGAAAACTACCGGGAAACAGCCTTATGAACTACCCCCTATTGTATTAGGCGGCTCAGTTGCCCCCTTTGAACACCAGGACTGCTTACAACAGTACGGGCAGACGACTGGGACCCGTCCTTGGAAAAGAAAGTTAACGGATTTGTTCCACGCTAAAGCGCAGGTCTGCAAAGACAGCCATTGCAGCGGTAAACACCCTTGGCTTGCATCTGTTTGCTGGAGGAATTTCAATACTGTAGTTGACATTTATTAACAGATACATAATCCTTCTGTAGGGGAGTTATCACTTCAACAACTGCTAGGTGTACCAGAACTTTACGTGTATATTTTCCTATAAATAAGGTTGCTTATATACTAGACTATACCTACGTCAGCTTTAGCAGTTGCCTGGTGGAATTTGCCAGCAATGCTGACCAACCTGAAACTACCACAGGCGACAACACTGAACCTCTTTAGAAATAGCGATGCAGTAAAAATGCATTATGAAGTCTAGTATGTACTAAGTCATGCTCTCCCCAAGGAACCAAGAACGGTAAAAACTAGACTAAAAGAGATGACATGCTGCAGGTTGCATTCAGTAGGGAGCCCTGGACACCGTTACATACTGCGAACCTCTGGGACCCCAGCAAGGCTTTCGCCCGCTCAAAAGACACGTGCCTCCAGGACAGAGATTACTTCACTAGGTTTGCCACGGTCAACCTCATTGCCAAGACGCAGCCTCCACGTCAACTCAAGTTTTGAGATTTGGTGATACGGGCCTCGCTGCAAATGCTAACAGGGGTGGCTGTTTAGTGAGGACAGACTTACAAAGGAGGCGGTGACACAAATACACCTAGCTTTTCAAAGACGGAGGTTTCACCTGTTGCATCGCCAACATGAAGGAAGATAGGCTAGACTGAAGCCACTCACAGCACTCAGCACTCTAAAGGCTATCTATCCATCAGGCAAGCAGAGCAAACGCTGCCTCTGAGATCACACAGCAATTCAAGTATTTCAGCGGTTCAGGCTGGCGCAAGTCAGGTAAACTTTGCCGCTACCGCTCAGCTGCTTGTTCTCCAGAGTCTAACAGGCACGTCCCCATCTCCCACGCGGGTACGGCAGCGGCTCACAAAGCTAAGCCTCTCTTCCATGTGCAGGTACACAAGGAAACATCAAGCAAGTGTTGGGCTTCACACGCTGCCCAAAGCGCCTGGCCCTTTTCACGTCTAGTTTAGGACCTCGGGCCAAAGGGTGGTATTTGGGACAGAACTGCGAAGACGGGTCACTCCTGGGACAGCCTGCACCAGCACATCGGCCTCCGAGCCAACTAATTTGTGGCAGCATGGAGTAGGGCAGAGTTTTCACTAGGAACTTGTGAAAGAGACATGGGAGCAGATCACACATTAGACACAAATTTCTGAACAAGTTTCCATCTTGTTTTATTTTATTTTAGAGTAAATGAAGTGATATTAGTCACCGTAACTGCAAATTAATCTACCGCTGTGATATATTTTTGAGTAACAAGCCCAGTGCAGAAATAACACGATGCCTTCTCTTCCCTGAATTTGCAGTCCTTCTGCATTAGCCCTATGCAAACGGACGGCAGCAGGACGACAAGATCAAGCTTAAAGTACGTATCAGCTTATTTTAGGAGAAGGTGAAGAAGTTCAAACCTACTGAGAGAACAGCTACATTAATAATTTGCTAAGCTACGTGGTTAGCCGCATTTGAGTTCCAGTCACCTGTTCAGCTGGTTTTCGGTACTAAATCTTTAAACGTTAAGCTCTACAACTTATGTTTGTTGTCTCCAAAGCCTGACCAGGGCTTGTCCGCATTCTCCAGGACTTCCACGAATGGCTGCTCAAAGTCCACTGATGTCATTGGGAAATTTTCCTTCAACTTTGGTGGCAACTGGACTGGACTCTAGCTTGAGTGGTATTAACATTTAGTGACTTATATTCTTCATGCTCAAAACTGAGGAATTCATAAACAACAGCCTTTGCACAACTGAAATTTTACAGAAAAGGAAACTGAGGCAGCAGTTCTTGAGTTGTTTTTCCCAAGAGAGCAGGGACAGATGGAGCACGAATTAGAGCACAGGGCTTCTGGCTGCCAGCCTGGTGCTCCGGCAATGAAACTACACTTCTGCTAATAATAGTAACGCAGCCTCCCCTTTTAGAAGTACTATATGAAGTATGTTACACAACTCTCGCTGATTCATAGGCTTGCATCACTCTCAAAACAAATGATCAATTAAAGTTATCTCATGTTGTTGGAGGTTTTGATTGCTTTTTACAGTTGCATAATCAATTTTCAGAATTAACTACAACATTAAGTTAGTCTGCAGGAACACCTTCCCTACTGCTAATATTTTTTTTATTTCTTCTAGACAACCCATTTGGAAAACAAAACGCTTAGATCATTCTACAGCTGAAATAACGCTCTGTGAGGAAAACAATTTACCTTTTCCAATCTGCGATTTTGTACTACCCTCTCAGGCATGCTGTCAATAATAAAGGACTTCTGATTCAAAAGTGATGCTTTTATCCTGAAGCAGCTTTCTTGCATTCCCTACATAAGTGGTGGACATAAGTTCATATAGAAAAAAAATATATATAAATATCCGCTCTTCTGAATTTTGTACTCCACATACATTTCAAGGCTCTGCCCAGCTCTTCCATATGACTTCAGAAGTCCAAAAAGCTGGAAAACTGCCCAAGCGGTGGAGCCAGTAATTACTTCTGATAGAAACACCAGCTGCCAGCTTCCATGCCACCTGCCCCTCTCCCTTCCACAAAGAAGTGCCGCAGAGGCATTCGTGGGGCGCAGCAAAGCATATGGTATCCCACCGAATTCCTGGTCAGGCCAGAGGTCTCCGTGGAGCTACAACTCTGGTCTCCCAGAACAGACTGCAGACAGCACTGACATACACCTCGAGCCGTTTTGGCTCCCGCCAAGCCCAACTCTGTTTTCAGTGGAACGACGCCAGCTCACATTTAGGTGAGTATCTGGCTCCGGTACGCAAATATGGGGCAATTCTAGTAATTGCCCCATATAATAATAATTCTAATTTCATCAAAACCTTTTTTTCCATGCTTGAGGCAGAAACGTGCCTGTATCAACCTATTCCATGTAAATATACCTATATGCCACAGTTGAATAGTACAGCCTTTCATGTGTGATTTATTAAGACAAAGAATTCTAAATTTTAATAGGTCTGATTTTAAAAAAGTTTATATATAAACACAAGGCATGAAGTATTTTTCATGTTATACCCCGAGAGGTAAATTTACGTTCTTAAAATTGTTTCACATATGCAAATTATTCCCCATGGTTGTTCCTGAAAAGTCAATTTCTAGTTATCTACAAAAGTCTTGAAAAATAACTGCTTTCAACTTGACTGGAAGAGCAGGTGACCAGGAAGGCAGAATATAGCAACATGTGAAGTGCCTCCTGAATGAGTTTTAATGGTTTCCAGGGTGATGATTCCTACCATCACACACCTATCTGTGTTATCATCCCAGGCAGTGGTTTTGGCAGCTCTTTCCAGAATTAAAAATGCCTAGCTCACGCTCATTTTTTGATGGATTTACTGTATATTTCCTAACATATTATCCTGAATTTTGTTGCCACAACAGAATATAATTGAATTACAGATTGAATGCTGCTAATAATAGCAATGAAGGAAATTCATGAAATAGCCTAACATTCTGTTCATGAGATTAGACACCTGCTCACAGCGCCTGAAACATCAGACCTACACGTTGATACTCCAAAAAGAAAACCAAACACACACAATTGTCGCATTGCCTCGTGGACAGCGAATTCAGTCTGGAGAGGACTCACGTCTCAAACCAACGCGTCTTTCTAGGAGTTAGTTCTACAAGGGCAACTCAACTCAAATACGCTGTTTTTGGTTCGTATTTTGTTCGTCTGAGAAGCAGCCTGCCTCTGTAAGCCCTGCCTGTGAGGGCCGGTTCCCAGGGCTGGCTGAGGTTCGGTTACAGGAGAAGCACTCCGGCTGCATTTCACGTAGAATATTTACTCACATGGGCTCCATTTGTGGGCATCTCCTACACGATCCCGAGTTGTCTCAAACTACCGTTGAAGCTGCTGGACCTGTGTAAATTGGCACGGCGTCTGACAAGGCTGGCCCGCTATGGAAGTGCCCCTTCATCCCCTCTGTTTGCTGACCGGACGGGCTGCTGCGCACCGCGCAGGAACCTCTCCTACAGCAGACTGAAAGCCTCTAGGCAGCACGGACGCTACGCGGAGGGCAGAAGCGTCTTTCTTCCGTACCAACACCTTGTTCTCGTAAATCGACTTCTAGCAACAAAGACCAGGTAAGTGTATCATCTGTCTTTCCTTTTTTTTTGACTCTGTGTTTCGTTTTTTTCTGCCTCAGTGGCAGGACTGTGACTGCGCTTTCAAGTACAGTCATCCTTTAAAGTAAGGCACTTTAATACGTGCTTACTGTGGATCTAATTTACTACATACACATGCCAGAGACAGCGTGCAAACCACCACCCTTTTGCTGACGAAGCAAAAACCTCAGAGGCTGCAGACAGACGAAAGCAAGATCTACTGAACAAAGTAAATACCAATCTGCGGTCTTCTGTAACACCTAGAGAAGCAAAAGGGCTACAATACGCTCGTGTGACTTGAATGCAGTTAAATGATGTGCTGTTGTAGAGTAACTAAGCAAATGTTTTCATGGCGCAGGTGCAAAACACAGTCCTAGCCTCACTCCACGTGGCGGTCCAATGTATTTTCTGAACAAACGCAGACCGAGATGTGAGCATTGCTCTCTGCTAGTTTACGCGCGGCGGGAGACGAACGACACGGACTTCTCAAGATTCCAGACGACAAGAAGAAACTCCGTCCCTGCTTGGGAAAAGCTGGGGAGCGCAGACGAGCTCAGCAGCGGGCACCGAAGGTCAACCAGCGCAGTCGGTGCTGGGCTGACGGCGGGAGGGAAGGCTGGAAACCTCAGCCCTATTGCAAACGCCCCACCTGACACTGCCGGCTTAACGCAGAACGCCAGGGAACACCCGAAAGGGAAAGACCGTTTCTAAGAAAGCTGGAAGCCAAAAACCGGAGAGATGCCATTCCTGAAGTAAGGCTGCCTGGTCAGAGGTTGGCCTCTCACTTCTAACCCATGAACTGCATCAGGTAGTGACACAGAGTCAGCCGCTCCTTTGGCTGGTTACCAGAGACAGAGAGGCTGACTCGTGTAAACCCAAATGGGAGAGACAAGACCGTCCGCAAACAAAATCTGGCCTTACAGAGGGTTTGCCTTGAGGAAAATCGGCAACTTTTGAATTCAGGAAATTTTGGAATTACATGTTGGGAGGCAGGTCACTAACTAAACCCTGGAATTAGATGGGATGTGCACGCTAAGCCAAGAACCTGGCACGTCTTGCACTTCCCCTAGTTTCTGAATGAGCTTCAAGGGCAGCACTGAACGGAGGATGCTGCCGTAGCTCAACCTGCATGCACAACTAAAGCATAAATACCTGCAGTTTAGGTCTGCATTTGTCACGAAAGGTCACAACCCCAGAACCAAAGAGGGCTGAGAAGCCATTCTTGCTGCAGAGTAACTACTAGACGTATCACTTTCACGATAACGTGACCTGGATTTGGGAAGCGATCTGTGTAGCACATAAAGGACAGATATATACCTTTCTCAAGTTGCTTTTTGTAATGTGATCCAGTGCAGTTCTTCTAGGAACTCTCAAGCAGCTATTTACAATTCAAAGCATTGATCTATTGCAGTCATATGGTGACTGCAACATTTAGCTCTGTGGGTTATTACAGAGGCGCTGCTTTTTTTAAACCAAAGGGCATTAGTATCTAGGACACCAGCCAACCCATGTGTGATTAGGTATGAAGTTTCTCAAATGAATCTGTTGTCATGACCAACAGAAAATAAAAACACTGTCCCCACTTGACAAGGTTCAGCACTATCAGACGAGGTCCTAAAACTAGCTCCTCTGTAAAATGATAGACAATGCACCTTGCTGGCAAGATTGTTCAGCAAAGATGCAGAAAAGGTGAAGTGCACTCACTGAAATGATCGAGAGACTGTACTTACTTGCTTTTTCTTGTAGAACCCCTTCTTGTCACAATTTGGAATATGAAAGCCCCTGGGACTCAAGACGTTCAGGATCTTTAGGTGGTTTAAAGTGTCTTCCATTTCTCTACGACAGGGACCCTGTTAACGAGCATATTTTAGAAAACACAGATGAAACGTCATTCCCAAATGCTGTCTTTCACACAAGAGTTAATAAATCTTTAAAGGGCAAGAAGCACAAACCCAAGCAAATCCATTAAAACAAAGGGATGGCTGGATATGTCAAAAGGCAGACCATTCACAGATAAAATTCTGACTTTCTGCTTTACCGATTTCTAAACACTGAAGGCCCTATGCTATGCTGAGGCACGGACTGGCATTTCCAGTCAAAATCACAGCCACGCATACCTACGGGAAGGCTTAACCAGTATGTAAATCAATCATACATAACATAACTTAGGTTTGGAAAAGCTGGCCTGGCACCAAGTGGGGAAAGAAGAAGAAGGTAGGCAACTGGAAATACACCACTTGGTAGATCTTCCCTAATGCCATTTGATTTTTGTGATTCTGCTGGATTTGAAAGCTTAAATGAAATGGGATTTAATTGAAAACAAGTAGTTTGGCATAATGTATATGTATATATAAAAATACTTTGCAACTTTGGACAGCAATGCCCAATTTCAACGGGACCAAACGGACGCAGCCGTGCAAAGGAATGGTTGCACACAACAGTCTCATTAGATAAGTACGTCACTTTTTGCCTCACTTTCTCCACCTGCGAAAGGCTGACAACAATGCAGTGAGGATTAGCTCTAGGACAATGAGCCAAAAAGAACTTCCAGAAGCACTTTTAAGAGCATGTCTCAAACGCCAACTAATTATTTCTCACTGCAGCCCTTCAGGGTAGGGAGTAAAGCATTACGAGCCCCACTTTGCAGTCAGAAAACCAGGAGCGGAGGAGTTCACGGTTTGCCAGAGGCCAAGACGACAGGCAGCGTCAGCAGCGGGATCGGGACTCAAGAGTCGCAGCCTACAAACTCTGTCCTTAGCTACACTCCTGTCTGGGCACATTACGGACTCAGTCCACCAGCCCGCTTCTTCAGCGGAGACCTGAAAAATTCCTTTGCGTGGTTGCAGGGGTTTAAAACGTTTTAAGTTGCTGTATCAACACAAAGATTCACTTGGTGCAATTTTTAATTAGTGAGGTAATGACATTTATACTTTCAAGTGGTAATACTAATAGTTTGCTCATGTAAAGTGCCTTTCATGTGAGTGTCTGAAAGCATACAGACTCCACAGTTCTACTGGAGTTTAGAACTGATTTTTTTGGTGAGCGAAGACCTTCCTTGCTGCTTTCGTATGTTTTCTTTCCATGTCAACCTCACAAGCTCTAAACGTGCGCTTTAAATTGCTGCTCTTATCGGCAGTTCCTTTAAAACCCGAAACTGCTCAGACACGCTGACTGCAAATCACGCACGTTCAAGTATCTGGTCCTGAGTTAGGCCTACAAAAAGATCAGACAACTTTTTTTTCTCTCTCCAAAGTCACAGAGACCAATATCAAAAGCTAAGATACAGACACAGCTAGAAGGGCATTTGCTGACGAGGGCACCCGTCCCCAGTGGACTCATTTCTGGTTCTCACAGAGACCAGCAGCCTTGGTAAGTCTTTGCTCGTGGGGCCCAACTACCGCGTAAGCGAAATGTTCATCCTAGTTAAGACCAGGACCCGATTTCCTCAGAGCTACCCAAGGTCATTCTTTTACTGTAGGCAGTTTACTTCACGTTTTCGGGAGAAGGACATGCTGGAAGGCAGATACTGAAGTGTTTTTACTAGACGGGCTGGACATCGCTCACACACTAAGCTGTGCTAACTCGGAGGCCACGCTTTCTTCAGACACAACTTTCCACCTCATACAAGTTTCAAAACCTCCTTTTGCAGATGGGAAGCCTCATCTGCTTTCACCACGACGGTTCTGATGAAACGTCGAAGTACATCCAGACGTATTTTTTAGGCCACCTGGCAGAGGCACAAGGACAACCACCGGGTTATCAGGAAGAAGCGTTATTCTTCCCTCGGATCCGCCACGCTCCGGCTGCCCTGCACATCCACCGGGCACAGGCAGTGGGAAGCGACGGCAGCTCGCGTGCCCGCCAGCCTTTGCATTTAGGCAGCGGCAGCAGACGACTGCAAGCGGAGGCTGCGCTCAGCACGTCACACAAACCGCGACTGATCAGTCACCGTCCTAATCCTCAACCCAGCCTCAGGTTATCTCCCGCGATTTGCGCCGTGGAGCGCGAACGCAGTGCCACTACGCTGAATGTGAAACGTCTCGTTTCCACTATTGCCACCCGGCAATGCCGTTTGCAACCAAATTTAATGATGGCACTATTAAACCTGTCCCAAGTCCGCCCACGCAAATGTGTGATAATTACAGGGGGGAACAAGAACTTTGGATCTCTAAGAAATGACTTAGTGAAAATCATACTTGCATCAACGTAAACGTCATTGTGTTAGGCCTCCGTGTTTTCTGAACGTGGTCTGCTCGGTCTGCTGATTGTCTGCATTTGCGGAGCCAATAGTTTTACCAGCTGAACAGCCGGAATGCCTTAAATGGCTACAACAATTAGCACCATTTAGTTATTTAATTTATTTATCTTGTCGTACGCACAACACGCATATACATACACACGCAGGCACACGCTCGCATGCTGGGAAATGCCCTTCCATTTACAAAAGTACTTACGTATTCGGTCTCTTGTTTGGATTCAGAAGAGAAATTCAGTGTATCCGTACTCTGCGAATCATATTCCACTTTATAGCGCTGCGTATTTTTGGCTTGCACTTTCCTGATGATATCTATTTTGATGTGCGGTGGATGCAATTTGGAATCTGGCACCCTGTGAGAGTTTGGGATGGCCTGATTTTCGATGCTGCTGGTACTCCGGTCTTCTTCTTCTGAATCACTGGAATTTCCTTCGAGAAGAACAAATGCAGCGAAGAAACAATGTTAATCAACGGCCAGCTGCGTCCGGAAGGGCAACAAGCCTCCAGACGAGTTTACGACCTTAATTTTCCTTCACAAAACAGCGATATATAAAAGGACGAACCACTTAGCGTTCCGCATGCATCCGTGCCTTTGCTGCCGAGCGATGCCTTTCGTAACTGAAGCATCCCCTTGCTCCCGGCAGCCTCGCGAGGCACCCCACCGCCCCGTCCCCGCAGGCTGCCCGACACCCGAAAACCAGCCACCTCCGCCTGGCTGCCAGCCACCACCGCCCCAGCGCCTCGCCCCTCGGCGCCCGCCGGCGGAGCGGGAGCCCGCGGCAGCCCCACCGGCTGCCGACCCACGGCCGGCTCCATCAACTTCAGCTGAACGCGGCTGGCGTGGGTAACTCCTGGGCTGTGGTGTGACTCTCCGTCTGCCCCAGGATGGTGATTTTTATTTTTATTTTTTTTTTTTTCCCGAAAGAGGTGTTCATACAACAAATTCTACCACGCTGAGTTTCACGGTTCTAGGTAGCTATTTTTAATACTTTTTCTTTCTTAATTTTATTCAACATGCAGAACAGGGAAGGAGAAAAAATAGCACGTCTTCATTCTTCTGCTGTTAAAATCAGAAACATTTCTAAGTGTACAAAAAGCACTTTAAAAGTAATGGACAAAAAAATGCCATTCATTCTGTAATGGTGTCAAAGGACAAACATCTGCTTTCATCACAAGCTTCAAAAATATTTTCTCTTTAAACTACCGTCCACAAAAGTACAGGAGAAGCACATTTTTCCAAAATACTGCATAAGCCCAGTGTTCCTGTACCTTCTGAGGTATTTGTCTACACTGCATTTCTCCCTCTTAGGAGACTCCTGCAGTGTAACTGTAACTGGCTGCGTTTCCTCCGGGGAATTTTTCGAGTTTGGATATTACTATCAGCTAAGTAGCTAAGTCCCACGAGTCTCTGCCTTGGCTGCTGGCCACTTTTTTTTTTTAAAGGAAATCATATTGGGAGCGCACAATGATAACCGACGTGCAGGGAACACCCTGGAAATCTGTATTAAAATTGTACTTGATGGCTCACTGAAAAACCACAAAAGCCAAGAAATTGGGTGCTAAACCTGAAAGCCCATGTTCACGTAGCCCATTGACTCTGAATTTTTCACCACAGGCAGCAGTACAGTGGCACTGCCAATACACAGGCACAGGGGAGGAACACGAGGAGGAGGAGGAGGAGGAGGGATGCGAGCTAACATCCTGGTACCGGTGGTTTTAGTGTAGCCACTGCTGGCAATGGACATAATTGACCAGGAAAATCCAACTCCCAGTGCAAATGGATTAAGGAAGTTTAAGTCTTAAGTCTAAATTTCCTGGCTTTTGTGGGTTTAACTCAGACTCTCAGTGGTATTTGAACATATTTCTGGTGGTTTAATGTCCTGTTTTTAAACAGTGGTATTTTTTTTTCCACATTCTCCATGAAGTTTGCAAGAAATGACACAATAAAATGCTATAAACCTGAATCTCCTAAATATAAATACTACGCCTGCCAGGTTTTCTGCAGTAAGTGCAGTCCGTTAGTTTGCCTCCTCTACCAAAAAATAAGTAGAAAATCCTCTTAATGTGCACTAAATAATTACCAGGCTGGTCATTTCAGTTTAGATAGGCCATCACGTTTCAATAGCACTTCTTACACTTCTGATTTGGAACGGTCGTAATGCCACATCTTCAACTGTGAAGCGTATTTGATTAACTCAGTTTCACAAAACTTGGTGCCATGCTAGCTTCACACCCTCGTAACAGAAACAAAACTGCTATGAGAGTTCCCTGCTCTCTTTTAAAAAACAGCTTAGAAGGGTTGCACATGCACACTGTTACTTAACACTTTTGTGCCCCCAAAAAACTGAACTGGAAAGTAAGTCAGCGGCCTACTAGGGTTGCTCTTGAGAAGGTACTGTAATATACACCACCCCACAGGGATTTCCAGCGATTTCTGCAAACTGGGAACGACCAAAAGCGTAGCACATGAGGCGGGCCCTAGCTGTCCGTACGGGAGACGATGTGATCCTGCGCGGGGAGGGTGTGTACCAGGGAGTGCGGGATTTCGAGGAGCGGTCCCCACGAGGAGGTGGGCCCTTCGGGTCGCACAGGTTCAGCCAACTTCTTCCTTCTCGCACCCCAGGTTTGCAGCCCTCACTCCTTGAACGTGAACTCTAAGGGTCCTACTTTGCACTTTCTAAGGAATCAAAGCTCCTACTGATTTCAAAATGGGGAGTTCTCCCTCAGCCAAGAATGCAGAAACAGGAACTCGGCAATATGACTGTTTAGGCGGAAAATGGAAAGATTTTCAGCAAAGCGCAGCTCCGTCTTCCCCTTTCGCCTTCTCTAACGGTCACGGTTAAAAGCGCTACCCCTCCACTAAACAGCACCAACTCCCAAGTCCGGAGGAGACCTCGCCCCTCGTCTCCAGCTCATGCGAAGGATGAATACGCAGGGCCAAGTGCATGTGATGAAGGAACCCGCTCCATGTTCCAATGAGATTTAAAACTTCAGCGAGTACCTCTGCACTGTCATTCAAACTGTCACAGCCTGGGTGCAGGACATAGATTAATTATAATAAGGCATCTTCTGCTACTCTCCTAGCAGCCAGTTAGCTGCAGCACTGGTGCCACTTCCTCAGCTAAGGAGAGGCCAGCCAAAGAGTCCCTGCGACCTAGCAGAAAAACTGGCCTTTTAAAAATGCAAACAGTGGAAAGCCTTTTGACACACTTTTCTATTAAATAGATGTTAACATACTTGCTGCTGGTTAGCAAACAGTTTAATGAAATGTTTGCACAGAGGGACTGTGCTTTCTTGATCTGAATCCCAAGTTTCCCCGTCTTGAGTTTCCAAATGTGCACGCTAACACAACTTTTTCCAACCGTCCCTTCCTCTTCAAACAAAACAAAACCCGCTCTGTGAACCTCTCACTTACAAGACGCGCAAGAGGTACGGCAAAGCTTCGTTCGACCGAAGATTTATTTGCAGTGCAGGCGAAAAACCAACGTCCTCTCACGTACCGCTGTGCAAACGCTTTGTTCCGAATAACCACCTTCCCGGGCCAGGGGAATATTTAACTCCCCCCCCCCCCCCCCGCCCTGTGCTCAGCATTCCCCGGACTTGGCCACGCCGCAGCGCAGGAGTGAGCCCGCGCTCTCCAGCTTTCCCGCACCCTCCTTCCAGGAACAGCGGGGCCAAACCGCGCGGATCTCGCCCTTTTTCTCTCTCCCTCTCCGTGCAGGCTCTGCAGCCCGCCAGCCCCACGCACCCGCGGAACCAACGTGCCCTCCCTCCCCACCCCCGGCCCCGATTTTTTTTTTTTTTCTTTTTTTTTCCCCCCCAAAAAAAGAGCAGCTCTGCCCGCTTTGCCAGGAGCTGCGTCTCAGCACCGGTGCTGACGGAAGCAGACGCAGACATAAATAAGGTAGAAGAGGTAAATCTTCCTCCCCTCCGGGAAAAGCCCCCCTCCTTCCAAACGGTCCCAGCACGCTCAGAGGAGCCCCCGCGGGCCGGCAGCGCCGGGCAGCGACCGAGGGGCCTCTCCGCCGCAGCCGGTCCGCAGCCCGCCCGCCCGCCCCCAACCCCCCGCCGCCGGGCGCAACTTACTTTTTAACTCAAAAACCCCACCAACCCCCGCCGCCCCAAGCCAGCAAGGAAGCGGCGAGGCGGGGAAGAGGCGCGCCCGCCCGCCGCCCCTCCGGGCCTCCTGGCCCCCTTACCTGCAGCGTGCGGTCCCGGCAGCAGGAAGGCCCGCAGCCTGCCGCCCGCCGTGGCGTTGGTGCAGAGCCCGCGGCCCTCCAGCAGCGCCTGCAGCGGCCGCGCCTCCTCCCGCCGCGGCTGGCAGCTGAGGCCGGCGCCGCAGCGCTCCGTGTAGATGCCGCAGGGCTGGCCCGGGCGCAGGGCGCAGGTGAGGCAGCAGCCGCAGCCCGGCTCCCGCACCCGCTCGGCGCAGTCGGGCCGCAGGGGCTTGCACTGCTGCAGCGCCCGCGCGTCGCAGGGCTCGCACCGGACCACCGGCCCCGCCAGCGCCGCCGCCGCCGCCGCCCGCCGGACCAGCAGCGCCAGCGCCGCGGCCGCCACTGCCCACAGCACGCCGGGCCGCGGCACCATGGCAACCGGCGGAGGAAGGAGCGGGGCGGGCCCGCCGGGAGGCGCCCCCCGCGCAGCCCCGGCCGGGGAGCGGGACGGGCAGAGCCGGGCGGGCGGGCGCTGCCGCCTGCGAGGGGGGCTGCGGGGCGAGGAGCCGCTCCCGCCGCCGCAAGGCGGGAGCGCTGCGCCGCCGGCCCGCTCTTCAGCCGCTGCCCATAAAGGTAGCAGGAGCTCGCCGGCAACAAAGGCAACTTTTTTTCCTTCTCTTTCCCCCCCCCCCCCCACCTCCTCCCTGCAGAGCGCCTGAATCACTTGGCTCGACACTAACTTTTTTCTGGTTGGGTTTTGTTTGGGGGGGCGGGGGGGGCACACACAACAGTCAGGAAAAAAAAAAAAAACCAAACAAAAAACCCGCTCTGTAAAAGTAAAAAAAAAAAAAAAAATTAAAAAAAATGAAAAAAGCCAAGCCCCGACGGTCTGAAGAAAACTTGGTCCAAAAACGCTCCAGAAAAGAAAGAAGGAGAAAGAGCGGAGAGGGGGGGCAAACAGAGAAGGGGGGGAAAAAAAAATAAATCAAGAAAAAGCAAGGGTCCCTTCGTTTTATTCCCTTTGCCGGCTGCCACCCGGCTCCGCTCCCCGCCACTCCGCGCCCGGCCGTCCCCTCCTGCCGCCCGGCCCGCCCTATATAGCGCCGCGGCCGCCGGCCCGCCCCGCGCCATGAATAACGAGCGGCGCGGCGCGGCGGGGGAGCGCCGGCCCTCGCCGAATCCAGGTTTCGGTCGCGGAGGGCTGGGCGGGCGGTGCCGGGGGTTTGTGGGCTCTTCTTAGAAATCAGCTGTAAGGGGCACGGCTCGGGGGAGGGGGGGGGGGGGCACGTCGCGGGCCTTTTGTTTCACGGAAAAGTGCTCCGTGCCCGTCCCCGTGTCCGCCTGGGTCTCCTTGGCACCGGGAGAGGAGACGGGAGCAAAGCCGGCGGCGGGGGGGGGGTGTGGGGGGTGTGTGTGCCCTTTTTTTGGACTCCTCGCTACCATCCTGTCTGCTTTGGGGCTGACGGAGGGCCCCGGCCATCGAGGAGGCGTGCCTTTGCTCGCACCCGCACCCACCCGCACCCACCCGCACGCAGGTTCGGGGCACACCTCGGGGCCGGCTTTCAGCTGGCGTGACAGCTGCGTTTCCTAGGAAGGTGGGGGGGAAACCCCTGTACACACGCACGCTTTTGCACAGATGTTGGTGTCTGGCACAGGGCTCGGTCCGTGTCGTGCCCCTGCCTCGTGGGGGTGCCTCCCCTCATTTAAAGTGTTTTCTGGAGAACTCTTAAAACTTTTCCCTCTGTCCATAAGAAAACGGTTTCCGTTGCAACATCCTCGTAAATCTAGGGGGTGAAAAACCAGCAAACCAAACAACCCCCACAAAACCCCAACAGCAAAACCCCACGTCGCTTTTACACAATGCATGTGTTTGCGTTCTGTTTGTAGCCACTGCAAATGCCGCCCCCGTTGCGCTCGGCTTATTTCGCTCCCCCGGTTAACTCGGCTTGACTTTGATGGAGACAATCTGAATTGGCAGTGCCAGAATTTGTGACCATCCTTTCTGAAGCTCTCCTGCGAGCTGATGTGGAAGGGGCTCAAGAGGTGTACGCGTAGACACATAGAAGAGTGTTTCAGCCATAGGAGCCTGCTCTTCATGCAGAATAAAACCAATAATGCTCGCAGATACTGGCTTACACGAATATATTCTGCCGTGGGACTGGTAAGAGCCAGACTACTGCTCTATTTTCAACCCCTTCATCATTAACACTGAAGCCCACCTTCCGGTAGTTCATCAGCTGTTTGTGTGTCCAAATTCAAGTGGAAGAGTATGTGCGTTATTGCTCAGGGTACTGGCCATGATGCTGTGAATCTCGAAAACGGCACTTTTTTACAAATCGGGTCTTTTTAGATAGTTAGAAACAACTATACAGTTTGTGTCCTCTGTTCCTCATTCAGTAATGATGCCTTTCAGATACTATCTTGAAAGACCCACCGTGCATAGCAGGATAAAAAATACCCGATTTTATGTGTGAAGAGTACGGTGTAAGAGTAGATAGAGACTTTTCCTCGGGAAATTAAATTAAAGATCTGTTGGAAGAGAGATCAGCCTTGCTTAATGCCTCGATGGGTGACTGCACCAAGGCTTTTCAGCCTTCTTTTGTCCTCTTGCTCATTTTGTTAATTGACCAAAAGAGGTCGCAGGTTGTCCAGGATTGAATTAGAGTCTCACTAAATCTGTGCGAGCCCATCTACAAAGGGGGAATTGATCAAGCACAATATATTGCATGTTTCGTCTCAGGGTTGGTTGTTTGGGGGGGGGGGGGCGACTCTTGCAGGAGAGCTTGCTGTTACCTTTTTATTTTACTTTGGTTTTAATAGCTGTTTATAGGGGATGAAGTCTGAAAGTCTTTGGGATTGTCTGGCAGCACGTATCGGGAGAACTCAGATTAGGTCTAGCAGAAAGAGGAGGCCTCCTTCCTTTCTGCTCCATCAGTAACACAGTAGGGTAGCACTGCACACTGTATGTATACAGGCATCTTTTCACTTGGGGCGAGCTTTTATAGCATGCTGCTTTCAGAACTGAAACAATAATGCAGAGGAAATGCTGAGAGAAGAGACGTAAAATGGGGCAAAGGGAATTAAGGGATGGAAGGGATGAAAGAGAGCAACCCTTTTCCTTCGCCAGTCCTACACCTCTTACTTACACGCTAATACCAGTGGAACTTGTATTTCAAACTGTGGCGTTTTTATCAAGCTGAAATTTGACCCCCACCATCAGAAAGACCTTTTTTTTTCTTTCTCTTCTTTCTTTTATCACATTCCACAAACTTTGTGGTGTACCATTTTGAA
This sequence comes from Harpia harpyja, assembly GCF_026419915.1. Taxonomy (NCBI): domain Eukaryota; kingdom Metazoa; phylum Chordata; class Aves; order Accipitriformes; family Accipitridae; genus Harpia; species Harpia harpyja. Next base: position 1,065,363 of record NC_068940.1, read on the forward strand.
GTCCTGTTAATACAAGGTGATACTTACAATGTCAGCAAATAAAAGTGGTCCATTTTTTTTTTTTTTAATACACAGTTGGTGAACTTAGTATATATTTTTAAATAGCATAAACCAAGGTTAATGCAACATCAAGGTACTTTGAACAAAACGCACTCCAAGTGGGAAATTAACACTGCCAAAGATGTGGCTGAATCACCTTGGCAGTAAGTGAGTAGAAAGCCAGTGATGTGTCAAAGATCAGGTCGGCCTAACAGCTTTTGCTAAACAATTAGCTGTTTGCACTGTCTTAACCAACAGGCACTGCATTACAGTGCATTTATATGAATGACAGAATTGGGTTCAAAGCCCTACTTGGCAATCAGAAGACGGACACCACTGTGTCTGGAAAGCCAGATAAGAAATTCATAAAGAAAAAAAAAAACAAACAAAAAACCCCAGCACACACCTATAGCTAACAGCTGAATTATACTTACAGACCAAACCTTAGTAACGTTGATGGAAATCTTCTGTGTGGACAAGGCCAAGGGCTAAATATGCAAAGTAGCAATGTTTGTAAAACTGTACCAGATCTGAACTTCCACGTTTATATTTCCTGTTTATTCTAGAGACTTTGCAATTTTTTTTGTCCTGTTTATTCAGTTTTCCTGGGAGAAGAGGGAGAGACAAAAGTCATGTAGGGTTGTACTGAACCTCTACAGTCAGTTCCAGACGATGGAGAGCAGAAGAAGAACAACTGAAAGGTGCTGTGCTTCAGAGAATCTCACGTCCTCCTCCCATGGCTCTAGAGAGTGAACGTGTAATTTATGGAAGCACAAAAAAGATGCACTTTATTTCCCCTTCCACTTGATCCTCCTGCCTCCTTCATATTCAGCTCTCTCTTCTCTGGTGCATTAGCTGAACTCATACCCTTTGGTGTACTTGATTATTCGTGGCTGTGTTTGCTACAGGGACAAGACATGGGAACTAGAGTTGTGGTTGAAGTAGCTCTACTTTCCGCTGCGTGGTCATGTTACATTTTGGAGCAATCCAGACTTTTTAGTGTAGTCCCGTTGCACTGCATATGGTTATACTACCCAGAATTGAACTGTCAAGAATGTGAGCTTCCCTATATAATGCCATTTTAAAGCTTGTGTAATTTTGCAACTCTTTTCCTTTTTCAGACCAAAAAGAAACCTTCACAGAAATCTAGAGATAGATAGCTCATCTTGGGTTGAGGGCTAAATCCACATCTACAAAGCATCCTTTAATTTGGGTCTCTCTGCTCTGTTTTTTGCAGACTTTGGAGTTTTATGTACAATAAACTTCTGAAGTCAGCAGAAAGTAGGATTTCCTCAATATGTTCTTGTTTTTCAGAGGAAGAACACTCAGATTTACAGTGAAGTCAGTTGATGTAGTACGTACTCTAAACTTAATTTAAATGATACTTTCTAGATCACTATTTTCACAAAGGCAAGGATTAAGATCTCAGCATTATTTGCCACCTGTCTGTAAAAATATAGTCTAATGAAAATTTCCTGCACACCTGCTCCTGGTTCGGGGCTAGACATGAACATCTCAGGCGTTTTCCGGCTTCACCTCTTAAGCCAAGCGGGCTTACAAAGTAAAAAACTGTACTGGATTCCCCCAAATGCCACCCTGTGCTGCTTGTCGGAAGATGGCAAACTGAATTCAGTGTGACAGAACAAATGAGAACTGAATTTGGAAGCAGATAAAATGAGGAAACCAAAGGAGAAATAACAAATCCTTTGTTGGGAAGTCAACTGAATTGAGACATTTTACACATTAGCAAAGACTTTCCAGGATTTGTCCCTTTCTTTGCTACCAGAGGCATACATAATGAAAAACATGTATTGACGGTATTACAGAAACAGTTACCAAACACTTCCCTTCACTAATTGAGACATCTTGTTAACCATAATAGAAGAAGGGAGGATAGCTGATAGGTTTCCTATTACAAAGCTCTTACCCAGAGAGGTATTAATCTCTTTTATGTACTAGTTAGCCATTATATAGTGTGTCATGGCAATAAAAATCTTATGGAATTTAAAGAGAACAGGGGGATTAGAGGGAGGAAGAAATGAAGAAAAAAAATCTAGCTCTCAGGACTTCTTCATAAGAAGAGAAGAGATTGCTGCTGGACCAGGTGTTCTCCACGCCCACACCGCAGCCAGCAATCTGGGTATTGTGCAAGTTCCAAAATGCAGGTGTCGCAGGAGGTAAGAGGAGCAATGCTGCTGCTTCAAAAACGTACAGTCTGCTGGAGCTAGATTTACTGACACACTTGAACTTCTGTCCACAAGTAAAATAAAAAAGGTATTAAAAAAAAAAATCATATCCTACCTTAAAATCTCAGTGAGGTGTTGAAGTGGAAAAATAAGTGATTTTTGGATTACTGGAAGCAGACTGCAGCTGAGACTGGAGTGCATGGAGAACTGACCTTCTTTATGTGTATTTGATTTTGAATGAATACATTAAGTTTTAGGTAATTCTATAAATAAGTGAGTCATGAACATACCTCACGTTAAGGTGGATTTACATACAATCAGGGTCAGAAGTCAAAAAGTGTAAGACAGTATGTGAGAAATTAATTTAGCATGAGCTTATTCTTTTCTCTATTCACCAATCCCATCCCTTCATGACACTATGTTACAGTAAAACAATATCTCACTATATTTATAAAGTATCATCTATATTACATATATTATAGAAAAAAGGCAGCAATTTTAATGCCTGCAAATCTAGATGCCTTGTTACCATGTGGCCTTCAGAATAAGTCACAAAGAAAAGACACTGTTAAAAACTTTGCAGGATGTAAGTTGAGCAAAAAAAAATACCAAGTTGTAAAATCGTCTGTCACAGACTGGTGTTAGAGCTAAAAGCATATGCTATGAGTTCTGTTGAGAAGTTTCCCCTTACCAAAAGCATGAAGTTTTCTGGGGCAATCCGTGTGCAAAAGAAGATAGATAGTTTTAAGTCCGTTGTTTTAATTACCCAAGTTAAAATCACACAAGTCTCAACCATTTCCAGCTGAGAATGGCATCTCTAACATCCTATATATTGCCCTAGCCACTGAACTGTTGATGGTAAATTGGCAATATTTGTCATACCTTCTCTCTTTGCAATTCTACTTTTTTGTTTTGCTTTATCTTGGATATCAGACTATCCATCTTAGTCCACCGTTGGGCAGCATGGGATACCCAAAGCCTCTTTGGCCTCACAGGAGCTCATAGAATCACAGAATCATAGAATGGTTTGGGTTGGAAAGGACTTTAAAGATCACCTAGTTCCAACCCCTCTGCCACGAGCAGGGACACCTTCCACTAGACCAGGTTGCTCAAAGCCCCATCCAACCTGGCCTTGGACACCGCCAGGGATGGGGCATCCACAGCCTCTCTGGGCAACCTCTTCCAGTGCCTCACCGCTCTCACAGTGAAGAATTTCTTCCTTACATCTAATCTAAATCTACCTTTTTTCAGTTTAAAGCCATTACCCCTTGTCCTATCACTACGTGCCCTGGTAAAAAGTCCCTCTCCGGCTTTCCTGCAGGCTCCCTTTAGGTACTGGCGGGCTGCTGTAAGGTCTGCCAGGAGTTGAGGTCATTTCTTCTGTTGATCACACTTGGCAGTTCTCAGGTCTATATGAACGTCTACTGTTACGTATCTCAGCCCTCTGGGTGCTAATGCCTAAGGGAGTGATAGGCTACGATCTTATAATAGTCAATTATTATACACATAATTTTTACCAGTAACTCAGGTATGCAGAAAACCACTCACATTAATTACCATCAGTTCCCACTCTACTTCAGTTTACTGACCTACTGCATTTCCTTGACTAGGATTTTAATCTCTTGGAAGACAACAGTGTTCATGCTTTCTGTTATATAAGCAACTTATAATTTTGAGTACCTCTGCTAATTAATTAAATAATTTTGATGTCCACCATGAGAATTCTGACAGGAGACCAAGTAATAGGTAATTTCTCAAATATCAATTCCAAATCAACCATCTTTTTTTTTTTTTTTTCAGTGTAGGCCCATATTTTTAAGAAGACTTCAGATATAATTGTTCTCTTGGACATGCAGGGCATACTTCCAATAAAAGATACTAGTTTGTAGATTCTGAAGCTTTAAGCACTTCATAGTGCTTATTGCACAATACATGTGTAACAGGCCTGCTAGGTTTTCAGTCTGAAATCTATTTTCTTTACAATGGCATGCAACAAGAGTAGTGCAGGACCGTGCACAGGACAGAATTATAAAGGAGCAAAATCAGGGTACAGAAATTGTACCTTCCTGTAGGAAAAATAAGTTTGCTATACTTATTAGGATTAGTGTAGACACTTTACAATGTAAGAGAAAGTCTTGTGGATAAGAGGTGCTTAATTGCTTGTTTTCATAAGCGAGTTTTGTTTGATAGATGCTTTGTTGATTGCAAATATGTTGAATATGTTGTCAGTGGGCATTTCAGCCTTTTCCCAAAGCAGAACAGGAATAACAAAATCAAATCAAAACACGGCTGAGTTTAATACTTGCTGGAAAATTTGAATGGCTCCACAACAGTGAAGTATCTCTTGATGACAGAAGACTGGCACAGTGCAGTGGTATCATTATGAGTGATCCGATCCTAAATTCATCAAATATAATAGGAATCTCTGTCCTTTTAGGAGCCATTAGTTAGGGTCTTTAGCTAGAGTATGTGCATGAATTTGGGCACTGGATGTGGAAACTGCAGAAAGGGCTCCTCAGATCTGCTACAGACTGAAAGGAAGAATTTCTCAGGGACACAACAGAAAAACTTTTTTTTTTTTTTTTTTTTAAATATAGTCATAATCTCAAGTCTGGGAAGCCATACCTAGAAAGAGAACAGAAATACATATGACGTATTTGATGACGCATGCTTAGTATCCCATGCTGTCTGATGCTTCTTGTTGTTCTGTTTTTCAAAACTCCCATCTCCCTGAGGGTTAGTCAGAAAATTATTGTGATTTTTTTTTTAAAAAGATTGTAAACTAGGCTGGTTCCAAAGTTCAGCATAGTTATCCTTGCACAAAGCCTATCTCTGCAATTCACAAGAGTGTTGTATGTCTTGGGTTTGGCTCTGAGCCACAAACTCTGTCAGTTCTTAGGAGAATCTGGGAAGTCGAATCACAGCATACAAACAAGCATTCTGCTTCTTCCATGTACAGTACTTTCTCAGAAGGATAAATGTCACAAATGATGCTGGAAAGATATGTACATCTCCTTGTTATATATGCGGGTGTGACCAGAAAACAAGGGGGCTATATCAAATCCTGTTCCTGCCGCTGAAGTCATTGGCAATATTCCTGATGACCTGGGGGCATTTGGGTCTGAACTAACGAGTGGCCCTTCAATCCATGGGCATAGAGACATTAGGTCTAGCGGACTAGTCCAAAATACAGCCCCGAAGTGCACCCAGTGCAGAAATAGGAGCTTCTGTACTCACTGCTTCAACTTATTGATCTGATAGCACTGCAGCAAACTACTTGTTCATGTGGATTTTTATAGGCACCTGGAGTTACAGCACAATCCCTTGGAAATTTTCTGTTGTTTATTAGAGGAGAAGGACTGTGGTCTGTTTATTATTGGACATTATATTTAAAGTAACTTGAAAATGTGGGCACTTGAGGCTCACCTGCTGATGTTTGGGGGGGAGAGGAAACAGCCTCAGGTTGCGCCAGGGGAGGTTTAGATATTAGGAAAAATTTCTTCATCGAAAGGGTTGTCAAGCACTGGAACAGGCTACCCAGGAAAGTGGTTGAGTCACCATCCCTGGAGGTATTTAGAAGATGTGTAGACATGGCACTCAGGGACATGGTTTAGTGGTGGGCTTGGCAGTGTCAGGTTAACGGTTGGACTCGATGATCTTAAAGGTCTTTTCCAACCTAAATGATTCTGTGATTCTGATTCTCTGAAGAGATGTCATTGCGGGCCACGTCTCTACAAATGAAACACTGCTAGCTGTCAGTTAAACAAAATAATCTCTCACGGGGAGTTAGTTTTAGGAAGGCACACTATGGCAGTCACATAATTTGTGGAATCCCTTTCACTTTGTGCTCTCACTGCTTTAATTGTCCTTTCATAACATTGCTAAGAATTAAGACCATCTCCACTGAAATTAATGGAGCTAGAATGGTGAAAAGTTGGCAGGAGGGGAAAGAGAATGAAGTCCTGCATATGACTTCGCAGTGAATTTGGGAAAAATAACACTTCACAAGGAGATGAAGAGAATGAACGCACCTCTCACCTCACATGCCAGAAAATGTAAAGGACACTAGGCATTATTATTATATATTGGTATTCAAAGGATGACCTTTCTCAAGAAGTCATTATGTATGGGATGGTGGTTTTGAATCCAGAATTCAGCTCTGAAAGAAGCTGTCCTAGAAGTCTCCCTTAGAAAACTACTAAATGATGGATGAAAACTGACAGAATCTGATATAACTTCTCACATTGCCCAGCAGTTCCTCCCCCCGCAAAGAGGAAAAATTTCCCAGACTTGCAGAAAGATCAGTCTACCCCTGTCCTTATTGGCTTCTACATCTTAGTCTCTTCTTTAGACTATTTCTGCACTAAAAATCTTTGTTGAGTTCAGCCAGATTGGTCAGAAGTATGATGACAGCAGTTTTTACTGAGATATATATAGTTTTAAATACTCACATATAGCTTTATTATCACAGGAGGACCTGGAAAGGGTTGTACTGACAAAGATAATAGTCCTGTTTATGCAGCTGCGTCTTCCCTACATGCATTTTGTACAATGTACAACTGTTTTGGTCTACTAGAAAAGTGATTTCAAGAAGGTACTTCGTAGCTTTCTGGGCCTATCCACAATCAAACTTACTAGCAAGAGTTTTTTTATTTTTCCAGACAGGAGCCAAAGATAAGGACTGTCTCTTTTCATGTTCCCATTAAAAAGTTCACTCTTCATTTTAACCAACCTAATTAATTGCCTTAAATTACTTCTAGATTGTAAATGCCTCTCTAAGGAAAACACCAGCATGACAATTGTAGTCACTTTCTTCCATGGACGACATATACAACTGCATATTTTATCCCTATTCATTTGAATAAAAAAATAGATGCCCAATGTGGTTTTTAAAGGAATAAGCCATAGCAGCATTTTATAATTAATACAAATTATAATTGGTCTACTGACAGACGAGGCTGCATCAGAACTTCTCAAACCCCAAATTATGAGAACATTAAGTTCAAGAAAAATCCTACTGCAGCCTTGCTGTTGATAACACATACCAACATACCGTAAGACTTTCACTAACACTGCCAGTTTCATTCAGTTTATATGCTCCCGTAAAACCTTCATTGCTTCTTTATGTTCTTAGCCCTGCAAAAAAATCAGCTTATCTGAATGCAGTGCATGACTTCAAACTATTTTTCTTCTTTACTATTGAAGTTTTTGTTATTTAGTATTTTAAGTTAAATCCACCTAAGGACTGAATTGCCTTATAACTGTCTACACTGAGAATTTGCTCAGATGAGACTGGATTAGTTTAAAGCCACTTTAGAGAGACACTAGTCATATTTTCTAAGCTAGGTAAGCTCTATATTAATCTAAGGACCTGACCCCCTAAATATTTATTATTATAGGATTAGCATGTTATTATATATAAATAAAATAATAATTATATATAATAAAAATAGCTATATGGATAAATGTATGCAGATATAGATATATATATAAGTATATTAAACTTGCCGTCAGAAAATGTGGGTCATTGAGTCATTCCCACATCCGTATGTGTGACCGAAAGAAGTAACTCAATGGAATGCTTTTAAAAACTATCTTTTTCATTATTCTCAATTAGATATAAACAAAAAGTGAAAATACGCCTGAACAAAACTGAGCAGTTTTGCTTTAATAATCCAACCAGAGGTCCAAAACCATCTTTGACCGAAAAAGATGAATAATAGCCATCAGATTTTTTTCCAGACAACTGAACAGACTAGCAGCTCAAAAATCTGGAAATTATTAAACATATAAATACCCCCCCCCCCCCTTTGGGATGTTAAAAATATTAAAAACAATGGAGAATCATTTGAACTAAGTCATCTGCTGTCCTATGTTGTGGGATCTGCAAGATGTGGCAATAACAGACGATATAAAAACACAAAGTTCTTAGAAGAAATCTACATTTGGAATTAATTTGTTAAACTGTGAATTTTGCACTTTCAAAAGCAACAGCACCACGATTTTCAACCGTGCATTAAAAATATGCTAGTAGTAGTAAGACGAAGGCAATATTTTATGTCTTCTGGAGACATTATTATTTCCATATGGTGCAATACCTTTCACGCTATTATGATGTACTGTAATACTGATTGCTATGGTAACTGTGCCTACTTTAATTTATTGTATTACAGGCATCTAAATAACATACACCTTTAAATAGCAAAGATCGGATCCCATAAATACTGTTCGTACACTGCCATAGTTCAGTACAGAATAGAGAGAGGCTTGTAGTACTCCAAGCAAACGGGAGCTGGTTTAAACTTTGCATATCATTTAATTGCATTGTTACAAAAGACCAACAACAAGCTGAAGCATAAGAAAGCAAATGATCCTTGCATTACTCGCAACGGAAAATACTGTTAACGCTGAATGAAACGTAGCTGAAGCGGCCGAGTGTAGCAGTTACCCTTCGCCCGGGTACACATCAGGAGCAGTTAAGCTCCCTTCTTCCACGAAGCTGTTGAAGCAACAGGGAGCCACCGCCCAAAACAGAGGCCACATGCGCGGCTGGTCAGAGGCTTTGCTGCGTGGGTGGAGGGATTTCTCTGGGAGCTGAACACAAACGCAGGGGTTGGGCATTGCTGGAGTGGGGTTGTGCGTGCGCTGGAGGAGAAACAGGCAGCCCAAACACCACCGAGACAGCGGCGAAGTACCCCGGGCAGCTGGGGGGAAGGCTCTGGGTGCGGCGAATAAGGGCCACGGAGGCCGGTGGAAGGACGGACCCTTTCAAAATTGTCTTTTCTGCTTCTTTTCAGGAGTGAACGTAAAAATCCAAAATAGTGAAAGACGTAGTTCCATGGGCCTCGGCAGTAGGAATCGTCAGCCAGCCAAAAAACCCTAACCCACAAATCCAGCCGGTCTCCAACCAAACAATCAGCGACTCAGGAGTGACTGATTTTAATGTCTTAAAGACAGCAAGCTTTTTTTTACTAGAGTCAGGGCTTTTTGAAGGGATCTCTGTAGGACTTCACCTGCCTTTTATCAGTTACTGATAATTTGTTATAAATTTTGATAATTTGTCCATTAATCTTCTGTGAAACTTTTCTGGAGCCAGCCCCCACAAAGCATCAGTGCTTAAACATTTATTTGATGGGGGATCAGACCTGGCTAGGTTAGGGCTAAGCTGTGCCTTTCCCTTCTCTACTTAGCCCATGAAAGTGGATAATTTTGAGCCCATGGCTGCACACCAAGGTTTCTAAATACAGAGTGATATTTAGAAAAGATTTCGGATCAAATCTACACAGCTCTGAAATTCATGCAAGTTAGTGGGTTTAGACTAGGTATTGACAGAAGAATATGTCATAAATTGAGGTGACTGGACAATTTCATGGCCCAGTTCCGTAAGGATCTTTCACATTGAGTTGGCCAGGCAAGATCCAATTTTAACAATCTCGCTACTGCCTAGACGTATCAATAGCTGGCAAAATGCTGAATTATTTAGCAATTCTTAAATGTTAATGCCACTCATTTCATATCTTTTAGATCTGATAATGGCTGTTAGACTTTGGATATGACTGCAAGCGGCATTTCTGCAGAGAATGATCATTTTTTACTAAGAAAAAAACCTTGGACTTCTAACTGTATGTGCAGATGAAATTGGCTGGTAACCCTTATCACCTACATTATGTTTGAAACTACTACCCTACAAATAAAAAACAGTGAAAAGTCAGCATTTACTGTCACAGTTTCATTGTCCATGGATTCTTTTCAATAGGATATGTAAAATGGCATTTGCAAAATTATTGTTGCTGCTACCCCGAGCTCCAGAGCTCCTGCCCACAAACATCATTAGAAAAAGACAATTCACTCCACGGGCAGAGTTTATACACCACTTTGTTGTGGTACTTGCACCAAAATTTGGACCATCATATGTATCTTTTGTTTACAAATTGTATAATCTTAAGTGTAGGATTATTTTCACAAGAGTCTGCCATGACTTCCATTTTAGCAAGAGAGAGATTTAAAAGTAGAGCATTTCATTCAACCTAATCTTACCATCCTGGTTACCTGATATTGTAACAGTGCTATCATTATTATTTCCATAACAATAACAGAAAGTTCTGAACTAGAACCAGGCAGCCTGGTTGTGTGGGTACATGTACAAACAAAAGAAAAGAGACAGTCCTTGCCATGGGCATCCTACAAATAACAGAAGGAAGAGAATTAAAGAGGTTGCCCGTGGTACACTGCATTCTGATTTAGAGTCCCCCGAACTCTAAATCAGAGAAGATATTGCATACAGTTATACAAAGGTTTTCTTCCCTATATAAAACATTCAATTCTTCCTTAGCAAAGCCTTGTTTCTATCCCTACAGAGCAGTTTGTCAACCGCTCAGAAGCACAGATGCAACTGTTTGTTCACACTGCAAAATGGATCAGTGAAATGATCTTGCTCAATTAGACAGGAGGCATTAGACTGTCTAGTCACTCAACTTCAAGCGATGGAGCTATCGCGTTTGCAGGGTGGTCTGCAGTCGCTTCCAGCAGCACAACTGCAGGGGGAAGCAAATTGGGGTGCTGGGGTAGGAACTTCATAAAGAGGCTTTGCTGCCAGAGGAGATTCAGTGTTAAACTGCACCTTCAGTTTATATATGTATATAATATATATATATATTTAAAAAAAATCCACCCACCACAGAACAGAATTTTTCTGCTAGTGTAATTACACTACCTTTCTCAAAGACTTAACCTAAATTGACAAAAGCTGCCTTCTGTCAGCATGGCTGTGACCAGACCAGGGGTTCTCCTTAACAAAACTGTGTCAGCCACGACGTGTGAAATTTTTCTATTAAACAAAAATACCGTCTTCTTACACTACCACAGTGTCATAGGCTAACTTCTGTTTGCAGAGTCTTGCTTTGACAGGCATAAAGCTATACTATTTGATGGCAGCATGGAGCCATACGGGAATGAGTTGCTGGTCAACAAGGTTCAGATTTTAGTTAAGAAACATCTACGTAGTGGAAAGCTGACTGGCATCTTTGTTGGCATATCGTAACACTGAACAAACACTGCATGCATACAGTGAGGTTTTTTCTCACTCTTGATGTGATCTCACGTTAAAGACAAGGCCGCTTAGTAGAGCAGAGCTGCTGCCATATGTTGTACTTGCCCTGTGCCACAAGGATCCCAACTTCCTACAGGATCCTTCCTGTATCACCCAGGCACGGGTGCTGTGGTGGTCCCTTTCTTTTGTAAAGACAAGAGTCTCCACCAACAGTTTCAACCACCTGAAGGTACGAAGTAGGCCTACGTATTTTATTAACAGAAGTTAATAAAACAACAAAAAACCCCCAACAGCTAAACTGAGTGATTGCTTCTGTAACACCGTTATTCGGGGAACCACACAGGACTGCAACAGCGAGGTTATGGGGCTCGTGACTCCCTGGGAGCTGACGTGCTAAGCAATAAGCAAGACGAAAAGGAGGAGCACCAACAGGGCTGAGCAGGATACCCCACTCCTTCCGTGCGCTACAGCCAGCGATGGTCTCACTTCACTACTTAACAGGAAGGGCTTGTTATTGAGGTTAAGAAACAATTCTTATTTACCTTAAAGAACCAAGAGGACTGGCCTCTGGCATGAAGTGAAAACTCCTGGGATGCTTGTAATACCTGTGTTCTTTCAAAACTAAATATCCTGCTCCTGTCCCTAGGGCAACAGTTTCCTAGCACCTTTGTGGCACAAAAGATGATGCCAGTCTGAACAGCTGTATGAGTGCTAGTAAGTAAAACAGGCCAGGAACCATTCGCTGGCCTTAAGACTAACTAGTAGGACAAGACTCGCATCTGCAGTGCTAAGCTCTCCTATCCCCTAAAACAGAGTAGCCACATCCAGACTGCCCAGTACGTCTCCTTCAGGCCACCACAGAACCACAGAGCCTCGCTGGGAAATTACAGTTTCAGGAATGGTCCCAGTGGACAATTGCCTTACTGCCCCAGACAGGAGGGAGACCAGCGAGCGTTGTGTGTGCTGATGCTTCAGCCTGCCCAGCTTTGTTTGGGGGGGAATGACAACCAGCTTGTGCCACAGCCCTTACTGACAATTTGACAGTATCGAGCACCACAGGACAAGGCTTGTACTTGCGAACTGGCTCTGTTTAGTTTAATAGTATAAACACAGACTTAGAGTCTTCTGCATGCAAAAGGCTTACATGGGTTCAAGGGCAGACTGGACAAGTACTTGGAAGGTAGGTCTACTGAGAGCTGCTAAATAGCCAAACCACATCAGCTACAGAAAATCCCCGGAGCTAAAAACAGCCAGAGATTAGGAGAACAGCCAGGAGATGTGTCATATATGGTTGTCCTGTTCTCGCTCTTTCCTGGGAATCAAGTCGACGGCCGGTCTTAGAAACCGGATAGACGGACCTTTGGTCCACACCGGTAAGAGGTACTCTCATGCTCTCAGGAGTCATGGAAGCCATGGGTGCAGCAATGAGCCCAGTTGCCCGAGACTTTCTCTTTATACATACGTGTAGATACACGCACATGCATTTGCTTTTTCTTTTTTTTTAAGACCTCCTCCTCCTCACCAAGGATGCCATGACATGGTGGGAGAGCCATGCTGTCACTGCAGCTCCACAGCGGTCTCAGAGGGAGATGAGCAGAGCAGGGAACTTTGTACTCAGCTGCAGGCAGGTGGCCAAAACTTGAGCCTAACCGAGTTTCCTATACGTTAATTAGGTAGAGAGCACATCGGGGTGTTTCACTTGTTTCCAGCAAACACCCTTCCACCTTTGCGAGGTGCCTGATAGAAGAAGTTTAAATTGAGAAAAGACAGGGAATGAAATGCTTTGGAAACACTGAGAAACATGACGTGAAAGCGGAGAGAGTGGAAAAACGAGGATCCATCCACTTGAAAAATGTCATGGTTTAGCAGTTTTATTTAATTTACTCCTGTCAAAATGCTATTCTTCCAGTCCTGCCCCAAAGAAAAATCCAGTAACTGGCTACATAGTAAGACATGCCTTGTGCACCTTTCCCGCTTTGGTACTGCGCAGGAGTCTTCGTACACCCGTTCTCCCTGAGGAGGGAAAATGAACCCCAGGGAAAGCAGCAGCAGCGGGACTGCCAGGCCCCCGGCGCCTTCTCTCCCCGGCGCGGCAGTGCGAGGCAGAGGGCCTTGGGGCGGGCCGCGGCGGCGGTGCCGAGGAGCGGCACGGCCGCACCCCGCGGCCCCGGCGGAGCGGCAGCGCGGGCGGGGAGGCTGCGCGCCCTGCCCGGTCCCGCCGAGCCGAGCCGAGCCGAGCCGGGCCGAGCCGAGCCGCCCCGCCCCGCCCGGCGCCGGCACACCGAGACCCGCACCGTCGCCTTTCGCCCCCGCGTCCCGCTGTCGGGAGGCGGCTGGGAGCGGCGCCGTCCACCCGGACCAGCCCCAGGTAAGACTGCCCTCGTCGCCGGGGCCGCCGCCCGCAGCCCCGGGCAGGGAGGCGGCGGGGGAGCCGCGGGGCCGGCCGGTCACCGCCCGGGCTGACCACCCGTGCCGGCTGGCGTCCCCCGCGGTCCGGGCCTGCCCCTTTCCACAGTTCCCGTTTGCCCATAAACCTGGCGTCCGCTCTGTCGAGGGGATTAATAATTAATGGGATCCAGCGGAGAGCAGCCAGCGCACGACTTGCCACATGCACGGCTGATTGCGCTCCGCTTCGTAGTCCCGACACGGAAGGGGACAGCTTTCTTCCCGAAACTGTTGCTGCACCTTGCCAGCCTTTGAGCTGTGGCGCGACCTTCGTGCCAAGCCATATAATTTTTCAGGACGGGTTTTTGAGCCTGAAAGGCCCTGGTTAATCTTCCCTTTGCAGCGCTGGAAGCCTTTTGCCCTAAACGCAGCTACTCTTGGTTTATTCCTTGCCCTTGGACAGAGAGGAGCGAGGCCGCGCGCTGCCTTTCGGCGAGCATCCCCGCGGCCACCGCGGCCTGCAGGTGCGGCGTGCGTTCACCCGCAGGCTTGATGAAACATGCACGTTTTATTTCTCTAACTGTGGCCAGTAAACTATTTATGAGCGGTGATTAAAAAAAAACAACCGAGTTTTTGTGGGCAAATTTGAAGACAGTTTTGTTCTTCAGGGCACCGCTAATCTTGATACAAAGTAAACATCAATGAGCAAACGAGCAATCCTAGAAGATGCGTCAGTACCTGTCCTTTATATGTCAGTGCTTACCTGGACACAGAATGAAGTGCACGATAGTCACTCGATTCACCATAGAAGGCTGAAGGTCTGAGTCTGTAACACAGCCTGGAACCTCTGCATCCAGAGAGTCAACATATTTCTAGCCTGAAATTTATCCCACGAAGCCATTCCCCCTTGGGGATGGGAGTAATAAAACTAATAACAAAGTACTTGTAAGACATCAATTACACTGTGTACAATGGGTTGTGGACGCTTGTCTGGGGCTGCTAGTCAGGTTTTGGAGAATGACACTAATGCAGCACCTGGAAAAATGGTGGTACAGTGTCATTATTGAATTTCCATCTTTGGAAAAAAGCTCTGAAGGTAAGGGCTGGAAATTTCTTAATGTTGTCAGGGCTTAATACAAAGAGATTAACACACATGGGTGAGGAATGTGGCATGGACCCCTATTTGCCATTAGCTAGGAAAGCATTTTGTGCAAGGTGAAGTATAAATTATGTCAAAGGAATAGTTACATCAACTAGAATACGAAACTAGAGTTCCTAAACTGCTGCTGAGATGGAGCCCGCCTTCTGCTTTACATAGATGGGCAGCGCGCTTTCTTCATTATTTGTAGCAAAATGTCCCTAACCACATACAATTTTTTCTGTTGCTGCCTCCCTGACTGACTATACTTCTCCCTGGCAAGAGCAGAATGCAGAAGGCCTTCATCTTCCCAAACTGTTTACATGATGCTTCTGCTGGTAGCAGCAATAAAGTACAACAGTAGACACAAAAGTGTGCTACTGTATGGAGAAAGAAATTGAACAAGATCCAAAAAATAACATGTAACTTTTACAATAGTATTCTATTAATAAACAAAATCAAAATACATTAAAGACTGGAAACACACAAACACATTAATATTTACCTATCAGAATCTAGATCTATTACTGTATTATTTTAATAGTAGTTTACAGAGATTCACATTCTATCTCGTATTTTAACATGGAAATTTGTGCACATGTTTAAGTAATAACTTTTCCAGTATTTGGGGAAATTATTCGGTTTGAAGTATGCGTACATCACTTTCATGTGAACAAGATTCTTTCTCTTCAGTGAAGAACAATTCCAAAGCTACACAGAACTGACCAGAAGCCAGCTGTCAGGCTATTTTCTGTGAGTCTGTCTGTGTATCCTTGCCAGCAGGATGGCTGACCTGGTAAGGAGGGCTTTAAACTAGCAATGATGGGGAGGGAGAAAGTTACCAGCAGCCCTGTGAGGAAGTGATGGACAGGTCTGATGAGGAAAGGGCCTGGAGTGATGTGACAGAAAGAGATCACAAAATGAAGAAAACAGGGCTGAAGGAGGTCCACCTCCAGTGCTTGCCTGTAAGCAAGGAAGTGCTTACACGGCACCATTATGGGGAAGCGCCCAAAACCTTTTCTGGGAAATCAGCATGCTGGGGTGCCTCTCCGAAGCACCCGTGCATTCATGCACACAGCATGGGGAAAAACATAATGAATTATAGATCTGCGTGTAGTTGCAGGACTGTAATCTTGTTGGGATCCCAGAGATGTGGCAGGATGGCTCCCGTGACTGGAGTGTTGCAATGGAGGGATACAAGCTGTTTAGGCCAGGAAGACGAGGAGGGGGAGTTTCCCGTTATGTGAGAGAGCAGCTGGAGTGCATGGAGCTCTGCCTGGGGATGGATGATGAACCAACTGAGAGCTTATCAGTAAGGATTAAAAAGCAGGCTGGTATCGGTGGCTTGTAGTGGGTGTCTGCTGTGGGCAGACATACTAACAGGAAAGGAGGGGCTCATTGGGGATGTGAAGGTTGAAGGCAGTCTTGGGTGCAGTGATCATGAGATATTGGAGTTCAGACCCTGAGAGGAGGAAGCAGGGCAAAAACCAAGATCACAGTGCTGGATTTCAGGAGAGCAAGCTTTGGCCTCTTCAGGGATCTGCTTGGTACGGTCCCGTGGGATAAGGGCTTGGAGGGAAGAGGGGCCCAAAGAAGCTGGTTAATATTCAAGGGTCACCTCCTCCAGGCTCAAGAGTAGTGCACCCTAATCAGCGGGAATTCAAGCACAAATGGCAGGAGGCCTGTGTGGATGAACAAGGAGCTCCTGGCAAAACTAAAAAAAAAAAAAAAAAATTGGAAATACATAGAAGGTGGAAGCAGGGACAGGTAACCTGGGAAGAATACAGAGACACTGTCCAAGCATGCAGAGGTGTGGTTAGGAAAGTCAAAGCCAAAGTGGGACTGGCTCTGGCCAGGCATGTTAAAGGCAACAAGAAGTGCTTCTGTAAGTACGTAGATGACAAAAGGAAGAGTAGGGAAAACGCGGGCCCATTGATGAATGGGACAGGGGACCTGGTTACACAGGACGTGGAAAAGGCTGAGGTACTCAATGCTTTCTTTGCCTCTGTCTTCATTAGGAAGACTGGCCTTCAGGAATCCCAGGCCCCAGAGACCAGAGGGAAGGACTGGAGCAAGGAAGACACACTCTTGGTGGAGGAGGATCAGGTCAGAGAGTACTTAAGCAAACTGGACATACCTAAGTCCATGGACCCCGGTGGGACACACCCACAAGCACCGAGGGAGCTGGCTTTGTCGTGGTGAGGTGTCCTGGTTTCAGCTGGGATAGGGTTAATTGTCTTCCTAGTAGCTGGTTGTCGTGGTTTCAGCCCAGCCGGTAACAAAGCACCACGCAGCCTCGTGTGCACTCTCCGACGGCCCGGTGGGATGAGGAGAAAATATAAAGAAACGCTCGTGGGTCGAGACAAGGACAGGGAGGGATCACTCCCCACTTGTGGTCACAGGCTCCCAGCCGGGGGAGCTTCCAGCAGCTTCCAGCAGGAGCCGGCCCTGCGGACCCTCACCCGGTACCAAAAAAACCCCCACGCCACACAAACCCATGACACTGGTACAGTGCTGTGTTTTGAGTTCAGTATGAGAAGAATGTTGATAACACTGATGTTTTCAGTTGTTGCTCAGTAGTGTTTAGACTAAAGTCAAGGATTTTTCAGCTTCTCACACCCAGCCAGCGAGAAAGCTGGAGGGGCACAAGAAGTTGGCACAGGACACAGCCAAGGCAGCTGACCCAAACTGGCCAACGGGGTATTCCATACCATGCGACGTCCCATCCAGTATAGGAACTGGGGGAGAGTGGGGGCAGGGGAATCGCCGCTCGGGGACTAATTGGGCGTCGATCGGTGGGTGGTGAGCAATCGCACTGTGCATCATTTGTATATTCCAATCCTTCTATCATTACTGCTTTCACTTTATTAGTGTTATTATCATTATTAGTTTCTTCTTTTCTGTTCTATTAAACCGTTCTTATCTCAACCCGCAAGTTTTACTTCTTTTCCCGATTTTCTCCCCTATCCCACTGGGTGGGGGGGCTGTGAGTGAGTGGCTGTGTGGTGCTTAGTTGCTGGCTGGGGTTAAACCACAACACGAGGCCACTCTGGCAACTGGGAGAGGTGCCTGAGCACTGGAAAAAACCAAATTTCACTCATATCTTCAAGAAGGGCAAGCAAGAGAACCCAGGGAACTACAGGCCAGTCAGTCTCACCTCAGGCCCTGGGAAGGTGATGGAGCAGCTAATCCTGGAAACCATTTCCAGGCCCATGAAGGACAAGAAAGTTGTCAGGAGTAGTCAACATGGCTTCATCAATGAGCTTCACCTTCTACAATGAAATGACTGGCCTGGTGGATGAGGGGAAAGCAGGGGATGTTTTCTACCTGGATTCAGTAAGGCTTTCGACACTGTCTCCCATAAGATCCTCATAGAAAAGCTGTTGAGGTATGGCTTGGATGAGCAGACAGTGAGGTGGGTTGAAAACTGTCTGAATGGCTGGGCCCAGAGCATGGTGATCATGGCTTGAAGTCCAGTTGGAGGCCAGTAACTAGCAGTGTACCGCAGAGGTCCGTACTGGCTCCAATCCTGTTTAACATCTTCGTTAATGACGTGGATGATGGGGCAGAGTGTACCCTCAGCAAGTTTGCTAATGACACAAAACTGGGAGGAGTAGCTGATACACCAGAGGCTTGTGCTGCTTCGTGGAGGGACCTTGACAGGCTGGAGAAATGGGCTGACAGAAACCTCGGGAAGTTCGGCGAGGAGAAGTGCAAAGTCCTGCACCTGGTGAAGAGCAACCCAGCTGGAAAGCAGCTTTGCAGAAAAGGACCTGGGGGTCCTGGTGGACACCAAGTTGGACATAAGCCAACAATGTACCCTTGTGGCAAAGAAGGCTAATGGTATCCTGGGCTACCTCAGGCCAAGTAGTGCCAGCAGGTTGAGGGAGGTGCTCCTTCCTCTCTACTCAGCACTGGTATGGCCACACCTGGAGTACTGTGTCCAGTTCTGGGCTCCCCAGTACAAGAGAGACATGGACATACTGGAGAGAGTCCAGCAAAGGGCCACAAAAGTGATGAAGGGACTGGAGCATCCCTCCTATGAGGAAAGGCTGAGAGACCTGGGACTGTTCACCTAGAGAAGAGAAGGCTCAAGGGGAATCTTGTCAATGTATACAGATACCTGAAGGGGAGAGTGCAAAGAGGTCAGAGTCAGGCTCCCAGGAACCAAGTGCAGTGGTACCCAGTGACAGCACCAGTGGCCATGGGCACAAACTGAAACACAGGAGGTTCCTTCTGAACGTCAGGAAACACTTTTTTACTGTGAGGGTGACCGAGCACTGCCACAGGTTGCCAGAGAGGTTGTGGAGTCTCCTTCTTCAGAGATTTTCAAAAGCCACGTGGACATGGTCCTGGGCAACCAGCTCCAGGTGGTCCTGCTCGAGCAGGGGGCTTGGACCAGATGACCTCCAGAGGTCCCTTCTAACCTCAGCCATTCTGTGATTCTGTGTGACCCCTGTGAACTTCTGGTCAACACTAGAGACAGATTTCTTCTGAAAACAGAGATGTTTTCCATATGAGTTGTTGGTCTTTATAGTCTCTTTCTGAAAACAAAATCCTACCTGTTTTATTTCCCATAGTTAGTAATGGTCAGCAGCATTATTGTTTTTTAATTCTTCTGAACTTTTATTCTATGACAAACAATCAACCGTTCTTCATTATCTTCCCTACACACTTCCTTAATCCCAGTGCCATCTGGACCAAAGCATTCACCCGGTTCCTCTCTTATCCTGCACTTCTGGCCTATGCATTAAAGGTATATGCTTTACTGCATACCATACCTGTTTCTTTTGTTAAATCTAATCTAAGTAAATTGATTCCAGCATATCTTTAACCCCTGCATGACACTTTCATCAAAACTAAAGACTGCCAGCTGCAAGAAACTATTCTCATCTGTCAGAGTGAATCAAACAAAGCATAGCACTTTAATGGGCCAGACCACTATTTAGTGACTACAGAAAACAGTAAATAAAAAACCACCTTTATTAATTTTGAAGGCAAGACTTTTCATTCATCTTTGAGTCCTATCTAAGATTTATGGTTTTCAAAATGGTAAATAAGACAAAACAAAAACATACCAAGCCTCAGAAGCTACTTTACTCATTTCATAACAATAACTTAGAAGGGAAAGTGTAAACAGGTAAAGTATAATTGATACATTTTAGCTCTGACAGCCCAGGAGGTATGCAAAGCAGAGAGGTGTTCAAGGAGGCAACCAAACAGTGAAAGGAGAATATGCCAAGATAATCTGATTGAAAGGTGTTTGTGTGTATATATACCTGTGTCCAACCTACATTCTGCCTTCTCTATATGAAGGTATTGAAATTGAATTGAATTGAATTTTGAATTGAATTGAAATTTATTGAAAGAGGAGGAATATTTCCATCTCTTTGAGAGGTGTAATAAGGTGGGAAGGGAATGTCTAATTTTTTATCCACTCTGTAGCAGGCAGAAGAATGTAGACTTACTGACAACAATTAAAACAGAAAAAAAATTAATCTCTTTACTCAGCTCCAGTAGTGACATTTCCAGTCTAACTGGTAGATAATACTAAGGCACTTGCTATAAGCAATCTTTAAATAAATTGATGGCACTTTATTTTCTAATAGGTCTTTAAGCATTAGCTGAAACATTGCTGTAGTGATAAGAGGGATTATATTAGCAGTGTTCTGATTTTGCACCATTTTTTATGGCAGGAACTCCACTAACTCAACTACCATATTTAGATTCAGAGCTGTGTTTCTTAGAGAAAAAAGAGGTACTAAATACAATCCCAAATTCCTTTAGAAATGTTTAATCTATGACATTAAATGTGGTGCACATTTGCCTTTTTCTCTCTAAATTGTGAACTAATGGCATTTTTTAACTACTGTCAATAAGTGTCCTGTTCTGGACATAGCTGCTTCCTGCAGTAGTTGCTTATGACTGAAAGCACTAACTCTTACATCTGCTATGGGAACTGCACTTACTAGGGGTAATTCACCTTAGTCAACGTGAGCCAGAGCAAAGATGTGTAACATACCAATTATTTGAGGTAACTGGGCTCATTTTGGCACAAGTGGACTAAGGAACACTTAAGTGTCCGCCAGGGGCTGGGGAATCAGTAAACTACACGAAAACACCACTTAAAAGCAGCTGGAGAGAAATTATTGGAAGTAACCTCATCCACCAATACCGCCATAGCATCCTGCACAGCTGCCCACGGCCTTAAGTGAGACTTTTCAAAAAGTTGTAAGTGAGCTGGCTATCTGGTCCCCCATACAGTCCCTTGACTCTTCTGCAGCAATCATCGCTCACCATGCTCAACTTCACAGCGGAGGTGACAAATCATTCCCCTAAGAGCCAACATGAGTGATCTCTCCATGAAATTGTACTAACAACGGGAGAACAGAAATAGAAATGTTTAAGGAACAGGCCTGTTCTAAAGGGATTTTAATTATACCGATAAAACTGAGGTATGACATTAGCACTATTACTGTAATTTGTTTTCACTTTTATTGTGCTGTACTTTTCATACTCCCTTCAGTCTACCATGATTGTTTAAAGCCGAAGAAAATCTGTATAATCATTACAAGCTTTGTCTGTAGACAAGCCAGTAAGGCAACTTTTACATAATATGACACCACACAATAACTACACCCTAAACAAAAGCATGCTCCCTGATAAGCATGTGTGAATGTGTGCGTATGTCTACAGACCAGACTGCAATATTTGCAAACTTGGTTACTTAAGCTTAAATTTAAGCCCCTAAGAAAGAAGCCACATTTTTAAATGTGCCCACCTCCTATTACTTGACAAATATGAAAGTAATGTAGGTAACAATTTGGCGTTCAGGCTCAGAGTTTTGAAAATATTCAGGCATGTAAAGGTGCATATAGGCAGCTTGTGAATTTTTCCAATGGACTGTCTAAAGGTTTTTAAAAGATCTTAATTGTGGGCCATATTCACATGCCAGACATGCACTTAAGTCCTCCACTTAATCAATGGATGGAGCAAGGTTCCTATGGAGCAGGATGATCCCACATCCCAGGTGGATTGTGAAGTCCTGAACAGCAGTGTAGCAACTGTGTTCTTACGAGGTGCAATATAACTCTACATTTTCATCTGAGATACAGGGTTTCCTCTTCCCTTTCCAAACTACGGCTCTCTGATCTTATGTGTGCCATATCATGAGACCCAATGGAAGGGCACATTGCCTTTGCTCCTTCAAAAAAGAGAAAGAAAGACAAAAAAATACACTTGCTCACCCTTTTTGAAGGCTTTCAGTGATCAGTTCAAAGTTGAGAGCCACAAAGATCTAGCCAATAGGAAAAACTGGGCATGGGGACTTTAATGCAATTTAAATAAGTTAATATGTTTATCTTTAGATTTATACACTTTCCCTTCGCACCTAACATTAATCTTAAAACATTTTAGCCAAATTATATTTTCAGTTGACAAGTATTTGCCATTTTTAGATGCAGGTCTACCAGCTGAGATAATTGGGATGATCCAGCATAGAAGTTTATATTAGCAATTGGCAACTTTCTTCATAACTGTTTTCTTTGGAATACTGAACAGGAAAACAGAAGATTGACCTTTTTTCTTATGATTTATATGTGAAATTTCTAGGGCGTGGAAAAGCCACAGAAAGATCTTGAAATTTCAAAATAAAGCAAATAGCATGTTGTAATATATTTTACAAATGATAAAGTAAACCACACATAAGGAGGATTTTAAAAAATACGTTCCTTGACTGTGAACTTAGGGAACACTTAGAGTCAAACATGGGGGACTAGAATAGGAATTTCTTTGTCTTCTCCCAAATAAAGAAATTGTTTATTGTATTGAAAATGGACAGTAGAACTTATGCTGCCTTTTTGGTGGGTAAAGATTCAAAAATGGGAATGTCCAGCTGTCTCTAGTTAATTTTTCCTCTGATCTCTTTCAGACGTCCCGTGCTTTCTTAGGCAATCTTTTGCAAACATGGACCTGGACCTTCTGCCTTTGTTGCCCAGCCTCCCACGTGCTGGTGGGATCCCAGCCGATCCCCACCTACACAATGCTAAACCTGTCGGACAATGGTTGGTGAGTAACAGTCACTCTTTCTCTACCTGGAGAGATTGGATGGCAAGCCTTAAATCCCTCCCATCTTAATCTGTGAAGCAGTAGGTTATACAGTCTATTCCCTGTTCTTGCGAATCCCCCAAGCCTTTGCAATTCAATAGCCAAAAACTTAGAAATGTACGTAAATGAGCCTTTTTAGTCATAGGTGCTTACAACACTATCTTTGTTTTCCAAGGGAAGGAAAACAGCTTACTAGACATTTAGCATTAATTAGCATTATAACTTTGTGAAATCTTATTTTTAAATTCCTAATTGTTTATTTGCTGAAGCTACCCACAGGTGATCTACATTTCTGAAACTTGATAATACTTTTGCCTCTGTATGTTTCAGTTTTGGATTATAAATTTGTTTTAATTAACCCTTGCTCCTAATTCTGAAAAATTAGCCATTAAAATCAGAGAATGACCCTGAGACAAAGATGGATACTTGCATAAGGATACCTAAACAGTATGAAACTGTATTTCTGTACCTTTGCTGGATAAAACTGAAATCGAAGTAAGTCCAGGAAGTTAACTGAATATTATATCAAGGTAACTCAGCTATATAGTTAAAAATATATTAGTGATCTAGCAAAGATCAATCTTACAGCCATATTGGTTCTCAAGAAAACTGAAACCAGTCGGATAATATGATCACTGAAAATCATTCTGCAGAGAGATTTTGGGGGGGGGAATCCTGCACAATAGCCTTAAGATTTAGACCATTTGTATTAGCAAAACTGAAGAACTTGCTTTATGATCAGCTAATCCAATTATTTTTTTTTCCTCACAGATTTGTATTTTTGTTCACTAAAACTGTAGTCTTCCTACAAGTGTAGCAATAACGCCAGCATTTTTATATGTTTTAAGAGACATCTCTCATTCTTTAGCTAGTCCTAAATTTCTCATGTTGGTTGGCTGGACAGGTCATATTGTTCATACATGCTGATTAATGGCTACTGTCAAATACTGTGTCATGGCTGAATTTCACCTTTTTTCATTGCAGACACAGAAACTTGTAATTTATTCTTTTTGAGATCTGCCCGACTGTCAAGTTGGATTGAAAATGTCCATTGCAACAATTTGCATTTGTTGTAAAAATTATTTGAGCGAATTTGTTGGACAGATGAATGTGACTAAAATAGTCATACCCTCTTTCTAATAGCTAATAAAAACAGTAAGCAAAATATGTAATCTGTTATCCCTGATTTAACTTGAAAGACGAGAGTCTCGTCTTTGTTTTTCACAGCAAATGGGCTCTTAAATGAGATTCTATAGACACAATTCATCCTAAAAATTTCCAGCTTAAAAGAATGTGTACATCTGAACAACTGTCCTGATTTGGTAACCTTTAACTACTACCTAATTTCAGACTTCCTCAAATCAGAAGTTACTGCCCAAAATGAATACTAAGGTGACTTGTGTGAGACACCTTTATCCAGTTTCTGGCAGATATAGTGAAGTCAGGATACCCATTACCCATTACCAACTAGTAAGCCAATTCATGAAGAATGAAAGGACCTGTTGATGGGGTACTCACTCGATCCTCACTGACAGTGTATACAAAATGGGGTTGAGATGCCACAGTTGTGTGAGTAAAGATCATTCATGTTAATATAACTTTACACTGATTTGTTGTTGGTACATTTCATGTATCTTCTCCAAACAGATTCAGTAGGCAATAGAAATATTTGAATGTAAAATGTGTTTTACCAGAAGAAAGGTCTGTTATTTGTAGCTCCATATTCAGCTGATACCAGTCTGCATCAGTTCCACTGCTCATGAACAAATGGAATACTCAATTTATTGATTTTAGTGTTTTAAAAGAAAATCTGCTTCAGTTCTCTGTGGAAAGGTACAAGTGATGGCAAATGTCAAGAATTTTAGAAACTTGGTTTGGATACTGTTACAACATTTGTCTCATGGCGAACCTAGTTCAGAGACTGGGTTAAAAGTTAACCTGAGACAAGTCTCATTTATGCTGGAATAATATTCCAGGTATACTTATAGCACCATAAATACTTTGAAAGAGGGATGAATTTCCATTAGTGAAAAAATAAAAAGCTTTGCCTACACAGAAGAGGATAAGTTTCAATCCCCCCTCTTTACTTTGCCTTTACAAGAGGTTGCCATTAAAGGGAAATGTGCACAACTTGTGCATATCAATGCCAAGCTGCAGAAGCAGTAGTTGAAATGACAGATAGGCAAAATAACTTTAGGGTGTGCAAGCTCAAAACCAGCTCCCCCCACTCCCCTTGTGTAGCGTTCAGTCGGGTGCCAAGGTAGGAAGGGAAAAGGCACGGAGGTGGCTTTGCTCTGCTCTCCTGGAGGCTGGCTGCTTAGGCAAGTTGCATTTACTCCTTTGCCTTTTACACTGTAGGGGCACAAGGGTGACTGAGCTGCTTCTGCTTTCTGCATTTGCTCTTCAGTCTGAAAATCTCAAAATGATTAAATTGGCAGCACCACCTTTTGCAGTTTGGTCTGGAAATCTCGCAGTACTTGATGCCATATTTGAAAGTGTCCATTCCTCTAGGCAAATGATTAAACAAGACTCTCTTTTTATTAAAAAGAGAAGAAAGGCAGAAATAGAGGTCTAGCTTTCATGGCTCGGCGTTGTGTCCTGAAGGAATTCTGGAGGCTCTGAAACTAAAGGCAAACAGCTCCAAGCTCTTCTTTTGCTTTTCAGCTTGCCTTAATCCCATAATGTGTCTGAAGAGCTTGACTCACGAGTTTGAAACATTTAAAATAAGTAATTTGGATAAGCATTTGCACTGAACATGGAGAATGGATAGCAAAAAGGTAAGTAAGTCAAAACACAGCCAAGTTGTAATACTTCTCAAGAGACTGTGATAGGAAAGTCTTCAGTGACTTATTCTTTCCACTGCAGCAGCCACAGAAGGACTCCCTGCAACGTGTCTTGAACACAAAAGCAGGATGAAGAGCAGGAAAAACATGCCTGTTTCTCCCTCTGCTTAATGATGGAGCTGGGGGAGATCTGACACCTCTTGCTCTGCCCTGTCAAAAAATGGGGAGAAAGAACACAGCTGATACAGAGTAGGAAGAAAGCTGCACATCTTTCAGATGTTCACGGCAATGTTCCTGGAGGCCCAAGGAAGGATTGTCATACCCAGGATGCAAAGATGCTCAGGAGAGCAAAGATAAATAGCAAAGGGTATGAAGTTGATATGCTTAAAGTGCTTTCAAATCTAGTGGGGAATTAAATCACCTCAGATTAAGGCACTTTCAATCTGAGTTAGTGTGTCTATGTAGCGGTTGAACACAAATTCAGTTATGTGCATTGACATCACAGCTCAGGTTGATCCCTTTTATCTTTTGTGCACGTCCCACAGATGGTGTGTCACTCCCAGGAGTGGTATGGATGCACCCAAGCTCACTCTGCCTGTCCTAGCCCCAGATCTGGAAGCAGGAAAGTACATTGGAGAAGTATTGACACTGGCTGAATGTGAGCCAGTATGGGTCCAGATACAGTTTAACTGTATTGTCTTGGCACAGTGCCCAAGTGCCCTGAAGCACTACAGCTTTTAATAACTCAGTGGTACCACTGCAAAAAGGTGGTGTATGTCTCCTCATGAAAAACAAAGCAATTTTGCTTGTGTCTGTCAAGAACTTGCTAGGAAAATACTAACTTGACTGACCGAATTTCTGTGTCTGAATTTATCCTTTACTGTCACACAGAGCCCTTCAATAAGTTTCCATACTCTGTCTTGGATCAAGTATGGTTCTTCTTTTTTCATCCCTGTTGTTTGAAAAGGAACTTCACAGCACTTGTGATTAGAAACTTAGATAAGTATTCTAGCTTTTACTTTCCTATTTATTTATTTATTTATTATCTATTTATTTATTTATTAGAAATAACCCTTTGCCAGGTTTCTATTCCTCCCATAAGACGGATTCTTCATTATCCATATCATTCCAATAGCCCTTTTCTGTCTCCATTCCAGTTTAAAATACAGTTCTGTGAATACAAATGACTAGAACTATGTAAAATATTCTACCCTAGCTTGTACCAATGCCTTATATAATGTAGAAGACAGCACCATGCAGCTGCTCACTCACTCCTCCCCCTTCCCAGTGGGATGGGGAGGAGAAATGAAAAAAAGAAGTAAAACTCCTGGGTTGAGATAAGAACAGTTTAATAACTAAAGTAAAATAAAATATAATACCAACAATAGTAATAATAATAGTAAAAATATAATAACAATAATAATTATAATGACAAGGAATATAAAAAAAATATATAGAGAGAAATAAAACCCAAGAAAAGAGAAGTGATGCACAATGCAATTGCTCACCACCTGCTGACCGATGCCTGAGCAGTTATCAGCCCCTCCAGGCCAACTCCCCCCAGTTTATATACTGAGCATGACGTTCCATGGTACAGAATATCCCTTTGGCTAGTTCGGGTCAGCTGTCCCAGCCAGGCTCCCTCCCAGCTTCTTGTGTACCTGCTTGCTGTCAGAGCATGGGAAACTGAAAAATCCTTAACTTAGGATAAGCGCTACTTTGCAACAACTAAAACATCAGTGTGTTATCAACATAATTCTCACACTAAATCCAAAACACACTGTACCAGCTACTAAGAAGAAAATTAATTAACTCTATCCCTGCTGAAACCAGGACATCAGTGAAAATGATAGTCTAGACTTGTTTTTTCCTATTTCTACAGCCATGTCACACTGGCAAGCTCCCTGCCATCCTTTGGTTTACTATTTTATCCTGTTTCATATGCTCCTCTTTCACTTCCAGCTGATAAACATCCAGTTTTTAGAAAATGTTTTTGTCAGCAGTTACTAAGTGGATGCCCATGTGCTTTGTACTATACAAACCTATTGCTGCTGCTCTGTCTTAGAAGTCTTAGAGGTCATACTTTATGTGTAGTTAGTCCTCAGCAGTATCTTCATTTGGCAGTCAGCTAGAATATCATGAGCACACACCTTGTTCTCTCACTAATGACAACACTATGCAGGATCAGTCCTAAGACTGATGGGTATGCAATGCCACTGGTGGTAATTTCATCTTGGGTACTTCCTTTTCAATATATGCCCACTTTAGCCTTCTGCTTAGTTTTTGCCTTATCTATCTTCCAGTTCCTATATTAACACCCTTCCTGAACTCCTTAAACAGTAATTTCCTGTGTGGTAAAGTACCAAATGATTTATCATAATGTACACTCTTAGAAACATGACATTTACCTTACCTTACAAGAAAGTTGTCTTGTTGAATGTAAATTATGTCAGACTAACCTAGTATGCACCTCTGATAAAGAAAACCACATTACAGTTTAGCTCTCTTTCCATTTGCCTCCACAGCTCATTGTTCTTGACTTGAAAAATCTGTGCTAAGGGCTCCTGTAGGGGTGACTAAACTGGTGGGTATGCAGCCACCTAGATCACTTCACCAGTTCCTTCCCCAAAAGCTTTCTGTAATTAGGCATGCTATCTCCAGTCAGAGGGCAGGTTCTCTCATCTTCACACCACACATTCCCAAACTGATAGTCATTAAAAACTTCTGCTGCTGAACTTGCAATTTCACGGGTGCTTTTTGTAGTGTTTTAGCTGGTCCCTTTTTCCCTTCCTCTCCTTCTTCATTTCACTGCAGTCAGCAGCCCAAACTCTGCTTTTACGTTGAATATGGTAATGAAATTACCAGTCCTACTCTCTTTCCTGATTAGGTACCCTGTCATTACCCTCATAATCTTCATTTCCACTGAAAACGAAAGTATTAATTTAGTATATAGGACATTCCCTTATTCATCTTTAATCATCCTTCTCTTCTCAGCCTGTCTTTCTTTCCTTGTTCCTCTCTTGTATAGCTGGTGAAGACATCACTAGCATTTGTTTTTGCTTTCCTTCCAAGGTAAAGCTTAATTAGCCTTTTAACTAAATTTGTTTCTTTTTTTGTCCTAATCTTCAAGACAGAGCCCTGTTAGCTTATCGCACTCTTTTTGTGCTGCAATTCTGTTTGTCCTTTTAACATCCCATCTGATGTATTTATTCATTTTAGTAGGTCTGTAGCCCATTCCTAGCAATCTTTTTCTCCTTGCGTGGAAGTCTGGCTCTGGGTAGCGGTGGCGCTTAGACCTCATGTAATTCTGCTTGTACTTAAATCAATAAGCTGCTCTTCCTAGTCAGTCTTGCCAATTTGTACCCAGTTTCTCAAGATTTCTTCCTATAAAACTGAAAATCTGTTTTTGTATGTCATATAATCCAAAGTGATCTGATTCAGTTGCTTCAGTCCAGTGATACCTCCTACAACCAGGTCTTTTGTAAGGTGCTTGTTGCTTTCCGAAATTAAGTTCAGTATGAAATCCTGTTAGCTCATTGTGGTGGGTTGACCCCAGTGAGCAGCTAAGCATCCACCCACTCAATATTAGTATGGAATATCCCTTTGGTCATTTTGGGTCAGCTGTGCTGGCTATGTCCCCTCCCAGCTACTTGCCCACCTCTTGCCCTACTCGCTTAGGAGTGCAGAGCAGGAAAAACAAAACCTTGACACTGTGCAACCATTGCTCAGTGATAGCCAAAACACTGGTGCATTACCAACATTGGTTCAGACACAAAGCCAAAACACTGCGCCATATGGGCTGTTATGAAGAAAATTAGAATCATAGAATCATAGAATCATTTCGGTTGGAAAAGACCTTCAAGATCATCACGTCCAACCATTAACCATGCCCCCTAAACCATGCCCTGGAGTACCCTGTCCACTCGCTTTTTGAATACCTCCAGGGATGGTGACTCAACCACTTCCCTGGGCAGCCTGTTCCAATGGCTGACAACCCTCTCAGTAAAAAAATTTTTCCTAATATCTAACCTAAATCTCCCTTGCCTCAACTTGAGGCCATTTCCTCTTGTCCTATCTCCAGCCACCTGACAGAAGAGACCAGCACCCACCTCACTACAACCCCCTTTCAGGTAGTTGTAGAGAGCGATAAGGTCTCCCCTCAGCCTCCTCTTTTCTAGACTGAACAACCCCAGATCCCTCAGCCGCTCCTCATAAGACTTGTTATTAACTCCATCAGAGTTAATTAACTCCATCAGAGCCAGAACCATTATATACATTAACACAGAAATCAATCAGCTGTCACATTCAACATTTGTGGTCCTAGCATGTTCACGTTTTTTAGAATTTCACTGTCCCAGATCTGTCCATTACATAATACTCATGGCTTCTGGTTTTGTAAGTTATATATTCTTTAGGGATGACAAAGAAAAATATGGACAAGTAAAACCCTAAATGCCCCAAATCCCAAGGCAAATGTTAAAAATGAATATCTGGAGAGTTTTTAATATGTCAGTTTTCAAACTCTTCTCATCATGTTGTGACATATGACATTGCACAGGGGTTAATTTGACCCCACATCATCTCACATTTTATTTTTTTTTAATGGAAATTTCTTGGAGCACACTGCAATCTGTACAAGGCTATTTTGTTGGACAGCAGCTTCTCCCTTTGATTTTTCAGCTAGTGTATGTATAGTAGGGTTGGACATAACTACAATCACAGTGACTACTGCTTTTCCACTATCATGTGCCATGGAGAATGTGCTTTGCAACACTGTGCTAAGAGCAGAAAGGATCTTTACCATCTTCCAGTCCCTCAGATGAATATTTAAGTCTCAGACTGACAAATGGTCAGTATTGTTTTGGTAGGAAAAAGAATGAGGATATTTATCTATAATGGCAAACTTGCCAGTGACAGCTATGTTAAGAAATGTAACTCTTCACAGCTAAGGACAGGGCATGTCACTCATTTTGCACCATAATTTAAAAATCATTTGTTCTTTCATGTTATATTCCTATAAATGAGCATTGTGTATGCTGATTCATAAAAGTTTCATCTGTGTTAAAAGTTTTTATCTTGTTTCGCTTTGCGGTATGTTGTGCTTCTTTTATTAAGGACATTACTCACATCTTGAAGGCCAAGGTTATCTGTGTTGTTCTGGATGCTCAGAATTATCAGTAAATTTCTGTGTTTCCCTGCTGTTTGGGGCCCTGCACATGCTCCTGAATTGTGTAGGAGCAAGAAAATGTGCTATAGCTTCTCTCTCAGTCTGAACTGTTACTGTAATAGTTAAAGAGATCCCTTTGTAATACTAATATTAATGAATAAGGAGCCTTTGTGTACACAGTCATTAAATTCTGTCATTATTTGTAAAGTTAAAAGCCATAAGCATTTTTTAAGATTTCACTGAAAATAATGTGGAAATGTTCCAGATCTTCATGGCATCCTTCTTTCTCCATCACATGCACTCACACATGCACACAGACTTAGTCAAGTTTCAAATATCCTCAGCAGCAACGAAACCAAATAGCAGTGACGCATATACTGTTTTGTTTAGCTGTTCCTGTAGAAGAAATAATACTGTATAGACATGGAGTTAAAAACAGGAAATGCAGATGGTGCAAAGGCAAATGGTACAATGCAGTCATATGTTTGTAGGAAACAAAAAAAATATCAGTCTTAAGACATCTGATAGTGGGAGTTCTGTGTTCTGTTGTCCTTAATTGCACTGAGTCTTAATGACGCTCGTGTCCTTAATCACATTTCTCTTACTTCAAATCACCCCACTCATTTCAACAAGACTACTTTGGGATTCATTACTGTTCAGTATAAGGTGAAGTATTACAATTTGGCCCTAATTTAGTAACCATTTAGTTAAATGTATGCATTTTGAATGATAGCTGTGGATCTCCTTTTCTAAGCACACACTGAAAATACTTCATTTCACAGTGATAATATTAATTTCATTTCAGCTATAATATTCATTCAGGTCATATTAATTTGACAATGTCCACTAGCAAAGCCGTTTGTGCTGTGGGAATAGAGTATTGGAAAAATAAAGATCATTTGATTCAATCAGTAATACATTCATAATGTGTAGCACTGTTTACTTGTAAAAGTATTTCATTTACTTGCTTTGGCAACATCCCATCTACCAGTAAGGACCAGAATCTGAGTCTAGATATAAAGAGACTGATGTTCTTGCCCACTGCCACAGAGATGGCAGGTCCTGTCCTGCCATTGATTTTGAAGTAGACCTCTCCAATAAATACATTATGTGAAAGTCAGTACTGTATATAAGAGAAGGAGATATCCTGTGTGACTCCATTGCTGTGATAAATTATTATCCTATCCCCAAGCACTTGTCTTAAAATTAAGAAAAATAGTTGCCAGGTACTCTCAGTTAACTTCATGGTAGTGCTCTGAATCTTCTAAGTAATTTTGTATTTTGTGTTTTGAGAGGGTTTTTTGCTCCTAATTTTTAAGAAACGGACTCCAGTCTTGTAACTGTAACTTGCCACTTGAACTTTGTCTTTGAACTTCATGCCAGCACCATTTGACTTACAGGAACAGTGAAAAGAAGGTATAATCCATCATAGATGACAGCCATTTGTTTTAAATCAAAGTTCTCTAATTTTAGCAATAAGCCTAAATGTTGAAATAAACAAAAACAGTGATATTTTTGCTTAAAAGTGGTTAAGATACCACAAAGCTACCAATTTCACCAATCTTTCAGTCTCTGCAATGCAGATTTCAAAGAGGGATGAGGCCAGATGACTTCACTCAATTCTCAGAGAGAGAATTTATTAAGGTCAAGACAATCTAAACATCACACTTGATCCACAGCCGGTTCAGAAGTAGAATTATGATGAGTTTACTGTTCTCTCTGCCACTATTTATCTCCTCACTTCAGAGCACATAACAATATAATGAAATAATAGACAATCTGGGTGAATAAATAACTTCGCGTGTTGCTGTGCATTTTGAAAAGAAATTATAACTCCTCTAGAGTTTCCTTGCTATGATTTTGTGTTGTCATTTATTAATACTTTGCTTCTAGGGTAATCCACATGCAAATGGAACAATAAACAAAGAACCTTCTATGCCACGGGAGCATGTTAAAGTAAGTCTTCAGAGAGTCATATTCTACTGCTGGAGAAAACAGCCCTGAGTCAGCACTCTCTCTTCTCCTTTCCCCCCACCTTCTCTCCCTTCTTTACGCTGGCAGGAAATGAAAACTATTTCAGCGTGTTATATAAAATGTGTAGAATCGATGTGATCATTTCAGTCTTGCTGTATACCAGCCATGAAGGCTTATTGATAGCATCACTAGACATTTCCTAAGCTATTCAAAAGTTATCACCTGTCTTCCCCACTCTCAATCTGACGAGACCTTAGGTGTTATGCTTAAATAAAAAAAAAAAAAAAAAAAGCTGCACTTTCCAGAAAGACAAGTTTGTCTGCTTTGGTTCTCTGAGAGTTACTCACTAGGTTAACTTACATGTTCCCTTATGTTGCTTTTCTGTTAGAGTCTTTTCTGTATCCCAGAAGGTAGGAGAGTAAAGCAGATAGTATCTACTTTTGACTCAATGGCCAAATTGAGAGGCAGCGTATAAGTGGATGCAAGATCCGTATCAGAGAGTGGATGCAAGGCTTAGGGATTCTTACCAAGCCCAAGCAAGTTTAAGCTAGTTTAATTTAAATGCGGAGTGTGGCAGAAGAAGGTGCTATACCAGGTTAGATTCCCTGGGACTAACTGAGGCCTGATCCAAAATTCAAAGGCTTAATGGCCTTTGAAGCAGATCTTGGATTCCCACCTGAATCTAGTGATGTGGTTAGCTGCCAAAACTGGTATGCTGTCATTGCTGGCTGATATTTTCAGATGTGGTCAAGTAAATAGCTTGATTTCTAGAAGTGTTCAGTACTCATTGCCCCGAAAGACTTAGTGACTGTGTAGCTGTATAATACATATATATAGGCTGTTCCAGCTTAGCACTCAAGCATAAAAATTTAATTCACACTGCATACTGCGTTCTGCTAAAAACAAGCAATGCTCAAGTATATGAATGAACTTTACACATAAGATTTTTACACACAATAACTCATTCAAGCCTTTTTCTCCTCTCTTTTCGCCTTCTCCTCTCACTGATTCTAGACCTACTAATTGTTTTGGAGGTTGAAGATTTTTAAGCACAGGTGAAGACTAGCATGGATGGTAGCACTAACAGCTTTCCACATGTCTCTACCAAGATATCACATTCTTGTGATAAGAGAACAGTCAAGTTTCTCTGCCCATGTTACCTGGAGCCTTTGCTGAGATTGTCAACAAGGTTGCCAATTAGAAGCAATTGTGACATTTTGTTCATGTGTGTGATGCAAGACCTGCTGACTAGGAGTTGCTGAAACCACCAGCTCATTTCACAATATTTAAACAGTAAATTACCATACCTAGCATTTTTGTCAACAAGCTGAGGGATTGATTGATTGGGTGTGTACATCCTGCATAGTGATTATTGTCAGCCATAACTCTTCAACCTGTAACAGGGTGAACACTGCTTTTAATTTACAAGGATGTCAAGACACTTGCAGACAAAGTGTTTGGGTGAGACTGGCTGTGCTCACCTTGAGTGATCCACTTGTAACTTTCTCAGACCTCTTGTGTACAATGAATAGTGATTAATGCACAGGCTGTGTGAAAAAAAGGCATGACAGGAAAGGAGTGGGGAAAAAAAAGAAGAAAAGTGCTGGCAGGCACAAAAGTGAGAATGAAAAACTCTGAAAGCTGACTTGTACTCTGCATGAAAAACATTCCTACCCTTTATTGTGCCTGTGAAAATGCAAGGGGATGGCAGCAATGCTACATGGCGAAGGGTTAGTGCTCGTGGAATAGAAGGGAGCAGATAAGAGTATCAAAGTATATGTCAGAGTAGAGCATTCTCAAATCCCTTGATACTGAGCTCTCTCACTACTGGTGGTGTATACACATTAAAATCAATCAACATACTGCATATATTATATTGATGATGCGGCAAAGTAGAGTCTACCATTTGGAGGGTTCTTTCTGAATTGTTATTTGCTTTGTGGCAGTCTGTCAGAGGACTGATTGCTGACCAAAACCCATCATCCCTAAGGACATTTGCAATATTGACAGTTTCTTCTCCTCAGTACACCTCTGGATGAAAGTGGCAAGCATGTACATTCATTTCTCCTGTTTTTTCTTCTCCCCTCCTGGGCCACTAACTCTCTCACAGTAAAGACCCCACACCTCGCTCTAGTTTTCTCTCCCTTTTCCTTAGCCATGCTGCAATGAGAAGAACATTTAAGACCTATTTTTAACACATTTATTCTGCAAATATGCTGATCTTCTGACATGCATTTGTAAGAATTGCTTGATTTTGTAGCTCTTCACTTCTGAAAACATAATGCCACCTCTAGTTCCTTCCATGTTTTGCTTTATTTCAGTATAAATTACACAACTTCCTCTACAACGCAAAGGCATCTTCCCCACAATTTTCCTATTCCATTCTCACTTTTCTGCTTTTTTTTGGTGGCTCATATGATTGCCTACAGGGATTCACCATGGCCACAACATCCTTCTGGAGCAAACTGAAATCACAGCACTACACTTGAAACACTAGAGGTTGCTAAAGCCTGTGTTTGTTCATTGGGTTTTCTCAAGTGAAACAACATGATAGATCTTACTGAATTGAAGTCATGGTAAGAAAATTCCTCCTACTCTAAGCATACCTAAACGAGCGCTAGACAATTCATTCTCTGAATTCTCTTCCTCCTCTACTCGTAACAAAATGCACAACAAAAGATCCTATTCCAGTGTGTAAAAGGCATCTATGATAAATACAGGATATCTAGGACACAGGAAGTCGAGGATAAATGCAGGATCAAGGATTTCATCTTTAGGATCTGTTTACACTTTGTCAGACACGAAGGTTTCTGACTTAAGAATAGTTGGTTGCCTTGTTTTAAAATATGGATTTTAAGAATACTGCCAGAAAAAAGGGTATATCTAAATTTTAAAAAGTAATGTTATGTAAATTGACAATCTTATGTAAGACCAGATACACATAGTGTATACATGAGATGATTGTGCCTCATGTGAGACTATATCTCCACACAATGCTTCTCCAGATGGCTTTTTGAATCTTACATTGTAGGCTTCTCATTGGGTTGAAGAGTAGCGCCTGTAAAAAATTGAGCTATTTAGTGGTGATTTGAGTATGTCTCCTACTCTCATACATGCAAGCCTTTAGCTAACAAAGGGCAGCCAATCGCTATTACCGTTCTTCTGATTATTAGCAAAATCAGTACAAGTTGATTGCCTGACAAGGGGAGACTGTACTGAAGGACTAGCCATGACTATGGTAATCGATTTTCACAGCTGCATGAGAATCTTAACTGAAGTAGTTTTGTTCTCTAGCATCCCAGCTCCTGGAGTCAAGTTCTTAGGCAAGGAACTCATATTATGTTCTCTTGAAAAAAAGGCTGTGTAACCAAAAAACTATAATGTGACACATACCTGCCATGCCCCTCAAAATGAAAATCAAATAGAAAGACACCCAGATGGGTTATTTTTAGTAACTGCATGGTTTCATAGGCTTAATTTACAAGTAGTGAACACTTGGGGCTGCCAATCTGTGAATAGTCTTTGGAGGAGCTGCTTGGGCCCCTTTCCAACCTCTCTTTCTAAGAGGAATTTCTATGAGGGGGGTAGGGCACTTATAATGAACTTGCCCTGACATCTGGGCTGGGGGAAGCTAACCGCCGCCTTTG
This sequence comes from Harpia harpyja, assembly GCF_026419915.1. NCBI lineage: Eukaryota > Metazoa > Chordata > Aves > Accipitriformes > Accipitridae > Harpia > Harpia harpyja. The sequence goes on from NC_068940.1 coordinate 1,101,837, forward strand.
TTCCCAGCAATTCCAGTGGTTTCCAGTACACTCCAAAGTCCCTCAGAATATTCTTGTTTCGGGAAGGGAAAGCAAAACCATGAGAAGAGATCCTGAGTAAGGTAGCGAAAGCTGGCCCCCACTTCCAGGAGGATACACACGCAGGGGAATGGCAGGGCCAGCTGGCTGGGCAAGGTCCCCACTGTGGCGGGCAGGATGTCCCGTGTGATGACACCAGGTTGGAAGGTTGCCCAGCTTGTGTGAGCCCATCACATAGCTTCTGAGCAATAGCACAGGCTATATTTAGAGGGGGAGGATAAGAGATGAGACATATGGTGCCTGATTCACCTTCAACCTCAAGTCTACTCGTGTACACGAACAGACTCCCATTGATTTCAATGGCTAAGACTCCTCCATTTCAGCACCAGCAGCATGACTGACTTTACAGTGCTAATGGAAGTGCAGTTCAGCCTAAGTAAAAAGCACGCGCTTTTGTTCTGTGTGCAACTGATGCTTTAAAAATAGCGGGGGAAAGAGCAACTGTCTTGGCTCTCCCCTTCCTGCAAGGGCCTGGTAACAAATTGCAAGCCTTTTCTGCTTGACTTACTAAGACGTCGCTGAACCTCTCCAACAAAATTTATTTTATAAATAAACTTTGTTATTATGGTTGGTCAGAGTTGAGTCTCTGGTCAGAGACGAAAGCAAAGTCCTCTTCATCGGTTAGTCATTCTTTGCACTTTAAACCTACGTAGTTGGAGAAAGAAAAGTTGAAAGCATCTTGGGCTGAGCCCAACTCTTTGTCTTACAAGAGCTATGGAAAGCAGTGCAAAATTATTTAAAATGAAAATCAATTTGTGCCTGTTCCTTGGCCATTATGTGAAACAGACCCTGCTTTGTAATGCTGCTGATCTCTGTATAGTCATAAAACAGAGATTTATTTGCTTCTCATCTCCAGCAATTAACTGCCACAGATGTCAGACAATTATGCTGAATGAGTGTGCTGCGCCTTCGTTTTCTTCTTTTGTCCGAGTTGCCGATTTTGAAAGCTGCCCAGCTATTGAAACTCCACTTAAAGTGCCTAAGATCAGAAACAAGCCCAGGGCAGCAACGTGGTATGATACTGGAATAAATAGAGCATTTGTTGACTCATGACCCATCTAGATCAGAAGCCCTCAAGAGTGTTTTATGCTAAAATAAATAAATAGATCTCTGAAGTTAACTGCTCCATGCAGAGCAGACTCAACGCTTCGTGTAACATTTGCCTCAACAGCACAAAAGCAGGCAGAGAGCTGCCCTGCAGCTCTGCTGTTCCAGACAGAGGAGAATCCAAGCAGGGCTATGCCTACTCCCTACCACCTGCTCTCCCCACCTTCTCTGAAGAAGACATGTCAGCACAGGGCAGAAAGTGCAGCCTTAGGCTTCTTTGAATTATACAGAGGGCTAAACAGTCCCCAGCTGGCCCAGGATCAGAGGAATGGACTTAAGTTGCTTAAAGCCACCTTTCTCACTGCTTACCAGATGCTTTTCAGCTGTGCAGGGGGTGAAATAGGTTCGGTAGGGAAGCTATCCTTAAACACAGCTTGGGATTCATTCCTTATGTCATGATGTACCTTCTGTGACCTGGCTAACAAGGAAATCCAGTGATACCCTATGTGTCATAATATGTTCCCTTGCTAAGCCTTCAGCTGCTCTTCACTTTGTGCTGCACTGATACCAGTTCTCAATGAAAGAGCGAGCCCGACATTCGTAGTAGTGATTTTAATTTAACAAGACATAAGATTGTGGTCATCTTAGGGCACAGTTCATACCTTCTTAATTTGGAAGACACAAAGCATAGGCTACACACATTTGAAGCAAACAATGACAAGCCATTATCATCAAGTGTAGCTACAACAAAGTGGCCTTGTTTATCTTGCAGTTCCCCACACTCATCCATTTTAAATATTGAATGAATATTGATGGAGGACCAGTCCCCTTGAGACAAGAAATCACTTTTCTAGGCATCGGTTTCTGAGCCATGGTATAGAATGTCTCACTTGAAGTCCTTCGGGGGAGTACTAGCTACAAAGTATTTCCTATGGTGGCTGCAAGGAAAATGCAGTGATTTTAGCAATCACAATAGTTTCACCCACTTTGATACTGGTAAGTGTGGGAACTTAACTTTTTTAGGCTATGGTGAATTACTGATGAAGTAATTTTGAGACATCCTTGTATTGGATTCTGTTGCATGTAATGCAAACAGAAAATGCAATTCAGAGCCACAGTCATTTAAAGTTATTTAAAAATTCTGAATTTGCTACTCTGAGTCCAGCAGAATTTATTTCTGAGTGGGGCATGGCATTTCTGTATTGCTCTGTGAGTAAGCATTTATCTCAAGATTTTCAAGATGGTCTAGCCTTTTTACTCTTACTGCTATGAGATCACTGTCCTTAGACGTCACTGCCTTCCCTGATGTACAGGCTTGAAACAATATACTTTCTGTTTCATCTGATCACTTTCACCTTGGATCTATCTTTCCCTGTATGCAGATCTCCACAAAATCTGACAAATTGTCTCATCTATGTTAAACTACAGCATAGCATCACTGATCAGTCAGAACTGGCCCCAAAGTGATTTTTTACCATTTTCTTCAGGCACTGTTTGCCATGCTCTCAGCTGGTCTGCACAGAGGCGTTGGACCTGCTCAGACTCTGGATAAAGCATCCATGCAGGGGTCCTCAGTGAAAAGGAGCAGTCCCATCTATCGCAGACTCATTACTGAGCACAGAGAAAAGAGTAAGAATCTGAGGTCAGCCTAGAGGAACCACAGTCGGTGCTCTCTGCCTTCCAGGGAGCCTGGCTGCAGCCTGAGTTGGGAGATTCCAGGTACCAGGTGGATTCCTGGGCAGTATCTGGGACCGTGTTTTGTGTAAGAAAGGAGAAAGCGTGAGGACAATGGTCAGACCACTGCATCTGAGTGGGCCAAAGTCAGAAAGTGGGTGTGGGACAAGTAATTTTCTGGGAACACAGAATTCTTGAGTTGCTGGAAACTGCTCCAGATTTGTGGATCTGTGCTTCCCAAACTCACCCAGAAAGGCTGACACACATGGCCAGCCTCATCACGCCAGTAGGCCCGTCTCCACGTACCTCTATGCTCTGGGATGGGATGCATCTTCCAAAATCATACTTGAACCAGATGGTAGCAATTTTCAGCTGCTGGCACTGACAATGAATCAGACATTTGTTACTCCAGAGAGATTTTAATGAAAAGAGCAATGGCCTCTATCCATCTCCCTGGCAGCTTCCAGAAAACAGGTAAGCATGAATCATGCTTCTAATCTCAGCTGTTGCATTAGGGATTAAAGAACTGAGCATGAGCCAGGGAAATAGCACCCCTTTCTGTTGTAACCGCACAAGTCCGTGACTCTGCTGCATCTGCAAACACCATGTGCAATAAAAGCGTCGGACTGCGCTTGTTTGGGGGTCCCTTGCTCAAAGGGGAGATTTTGGTGACTGGAAATGGGATGGTTTGGTTTCTCACTACCCAGCGGAATATTAACCTGCAAAGAATGATTATCTTCAGTTGGCCAATTCGCCATCCCAAGGAGCGTGCCTACACATCCTGTCATCTCCAGTCACCTGCCTTCTCCACATTGTAAATTCTTATTCCCCAGGCACAGTGGTGGCTCCTGGTAACCTTTTAAAACCAGAAAGCCATCTTCCTTGGAATCATCCCCACAAGACAGCAGGGTTAACATTCCTATGCATAAACATAAGTAACAAACGAAATAAATGAACTAAAGTGGACACGATGCACTCTGGACTGTGGGGCATTAGTCCCTTGATGAATGCTGGTTTGCACAGGAGTTGTCATGCTAATTTGGAAAGGGTATGATTGGAGGTTCACATGAAATCTGGGTCAAACTTGCACTGCCACAGATGGCAGAAATACTTAGATCCAGTATTAAAGATCATGCAGCCATAGTTTCATTGTCAGCTCTTCTTTGGAAATATAGAAATCTCTGGAAAGGAAACTAAACACAACACAGATGTCTTCATGTTGCAAGCCAAAAAAAAAAAAAAAGTTTGAAAAGTCTGACATTTTTAAGAAGAATGACTGTGAGTTCACATATACAGCAGAAATACAGACATACCGGCACACATAAGCATGTCTTCACATGCTCATTGTTGCTAGCAGCAAGATCTTAAAGATACTGTCCTGAAGGATCTGCAGTATTTACAGCATATCTGATAGCTGGACTTGTGCCAGTGGTGCTCACCTGGTGTATAAATAACACAATTTCCAAGACTAAACAAAATTTGTTGTACTGGAGAAAACAATGTAAAATGTTTTCCTCTCTTATTGACAAATAGGCACTTAAAACTTCTAAGTTTGTGGCAGTACTGTTTTTCAGTGTTCCTCATACGTAATTAAACGAACCAAATTGTTAAGTGTATCATGTGCTAGGGCAGTATACCTAGACAGAGTATTTTAGCAAGTTAATTAGATGCGTGATAGGAAAGCATTATGTACATTTGTTTTGCAGGAATACTTTATTCAAAACTATGTAAGAGCTGAATGGGTAGATTTTAATCTAGCATTTCAAATTCACTCTTCTCGGAGGGCAAAATTATGATATTCACCTATAGATAAAAAAGGAGTTTATGTGAAAGAAAAGCATTAAAAGTTGGAAACTTAAGTAAGCCAGTGATATTCAAGTAGTTACGGACAAAGCCTTCAGAGCCTGTTTGGTACCAGACCAAATAAATTATCCAGACCCTACCACTTCTATTTCCCAGCAGTTCTCCTTTTTCCACAGCAGTCTCTCCCACTCCTTCCTATACCGTCTTGCCTCTCTCCCTCTCCCTGTACTTAAGCAGAGGCAACAGCAGCAAAGAGCTTGAGCAAGAGGGAGCAGCCAAGATGTAGCACAGACAGGGTCAAAGGAGGCTCTGTAGTGAAAGAATCGTCTTGACGAAATCCTCCTGAGCTTTCCATGGGCCCTCTCAACACAGTTTAGGCACTCCTAAATGCTTTTAAGTAATTTTAACTTGGATGGGTAAAAATAGCACCTCTTTTTGTCAGAAGCCGAAAAGCAGAAAAATGAGTTTGTGCACCCTAGTTACTGATGTTTTTGATGCAATTCAAAGCAGTGCAGGCCTCCAAAAAAGCCTTTGAAAAAATTTTGAGAAAGCCTCTGTGGTCTTTACCCTACAAAACACATCAGACAACATTACAATAAGGTTGGATTACCATCAATACCTAGACTCAAGTTAGGCAACCTGTTTTCAATGTTTCCTCTCCAATACCCGTACCTCAAGAGCCCATAAAGTAACATGTCCAAATTCAGGCCTGTGCACCAAAATAAAATCTTCACCTTGCAAAAAAATACACAACTTCCACTATGCCCTTTCATGCCAAGGCAAGTTGGGGAGGTAGTAAAGGGCTCTCACAGGCACTCCCTGAAACCGGTACATACTTTACCTTCAGCCAAGGAGCATTGAGAAGATGTGACATTCTTTCTCTCCCCTGGAAAACATCAGAGAATGTCAGAGAAATTACTCTCCATCTGATCCTCCTAATACCAGTAATTTGCTGGTTTGACATCATAAGAAGAGTGAGCACAGGGGATCTTTGACCAAGAGGAGCGCAGCCTGCAAGTCAGCACAACGCCGGTGGTGCAGCGCGGAGTGGGGCGAGCGCAGGGCTGGGCTGTGGATGCTGAAAGCTGGAACGCTGCGTGGAGCAGGTGGGCCCCTGGGAGCTTGAAAGTGAGTGGGAGGAAGGGGCTGACAGAAGACTTTTTGGGAGGCTTTTTTTTTTTGTTGGGTTTTTTGTTGTTGTTTGCCCTCCCCCAAGCCAACTGGGCAACACAGAGCAAGACGCAAGCTTTGGAGTGTGTGTGAAGGGTGAAAAAGGAGCAGATAAAGAACAGGCTCCTGCCTCAGGTAGGAAAGGTGTTGGCACCCTGGGGAATATGAGAGAAGAAATGTAAACAAAAGGCACAGTTGTGCAAAGCCTTGGAACTGAAACAAGCATGTAGCTCATCTTTGATGCCCCAGGTAAGTGAAAACTAGTTCAGGTTCTTAGCGCAATAATACCTTGCTCATGTTACGCATGCTGGCCCTGTCTTACAGTCTTACCCAGATAGACACTGGGCCCTTTTGCTTCTGGGAAGCCCATTAATATATATGGAGTGAATATAAATGCAAACGACTGCTCACAAATCCCCTGTTACAGAACTGTGATCATTATTAACTAAGCAGGCATTGGTGGGCCTGGCAGCTGGAAGAAGGACAAAGTTTTCCACATTGTTTTATATGACAAAAAGAACATCTTTCTCCAAAATTACTCTCTGTAGTTCTTGGCGACAGAAGGCTTTTGAAAAATATACCAGCGAAGCTACAAGCTTGTTAAATATTACCTTTAAGCAATTTACTGTCTTGCATGAGAACTGCTTTTTTGTCCTTGGCTGTCTTAATGATGGGTTCTTCAAACAACCAATGCAAGGATTATTCAGTGTTGTGTAGGTAACTGTAGTTAAAGCTTAAAAAACCTAGTAATTCCTTTCATTCTCATGTTTTTAACTGAAATTTTGTCTTTCAGGGGAAGCTGAAAATAACCTTCAGAAAATGTCACAAAGAATTACCTTCTTCCAGAACTCATCAGTGGGCTTGGCATCATGCACCTATTTTGGTGACAACAGTACCTACTCCATTTAAAAAGCCATCATTTACTCTAAATCTGGCTTATTCAGAGCCATTTAGGTAAGTCAAATGGCACAACTGCAATTTTGAAAAAAAATTGCATTTCATTTTATTTCAGTATAACAAAAAAAAAGGAAAAATGTCTAAGCTAAGTAATTAGTTCCAAAACTCAACTTTTCTACTCTATATTGAAAAATGGGCTAAAGACACATGAAATACTGTTTTATGGGGAATTTTAAGGAAGTAAGCTTCTGTATTTGAAACGATTCTGTTTCAGGAATGAAAAGTGGAAGAAAATATATACTATCGTCTTCAGTAAAATTATTTTAGAAATCACATTTCTTTTAGAACCATAAATAAGAAAAAGCCTTCGTAATCATCTGTTTCTTTTATTATGTTGCTTCAAGGTAGAATATACTTTCCAATTCTTCATATACTGCAATTTCATGTACATTTAAGTCTGAGTTCCCTGGGTTTAATCCTTCATTTGAGAATAATTTGATGATTATATCTTAAGCTACAATAAAGATTATATATAATTTTTTGTGGTGAAATGTATTCCTAATGACTTGAAAGGAAAGTAACCCATAAATGCTACATGTTGTCACTAGTACTGACTATAATTAAAGTAGAATACTTTTCCCAGTTTTCTGTGCTCTACACTTGTAGCTGTAATACTAAAACACAGGCCAATAGTCAACTTCTATCTTCAAAAGGCATAGCAGAATAGGAGAAAAAAATTCTCTCCAATAGGCAGCTAGAGATTGCTGTGATATTCTTCCTAGTAACTTAGGTTTTCATTGAAAAAAATGTCATCTGTAATGCTGATTTGTGCAAAATCTTTTGTAACTCAATTTCTGCTAAATAAGAATCAGTAATAGAACATAACCATATATCTTACATACTATTGCAGGAGAGTACTTACTGTCTTTTTAGGAAAAAATTCCTCTTAGGAAAATTCTTATTAGGAAAAAATTCTTTACTGTGAGGGCGGTGAGGCACTGGAAGAGGTTGCCCAGAGAAGTTGTGGATGCCCCATGCCTGGCAGTGTTCAAGGCCAGGTTGGATGGGGCTTTGAGCAACCTGGTCTAGTGGAAGGTGTCCCTGCCCATGGCAGGGGGGTTGGAACTAGATGATCTTTAAGGTCCCTTCCAACCCAAACCATTCTATGGTTCTGTGATTTTTAGGAATATAAGAAAGGTAGATGACATCTATTTAAGTCAAATAAGCACTTATATGTGATGTCAGATATTTATAAAAGCAATTAATTTGAAACACTATCTTTTTTATATATCAAACAGAAAACTTTCAAACAAGAGGGTTATGGCAAGCCGTATTCCTTCCATATGTTGACAAGCTGATAACATTTTCCAGGGGCAATACCTGAGTCTGTGAAGATGCACATTTAAAAAAAAAAAAAACAGCTCCCAATATTTGTAATCCAGTGATTACCATCAGTTCTGGGCATAGCATTCAGAATTTAGCAAGTTAACCATTTTTTCTTATCTAAAACTCAGGTAGGTATTAAAAAGACTTTAGTTGTACAGGAGTTTCATAGCAGTTAGAAAAATAAAGGCAGGAATTTTAAAATGTCACATGAGAACTGGAATTGCTTAATCAATATTCAGAACTTCCTGAAAATTAGTCCATAATTGTCAGGGTCTATAGACCACAAGTTCAAAACTATCAGTCCAAGTACTTTCTATCAGGGATTACAAAGGCTTTGACATTTTGTCTTCCAAATAAAGGCAAAATTGCTTCATAATAATCGATAGCAGTCTTTGGAGGAAGATCAACACAGGTATGTAAATCACATACCAATATTAAATTCTGTGACATTTTTGCCAGAATGGCATGTAGTCATAGGTAAAACATAGCTCAGAAAGATTTGTTACACAAAAGAATCTCTCTCTCTCTCCTCTTTTTATCTGCCTATACACTTCTCAAGTTTTCCAACTTACAAATTCAGAATGACAAATTCAAATCCAAAATTTACAGAATTAAAATTTTCATTACAAAACTGGCCAACTTGACAATGTAATTTTTGCCAAAGTTTTCAAACATTTTGTTTCTGTTCCAGCACAGAGTAGAAACACTGGGAAACCTTGAAAGCAGCCACAAATTTATATTTGCATCTAAGAGAGACACAGCCTGTCAGTGCAGAACTTTCTGGAAGCTGTTTTTTTAGAGCCTTTAGTTCTTACTGTTCATAGGCTACATTAGGCATTCATTCAACAAGGTTCTCAAGGTGCAAAAAATGCATTTTAGTTACATGTAGCTTGCCCATGTGATATTCTGAACTAGTACAACTATGAGGCTTTTTGCTAGAGAAGTTGGTTAAGATGTGTGGGTTGTATATTTCTAGGAGGGTAGCATTTATTAAGCAAAAAAGAAAAATGAAGCATTTTCAAACTTTTGGGAAAAAAAAAAATTCTTTAACAGCTCAGTGATTGAGAACTCTCCTGTACGTCTGCAAACTCCAGAGTTATCAAAACCACAAACCTGGCAGTTGCTTTTATTTCTAAAAGATTTGAGGAAAAATTAAATGGGCAGAGTGTAAACTTGCTGTTCTACCAGAAAGCTTGGACCAAAGGAAATGAGCCTTGGGAAGACACAGCAAATAAAACCACAGACAGGTTGCGTGAAAATTGGTGAAACAATAATAATACATGAAGGCATGTGGCTCCAAGGATGATAAGGAGGTGTAGGAAGAAAACAGACACCAATTACAGTCTGCTACGATTGAACTCTACTTTGACAAGACCCAAAAGGAAAAAAAAAAAATCCAAAACCCAGAGGAGTGCAAAGTAGGTCAGCAGCTCAATTACACGTATGAGCTGAGAAGTGGAAGGGAGTTGCCAGAAATAAAAGGTAAGTAATTCTGATGGTGACTCAAGGGATGGGAACTGTAACCTAGGTATAGACAAAAGGATGGGACGAGGCTTTTTTGATTTTTGTGATAAGGATAGTCTAAAACCTCCAGGGAAATCAACCTAATTGTCATCCATATAACAACACAAACCAATGCAATGCTATGAAAACAGATCAGTTCAGAGACATGGAAAGGAAAAATGAAGATGGAATTAATACAGGTAAACTTTTCAGTAGCAAGCAGTGTAATGCATGGGGACAGACTGCTGTTTGTAGACATAAACCTGTGGACATACAGGTAGGTTAGGAAAGAGATTTCACAGAACATCTGAATCACCTTTGTGACAAGCATTAAATGAACTCAATTTCTGCTAAAAGGAAAGTCTTATGGTTCCCAAGTTGCTGGACATTGCTGGACATTATAAGATAAATTTCAGCTGAACAAAGGTGGTAAAGGAATGTAATCTTTTGATAACTAAAATAACCTGAGGTTGAGCAGAGGATCAAGACCTCAGAGAGGCATAATTATTGAATTTTGTCTGAAATTCAGAAATATAATGACATGGACAGTTAAGAGCAGACCAGCATACAGGAACCATAAACATCATAATCAAACTACTAGGTTTTTATACACAGTGGTCAGGTTGCCTGTGCATGTCTGCCAACATTCAGTTTCTTCTAAATGTTCCATCTTCACCAAAAATTAAATCTGTGAGTCTTCAGGAAGCCTGATTGTCCTGGTTTCAGCTGGGATAGAGTTGATTGTCTTCCTAGTAGCTGGTACAGTGCTATGTTTTGAGTTCAGTATGAGAAGAATGTTGATAACATTGACGTTTTCAGTTGTTACCAAGTAATGTTTAGTCTAAAGTCAAGGATTTTTCAGCTTCTCATGCCCAGCCAGTGAGAAAGCTGGAGGGGCACAAGAAGTTGGCACAGGACACAGCCAGGGCAGCTGACCCAAACTGGCCAACGGGGTATTCCATACCATGTGACATCATGCCCAGTATATAAACTGGGGGGAGTGGGGGTGGGGGAATCACCGCTCGGGGATTAACTGGGTGTCGATTGGTGGGTGGTGAGCAATTGCACTGTGCATCATTTGTATATTCCAACCCTTTTATCATTACTGCTGTCACTTTATTAGTGTTATCATTATCATTATTAGTTTCTTCTTTTTATATTCTATTAAACCGTTCTTATCTCAACCCACAAGTTTTACTTCTTTTCTTGACTTTCTCCCCCATCCCACTGGGGGGGGGCGGGGCTGTGAGTGAGCGGCTGTGTGGTGCTTAGTTGCTGGCTGGGCTTAAACCACGACACTGATTTTGCTTTTTTTAATGATTACAAAGCAGATACTTCAGCACTGAAATCGATTGAATTATAGCATTTTAAAGTCAGTGCAAATTAAAGAATTGGAAAAAAAATTAAAAACTTACTCCAGTCCTGGGATTCACTTTGATGACCCAGAAAAGCTGGAGACTTGAGTAACATTAGTTTTAATATAATACATATAGTTACATTGCCTTACAATATCTGCTTTTGTAATGAACAGCTTCAACAAAGTCCTGGCTGTACACAAACCAACAGAAAAATTCAGAACAAAGTCTGTGGGGAAGGATCCTTCATTTCTATAGTTTGCCTTTGACCCTTTTTACTCCTGACCTCCTCTCTGAAAGTATGCCTCCTGCTAATCTTTGTTAGTTATTAATCAGGGCTCAGTTCTGAAGGCACATTTAAATTAAAATTTGTTTGTCCAGCAGGCAGTTTCAAGGCTAGCCCTGCCATCATCTTTTGGGAAGTGCTTCTCTGTGTAGGGAGGGTCTTAAAACTAACATCCACTCCCACTCACTAAGAAGGTTGGACCATACACAATTAATATGTGCCTCTTTACAGAACAGATCAAACTTGGACTTTCTGTTTCATGAAATACCACATTTAGAAACTGGCTTCTGATCTCCAATTTGAGTATTTCTTGTAAAAAGGAATTTTGGCAAAAAGGTGTCAATTGCAATGTTTCAGTTTAGAAAAGATCTTTCAAATATGAAAGTGCGATTTTCATTTCAATAGCTATTTTGGTCATACATAATGTATGTTAAGGTATGGCATATTACAGGTGTCAAGCAGTATGTTTTAATAGCCAATCTATCCTGTTTATTTTATAGTATTTTTACTTTGGAAAGCATTAAGAACACCTTCTACTTAATATTAAAACATCTTTGCTTATTTTACTAAATGAGATTGTTGTTTGTGTTGTAACTAAACAGTTCTATATGTTGTAATTTAAATGAAAAAGAACAGGCAAATGGCTTGTCATATCACCATACATTATCACCATGTAAACACAGGAGAAAAATAAAGTCAAAGTAAAATGTATTTGCAACAGAGCATCATATAAAAAGTGATTTAACATTTTTTCCAAAGCAAAAGAATCAAATGTATATGTGAAGTTTCATTAAAATAGGTGAGAATTCCCTCAGAAAAGGTTATCTTTTCAGAATGTTGTCTGACAAAATTTTCATGAAAATTTTCCAACCAGTTTCAGTTGCTGACCTTAGGAGCTTTCCAGCATTCCAGCTTTCCAGACCAAGTATAAAACTGAAAGACTTGTGTCTTTTTAAAGGGAGGACAAATTTCATGTGACTAACACTGTAGTTTTACCGACATTATTCCTTACTGTGAAACAGATTTGCGTGCTTCTGCATGGATGTTTTTTAAGCACATGTAGTTGGTTTGTTTTTTTTTTTAAATAATAGAGATACTTTGTTTTAACAAGGGGAAAAGCTTGAGTAAAATGGAAGTAGGAAGACAACTCCTCTTGGAACAGAATTTATGTCAGTGACAACATATGTTAAATTTTCAATTTAAATTTATAATTTAATTTCATTTAAATTTTGTTTTAAATTCTTACTTGTTTGAGAAACCCATAAAAAAAAACGTGAAATGGGAACCTCACTGAAACTGAAAGGAGCTTTTCTGTGGCCTGCAATGTGGGTTTACAATTTCTCCTATGTCTCTGGGGGAGGCAAAGGAAAAGAATAGCAGGAGCAGACATTCTCCAAAAGCCACAGTTTGGCTAAAATGTTTTGAGTTTCAAGCAGGAGCTCTGCAGAAGGTTAAAAAGATACCTACTCCGGGTAGCTCCAGATAACTTTTTTTGCTGTAGGTATTATTTCTGGATACAGCAGCAAAGAAATCATCATAGGTTTCAATACATCAAATGACAGATTTATCATTTAAAAATGGAGGGTTTTTTGTTATCATGCCTAAACATCTGCCCTCAATGTGCTTGCACTGCTCGCAGCATGGCAAAGTCCCAGAGTGGAGCTGTTCTAAAGTGTTTATGGTCTAAATAGCTAGTAGTGGTACAAGAGAAAAGCTTGTAGCACAAACCCCAAGTGAATAACATGGAAACTTAAACAGAATTTAAAAGCAAAAGTATAAGCAACATTAAAGGCAGAACAAGGCAGAAGACAAGGAACTAAGGAGACAAGTGTAAATTGAAGCAAGGTAAAGGTGAAGAGACGGCGTTAATCAAGAGGGGTAGGCTTTTGTAATCAGCCAGTCCGTATGGGCAGGATATGTCAGAGGTATAGAAAGTTCTCTAAATACTCGGAAAGCTTTGCATTTTTTTTTCAGCTGCTCTCAAGCTAGCTCTTCCTTGCAGGCCCCTCAGTGAGAATACATAGCAGGGGAAGAAAGGCATTTGTAATTACTGAGGAACAACAACAAGGAAAAGCGAGAGGAGATTTCTGTTCCTCAGCTCCTGAGAGCTTGCTGAAAAAGAAAAAGTTGTTAAAGAAGTCTTTGCTTAGTTTAAGTCAAAGAACTGCTAAATCTGCACAGCTAATTTCTTGGGCTGAATTTTGCCTCTGTGCAGCTGTTAAAAGTTATGATAAATTTTGTCTGAAATGAGAACCCCCTTCCCACTATTAATTGGGACATCTAACACCAATCACATATCATAAAGAAACAGTGACAAACATGGTGTCCACCTTCAATCCATACAATATTTACTTCCATCACTGAATCCCATTCTTAGCAGTGCCACAGTCACAGCATTGACATCAGTGGCTTTAGTGCAGGCTTGTAAAGCCCATTGTAACTGCTGGGCACAAAGTTTGGCCCAATGTTAATGTAGTTCATCAGACATGAAGTGCTCACATACCAGTAGTTCTGCACTTAAAACTCCAAGCTCATGTCTCTTCTTGCAAGTGAGAAGACCACAGAGTTCTTGTAATGCAAATACCTCACCGTGTTTTAAAAGTGCAAAACTAATTTGTGATCACTTCTTTGGAAACGTGAAATAATTCTAATAAACCTAATTGGTGGGGTTAAGTCACTCACCCACTGCTACCAAAGTCGCATCCCAAAGAAAGTAGCAAGAGCGGGGGGGGGGAAATTCTATCCAAAGGAAAACAAGGAGATTGCAGCACTTGAATGAAATGAAATGCAGTAGAAGGCTTTGGGTGAAACAAGTAAACCCTACCAGGCCAGCAGTGCCATGAGCACCCTTAAACTTCCTGAATGGCCCTGCGGCCAGTGTTGATGTCTGAGGACAAGAAGACTTCCCTCTGCAAACTGAGGGAAACCTTTCAGCAGAAATTCAGAAGACTCGGGAAAGCGAACTGCATCCAAAGAATCACCAGAAATTATTATTCCAGGGAAAGAATTTGCTTTATGTTTCTACGGAAATGGTTGTGGAAAAGCTGCTGTTGCATTGTAATGCATACCTAATGAAATGAAAACCTAAGCCTGAAAGCTGCTGTCGAAGGGCACGGAGCTGGCACCATGCACCGGAGTCGGAACCACTGCTGCAAGTGGTCCGAACCGCCTGGCCTGAGCTCCTGCGCGAGGCAGGCGCAGCACTCCGGCTGCCGTTCTGGCATCCCGAGCTTTTGCTGAACCACACTGTGTTCCTGGAAGCATGACTGAGTTCAGAGGGATAGTCAGCTGGGGATTTGGATATTGCTGTTTTCAATAGTGAGATTTCTTCTAAAAGAAGAAGAAAATAACCTTTCTTTTCCTTTCCTCTCCTCCCTCCATCATTCAATAATGTTTTCTCCAAATCAAGTAGTAGATTCAAGAAGTTCAAGCTTTAGAAATGGCATAGGTCTATTCAACTTTATGGATGACTCTTCAGTTGGTATAAAATGGCAGAACTAGTTCCAACTTTTTAAGCTCACAAAGAACACTTGTATCCTGGTGTTCGAGAGCAGACATGCAGAGAAGAAACTTGAATTAAATCTTGCAGTAAAAAGTGAGCTATTGTGACTCTTTCTATAGGACTCGAATGATTAAAACAGTTTGGCTACAATAGCTGATTATTTCTAAAGGTGTGCTCCTGGGAAAGTCCCCGATCAGTTCTGCTTTAAAGAGCTGTGAAGACCAAGAAAAAATTCAGGCTACCAGCAATGGGAGGGTAAAAAGGTAACAGTAAAAACTCGAAGTTGCTATAGCTCAATGGAAATACAAAGATCTCACTCCGGATTTCTCTCAGTTCTTCTACATTGCTTGCACTCCTTTAACCTGGTCAAAAACCTCCAGACCGTGGCTGCACTGGGGAGTACAGAGGCTGATGGAGGAAGCGTGTGACCTAGTACATAGTGGAGGACTAGATCTGACCCATGAGGTCCTTTACAATTTGCTTGTAACAACAGTCATAATCCTAATATACATCGTCCTTTCAGGTTCTGTTTCTATGAAAGAAAAAAGTGCATATATACACACACACACGGATACACATATATGTGTGCATGTATGTAAAGATATATGGAAGTCACTACAAAAGAGGCGCTGAAGGTATGTTGATCACAAACTCTTTTGGCCAGGGCCCAGAAATCCAAGTCAGAGAGTTCGCAGCTTGGTACCAGGGCTGCATGCGCTGGCACGTGGTTATGTTCTGCCTGCTGTTGATCTTTGGGAGTTAGTCGGGCAATATAACAGGTCTTCTCTCCCTTGTACTCCCCCTCTGCTGAAGCCAAGGAGAAGAGCTCGGGCAGCCAGTACCAGAAGTGACCCCCAGCAAGTGTCTGCCACAGGCAGGAACTCTAGAAACACAATACGGCTTTTCTATCCAAAGGTGTGGACTAGCCCAATTCAGGTGCCGATTATTCAGGTTAACTGTAGAAGAAATAGAAGTTTTGCCTATTCCCTAGTCAAGGAAAAATGTAAATGACCCTGTATGAGAGAGACCCAGGTAAAAATTACCGGAGAACCTTAATATTTAGCTAAGAAAGCAAAAAACATTTTGCAATTTGTTTAAAGTACTTTAATGAATAATCCTTACTGTTTGCTTTGGGAAAAATGTTTGAAGCCTAGTAAGCACATGTAAAAATATTTCCTCATTTAAATTTTTTGAGGGCCATTAAATCAAAAATACCTCTTGGTCAGCCTTGTGTACGGAAACTTTTTGTTGATGTAAGAAGTGCTCTATTCCTGTTCAAATAAAGTGATATTTTTTTAAAAAATAAGTACATCTTGAACTTTATAGCAAAAGATGTTGTATTAGTTAAAATTTGGTATAACATAGCCTGCCATTATTCTAGTTTCTCCACACATCCTCTCTCAGTGCACTTCCTACGCGACAGCTTTGCTATTCCAGTCTTGGCTTATCTTCAGCGATGACTGCCAATTGTGCCAAACTATGCAGTTCACCTACAAGGCTTCAGCAAGTGAGGTTAAAAAGTACCTATCTATCTCCTCTCCCTGAGGAGAAGTGGGCAAAACTGGTTCCTGGGAGAAGGTGCACTTTACCATCTATCGTCCAGCAGTTTCTCCTTTTGCGAGGGGGCAGTTGTTTATCTGCCAGAATTAAATGGGCAGTTGAATTTTTATCTGTGGTTATTAATCAGCTTCAGTCTCTGCTAGAGTTTAGTGAAATGTTCTTGTTGAATCACTGCTATGTTGAAAAAACGATACACTGAGGACGTGGCGTGCTGGAAAAATTGCACCAAAGACTCCCACGTCAGATTTCTTCCGACAACTATAACATAGGTTCAAATTTTCTGTAACAAGATATGGGGGATTACTTATTAAAAATAGAAAGGAATGCACAATTATGGAAATTCAGGGGGAATTTTTATATTTTATGCCATTGTTGTTTTGTTTATACAGAAAATATTTTACTTCAAAGGCTGTTGTCAGGTAGCTTAGGCCTTATATTTAGTGACATCTTGTCACTGCTTCAGTAGGAAACTTTAATTTCCTATAACTATTATGAATCCAAGAAAAACAGTTTTTCTTTGAATTTGAGCATTCCCTTTCAGCTTTTGCATTCCAAACATTTCAACTCAGGAATCAGTAAGTGAACTTTACTAGAAACAAAAGCCGAGATTGGTAAAACCGAGTGATTCATTGTAATTGGTAGAAGTTATGTGATTTGGCACCAACTGCCAGTAAAAATCCCTGATTAGTCTATTGCCTAGTACTGAAATTTAGTAGAATGCAAAGGTAGGAAACAAAAACTGTAGATGTTGAAAAACTGAACTTTTTTTCCTATGGCAGTGATGGAAGGCCTGTATGATTTCTTATTGCTTCCAAAGCTAAAATATGCAGCAGCTTGCACAAATGGCAGCTAAGCAGCTGCTGGAGACGCCAGAACAGCTGCTTTATAGATATCTCAGTGCAAAAGATTAGGCTGGCAGTTAACAATGCTAAAGCCATACTGCAGGTATGTGTCTGCACTGACTCAAATTTAGTTGCTTCACATCAGAGGTTAGAGGCCTGTAGGACCTATATTGGCTGGTAGCTAGCAAGGGAACTTAGTATTTCTTTTTCTCAGTATTAGCTGGACCTCGGTCTAACTTCTGGGGATCATTTTGATTCACCTTTGGGAGGGCAGAATAGTTTGAAGAAACTTTTGTGGGTTTTCTTTATAACCAATCCCTGGTCATAAATTTTCAAATGAAAATGCTTGCAAACCTGAAGCACCGCTCGCTCTGCTAGCCTTGTAGCTGGTTCCTGAGCTGAATGGCCAGCAAATGGTTGACCTCTAAGGCTGTTCTCTTGTGAGAATACACTCCTGGAAAGTGTGTTTAAAAGGCACTTCAGTACAGATCACCCTGCGAATGTGACATGAGTTTGTAAAGGGGGCAGGAGAATGGGTGAGAAAGAATTCATAGAGAATTGGGACCAGGAGTATAAAGGAATCGTACATTGAGACATGCTGAATGAAGATGGGGAGCCATATGCTAAGACGTGGTAAATGAAGGAGTGTGAAAGACAGCCATGTTCAGTAAGTAGCCAGAAGCAACTGGGGGAAGATGTGAGGCTAGGACTGACCTTCTTACGGTTTTTGCTAGCTGCTCCTTTACCACTTCTTTCCAAAATTCTATACCCAGTGTCAGCAAGGAGGCTTAAACAGGGACAATCACTTCAAAAAAGAACACAGCAACTCAAAGTAGCTGAGAATTGCAGGGGTAGAGACTTCTGCTGCCCTTTCGCACCAGTGATCCTCCCTGCATATCTCAAGCAGGATACAAGAAGAAGAACGTTAACAAGCAGGACATGAGGCTCACAGAGTGGTTGACTGTGTCATTGCTTCTGCACCACACTCTGGAGTGTCCTAACCATCTATATGCTTGATGTGATCCTGTGGAGAAGAAAAGGGAGGTAAAATAAATGGAATACTCTTCAATTTTTTCCCTGGAAGCCTTTCTGCTTTGCAAAAAATAAGTTAAGGTGGCTTGGGTCAGTGAGGTGTCTGGTGATGGAGGAGTCTACAACTCTTTATGTACTTCAAATAAAACAGACATTGAATAAAATACCTGAGCAGTCCTTGGACATGGGACTGCAATTTGAGATTTCCTCTTCCCAGGTGAGTACTGAGAACCACAAAACTGGGGTCTTGCCCACTCCAGGCTGTGGATCGTGAGTTGCCTCTCCACCTTTGTCTTCAGTATTTTTTACTGGCTAGCCATCAGTGGCTCAAAGTGCTGATTCCTCCTGGCAGGCTGCTAGTAATTTTTGGACCCCTTTCTAAGATGTCTAATTCAGCTGCTGCAGTATTGCAGACAGGCTTAATGCAGGCTGCTGGAGTCCCACTCAGGGGGCTCAGGTGCCTACCTCTAATCACTCCTCAAAATCTAGCCCTGTGACTGTAACAGGACACTGCTGGAAACCGAACGAACTGCCTGCAATTGGGAGCAGAACGTCCCCCTGTTTCACTGGTACAACAAGGAAAATTAATATTCATTTGGTCAATAAACTCAAAATGTGATGAATTCTCAAAACAAATATACAGTACATGGTGTTAGGCCAAAGGCAGTTCTGATCCCAAGGTATTATTAAAGTTTCAACATTTTGGCCCCTACCGATTTCTTTCCTGCGATTCTTAGAATTATTACTCAGACAGTCCATGTTAACTGGCAGATGCCCAATGGCAATATATAAAGTACATATTTTACTGCAGTTTCTTAACTGGATAATTGATGCATTATAAGAGCTAGTATAAAATGAACACCAGCTTGTCCTTAACCCCTCCTTCTGGGCTTGACCCTTTAATATTGGTGCAAAAAACCAATCCTGTAGCCCTTTCAGTATTCCTGATATCTCTGATAAGTGTTGTCACTATTAATTTTTTTCTTCGGAAGCTGCTAAACCTGAAGAAAATCAGAAACATTTATGTAGTCTTAGTAAAGACAGGGGGTGGATTACTGGGGATGCAACTTCTGAACCAGTTGACTTCTGTGTACTGTTTCTGTTGTGTAAAGAGGAAAAAAACACCACTTGCTTCACACTGCCCAACGGCAACAAGGAAAGCTTTTCCACTGGCATAAGTGGAGAAAGCACAGCGACCCTAAATTCTATGCCTACAAAATCAATGGCAAATCTCTCACTTACTTCACCTTATAATATGTAGCGTAATTTTTTTGATCAGTGCTTTCTTGAAAACTGCCTCTTCAAATATGTCTAAGGAACACACTTGTGATTGCTTTGAATTGCATTAAACACAGGAAGCTTTCACCATTCCTTTCCTTTGGAACATTTTCATTAGGATATCACCTGCACAAGATCCTATGCAAGTGATTCATAAGCCTTTTTGTTTGCCTTCTGTATAAGGATGAATTTCAGCCCTGAGTTTTAAAAAATCTTTCTTGAAGTGTAAACTAAGCCAAGTCTCAAAGCCGGATTTCCAACTGAAACTAGTCACTAGAGCTGGAAAAAAATGGGTAAAAGAGAAGAAAAATAACAAGCTCATATAACCTGTTTCCCCATTTTTGGTGAAAGGGAAGGAAATAAAGCACAATTTTCTGATCCATACTGGTGCCTTCCAGCAAAAGGCAAAGGCTCTGAACTTTCCACCCTGTACACTGTATTCGAATATGTGTAATGTGTTGTGTCAGAACAGGATGGTCAACTGTAAGTACTGAAAAATAGTGAGTCAGCCTCTTTCCTCATAATCATGGGGTTTCACTGGATAAAAAAATGTTTGCCTTTAATTTGCCTTCTCTTTTTTTGAGTTGACCTTTTGAATGCCATATTTTTTACTTAATCTCTTTAGATACAAGGACAAAATGTATTTGTTTTTAAACAAAAGCTGACATTCTCACATAATAGGATGAGTTCAAGCAATGAGGTGTAAGAAAAAACAACATATATCACAAGAATTTTATCACAACAGTTGGCAATGCTTCTAAACTGTCCACAGTTCTTGCTGATTTGATTCTCTTGAATACAGCCTCTTATATTATACAAACAAAGAGCTGCTAATTATTTAGTTTTTCTAGCACAACCCAGTGTAAAGATCCAAGTAAACCTTATTTAATAAACCCTATCACTCCATGTGTAAAGAAGCTTTAGAATCTGGCAGATAGAAAGCCGATATTCAGAGGTGTTCCTCCTTTTTGTCCCATAGAATGATGCCTGGAATTGGACGAGAGGTAAGAATACCCATTTTCTTTTAAAAATCCTCATCTCCCTCTGAAAATCCCCATTTCCTTCCTGGTATTTGCATAATGAGCAAAACCTATGGCAGTCTGCCAAGTTAACTACTGGCCACACAACAGTCAGGCTGAATGGGAACCCTGAGAGCAGGCTGTGTCCTCATGAGGGTGGAAAAGCCTAAATTTCCCAACAACCTCTTCTTTTAATGCAGTATATAATCCAAATAATTACTCTTTTCTCTGGAAAAATCCCCCCGCCCCACCCTACTTCCTTCAAGCTGGAGAAGATCCAACCAGACTCCATCCAACCTACTATGTGGCCCTGTGGGAAAAAAAAAGCTCCCTCCTGCTAGATGATGTAGTTGGTTGGGTAATTTAAGCAGTTCTTCATGGCTGAATATTTAGGCTTCACTTCCTATTGCTGATACGTAAGTTCCCAGGCCTTGCCTAAATATTTACTTGCAAAATTTAAAGCATTTGGATGTTGTAGGTGAGCACCACAGGTTTTAGAAGAAGACAGGTTTAGGTTACCTTACACCTCAAATCTGCCCAAATTCTTTTTGAATTATGACACCCTCTCCAACTAAGTAAGGTTGTAAATTCTAAGCAACATGTCATGCAAAATTCAAATGGGAATATGGGCTGGGTTTTTTTTAAAAAGCTGATAACTATAATACTATGGTGGTTATTATGTGAGTTAAATAAGCCTTGATAATCTGTTAATGATGTTCTTCTACAGTATCCTAAATCTCAGTTTGCAAAGCAAGGCCCTGCAGGTGAGGGTAGGAATTTTGACAGGCCTGTCTGTCTCTGAACCTCAAAACCTGGTCATTCTTAGATGTATATGCATCCTTCCTAATCTTCCACATAGCTGTCCCAGTACCTCAGAAACCGTAATATGTGTCTATATTAAATCTTCTCATATTCTTCCTCAGTAAACTTCTTTAATATCCCAACAGCAAATGCATATAAATAAATTGTAAGAATAACAGAAGAGCTTTACTGCTAAGGATATGGAGCTGTCAGGGTATAGAGATTCTTACATACTATGAGTACATGCTTCAATAAGATGTTTGCTACTTCCTCTTAAGATACTGAGTATTATACACAAGTCTTGGGAATGAGGATATTGTCACTGGTCAATGGGCACAGCAGAAAAAACAGGAAGGCTCTTGTGTTTGTACTATACTTAGAGCCAAGAACTAGTTTCCGTACTAACGACAGGAAATGTTGAGCAATAAGAGTCTTGCTCCAAAAATGACATTGAAAATTAGATGTTGTAATGCTCCCTTTAAATTATAGGGTGAAGAATATAGACAAATAGCAAGTGAAATGGTGAATAGTGAGTTAGCCTTAACTGAACAAATAATTTCATTTAGGAATATAGAGAAGTAATTACATTTTTATGTTTCCAAGTGAGGTCCTTCAAATACTTCTGCATTCTCTATTCCAAAGCAATATTGCTTGCCCTTGATATCTAGTGAATCTCAGTAAAGGATGGTCAGATTAAGCATGCTTAGCTTTACCAAAGCACATTGTTCAAGATCCAATGGGCCAGTTTTGGGCCAATGAGTCAGCACAATTAAATTGTTTATAAAGCTTAAATCACATGTTGTGCACATTTTACACAAAGTACTAGAGTTAGGATAAGGTAGCATTTTTGGCCCAGCTATATTAGGGAATATTTTAATTATGAATGAAAGGCCAGGCCTTGTCATTTCCCCCTTGAAGTGGAGAGAGGAGAGGGTGCTACTGAATCAGAAGGGAAAGGATTCATGAGAGTCTGTAAAGAAAAAAGTCCACCAAATTATACTCATTTAACTATTTGAGCATTTAAAGACATAATAGATTTGACCGTCTGATTGAGTTTAGCTAGAGCTGCTGTATTCCAGTAATGAAACTTGGTTTAGTGTCTTCTTTGAGGAGAATATTCTTTTGATTAAGAACATGGATTGGCTCTAGACCACCACATACATTATTAGGAGGAAGAGAAAGGGGATTGAAAACAGTTGTAATTATTATTTAAAGCACTGCAATATTCTCTGATAACATGACATGTCAGAAATGAGACAAAAAAGAAGGAAAATGGAGAATAAGAAAGACAGGAAGGAAGAAGAAACGAAGTTCAGAACAACTAGAAACTTAAAAGGGGATTGCTTTTTCTCACTCAGTGATTGGGATTGTGACAATAAAGATGGTATTCCTCTGACCAAATGTAGAAAGCTGCACTGGGTATGGTAAATTACGAATTAGTCATCCCTTCATAGTCATCAGAGAGAAAGGTACGCTTCAGGAAGACTATCATCCAAAAGCAGACAACTAAAATAGGTCACACAAAGCTTTTTCCAATGTGTCTAACTCTGTGTCTAACTTTTGGCTATTGAATATACCACGCTCAGACATGTAAAATTATGTGAGAGGCCTACCCCTAAAAAACAAAGTAAACAGTAACATCTGATTGTTGCCTAACAAATGTATTATCTCTCTACTTTTGTGTAAAATTCTCAGTAATAATAGTGGGAAAGGCAGGGTGTGAAACCTCAAATTCATATTGGACCCTATGGACCATCAACACAAAATCTATCTTACTTTTCTGAAAGAACTGTATCAGTTATCAGGAAAAAAAAATTGTAGGGAAATTTAGGGGTTTAAGTAGTTTATTGATATGATTATTTCTCTCTCTTGTATTATGCCCTCTCTTATTTTCATAAGAAAAAGAAAAGCCACTAAATACATTACTTACAGCTTTTCAGTGCAGCTAAATCTGTCATTCCAAGTACAATTCACTTAAATACGAAACACGTAACTCACATTTGTAATCCATTCCACAGTCAACTACTATAAAATCTATTAAAGCAAGGTGCAAAATTTCTTACCTTGAGAAAACCTCCTATTCTAGGTTTGAGAGTCATCAAGCATGATATTTAGATTGTGGTGAGGGATGGAATATTCTCTCAGCCCAATGTGGCTTTTGGTGCGGTAAGAAGAGATGGGAGTCCAGAAGCTACCAAGGAAAGAGAGAAGCCTTCATCTGGCTTTAAAAATGAAGATAAGTGTTTGTTTGAAATTGGGCAAGTAATGTTCTAAGGAGTCCCAGTGACATGACAAGCAACAAAGATATATTAATCACATGAATATCTCCGTATTTCTTTTGAGTGTGAGTAGTCAAGTCATCACCTTTTCTCTGCATCCTTTATCCTTCTTCTGTAAAGAAAAGTTCCTCTCTTCGGGAAAAAGTGAGCAACACTGCATGCAATGTTTAATAAGTGGGTAGATCACTGTTGTTACACCAAGGTTTCTTTCCTGAGCAGTAGTAAGTAAGCTCAAGTAAGTAGCTATATAGAGCTCATTGTTGGGACTATATAATTAGGATTATGATCCTATTTTACATTTATCACCATCAGGTTGTACCTGCCATTCCCTTGCCTGGTCATTCATTATTGTGAGATAGTTCTTGATCAGTTTATTTGACAAGTCTGAATAATTTGCATGACTTGAAAACTTTGTCACCTCACTACACTCACTACACTATTTCAGATCGTGTATGTATAATTCAAGCATCCAGGTCTCAGCAGTGATTCCTGGGGGATATCACAGATAACTTTTTTTCATTGTAAAACCAGACCTTTCTAATCCTACCCTTTATTTCCCATTTTCTGCTGTTGTTAATCCACAAGATGATACCATTCTGTGGCGATTTGGTTCCTTTTAACTACCTTTACTGAAGGATCTTTTCAAAAGCTTTTTGAAATCTAAGTACCCCAATCACATCTTTCCATGTGCTGTTGACTCCTTCTAAAATCTCCATAATTTGAAAATTATTTTGTGCAACTATCAGCCAGGCCTTGTTCTCATAAGACACAAATTGAAATTTAAAGGAAAGCTATTTTTATCCTGTTGTTTTATGGAAACAAGTCATGTATGATCACTTGGTTTGCTTTCCAAAACTTTTTTAAAAAGGAATTTCAAACATATTAGGCAATTTTTAAACCAAATTAGAATGGTAACAGTGGGAACCTTGAAGGGAATGAAACTCTTAAGGTTACTGGTCCATAAATGAACTAGCAGAGAGCAGCAAGACTGGTTATTCTGTAGCTGTGGGAAAGCCTGCAGTAAGGCACAAGGGGGAGAATCTTATAACTACCACAAATGTAGGTCCCATCCCCTTTACTAGGCACTAAAGAATACACACTTGAAAGAAACCTTGAAAATGGGGGAAGCATTACTCAGGCTTTTGTTTAATAGGAAACCAAGTTTCCTTAGTGCCAGTCCTTAAGGAACTACTTGTTCCTTAGGGCAGGAAATTTGTGTATCTTACAGATGATATATGTGTCTGCACAAGAATTTTAAAAAAATCTAAACAGGAGCTCCTATTTCTCCATTCTGAATGATCCAACTGCCTCTTGGGCAGATACTTACAGGAGCTGATAATATTGTAGAGTTCATTAGAAGGAAATAAAACAGTTCTTATAATGGGTGTTACAGTCTTCATTTGGCCTTATTGCTGCAATACACTGATTTATGGGATACCAAATCTCAGATCAAAACTAGCTGGCTAGAGCTTACTTGGGCATGATGGAAACAATATTATCAGTTTGGAGGCAGCAACAAGCAGAAATGTCACAGATCAGCCACCTTATCTGGTAATATTTGCCTGCTACTTGTTACTCAGATTTAGAAATCCTACAGTCTTGAAGGGTCCTCAGATTCTTCTGTAGAGCAAGATGTTTCTTGATATCTTCTTTTTGTTACCTCAAAATTTATACTTCTTCTCTATGTTCTGCAATTAATGATATGATGGAATCATTTAGGTAATTAAAACTCTGCAGCTGACGTTTAGGTAACTAGGTAGAACTTTTAGATTTTTAACTCATAAAAGTCTAAAAAGTTTGCAACATGAGAAAATGTGGTGTTGCCTTTGTATTTAGGCAATACATGTATACCTGCGCCAGGCGGGGAATCTACAGTTAAGAAGCCCACAGACTGAGAGACAGGAGGCTAGCTGCAAAGAATCTCCACAACTGATCTTTGAAAGTCATCTTGATGTTGAATATGTTGAATCTGGAGGCATGCAATAAGATTCCTGTCTTCCCAGCTGTTTGCTTAAGTGGTTTACAGATTAAGAAATCCTGTAGACAAATAAGACTGGTTTTCAGTTGGGGTGAGTTGGAATGGTAAGCCATCATTTTATACTTAAAATTTTGATAGCATTTTAAATTTTTGTTAAAAGTTCCCTGCATTGTTGATCACTTTACCCTAAAGAGGTGAAATTTTCTATATAGTAGAACTACAGGATAAAAGCTAGAGAGAAAGATGATGAGTATTATGAGGTGTAAAGAATGGCTCCTGTATCAAGTGAGACTAGATTGTCTAGGGCTCCTCAGGGCTGACAAAGAAAGCTTTAATGCATGGTGGAGAAGGTGACTTAAGTGGTGATTTTTCATAATTTCTCATAACATTTTCCCTGAGAACTAAGAAGCACCACTGAAATTATCACAGATAAGATTTAAAATAAAGAGGACCTCGTATAGCCAGTCTAATTCTCATTCATTATGTTCTGAAGTTTTTCAAAGATTAGCTTGCTGCATAGGCATTTGAGGACATAGGGATTTCCTTTCTGACCAGATTCCTCACATTATTTACAGTGGGAAGAGTTTGTAAATTGGGCATGCTGGCTAGCACACAAAGAAGTCTCCATGGATGTGATGAACTTAATGTGAATTTTTACTGTTGTGACCTTTAAGAGCTAGAAGCAGTTCCTAGAAGATGGTGGATCTCTACAAGTATCCCCTTTTTACAAGTCAATAAAACTACCAGATATAGTCAAGGAAGTCAGCCACATGTTGTTACGGTCCTGAAATTCCAACATCCTACTGCCATCACGTGTTCAGCTCTCTCTGGATATAGGCACACCATCGTTTTGAAAACAGCTGGAGTGGTTTCAGATGTTTCTGCCTTTCATCTATTTCTTACTGCACTGTGGCTGGAGCTTTCAGGCCCTGCCATGAAGTGGCAGAAGAGGAGAGATTGAACCTCTATCTGCAGCGTCGACTCAGTCACTTGGGCGCCTTAGCCCGCTCAGAGGATGTTACACCGCTCTGCATTACAAGTGGTCTGATGAGTTATGGCTTAAGCAAGCAGAAGCTCCCTGCAAAGCTCCTGGCCATTTGGAAATTGCGGGTATATGTGAAACAGAGTAGACTCTAGATTAGATGATGTTAAAAAATAAGTCCTGTGTGAAACATGAGATTCATATCTACAACAGCTTACTATTTTCCCTTCTTTCTTCTAACACTCGGTCCTTTTCCTTTCCCTCCCTCCACTGTTTTGACAATACACCAGCATCTGCTGCAGTTCAAGCAGCTCCTCAGAGCTACTGCTCCAATGGGTGGCAGCCCCATGGATCCAAGGAGAATTTTGGTCACCGTGTGGGGTCTGTTTGTGTGGAAAGACATGCACATGCACCCATTTCAAGTCTCACAAGACTGTGTCTTCCCATTATCTCTGTATGCTGCAAGGTTTCAGCTTGACTTTGACAGTACATTTTCTTCTGGAAACAAGCAAAGGTATCCCTTCTTCTGCAGCTTCAGCCCTTGCAGTGAAAAAGTGTCAGCCATCCACACTCCACCCTCAAGGCTGTCCAGCTGAGATGCTGGAAAAAAGAGTGACTGCTAAGGCAAGGGCCAAATCACCTGCCTGAGCCTACTGTAATTCACCTTTTTGATGCAAGATGGTCTTTATCTCTCAATGGACTAGAGTAGAATAAGTGCTCCCTCCTTTCAGACTAAAGCAGCTGCTATATTCTGGATTGTCACTGCTTTTCACCCAGAGGAGGATCGCTGCTCTTTCAGGAGCATACTGTTTCAGGAGCATTCTCAGAAACCAAATTACACATGCCATCCTTGCTCTACAAGTGCTGCAGAAATGACAAAGACAAGATGAAGAGCAGCAAAATGACCAAAATGAATGTGATACAGTGCACAGTAGTGGTATACCTTGACCACATCCCTGAAATGTTAGCAGAAATCATATGGGAACCATAAATAACACACAAATAGTTAATAGAAGAGAGTTCCTTAATGTCTTCAGTAGATCTTGGCCAAACTACAGTTAGTACATTGCTGAACACGTATTCTAGTTATGTAAAACAAGAGCATCTTTCTTTGAATTTATTTTTGTCTGAAATAGAGCCTCAATCTTATATGTAGAGCAGAAGCAAATAAACACTTCAGTAAACATGCAAAATCAAGGAAACATGCAATTAATATTTTCTGAGGTCATTAAACAATTAAGGAAAGCAAACAAATGTCAACAGCATAATTTTTTCCTTAAACTTCCAAGTTTGGAAACATCTCTAATCTTTTAAGTTAAAAAAAAAAAAGAAGAAGAAAGGAGAGAAAGCAAATACAGATTTTGAGTGGAAATGCCATGCAAGTGAAAGGGTCCACTAAGTACATTTTTTGTTTTTCTTCTGTTTCCTTTTGGACATAAAATACTTATGAAATAATTATAATCCAAAGCCTGTACACTAGACATTTCAGTTTTGTGTTCTTGCTGTCATTGCCAATAGTTTGTTCTTTGAAGGTCTAACCTCAGGTGCCAGTCATAGCCTGTTAAGGCTAGGCTACATCCTCTTGATCACCTTCCAACAATAAAATGCTGTAAAATAGTTACTGTTTTTTAAGATTCAAGTTCCATTTGGAGCTTGGAGTGAAAGGAAATTTGGAAAGAATGAAATTCAAATATTTCTGTGTTTACCCAGCTCGGCACGATCCTTGTTATTTAGCGATTTACAGTTTAAAGTTTGGATCCTGTTTTATGGTGTTTACAGAAATTAATGGCATTTGGTTTTATTTTAAACTTTTTATTTTTCATAGATGAATGTTTATTCCTAGCTTTATCCTAAAAGAAAAGTTAAAATAAAATGGTCTTTCCACATTTTCTAGGTGTTTGAATCAGTTACCCTAGATCAGTATTTAAATTAATTTCTCAACGAGTTTGACTCGCAGACAATTTCATAATAAAGTGAGGTAAACAAGTTGTTTAAAAATATATAATTTAAAAAATGTTGCACAAGAGTTACTCATTCCAAAGCATACTTTTAACAGAGAGCTAGACTTCTTTTGCACCCACACATACAGAAATATGTGTGCAAACAAGGATGGACACACATCAGCAGTCACGCGAAGAATGGACATGTGGAATCAGAAAGATATATCTTTTATTTTACTTGTTATTAAGGTGCTTTTCCTCCAAGTTTCCCTAGATTCCTAAGTTTTCCCTAAATTCCCTACAGTGACATTTGGTTTGTACCCTTGCAAGGAGCTAAAATCACAAGAAGTGAGAATTGTCATCTTTTCAATGTCTTTTCATAGAGTTTTCTCCCCTGTCTTATATGCATTATCATCCACAGGAACTGCCTTTTCCAGAATTAAAGCTCTCTCAACTCAGACTACTAATGTGGGATGAACAACTTCCAAAACTGGCATTAAAAAAATAAGGGTGACAATAAGGGACAATAGGGGCAAAAAAAACCCGCCAAACAAAAAACCCCTCAAAGATATTCTATGCATAGAAGTGAGTATCTCCAACTTTGTTGAGAATTGCCTCCTTTAAATCCATTCATACCACGTGGAGTGCATTGAATGTTAAGCTATATTAATCAAAATGTTCAATTTCTGATGTCCATGGAAGACAGTATTTGAAAACGCATAGAGTACATTGCATATTTGGATTATTTCCTAATGTCAATGTTTTCCAAAAATCTCAGTAGAGAATTGTGTGCAAAAAGAATGAGACCTGAAAGTTCACCTCTTTCATTTGTACTTGTAGTATAACTGGATAATACTCTGAAGGAAACATTAAAAAAAATTAATCTGTTTTTTACCACTATGATACTAATAGCCTTTTGTGAGAGCCATGCAGTTTAACACAAAAATTCAGCATGATTTCTTTGATTATGGTAGTAGGGGTAATCAGTTTTAGCTCTTTTTTTATCCTCTCTGAAAACAGCAAAAGCTCTTGCTAATTTAGAAATCATGTTGCTCTTCTATTTAACTTCCATAGCTGAGATATGGTTCAAAATAATGAGGGTGAATACATATTTAATGGCTTAAAGATAGACTAGTAAACTCAAGAGAAAAGGCTGATGTCAAATATAGTCTTTTATCTAACTGGCTATTTTACTGTGTGTTAATGTTATGCAGAAGAATATGACATTTAAATCTGTTTTCTTAAATCAAAAGAAAGAAAGAAAGAAAGAAAAAAAAGAATTAGTGTACCTTATAATAAGGTATACTCCTAGTTTAAACAAAAGTATTTTTAGCAAAAACAATAGTGGAAACTTTCAGGCAAAGTCTTTTGAATTTTCCAGCTCTTTGAACTATGGTTCACACTGGCATGAACATGTTTTTTCTGGCTTTCAGCTGAACACATGTTGAGAGCTGATGCATCTTTTTTTACATTTGTACCAGTTAATTGTTTCAGTGAATGCTGCACATATATCTACAACTCAATCAGGGAGTGAGATTCTCTGTCTAACTTGACTACAATATTTCAATCTTCTGTATCAACACATATTTTGTCAACAACACTCCATTACAGTTTCTGGCTTCTACCTTGAAGAGCCAAAAAATGAATGAAAAAAGATAAATCACCATATTTTTTTAATCATCAGTTTGTTCTGTTCTTGCAAAGAGGAACCTTAAGCTCCAATTTCTTTCCTTTCAGTCTGATAATAGCTCACAGTATTTTCCCATACTACATTCTCTGCATTGCCTTCCAATGAAATTCTTTTGTTTAAGTGCTCTGCCAGTCTGGTTACTTATATCTCAATGACCTATTGATTTCTTATGTGCTGGTCCTGGCCACGTGGTCCTCAGATTCAGATACACAGCAGCTGTTAAGAACAATTACTTATAGGTACAGTATGTTTCTAACAGATCATTTCAGGAGAACAGTCATGTAGTATTTAGAGTGAAAAAAAATCAGCTTGACCATATAAAGTTTTCAGATCAGGTCCTAGGAAGAATACATGAAAGATTGACAGGCTTTTATATCTCCTCTGCACCTTTTGAAGTCAGTAATTCAGAAAGAAGGCGGAGTAAGTATATAAGCAGGAATCATTACCTTCCTTTCCACTCCTATTGCACTCACTACTCAGACATATTTGGTTCAAAATGCATATCCACGTTTCCTCCTTTCCGTGGCATGTGAGCGCCTTTGTAGGAACTTCTCCGTCTAGCTGGGCTTTTACTGGGTTTTCACATAGTTCAGACTGGTTTCCTGAGTGGGTCTTTACTGCTCCTTTGTTGCCCCAAATAAACTACTATGGTTAGCATATTCCTCTGAAAAAGAACAAGTTCTGGAATCTCAGTACAGTGCTACTGATGATTTGCACCCATCTGCCCAACACTGCCCATTGGTTTTGCAGAAGTAGATTGTGATGTTTCTGAAATGGTGTCAGAGTGTCTCTTTGCTCAGAGTTCACCAGTTGGCCTTTGAATTCTAAAGAGCCCGGTTAAACTGCTATTATAAAAAGAAGAAAAAAACCAAGAAATGAACCAAAAAAACCCACCAAGAAAACAAATCACTTGGGGCATATGTTTCAGATTACATTAACTGCATTCTCTTTGGGTTGGAATTTTGTTCCGGAAATAACAGTTCAGAACATATCCATGTCTGCTCTGTGTTCTAGGAAGAGTCCTCCTGAAAAATGATAACAGTTTTAGGGGCATTGTATTAAAACTGACCTTTGAGCATCTGTGATACAGAAAATGAAGGTGGGAAACATGCCCATGTGTGCATCAGTTATCTATCACATGTCTATTTTCTTCTCAGCTATTGTCCATTGTAGAGTATTTATCACCTTAGCTCTTCAGGGAGGAATCCATTCTAAAACTGTATTTGCCTTGTGGTCATCATAATAAGGCCCCGATCTTGATGGGGCTACCTATGTTTTGCTATAATGTGTTTTATATGATAAGAACAATGAGGAAGCTGATAGATGAGAAAAGGAAGGATTAATACTAAACAAAGCAATACAAAGCACGAACGATCTGAGTCATCCTTTCAAAGGTGTGTGTGGTAGAACAAAGCAGATTAATCCTCTGCTAGTAACATATAGTGTTTACAGTACAACAGCACTTAGGAGATACTTACGCCCATTTAATTCCCTGGGACACAATGAACACTGCTGCTGCCTCATATCTTAGGTAATTTCTGCAAAGCCATAATGAGATGTTTCATAACTGAATAGTTATTACTTAAATTAAAGAGGTGGAGTAAAGAGCTATGGATAGGTCGCATTGTACCAAAAAACCTAAACTTCGTGCTTTGTGAACATCAGAACCTTTTTTTCTGTTCCTCCTTGTATACTCTCATTCAGTATTCATGAAGAAATTTTGTGCAGTCTGCACATAAATGTGCAGGTAATTAAATAAGGCCCAGATATTCTTGACTGGTTAAACGCAGTGTAAATGGTATTTCACTTTCTAAATAATCACTTGGTTTTCCCCCAACCTTAACAGTCTGGGGACGTTCATAATAAGGAGAATAATAGGGATTAGGGAAAAAAAAAATATAAACAGCTTCCATGTAACTGTCTGTATGGGCATCTCATGAAAATTTATTTTTCATCACTGTTCCTTACCTACTACAAGATAACTTTTATCTTGGAGACAACTTGGAAAAAGCATAAAGTTAATTCCTGTTATCTACAGCTGCAGCTCCTTGTTTCATCATCGGTTCTACAACTCTACAGCAGATCTTTGTGTGCTAGAAACTAAGGCAGGAGAGTTTTTCTTTTATCCACCGGCGCGTCTCCTGATCCTACCACTGACTTCCTCAGGTTCTCACCTTGGGTAGACTACATCTAGGACTCCATCTTGTTATATAGTTTTAACCTCCTTCATAGCTTCCTAGCCATCCACTTTGCTTCACTGCTGCCTTCTTTTATATTTCTACATAAAATTATTTTCTTTTAGCTATGTGTCACTTGTTTAAATTTAAAAAGAACCAACATTTTCTGTTACAACAGGCAGTAAGAATAAGACTACCACATTTCAATATGTTTCACTATGCTTATGCTTATTTCACCATTAGCTTTCCTTGCATGCCTATCCTGCTAAGTCCCTGTGTACTATGGACAAGATTTAAAACAAAAAGGCCTGTTAGGCCTTTACAATTAACTTATTCAATTTTCATCAGAACATGGGTGTTGAAAGTATTACAAACTTTCCTTTCAGTCTGAAAAGCCTGATAAGAGTCAGATGGTGTTTTTAAAGAAAAGTGATTGTGTGTAGGTGGCAGGTTTTTTGTTTGTTTTTTATTTTTTTTTTTTAAATTTATTTTAAAGGATAAGAATGGATCGCTTAACATCTCTGCTCTACTCAGACTGTGAGTAAATCACTTTATGCAGACACATTAATTGTTGACATTTAGTTGGTGTTTTGCCTTTTTTTGCACTCAGGAATTTACTTGTTTTCAATCAGTCAAGTCTTAATTTTGAAAATATCACTCTACTGTATTGCTTCACCCAAACATCTGACTCAAGTGAAAACTGAGAAGATCATAAATGCTGCATTGTAGGAAGGACAAAACACCTCTTGGAGCAGGGGTATATTGGACCTTGATTCGTTACAGTATGAACAAAACCCCAACAAAACCAATACAGGAGTATAGCTGACCACTGAGTCTGTGAATACAGATGTCCACCTCCCAAAGCTCTCTCCTTCACAAAGAAGCAGAAGGAAGGGCAACTGGAGTAGCTGCAATTATGCATCACCAAAGGGCGTCGAGAGACAATTCTGCCAGCGCCTGACCTGAATGAAACTCTTTCCACAAACAGACTGCTTGCTCTGGCTTTGATAGCATTGGGCCATGGTCCATTGCCCATGTTGATGTAATGACTACGTCAACATGATGACATAAATGTCTCACTGAAGATGAGCTGTCTTTGAGTCACTTCACCAGTCTCTTATGGATACATGTGATTTTCATCATCATTTATTCCCATCTTGTTCCATTTTTTTAAGACCACCGTGCTTAATACAGACAGAATAAACTGAACTCCTGCTTTCAGTTTTGACTACACTTACGGCATTCTGTCTACTTGCCATAAACTGAAACATTGGTCCCATTTTTTCTTTAAAGTTCCTGTGCCTAAAGACAGCTTTCAGTATTTAAGGGTCTGCACCATCACTAATTTGGCCAGCTGAGAACAAAGTCCCTCCATTTTTCTTGTGAAGCTGAAGCGGGGAAGGTGAGGATGGCCTACAAGTGAAGGTGCATTAACCAGCATTGCAGGTATCAGAAGCAGTAGGTTTAGTGGCAGCTTTCGAGTGCCAGAGATTTCAGGCAGGTTTGTAACCGGGGGAACTACCTGTTTCCTTTGCTTCTTGGTGGATGGCTGGAGGAGAAAGCATCAAATCTATGTGACAGTTTATGCCATTCCCTTACATGGTTAAAAATATCCTAGGCACCAGGCCACGTTTGAAATCCATAGCCAAGTACAGTGTCAGTCAGAGCTTGACTAGATGCCAGTGAACAGCTGCATATTTTGGACTTTGGTAAAAGCTCTGAAGCCAATGCACCTATCCTGCCACAAAAAAGATCCAAAAAGGGAAAAAAATATGTCCATATGTGAGTTAAAATATTGAAATGGAACATATAATGAACTTGCGTAGGCCATTAAAATTGAGAATTTACATGATTTGTTAGCCTGAGTCAATACTTCGCTCATTAACAAATGGATTCTGAATTTAAAGTTTCAGCCCAGCCAAAACCTATTGAGGCTGATGCAAAGTCTCCATAGCACTCAGCTTTAGTCAGACCTTAAGCAACAACATAATCACTGGATATGGTTATCTACAATTAAACTGAGTGATAAGTCACTTTATTAATTGTTTTCCTTGTCTTTTTTTTTTTCCTCATGCGCTGAACTACCTTATAATGTACTTACTGAAGTATATTTTATCGATATAAACTTTTAGTTGCTATTGTATATCTCATGATAGATTAAGTAATATTTAAGAACACATTCTTTTTGTTAGGTTATAAATTAATAATTATGAGTCACTAGAACAAGTAACAGTTCTCTGATTTGGTTGATTTCAGAGACAAAATAATTCTATTCCTCAGCTGTATAAAAAGAATAATGTAAACATGAAAACTATACTGGGAAGGTTAGATTCAGCTGTTCTGAGTTATCTTCTTACTATAAATGTATATACCATTTTATAGACTCAAACCAAGAAAAAAATTGCTGTCTCAGAGAAATTACAATCTGGTTAAGATCTTCAGACTTTTACATATTAAGATTTAAGAAATGTCCATGTTCTGATACTATCTTAGGATAAATGTAAATTAATCTCCACCTTTGTTCACATGTGCTTAAGAAGAGCCTTGGGTGTTATTTTAATTTGGGGTTTCAGAGTTTGTGGACTTAAATACCGCAGCAGCACTTTAAAAATGTGTGAAATTAGAAAAGATTGTAGATAGTACAAAAGAGAGCATTTAAACTTCAATACCAGAATATTCCTGATAAAGGTATTTGGTGTAGGAAAAAATACAAAAATGAATCTTTTATAGATGGTAGAATCCACGTGAGTAAGAAACTATATATTTAAGAAATTAGGTATATGATGAAGGGTAACTCTCTACATAAAGAGACCAGAATGGGCAGAGTTAAGGACATTCTAAGCCTAACAAAATAAACGTAGGAGTCAACACAGGTAACAAGGAGGCTTTGTAAGGATTTGAAAACAAAGATGAAAAAAATGAGTGGGATGTCATAAAAGAGTGAAACCCAATGATAAAGCCTGAGGAGAAAACTGACACATTCAGAAACAGTTTATATACAAGTATTGCTGATTCAGTCTTTCCCAGATTTCAGTCTTAAGGATATTACTAGTCATATTTTCTTAAGTAACGTAAGTAATCCTATCGCTGACATTGTCTTAGTTAATCCAGAAAATGGACACAAATGCATATTGCAAAAATAGCCCAGTCTAAAGGCTGGAATTATCTCCTTGCAGCTTTCTGCCTACATAATTCGTGCCAGGACCGTAAGTAATTGGACGAGAAAGGCTCATGCCTCAGACTTCTGAGGTCGACTGAGCAACATCACTGACTGTTGACATGAGGTTCTTAGAAGGGGTGATGGCCGGGAGTGGAGCAGAACAGCCATCGTGTTTAGTGACTCTCCCCAGACTGTTCTGCTTTGGGCACGGCACACAGGCTTGCAAAATCACATTCTGCTGAGAATAAGACACAATCTACTGTGAACTAAAAGAGCTTCTGAATTGCTGTATTTTGGCCTTTTTGTGTAAGATTTTTTATGCAGACTTAAGCCCTATTAAAATATCTACAGAGAGGAACAGTAGGAGATGTGTCATATACATCAAAAGATTAAGAGAAGTATGTTAAAAGTGGTGGGGAGAACTTAGTGTTAAAAGTACACCAAATCACAAAAGTATAAAAGACATTTAAATCCTTTTATGTGGAAATTCTAGTTTGATACAGAAGCCAAAATCAAGTCTAGTCAATCAGTCAACCCCATTTTACAGAGGTTTTCTTCATTTTCTTTAATCCACAAAGAATTTAAAGCCTCAAGTTTTACCAGCATCCAAATGAGAGAGACAGATCTTGACAACGTGGACAAATATTAGAGATGGATGAAATAGTTAAGATAACATAGGGATCAGCCCAAACCTTCACTAAAAAAGCAGATGGAGATTTTATGATAATTGAATGTGTACAGTTAATTTCATTTTTTCTTCAGTTTCATGCATATCTGCACTAATTCCTCAGTCTGGGACCAGAAGAGACAGTGCAAAAATACTATGACTAAGACAACATTAATAATATTTCCAGTGGGAATGGAAGAAGCCTGCATGAGCATTTTTACAAGTAACTTTTTTTCTCATGGGATTTCCAGTACAGATATTTTTAAGCAACGGGGAGTTTCGCTAACTTGGAAATAAAATCTGAACAAACATTCAGACTTTTGGAAGGCTGAGTTTAACCTCCTCACCCTTCCTTTTTTGCTTTTGATGTCTATCTAGCACATGAATAACCAACATAAAAAAAAAAAAGGGAGGGGGAAAGAAGAAAGAAAGAATTTCACATTCCTATATTTTGGCCAGCACATTCCTTCGGAGCATAAGTGAGGTGGTTCAAAAATGCAAAAACTTTGGAATTTATGTGATTTTGGCATGTGTAGCAATGCACTTTGGATGCATTAAAAAGAGTAGTTAAAGGGCGTGCACTTTTTTGGGGGTCAGTTTAATCTACTTAACTTGTCAAACTCCAAAATGTTTTTTCATAGATTACTCTAAATTTAAAGTCACATAGAAGCACCTATAGACATCACATCATGCTGCTGTTCATGTGCCTGTCAGGGAGAAGTGGCAATGCACATGATACAAGGCATATAATGCATGGAAGAGAAGATGGTGTTGTGGCTGAGACACAGGGTTAAGGGCCAGGAGCCTTGGGTACAATTCCCAGCTCTGCCACAGACGTCCTTGTGACCTTGAGCAAGACACTTAACCTCTCTGAGCCTCATCTGTAAATAATGCTTCTCTTTCTCACAGGGTTGTTGTGAGGTCAAATTAATTACTAGCTGTCAGGCATTTTGCCATTCCTGTACAGAAGACACTATAAAATATGGTTTATTCAATTTGTGCCAAGATGAAGAGGGTGCAAAGAAAGGGAAAATCTGTGAAAGGGATCAACACCACCCCCTGCTGCCCCCAACAAAAAAACCCAAACCAAACAGTATGGGCCAGCTACCCTCCTACACTTTGTCCTGTTGACTCCCTGCAGCCTTTTCACATGTGCTGGGATTAATTCCTTCCACTTTCCTTCTATGTTTCCCTTTCCATCCCTTCCTCCTGTTCCTACCTGTACAGCTGCTGAAGTTCCAAGTGTCCCACATTTGCCAGATTAAGTTAGTTCAGCTGCAGGTCTTTTATCTGGTCATGCTCTGATTCCACGGAGTTCATTGGTAATGTTTCCATTGGAAAAGGCAAACCTGTGGCCAAAAAAATCTACATTTCTTCTCCCACTAGCATACGTCAGCTCTTCTGGCCTATATCCATTAAGACGGCACAGCAAGTAGAAGAAAAAAGTCCATTTAGGGTTACTCATGATGTTTACAACAATCCTATAAAATAATACAATCCCTAGTTACAAGTCCACATGTAGTAGTCTGAAAATATTTTACAGTAGAGCATATATTTTTATTTTCTCTACACATGGCTGACCTTCCATGTTGAAATTTAGCAGGATTAAATTCTGTGTCCATTTCAACTTTGTGTGATATTTTTAGTTGGTTATGTACAATAAATTTAAAAAAGGAAGCATCAGGAGTCAGCCCCTGGCTGAAATTCACTGGATTTCTAATGCTTTGTCTTTTTTTCTTCTTCTTTTTCTTTTTTCTTTTTAATTTTCTTTTTTTCTTTCTCTTTCTCTTTCCTTTTTTTTAATAGAAGTGTATCTTTCAACATAGTTTCATTAAAGAGTGTGTGACCAAAAGAAAATCTTTATTTGCAATGAGTGCGTTTGAATAAAGAGACCTCAGTGACTTTTTTTTTATTATTGCTGCTGCTTTTATTTTTTTAGATGAAATCTTACCATTAGCAAAAGCTGAAAAAGAAACTTTATTCTCCAGAGAAATGCAGAAGGAAGTGTGGTGGTGGTAGGCCAAATGCTATCTGTTTGGAATGGGTTTGGGTGGGCTTGTGCTTATCACTGTCAGAAGCAGGTATCCAAAACTCAGTTCTTTTTAAGCAGCACAGTTACCCTCTAAAGCTCAAGTACAATTTGCTTGGAAGCACAGGAATTACAGAGTACAAAGCCTGAGCCAATTCTTCACCTTGCAGTCTAGACACAGCTTTAGTATATTGACACAGAAATCAAATGGCATTTCACTGGAGGGGTAAACAGAAAAGTGCAACTACTTTTGGATAAGACATCCAATGCTTAAAAAACTGAAAAAAATAGGAAAAAAACCCCTTATTTTGAAATTATTCTTCAGATGATAGCACTTCATACCTGATGGAAGCAAAGGTTTGGACCTGCTACAAGGAGAGGCTCACAGCTTACCCCTGTAATTAGACAATGAACACTCACACCCCTTAATTCTGGTGTGTTAGAAAATGACACTGAACACTGACACTCTAGCCTGAATGTAAATCACTACAGGTAGTAGTATACAGTCCAATCATATTGGAGAGGTTGCATTGCAGGGAAATGCTATAGATAGGGAAGGTCTGATAATTTTTTAGTCCAAAAGGCAATTAGAACTTGCTGTGTCATGGTACATACAGGTAAGTATTTTCTTCATTGTTTCTCTGTTTGAATAGGAGGCAAGTAGTATCTTTTTAGAAAGATATCAATTCTAGTCATGTTATTCCCATAGCTAAATTACTCACACTATCTAAAATTGACACCTCATTTCTTGCCTGAATGCATCTCAAAACACTGGTCTTGTTATGTCTTTTTATGGTAAAATAAAGTGTTGTTTGCGATCAGAAACCCTTACACATGTAGATACTTCCAAACTGTAACCAAGAAACTTCTCTTTCTGAATTTCTTCTTGGCTAATCCAAGGAGACTGGGCTTCTTCAGTTTATCACTACAAGGCACACTTTCCACATCCTAGATTCATTCTCGTTGTCTTTTCAGAAATATTTCCAATTTTTTTACATGTAAAGAAAGATTTTCTTAGAGCATTCTGCAGCTATGGGGCTGTCTACTGTTCCCTCAGCTCTCAAGTGCAAAGCTACTTTTCCAAGCACTTACATTCCTGCATATGAGAGATACTATAAAATGCTTACCTCAGAGTGTCGTTAAGATTTGTGTGCATTGCTGCTTCTGAATGGTAGGCTTTAGTGTCTGTAATTATCCATGGAGCATATTCACTGATCGAAGTTTCATCAATGTGGATTTATTAAGTTGAAAATTACAGAGAATGAAATGATAGAAGTACAGTAATATACTAGAGCAATATGTAGCATAACATATATGCTGTGTGGTAGCTGATTATAGTCAGTAAACTGATTCTCCCATTTATTTTAGCTTCTGAACTGGTTAGCTGCTTTAAATATAGGTAGTTTATTTTGACATAAAAAGTGATGTGAAGACTCATTATTCATTTTATATAAATGCAGGGTGAGAGAGAACTTGAGAGGGGAACAATCATCATTTTACTCTCATGATGACTGATTCAAAAAAGCCATCTGGCAACGTTTTCCTTAATGTTATCAATCAGGCATTTAGAGCTGGATTTTCTAAACTTGGCCTCCCGGTTATGGCCACAAAATATGCACACAAAAGCACCCCTGCATGCTAGAAGATAATTGCGCTCACAGCGCACATACTTAAGTATGCAAAATGGCATAAAAATACCACTAAATGCAGTATAAGGAAAGGACAGAGATAGAACAGGAAAGGAATGAAAAACTGAGAGAATGGGTGGACAGTGTGCAATTCTTAATAATAATCTTAATTTTCTTAATAATAATTAGTTTTCAGGTTACTGTCTCATTCTGAAAGGACTGACGTTGATAATTTACATACGTGCCATAATTTTCTCAATTTTTATTTACTACTATTTAAAATTTATTTTCCTCTTCAGAATCCAAGCTAGATTTGACAGAATTTCTTATTTTCCTGATTAGATCACTCCTTACCTAATAGGTCTCATAAAAGTAACTTCATGTTCCTCCATGTATCTAAACAACATTATATCCAACTCTTCAATATAAGCCTTCTGAGATAAGGAAGAGGCATTTCTTATCTACAGGTGCCTAGCACCAGATGTAGTTTAGTTGCTCTTCCTGACAGAGAGCACATAACAGTGAAGCCAATTAATTTTTTAAATGCATTGGAAAAGTGATGCAAAAAGGATGAGAAGTGTTCAAAGTAAGGGAATTGAAGTCAAAAAAGTCAACTCTTTTTTTTTTTTCTTCAGTAATAAGGTTGACGCCACTACTTGCTTTCACCATTCAGTCATAGGTCAGGAGGGTAGAAGCAATTCTTGTGAGACTAATATGAGATGAGAAGCCACTCAATCTGTGTGTAGCACTTCCAGCCACAGTGCTCCGAGCTCTGGGGTGCAAACCATTTGAACCATTGCTACTCTCACTTCTGTTGTACCAGAGGACCAGAACTCTCCATGTCCAAGATGCTCTGAGTTTGTTAAAGGCAGGCATTTGCAAAAAAATCCCTTATACTCAATGCTTCCTTTTAATTTTTTTTTTAATTTTGCATGTGAAGATTTGCTTCTTCATTTCTATCCTGCCTTTTGCCCTCTCTTCCAATTTTTCAAAACAAGTGAGTTGTTGTGACAGGGCCTGCTGAAAGACATCTTTCATTGGCATCTGAACTCAGTGAAGATTATCTTTTACTGAAATGTTCTTTGGTCAAGCTCTTGCCTGCAGGGACCTTTCCAGAATACATACTGCAGTGGTATTAGGAAGACGTTCTCCGTGCTGTCTTCACAGACAGGGAGAGAAAGCTGGCCATCAGATTCTGTCCTCCCTTTGCATCCTTCCCATCCGACCCCCATGCTCTTTCAGAGCTTTCCCTCAGTGACAGGGCAAGATAACCCAGCAGCTGACCTACATTTCTCTGGTTCTCCCCAGGGGTGATGTTCTGTGTCCTTGGCAAAAATGGGAAGACACAGATCATGGAACATATGAGCCCTGCCAGGAATGTGCAGTCAGGAGAGTTTCCTCCAGCTAAAACACAGTAAAATTTAGCATACAACAAACTGGATACATTCATCTTCAAATACTGTTTACCAGAGAGGCTAAAATCTCCTGCACCTAATCCAGTGCATGTCCTACGTTGAACCATAGGTTAAGTCTACTAATCCCTTCATTACATATTTGTATATTGAAGGCTCCAATCAGTCTTGCCTCTGTTTGTTAAAATAATAATGTGTTGGCTGCCTAATAAACTGGGGATAGCTATGTTTAGATAGCAATTTTACATAAGTAAGCATTTTTCCTTTTGTAATCCATCAAGCTCAGTGTATAACCTAATCATATTGCAGATCTTACATTGTTCATAGTCAGAATTTTCAAGCTTGCAACCTAAAAGTATGT
Organism: Harpia harpyja; assembly: GCF_026419915.1. Classification (NCBI taxonomy): domain Eukaryota; kingdom Metazoa; phylum Chordata; class Aves; order Accipitriformes; family Accipitridae; genus Harpia; species Harpia harpyja. The sequence continues at coordinate 1,143,373 of NC_068940.1, forward strand.
TCTTCAAAAACAAGACATCTAAACGCACTGCCTGCTTTTAAAACTGCTGATTTATTCAATCCTAGTGCAATTTACAGGTGATTGGTATCTTTGCTTATAATATTGTTAAAAAAATAACATATCTAGGCACCTTGTTCAGTGCATCCATAACAAGTGACTACAGCCTCAAGGCTTGGAAGACTCCATTGCTACCATAGAGCAAATCCAGTCTCCAGCAACTTTGTATCTTGTCTGTATTTAACAATTAACAATCAGAGTTAATTGGTATTCTGTAAACAATATAATGGGATACCAGTTTGTACCAGCTATTAATGCTGGACCTGCTTTCATATACCTGCCTGTTCATGTAACATGGGAATCATGCCAACTAGAATTTTCCTATCTGACAGATTCCAATCCTCTCTTTTTGATTTTTCTATTTTCTTCTGAAAACTCTTTAGAAAATGCTTGCTCTGAGGTTATTGAAAGGGTGACTGTGTGCTGCAGTAACAATAGTAACAATAAAAACATACATGCACACACACACACAAAAAAATTGAAGAAGGAAAAAAAATAGAAAAAGCTTGAGAATGCTCCTTGAGGTTTCAAGCCCAACAGCTTAATTTTTTTTGGTCTAATCTTCCATTCCTGGTATTGTATCCCCCGTTTAGCATCAAATTATTAGACCTAGAAGAAAACTTGCTGCTCTTAAATGCAGGAAAATGACATTGTTTTACAGGTCCTTTATCTGAATTATGTTCATATGTTTCTGTAAATGCTGAGCTTGGACTTGGCATGTCATCCATCTTTTCCCCCCTCCCTTTTTGGAACTTGACTTCATCAGGGATGACATTTCCATGCACTAGCATATAACACAACATACAAAATCACCAGGGTAACTGAAAGGGAGAGAGAATAGAAGGATCTGCTGGTGTAAAACAGCCTTTAAAGTGAGTGTGCAAACTCAGACATCAGTAGGTTTTGGAATGGGTAACCTGTCTTGTACGCAGAAAGGGCTTAGTGTCCTCTGCCCAACGAAAAGGTCGTGCCAAGTCCTAGAGCAAGGGAAAGGAAATGCTAACCTGCTTTAACCATCAGAAAAGAGAAAAATACGGAGTTTAAGAAAACAGGAGAAAAAGTGAACATATCTGTAGTATGGAAAATGAGGAAACTTCATCAAACTGTGATTCCACTAGAATGGAAAATTGCATAAATGAATACTGTATCAACTGGACATCCAGACTAAAGACTTTGAGTGGCAAAGCTCCTTAGATATTGCAATCATCATAAGACATAGTCTGCACCACAATACCTCAAAGGTCATCACAAAAACTATCACAGGTATGCACTGTCCTGTTTCAAGAAAATGTCAAAACGCTGAAGCTTTAGCCGCTTCTGAGGTTCTTCATAGCCAGCCGGGTGACTCCTGCCTAGAATGTAAAATCTCTCTACACACAAAGAAAACCACATCATTTCTTGATTTTACTTGAAAAAAAGAGGGCAGTGACCTAGACTGCAGTACTTTGTGCAAAAGGAAATCCACTGATGGTTTTCCTATCATAATCTTCTTTATCAGGAGAGAGAGAAAAGCAAGATAGATAAGCAAATTCCAAAATGTCACTCTAAAACCAATGTAAGGACTTCCAAAGAACACTACAGAATAGACCTTTCTGTCAGTTGTAACCCAAAAATGCCTGGCAGCTTGCTTGAGCTGACATTTGGTGAGTAAAAGTGGTAAATAAATTAAGCAATCATAACCAACAGCAAGGCAACTCCTATATAATTAATAACCATTTTACCAAGATCGGGAGAAAATCTAAAAGGAAAAGAAGTAATTATGTGCTGAATAGCTAGAAATCTTATCTTGTTTACACTGTGAGTTTTTCCAGGCAGCATGTGTCTTGTATGTTGTCTCTTGTATAGCGCCAAGCAAACTGTTGGCAATTTCACAAATAACAATAATATTAAGCTGAACTAAAGATTTTCATAGATAAGGTGTTTTGTTTACAGTAATAGTCTCTTTAACAGACAAAGACCTGGTCTGGTAATCAATAAGAACAGAGTATTTAATCCTCACATACCCATTTAGTCTGGATTATGAACTACACAGCAGTTTGGCTTATATGAGAAAATGCGGGCAAATGAGTAGAATCAATAGATCAGTATTAGTGGCTAGGACAGCACAATTTTTCTCAGGTTAGCAAGCAGAATAACTATTTTTTAGAGAAAGTACAGAGAAGAAATTATTTGTGCTTCATGCCTTCTTATGATAGGGTCATTATGTTAAATTAATCAAAAGACTCTCTCTCAGTTTAGGATATCTCTTTGCTATATTGTCTATTATTTCGATCACTAGCTTTAGTAATTACTTTTGCTACCATTAGATGCACAGTAAATTTAAACACTGTATGCATATACAAATGTAGCTGTATTTTTTGGCGGTGGGGGTGAGTCTGAGCTGTCTTATATTCCACTTAATTCTTTTTTTCTGGCAACTCAGATATAATGCAAAAATACCGAAATGCCACCTCTGGGGTTTGGGGGTTTTGTTTGTTCATTTTCGAAATTTCAGGGAATACTTTAGGAGTCAGCGGGTATAACCAGTTGATTACTGGAGGAAACCAGACTGGAGGAAGAACTCATAACAGCTGCAAGTGTTATGGGGTCAGTCACTGCTAGGTACCCATTTTCACATGGGGACACAAACTAACATCATCTTCCGGAATAAAACTGCCTTTCCTCTTTGCCTATCCTCCTACCAACACCCTCAACAATGAAGAAAGGAGAAAAATCATATGACATTGTGAGACAAGGAGGCACAAAGAGCCAGGGTAAAAGGGGACATTGACAATTGCCCCAAGGAAAAGGAAAGAATGGGGATTACCCATTAGGACAGGACCCAGGAATAGGAGGAAAATAAAATTACACAAAACCCTGACGATGGAGCGCAGGGAAGTGGAGTAAAATGGAGAAATGGGAATACATGCAAAGAACATGGATGTGTGGAATGAACTGCAAGGGAGGAATACAAGAAATTTATGGGACAGAGAAAGCCGTGCTGATACGTAAAAAACAGGGCTGAAGGAACGACAGACACTCAGCCAAGTCATAGTAAATGGCTTGTTAAGCCTGCCTTTGTGTCTTAGTAGGCTGTAACTCCCTTAAAAAACTTGTGAGGGGAAAAACAGAAAAATCAACAGACCAAATAAATAGAACAAATACTTTTATTATAGGCATTTTCCCTCTACTTTCACAATGAGTTACAATAACATATTAATGGGGAGATAAAATTAAGTACAAACCTGATAAACATGCTATATATTTAAAGGAAAAACTTTCTAGTATTTGACCATCTTATTGAAGGAAACAGAATAGGAGCTCCCTGTGCAGCTCCCTAACTTTTTCACAGTAAAAGTCTGGCTTTATCAGCCAACAACTGTCGTCTCCTATTCAGCCATGATTATCAAGCTTCGCACAGCATGTGGTATGGGTGTGAGTTCCTGATCTGGCAGCATGATGAGAAGCAGCCCCCCTGCTTTTGTGCAGAATAAGGCTGTCTTCCTAGCATATAATGAGTACTGAACTCTGGATCTAGACAGCTACTCAGAGCTGCTACATGGGAGACCTGCTTTGAAAATAATATTCTGCTCAGCAGCAGGAAATTCCAAGCGGCTTAGAACCCTTATGGTACAAAGAGGATAGATACATGCATTTTCACTAGCAAGCTGTATTTCAGCCATGGATTGATTGCCTGTGTATATTCACAGGGAGGAAGGGAAAGAAGGCTATGAGATGATTTCAGATCCTATGGATCTGCCAGTGGGCTACAATCCAAACTTTGATTTGTTGGTGAAGGTTATTGGGCTGGTTTCTTTTGTTTCTTTGGGCTCTATTCTAATGTTTGCCAACTGCTCTCAATTATGTGATCCATGAAGCTTTGAGAAATAAATATAGGGAGTGGCTTAATTTAAATCAAATAAATTTAAGGTTTGTTCTAACACTAATCCTCTGCTACAGCAGGCATTTAAGTTGAAACTAGAAGTATGATGTATATGCTGAAGTTTAGATGATTACCATGGGTTTCACTACTGATGTTAGTGGAATGTTTAAAGAGGTACAGGACTGAAATATTGGAAAGGGTATATTCATGCAATGAATTACACCTGAGAGAGCAGAGTATAATCTTCAGATGCTTGTATTGCTACTCGAATGCTGCCCTGCTCTGAATCTCAAAACCGAATCCCTATAGGCTTCTGCTCTTTCAGCCTCCTCATTTCTGCTATGGGACGCACTAAAACCCACTCAGTTATTACACCAATGCATTGTTCTTCAGATTAACTATTCTCTCATTCACCTCACCTACCAGACTCACCTCAGAGCATATGTGCCCAGATCAGACTTCATAAAAGAGCAGGTAAAGAGTGGCCACAGTTACTGCTTTACAAATCCAAAAATTATAGCCTTCACCGAGGATGTAGAAACTTCTTATCCCTCATCTACATCAGACAGGGTTAGGATTTGAGCACTGGCCTCCCACAACCTAGGAGAAGGGCTGTAGGCTCTCAGCTGACTCCAGAAACTGTTCATGGCTTGGGGACCCACAAGACAGGAGTAGGTGCCTAACTATATTTGATAGATATAAATTGCCTGCCTGCCTTTTTCTGTCTCCGTCCTCTTTCATGCATCCTTCCTCAGTATTAGACTCTGTTAAACCTATTTTTAGGCTACCTGATGTTCCTTTCATATTGTGTAGCTGTGGTATCTCATAACTGTTGTGTCCAGTATAGGAGAAATAATTCCTTGGGCTTCACTGTACTTAAATCACCATTCAAGTGTTAGCCCCAAATTAACAGAACTATTCAGAAACTGAATGGCAGTAGCAATTCCTCAATTAAGGAAATGGGGGACATACTGGTGAAGCCACATTCATACTGAATTTGGATCAATTTTGGTTTCACTGTGAAATGCAGACCCAATCTCATACCAGTGGGAGAATACATGAAAAAGTTTGTGTCAAAATAAGTGGCACCAGACTGTCTCTGAGAATAAATTTAACCTAACTTTAATAACCTTAGCCTACTTCTGTCTTCGTAACAAATAAATTATTCTTTGGTTTAATCAGGTTGTCAGGAACAAATATGTGACTCAGGAGACATTGATTTTATCCCTGACTTAAGCACTGATTTACACTCTAAACTTGGTCAATTCACTTTTTCTGTTTTCTTTTTGAAAACCAAGGAAAATCTTTGAATAACTCATTCACCTTGCCTGAATTGAAAGAATCACTGAAACACAAATAAGATATTACTTGTAAATGCTAACTACTTTACTATAGAAATTTCCACTTCATTTCCTTCTTCTGAAAACATTGAATTAAAGGCACTTTAAAGCTATTATGCATGTCATGTCAAGTAAGAAGGTAAACTTATTAATGACAATGTTTTCCAAACAGTTTCAACAAACAGCATTGCACAGGGACGCAAATATCCAAACTTTGTGTGTTGTATTTTCCAAAGAAAATTGCAAATACTCAATTTTTAATGGGCACAAAAGGCTCAAGAGCCAAAGTTAACTGAAATATATATATATAATTTTTTTTCCCCTCTTTCATGACATAATTCTCAACTGGAGGGAGGTTACTTTAGATCAAGCAATGTCATAAGCTGAATACCATTAAATAATAGGGTCCTGTTCCAAACAACAAAACACAGGTTTTCAGAAACAAATACTTCAAATCTGTATCATCCCTCATTTGACTTGCACAGAAAATGGCTTCATTGATTTTGAAATCAGCAGGTTTACTGGTGTAGCAAGCTATACAGAGCCAGGCAGCACTGAAACATCATCTTACCCAATGCATGGACAAACCTGTACCTCAGGAACTGGCTTCCTAGGACTGTTTCACTACCCGGAAGTATTGTAATATAGATAAAAAGGTAAGCAGAAAATACATATCCTCATTTGAAATGGTGCTAAACAAAGTTTTTTAGAAGAAGTAGTACTGGTATTTTGAAGTCATGAGGGAGTTAATCCTGTCAATGTAAATATTCAGAAAACCCAAATACCGTGTAAGGAGCCTAAAATAATGCCTGAGGATTTTACGTTTCATTTGTTTGAATACTAGAGATTTGGAGGAAAATTAAGTAGAATAATGACACCCTTGAGACTACAGATGGGGATTGTTCCCCTTTGAAAAATGCATAACTGCATGGAAGTGGAATGAAAGGGTGTTAAATTGGAAAAGCTACAAAGGAGTCTTGATTTTAAGAAGCAAGATTATCTGTGCTGACAGATCAGGAGCACTGTTTTCCAGCAGGTAAGTGGCAGAAGCAGCCTGCATGAAGAAGTTTGCACCCAGGCAAAATCAGTTAACCATAATTTTGAACTCAACGATATGCTCAGTTTAAAAAAAAAAAAAAAAAAAAAAAGCTTTGGATAAAAGTATGCAAGAATCACATCCTCGGCTGCTATAAATCCAGGGAGATCTAAGAATTCTGTGAAGCTCTTCCAGCTTTCACCAGCCCAGGATGTGACCCATTATGACCAGACTACAATCAACTGGCCATATGCTCCAGTGATTAAATTTTCAGGTAGTAAAATGACAAGAGTGATAAAATAATAAATTCATTTTTTTCCTTGTTCACTTTCCACAGAAGGCTCTGACTGCCATATGATTTGAAGCATTATTAAAGATCTCTAATGACCTTGAATTTCTCTGAAAGAGAGATGAAAACAAAGCTGCAATATAAACTTCTCAGGTTCTGTGATGTCACATGTATAGTAAATACACATTACATGGTGGAATTTCCATACAATAATTTTTTAGTTGACCACTCAAGTTTTGGAGGTTTATGTCTCATAATACTGGTCATCTTCTAATTTATTTGGGGTTATACAGGAAAACAGGAATCTGGCCTAAGACACAGTCAACGGCAATCTTTCCATGGACTTAAATAATAGGCAGATCAAACCTGAAACATGTTTTTCAGGGCACCAGAATAGGTACTGTGAATAAGCATAGTCTTCACTGCTTGAAATAGATACAAGACTGAACCAGTTTATGCAAGTTTATCTTGTTTGTAGAGTACTTTTCAGCAAATCCCCAGTAAAAATGTGAAGCTACCTACACCATATTGTATTGAAATTTTCTCTGTGTTTGATTTTTCCCTCTCATCATATTATATGTTGTGTGTGAGTTTTAAGTCCCTTTTGTTTCTTCCCTATCTTCCATGCACCGCTTTTCTTCCTCCTGTTCACTGCATTTCCAGAACTAGTTATTCTGGAAATAATGATCCATGTTGGTATGGTTGGAATTCAGTGACTTCCATAAGCATAGAGATAAACAAATATATTCCAGCTCACCATTTATTCTTTGGTTGGTGAAACATTACAGTCTATGTGATAAGTTATCCAGTTTATACGTGGCATAAATGCAGAAAATACCCACCCAGATACCGGAAGAAGAACAAGTGTTGGACTGAGACACCTAACCATTTCCACGAGGTATGCCCAAAGATGTTCTGCCCAAGGGGGATGAGACTCCAAAGGCCTTGCCAGTGTGGCTGTCTTAGCCCATCAGGCTCTGAGACATGCTTCAGCACTAACTGTGATAAATTTTGTTTTACATGGTCGCTGTGTTACTTCTGGGTTTTTTTCCTTGTCAAGGATAAAACAAAACTTTCAGTCTCCGACAAAAAAGAAAGAAGAAAAAAAATAAAAAGCTTGCAGCTCAGCAGTCTTCAAAAACTTTTGCTACCCTTCTAAACAGCTGCCCAGTAAAATGGATTAGGCGGAAAGAAAGTCTATACAGCAGCAAAAGAGACAGAGGGACAGGGTAATTGATGAAAGAATGTTGTTTATTTACCAATTTTCATGAAGTTCTGGGACTTAAATAACTGCTAAGCAGTTTCAGCTCCTGAGCTCCTGAGAGCTGAGGCATTTTAACATCTTGCAAGGTTGGGTCCCTAGACTTTTATTTTAAAAATGCTTATTCACCTACTGTATTTTCCCTGACTATCTTACTGCCCTATTTATAGACTGACATAGAAACTTTGCCTCCACTGTTCAGTGGGTCTCTAAGGAACTGTGCTTCTCTCCTGCTGCCATCAGTTTTGTCTAAACTAAAACTGTAGTATCCTTTAGCACATATATGCTAAACTTTATGAAGCACCTTGAGGGAAAGAGGGTACTTAGTGGCATATGCTTTCTATTTGCTAGGGATCTCCATTTACAGTGGATTTTGAGGAGCTATTGTTATTACTGTATTACAAGCCATTTAAATAGAAGACTTCAGAATGTTTGGATTTTTTTTTAAAAGGCTTTAAAAAATTCTTTTTCTCTGAGAAAATTTGTTCTACATTTTAAGCACCTCAGTTTATATCCTGAACTTTTACTTTTGACATAAAATAGCTAATTCTTCTGGTGTCACCAAGCACTGGAAATAAACTGCTTGATAAAATGTCTAAAGGCATATTGGTTCCTATTGTCTCTGCCCCATGATAGAAAGCTACGACCACTTCTCTCAGCTTTTGGCTTTTCCCATAATTTATAAACTTCAAACAGTCTTAATCCTGATGTGACTATCAAAGGAGAACTTCATTCCTGAACGTTAAGTTTTCCTTTAAAAATAATATAAATGTGCTAGGAGTTAGAAAGCTGACAATATACAAGTACAAATAGCACCTTCCTCCTTAACAATTCTTTTGATGCATTACTTGAGGACAAATATGCTTATTTTCTTTCCACAGATATGTTTCCACTTTTTAGAACAAAAAGTCAGGTGCTTAAATTCAATGCTTTTTTATCCCTAATCAAAAAGGATGAACTGTTCATTTGAAGGGCCAAATTCTGCCATTACTTATGTTAGAAACCATTTTGCCAGTTGGCTTCTTCAAATCAGAGGCATCTTTATTATAATAGCAATGAACTAACCAGCAGAAAAAGATAGATGTGTACCATAACCTTCCAGTTTGCAGGATAAAAATATACCAGAGATATATCTAGAAATAACACACTGTTTTAACTCATGACAGTTCAGCTTGTCAACTACAACCTAGCTTCATATCAAAAAAGAATGTGGAGAATTTGAAATATTGCATGAAGCATTTTTTCAATTATGACAAACAAAAGTAATTCTTATGCTTATCCTTACCAAATTTACATCACAACAATGAAGAAACATGTTTTAGTTCTTATGCCATTTTAAAATAAGGGACAGTTGGAGGAAAGAAGGTATTTGCTACAGAATCTACTAGTTGATCCTCTCCACAAAAAATATCTGTGGCTTGAGTGCTGCAGGGATTTATTCCATGGCCTAAAACCTGGAAGGCATCTGGTACCATCTGAGATGCCCAAAGATCTCACCCAGTCCCCAGCCACTGCTGGAGACTTCAGGTCTCCTAAGGCTTTTGTGCCAGCCCTTTTGGAGACAGCTTGGATATCTGAGGAATTCTCTAATGGCCCTAGACAATGAAGTTTCAGCTCTTCAACCTTCTGTTCCTTCAATTGTATTTTCAATGGGTACTTCAACTGCAGAAACTAGTGAGAGACATTTAACTTCTGTTGCCTTTCAGATTGCCAACCAGGTTCCTACCTCAGTAGCTCTGCTGTGGAGAAAAAGATTTGCCCGTGGTGAAAGGCACAAGTAACAGTCACTCCATGTTGATGGAAAGATCTACCCCTGAGGTGAGCAGAAGTGGGTTGCCTTAAGCATGGTACAAACATGCTGCATTATTTCAGAGTCCCACAGGCTTGGGTAGGTATACAATCTTCTTTTCTAACCAGTAAAAGGCTCAGCTGAGAGATGGGTAAATAACAAAAGATAGACAGACAGGCTGTAGTTTCATTTGAAATTGAAATGACACCACAGGCTTGGCTTTTGACATGGATACTGGGCCATGGCTGCAGAAGGTTTTGTTAAAGGAGCAGAAGTCCCAAGTGCAAACCTAGCCGCCCTGCTTCCCCTTCCCCCTCCACAACAGGAGAAGTTTTAGAAAGCTATTAAGTTACACTTGGAACCAACATTACCATTTTAAGTACCAGCTTTCTTGGAAGCCTGAAAAATCCTATATGTCAAGTTACGCTGTGGCAAACTGCTGCGCTTTTCAAGTGACAGCAGTACCTCCTATCCTGCTCTCCATCAGCTTTCCATCTTGACAGTCTGCTGCTAAATTCCATATGGAATAGACATCGTACAGCTAAAATTATCTTGTGGGTTCTGGATCACAGTAACGTGTTAGTGATTAAATACATTATTAGTGTGTTTAGCTGTGCAATCTTCTCTTAATTTGAGGAGCTCATAATTAATTTAAGTCCGTAACATATGCACAAGTCATTAACCTATCTGTGCCTTAGCTTTCCAGTCGTAACATGGGGATTAAAGTGCTTACCTACCAGCATATACACATTAAATTTGTCAGGTGCTCACACACCAAAAGAATGGAAGCCATATGAGTGCCTAAGAGACAGAGATCAAATTTTAATGCATGCAGACATTGTTGGAGCTTTCAGCAGTAAGCCATACTCTTCCTCTTTCCAGTTACCATTTCACAGCACATGTACCTGTGCACACGTTCACATGTCAGTTGACAGTCACAAATCAAAAGTTATTTCCTTAAGAGGCAAGGCGATAAGAAATTCCAGGGGAACAGAAGATGGTGGCGGCATTACTTTTAAATCCTGCTGAGTCCAAGACACACAATCTACAGTTGTCTGTATGCCAAGTTAGTTAACATTACTCTACTTTTCAAAACATAGTGGTCCTAGACTTTATAGTAAAGAGCATTGTGTTCTGAATAACAGTGAGCTATTAAAGTGACACTTTTCCTTCCTGCTTCAGTAGCAAAGCTAAAAAGCCTTTAGCTGTGAATTAAAAAAAAAATCTGATCGTGGTTTACTATGGTTGATAAAAATGCCTTTGAGACATCTAAATTGTTTGTGTATTTATTTCAAGGTAAAGTTGGGACAGTACAATTTCTAAGAAATTGTGGTCATTGTGGACTTAAAAGTATGCCTTTTGTCATACAGTATTTAGTAATTGAGCCAACACAAATTTGCTTTGTTATTGAACGACGTAGAACATTCAAAGAGTCATACCTGAGGTAGTTAGCAACTTGGGTAATACAGAATTCAAGAAAGCATTGATCATTTTTACTTGGTTAGCCTTCCCCAATGCTACCAACTTTGTATTGCTAATGTATTTCTCTATTGTTAGCTGAAAATTAAATAAACTGTATAAATCATCTTTACCTAGTTAGAAAAAATTGGGATAAATGTATGCAAAGGCTGTTGGAATTGCTTTTTGATAGTAGTGGTCACTGCCATGAAGTCATAGTAACAATAAATTGAAAATATATTTTAATTTGGTGTAATATTGTAACATGTAGAACTGGGCAAAAGGGATCAAAGGCATATATGAATCTGGGCTGAGTTCAGCAGTAGTTCAGTTGTGAAAGGGAGGAAAGTATAGTATAGAAATGGAGAGAAGAAAGCTTTGAAAAAGTGTTAAAATAAAGCAGTTTTCCAAAAGTGAAAATGTTGACAGGTTTTTAATCATACTTTTTTGACTATTAAATCAAATTGAAAGTTTTCATTTTTGAAAATGAGGTAAAATTTAAGAAGAGGAAATAAGAGAGGTAAAAAAGGTCTTTTAAATCTGAAAATGAAATCTCATGTTAGGTCAAATGAAATATCATGGACTAAAATAAAATGTAAGAATTTTGTCTTTTTCCATCTACCCCAAGTCTTGGAAAAAAAAATACTTTGAATACCAGCCACCAGCCTACCTCCTTTTCTGTTCCTTCCTTCACCCAACCTCCAGGTTGGCAATCACTTCAAACCGTATTTTGCTAATCTCTAACGGAGTTACATATTTTTTTTTTAACCGAGAATCAGCGATCTTCACTAGCAGACCTTGGTCAATAAAGTACATGTGCCTTTCTCAGTAATTCTCTTTTGGGTTAGAATATTAGTTTTGAGGGCTTGAGTGTGCCAAATAATCACTGACAATCCTCAAGCATAATGCAGCTAGGGTTGCAAACACTGAGTAAGACTTTCTCTCTCCCTGTGTCTCAACCTTATAAGAAGGAAGTGAGGGAATGTTGCTGGGTTACCACTGTTAGACCAGTGGATTATTGTGAGCTTTGGCTCCTTTCCAGCTGCTCAGGACAGAGCATCTGGTGGATAAATGTGTGTGAAGTACAACCTGGCTGATGTAACTTGTTTATTTACACTGCATTCAGTAACCCTTGAACAGAGCTGGTCACAAATTGCACAGACAAACCTTCCTCAGGAATCTCAGACCAAATTCCTGTACCACAGAGAGCAAAATGAGTTACTGAGATAAGAAAAAAATCTGCTGATGTCCGCTGTAACTGCCTACAAGCATCCTGTGTTGCATGCCCTTGAATGATGCACGACTGTGTATGACAATACTCACCTGAGGGCTCCTTCCATAATACCAACATGGCAGATGTCAAATCACTAAGCAAGTATGTGAAAGAAAAGAAGAACCAGTAAGGTGTTTCCTTGAATTCTAATGTATTATTTGTGGAAAATGGGAAGGAAGCTTGCAACAGCAAGAATTGTGAGAATAGTGAAAATAGGAAGACGCTGTGTATAAGTATCTAAAAATAATGAATTGCTCTTAAATTGTTAGCTATTTTGAGAGGGCTGGTTCTATAAAAATAGTTTGGTGACCACAAAATTGATTTCCTCACCTCACTATGGATTTCCCTGATCTGAGACAGTGTCTACGCACAGTTTATTGTAAGGTTTCATTTATTAGTTTTATATTAAATAATAATAAAAAAATAATAAAAATGATTAGGTATTAAATATAGGATTAGATACTGTGGATTAGAACTTGTCTCTCATCCATTTCTATAAGTTGAAATAGTTGGTAGTAACATGCCTTGGTTATTGATTAATCCTTTACAAACTTTTTTGTAATGAGGCATTAATATAACTTCTACTGTTCTTCCCAAACCTTTGACAGGTATATTCATACAAAGTACATAGCACAAAAAAACCCCAACCCACATTCAGAACGAAAACCAATTTTTCTGTCTAACTGGGACTGCTTTTGTGGCAACATTATGTCAATGACAGCATGACAAAAACTGAACATGTTTCGTGACTGCAGGGTCACTTTTGATTAAGATAGCCTGTGTGACTCAGCTGGAGGCTTGTAGCTAGGACAGATGTTATGAGGGAGGAAAGAGCATAAATAAAGAAGAGGTTGCAGGCAAAGGAGAGGGATTCACTACAGAATTACTGGGTCTACAGAGGAAAGATTTAAGGTATGTGAAGAATAAAGCTGGAGTATCATCAGTTCTGCTCAACCCAAGAAGGTTGTTGGTGATAAGCATGTCAAATATTGCCTTTTTCTGTGAAGGTGTTTAGGCACTCACCTAGTGTCGCGGTTTAAGCCCAGCTGGTAACAAAGCACCACACAGCCGCTCGTTCACACTCCCCCATGGCCACTGCGGGATGAGGAGAAAATATAAAGAAATGCTCGTGGGTCGAGACTTACTACCAGTCAAACCAAACCAAGGCTGTTGGGGAGTAAACCCCAACCCGAGAGCAGCTTCCCCCCCGCCCTCCCGCCTCAGCCCCACTCCCGGTTCTCTCTCCCCAGGGGAGCAGGGGACGGGGGCTGGGGTCGGTTCCTCACCCCTGGTCTCTGCCGCTCCTTCCTCCTCAGGGGGAGGAGGACTCCGCGCTCGGCCCCTGCTCCGCCGTGGGGTCCGTCCCTCCCGCGGGAGGCAGCCCTTCACCCACTGCTCCAGCGTGGGTCCTTCCCGCGGGAGGCAGCCCTTCACCCACTGCTCCAGCGCGGGTCCCTTCCACAGACAGGGCGCAGTCCTTCAGTCACAGACTGCCTCAGCCACGGAGGCGCGGCCATCTTGGGCGCCCTCCGCTCCCCCGCTCCCCTCCATGGGCTGGGGGGGACAGCCTGCCGCCTCACCGCGGCCTCCCCCGCTCCTCCTCCTTCCCTGACCTCGGTACCCGCAGAGGGGTTCCTCTCACAGCCCACTCCCCTCTCCGCGGCAGGTTTCCCAGCAGGTGGGTTTTCTTTTCTTTTTTTTTTTTTTCCCCCCTTAACTCTGCTCTCCCAGAGGCGCTGCCGCTGTCGCGGAGGGGCTCGGCCTGGGCCAGCGGCGGGTCCGGCTCCCAGCCGGGGGAGCTTCCAGCAGCTTCCAGCAGGAGCCGGCCCTGCGGACCCTCACCCGGTACCAAAAAAAACCCCCACGCCACACAAACCCATGACACCTAGGTATCAGCTTCTGTTTTCCGCAGCAGCAGCCCTCTTTATAGCAAACAAATGGGCCTACTGCTTTCCCTCTGACTTTCCCTGAGAGCCTTGCAAACCTTCAAGGACTCGTTGGGCTTTGGCTAATTCTCTTGTATTTACAGGATTTAGCTGGCTCCCTGAGCCTATAATCCTGCCTAAATCTCCAACTCTTTGCCTATCTCCCTGATACAGCCACACCTGCAAACTACCATTCTTGTAGCTGAAATAGTTCTTTGCAAATCAAAGAAAATTTGGAAGCAGAGAGTGGGGTGAAATTTTTTCTTGGTTAGCCAGGCCACTGTGAAGGGTGGAAAACACTGACTCCTCCTGTCTGCTCTTCTTTTACGTAAGCATGGCTTTCAGAGAAAGCTTTCACATCAGTGCTACTGGTCAACAATGGGACTTGACATTAGAGACCGGGCAGCCTGCAACAGATGTTCATAGTATGGCCTCAAGATGCAAAAATTTGACCTCAGAGTAAGAAGAGAATCAGCACCTTTGGAAGTCTTTCAGGTACCAATGACTCCTTAGAACAAAGGACTGAAAACTGTAGTAATATTGAGCTGAATTCTTGAGAGGAGAATGTCATATACCAATGAACACAACCTTTTGGTTTAATTAAATTTTCTTCCAAGTTTTCTCATTTGGTCACTGAATCAAAAAAAAAAAAATTAATCCTTATTCTATAGCAGCCTCTAATTCTCTTTTAGTTCAAATGGCAAAGGCCTTCTTTTGAGGAACTAATAGATCTGACTTCTATCTTCTTTGCTGTACATTTGTGGTCCGGCCGATGGCAGAGATGTGTGCACCGATGGACGCAGTAGAGGAAATGTGATACATATTGGTGCCAGATTTCTGGGGTGGGACACGCGTGAGCCCAGGTGGTCACAGCGGCGCTGGTCAGAGCATAGCATGTTCTGTCCTCGAAGAGTGCACAGGTCTTTGTGAATACACTCAGGCACGAACACTGCACACCTGCTATAGGAATAAATTCACCCAAGTGCACAGTTCCCAAACAAACACCAGAAAATTAGGGCCGTGTGTGGATGTGAAAGCCTATCTGACACTTGGATGCAGCGGAGCAAAGGCCAGACACCTTTGATATTTGGGTGGCTGTGAAAGGAACTGAATTAATTTGGCAAGGGTGAGATGCTTGAGTTTGTCTGGATGTCCTAAAGCATGCGTGATTCACAGAGAGAGCTGTGCCAGGCTGCTATCTATCGTTGTGGGGGCTCCTTCCTCCCACAAACAATACTTCCATGAGGCTACAGCTTTTGTAGTCCAATTAGCAAAATTCATGCCATGATTCACCAATTTATCATTCTCACATGGAAATATTTCTAGGAATTTTCTGTCCTGGGGTACTAGATATCTCACTAGTGGCCTATCTGTATTCGCAGCTGACAATAACTGTTGCATCAAAAGTAATTGCTACATTTCTTTCTTCACATAGTATGCTTCTAGATGATTGTAAGCTAGTGTGCAGGCAAGGGAATGGTATCCATTTTAAAAGGCTTTTGCATGTTTAAAAACAATGACATGAAGGATTTCACAGTGTGACTCCACTGCCTAAATTATACATGCTGAAACACTGAAATGAATGTCATTTATGTTGGCAGCACCCAAAGGAACCACCAAAAGTCACTGACATGCAAAAAATCTGAGTCATCAGAGGTTAAAAAAAAAGAATGAAAAAGGACAAACATCAACAAAAATCACCATACAGTTTTGCAAATTGGAGGGATTTCTCCAGCAGCTCTAGTGAAATTCCATTAATAATAGCAAAAGCCACAAAACTAGCTGTTATCTGGTGTCTCAATGACATTTGGGCATTTGTTTGAATGACTGGATGTGGTAAGAGAAATGGGGAGAAGAAATGGGGTCAGGAACTTGAGTTTCCCCATAAGCTTCTGTGTTGCTTAAGTTGTACACTATGGGCAATGTACATAGCCTGTATGCCCATACTATTCTGACTGTAATTTTGTTACTATGTCTAGCACAGTAAGATTTAATTTCAGATCAGTTTTCAGCATATAAATAAATAATTCTGGACAGTGCTGCATTACAGGGAAGATATTGTAGTCTCATTATCCAGTATGAAATCTAGAAGCTGGCAAATTTCCAACATTTTTGAGCAACATTGCAGCTATTGGGTATGGACAATAGAGGTGGATATGCTTATGTCTAGGTTTTCGCAACATCCAACTTTTTGGTGAGAGCTACTGATCCCAGAGAGATACATAAATCTCTCAAACTTTACCCAGGAATGGCTAATGAGTGCTAGTGTTGACCAAAAATTGTAAGCTACAATAGGTATGTTAATTTAAAGCTTGTTGTCAAGGTAGATGCGTGATTTTCTTGCCTGTTCCCTTTTCTGAACTATATTTCAGTTAAAAATTGAGGTGGGAACAAAGTATGCAAGGAATTTCAAACATCCTTTTTTTCACTGGTAGAATTTTGGTGGGAAGATATGTTTTGTCTTAATGTTGCTATGTACACTTGAGTTGTACCAACTGGTGATTAAACCAGTTGGACTCTAAATTGTCTTAACATGCACTACAGTACAATAGATTTGAAAGGTGTTGAAAAAGAAAAATGATGCATCCAAGCAAACTAAGAAGTCAATAACAGAGCTTAAAATAGGATTCTGTAAACCTGATCTGTACATATATACCTGCATTATTCTGTGCAACTATAGCAAGTATAGCTGCCTACCACCTTTATTTCAAATATTTTTCAATCAATTTTTGAAAGATATCTGTGTCTTCCAAAAGTGGAAACTGCAATCTGGCTATTCTGGGGAAAAAGATTAAATTTAATTTTCCAAAAACCAAGAACTAGAAACTGAAAGTGTTGATCAAATAAAGATTTTGTAAACCAATTACACTTCTATCTGCTGCTCAATTTTTCATTAAAATAATCAAACTTTTTGACCTGTCATTTTCAGCCAGCTCAGTACTCATTTTCTATTTCACCAAAAACTCCATATGGTACTTCAGGCCAGAGGAAATTAAACTTGCAGAGGGAAGTTTTTCATTGAATGCAATGCTGTAGTTGAGTACAGATAGCTGCAGATCTGTGTTAGAAAAGATGGAAGGGGCTGATGGGGGGAAGCAGGGTATGATGTACAAACTCTACCCCAGCCAGAGGATAGCATCAGATTTGGGCTTGATTTTGTAGATTCAATAATAAGAGTATTATTCTGTAGGGCAACTTCCAGCCTCATAGGAAAGAGGAGACTGGAATAAGATTTCCTGGCAGACCTGCATCCTAATACCTCCCTATGAAACATCTGCCAAGGCTAAGTTTGTTCTTCTCATGCTGTCATTTGTAGTTGTGTCTAAACCAACTCCAATATTATTTATAGGAAATAATACCAAAGCAATCCTCTTTTATTCTCTTTTATAGCCATTAGTGGTGTTTATGGGAATTCCCCAACAGCCATGGCCCAAAGGCTCTAGTGTACTGAGCACACAACCAGAGATTTTCACCAGAGCTTTTCAGAGCTACACTTCTGTCATGCTGGAATTTCAACTTTGCCTAGCAGAGGTATTTAAAAACTACATGTAACAAAGAATTTACTTTGCTGTTCCAAAGAAGCTTGTAACTTTTTGGTTTTGATTTGTAAACCTGGCAATAAGATTCTAGATTTTCATGACTTGTGGGAATAAAAGAAATGTATTGTCTGGGAAAAATCATGTTCATAAAATACACCTTAAAAGTTTCATTTCAGTCACAGTGGAAAGACACTAGTACATTGTCTCCAGCTGGTTCACTCATGCAGTTTACTGTCCAATTTACAAAATATGGAAAAGTTTCCTTGGAAACAGATTTCTAGGAAGTCCTTTTTTTCCCGAATGGTAAATTGCTTTACCAGCTTTTGGTCAAATTCGGACCTGGTACAGGCAGGTGCACCTCTGCATAAAACCTTTCCTACTTAGTATGTCTCTGATATTTTTAGTCCAGAACAGTATGCATACTGCCTGGAGAGAACAAGAAGAAGCTGCTGAGCAGCTGACCTCTGAAATGAAAGTTTCATGCCTTGATTTAAATGTTCTGCTATAATCTGCTAGCAAAGCAATTTTATTCTAATAATCATGTGAAGCCAAATCATGGCCTACATCATGCCATATACAGGAATGCAGAGAGAGAAGAGAATTCTGTTGTGAAACCTCCCTATTTCTCTGCAGAAGATATGAAGAGTTACATAAGGTGATGCATTCAGACCACTTCTTTCCTCACTATACCACCAGCACAGGTGGGACAGAGGAACGGGCAGTGGCTACACCCTCTGCTTCACCACATACGTTCTTCCCAATGCAATGATCTGTTCCCATAATAATCAACCAGCAGAACATGAGGGAAGGTCATGATGCTATGCATAATCTTTTGCAGGACAAGATATGCCCAGACAATGTAGTAGTGTATGAGTTTACTGGTACTTGTCTGTATTCCTAGTATCCAATCTCCCTGTCACATTCCTTAAGGGCATCATCTGTTTCGCAGAAAAGCTCTATCTTTCTCCAAACCTGATAAATGGGAACCTGAAGCCCAATCCTAAATACAGAAATTAGAGAGACCATTTTGAGAAACAATTCCCACTCTGCTCTGTTGGCTAGAAAGAGAACCATGGAGTGAGAAGTTAGGAAACTTCCCTCATCATCTGAGTTCAGTTACCAGCAATCCACCTTAAAGAAAAGGTACAACCAGAACATCACAGTTCTGTCCTGTAAGTGATCTCCTTGTAGTCCCTAATCTCCAGTCAGTGGCATGGACTGAGGCACACATAGCATCAGTTCAGTCAAGTAGGCATATACTTTACTACAAGGCAAGATAATGTATGATTTAATATGTTGACTTTGTAAGTCAATTGACTGAAAAACAGAATTCTGCAGTGCATTTGAAAAAAAAAGCAAACAAAAAAACAACACAAAATCTCTATCTAGCATCAAAAAAGAATTTGTAAAAATCTTTGGTGGTTTAATTGCACCTCTACCTGTTTGCACAATGATGTCAATTATCCTGTGGATCATCTGACTTCATTTAATACTGTTATATTCCATATATCATTGTGACTGTGACCTCAGCTGTCATGACATCAGAGACCATCAGTCAGGCAGTCAGAAGACCTACATCTTTGTACATGAGGTAATTCAGCATAGATTTATGCTAGATATTAATGATTTTCAAACAAAGACAGATTTATTAGCATTTCACAATCATCGTTCTTTAAAGGTTAGAAAGGGTTATGTAGAACACACAGTTTCTTTTAGTTCAGAATTATATGTGGCTTGTTATATTGTCAGTCATTGCAGTGTTGTTATAAAAACAACAGGAGGGCATATTTGGGTGTAACATATATTGCATTGCACACATGCAAGAAAAAAGGTTATTTAAGCTTGAAGAGCAAAGAAGGCTCAGACTGTAGAAAATTCTGGAAATAAGGTTATCTACACAGCACTTGCAAACAAATGGCAAGAAAAAATGCAAGACTAAAACACAAATTTAAATTCTAAACCAAACACAATCAATGTGTACACAACAGATCTTCTAAAAGTATGTCTGTGAGGGCACATGTCTCCTTTGTTCTTTTTCATTCAGAAGGAACATAATGCTCATCCCTCCAAATCGTAAATAACAATCATTAGTTAGTATCCACAGCTGAATTGCGTCTTTTGGAGTGCTTTATCTTAGATGACAGAACTGTATTACACAAGACTGCCTTGCACTGGAAATAGATGACACAGGGGAGTGTTGTTCTCACAGAAAATGCCATGTAGGTCACTTGCTAGTTAAAGCTGTACTGCAGAATTCTCCAAGATGGGAGATGGTTCTTTAGAAAGTGTATTGAGATATTCCTGATGACTAAAATGTGTTGTTTCAGTCACTAGAAAACACAAAGTAAATCAAACTAGGCATTCATTTGGTCTTTCCAAAGTCCATATTCTGACCTTTGATACCTTGTACAATCCCATCTCACTACTTTCCAAGGAAAAATGACAATCCTGTTCAACAATGTTCACAAAGCATTACAGTGGCTTCACAAAATTTTTCACCGCTCTTGACTGTTAATTCCATTATTTGGTGATTAATGAGTAGTTTGCAGCTGCATTAGGATGAAATTGATCCTCATCTGTCTGAAAACCATGATACAAAAGTGGTTGTGATCATGTCTCTGAGTGTTTTTATCCAATAAATAATGACCCAAGACTGTACAGTAATTAATTCAAAAGCTACTATTGTAATGATTGAGAAACAGCTTAAGTGCAGCACAGAAAATTTTCTGGCTTTCTTAAATAATGAGTAGTTCCCTGACTACAGAAAGTCCAACTTTTCTTACCTACAATGTCAAATCATTCATCTAGCTTTCCTGTTATCATCTTTAAGATATGCTGACTTTTTCAGCAAGTAACAGAAAGTTGGGTGAATGCCCTATGTTCAATCTATAGCTCTATAGTATAGTGTTAGCAAAGAGTTTAGACGGGGCATTTGGATTCACTGAAATCAATATGATTTTTGTTTTGATTTTCAGAAAAGTTAGAATCTGCCTTAAAGCACTCTAACAGTGGTGTTTGTTGCTTAGAGATTTAATCCAAAGCCTCGCTCATGATTCAGAGGAAGTGCTTTCTGTTTAGAGGACTAGCTTAAAAGAAAAAAAAGGTGGTTAAAAGTAACCTAATTTGGGGGTGTTAATTGTCAGGTTTTGGCAATATATTATGACATTTTAAACTTCTGCAATGATAGAGGCTTTAAGTAGCTAGTAACCTAGTAAATTATTAGAGTTTTAGAGCATTAGAGTCCAAATTTTTTTGGATAATATCAGACACCGTGTTTTCCATACAAGGCAGTTAATTTTTCCAGGCAGTTTTAATTCATTTATAGGGTTGTTGTATTTTTAAGGTGCATATATCTTGGATCATTCCAATTCCACCAGATTTTGATTTGGCGGGAGCTGTCGCAAGCACATGAATACCAATAATAAAAAGTTAAAATTGCATTTGGTTGTTAGTTATGGTTACATCTGTGCATGCAGATTTATAGGCTGTTTTTAGTCAGTGCTGTGAAAAATTCTCTATTTTATATCTCAGATAATAAATGGTTCCACATTTTTTTCAGCTATATTTGTCTCAGTTGTTTGAAAGAGAAGTGACAAGAAAATGTTTGCTGGTATACTCCCACAGAACACTTTCCTTGAAACATATAGCTAACCAGAATTTCAGCATCTTCATGATGATCTTCATGCTGATCTTCATGAAATACTTCAAATATTTAAATATCTGCATCAAACTATTTAGTATAAAAGATGTAAACACTTGCAGAAGTTATTCCACCCATGGACTAAACATGAAGTCAAAGGCTCATGCTTCCTTAGGTACACTTCCTCTCTCTTCCCCAATTGCAGTTACTTCATGTTAGGTAAGGCTGTCCCCGGAGCAGCCACAATGCCCCATGGAAGAATGGAGTTTGCATTTCCCTTTCCCTGTGGCTACTCCTTCGTCCCGAACCCCGTCCAGTAGGAAAGCAGGGGGATCGGCAGGTTGGATCCCCTAGTCCTTACAGTTGTGAATTCTTCCATGGCTTGGCTTAGACACCAACCTCTTCAGCATTTTCAGGACTGGGAGCTGCAGAGCACAGGACTTGGTGATGGCAATTAGACATAATTTTGGTATCTATGGCTTCTTATGGGCCCAGTATATAACAACAACAACAACACAACACAACAAAACAAAACAACAACAACAACAATAATAATTATTATTAAATTTGCTGGAACAACATAGAAATGCTTTTGTAAACTTTTTCACCAATGTTTTACCTTTCCAGTTGAGCGAAAATGGACCTTAAACTGTTACTTGCATAAAAAACATACATTATGTTTTCCAGTCAAAAGAATTCTGGATCTTTAAAAGGACTATAAATGAGAGTTCTCAGTGCTAAATGGCTCACTTGAGACTTTCAGACTCCGCTGAAAATCCCCATGAGGCCAGGCAGCTGTAACTCTTGCCTATACTGCTGTGGAATAGTGCTGGTAGAGGACCAAGTAGTTTCAGAAATTAATCTGGAAGAAGAAGAGGCCTTGAAAGTTTCAGACTATAAATTCAGATAAGGATATTTATGCACTTTGTGGTTTCCTATATGTTTACATATAAACATTTATTGCTTCCTATGGCATAAATTTTTTTTTTTTAGCTGATGCACAAAACTAAAATGCTAACATTAGCCTTATAGTAACTTCTGTCCTGTTTTTTTTAGTTTAGCTTTGTATTTCATGATAATTTGTTCATAGGAGCGGGGGTTTCCATCATGTAATTAATACCTGAAATGTTCTCCCAGTGCTTGACTATTAATCTGGCTTCCATTATCATATTGAATGTTTGATGATATATACAAAGAAGATGATATTCTAAAATAAAAGAAAAAAAAAGAGATGAGTGACAAAGTTTCTCTATAGCTGGCTGAATTCACAAGGAGTTTTGAAAGGTTACTGAAAAAGTTTGCAGGAATCTGAAGGCAGAATTTGCTCAGCAGTTATCATAATCCACAGTTTGTATGGAAGCTCGAAAGAAATGGAAAAGATAACCCGATAGTGTCACAAATAGATCATCTGGAAAAAATTATAAATCAGATGAAGTATTTTCTTCTCTTCAACTTTTAGTATAATTTAAAATTTTGAGTGAAGAATGTGGTGTGGAATGAAAAGTGAAAACATTTAAAATAATCAAAAGAATATTTGGCAATTTCTAAGCTTTTGTTGTTAAGATGATCTTTCCCATGAAGGATTTTAACAATGTGCATATACTGACCAAATGTTCTGATGAAAATGCCCGGATCACTTCTACCCAGAATGCTCAAGAACTGTGGCCGGCTACCCAGGATTTAACTGATGGAATTTGTAAGCATCATTCTCAGAGTTACAAATAGGATGAACTGAAGTTGTCCTCTCTTCTGTGGCATCTCAGAAAGGATTTAACGGCCTCTCCAACCCCACCTTAGAGTGACCTATCTCACTTATGTAATTTTAATCAAACAATTACAATTTCTAACACTTTCCCCTCCCGTGTTCCATGATACACTGTTCAGGAGGCATTGACTCTAGTCTATTACAAAGAGGTAGTCTTGTAGGAGTAAAGATGAGAAAATTTTGTGTGATGATACAAAGAACCTGAATTTTTAGCTATGATGTCTGCATACTATCATTTCTCAAATACATCAATACATGCCATTTCAAAAATATGTATTAGAAATTAAAGGACATCAAAGCATATTCAAAATTGGGTGACTAAAAATGTAAATTCAATTACAACACATTTTGGCACTCTTCTTGCTACAGATGTCTGTTTTAAGTTAAACATTGGGCATCTTCCAATACAAATTTGTAGCAGTTGCTTTAATGGAAAATTGAATGATGCAAGTGTTCCGATGGTTACCAGATGTTTTATTGATAGCTAGGTAGGTAGGTACCGTAGGCAAATAGCAAAGAGACCACACAAATAAATTTAACAGAAAAAGCCAGACAAGCAGGGGTATTCCAGAAGTTCTTTGTTTGTAGCACATTATCTGTAATGAATAAAATCCAAGTATCTGGAAAAACAGTAGACATGTGCCTGAAATTACAATACCTTTTGCCAGTTCTTATTCAGAGAGGCATTAATAAAGCAGTTTTTCTAATATAAAAATATCTAAACCATGTCAGCTAATTATTTATATGTAGACGTTAGAAGCATCTTTCCCCCTCCACACCAGCCTGCTCTGTTGCTGTGTGTGACCACCAGCTTCAGCCTCCTCTCCAGCATGTTTCCCTCTGTACTTTGAAGGTTGTCTATCCATGTGGATTATTTTCAGCGTCTGGGAAGGATTAGAAGATGAGGAGAAGCTCTCTTGCAGTTTTCTTCTCCCACACGAATGTAGTGGCAATCTCAGTTTAACTGTTAGTGTAGCAGATTTTCAGGTCTATCATTCATATCAGCTTGTAAGTTTTGAAAAGGCTTAGAGTCTTGATTCAGCTAAATTCTGAAAGACCTCAGATGAATGACTATCATTTGTCTACATCTTGCAAATCCCTTTTTCTATGCCCTTCCCATTATTCATCTGTTTCTTTTTCAGTTTTTAAAATTTTCCCAGTCTTCAGAATCCTCCCCTTCATTCTATTACCAATGCTAAGCCTTTATCTTAGATGCAGTAATCAAAAATACTGACTAGGACAAGAACCTCTGTATGATAGGTAGTATATAAACATAGAATTTACTATTACCCTGCTAAGTCATCTTTTATTGCATCTATTTATCCTGACTTTCTATCCCTGCAGGATGCCAAAGTATCTAAAGGCAAAAGCAAAGTCTCATCCTGGGTCAGCAAGGTTTAGATCCTTTATGAATGCTGGAGGTGATGAAGCATGTGGGAACATCACTTTTGTGATACAGTAGAGTTCAGATGCAAATTCTGGCCTCCTTTTCCTAGTAGGTGGGCATCTATATAACTGTTAACACTTAATTGCCTCATCTAGAGTACCAAGCACAGATACTGGCACGTTTTCTTGTATTGCAAAGAGTGAACACAGGTATTCCCCCTTTTTTAATTATTTCAAGAAAAGGAAGACTGTTGAGGCCTAATGATTAGGTTGCAACAAGCAGTTAAAAAAAAAAAAAAAAAAAAGCATTGTTTCCTAACTAATTTAAGGATTGTTTGGCCTCAGGTTTTTCAATGGATTCACTGCAACTCACAGCACTATGACATATATATTGTACAATTCCTTATGACATATTCTCTGTAATAGAACTGCCATGTACAAGGATCACACAGAAAAAAGTAAGTTTCAACTCTAAAGAAAAATCAGAGCTTATGCTACCTTCTGCAATAGACTCTAGTGACTTATCAGAACGAATGGAAAAATCATTCTTTCTCCAAAAGTAGGACACTTCTGGCTACTCCACTTTTACAGAAACCAAAATACAACAGGGAGGAGCATTTTTGTGGTATTTAAGTGGAAACATTGCCAGAGACTGCTTTATTGTGGTATTTTAGTTGAAGACAAGTAGGTGGTAACTGTGGTATATGTCCACAGCATAACTCAGTTATCCTTTTAAAAAAGAAATGCAAGATCTAGTTATAAGTGTGTCAAATACAATTAATAATGACAAACCAGCCTCTTTACAGGAGACACATACATTTTCCACACACACCCTTTTTTAAATACTTTTTTGATTCTCTGCTGTAACATTTTATCATTTCCAGTGGAAAAGCCAACTGGAAAACTCCATGCGGTAGACACTGTGTTTAGTCCCATTGCCTGGGACAAGCATTCTTTAAAAGTTAATCCTTTAAAAAAGTTTGCTCTTCTTGCTAATGCGATGCATGCTCATAATTTCAGGAAATTTTTTTTTGAGTGTTTTTTTAAGGATTCCATCAATTTTTTTGATATTTTGTAATAAAATTTTCCCATAATTTTCAGAAAAAGCTGAATAAATGAAATTTTAATGTCAGAAATTCTCATAGCTCTCATTACTACAGATAGATAACAACTCAGGTACCTAGTGAAGCTTCCTTCTAGCATGCTGAATGCCATGTCTGTTCTTAATGTATCAATATCTTACTAATGCTAAAACTGCAGACATTACATGGAGGTTCAAAATGAGTTTCCTTCCACTCTTCATTCATCGCACTTTTAAAATTCTGTCTACGGAGCTGTTAATTTTGCCTCTGGAATCTCCCTATAGTCTGTTGTCAAGTCCTTATACAACATGAGTGGGAGCTTTAGTTACCCAAATGGCCAAGTTGTTATCTAGAGTGGAACATGTTGATTGCCTTGAACGCCATCACATGGCACATACAGGACAACCAGGTGATCAGGCCCAGCCAGCATGCGTTCATGAAAGGCAGGTCCTGCTTGACCAACCTGATCTCCTTCTATGACCAGATGACCTGCTTAGTGGATGAGGGAAAGGCTGTGGATGTTAGCTACTTGGACTTTAGTAAACCCTTTGACACCGTTTCCCACAGCATTCTCCTGGAGAAACTGGCTGCTGATGGCTTGGATGGGCATACTCTTCGCTGGTAAAAAACTGGCTGGATGGCTGAGCCCAAAGAATGGTGGTGAATGGAGTTAAATTCAGTTGGTGGCCAGTCACAAGAGGTTCTCCAGGGCTCATTACTGGGGCCAGTTCTCTTTAATATCTTTATCAATGATCTGGACGAGGGGATTGTGTGCACCCTCAGCAAGTTTGCTGACAACACCAAGTATGGCGGGAGTGTTGATCTGCTCGAGGGTAGGAAGGCTCTTCAGAGGGATCTGGACAGGCTGGATCAATGGGCTGAGGCCAACTGTATGACGTTCAACAAGGCCAAGTGCCGGGTCCTGCACTTGGCTCACAACAACCCCACGCAGCGCTACAGGCTTGGGGAAGAGCAGCTGGAAAGCTGCCCGGCAGAAAAAGACCTGGGGGTGTTGGTCAAGAGCCAGCTGAACATGAGCCAGCAGTGTGCCCAGGTGGCCAAGAAGGCCAACGGCATCCTGGCCTGTATCAGAAACAGTGTGGCCAGCAGGAGCAGGGAACTGTATTCGGCACTGGTGAGGCCACACCTTGAATACTGCGTTCAGTTTTGTGTCCCTCACTACAGGAAAGACATGGAGGTGCTGGAGCGTGTCCAGAGAAGGGCAACCAAGCTGGTGAAGGGTCTAGAGCACAAGACTTATGAGGAGCGGCTGAGAGAACTGGAGTTGTTTAGTCTGGAGAAAAGGAGGCTGAGGGGAGACCTTATCGCTCTCTACAACCACCTGAAAGGATGTTGTAGTGAGGTGGGGTCGGTCTCTTCTATCAAGTAACAAGTGATAGGACAAGAGGAAATGGCCTCAAGTTGCGCCAGGGGAGGTTTAGTTTGGATATTAGGAAAAATTTCTGCACCAAAAGGGTAATCAAGCATTGGAACAGGCTGGCCAGGGAAGTGGTTGAGTCACCATCCCTGGAGGTATTTAAAAGACGTGTAGACGTGGCACTTAGGGACATAGTTTAGCGGTGGACTTGGCAGTGTTGGGTTTGCAGTTGGACTCAATGATGTTAATGGTCTTTTCCAACCTAAATGATTCTATGATTCTGTAATTCTATATCAGGGAGCAAACATCTGTCCTGATTTTGGAATAGCAACTAGCAATGTTACCTATATCCTTTTTCCAGGTAAGGCAGAGTAATAAACCACAGAAAAGCCTTGCTTGTCAAAGTTTGACCACTGATATCTCAGAAATACTAAGCATATTTTTCTTCAGTGGTAATTTCTAGGTGCCATGCCTAGATCTGAAGACCACATTTAAGCCTTGGGAACTCTGACTTCTTTTTCAAACAAGATGTATGCATTTTCAGAGTCTAAATACTTAGAAAAAAAGATTCTTTCAAAGGGTATTTTTCAAGCTCTAAGAAAGACTACTTCTGTATTAATAATAGATGTCTTGACAGTTGGCATCTTGTTTGCAAAATAAACTGTAACATCTTTTAAGGTAAAGTTTAAGTTTTCTAATTGCTAAATCTACAATTTGTGCAAATTTTACATGGTAAAAAGGAACATTAGAGACTACTGCTTTATTGTAATCCCTTTATGGATGTTCCAGTTATTATCCATCAAACTAAGTATTAGAAGAGGACAAATTTGATACAGTATATAAATTATTTCATAAGGATTTCAAACAAAAGCTATAATGTGCATTAATATGCATTTAATATGCATATTAAATGTTAGCTAGTACAATTTTAACTAGCTAGTAGACCAGAATTAATAATACTTTATTCCCAGTTATTCCTAGAAGGGTAAGTGCTCTAATTCTGAATAACTGACTTTTTTGAGTATGCAAATTGTAAAATTTATGAATATGGTTACATCAGCATCTTTGCCATTTATATTTCCTTACCTCCATTAGGATTTGCATTATGTAATATTCTTTCTCAACAGTTAAATTTTCATATTATTTTATTTCCAAACCTTAGCAGCTAAAATCTTTAGAGTCGAAACTATAATGAAGTTAAACAAAGGAGAAAAAAATTTGATCTAGCTCTCAGGCCAAAAAATGCTATCAATAGCAAACCAACTTTTTAAATATGGGGAAAATATTAAAGTATGAAACACTTAAGCATTTAAAAGTCCTCTTCCGGTAAATACTTTAAACTCCCTTGTGAGACAATGATGATCAGTTCCAAGATGATATTTAATCAGGAAGGATAGATTTCTAGTTAGGATATTGAAACAGGACAAAGATAATGTGATCTTGTGGCTGAATTCAACAAAGAATGTAGGTGTCTGACTTCCAGAGCACTTAGAACTGCCCAGCTGCTACTTCATCCCAAAGGTATGTACATTTCCTATATACCACCTTGTTGGATTTAAAGTTTCTGAAGTTTTTTGCTTCTGGGCATGCTAGGAACTCTTGCAGGCTGAGTAACTCAGCATAAATATCTCCTGTTTGCAACCAGCCCACTGAGGGACTTCTCTGTCCTCTTGGAGCCTCCAAGAACATAACAACTGCTTTCTTTTAGAAGAATTATCTTATATTACAACAAAATATTCCTTGGAACACTCATTCAGAAATAGTTCAGTGCCTTCCTCTGCTTGCAAAAGGAACAGGAATATCAAAGCCGTATCTCAAGTCAGCACCAGGGCAGACATGACTCCTGCTGATGATACACCAGCATTCAGGAACGAAAGGAACCTCAGGTGAAGGATGGCACTGGGACTGGCTTCCCATTTCCTGAGTAAATGCTCTAATCAAGAGGTGTTTAATGATAAGATGGACAAGCAACCCTTCATTAGGCTGAAGATAAAACACTCTGCTATTGAATCTGTTTAGTTCTCCATAAAAAAATTGAATATCGAATTTGAAAGAAGTAAGAGGATGAGCCAGGCTGCAACTTTGTGGCGAGTAATTTAGTGATGAGGACAGTCATATATGAAGGACAACTGTGGGGACCAATAATTTATTGGCTCAGCATCTGTCTTGTTTGTAGATTGAGCATTTATGATACAGGGGCCTCTAGATGCTGTTAGTTCAGTTAACAATTTTACCTCCTGCTTACTTGTTTTATACTTTTTACAGTCCTGGAACTTTCTGCTGCATTTTACTGTAGTTACTGGATCAGTTAGTGCAGTATGACGTACAATAGACAGTCTGGGGAGGGCCAGCAAGTCGGTATGGCACTTAACTAACTCTAGTTCTGTCCTTGGTGATAGCTGAGAAGGAGCAAGCTTGCAGTTCACCATCTTAAAGATAAAAGCTTCCAGCTACTTCTGCACCTCCTGGAAGCAACAGAATTGCTAGTTTGCAGAAACTTTTGGATGGATCACCAAAACCAAAGAAGGGCCTGTCTCAGCTCAGGCAATGTAGAAACTTTAGAGATTAAATCAGTCTTTCCTCTCAAGGTTGATAAAAGCTTGAGGCTTAAACGAAGGGAATTTTTGTAGGAGGTGAGTAAGGTCCTAATGTAACATTTGGACTTCATCAGAAACCTGGGGTTCACAAGATTCCAAAACTCAGGCAGAAACTGTGAGGGTTGATCATACATGAATCAAAATCAGAAATCAAATGAATAGCGACCCCAATAAAAAAAGAAAAAAAAGGAACCAATGAGAGTTTTAATCTGTTTCAGAGGAAGATTTTGCAGAAATTGAGGAAGAAACATAGATATTGAGTTAATGAATAGCTTTTATAAGTTAATTAATGCCAGATGTTTTTAATAATGTATCGTCTCTCTTCCCCTTTTTCTAAAGTAAAAATAAAGAGATCCCCCAGGCACACTCCCAAGAAATAAATACAAAGTCCTATCATGAATATTATGACATTAAACACTCAAAGATCTGGAAATTCTGAAGCAAGATGGTGTCTTGGCCACTTTACTCATTGTCAGTACAGAGTATCAAAGAAGTAAGATAGATATGGGAAGTCCTTCATCCATTTTTTCTTCATCAGGAAGAAGTAATTACCAAATGCTTAATAACTACTCAAAAGTAAGGTCTAGGAATGCCTTCTGGAAAAAAATAACTTCTTTAAAACTGAACAACCCATACTTCAGAGGATGTATGAATCAGGAAATTGTTTCTTTGTTTTGTATAGCAGGTTCACAGCCTATTCTTTTACCTTTCCATTTTGTTAAATATAAATTTTCACACGTTGTTTCCCATGGAGAATAAACGTTATGTAATATGACTAAGTTAATGCTAGTGAAGAAAAATTAATTCTTAGAATTTGCCTACTTCTGGAGTACTCAGTATCAGAACTCACTATTGCAAAAATGGTACATTCTATGTAGTTCTTATTAAATAAGCTAATTCACAAACTGGACAGGTATTGTCTACTACTCTATTCTCAGGATAAAATCTGAAGCTGCAGATAGTTTAGGTAAAGCTGAGGGAAGGTACTCATACACATGTGTGATGATAGGCATTGTAAGAAAAAAGCACACTATAACTAATTACAGTCCCCATCCCCTAGGTGCTTTAAGTTTCTAAACCCGAACCTACTGCAAAAAATAGCTAAACTAATCATATTAGGCAAAGGTTTAAGGAATTGTTTGTTTGTTTGTTTTTCTAACTATTCCAATCTTGGAGAGTAGACACAAAATCATTGCAGTACTTAAGACTTATCCTTTCTGTAGTATAAGTATTCCATACGTTAGCTTTGACAAAAATCATGACTGCATACATGATATTGCAGTGAAATATTATCTTTTTTTCCAAGTCCTAGCTGACTTTGTACTTTCTATTTTGCTTGATTGTGCAAAACTCATCAGTAATAATAAATACAAAGTGAATCAAAATACAGAATGATTCTGCAATGGAATACTTGTTATCGAAGCCTACATTGTGAAACCTTAGGAAAATTTAAAAGAGAAACAATGACCAATGTATTGAAAGATCCATTGGATAAAAAAAAAAAAGAATATATTCCAGAACATTTCTATAGAGAAAAGAAAAACAACAAATTTCCTAGAAAATTTACATTTGGCAGCTGGATTTATTATGTGCACATGTTACTCAGCAAGAGGACTTTTTTGAACTAAGTGTACTCAGAAGGGGTATCCTGTAGAGCAATTCATACTGTGAATAGTGTCAAGAAATATAGGGCAAGAAATAAATCTGGGTCATCAACAGAGGCTAGTATGTGTTGTTT
Organism: Harpia harpyja; assembly: GCF_026419915.1. Taxonomy (NCBI): domain Eukaryota; kingdom Metazoa; phylum Chordata; class Aves; order Accipitriformes; family Accipitridae; genus Harpia; species Harpia harpyja. The sequence continues at coordinate 1,174,788 of NC_068940.1, forward strand.
TGGTACATCTGCTTCATCTCTTAGCTTGTCATACATTTAAAACATAAGACAGATTGCTATAAGGGTCAGATTTTGTTTGCATATAAATGAGAATAGAATCAGACAAAAGTAGGAATGAGGCTTGTGCTAAAAGACCTCTGTTCCTTTTTGTGTGAGAGGAAAACTGCTAGTTTTCAAAACTAAACTTAGAACATGAAGTCCCTTCTGAAGACTGCAACAAAGTCTTACAGTTGTCCACTTGTTCATAGTGGAGAAGATGCTCATGCATTGTCGCTAAGGAAGAAAGTGGTCAGGGATGGGTCTGTGCGAAGCTATATATGTGGATGGACCACTCAGTGGATAAGGAATTGGCTGGATGGCTGCACTCAAAGAGTTGTGGTCAACAGCTCGGTGTGTGAGTGTAGACCAGTGACAAGTGGTGTTCCTCAGGGGTTGGTACTGGGACCGGTGCTGTTTAACATCTTTGTCGGCGACATGGACAGTGGGACTGAGTGCACCCTCAGTGAGTTTGCTGACGACACCAAGCTGTGTGGTGCAGCTGGCACACTGGAGGGAAGAGATGCCATCCAGAGGGACCTTGACAGGCTTGAGAGGTTGGCCGATGCAAACCTCATGAAGTTCAATGAGGCCAAGTGCAAGGTCCTGTGCATGGGTTGGGGCAATCCCAAGCACAAATACAGGCTGGGCGATAAGTGTATTGAGAGCAGCCCTGCAGAGAAGGACTTGGGGGTATTAGTGGATGAAAAACTGAATATGAGCCAGCAATGTGTGCTTGCAGCCCGGAAAGCAAATCACATTCTGGGCTGCATCAAAAGAAGTGTGGCCAGCAGGTTGAGGGAGGTGATTCTGCCCATCCGCTCTTGTGAGATGCCACCTGCAGTACTGCGTCCAGCTCTGGGGCCCCCAGCATAAGAAAGACATGGACCTGTTGGAGTGAGTCCAGAGGAGGGCCACAAAGATGACCAGAGGGCTGGAACACCTCTCCTGTGAAGACAGGCTGAGAGAGTTGGGGTTGTTCAGCCTGGAGAAGAGAAGGCTCCGGGGAGACCGTATAGCAGCCTTCCAGTACTTAAAGGGGGCTTGCAGGAAAGATGGTGAGGGACTCTTTAACAGGAGTATGGTAATAGGATGAGGGGTAACAGTTTTAAACTGAAAGAGCTTAGATTTAGATTAGATGTAAGGAAGAAATTCTTCACTGTGAGAGCGGTGAGACACTGGAGCAGGTTGCCCAGAGAGGTTGTGGATGCCCCATCCCTGGCAGTGTTCAAGGCCAGGTTGGATGGGGCTTTGAGCAACCTGGTCTAGTGGAAGGTGTCCCTGCCCATGGCAGGGGGGTTGGACTGGATGATCTTTAAGGTCCTTTCCAACTCAAACCATTCTATGGTTCTATGATTCTATGTGCTGGGAAGTCTCCAGTAAGCACAAGCAAGGGGTAACTGAAACTTACCTTCATGGTCTGGGCTAGAGCACAGGAACAAAAAAGAGATGTGGGAGGCTTTTTCTAACTAGGCAGGGTCCAGCTGAAGATAATTGTTCCAAGTCTTTGTTTCTTTTTCTCCCCACATCCAGTTTTTTGGTGCAGGAGCCCCCTTTGATTTTACTCCACAGCATTTCCTGTATTCTTAGCCCACACCATCATGATTCATGCAGATAGAGCCTGTTTATTAAGCAAAGAGAGAGAGAACTGCACACTCAAAGTAATTTTCTTCTTCATTTTCTAAAAGAAGCTATGCAAATAAGATAAACACTGATAGCTTTAACTCTGGATCCCAGCAAGTTTGCTGCTCTCTAGCTGGCTTGAGCAAAATTATTTTATAGCAAGATTGCCTTACAGATAACCAAGATGCTTCTGGGCTGTATGTGGGAGTTGATCATTGCCACATGTGAGCAGCCTAGAGAAATAAAGAGCCAACTCAGTATTAGTAAAACAGACCTTGAAAGAGCACTGTATTTATTTGTTACCAGCCAATAAAAATCCTTCTCATCGTGACCACCAGACAGAGGCACAGAAGCCCAAAGGGACATGTTATTCCATTGACATAATAATAAAAATACAATGTCCGTTAATCATAACTGATTCACTGCCTCTGTTAGCAAAATCATCCATTTTGCAGAAGCCTTTTGCAGGGATTCTGAAGGCTCCATCATGCCAGTGAACTCCCAGAAGTGGCAACTTCTAGGTCTTTACAACAAAGCTATGTTCTTCTCTGTCAAAAGACAAAGTGATTGAGAGGGATGATAGAATTAAAGGAAAAAAAAAATCACCTCTGGAAAATGCTGAAAGTGGCCCCTGGGATAAATAGAACATGTTCAGGGCATAATTTTTGACAGTTCTAGGAGAAAACGTACCACATATCCAGTGTTATGTATCCAGCTGCAGCTAATCTCTCAAATTCAGGTCTTTGCATGTACTGTAACCATACTGACGGTTCCAGTGGAGGAGGTCCCCAACCAAAGGAGCTCTTAGATAGCTCTAAATGGCCGGGCAATAGTCTCTATGATGCTACACTCATTGCATGAACATCTTACTATTCTTTAATGGCTCTTTCTTGGAAGTTCACATTACATTTTACAATAAAGTAAAAAATGATTGTTCTTTGGTTCTCTAGCAACATGCTTTTTCATGCTCAGGTATAATATTTTGATTTACTACTCACGCTGTGATGAAAATAACCAATGTATACTAGTCCATTTGTCACAGTCATATGCACAATACTCTGGAGTTTTGTCACAAAAAGGTATTTTGCCCAAGATGTGGGGCTACTTTGTATATTTCTCAAAATAGTGTGTTGCAATTCTGCAGTAACCAGAAGTTTCCAGCTTACGGCTTTATATCATGCAATACAGATATATGGTTAGAAGTCGCAAAAGCAGACATGTTACACTTCAGCAGCGTAACATTTATGATATTGGCAGGTCAGCACTGGGTATCCGTCCAGATACTTATGATGAACTGCAAATCATAAACTTCTGGCCCTGAACACTGGAATACTCTCAACTGAATTTTTTCTGATCTTGCTGTTTCCTCACTGAAAGGAAGGACAACAAGGTCGCATAAAATAAGCAGCATAACAATGCTTGATATATTGTTAAGCAGTCCTTATTGACTCAAGTTCAGCAATACTTATTTTTAAGCACTGAACAATCCCTAAATACATACTCTGCTGGGACTAAGAATTACTAAATGTTATCCAAGTGCTCAGGAGTTTACTGAATTACAGCTCAGTTTTCATTCCAGGGACTGATACAAACTGAAGGTACTAATGGAAGGAGACATTCCTTTGTGAGACTCAGCAGCAGTATCTCTGGCCAATATAAAGCAACAATTGCAACAAATTCTTATGTCAGTCTTCTACTCTTAGATCAGACAGTGGAGCACAGAAGACACATCTTCTGGCTTCAGAAACATGTATTTGAAATGGCTGAGAAAAAAATATTTTTTGCTGCAAAACCCCAAATTGAGTTAAAACATGTTTCTCTTAAAATGTCATAAGCTGAATCAAGAACTTCTATTAAACAGTTTTGTAGTGTACAAATTTCCTGGTTAATAAAAAAATTAATCTCATTTTGAACGTTATTTGCTAATCTACGGCTAAAAGCACACAGATGTGTATTAACTTTCTTTACTGATCCTTATAATGAACTCAATTTACTGGAGGGGGAGGGTTGGAGTTTGCATTTGTAAGTGTTCACAATTGTGAAATGCAATATTGCTTACCTCTTTGTGCATAACAGTGTTGTGTAGTAGTTGCTAAAAGTCTATTTATCTCCCCTGAGGTAGTAGTTCTGGATAAGCAATCATGGCTTTATAGAGAAGGCTAGAAATCTGCTTCTAAACCTTGTCCAGAGCAAACTGTTTTTTCCAGCTGGAAACCAAGAAGCATCACTACTGCTCTTCAAGTAAAGATTTGAAAAGAGAGGAGGAGGAACCACAACCCCAGCAAAGCTGTGGCACTTGGAACCAGCTGAGAAGGTGACCCCAGACTTAGGAATTCTCCCATGCAGAGAGAGAATAATTTTTTCAAAAGCCAAAATTGAAAGCCAAACACTGTAAGCAAATCTGGACAATGGTTATATATACACAGTAATAATCAGACCAGTGTTTTGGACCTAATTCACATATTGTGAAATGTAGATAAAAGCCCCGAGCGCAACTAGGCAAAGTTGCGGAATTTTCTGCTCTGATGATGTCTCCTTTACTAGAACCTGTAAGACCTTGTTGAGCCTTGCAGATCTTTGGCTTATCACTGTCGGCAGTAATTTCTTTGTGAATCACTTCATCTAGCAAATCATCACTGTGTCCTCTACATATAGTTTTCATATAAGACTAATTAATTTCTTCTAGGGGACTAATGCCAACAAAGATATTATGCAGGAATACATTGTTTCTTAATACCAAGAAAATCCTTTCTGAACCTAATAACATATTCAACGTCCCAACTCCTTGCCCAGTAGATTCCTATTCAGGGATAGCATGTCATTTAGACATATACTATATAAAGAAAACATTTTGCTTGCATGTTCTATAATTTGCATTATGGAGAGACAAGAAGCTAGATCATCCTGAAGTTTCATTTTTATTTAAAAGCAAAGCAACACTCCTCCCTCAGCTTTTGCATCTCTGCATTTAAATCAAAGCTTTAAATTGAGATACTAACTAGAAACTGGTCATGTGGCTCTGTTCATACCTGTGCACATTTTTATTTTCATGACTCTAATAGTGCTACATTAAATAATAAGCATGGTGGTATCTTCATTTGTAAGAAAAAAAGTGGCTTTGTAGGGTTTTTTTAAATTCATTTTTATATTCTTCCATGAGAAAATTTAAGAATATGGCCTATTAGAGGGTATATCCCATTATGACAGTTATCTAGTGTCTGATTTAAAGAAGCTTCTCTAAGCTGTTGTCCATCCAGTCATTTTTACAGGCAAACACGTGGTGTTGATAGGACACAAATTCACACTGCTTACTTGAAAAAGTTTTCGATATCATGAGGCACTCAGTTGTAATAAGATTACTCTGCAAGAAAGTTATCTCAACAGAATAGGTATCCGAGTAATACATTACATTAGCTGTTCAACACTGAATGTGCTGGATTAGAATTAATGAACACTTTTTTTTTATTATTGCCACATGAACCATAATTAGAGGTTACCTCACCAGTCAGTTAGTCAACATGGAAGTGAAATAAAGCAGGCTGTTTGCAATGTAGATCATGTAGCACCCAAGGAATCAGTATGTCTCCAATTTTTAAAAATATTTTTTAGAAAGCATCCTTTCCCTGCCCACTGCTTTATGAAGTCTGAGACTAGATCACTTTTAAGTGGTAGCAGTGTTTACCATGCTTTTGCATAACTTCTGCTCTAGATATCACTGTCGATACGTTCCTCATATCATCTGAGATGGCTAAATAAATTCCTGTCTTGTTAAATTACACCAAAGATCAGTAATGTTCTCTTTTATATTGCAGAGAGTATAGTGCAATGATAGACTGACATGCTTGTCAGAAATTATCATCATGATCTAAGAGAGGGAAAGCAAGTAGGGAGATTGCAATGGTAAACTTTAATTGTAACCCATATGGATACTCTGACACCATGTTGAGAAGCACAGGGTGGATGACAGGATGCACAGGTAACATTAAGGCAACTGAAAATTGTCTATAGTGTTTGTCAGCAATGTAGCCCTATCCTCTGGGATTTTCCTTTCCCGGCCAGTGATTTTCCTAGATATTATATAAGCAAATAAACATCTATTCTTTTTTTTTCCCTTCAGCAAAGCAGTAGTGATTCAGATATTCCAAAAACTAGGAATCACCCTGAGCAGGGTGATTACTTCTTTCTGTCAATACCTCTTGATCTTAGAAGGCAAAATCTTTATTAATGTAAGGAGCAGGTGTCAGGCTTTGACTGTAAAGGGTGGAACTCTTCCTGCTTAACCTGATGGGATTTTTAGCAGATGCAATTATTTTGAAGAGTAGACACCCGATAATAAAGCTTGAATGCTATTTGCACTCATATATAGTTATACAGGTGTGATATCAGTACATCATCCAAGTACTGATTAAATCAACTGTTGAATTTACAAAAAAATCCCCCAAACCCAGTGACAAAATTCTTGTATGATCCTTTATCAGTCAATAACAAATGGACACAAACTTTCCTGGTTTTGCTGCACAATATCTTGTATTGGAAATGCTAAATGACAATAAGTTTAAAAATTTATATTGTTTACTAATTAAATGCCAAATGTATCCTAATAAATCTGTACAGAACAGTGGCAGGGTCCAATCTGATCTAGCTAAGAAAAAACCCACCCCAAATCTTCATTTTTGAAACTTTATTTTCTCCTTCTACTGTATTTTTTGTAAATAAAGCTCCTTCAGACCACATACAAATAGCTATCCAGGAAAAAATGCTTTTAAGAAATTATTGTAGGGAAATTTTAGCTTGATATGACGTTGATATTAACTCCAGAATACAGTGACAGCTTGGAGATCTTTTTGTCAGGGAACCTGAATTATAGTCACAAAACAAGAAGTGAAGTTGGAGAGCATTTCAAGAGCTACACGTAAAATATTTGTAATTACAATGACCCTACAGTGGTCAGCCCCCTAAAACAGCACAGCACAGCACAGCACAGACTCTGAAGTCATTACCTTATGGATGTCTAGCAGCATACACTTTATTTCAACACCGGTGAGTCTTGCTGGAAAAAGTTTTAGTTAAAGTGCTATTTAAGAATTCTGTATTGTAAAATTAATTGTTCTTAAAGCAATATGTGTACAATTCAATAACTGTATATAGCATCCTGAGGGTTATGTATTATGATGTGGATTTGAAGGTATTTTCCTTTGGGATAATAATCTGAGTTGTCAGGAGGGCTTGTTTTTTCTTCTTTTATACTGGGAGGAAAGACAGAATGTATAATAGGGGATGCCGAAGGTGAAAGGGTTGAAGAACACTATAATACAAAATTAAATTTATTTATTTATTTGAGAAAAAGAAAGCCCACTCCTTTGTCAAGGCTATGTTTAGTAGTGTGACTTCTTACAAATACTGCATACACTTTTTATCAGTTAGGCACTGTTGACAGAAACTTCTTTTTGCTCTGTTTCCTAATCTGAGAAATGGCAATACAAATGCTTATGGAAGAGATAAGAAAAACTATTAAAGCACCAATAAAGAATTTAAATTCTCTGGCTGCATATATGGTGTAGATGTGCTCTCAATTTTATCTGTGAAGTCTGTAACATCTGGGCAGAGGACTGAAGAATAAATGAGGCAAAAGTGAACTGAGCAGCCCAGGTGGGAGCAAGGTCAGGCAGTCGTTTTTATCTGAGTTGGTGTGTTATAAGAAGACAAAGGAGCCAATACACTAGGAAGCCTGAAACAGTCAGGCTTCAGAACTGTGATCTCTCAAGGAAAAATGGTATGAAAAACTTATAATTGCTGAGTCTTGACAACACCCAGCCATAAATCACCGTCTCAGGGAAAGATTTCAACTTTAAAGCAAATGATCTTGTGTGTGTGTGTGTGTGTGTGTGTGATAAAACCTCTTGGTGCTTCAGGCATTAGAAAGTTCTCAGTCTCCTTACAGCTGTTTTGTAACCAAGGTCTCAAGCCCTTTAAAAATGCAATAAAAGTGCTGCTTTAGTGACTGACGTAATTTTTCTTCTCTTTTGTTATTTCTTCCAGATGAGAGAATAAATAGTCTTCAAAGTTACTGTGTTTCTTCAGGGATTCTGTTCGGATAAAATAAGAATCAACCTGAAATTTGTTTACCTCTCAAATTAAATCTAACTGTATTGTCCGGTATTAAGTTCATCCACCATGTGGTTAATGTGATGAATCTCTTTGGATAGAAGCTTTGCTGGGTATTGTGTTCTTGTTTATTTCATCATGAATGCCATACTGCAATGCTCTGGATCAAAACTCAACAATTGTGCTCAGATTCAGGACTCGAATTGGGCTTGCATAAGCCAAAATTTCTAATTCAATGAATGCAGTGACAGTTGCTTCAGTGACTTTAATGACATTATACAAGCAAAGTTCTGGTGTTGAATACTGCAGCGATGAGGCAGACCCCAGTTCTTTCCACCTTCCATGGAGGGTACTCACATTTTTAGTTTCTAACAACAGGTCTGTCTGCCCATCTGAAGTACCAAGATAAATGTTCTAAATGAGGGGAAATGGTTATCAGTGTGTTATGGTGACAAAAGCAATACAGAATGAGGGAATGTAAATGAAATAAAAAGTGCACCAGGACACTGGCTTATATAATGCTGCTGTAGAGATGTTGAATTGCAGAAATATTAGGTATCAGCACATGTAGCTATTTTCCTCAGTAAGGAAAGATCAAAAATTTGACAGGACGCTGTTTCAGGCTTGTGCTACCGTAGACCAGATTAAGCTGCAGGAAAAGAACCAGCAACCAGTATCAGGGGTACAAAGAAGGAATTTCAGCTACTGAAAAATACTGAGAGGTGAAAAAGACTTAGACCTGGTAAAAGCTGGCCTAATTTTAGTCTCCTAACAAATCTCAACTTAGATACAAAGATTCATGGGAAAAATTAGGGGCCTAAAAAGGAGAAGAACAGTGAGCAAGAAGATGCCTACATTAGGCATAGAAAATGCTCAGGAGAGTAGCTGGGTCAAAAAGTATCCTGGACTATCTTTTGTAGTTTAGTCTCTACATTAAACCTTTCCAATAAGGTTGCCAAAGCAAGAAGATTTGTTTCTTTACCTTTGTATCTTAAATCCCAGACAGAACACTCTGCCAGGAAACTAATTTTTGATTACTATCCTGCTTGAGAAGATACAACAGTTTTTAGCACCTTGGTAAATACTTAGCCGAGTCATCTGCAGTCATTAAATGTGTGGTGGCCTTGGATTTTTCAGTAGAGAATGATGATCTTTGTGATGATTATTATTAAGCCAGGAAGGCAGAAGGAAAATGAGTGGGACTTAGCAATAAAGCACAGAAGACATTCACATCACTAAAGACAAACCTGGGCTTCAGACCCGCCCATCAGTGAGCACTTAACCAGTAAACCAGAGAGACTCAAACTCCCAGCATCAGTTGGTAAGCTATTCTAAAGAGAAAAAAACCCCAAAGCTGCCCCCCACCAGTCTCTGCGTATGAAGAGGCTTGCTTTTGGAGAAAACCCTGCTCTCCAAAATAACAGACAGAAATAACTGTCTTCAAAATATTTCTCAGTGATGAGTCCCTTCTCAAACTTTTATAGGGTTTTTCCCTGTCTAAGTTTATGTGCTGGTATCACATATTGTCATCAGTATAGTCAGTATCAGACTTCAAAAACACAGACTAACATTTGCAACACAGTGTTGCTCAGTTTATTTGCCTAATGATTTTGATTTCAAGGACCAAAAATACCCATGTTTTTTTAATAGGAGCAGAAAAGAATGGAAACCCAGCCTCTTGCCTTCTTTTTGCAAGGACATGCACATCTGGTAAGAGGAAAACATTGTGGAGGAGTCCCCTCTTAAAACACTGGCAGCACAGCACACGACAAAGAAGGCAAGAAGCTGGATAGATACTTACTGAAGATTTATTTGTTCATTTGTCTATTCTGTATGAAAACAAAAAGGGCAAGAAAGCTGCTTAAAATCAACATAGAGGCCCCAAAAAGTCTGACTATCAACACTGCTGATCACTCTTGCATTTTTACTTGTGCTGAGCATCAGGGAAATGTAGATTTCTGACATTTTTTTCTCTGGGTCTCATTTCTTACCCTTCTTGCAATCTTTTCCACAGTAATCTATGATTCCATCTAAGGAGATGCAGTCTGGATGAACCAGTTAAGAGTCTGGAAATTTGGACTTTTCAAGTTTTCATTCCGTCTGTGACACTGTCTGTCCACAGACTTCAGCAAAATGCTTCCCCTTTCTGTCTCAGATTGCTTATAATGCCCATCTCCAAAGTTGCTGCAGGTGATCTGAAACTCTGCTTGCACCTCAACACAGCCCAAAATCCATACTACAGGGATTCCTGTTCCCTAATTGGGAAAGGCAAAAAGGTGGCAAAACAGGCCCTGATATAGTGTGATGACAGTCAAAATGATATTTTGATGAAATAATGGGACCGCAGACACTAAATCTCTATTTGTGGATCTGATGAGTTTACACCACATATAGTCATGATTTCCCCTTTCCTTTCCCCCAGGCAAACCAATTTAAAGACATATAGTGAGGAATAATTAGTGAAAAGTTCTGTTGTACTTTTTAAACTGAAGTAAAAATGTTGAATTCATAGCCTTGCTATAAATTGCCTTCAAGGAAGTAAGGCACTGAGATACAGAAGTTCCACATACCTTACAAAAGACCATAAAATATGATCAGATTTACAAAACTCAGCTTTTAACTTTTATATTTCTCATTACTATTTGTTGGCCACTCTGCATTTTCCTTACTGAATATTGTTGCTGTAAACAAGAGAGATTAAGACTGAACAACAATGCAAGCATTAAAAGTACTATAATTGGAAAATATTTTTTCCAAGATATATAGGGCACAAACGCTCCAATTCTGCATTCTTTATACAGGGTTATTTGATAATGTTATATGGCAATGTAATAGTCTGATTGTTATCTTTCTGTTCTCATTGGTTTAATGTAATTTATGGAGTTCAACAGCACTCTTGTCAAGATATACACATTTCAGTATGCGCAATACAAACATTCCCAAGGGAGGCCAATGGTTTGACTTTTGTCAAGGTCAAAAGACCAGTGAAGTCTGTCCTATCTCAAAGCAGCACAATGGGACATTTGAAGTAAGATATGAGTTCCACCACTTATCTAGAGAAAAAAGTAGATACCAAAGCTGCTTTGTCCTTTCTGTCTGGTATTTCTTGTTTTTCAGGCACACCTGGAAATTCAATCAAGGACTGAATGCATGTGGAAAATAAACTTTATTTTTGTCATCAAAAGTAATCGCTGCAGGTATGGATAAGGGACAGTGGAGGGACAACTGAACTGTAAGAGCCTCATCTGAGTCTACTCGGGTGCAAAAAAGTAAAAGGGGGACCTTATTTGATGGCCTTCTCTCTGAATATTTATGCAGAATAACCCCTTCCCTCCAACTCTCTCTTGTCTTGGTGGAACATTACTTTTTGTCAGCGTTTTCTTAGAGTGGCAGTGGCCATCTTCCAAACACGTAAATCATTGTTAAGCAGTAAACACTCAGCATTTCCCTTAAGGTTCTTCTTTTGTGGCTAAGTAGGAGCTTTCTTCATTCTCTTCTCAGCTACACATCTGAGGCCTATGTGACTGTTAAAAAATGTTTCAAGAAAAAGAGCTGTTCCATCTTACTGAAGCTACAAAACAGCTTTTCCATAGGATAATGTCCAGCACCAATGTGAAGTTGTGGTTTCCTGGAGTTCCAAGAGTTGGCTTAGGCTTGCCTGAATGCTAAAACCATTTTGAAGACTAGTCAATTATCTGGTCATCACCAGCTGATTCTAACAACCTATTATCTCTAGTGCTTTAGCACTAGACCATTTAGAAAACCTCAGACACTTAGAAATCAAGCTGTCAACATGATCCAGCATCTTCAAGAATTGATGCTCTGCCTTAGCGCAATAGTGTTACTTAAGAGCACATAAACATTATAAAGCAATATATCAGGACACTGGATACTCCAGTAAAACTAGGCATACATATTTTTATGCCTGGGTGTACTTGTAAAAGAAGCAGATTCAGTATGTCCTGCTTTCTTAACAGTATTTGAGACCTACATGCATACATTTTATACAGGTATATAAGAATTTGGGCAACTACACCCATTCCCCTATTAACCATGAAAGTGGCCTGACCTCATGCTGGAACTCCTACAGTGGTTAAGGTGTGCAATTCGTATAACGAGCTGAAATAATGAAAGAATTTGCTTCAGAGAAGCTGAAACCTGGAAACATCGTAGTTGCATACTTAAAGTTCAAATATTTTTGCTGAAGTTATTATGTATACAGTGATTGTTCTTGAGGAATAAATTTTTCTCCCAGCTGTGCTGCATGGTTGTGATAGCTACATGCCTTAGGTGTGAACTCTTTAAAAAAGCCCTGTCTACTTTAAAGAGTACAGGTTTTTGTGGGTTGGGAATGTGCTTTCTTTTTACATTCTGAAATACTGAAGCTACAAGGTGTCTAGCTCCCAAGAAAGAGACTGGAATTTGACAGTTCTGCCAGCTTCAGAAAACGTGCATGTATGCTCAGCCATCTCAAGTTTACAAGCAGACTGGAAGAAGACAGAAAGCCAAGTTCTATACTGGTGGCCTTGTTCCACCAAAATCAGTGGGCTTACTCTCTTTTCCTACTGCAGGGATCTGCCCCCCTGCCTACTAACAGCTGACTGCTAGTAGAAAATCCATGCAGATTTTTGCACAGGCACACAGGTACAAATATGTCCTTCATTTGAATAAACTGCAAAGTCAAAAAAAGCCTTCTTGTATTTTAAAATAAGAAACAAATCACTTAAGAAACATATCAAAAGGAATAAGATGTAAAGCTATTAACACTGTATGAGGGTAGTGTCTGGCTTCCACTTTCTTAGAAGTAGGGGATGAGATATTTTGCTAATGAGATTCCTGAAGAATCTTTTTTTAGGAAGTATATTTTCTGGTTGCTAGCACAAGGTGTACATGTATCATTTGCTATTTTCATTGTATCTTAACCATTTTATACTATTTTTGTCTTTTGCTGTGTATATCTCTCCATAGCACTGTAATTAAATTTGAACTTCTTCAGATATGGAGATCCCAGTGTGAACGCTGGTTTGCTCACTGAGGGACGACCTCAAACCCAACAACCTACCCATGCTTCTCCAGTCTCACTGTAGGAAGTGTGGGAATCAATTACCATCAGAAAGACATTCTATGGAAAAGAGAACTGCTATCATGGATTATGGAAGCAGAATTAGCTATTCATAAATTGAATTCATAAATAAGCTAACCTGTTTTTCTCAGTAGCTGAGGCACTGAAGGTCTATATATTTACAAATGGAAAGTAACACCTTAAGGTATCTGGATGCAAGTGATCTTGCCATGAGGGACTCCAGTGTGAAATCTTTGAAACATCCTACTTCTCAAACACATTGTCGTAGAAAGCACTGCTGATTTTCACTGAATGAAATATTGCTTAAGCATACCGCCAGCTCAGCTTCCGTCAACTCAGATTGCACAAAGCTATGTATTTAAGTACTATGTATTTATATTTCTCAGTGCTTTCCACAGAAGTAATTTAATCCAATTGTTATGCTATTTACATGAGGTTGGGTTTTAAGGACTGATGATACAAAACAAACCCCACACTCCCCAAAACCCTCCAAAACCCCTTTGCCTCTTGATCAAAGTTTGCAAACAGGATGGAGGTCACACTTCCTTAACCATGGTCTGAAACCAAATAAAATATAGAGAGACATTTCATTTTTAGTTTCTACACTGCAGAAACCTGAAAACCAGCAGGGCTTTCCCTTCACCAAAGGTCATCAATTTCAGTAAACCTTATTTAAGCACCTCTACCTAGATAGATTAGTGTTACAGAGTAAGAAATACTGGGGAAAGATCCCATGAAGAACTATAGAAGCTAAGTTCTCACTGTTATATGTACTGCACTTCTAAAGCAAATGAATGGCATGAATACATTGTGTTAACAGTTTCTATAGGCAAGTAGAATTGAAATTATGTTGACATACATAGCACGAAGAATTCCAACTGCTGAAAGCGTTTGAAGATATCCTGGGTAGTAAATTAGTTTACATGTTTGAGTAAAACCTAAATAGACACTCAATAGAGATTTATATCCATTTTGCTCATGAAAAAATCCATATTCTATATTCAATATTCAATCTCTTCTATATTCTATACTACAATTTACTTTGTAAATTAGGGATTAAGAGAATACAGAGGTGCATTTGAAGTAGTTTATCAAATACCTCATTTTTCCTTGCTTATTTTGTGACTCTTATCACTCCTACTTGTTTCATCTTGCGTAAGTTAAAATTTGATCCTGCAAACAACTGGGCATATAACTATTGTTTTGCATGGCAAGGGCCTAATATAAGTCAAAACACCTTGATGAAGGAGGGGAAAAGGTAGACAGAGGTACTGAATAGATTAATGGCAGTGGGGATTATCTGAATTCTGGAAACACATCCAAAGCATTGCACAGTGAGCTTCATGGAAAATCTTCCATTGACTTTTTTGGGCAGACACACATTGACAGTCTCAGGGGTTAGAGTCAATATGATTTATAAAAAAATAAACAAACACATACTACACTCTGAAAGTCACTGAAGAGATGCAAAGCTCAGCTAAGTAAAGACAATGATCAATCAAAAGAATCTTTTGCTATTTTTTTCAGTGGAAGTATTTTACTTCAGAACAGAACTGTGGAGAAAAATGGAGAGAGTTGATAAAGGCCCACGTGCTAGAAAATCTGCACTGAAACAGTTTTATGGAAAAAGCAACCGCTCTCCCACACTGTCAGAGAGTGACCCTACACAGCAGTTATTTGAGCAAGCTCTGCTCCACTGAATGTTTAGTTATTTATTCAGTGCAGTAGCTCCAACAGCACAGTTTGAAAGCTACTACCCAGCTCTGTCATAAGCTGGTGATCAGAGCATTTTCCTGCAATGCTGGGTGAAAGCAGGAACCACATCTTGTTACACTCCATCTGAGTTTTCTTGGCACTTCCCATGGTCATATAGGTAGCTCCCTATAGCTTCCCAGGCACCAAGTGTCTTAGTCCCCAAACCAAACCACCATGTAAGACCTGCTCTACAGAAATTTCTCAAATTAGTACAATTTAAGCATTTTTCTGTCATGTGCAAGCTACTTGAAACTACCTCACATATTCTGTGGGGTGAAAACATATTCATGGATTATTTTGATGGAGCTGCTTGCAGGCAGTCTGTCTTTGCTCATGCAGGAGTCAGGACACAAGACCCTGCACAGCAGACTTCCCTAGAGAATAGGATGCCTGGAAATTGAACATCACAGTGTGCAGGTGCGCAAGCTCCCCACAGCTTCAACCCTAGGACTACGATTACATGGGTTACAAATCTTATTTTTTTAGTACAAAATCAATTTAGTTTCAATCTTTTGAGACAGTAAACCTGTTTGTGTGCACAAAATCTGAGGCAAGACCAAAACTTTCCCTTTTCTCCCTTACTATTGTGAAAATGAGATATGCTTTAAAATTATAGTCTTCTCTGTAGCACATAGATGAAGCAGCTGGTTTTTCTGTTCTATTTTCCATCAATAATTAAAATGCTTGATTTTGTTTATTAGACTTAGCAGTTTTCTACCTCCTCTCCTCCTTACTTACATAAAATGCTCAAGGCATAGTATTTGTAGCTTGCTCTTGTTTAAAATTGCTCCATTTGGTTCGCAAGGAGTGAAGTATAGCATGTTATCCAAATATTTAGACAGAAGAGACTCCTACATTCATGGAACCCTGATATGTGAATGGTTTATGATATTTGCACTGCCAATTGACTGCTGCATCATGCTGATTAAGATTAATGATACCACAACCAAAACTAAACTTTTCAAGTTCTCTGCTTGGGTGTATTGTGACCATACTTGGTTTTGTTATACACCACCCAGAAGGTTTTCAAACAAATAAAATTTATGATAATTCTTCTGGTTTTGGACTTTCTTGATTTCAACCCCCATTTTTCCCTGCTCTGTCTTGTTTTACACCACATCCAGCAAACCTTGAACTACAAAGTTTAAATTTTGACTAAAGTATTTTATATTACTGAGCATTTGATTTGATTCTTGCTGTTCGTGCCCTCATGAGCAAGCTTCATGCCTAGTTTAAATTAAGTTTGGAATTGGGCTAAGTAGCAACTACAAAAGGTATGTTTTACTGGTTCAGACCCTAATCTTGTGAGAATGTGTTCAACGGGACTACTCACAAACTAAAGCAAAGCATATCCTTTAAGCACTGAACTACTAGAACTATTTATATGGAGGAAGATAAGGATGTGTGTAAATGTAATGTAAATGTGTTTGCAGGATGAAGGCCTAGCAAAATAAAGTTCAAATATTCCAACAGTTCAGCAGTTATTATGACTGCTACCATAGCATGACAGCAGAAAACTTTAAAGCACTTTGTGGTTGGTGAGTTCCCTGGTTTGTAAACACTGGAAAATAATGGGCAGAACTACAAGTGGCTAAAATTGAGATGACTATTAAAATTAAGGGGCAAAACCCAATGTAGTTTTCAAGATTAGGTAGTGATTACCTGAACGTATGAATGTTGAAAAACTGCTAATTCCTCCTTCATTATACTGCACTCTGCATAATTACATAATTCCTTTTCTCTTCTAATTTCTACCAAAGAAACTTAATTGTGAATATAAAGTGTAGGATTTTTTGTGTGTGCTTCTTTATAGCACGTTAAAAGGCTATAATTTATAAAAATAAAAAAAAAATCAGGTCATCTTAATTCATTATAAATGAGAAAAAGCATGGGGGCATGAAGATTTTCTCTTCCTCACTGACTGATGTAGAAGTGAATGTTTTACACTGAAATTTGCATTTCCTGTGAAACACCTTTTCCACTTCCAAGGTTCTCTTAATTATATTGGAAAAAAAATTAATATATACAGGTCATCATTTTTGGTAGCAATGAGCACAGCGAGTGGCATTCTGTAAATCATGCTGAGAAAGGTGGGTATGACTAGATTACTCAAATGGATACAGTTTGATTTACTATACACAGTACCTTTATTAATGAGATGTGAGACCAGATATGCCATAATGATTTAGAAGCAAAGAGGACTTAATTAAAAGTTCCTTTATCTTTTCTAATAGGAAGATTGCCTAACAGTCCTTTCACAGTAAACATTGCCAGATAACAAATCGGGTAAATCACTCTACTCAGGATGTTCCTGACCAGCTCTCCAGAACATCTTTCCCAGTCTGAAACAGACTGTTACCTGAAGCAAGGCAAGTAACTACTGAATAACTAATTGTTTGTCATAGCTCTGTAGATGTATTCACCTGCTCTCCAATTACATGTGTTTAAAAACTCAAACCAAAAAAACACCCCCATCTAAACTTTGACAGCAATATTCAATAAACTACCCTGGAGTCCAGTTGAGGGAAGTAAGTATACTCCTTTAAACTGTTAGTTTTACCATTTTGCACCAAAAAGTACTGAAAAGCATTGTCAAATATTGTACAAATTGATGAGTTCTCAATTGCTTAGCCGTTGCCTAAGCATGCTCTGTTAAATTGAATGTACTACTTGAACTGGTTTCAGTGGGGGCAGTAACTGAGCACTTTCCAGAGGTTCCATCTGCATGTGGAAAAACATGTACATAAAGGATTAGTAATATATTATATGCTAGAATTGCCTGGTACTCCATATTGTAAGACTGAGTTTTCAGTTGTTAATAACTTGGAAAAACTTAAATCTTTTGAACTGAAATTTTCCATGCTGAGCTTTAGCCTTGGGATGACCTTTTTTGGAAAATTTCAGCAAAAACAGCTCAGCTGTTTCCAAGAATGAGGCCAGTGACAAACATAAGTTTTTGTCCATGTGTGAAAAGTCTGGTAACATCTTTTTTTTTACTAGAGTCCTCATTCTTTGGAGCAGGGACTCGACATGCTACAGAATGACGGCTTGTGGGCCAAGAATATAACTTACTCCTTTTGAAAGCTAGGAAGCTTATCCACATTTCTGCAGGCTCTAAACCTTTGAATAATTGCCTTTTATATTTTCTCAAACTTGTGAGAGGACAGAGAGCAATTCCAGAAGGTTAGATTTACAGGGGGCATGCCTCAGCTGAGTGGTTCCTGTCACGGGTGGGTCTCGCATGCCTAAGCTCTACCTACCCATGCTAGATCTGGCTCATGGGGTTGGGTTTTGTGCAACAAGGGAACAAGACAACAGTCCTAATGTGCAGGGAGCAGAAAGTTAAACCCAGCAAAACAAGTAACATTATTACATTTCTCAAATGAAATTCATCTACAAAACATTGTGAACTGATGTTCTCACAATCTGTTCTTGCAGTTGTATCTCTGGAGTGTTATTATCTCTGGCTGGGTGGAGCTGAGTCTTGCTCAAACGCAACCTTTTTCTTCTTATTGTAGTTCAAGTAACCAGGAGGCAGAAGCAGTCTTTGCAGACAACATTTGGGTCAAAGATGCATTTGTCAGGAATAGAAGAAATCAGGGAGCTGGGGAGGGGTAGAAAGTGTTTGACAAAATCCAAGGAAAGGGGAAACAGGACTCTGTGAACTGCTGGAGATTAAAGGGAAAACCAAAAACTGAAAGAAAACTCCTTAATGTATCACACATTCTTCTGGGGTTGTGTGTAAAGCACAGGAAAAGGTAATGGGGAGTCTGGAGAGATGAGACTAGGACCTAATGAGCAAGAAGAGAGAGACTACACTGGAAAAACAATGGAGATTGAGACTGTGTAGACTGAAAAATAGTTGGACAGAGATCAGAAATAGAGGTGAGGCAGAGACAGGGAAAAATCATGAATAAACTGGCTCGGATAGATGAAATCTTTCTTGGAAAAAAGTGAAGGGAACAGGCTGAATCACTAAAGTGAACAGTACTCTTAAGTTTTGGATTTGAACTCCAGGCTTGAAAACTCACAATTCTTTTGTCACCCAATGTCTGTAAAATCTGAAAGCAAAGTTTCGCATTCTTTTCTATCATTGCACATTGGAGATGACTGTTCCTTACTCAGGTGAGCCTTACAAAGCCTGTTCAAATGACAAGTCCTGTGTGACTGATGGGGTCCTAAGGGTCCTAACATCAAGGGTAATCACTATGGGCATAAAGACAGTGCCACATTAACAGACTCACTGAGTCCTCTGAGTTTACTAGGAAATGATCTATATGGTAACATTTTGTTAACATAATTTTTCAGTCACACACAAATCATTCAGGGGATGTCAATATTAAGGATGTGTTTACATTCCTAATCATTCTTCTTCTGAGTATTTATTTAATTTTTCTGCAAAGACCACTAATTGTCTTCATGGATGCTGTACATCTTTCAGGTCACAGGATACATTTGTTACAGGAATAAATATTGGTTGTGTAAAAAAGAAAGCTGATTCTGCACAAACAGTAATTATTTGCAGAAGTTGAAAGACTGGTTGGTAAATAAAGAGAGTAAAGGAAGGAAAAGAAAGCATGGGTTCCTGGTTAAAGCAACAATTATATCCTGGAGCACTATATTCCATATTTATCTTTTCTACAGAATTCAAATGCAAACCAAACATTTTACAGGTAGTCATTAATTATGCAACTTTTCCTTGATGTTTGCAGAATTATTTTCAGAAGTGATATGCTGTCATATTTGCAACTAAAGTTGTTCTTGAATATACGAGTTACACAACAACAGCTGTAAGAACTAAGGTTCTTCACATTTCATTTAGACATTCAGAATTAATGAATAATTGTGACCATAATCTCCTTCTGACTCAGCTTCCTATTTCGAAGTGGTAGATATTACTACTGCCTTACTTTGATGAATCATTGTGAAAAGAAAGGAATAGCTGTGAAGCACTAATATACTAATTGTGATGGCTGCCATAGCAAAGCCTGCCTGGAAACTAACAACTCCTTCACACAAATGGGGGATGACTACAGTTCAGTGGTGAAGGAGGAAAAACAAAAACTTAACAGTTAATGAGAGAGATGATGTGCATATAAAATATCATAATTAGTTAATACATGTTAAAGAAGAAACGGCTATCTGCTGAGCTGGTTACCTGATGCCAGCAAAGGCAGGCACACCTCCATACACATGCATGTACCCCCATAATGAAGCATGCAGTTTATTTGCCTATCTATACTATTTTGAAGTTAAGCACATTTCTTAAAAAGATCTGCAAGGTACTTTTTTCCTTTCCTTCAAATTGTATCTCAGGGCCAGACTGATGGAAGGACACTTGAGAGTGTGACAGAGCTGAGTTAAGGTAGACAAATGGCACGCTATTTATAAGCAATAATAACCCCCCTTATGAATAATTATATAAACATAGTGTATAGTTCTTTAACTTCCTCTTTTTGCACACTGCATACATTTTTCATATGATATTTAGCTTGGACCAAACTGTTAGGGGCACTGACTCTATTTTTGCACTTACAACAATTCATATATGGAACACCTACCAGCTGTGGCCCCTATGTACTATCCTCATAGTAAAAGCCAGTGCAGCTGGAGCTGTTTAGGTGACTAGTGTAATTTGACTAAATCTCTCAATTTTCCAGAAAATGTTCTGTACATCTTGTTCTTCTTGGGCTTCAAATGCCATGAAAACAGTCTATTTTTCAATTTTTTCACACTTCTTTTCCAGTCTGGTCAGAACCAGGAAGAGCAAACGCAGTACAAAGCACAGCACAAACAGGCAGCTGGAATGGCTGGTTACAGAAATTTACACATGACTAGGTATACAGTTATGGATCCTTCAAGAGCTTCATGAGATTTTATCCTCTTCAGAAGGAATTTTGAAGATGATTATCAATCTAGGCTAATCATCATTTGAGGATCAAAGTCTTAGAAGTGTCTATATGGACACAAGATTCCATCAGGACTTATCACAACATGTCTGTGACTTGGAGGAAGGATTCTTTTTTTTTGTGCCAATGCAGACTTCAGATTAGGAACAACTAAATCTGAATTTAAAACAACTAAAACCTAAATTTATTTTGTGGATACAGTCTGGAGCTTTGTATTCATAGCAATAGTGAACTGAACTGTTAAATACAAGTATTACATACAGCAACCAGTAGTGAAGTATTGATTAAAATAGAGAAGAACTTCAACATTTTAGTGTATTTCAGTGAAAAAAACCCACATCTAAAATATGAACTGGGTAAGTTAATTGCTAAATTTTCTCTTTTGTTCTTTATTAATAGTTCTGTGTGTAAAGAAGTTTACCAGAGTGCAGTCACTCATCATGCATTGTTAATAGAATCATCAGGAAATGAGTTTGGAAATTTTTAGTTTTGGGTTGCGAGTAACATTATCCTTGTTTTACCCTCTTCTTCTGTTAGTGTGGAACCACCTAAACAGTTGGTCCTGCAAAGGCAAAATTAAAGGGATGAAGATATACTTTATTGGAGAAGAAAGGAGGGGAAGGACAGGGGAAAGATGAATGGAATAAGGGGATAGAAACCTCATTAAAAAAAGTTAAAAAACCCCCAAACAGTCATAGCTTATTGGTCCTGACTCTTCAGCATGCAACAACAGTAACAAGAAGTTGCAGAAATTTGGATAAATTTCAGACTTACCAGCCAGAAAAAAAGCTGACATATTGGCAGAGTGCTATTTAGAGTTAGTGTTCAGTTTAATAGATTTCCCAGTGAAAAGTACATTGAAATGAAGACACTCTGCAACTTTGAGCACTAGATATGGACCTACATAAAAGAGCAGTTTGGGGTTTACTTGAGGAATTACTTTGTATGTAAAAGGTCAATTGGTTTATAGTATGCGTTCTTCTCAGTAACAAGCAAAGAATATTTAATCTAGTGAAGGAGTAAATACCTCCTAATGAAAGTAGGAGTATTATCTCCTAAGAAAAGTTAATTCAATTTTAATATGCTTTTCAGAAAAGAATAAACTATCAAAAATGGAGCAAATGGAAATAATCATGCATCTACCAGCTGAAACCTGTGCAAACATAAATTATTCAAGACGAAAGAGGTAAGTTCCACCTTGCCAAAGATGAGCACAAAGAGTAAAAAGACTTTACTGTGAAATGGGTAACAGCTGGAAAGTTCTAGTGGCAGAGCGTGTAAATCAAGAGGGCCTTTTCTTCCACCTCACTCAAATGAAATCTTGCTACATTTCTACTCTCCTTTTTTTATTTTTTCATTTGGGCAAAATCACAGAAGGGAACTCGGCACACTCAAAGGCACACTCAATTTACTGAGTTTGCTCTAAGAGTGTATACGCCCACACATCACGCTTTTATATAGAACAAAGTAGCTTTTGAGCCTGATTAAAATGACACTGCCTCTTTTCTGTTCTTTTAACACCTGCTAAATACACAATTCTTGGGGTTTTTTTAGACTCTGTTTCCTCACCTGAAGAGCGTTTTGGTTAGCGTGTCACAACATAACAGACATTCTGAATTATGCTATGAAATAGGTGCTGCAGCATCTAACATCTGATACAGCTGCATAGATGTCCAGCACAATTCAGCAGGTTGAGACTTGAGCGGACTACAGTGGTCATTGCTGAATCAACTTCATAAGTACACTTTTCATTTGCATTTCACTTTGATGTTCTGTTTTAATAATTTTCACATATTAAACCTTGCCAAAAATACCAGATTTACTTGATTCCTCAGTCAAACCATAAATTACTAAATTATTCTCTGAAGAGCTTTGTGTCTTTCTTGAATCTGTCTTGAATTTGGGGCCTATTTAACCTATATCAAAACAGACTTAGTTTGGTTTCCCAGAGAATTTTCACGTACTAGTTTTGTAGCATCTGCAGTTCAACATGTTGAAATGACATGCATGATAATAGGAATGCCACAACTGTAGAAAAAACTGTAGTTTGTGTTTTGTCTTCAAAAGGAATTACAAATAATTAAAAAAAAAAACTGATTCAGAAATGTATATGTATATAATCTGGGACCAGTTCAAACACTTTTTTTGATGCATTTGAAAGACTGCATTTCAGATTTCAACTTCTAATAATTGGATTAAACACTGAAGTTTCCATATTTTTTTTTCTTCACATTTTCAAAGGAGCACTGCAAAAGCAATTATTTTTATTTAAAAAAAAAAAGACATTTATTTGGGAAACTGACTTTGATAAACCAATTTCATTGGTTCTGCTAATTTTTAGTTATTGACTAAGCTTTAATTCCTATAACTACTGCTCCTTGAAAGTAAGCAACTTACCAAACCTATAATTTTCTTACTAATTGTTTTTTTAAGAGTTTTAGGTTTTAAGTCCTTCAGCGATTAGAAATCTACAGGATGCTACTGCTGGCACATGAAATGTCTTGGCTTGATACTACAGCCAACATTTTAATAACTGAGGTGGAAGTTCCTATCTGGAAGAAAGTTGCTAAAATGGAGCTAATTCTTCAAAATAAGTGCAGTGATTGTCTGAGAACTCCTTTTCAGTGATTGTCTCCTGTCAGCAGCAGCTACAGAATGAGGAAAAGATGCAAGATCTCTTATATAGATCACATTTTTTTTTGCCAGGAGAGTTTTGCTTTAAGTGTCTAATATGTGATTAGCCTAGCCTATCTACTAGGGTTTGCATTTATCCTTTTTTTTTTTCAAATTTGGCATTAAAACTGATATGAGATTAGGCTGAAATATAAGGAAGCTGCCCTCTGTTTTCTGCCTCGGGTTATGTGAGCCAGACTACTCATAATTAAGAGACAGGATGGGAGCAACAACCTCTTGGACCTCAATTTTGATATCCAGAACTGTATTTTATAGTAACAACGTAAAAAGGCTAACTCTGTTTTTTTATTACATGATTTTGTTCTCCACACAGCTGTACCACACAGAACCTATCACCCTCAACGAGACACACAAAAAGGACAGGCTGGAGCCACTCAGCAACTGGTGCGCCTAAGCATCTGAAATGTCATAGGGAAGGAGAGTTCAAATAGGTGAAACAGAGGATTACTCTAAAACAAACAGAAAGTTGGCTTGGTTTGGTTCGTACTACAAAAGTACACACAGAGTGCTCAGTGGGATCAGGGAGGAAAATAACAGCAGGCCAGCTAGTCTGTCTGGAAAGCCAGTGCCTGCTTCTGCTCTAGATGTTGGATGCTTTTTAACATCAGCAAAGTTATTGGGTAGAATGACATAACCTTGAAGTCTGGGACCAAGATGGGGTAGTAGACCAATGTGGATATGTCAAGATGAAAGTGGCAAAATTGTTTATTCAGGTGATCTCTGAAACATTTGAAAGGAGCACTGCAAAGCAGAACTGACAGATGGACTCGGTCGGGGAGGACACAGGGAGTGTATCTGCTGTTTGGTGTCAGCTGCTTGCAGCTTAAAGCCATCAGCTTGACTTCAACACCTATTCCCAACTGTATCCCCTACAGCCATGTGTTCTTATGCTAGACACAGCCCTAAAAGTGAAAAAAAAAAAAAAATCCATAGAAGGGTGCATAATTTCTTTTAGATGACAGAGTCTTTTCACTCCCAGTTGCTTTTTCCATGTCTCATAACAGAGTACAGCACAGAATCCTGCCAAGCAGAATTTATCTTTCTCTCTCTCAAAACAACCCCAATAAACAAGCCACCCAACACTTCCAGATTTTGTTCTCAAAAGAGAAACAGCTCTACAAGAAAACTTGCTCATTATATTTCATCTTCATACTTATTAAACCAGTTCTAACAATGCCAAGCCTTTAGAAAACTTGAGAATTACTGACATATTTGAAAAGGTGTCATACTTAATTTTCATGCCTGAATCGATGAATGCTTTGAAAAAATTCCCTTGCACCTGTTTCTTGTGGAAAAGATAGGGTGAATAGAAGAAAGCTTTGATCTTTTTTATAGGCTATGGGGGGGTCTTACTTTTAAGAGTCTCAATCTTGCATAGGCCTGTTTAGGAGAATTTCTGGAATTTATAAATGTCAGAAGGTTGCCCTAAGATATAATCTATCAGCTGAATTCACAAGCTCAGCACTGACACAGTTTAGGAAGACAGTTTTGCAACAACAGGATTGTTAATTGCTGTTGCTGCTGCAGGAGAATTACAGTGCTTCTGTAGAACACAAATTTTGCAAAATATACAGCAGTTTTACAGGAAAGATTACACAAAATATCACCTCAGGTTTGGATGAGATACGTCAAAGATTTAATAGCTCTCCAGCAGACTATAATGCACCATAAGCCAGAAAACAAAAAATGTCTCATCCGTATAAAGTTCTAAGGGGAACTGAAACAGGTAAAAAGATTAGGCTAGAACTGAGATCTGGTTTCATGTACATGCTAAGATTTCATTTATAGCTGGCATTTATCCTACTATCTTTATTCCTAGGATTAAGTCTAAAACAATCCACTAGCATTTAACAATACTCTAGACAAACATTCTAGTCTACCTTACTAGCGTCTAAAGCGTGACTGAAAAGCCTAGGAATCTGTAATTTTTTTTATTAAATAAAGCAGATTTTAATGAGAACTTGTGCAGAGATAATGTCTTAGCTGCTGATGTTGCCATTCCTGCCAGTTAAACTGCTTAACAAAATATGAGACTGAGTACAGGAGTTAAGGAAAGCTATAAGCACAAAACTATGAGGTGTAAGATAACACGTTTTTACCTCCCTACTGAGCACAGTTTAAAAATAACAATGAGTGAATTGAAGTGTGGTCACTCATTCAGTCTCACTGGGTCAAATACTTAAACCAAGTAATGGACACAATTTGGCCCACTGAGACAGAATAAAAAAGAATGCCAAAACACCCATAGACAACCGATTAAGTTATAATAGATCGTTTCTAAAAACAGAGTTCAAGGACTAAACTTTTGACATATGAACAAAGGATAAAATGAAAATGGACAGCTGGAAAATACATTTAAAATGAACATATGTCCTCTCTTAGGCATCAGTCCAAATCCAATTAAATGCTAACACTAACAATTACTTAAGTAGGCTTTGGATTGCAGCCTTATTGACTCCAGTTTGTTACACTGATATAAATACAGCAACTTGACTGAAGCTAATGGAATCCCTTAAGGATTTTTGCAAGACAAAGAGCTAGGCACCCTCAACTTTCCTGAGAGTAGGTGCTTATGACTTATCCACACAGTACTGCCTCCCATCTATGTGAGCAAGATGAAAAATCGGTTTGTTGTGTGCCAGCTTCTGCTGAACTGAATTCCACATCTTGCAAGCCTTTTTTGTACGTGAGTCTGGCCTGTGAAAGGGAACTGCTTAGCTATCTATTTTGGGCTACAAGTTAAAAGAAAGAAAGACAAAAAAAAGTGGTGGTGGGACAGTATTGATTTATTGGCTCATAGGAGACAGCAGGTGTTGGTGATTAACTACCATTCCCTGGTGTAAAAAAGCCACCCTAAAGTGGAATGAATGGGCAAAATAACCTGAATCTGAACCATTAGCAAGCATGTCTTATTTGGGCCAATCAGCAAATGTTGCCAGGACATCAGTCCAGAGCAAATGTTTATGTTCTGATTGAATAAATTGCAGGATATTAGGTGGCAAAATAGTACCGTATCTATCTTTGCTTTTCCTTGGATACTGCAACAAAACAGTCTAAAAAAGCAGTTGGAATGACGCTTGGACTGAATATGTTTTACCCTTAGAAGTCCTGCTTTGGAAGGAATGCATGACAATTTTCTCCAAGAATATTTTTATATTTGAGAAGGGCCTTTGATTTATTTCAAGGGGGATCCCACTTGGCTGTTTCCATTGTTACTGAACATTTAAGACATTCTGGAGTCATTCAACATGGATTCTTTTACACAGATAGCATGAAAACCAACCGTATACTTCATATAGATAGATTTTCAGTTGCTGCTTTTTCGGCGGTAGTAACAGATTTAGAGAGAGTTTTTCCAGTTCTTCCAGCATTCCAGGAAGTCTTCTCTGCCATTCTAGGAAAACAGAACACATTTTGTTCCGTTGAAAGTTACTTGGTAAGTTCATCCTATATAAATTGTGAAACATATTTGAAGTTAAACGGATAATTTCCCACTTAAGCTAGCGCAGGGCCAGGGTAAAGCTTACAAACCCTCCATGTGCAATCTTAACAGCAAACCACCCTCAGCTACAAGCTCTTCATGCTTATTCTCCAGCAACTCCTTGTTCTTTTGAACTTTCTGTGAAGCAACTCACTTGGCAATGAGCAAGGAGTTGTTAAACTAGCCCTTATCACTGAGTACAATCAGTGGCATTCTGCTAGCTGATGCATAACAAAGGTGTGCCATGTAGACCAAGCATCAACAGAAGACTATTTTCCCCAAGAGCAAAACAGCTCCCTACACAAGGGTGTATAGAAACTTTACAATCCAAACTGCAATTTTTAATACAAGTTTGTTTCTCAAAGCCTAGTGCCCTAAGTAGCCATCTTGTGCAGCACCTTCTTGACAAGGTTAGGAATTTTTTGCAGAACCAGTTCATTAGCATGTACTAATTTATTTCCACTAAAACCTTGTGCAGTCACTAAGTAACTGGAATTAAGGCTTCTCAGGTCCACTAAATTTTTTCTAATAAGAACAAAAGGCTCTATGTTCCAGGCCCTGCCACAATATTTAGATGTCTGTAACAGAATGTCAAATTACAGGAAAAATCAAGTTTTGTGGACCTTTTTACAGAGGTCAGTAGTCTGATTGTCCATCAAAATCAACATGGCCAGTATCAGTTCTTCCATATGTTGCCTTGTGATCTTAGATTCATCTGTTCACAAAAAATGTGGAATGAAAAGTGGGTAAAACATATAATTTCCCATGTATATAAATTATTATGTAATTTAGGCACGATTTATTAATTATGGTAAAAGCAGGTAATAAAATGCACAGTCACCAGTAGCAAATGAGTATTGGTGAAAAAGTGTTACTTTCACTTATGGAATATTTACAACAACAATGGCAAGTGACTCAAGTTGCATCTCTGCTGCATGTAGTTCTGCTGTAACCATCAAAAACTTACTAGCATTACAATAGGAGTAGCATTCTGCTTAATTTGTTGGAGACAGGGAAAAGGGAATAAACAGAGAATCACTGCATATAACCAGTAGGGAAGCAGCATTAAACACAACTGCAGTATGGATGACTCAAGGACCAGGAT
Source organism: Harpia harpyja (assembly GCF_026419915.1). Classification (NCBI taxonomy): domain Eukaryota; kingdom Metazoa; phylum Chordata; class Aves; order Accipitriformes; family Accipitridae; genus Harpia; species Harpia harpyja. The sequence goes on from NC_068940.1 coordinate 1,202,579, forward strand.
GTGGAACACATGGTCCAGCTGTCCCCCAAGTGCAAGTGCATCAGCTTTGGTGATTCACTCACGAAGGATGAGAAAAGGGACTACTCTTGCCATGAATAGTTACAGTTCTTCAGCCTGAAAAGTTCTGCCCAGGACCCTAGTCTGACAGGACTTGCGCATCTGCCTCTGTCAGGATATATCTCCAGACATTTAACTATTAGTTAGCTTGTGGCAGTAAATACTGTGTGTTGGGAAAACATCCCCCTCATATGAAAAAGATGAGTAGAACATAAAGGGTCTTTTTGCTCATGTGTTCTGAAATGGCGAGGCCTTGTAAATAGATAGTATAACCCATATCCCTCTCTAGACTACCAAACCACCTCCAGGAGACTATACTGTTTTACACAGAGTAATTTTATATGGAGCACAACTAACAGATTCACACATAATCAAGACTTGATCAACAGGTTCAGATTCCTTTTCTGGCTCAGGTGAGTGTCATCTGCACAAAGAATTATTTTCATCTTGTGATGTACTAAAATTTCTGAATCCATTAAAATTATATCTCAATTTTAAACATTTTTTATGTGACAGCTGTCTATTAATAAAACTGGTTGAATAGAACAGAAATTATATTTTTCTTTCAGTACTGCCTGTATAGCCTGGAGCATTTTACTCCCTGTAGCAGGAGTGAGGGACAAAAGTCCTTCAGCATCCAAAAATATCAAGACCACTGCGAACACCCTTGTAGGGAAAGGAAAAATAACACTTCAATATGCGCTTTTCATAGTTCTCTTGCTTGGACTGGTAGTGTAATTTATTTTTGAACAGGGCAAGGATAATCATAAACTTTATATGTAAAAGTTTCAATCATGTTATTAATTTAACATTTTAATACACAAAATCCCCTTGCTTTAGCTTTACTTGGACTGTATCTGGCCTGAATTAAAGACCATTTGATTTTCAGTTATCTACTCTTCATTTTCCAGACTCAAGAGAAGAAAATTATTTGGCTTCTTCACTACAGAGATGCATTTGCAAATTTTAGTTGTCATTGCATTGCCCTTATTTGTTCTTCTCATTATAGAGAGGATAAGAGGGTTAAAGAAAACAAATTAATTGTTTATACAAAGGATCTCTGAATAGCCAGCAGGGATTGTTAAGACTTTTGTGTGCTGTGAACTAATTTACATGCTGGCAAGAGCAAACAGGCAACATTAGAAATACCTTTCCTAGCCTTTCAGAAAACACTGAAACACTTTTCTCATCAAAAGCTGATCCTACTGGGAGGATGAAAGGTGCACAACTGACATACAGACAAAGGGCCATCCATTTGAGATTAATAGAGTATGCAGGAGCGTCTCAGTATGGGTCATGATAATGTAGCACTGACTAATTAAGTAAATAAATCAGTGCCAGTTTTTGATCTATTTGTTTCACTGATGCTTAGATACAGTGGAGATAACATGTCGGTGTTGTCATAATAATATACTGCTATGAGTTTAAACGTCCCAAGATCTTGTTTTCAAGAAAAACAATAGCTTACAGCTATTTAGGCCATTTAGAGATTACCTGGTAGACCTCACCATGGGACTGGAGTTCATAAGAGAATTATAAATAGAGATGGAAAAGACCTATTAGATCACTGGGTTCATTCCTTGCAATTGCCTCATAGAGGGGGCATTGACTTCCAATGTACTTTGGATTACATTCATCATTCCCAAGAGACAAAGAGAAAAGGAACAGTAGATCAATTTCCTGGAAACTGGCAAAAGCTCAGTACATACGCTAGAAAATGAAAGTCTGCATTTGAACTGCTGTACTGACCTTTTACAGAAGCATTATGTGCTCACCTAAAAAAATCAGTGCACATGACAGAAAATAAAAACTCAGTAATGAAAGAGTTGTAAAGATTTTTTTGTATGTCAGTATTTTCATGACTTGTATTTTCCAAAGAAGGAAAAATGAAAATTTCTGATGGCACCAGAGAAGTGAACTATATGTCTAACTAAATAACAAATTAGCTCAAATAAAGGCCAAAGCTGAGAAATGGCTACAGGCTGCAAACCTGATTAATAGTAAGCAATAGTTGAAACAGAACAGATGTGAATGATGGCTGCAGCACACTTAGAATAAAATCTGCAAGGTGAAAGTGCTGGGTGAAAAAAAGGAAGTTCAGTTTAAAAAGACTCGAAAATCAACTTTTTAATCACTGATTTCAACAACTGAAATTAACAGTGAAAGAGAATGCAATATCTTCATAATAAGGACAAGAACAATTTAGAAGGAAGTAAATTTCACTTGAAATGTAATTTGTAAAACTGAGTATCTTTTATAAAATATGTCTAAAATCATTATCTTAACAAGCTGTCTCAGAGAAATCCATGAAACTAAGTTTCTGAAAATCACAATACAAATGTGTTGAATAAAAACCAAAAATGCAGAACCAAATGGTAGCTTTGTGAATATGTGTTAAATCAACAAAGTGATTGAGGACCATAGAGCAATTTAATCCTATTCTGCAAAATCTTTAGGAATCAGCATCATCACAAATATAAATAATCACAGATTTTATAGGAGAGGCAATTCTAGAACAATGATGTTTAAGGATGATTTTAAAATCAGAACAACATTTGTTTTTTCAGTACACAAACATAAGAGAAGACCTTTAAAGATGTCATGGCATAAAATAGAAGAGATAATGTGAGTAGGAAGGAAAATAGAGGCCTGGGCAAAATCAATGATTTGCCCAGGAGCATGAAGTAGGTCTGTGGAAGTGCTAAGAAGAAAGCTTAAACTGCCTGCCAACAAGTCCAGTGCTATATCTTCTCCAGTTTTAATCTTCCTAATCACATTCAGAATAGAGATGAAAAGTATTATCTATGGTGATTAGTAGTGGTGAATTAGTGAGGAAGTAGAGATTTGGTATTACACATGCTTATTTCTATAGCTGCACAGTTTTGGATATTAACAAAAATAGATCCTTACATGAAAAAGTATGTATGTTAGATATATCTGATGTACTAATAGAGATGTGTTATAAAAGGTACATTTTTGCGCACGACTGATTCAAGCAATCTGTTTCTCAACAGTTTCCTAGATACCAGGAACATACACAAGAATTCATTCACACATGAGATTAGTTTGTTTTTTGTTTTCTTTCACTAGTGATGAACAAAGGAAAATGAAAGCTCTGACCTTAAAAACACACATATACTTGTGTATATTCCAGTTCTAGGACAATTTTAATATCAACAATGAATATTTTAACATAAACCCTGTCCTGGTTTCAGCTGGGATAGAGTTAACTGTCTTCCTAGTAGCTGGTACAGTGCTATGTTTTGAGTTCAGAGCGAAGAATGTTGATAACACTGATGTTTTCAGTTGTTGCTCAGTAGTGTTTAGACTACTGTCAAGGATTTTTCAGCTTTTCATGCCCAGCCAGTGAGAAAGCTGGAGGGGCACAAGAAGTTGGCACAGGACACAGCCAGGGCAGCTGACCCAAACTGGCCAACGGTGTATTCCATACCATGGGACGTCCCATCCAGTACAGAAACGGGGAAGTGGGGGCAGGGATTCGCCGCTCGGGGACTGGCGGGGTGTCGGTCGGCGGGTGGTGAGCAATTGCACTGCGCATCATTTGTACATTCCAATCCTTTCATTATTGCTGTTGTCATTTTATTAGTGTTATCATTATCATTATTAGTTTCTTCTTTTCTGTTCTATTAAACCGTTCTTATCTCAACCCACGGGTTTTGCTTCTTTTCCCGATTTTCTCCCCCATCCCACTGGGTGGGGGGGAGTGAGTGAGCGGCTGCGTGGTGTTTAGTTGCTGGCTGGGGTTAAACCACGACAACCCTAAATAAAATAGGCAACAAAGAGATAGCCATAGAAAGGATAAATATATCAGCCTTGAATACCACTACAAATAGATATGGCTCGGCTATAAAATAAGGGTCCTGTTGAGTCATTAGGAGTTTTGTTAAGAAGAGAACAAGACTTTACCCTTTGATCCTTTATGTTTTAATTCCAGGTACAGAAAAAACACAATAATGCATTCATTAGAAAGATTTAGGCATTTTCATTGTGTGCCTAAATGCTTTTGAGGAGGGATGGTTCCTTTATTTGGAATCAAGGTGTGCCAATACAAAACTCTTACTGTTGTTAATCAGCACTTAAATCAGGGGTATTACTCATGTCAGAAAGTGGTACTCAGCACAGTTAAGGGTTCCTGTACTAAGGTCTGAGGAGAAAGATGGGAGGGAGAGGAACTAAGCTGTGTATGGAATCTAGCAAAGGTCTTATGGGCTGATGGTGGTTGTTACGAGAAACAGCAGAATTGTTACTTTGCATAGATGAGCAAAAATTAACAAGAGACATACTTTGTGGATTACACAATTTTACAAAATTAGTATTTTTCACCTATATTGATCCAATGTTTTATTGACAGTTTCTTAGAGCAGAAATTCACTTTGGACCAGGCTCTGAGCAATTTAAAAAAACATGTAAATCAGCTTACTTTTGAACATTTGACAGGTTAATTCAGCAAAGGTATTAAACCTGTTTTTCAGATTGTTCCTACTTCAGTGCAGAATTTCAAGTCTTTACTCAATCAGGGCATATTGGAGGGAACGTGTCATACCCAGCATGTTCAAAACCATCTAGAATTATGGCTTGAATAATACGATTATGTTTGGAACATAGCAGACAAGTGTTTTCTACTATATGTGACATGGGAATTGTGTATGTGAATGTTTTTCACCATTGGAACAAAATGTATTCTTATAGTACCAAATTTGAATTGTGACCCTTTCGAAAATACCACTGCTGGAATAGATGTTTTTAAAGATAATTTTTTAATTTAAAATATTTATTAGTGAATATCAGGTCTTTTACACTTGGCTTTCCCACTGCATTTGGTTAAAATGTGGGAAAACTACAGACCTAATAAAACTAGACATTTGGAAAATTTCTTCAGAGCTTTGTGCAACGAAGAAAAAGCTATTCCACAAAAAAAGTATGTTCTTTTTAACCAACTTTTCTTGATCTAGTCCAATATGATTTATAATCTGACCAAATCAATCCAACCCACTGACAATAGAATAATATACAAAAATAAAATCTATCCCTATTTTCTGCATAGTTGTGTATTATCCATTCATTATCTTATTTAAGCTCAAGACTTTGAACATAAGAGTTATCTTCAATTTAACCCTTAAATTCGGACGTTAACTTTTCTACTCGATCTCTTTAAAATCAAAGCTAAGTTTTGTTAGGCCACATACAAGCTTTCAAAATTTCATGCTGATGTCTCTTCCAGCCCTTCTCCCAAGACAAGTACAATGCACTACAAACAGGAGCTACAACATATCTACAGTAGTTATTCAAAGTTTTCTTGTGAACTGACTAGCCTACGAGCAAAGAATAGTTCATTTCACCCAGAACGCTGACGAAGCAGCAGCGTGTTGTTCACTGCTCTGCACCTGTAATGTTCAGCTGCTTATTGGTCCCGCAGGACTGAGAAACCATCCTTAGGAGAGCAAGGAAACTTAAGTGACCTCCTTGCACAACCTTCATACCATAATCCAGATGAAAGAAATAACGAATAATAGAAGAATCAGCCAAAATGAAGGGAAAGAGGTAGGGATTTGACATGTGTCATGGGTTTGTGTGGTGCAGGGGTTTTTTTTTTGGTACCGGGGGAGGGTCCGCAGGGCCGGCTCCTGCTGGAAGCTGCTGGAAGCTCCCCCGGCTGGGAGCCGGACCCGCCGCTGGCCCAGGCCGAGCCCCTCCGCGACGGCGGCAGCGCCTCTGGGAGAGCGGAGTTAAGGGGGGAAACCTGCAGGGAGTCAGGGGAGTGGGCTGTGAGAGGAACCCCTCTGCGGGTACCGAGGTCAGGGAAGGAGGAGGAGCGGGGGAGGCCGCGGTGAGGCGGCAGGCTGTCCCCCCCAGCCCATGGAGGGGAGCGGGGGAGCGGAGGGCGCCCAAGATGGCCGCGCCTGCGTGGCTGAGGCAGTCTGTGACTGAAGGAGTGCGCCCTGTCTGTGGAAGGGACCCGCGCTGGAGCAGTGGGTGAGGAACTGCCTCCCGCGGGAAGGACCCACGCTGGAGCAGTGGGTGAAGGGCTGCCTCCCGCGGGAAGGACCCACGGTGGAGCAGTGGGTGAAGGGCTGCCTCCCGCGGGAAGGACCCACGGTGGAGCAGTGGGTGAAGGGCTGCCTCCCGCGGGAGGGACGGACCCCACGGCGGAGCAGGGGCCGAGCGCGGAGTCCTCCTCCCCCTGAGGAGGAAGGAGCGGCAGAGACCAGGGGTGAGGAACCGACCCCAGCCCCCGTCCCCTGCTCCCCTGGGGAGAGAGAACCGGGAGTGGGGCTGAGGCGGGAGGGCGGGGGGGAAGCTGCTCTCGGGTTGGGGTTTACTCCCCAACAGCCTTGCTTTGGTTTGACTGGGAGCAAATTACATTGATTTTGGTTTTCTCTCCCCCAAGTTGAGCCTGTCTTCTGTCCGTGACCGTGAGTGGGGAGTGATCCCTCCCTGTCCTTGTCTCGCCCCACGAGCCTGCCTTCATATTTTCTCCTCATCCCACCGAGGCCGGGGGGAGTGAGCAAGCGGCTGTGTGGTGCCTTGTTACCGGCTGGGCTGAAATCACGACAACACTGAAGAAGAAGATTTTAGGTATGTTGGGTCCAGGCACTTACAGAGATGGTCTCTTGCTTATGAAACTTAGCAAGTAGCAAGAAATCTGTGTGATGCATGTAGAATAGGGATACACACTTTACAGCAAAGGCTCCAGAAGTTTTGGTGGCGTATGACAACAGCTATAGAAAGTATGATGGATAGATTTCGGTACTTGAGTCTGTCATGGTAGTGGAGGAACTGGTCTCTTAAAGTGAGAATATTTAGACCTAAAGTCAATACTAGGACTAGTTCCATGGAAAATACAGGGGGAAAAAGGATTTCAGGGACGGTAATATACAGTGATAAAATCCAGAACTTTCCACATACAAATGCTACAGAAAAAAAAAATCTAAGACTAGTATTTGCTAACTATTCATCTCATGGAGCAATTTCTATCAATTTTAAGTAGAGAGAAAACATATAGCTATGTTTGAGTAGAAGATCTCCAGAGAGTACTTTGTGTTTAAATAACAACTGCCTTGCATTTTTCTTTTTTGATTAGTGAATGTTATCTGTTTTTTTACTGCTACCTATATCCAGATAAGGTAGCAGATTTTTAAGTTGTTATATTATTCTGTAAAGATTTCAAGAAAAAGGGCAATCATTATTTAATGGGGGAAAAAAAAACCTGAGTGGATTGTTACTGCCTTTTGAGGTTTTTTGCAAGTGTTGTAACATTAAGTTAGTGCTTTGCAAAGTTTTCAAATGGGAAGGTGTAAACTATGCCATAGAGCATAAAACAGACATAGGGGAAGAAGAAAAAAGGAGACTGAAGTTCTGCCAGAAACAAAAGTGAATGTTTATAACTGGAGTTAATTGTTAACAGTTGACAGCTGAAAACTGAAGGCTGCAAAATATTAACCACAAAGATAGTGAAATTTTTTGCTGCAATAAAAATATACCAAGACTCTGATTTAGTTATATTGGTGACTGTTATTTGAGTTGTTCTGCATTGAATTTCCTAAACCCTAAGGGCCTGCTCCAAAAACCTCACACGAATACAATACCCATCAGCTCTGAGTTCAGTGGGAATACTAGGCTTTGTTTAATGAGCCCTTTTGACAGATGTGAAGGCCCTGATTCAGAGGAATCCTGTACATGAGATTAAGAATAGCTATAGCATATACTTAAATATTACTATGTTCTCAAAAGTTCTCAAAGTGTGGCTGGTTTTTCAAACTGAGGCGTAGATTTTAAAATATCTGTTTTCCAGGGAAATAGACCAAAAAATGTACATTGAAAGATGCCATGACATATGTCATCAAAGAATCGTAGTTACAACACAGCAGTTGAAATATTTACTTTTTTCTCTGCTTTTTTCAAGTGTAAGATTGATGCAGTATTTATCATAAGCAATCCTTCATATGATGATGCACATATAAAACTCTATAAAGGTAGAAGACTTACTTGGATTAGATTTCGGCAGTAAGCTTCATGAGGTATGAACCATTTTTCTCTAGATATTTCTACAGAGCATTTCTGGTTGGCCACCAAAGCAATTATGTTCTGTGTAGTAGAAAGATTAGAGCTTCTCCTCCAGCAGTCCAGGAACATCACATAAAGCCAGGAAGAGCCAAATTCAAACAGAAGAAAGTGGTTCTTGACACAGTGTACAGATCTGTAGAAGTTTTTGCCAAAGGAAACTGTGGATCCTAGAGATTTACATGGGCCAAAATGGGAAACTTGAGAAGAATGTGAGAAAGAAAATTGTTACATTTAACTAAACATGCAGAGGCCACATCAGGCTTGGGAAATCCCAGATCTCAAAATATTTGGAAGCTGGGACAATATTAGAGTACTATTGTACACATATGCACTGTTCTTACTCTTTCCTAGGCTGATAGCTGTTGTTGGAGACAGGATGCTGGGTTGGATAGACCTTAACTCTTACAAATATTCACATTCATATGTTCATAATTGTATGCTGCCATACAATAGTGAAAAATAATTTGCCAGACTATAGACTTTTGGCTGAACTAAGGGTAGACAGCACCTAGCCAGGGTGCCCCTTGCATAGAACCTGGTCACTGATTATGAAATAATGGCTGCCTCAATAGTCTTGCACAGCACAGTTTGTGTGACTGCTGGAACATAAGAGGAATGCAACTACTGGAAGAGAAAATATAAAAAATGTTACCAGTGACCAGATCTTCTTGTTATAAGAGTTTACTACAAAGTTCTTCCCACAAAGCAGAGGTAATAGAGTCATTAGGCTGAGCAAGAAAAGAGCTACACCTAGTAGTGCTTTCTCTGTTTGTGCCAACAGTCAGGCAACAGCTAAGAGGACACTCTGAAAGAAGGTTTGAATGAATGAACACCCCCAGACATCCTTTCTATGAGGCTCTTCTCTTCTGAGAAGTCCTGACTAGTGGACAATGATAGTTGCACAAATTTCAGACACTCTACCACCCAGATAATTACATTGACAATAACAATTATTAGAAATACCAAGCATTCAATACCTCAAATCGAGACTGTAAATTTTAAATTAAGTATTTCATATTCCATCATTCTGCTTCCAATGCAATTAGCCATACACTAAATGTCATCCAGAAAAGAAAGCACTTTCTTTACCCAGATGTATTACTAAACTAAGGTATACTAGGTGGGTTAGGGAGAAGGCAGTATGTCTTTCCCAGTGATTTTCTAACCTTTTTAATCACAGAGTTTGTAGTTCATGTCTAAGCATTGATTCATCAAAATATATAAGCAATGCTCAACTCTAAACACACTTAAAAACTTACTGACTTAAAAATCAGTGTGTACTTTGCTGAATAAATATGATCTTAAGCCTAAACTAAGCTTGCCCTAACTATCCTTCTGAACAAGGGACTATGAGTCATTAAATAAGATTCTTTGTTTTAGATATCATATCCTCATAACTGTCCCCAGACCATCAATTAAGTCCACAAAGAAATAAGGAAAATATTAAGATACAAAGAGCAAAAAAATCTTCCTACTAAAATAAATGCAATGTAAGGCAGCTTTTATTAAGCTTAAATTAAGAATTTCTAGAATAGCAGTAATTGTGTAAATACTGTATCCTTTGTAGATCAGAGAGTTCCTACTTCCACTGTGGTTATGGAGAAATCACTCTACTCCTATGGGATGATTTAACAGGAAGCCCTAGTTAGTTTTTAGTTTTTCAAACTTTGCTATTTAACCTATTTTCCCTTCTAACTTTCCTTCATAATATTAAACTACTTATTAGTTAAGTTACTCAGTGAAACTATGCCTTAATCTCCTAATGACTCTTTCAGTATTTAGTTTAATTCTGCAATGCATTTTTTGAAATTTTATCTATGAAATCTGGTCTGCAAAATAAGGTCTTATTGTCCAGTGCGTACATGTGAATAACTCCCACCGAGACAGAGAGACCACAGGAAGTTCAGTGTTATCTGCCAGAAATACGGTGACTTTTGGAAGACAGGGTGGGAGGAAAGGATGTTACTCAGGAAATTTATTATTTTATGGCTTACCAAGATGACCATGATCCTGAGATCAGTGTTCATTTATCTGATCTGCTGTAACAGAATTTCACAGGCCTTTTTTTTTTTTTTCTTTTTCCTCTGAAGGTATTGCTGCAGACAACTGGACTAACAGTATTTATTTTGGTTTATTTTAACATTATTTGTTTTTCATTAGAAGCTTACTGATGTCATTAGAAGCATGTATATTACTCAGATTTATTTGTCTACGGTTTCTTGTCTCCTCACTAATCCCTTACTTAAACAATGAATTTATGTTCATTTTCCTCTAGTCCTCTAATGCCTCTGCTTATTTCTTGAGAAGCTATTAAAAACATCTCTATTAGTGAACAGACAATCTCTTCTGTCACCACCTTCAGATTTTAGGGTGCATAACCCATATGGCTTTGGAGTTCAGCCTGTCTTTCGAAATATTAACTTATGCCAGACTTGTCCTACTGTGATTCCTAATGTTCTCAGTTGACTTTTAGGGAAAACATGCATTGCTGTATCCAGTCATGTGTTGATGGGGAGAGAGTGAGAAGTCAGCTCCCCTATCCATTGTGAAACACAGAGTGCATGCTGAACTGCAGAACGATCTGGGGGGGGAGATGGCTATAATCCCTCTAGTCTCTGGAAAATCCGTTTTAGTATATGGGAGAGTGACAGAGAAATTGTTGCTAAAAAATATGTATCTATTGTCCTCTGTTTCTAAAGCAACCAAGGGAAATCTGATTCCCAATGAGGCCACCTAAGGAAAGAGTCCCAGTTCCATGAAGATTTGTTTAGGTCCCCAGCATCTTTGAGTAAGGAAGGTTAGGAGTTAAACACTTAAAATTCTACCACAATGAAGGGGAAGAATGAGATACCTCAAGATGATAGTCCTTCCCAGTGAAGACTAAATATGCCAACCAACAGGAGAATAAAGAAGGGTTCCTCTGAGTTTACTTAGAGGGATTCTCCATATATTCCATGGGTGGCTTTTACACTTTATTTAAGAAAATTTTATATTCATTTGATAAAAGGAATATTTTATTTCAGGGCTTGGAACCGGACTCAGGATTTCTTCTCAGCAGAATGCCCTAACAACTATGCAATGGATTCCAGTGCTTCTCTGATTGCTTTCATTAAAGTTGTGCCAAAAAGACGAAGTCTTGCCAATAGCTTGGCAATTAGGTTTCTCTTCTGAGAACTCCAGTTCTTTCTTAGAGTTTCCATTTCCTGGTTAAGTGCTAAACACTAGATCAAGCAAAAGGCAAGGGCAACAGCCACTACCTTCTGGAGTACTGTAACAGCTTCCCAAATCCAATAGGCTGTATTTGTCATCCAGACAGATCGCTACCATCAGGCTGTTTTTTTTTTTTTTTCCTCCTAAAGTATTCAGTCCCTCACTGGAATCAGGTGATAAACCATGAGAATGTCACAGGAAAAACATATCTTGATCCTTTATGCAAAACTGAGGATGTAAAAACTACAAGTGCTGAGAATGGGCTCAAGCAGAGGGAAAGGAATGAATAGCAGCTGTAGACGAAGCTAGATCTAAGACAAATCTTCTTACGCTGGTGAAGTTATGCACGAGAACTGGGTTGTATCTTTGCCTTAAACTAATAGGGGGTTTCTGGACTTACTCCTCAAATCTATGTGAGAGGCAACGAGGACTCTGTTGGGAGAATAGCATTATTCTGGACATACCCTTTTACTCAGAGACTTTCACTAGAAAAGTAATGAAGAAGAAAGTGTACGAAGAATAACTCACTTTCCTTCAGCAGAAATAAAAGATTTCTTGGGTAAAATGCCTTATCATACTCCTCCCAAAATCTATCTAAATAAATTATTACACTGCAAGCAGTCAGCACATCACAGCATTAAAAAACCATGAATCTATTTATGCCATGCTACTCATGGTTTCATACTTTGTCCAGAGGGGAAAAAAGGAAATGAACTTTAAAAGGATTAATGTATAGAATTATCTAAAATCATGCATTACATAAAAGCAAAATATTTCTGAAGCAACAACTGTAATAAAATTTTGCTAAAATACATAATCCAAAAGAAAAGCTAAATCTCATAGTCACAGCATAGAACATAAACTGTAAACAAATACCCATTAAGATCAAACTGAACTGAGGAAACAAATGAAATTATTCAATATTCAAAGAAGCTAAGCATATTTCAACTGAAGGCTATCATCTCAATCTGTTTAAAACTTTTTGCTGAAACTGAGGAGTATTGATATGGCCAGTTACTCTACCTCAGCAGCTGAGTCCAACACATCCACTGGAGGATAGTAATTGCTTAAACCAGTTTGGTTGAATTTGAAAAAGCACTGCCATCTATGCTCCTAGGTTAAGTTCCAACCATAGGGGCTGATTCTCTGCTGATAGAAATGCCATGACTCTGTATAATGTACCACTTTTTGTCATCCTGATGAAAAGCTATCTAGAAAAACTCCAACTTTTCCCTTTGGGGTAGAATCTTTTCTTCTCCTCCTGAAGAGAATTTCTGAAAAAATTTCCAGCAATCCAAAGTACATTTAAAAAAGGGCTTTAGGGAGCAAGTATTCTGTGCATTGTTTCATTCTGTACTTAGATCATTAATACTAGTTTACATAAGTATTCTGCGTAGAGACCGGTGGAAATTATCTTCTAGAAACATCGACACATTCATAACAAACTGTTTCTGGACACCATGGTGATGAATACTCAGTTATCCAAGATAATGATTAAGATCCACGATTAAATGATAATACTGGATGAACTAAATTTGAGGAAACAGGTTTTCACATATATCTAATTGTTTGGAATGTGATGTTAGTTTCAGAGCATGTGAAAGCTATGGTATGAACCTTTTGTCTGTTATTTGAATTAAACCTTATGGAACTTGGTTCTGCTATGGCATTTGTCTTTCAAATAAACAGGGCAACGAGTTTTTTCTGTACAGGCTTCTAGCAGTCTGATATATTTCGTAGTGCTTACAGGTAAGTTACATATCAGGCAGACTGTGTAAATGGAAGTTTTGTACAAAACTCAGCCTAATTCAAGTTCCAGGTAGGATATGAAGAATGTGGAGAGAACTTGGGGTGAAAGAATATTTCAGTCTTTGTTTCCAAGAAGCTTGAGTTTTAAGAGAGCAAAGACAAAAATGGAAGGATAACACCTTTAAAATAAAATAGTTGGTATGGAATTGAGTCCTAAATAAAATATTGGATAAACAGGAAAATACCTTTGAATGAAACAGCAGGCTATTTTACAGTGGCAGATTATACGCACATCCAGCATACTGACTTTTGCTTGGCAATTTAACAAAGCCGAAATGACAACTGTTGTCTGTCTGCAAGGATGTGAGAGTGACAGTGTTCCAGGGCTTGGAGGAGGGCCTCTTCAAGCAGATGGTCAGGCCATCAGCGATGTTAAAGTCTTACCTATGTGCTTTCATTGCCTTCATTTGCCTTCTGCTAGCCTCTACATTTGTAAATTCATAGAGCAAGGAAACTTGCCCCTCCTCAAATTCTCTCTCTTAACTTTACATTCACTTTGTTTGTTTGTTTTTCTTTAGCAGAATAAAGTCTGTTTAAAATGTCTTTTTCTTTTCAAATAGTACTTGTGTCAGAGTGCTAGGTAACAGGTCTGGAAATCAGAGATCTTTTTGCAATGTGCCTCATGTTCCCAAGAGCTCTCAAAATTAAATAATTAAATATTTCAGTTACATGTCACAGCATTTTCATTTAGTCTGTGCCAAGCTTAAGGAGAGTACTCATTAATCTTGAATGGCCCATTCATGAATTGCCAAAAAAAAGAATTATGGGTTACATCTTACTTAGGATACATGGAATTCTTTACTATAGTATTCTGAGTTTTATATTTTTTAATGGATAGAAAAAAATAGTATGGTTTCCAAATAAATCTTTTTCAATAAGTAGTCTATAATAAAAGGCTGGAAGGAGAAATAACACAAGTGAAGACTTAACCTCCCCCACCAAAAGTTTACAACAGAAGGAAAGCAAAGTAAATGTACCTTCACAAAAAATGATTGTTTCTGCAAACAAATGTCCTTCTTAGGACATAAGAAAAGCATCATTAAACAAAAACTTGCACTGTTACTTGTAAACTTGCAAATTTTAGAGAATGAGGTGGAGTTATAAAATACATCACTATAATATACATGGTAAACACCAAATAAAATTATTTCATCAAAGAAATGAGGTCTTCACATAACATCCAGTAAGTTAGTTGTCAGATTATATGTCTTCAGTTACCACCTACTTCCAGATTAAAGGATGTTTGCTTTCAGAGGAAGTGCATTCGTCATGAAAGTTTGATTAACCACTGTAAATGGTGACTTCTTAATTCCTATTTCATATTCTACGTGCTTGTTCTCTACAGCTGTCAGGGATCCGGATTTGCAGAAGACAGACTATATGCTCATTCCTGCTTTGAGTGGCAGGTCCTATTATTCTGTCAAGCACTGCTTTCTGGGTTTTTTTTTCAGCATGCTGAGGGCATGTGGCAGTCAGTCCTGCTAAAGACCTGAACAGTCATTTCCGTAAGGCAGTCTTAATGTCAGTAGCCTCATGACTTCATCTGCAAATGCTAGTCCTCTGTAGCCTCTTAATCATTGTCTTGAATATGGCAATTCTGAGTTACAGAATCACAGAAATGTAGATGTAGTAAGAATTTCAAGGAATATCTAGTCTGATTATCTGCATCATGTCACCGTTTACCAGCATATTCCCAACAGGTACACAATCTACTCTTAAAAATCTCCAATAAGAGATTCTACAAGCTGCATACCTAGCCTGCTCCACAGTTTCTCTACCCTTGTGTAGTTAGATAGTTTTTCCTAATAACAAGCCAAAATCTACTTTTCTTAAAATTGAGCCAATCCTTTCCCCTCTTTCTTTCAGTGGCAATGGAGAACATACTGGAAAAACAGTCATCATGACTCCCCTCCAGCTTCTCTTTTCCAGATTAAACAAACCCAAGACTTTTAACTTCTTTCATTGTTTTACAGAAAAACTCCTGTTAATGAAGCCTAGAATAGAACCAGCATTTTTCCAGCATCTACACACTGTTCTATATTTAATTTATCGCCCCTTGGATAAGAACAAGAACATCATTTTTAGCTGCCTAACCAATTACTCCCCATTTTGAGATCAGCAGAGAAAGCATGTGAACAAATGCAACTTCAGATGTTCTTTCAGTCTGCCTGTTCTGTCAAACTAATTTTAAACCTTCTTTCTGGCAGTTATAATTGGATGGTACATCCTCACCTCATTTAAGAGAATGTCAAAGTATGTCCGAAATACAATCCCTAACATTCTTTATTTTCCCTTAAAAAAAAAAAAAGTTTGCCCCTGTCTTATCATCTCCTCTCTTCATCTTTCACAATTCTGAAGCACAATCACTGAGTTTCAAGGATTACTTTATCTACTTCTTTAAGTACTCAGGAATAAATTACTTCAGGGCTTGCCAACTTGAATGTTTATCTTGGATAAATATTCTTCAACTCACATTTGCTTATTAAAAGTAATTATTTGGTCAAATTAACTTTCCTTGTAAAAAGAAAACATCTTGTATTTCTGCTTCTTTCTTGTACATATCAACATATGTCCATATCAGTACCATATCAACATTTTGGGTTTTTTGGTTGGTTGGTTGGCTGGGTTTTTTTAAATTATTTAAATATATTTTGTAGTGTGATAATTTTGCCTTATGTTCTTGGCTAATTGAAATTCACTGGTTTTTTAGTTTGCTCATTTCATACCTTTGTGTTTGTGCTCCTCTACACTCATTTATGCCTACAAAAATTTTAGAGATTGACACACGTGATACGTAAAAAATATTTCTTAACATGTTACAAACAGGAATCTGACTCCAACTTTGAGCTATTATCCTTTGAAGTTTTTTGTCTTTTGTTGCCATGGCTGACAGATCTAAATGTGACAATATCACTTATCACATTCTGAATTCTAGATTAATTTACATTTTGTGTATCATTGTGTATACACCAGTGCTCTGCAAATGCAACACCTTGAACTTAAGAAAAGGTTTTAACCAAGCTCTCCTACTAGTTACAAATCCTTTTAAAAATTATTTTTAAAGAATGGAATTTTTTTTGCTTTTTAACTTTGTACAGTTGATCTCTTTTTATATATTGTCTTGTTGCTCCAAACCAGCATTTTCTTCTATCCTTAGAAAAGTGTCTTCAGAATACTAGGAAAATCTAAATACTCGAATATGCTAATCAAATATTTATCCCTAAGTTGTGCTGATATATATGCTTTCAGATTACATATTTACGTGTCATGCTAAACAGCTTCTGAGGTGCTGAACACTTCAATTCATTCATTTCAGGGGGACTTGCTAGATTACTTGGTAGTCTTAGCCACTTATTTAGATGTCTGCATAAGGAGAACTTTCATGCCGAATGTCTTGGGCTTGCCATTTTTGTAAACAGAGTTATAAAAAGGAAATGAAGAATTTCAGGAAAATTTGGTAAAAGGAGATTATTTCATTAGTAGTTACTGTAATCGGGATTGCCACTCTTAGCAATTCTATCTTTATTAATTTGTGCCATTATATGCATTTAAATCATTCCGTTATCTATTACATAAAACTAAATTAATCACAACAGATTCACTGTCCTGAAGTTATCAGAAGATTTTAACCAACAGGTGCTTTTCAGTAGCCATAAACAATTTCTCTCTCCTTCCCTCTCCACGCTGCCTTTCCCAGTAATTCCTTCAATTTCAAGGTATCTGCCTGGTTCTCATTGCACAGTGATGACTAGACCACAATCTACTTTACAGTACAGGCACTCTTCTCACCAAACTGGGGGATAAGGGATACAGCAAATCTTAAGAAATTCCATTATACCAGGGCAGTATACATATTTGTACCTCAAAAAATATTTCTAAAGGCTGACATTTTTTTCCCCTCTTGAAGAAGTTTATAGCCTTAAAGAAGTTTTCCTTTTTTGTCTTGTGTCACTGGCTTTTCAGACCTATCTACAAGGTGTAAAATATGGTTAGTTCACAATTCAGGTGTTAAAGCTCTCTCACCTATTTTTTAGCCTGGCTTATTAATGAAATGTGGCTTAATGTGATCACTCATTTTTCCCTTCTGTGTCAAAGTCAGGCTCTTCTGAACATGTTGAACTGCTGGACCAACATCAGACAGATTTGACTGAGGATATGTAAATCTCCAGAATACCATGTTCCTTCAGATTACATGAAAACAGTTTTCTGTGTAAACAAGAGTGACCCTCCCAGTGCCCACACTGGGGGAATGGCAACACTCAAGAGCTCAAATCTTAAATTTAAGGCATCAGAGACTTCACACTTCAGCTCAACTTCCAGACACAAATCCACTTGTCTCAAAGCTTTTGTTGCACTTTTCTCAAAACTGGCTGTCACTGGTTCTCTGAAACTTTTCCCTCTCCGCTTAATACTGTATTTGCCACCTCTGACTTTTCTGCATTACCATATAAATGTGGTTTTTGTTTTGTGTCAGAATAATTTGGTCTTGAGAGCCTTCCTTTTCTTTCTCTGAAAAGAGATGCCTTTCAAAAACACCATAGCAATTTCCATTACCTCATGCTCAGTAAACATGTTTCATTCATCTGCTGCACTTATCCTGTGCAAAATGAGGTTTTAATATAATCCCATCATTAATTAAAACCCAAAGTACAGTTCGTGGAAAAAAATTTCACAATCATGTATTCTTTGTGCAGAACATTCAAAAAGTTTCAAGAATCTCACCACAATGTTAAATCTACAGCTAGAAAATATGTCCTCAGCCAAAAACGAGACTGAACAGAGCAGTTGGGTAAATAAAATTAGAAGATTCTTTGAAGATTTTCTTTTTTTTTTTTTTTTTTCCACTCTACCTAGCTTTGCAAGAAGGGAGGTACCTCTACAGGTTAGTCCTTATGCCTTGTGCTACATCAGTTTGTATGTAGTCTGCCTTGTGCTACATCAGTTTGTATGTAGTCTGCCAGCAGGTTCTGCAACCCGAACAGGCATAATCAACGAAAGAAGGAGTGTAGTATAAGAACCCCCCTAGAACTTGTGGACTATGAGTTAAGTTCAGGTGAAATACAGCCACTTTTGTTTGGGAAACAGTGAGGTTTG